>NC_143575.1:95211448-96557281 GCF_048544385.1 Mastigoproctus giganteus
TGATTAGCTTTTGTTGGGGATCGTTGAAATAAATTCCATGCTTTGTTTTTTTTTCCTTCTTTGCTTTTGTGCATTCCTCATTCCACCAGTAGTTAAAATGCCATCAGGCCAGAGGATTCAATAATGGAATTGAGTATTTAGCTGCAGATAACAAGTGGGATGTGACATATTCTGCAACTTCATCTATGCGCTGTAATCGCATAATTTCCTCATCCAGGGTGATGGCTGACTGAAATATGACCCAGTTGACTCGAGTGAGCAGATTACAAATAATTGGAAAACAGTCACTGCTCATAGGATCATTCCTAATGGACCATTCTATGGCTGGAAAGAGTATTGGGGAGCATACTGAGATATCAACTGCAAAAGTTTGTCCAGTTGGCAACTCTATGTGAGTAGGTGCACCGATATTAAGAATGGTAAAGCTTTACTTATCCAATAAGATTTCAATCAGTCAGCCATATCTATCTAATTTAGAAGCTCCCCATAAGGGTGGTGGGCCCTGAGAGAGAGAGAGAGAGAGAAAGACAGAGAGAGAGGACAGACAGACAAACAAAGGTAACTATATTAGAAGGTTTTCAAGATCTTTGTAAGAAAAGATGTGATTTAGTGAAAAATAAAAATTTAAACTAGTGTTACTGCAATCTGAGTAATGAACCATACTGGAACAGCTTTAATTTCTGTTTAAAAAACAATTTGCTTGGTCTGGAAATGTGAGTTAATAAAGATGGCAACACTATGGGGGCAGAATTCTATGTATTGCAATCTTTTTTGACAGATAGAGAGTAGTTCTTTATGGAGGTAGAAATTTGAGTAGTTAAATAGATTTCCTGTAAGCAGAAACCAATTGAAGAGTAGCAATTGATTAGGTCATGAATATCATCAATACTGCTACGAAGTCCACTGCAATTCCACTGTAACATAAAAGGCATTACAGGAACTCCCTGACTTACACAAATTCAACTTTATGTTAGTTTTTGCCAGCTGGTACAAACTGAAAAAAATATGGAAACATAATTTTCAACTGTAGGGATAAATGGAGGTATTGTGAAAATATCGTAATGTAAACCCAATAACATGTTTTTTTTTTTTTTTTGGGGAATTCATTCCAAGTCTTTGGAAGTTGAAAATTTTGCTATATAACTAAGCAGTTGCTCTTGACATCTCAAAGGCTTTCGATCGTGTTTGGCATAAAAGTCTCCTAAACAAGCTTCCATCTTATGGTTTGCCAACTGTTTTTGTAATTGGTTATCCAGTTTTCTCTCTGGTCGCTCACTGAGGGTGATGGTAGATGGCTCTCTGTCTTTTTACTGCTCCACTAATGATAGTGTCCCCCACTCTTTTCCTATTGTATATTAATGACCTTCTTCCATTGACTGGAAATCCTATCCATAGTTTTGCCGATGATAGCACATTGCATTCCACTTTGCATTTTGAGAAACCTTTCCCTGCTCAATCAACTTCATCTTCTCGATTATCCGCTACCAATTCTTTAAATGCCGATCTCCAGGTAATTCTCCAGTGGGGCAAAGACAACTTAGTTGATTTCAATCCTACTAAAACTCAGTCTTGTCTTATATCTCACAAAAAGGATTCTTCTACTCCTCTGCTTATCTTTGGTGACACTCCAATTTCTAGGCAAAATGATATATCTCTTTTGGAGATTACCCTGACTTCTAATCTCTCTTGGTACAAGCACATTAAAAATATTGCTTCCTCTGCATCTAAAAAACTTGGTTTTCTCTTTCGCTCTCGGCATTACTTTTCTTCCAAGAAGCTATTCACTCTGTACAAATTGCAAATCCAACCTTGGAATATTGTTCCCACATCTGGGGCAGTGCCCCCAAAACCTCTCTCAGGCTTCTAGATTCCATTCAGAAGAGGGCGGTTAGGTTAATTAATGACTCCTCTCTAACTGAGTCTCTCCACTCGCTGTCTCATAGACATACTGTTTCTGCTGCATGTCTTTTCTACAGATACTTCCATGGGCACTGTTCTTCTGAATTGGCTTCTATAATTCCCAATCTCTCTTTCAAAACAGTCCGAACATGTGCCGCCACCAGCCAACATCCATTTACTGTCCAACTTCAAACTCACAGAACCAACTCTTCATCTTCCTCGTTTATTCATTCAACTGCCGTTTCCTGGAACAACCTTTCTTCTTATGTATTTCCTGAAAATTACAGTCTATAGAAGTTCAAGTCTAATGTCAACAAATATCTTCTTTCGCCTTCTCAACCTCCAACCCAAGCACGGTACTAAGTTCTAATACCTCTTGTGTTTGGAGTTTTCATAAAAAAAATTTGTCTCTCTAAAAGGTCATTTTTATAATGGAAATTGCACTACACTTTCATCGCTATCACATGTTCCATTTTAAGAATCAATTTTGAACACCTTTGTGATATTTTTCTAAAGCACGTTTCTGGAGGTCACAACAATAAAACAATTTGCATGTCCCAGTTTATTGGGCTTTTCTGTTAGTGCACCTAATTATGTATAAATGGGTAGTAAACTTGATCTTATTGGATTTGCAATAATACCGATAACTGCAATTGTATGGGTTTTTACGTTATTATAGTGAAATGTGTTCCCCTTCACTGAAATCTTCAATCATACGAAAAAAAACAATTTTCAGAAACTTCTCTTCATTCCTATTTACATATTACAATGATGAAGGGAAAGCGACTAATTGAAAGTGCAAGTGGTGGTAGTGCCTGGAAACCAAACAAAATTGATTTAGAAATGAAGATGAAAATGATTAAGAAGTACGAAGCAGGACAAAGTTTGTCATCTACTGCATGGAATTAGGTCTCACTACTTCAACAGTGAATACTATTTTAAAGGACAAAGAACGTGTCGAAGGATCAATGCATTTAAGATCAACAGTGATCACAAAACAGTATTCAGGTGCTATATTGAAGATGGAAAAGCTATTAATAATATGGTTGTTGTTGTTGTTTAGTTTTTAGGAGCATTAGCAACTAAGGCCATATTGCTCCGGGGATATGCGGTGGTCATTCCCTGACCTTTCTACATCCTCCGTATTTGGTGGTCACAGGCTCGAACCCCAGTCTAATCAAGAAGCGTGTGCTATGCACTGCTGCTCCTGCCCACCTGGCTATGGAGGTGCCATTAATAATATGGATGGAAAATCAAATTCAGAAGCGAGTGCCCCTCTGTACAATGGCCATTCAAGCAAAAGCAAGAAATATTAATGAAGATATTAAATATAAGTACGGTGAACCCCAAGCCAAGTTTGTGGCAAGCAATGGGTGATTTAATAGGTTCAAGCACCGTGCTGGTTTCCACAACATTAAACTCACCAGTGCCAATTCTGCAGCTACAGAGAAATTTTGTGATGTGTTGGAAAAAATTATTGATGAAGTCAGTTATTCAATGCAGCAAATTTCTAACATTGACGAGACCACTCTGTATTGGAAAAAAAAGCGAATCGAACATACATTGGCAAAGAGGAAAGACAATGCCAGGTTTCAAGGCTTCAAAAGATAGGGCCACACTCTTGCTTGGGGCTAATGCAACGGGAGATTACAGATTAAAACTACTGCTTGTGTACCATTCTGGAAATCCTCATCCATTTAATGTCATCAATAAAGCCACCCTACCCATGCATTTCCAATCGAACCAGAGAGCATGGATAACAATATCTCTTTTTGAGGATTGGTTTAAATGCTGCTTCATTCCCAAGGTTGAAAAACATTGTAAAGACAACAATGTTCCTTTCAAGATTTTGCTTCTATTAGATAATGCTCCTGGACATCCTATGCATCTAGACAATTTTGATTTGAACACGAGAGTCATATTTCTACCGGCAAACACGACTTCACTCATCCAGCCTAAGCATCAGAAAAATTATGAATGGTGAGAAAAATTACGTTAAGAGAGAGACTTTTGGAAATCTTACAATATTTACCAAACCATCTTAAATATTAATAAGGCCTGAGTGGAAATTACTAAAAAAACTAAGAGTACTAAAAGTTGTTTAAATGGCGTGTGGAAGAAAATATGCCCATGGCATGTAAAATGTTTCAAAGGATTTGAAAAAGATGAATCATACGAAGAGGTTACAGATAAGATTGTAAAGGCTGCAGAGCTACTTCAGTTGGAGGAGTTAATAGAGGAAGAAGAGAAGCAATTATCTAACGAAGAACTTATTGACTCGAAGGCAGCGATAGTGAAAGAAGAAAATGCTGACGAAGCTCAAGATGAGCCAAATGAGGAGCCAAGATGCTTCATCACCAGAGAGAGATGGCAATGGCATTTCGTGAAATTGCATCAGCAATGGCGAGGTTTGAGAAGATGGATCCTGAAAGTGAACAATTCTTAAAAGTTAACAGAGGGGTGAATGATATGCTTGCTTGCTACAAGCATATCATTCAATGATGAAAAGAAAAAAGCCACCGTACAGTCATCCATTAATATGTTCTTTTGTAAGGTTGAGCAGCCAACCCCTTCAAAATCTCCACAGCCCTCGACCTCTGCAGCAGCGTACTTATCAGCTGAAGTCGTTGATTCTCACAACAATGCTGGAGAGGTAAAACTTACTGACGTTATGCCTGTCTCCTCTCTCTTTTTGTAATTTTATAATTTTTAAATTGCACGCTTTTGTAATTTTTCCTACGCACGAGATAAAAAATTGAATAAATACAATAAATAATTCTATTTACATGTTCGTTGAATATTTCTTTTTTGATTCAATCAATAAAGCAAGCACAGTTGTGAGTGCTGCACAAGCATGGGGGAAATTCTAACTTACATAGAGTTCTGCAGAACGCAACCATTATGTAAGTTGGGGAGTGGCTGTACTTGGGATGAGTACAAGAACCTGTATCTAAACGCTTTTTCAGTATGGCAGTTTTATGGCATTCAAAGATCTATCTGTCTTTTTTGGAAATATAGGCCGACCAGTGTCTATATTTTTTTTCCACATTTATTTCTAGAAGCAGATCATCCTGGTTGGATGAGTAATCAACATCTATGGATGTGTCTTCAATATTCTTTCTTATATTGGAATTTTGACTATGCAATGTAGTAGCAATCACTGGAGGGAAGGGGATGTTGCTGGTATTGTAAGAGGACTGTTACTTGCCTGGTCTGAGTGGATTGTTACTGAGAGAGGATAGCTCAGGCCCACTCGGAGATTGATATGTTTGAGGGGACTATAACATCAGTTTAGGTGGGCACTATTTGTTGTTTCTGTGCAATGCTCGCATAGGTGATTAACTTTTTTGCCAATGTTTCTGGCCTCACCACGCTGAGTCAGGAGCAGTGCTTCACCAAGTGAAGATTGGTAAGGATAAAGTGAAGAAAGAAAATTATAAAGAAAGGTGGCTTTCCTTTCTCACTCTCTACTAGAACTTTTTGGCAGAAGAGCTACTATCAAATAAACAGTTTTTGAAAATGTAGGAAGTTAACAAGGAACTATTGGTCCCTCTAGAAAGATTGCACAGATAAGAGGATTTCAAAGACACCTGGTCACAATTCACATGGTAAATGGGGCCAATGGGTTAAGTAAACTAAATGCTGATGACCTCTTTATTCTTTCTCATATGATAAAAATTGGAAAATTAAGGTTTCAGGATAGATGTGCAAAAATTTGCTTTTAGCCAGAGAATACTGGTCAGTATAAAACTTCTACCTGGTACTGTGGAAATGGATAGTATGAATGAAGTGAGCATTTTCTTTTTTTTTTTTTTTTTTTCCTGTTGCTGTATAAGCTTGCCTTTCTTGCATCATTTTATTAACAGTAAAACTAATATCCAGAGGGTTATTAGAACAATCCAAATATTGATCAGAAATATCTATAAAACTAGAGTAAAACTGATAATAATATTATGCGACAAGAGGAACGACAGCAAAAAAAAAAAAAAATTACAGAAATGATACCATTAAGAAAAATAACTAATAAAACATTACGATTTTTAAGACTATTTACTGGTAAAGAAATTAGTAAACAACATAGAATATAATCTATTAATGAGCAGATACATAATTCAAGTTAGTTAACATATGCAGTTCATTGTACTTTGTGCACATTTGATTTTTTCTTAAAGTAAATGATTTTTTTTCATTTTTTGTGATTAACAGAAGTGAAAAGAAAATATAGTTAACTCCTCCTTATTAATTAATTAATAAGATTATAACTTTGTAGATCACTTAATAAAACTATAGTTTCATGTTCTCTAAACTTAGCCACCCAGATTAATTACAACTGCATAATATTTATTACTCTTACGTGGTATATAATTTTTTTTTTCATCTCTTTTCTCCTTCTATATATGTATCTGTTCACAAGTGATGCCATGTTCATGAGGCTTACATAACAATATACACAAAGACTATCTAAAGCTAATAATACTTCCTTAAAACTACATTTAGCTATGAATTTTTTTTTTCCCATACAAATTTTATAGAAAAAAGAAATAATTGCCAGATAGTCTGATTTTAATGAAATTTGGAATGGCTCAACAAATATTTTTTAAAACGTACAAATATAAAATTTCATGAAAATTCATCCAGTGGAAGTCAAGTTGTTACATGCAAAAGGATGGACATGACGAAGACAATAGGTGGACTAGATGACTAAAAAAAGTGGAAAAAAATATGCAGATGGGATGGAGAATGAGAGGTGGCCAAAAGGAGTATAGGAAGGCCAAGAAGAAGATGGAAATATAATCGTACAGCCAACAAGCAAATGCCAAATGGGAAAAGATGTGAGATAACTCTTTGAAGGCATTGGTCAAAAGTTGTTGTGCAGTAATATCATTAGATGTGCTTGTGCAAATCTTGCTATAGCTGTAATGAGAATGAGCTGTACTGACATTATTCATTTTTGGTAATTTACTCATTAATAGAATATATTAAGGGCAGCAGAAATTTTCCTTGCAGTATATCACCAGAGCAAATTGCATAAGCCTGTGTAACATGAGCAGGAAGAAAATGAGCAATGATAAATTATTTTAGCCCTTAAGAAAATAAAATGGAATTTTATTTTCTGAATGCTCAAAACCGATTGTCAGTGAAATGATTTGAAAGGCAGGTGGGAGCAGCAATGAAAGCAACTCCTCTCAGTTTGCACCGTAGCAATAAATGAAGTTGGCAAATTGTTTTGGCATCACATTTTCAAATTTTATAAAAAAATTTTCAGCATCATATATGATTCATTAGGCTGTACTCACAGAAGTAAAATTTATTTTAGCTGAAATCTGTCTCATTTGTACAACTCACCTGACGAATGGTATGCAATAAGTGACCTTGGTATTTTTCCCAGATGCGAATACGGTTATCTGCTGCTTGACTCACAAGGTACATATTAGTAGACTCTAATGTTGTTATTGCTCCATGATGGGCATTTAAACTGTATACACATGTACCAGTCAAAAGGTCCCATACGCATATGACTCCATTCTGACATCCACTAGCTGCTGATGTAGGTGTAATCTAAATGCAATCAGACACTAGAATGAATAATTAAATCTGTTTGTAAACAGATCAAGTATATTCAGAGTGAGAATTAATCTCTTGAAAATAACATAAATAACAAGGAAAAAAATTGGATGAACTACATTTAGCATAATTTGTAAATATGTAAAGGACCTTACATTCACCTCATTTTTAATATTATTTAAAGATAGGGTGTATGACAAGTTAATACCTATTTTCAAATGTTTATATAGTGATTTTTTTTTTTTTTTTTTTTTACAGAATTTAATTAAATAAACTGCTAATGTTAAAGTATTTCATATGGATTACTGTCACTGACTTCAAGCCTTCACACATCGTTCCACATTTTCGATGCATTTTCTCAAACTAAACTGGTATGGGAAGTCAAAATACCTCAGAGAATGCTTCATGAATCTTAAAATTGGATATTCTTTCATTTCACTCATGTTTCTTAGTTTTGTATGATAAGCTTCTTCCTTTGCATGCCCCCCACCAAAAGAAGAAGTCATGCAAGGTTAAGCCAGAACTGTGGAGAGCCATTCATGCGTGCCATGCCTTTCAACCCACTTCCTGAGAAAATATTGGTATAACCATTCGCGTATAACATCAGTGTGTAGGTGTATACATAGTCCTATCCTGTACAGAACAAAGAGATTGAATGAATTACTATTAACGTTAGTATAAGCTGTATGGTTCAAGGAAGCCCTAGGTTTTAGCTGCATTGCCAGAAAAAAAAAAAAACTCACCCCACTGTCTATTTGCTTTTTCCCCCCACACACAGGTTTGCAACTGTTCGTGGAGATAACTCACTGGCTCAATTCTAGTATAATTTATAATCTTTTCATTTTGCTATCCCTCTCAGACTTTTATAGGTCTCTATCAGGCTAATCATATATTTCAAGTTTTTTTTTTTTCTGATATGGGTATTCTTTTGTCAAACTCACTAAGTGCATTACCTCTCTTTTGACCCTTTCAAGAAGATCAATGTCTTCTTGTAGTTGTTTGTTATTTAGTTTTTAGGAGCATTAGCAACTAAGGCCATATTGCTCCGGGGATATGCAGTGGTCATTCCCTGACCTTTCCACATCCTCCATATTTGGTGGTGACTGGCTCAAACCCCGGTCTAATCAAGAAGCGTGTGCTACGCACTGCTGCTCCTTCCCACCTGGCTACAGAGGCACCTCTTGTAGTTGTGGTCTCCATTCTTGGACATGTTTTCTAAGAGCAGGCTCACCATTGCTTTATTCTGTGGGATATTATGACCTCCTTATCTCAAGTAAAGTTTAGATATATCATCAATAGGACACCATCAGACCTCCTTGCTACTTGTTTGTACCGTATGAAGAACTTCATGTCTATCTGCATTGTAACTCCCCGCCCCATCATTAAATCTCTCTTCTCCTTTACTGTATTTAATTCCACTTTTGAATAGTCAGAAAATTAGCAACTACAATGCCGATTTTCTGACCATTATTGAAGCTTATCAAAATTGTACTGGAGGAGAACTGCTTGGTACTGCCAATGCTATCCTCCTAATCTTGATATCATATGAGAATTCTGATATCATACTCTATATCCCTTCATTATTGCCATTTAAGAAAATCAAACAATGTTGATACTAACACTAATCCCTGGAAAACCACACTTTCAACATCAGTCCAATTTGAAGAGTAAACAATTACAACCTTCTGCCTCCATTCCTGCAATCAATCTAAGAATCTTGCCCATTATACCAACATGTTTCATCTTATACAGTAATATTAAATATTACTGTACAAGATAAAATAAATTATTAAATGTAATTTTACCTTTATAAAACCCCATGCTGTGTTTTGGCACTTCTGCAATTCACAGGAATTGGAGAAGTGCCAATTCGATACAAGGGACCTCACTTGTCTTTAGGTTTGAAAATTTTTTGAAACAAACAATCATATGCAATTTTGATATCACCATTTCTGCTCAGCTTTAGCCACACAGTTTAACTATCTTTATCAATGCAAACTACCTGTCAATTTTAACAGCAATGATAACCTGTCATCATTGTGACAATACAATGAGAAGTTTAGGTTAGGACTGGTTGCGTAGGGACTTCGAGCATACAAAAGTGGTTCCACATGCCGATGATCTTGTGCTGCTTATTGAAGAAAATTCATGGATGCAACTAGAAACCAGTTCACAGTAGGTTTTGCTTGAACTTAATAAGTGGTGTAGGTTACATAAACTGACTGTATCAGGAACCAAAACAAGGACAATGGTCTTCAAGGGTCATTTTTCGGGTAGAAGACCCCCAGTTGTGAGAACAAATGGGTCAAGCCTAAAATCGGCAAGGCAATTAAAATATCTAATCATTATGTTTGACGGATCTTTTACTTTCAACTCACATATTACATATCTATCAGAAAAGGTGAGGAAATTTATTGGGATGATTACTCGAATCACTAGGGTTGGCTGGAGAATAAAAGGTAAGGCGCTGAACCTGCTGTACGAATGTGTACCCCATGGCAATGTAGGGTGCACCAATTTGGTTTGAGCGTGTTAGTGGAAAAGTATTTACTACAAAGCTCAGTTCCATTCAAAGAGTAATGCTCCTTAGGATGTGCATGGCATGCAGAACTGTGTCAACCCCAGCTTTGCAGGTTGTGACTAGAAAATTGCCTATTGATCTGTATTTCGTGTATTGTGCATTGGCTTACTTTGTCTGCCATGGCATTCCCTGTTCTTTCCTGAATATAGAGGTGGACATCTTGGTAGATCCCAGTAAGGAAAGGGTAAGAATCTGGAACACTTAGGTAAAAGTCTGGCAAAACTGTTGGACTGTGTGAGATAAAGGGCAGATTACACAAAATTTTTTCCCAGATTTAAGAAATGCAGCCTCGATAAAATTCAAATGGTTTGCATAAAACTTTCAAGCTATGTTCTTATTGACTGGTCATGGTTCGATTAATGCAAATTTGCATGATTTAGGAATCACTGAAAGATCTAGCTGCCATTGTGGCGAAAGAGAATCATGGAAACATTATGTACAACTATGAGAAGTACAGTGGTCTACGAATTAAATTGGTATATCGGGTGACTAATCTCAATCTTATGGCAGAAGGTTGTGAGACAATTCTAGTTGATAAACAGGAGAACTTGTTCTTCCAAGCCTTTACAACTGCAATATTTCTTAGGTGGAAGACTGTTCTGCATCTTGGAATTGTAATGCAGTATGGTGTAGTGCAGAATTACCTAAGTTCTGTGAAATCATCAAGAGTTTGGTTGGTTTGAGTTTTATTGGCGCATCAGCAACTGAGGCTATAATGCGCCAAATACCGGTCATATGTAAAAAATTAAAACACGAAATCATCAAGAGCGGTGCCACCGAGCGACCAAGCATTTGCTATAAATTAGTAGGTAGTAGTAGTGGCATGTGATGCAAGAATGCAAATGCACGAGCTTATGCAGCATCAGCCAAAAAAAAAAAAAAAATCACACCATTCCCTCCAAATGCCTGTCCAGTTCCTCCTTAAATTTATTCAACCTATCAACTTCCACAACAACAGATGAATTTGTTCCAGCAATTAACCACCCGCTGGCTAAGGGCAAATTTCCGCACATCTATTCTACATCTGTCCTTTCTTAATTTGAATTTATGCCCCCTTAGGTTCGTAATCTGAACAAGTGGAAGTATCCCATCAGAATTCAGCGTGCTCAACCCATTCAAGGCCTTATAAAACCTCAATCAGATCACCGTGCAGGTGCCTAGTCTCCAGCCACTGCAATTTGCAGAACTTAAGCCTCTCTTGGTAAGAGGATCCCTTCATTCCCCTCACCAATCTTGTTGCCCTTCTCTGTACCACTCAAGTAAATCTACATCCTTCCTAAAATGAGACCTCCAGACCTGTACGCAGTACTCGAGGCGTGGCCTGACCATTGCCGTATACAGAGGAATAATCACTTCCTTTTCCCTGCTAGCAAAATTCCTATATATCTTTGACAAAACCCCATGACCTGCCCTGGCAGCCTGTCTGCATTGCTCAGAAAACTTCATATCTGACTGCACAATTACTCCCAGGTCTTTTTCATTTTCTACCACCTTAAGTGTAGTACCACGCAGTTGGTACGTTTCTCTGGGGTTACTTCTACCCATATGCAGTACTTTGCATTTGTCAAGGTTAAACTTCAGTTGCCACTTCTTAGCCCATCTGCCCAAATTATCTAGATCCTGTTGCAGTAGCACACTGCCATTACTGTCATAACAACCCTGCCAACCTTTGTATCATCTGCAAACTTCGACATTAAGCCTGATATACCTTCATCAATATCATTGATAAATATACAAAACAGTGGACCTAATGCCGAACCCCGTGGGACTCCACTAATAATATTAGTCCGCGAAGAGCAGCACCCATTGATTACCTCCCTCTGTCTTCTCCCACTTAAGGTTTCGTGGTTAGTTTGAAAATAAGAAAAAAAAGAAAGGTGACTTTCCTTTCTGATAGTTCGCTAGGTCCCTTTAGCAAAACCGACTTATTAAGTACAGAAAATAAAGATTGCTATAAATGTAAAAAACTAAATATAATGGAGAAGAGCACTGTAGTATCACTTTAAATCACTTGAATAATGTTTGGCACTCAGGGCCATGTGTTTCCACAGAAAAGTTTGGCAAACGCTGCCCTACGTCCATTGTTTCTGGTATTACAGGTGGCTCTTCCGATATTTTTGGCCTTTCTTTACCACTTGATTTTGGTAGTGGTGGGGCGTTATGAGGTACGGATATTGGAGAGGCTGCTGACTGTGTTCTTTGTGTGGGGGTTCTCGAAAGCAATAAATAGTGAGCAATCGGAGTGAACAATTCTCTTGGTGGTATGCTCATCTTACTTTGTGTATCAATAGTGCACTTCGCAGAAACCTGGGCATATGAAGGTTTCCCACTATTTATTGACTGGATACGTTTTCTGCCCTCTGGGTAGGAGATATTCAGCTGTGTTTTTAATTTTTGGATTTCTTTTTCATCCTTCCACTGGTGGCATGCTTTAGAGTAGGCAGGATGCTCTCCTTGGCAATTTACATAGATCGGTTTTGAAGCTGAACATTCCTTGCTCTTGTGGTCTTTAGCACCACATCTAGCACAGGCAGGGTTACCACAACAAGTTGTTTGTGAGTGGCCCTATTTTTTGGCATCTAAAACACCTCAATGGGTTTGGATTATATATCCTTACTCGGCAGTTTAAGTGGCCTGCCTTCATGGAACTTGGAGGAAGTTGGTTGTTGAATGTGAGGATGAGAATTCAGGTAGGGAAGAGATTACCATCCTTTCGTATTGATATTCTCTTGACAGTTGTCTCTCCCTGGTCTTTCAATTTAGAGTAGATCTCTAATCTCATATATTTTTATCTATTTAAATTTTTGAAAGTTTTTTTAGAAAAATTGTGTATTATTTGTCTGTTGACACTTTTAATTCACCAATAGAGCGCACTTCGCCGATGTTTCCAAAATTCGCCAAAATTTGTACTCTCGTGGAAATGACCCACCCATCAGCAGTGCAAGCGCTGAAAGAAATTTTAGTGCAGCTGGATTAGCATGCAAGAGCATCAAACTAATTTAAGTAGCAATAGTGTTGACTATTTTGTTTCTGTACAACAATTTGCAATAAAGTGTGAAGAGAAAGTGGCTGGTAGAGGTGGATATCGATATTTGTTTTGGAATTATAGTAAATATGGTAAATTGAAAATTCATTACATTTTTTTAAATTAATATTTAATTTTGAATCTGAAAGTTTGTTTTTTTATTATAAAACTTCGGAAACTAATGCTAGCGATTTTATTTATATAAAAAGTTTCAATCAGCTGGGATAAAAATCTGTTCAGGTGGGTATGGGTAATGAATTTGAAAAACAAATCTGGGTTCAGGTCGGGCCATCTAGACTTCTGGATGGGCCAGGTAAAAATAAAATATGTAGGCCCATGCAGACCTCTAGTCTCAAGGCAAGGAGTTAGGGCTTTACTTTTGAAAAGGGCAAGATCTCTAATGACATGATTCAACTCATACTGAGTACATAGCTCGTTACATTGGCTCTTTATTAGATGTCTACTAAGGATCAGCTGAAGTTCTCAGGTTTCTGCCAATTGTACCTTTGTTGCATTCAATTCTGTTTACTAAAGAATCTAGTCCACATTGTAGAGGTATTGGAATTGGCATGTTTTCATTATGAAGGATTGGTCTTATAGCTGAGTTCATGTTTGTATAAATAATCCTGTGCTTATTCTTCATTGAGAATCCAGTTACATTAACATTACAAAAGTAACAATCAGTATCAATGTCTTTTGGCTTCCTTCACATCATGTGTATGGAAAATGGCATAGATTTTTTCCATTTGTTCAACCAGTAATGTAATGCATTCAGATAAGCGGTGCAAGTAACATGTGGTGCCAATGATTTATTCCGGTCAACGGGTTCACCACTTGGTATACTCATCACTTGGGATTCCAGCGGAGAAATAAATTATTACATAATTGTCTGTGTAAATATGAATGAGATCTTATTTATTTCAATTTCTGGATCATTTTTATACTAATAAAATAATCATATACAGTAAATTGTAGAAAAAACCACACACACTGGAAAATTTACCAGTTATACTAGTAAATTTTCCGAACATCTTGCGATTGTACACCATTGTGATTTAGTTAGGAAAGAACACAATAGCAGAATTTGTTGGGGTGATTTTTACGCTTTCAAGGTAATTCACTGGACCTCATCTGAAACAATTTATAATCAAATAAATTATGAAATAACAAAGCTATAGATATATTCAAGCAATTACATAAATATGAATGTATAAAGAAAAATAATAAATTAATAATTATATTTGCTGAATAGGCACATGAGCGGTATAATTAGTCTATTATGTTCACCTAATTGTTCTCGTGAAAAGAAAAGACAGAGGAAAACAGATTTGTAATAAATGTCAAAAGATCTAGTCCACCCTCCCAATCAAAAATACATCTTGAGCCATATCATTCAAACAATAATGATAATTCATATTACCATTATTAACTTTGTGAAATTAGGCTAACAAAATGGGATATGATATCCCCATGCAACTAAATGGGCTATAAGTGATTTTTTGGCCCAGTTTAATTGAATTAAACTGGACCAAAAAATTCATACTACTGTAAATTTTTTTTTTCTGTTAAAATTAAAAAATAAATTCATCACGGTACAAAGATATATTAGGATTGTCACATTTTAAAAATCCAAAAAGGAGGATGTCTACCACAAAGCATAATAACCAGTACAATTCACATTTGTCAGTAAGTTCAGTTACCACAAATGACCATAATATATATGCCCAAATATCAACCTGTACGTGGTATGTACACAAAAGAAGCAATGAGGACCAAGCTTAACAGAAGTCATTCCACACGTAGAATGAGCCTAATCTAAAGGAATCTGACAAAATTTCCATAAACACTTTTTTTACTTGAATTTGTTTATTTTACAAGTATCTTAACTTGAAAAGTGGGAATCCGAAAAACTGAACTGTCTTAAAGGTGGATATGTGGCAAGTGTTTATTTTAAAATCATATGTGCAACTTTTAATAATATTTATAACAAGGGTTAATCAGGGGTCTCTGTTGACTACCAATTTTCTACAAAACGTGTGAGCAAAATACAATCTATATCAAAAGTACTGGGACACTAAGAAACATTCTCTAACACAAAATACCACCATATGCAGTGTGAGCAGATCACATCTGTAAACCTTAAGTAATTCATGCAATTCTAGTGCAATTACTTCAAGGTATGTCTTTAGTGTGACTACTTCAGGGTCATGTCCTTAGGGCAATTGGTTTTGGGGGGTATCAGAAAACTAATTATCATTGCTGTGTGCACCATATTTTTCAGATTATGTGTAACATGATCTTGTTGATGTATTACATAGTTCTGGAGTGAAGTGGTTACCTGTTCAGCCAGGTTAGATTCCTTCAGGAAGAAGGCAATCCCCCGCCCCCCACAGGGATGTACTACTTTGGGTTACGAACAATTTGAGTGAACTTTTACAGTACGGCAGTATAATTATGGAAAACTGCAGTCAGTAACTTTATCACTGAGGGTAACGCTTCCCTCTCAGAAGAAAAAGTCTTAGTTTTCCAAGTGTGCAGGACATGTGCAATCAGTTCCATTGTACGTACAGTAGAGTATCAGGAATAATTAATGCCAGACCTCTTCCAGATAGCCAAATTTTCTGGTAAGATTAAATAAATTTAATCTTGCCTTATGATTAAATTAAATATTTAAGACTAATTAAATTTATTTTAAAAAAATTTAAACTAATCACAGAAAATAGAAACATCCATCCAGGCATTTTTATGATTTTTATACAAAACAGGAAAATTTGATTTTAAAATGCTCTCGGTTTTTTCGACTTACCGATAACAAACACGGACAATCTGTGCATCCCAATGACATTTGCACATACAGCAATTGTAACTCACTACTTTCTCATCTTAAAACATGTAGGCATTTCTCTCTTAGTGGGTAGGGTTTTTGTCGGTAATGCTTTCCATAATAAGCCTGTCTCATCAACATTATAAACATTTTCATTCTCGTAATTTGCTTAATTGAAGTGAACTTACTTTTAAAGGCCATGCTGCTGATTCGCCTGCAGAAAATTTTTCGCCTTGAATATCTAGTTCATATATACCAGTGTTTCCCAAACTTCTTTAGTCGTGGAACACTTTTCATCTCGCAACATATTCAGGGAACACTTACGAACACACGTTTAGCAAGAGCCAAAGAACTGTTGCTAATATTTTATTACATATGGTGCACTGTGTATCATAAGCATCTTTATTTCCAACTCATGTAAAAGCAAAATTCAAATAACTGTCATCATACTTTTGTTTTGGTCTTTTGGTTCCTGTTTTTTCACTTCGGATTGCTGGAGAACAAAAGGCTGCGATTGTTCATCCTCACTTAGAAGTGTGACAATGTTGTATTTGTTTTCATCGAGCAAGTTGCACTACTAGAAGTACTTTGCTTTTGTTTCAAAGTTCCTTTTTTCAACCACAAATCTATGATCACATATTTCAGTAATAATATTTCGAAATACTAATAATTATCAAAAAACATTTATACAAGTGAGTTTATTTATATCGGTTCACTTTCTCCTCTCCTTCAACCCATGTACTCCAGGCTAAATCACATATGAATGGCATATTAGATCACTATATTGCTACTTTTTCGTAGGTGTCATTACCTCTATGCAGAGCCCACCAATATAAAGTGTTCTGCAGTCTATTCAATTATTAGTCTATGCCAGTATATTAACCGAAAAAAAAATTATGTTAAATATTATGATGATACAAAAGTGGTGTACGCTACAAATATGCAAAATTTATTTATTTTATTTTTTTAATTATTAATTACAATTTTTTGCAGAACACTTGTTCACATCTCACGGAACACTAGTGTTCCATGGAACACAGTTTGAGAAGTGCTGATGTATACTGTGACTCAGTCGAAAATTTTTCAGCCAACCTGTGCTTGCCTTAAAATCTTCATTACCTCTTAATTTTCAATTAAAATCCAATGCTTTTTCACACAATGTTGGGCCAGACACTGGTTCACCTAAACTTCACTCTGAAGAAAACGAAAAAGTAAAGTGCACTCTCTAAAGTGGCTTTTTCAGGTTTCGACAGTCTTTTTCCTGCTAAATCTTCCTTCACTATCCATAATCGACACAAATTCTGTTATAGCATTGGGATTTTTCTTGATGTCGTAAATTGTTGAAGTCCCCACATTAAACTCTTTGGAGAGATTTCCTAAATTTTCACTTTTTCTAATTCTATTAGTAATTTCTGTTTTTGTGTTGCAATGTTAAAACTATGTTTTCTTTTCGTTCACATTTTTCCGTAAAAAATTGAGAAAAAACAATAAATCTCAGTTCGGCCCAATATTATTCTTACTGATTCCGGAGCTAAACTAATCTGAAATTCACTCATGGTTTGCGAGAAAACCCAGTAGTCTTTGTGATATTTTTCTAAAGCATATTTCTGCAGATCACATAGAATTCTAGAGGTCACAACCATAAAACAATAAAAACAATTTATAGTTTTCGGTTTATTGGGATTTTTGTTTGTACAATCTATTATAAACAGGTAGTAAACTTTGGTCTTTCATTTATTATAATCAAAATTCAATTTGCAAAAATGATCACTATAACCGGCACTTACTGTACTACCGTCAATAAAAAAAAAGAATAAAGATCACCCTTTCAAATTATTCCAGATAACCGACATTCTACTGTACTTTTATTGCATCTTAAACTGAAGCATGACAACAGGCAACTTGATAAATTACAGTAATTACACTTGGATAAATATCATTGTTTATAAAAATGTAATCATCATATTGAGGGAATATACTGAAGAAGCTACTGCAATTGCTCTGTGCAATGTTCATAGTTTAGAAACCACTAGTTTCTAAACTATGAACCACTAGTGTCTAAGCTATGAACCACAGTTTATGCCATAAACTCAATTTTTTTTATGTTGATCTTGGGAGACATAAATGGCAGTATAAGTAGGCATGGCATATCGATATTGAGGTTACTCTGTACTTCCTTTTAAAATAAAAGGAAGCTGTCTCAAAGAGCTTCATGACTATCTCAAGTATAAATGCACAAGCCAAAGTCTACACTAGGTCATCAAGGTGGCATCAATCTTTCACATACATCACCTTCCATTTCTTCAGTAAAGCATTTTTTCCTATTACTGTTATGCATCTGAAATAAGATGCCATCACCCTGACAACTGTTTAAACAGTGTTGTCATCTCAGAGGACAGGCAGACACAAAAAAATCACTGCAAATTTACCATGTGATGACGTAAAGGTTTAATGTGTTTAATATAACAGATGAGCAATAGAGTTATCAGAATAAAAAACATTGGGTAAAGTATACATTAGCAATATAATTTTATTTCTAGTATAGGTAGCAAAGTGGTATATTTAGTAGCAAGTTAACCTGCATATTTCTCCAGATTTTACATATCCTAAATGTATTTTAAATTCCACATATAACAGTTTCAAATATCTAACAGAAGAGAATACTCTCAACAGAGTATTCTCGTCTGTAAGTCTGCAACAACTGCACTTTTTATTTATAGAGTAAATAACACCAACCTGATCAACATGTAAGGCAGAAACTGATCCAGAGTGACCATGGAAAGTAAATACACACATTGCTGAATCACAGCGAAACACCTGGGGTAAGGAACAAAACATATACATATATATTAAAATACTGTCATTATGCAATATACATAGAGCTAAGTAAAAATGGTTGAGTAGGGAGCCTAATCAATTTGCCCATTAGTTATTAAGTGTAACAGAAACTGCTTGCTATCCAATAAATCTCACAATTTAATCTCAAACCTTATGTGGAGTAATTGTCAATTATTTTCTGATTTAGTGATAGGAATGTCACAGACATTCTCTCAGATATGCTAGACAAGCTGTACTGGCTACCTGGGAGTCTAAAACGCTGATGGAACTGATATTTGAGTGACATTCAAATCAAGTAGACCCAATTTCGGCGAAGTCTGGATGGTCTGTGACAGCCAAATCCTCTGCTTGCACCTTCACAATGGTGGGACTGTTAGTAATCCTGGGTATAACCTCCATGCACAAGCACACTGTGGGTGACCACCCAGATAACCAGATAACCCAGATGAACACCAAAGTAAGCAAGGGCCTTAGAGGTAATATTCCTCTAAGAAAATTCTATTACAGAGTTGTTAGAGAGCACTTAATGATCCTTCACTTAAATGGGAAATTAATAAATTCCATCAGGACCCAGAGCACTGTTCTTCACCTGTATAAGCACATTGTGCAATTCAGTCATGGTCAGTGGCAAATTGTATGAATGTTGGAGAGTGGTACCAAAATTCAGTTTATACTTTTCTGCCCTGGATTTTAGCGACGGAAAGGCTAGTTCATACATAGAAACAGCTGAGAGTGTTTCAAAATACGAGCTGAATGCATTAGCAATTTCCACAGGTTCAGAAATTTCATTCCTTTTCAGATATAGAATTGGAGAAGTTGAAAGCAAGTATTTGCCATTAATACATTTTATTTTTTTTCCAAACGCCTGTACAAAGTATATTTCTTTATTGAGGGGGGTCACTTGTGAAGTTAAATATGTTTCCTGTAAACAAATGCCTGCTGGATTGAAATCTCAGATTAGGTCAAAGTTTCTGTATTAGTACGTCGTCCTCGACAATCCATTGTTGTTGTTGTCACTGGGTTTAAAGATACCACGGCTACTGAGGCCAAATTGTGTCTATTCATTGTTTAATTTCATGACCCTATCTTTATAGTTGTTAAATTATATACTTTTGTATAGGCCAATACATTTTAAGTATACTAAAAGTTCTTCAATATTTGCATCGTTTCCTAGGATATGAGATAAATTGTGTGATACATTAAGCCTGGAAACTGATTGAAAAGTGTCTGACCAGATGAGTGATGACTGTTACAGGATGAGCACTGAGGTGGGCTTTCTCCCAATAACAAGTAGGTTGGTTGGTTGGTTACTGGAAGTTTAATGGCGCATCAGCATCTAAAGCTATCATGCGCCAAGTCTAAGGTAATAAAATATAAATATGTAAAAATATAAAATAGCATATCCAGTTAACATATTATAAACAAAAATATGGCATAAGCCATTTATAATATATTAAACATTAGAGCAATCTAAATAAAACTATGTAGATTAATCAGTTGTAAAAACCTGAATACATCTGCACATTGTCATTGTCGGATAAAATCTGCCTGAGTGTACAAAGGGTACTAGGAAAGTTTTGCAATATGACCCAACAATGAATCACAGGAAGCTGCTTGTTGCTGCATGTTGAGACATGTTCATATGTGCATAGTAGCCGCCGCGCCAAGTCGATGGGCTCAGTTATTCATTAGTAGTGAGAGTGTAAAGTGCTTGCGATGGCATCGTGGTCACGAAATGAGATAAGAACAGTTTTGCGGTATAATTTCGTGTGTGGTTTAACCATAGACCAGTGCTTAGAAGAAATGACTCTTGCACTAGATGATGATTGTCCACATCGTACAATGATATTCAGGTGGTATAGAGAATTCCAAAGGGGAAATTTAACTCTGGAGGATTCTGAGAGGCCGGGAAGGCCACGAACGTCAGTTACGGAGGAAAACGTTACTGCTGTGAGGAAAATGCTTGACGAAAACAGGCGAGTGACCTACCAACAGATAGAGGATACTTTGGGCCTAAATGCACCAGCAATTCGTTCGATTCTGCAAGATCATTTGCACGTGAAGAAACTTTGTTCTCTCTGGGTGCCGCATCAACTGACTGAAGAGCAGATGACACGACGTGTGACTTGGTGCCGGGAGATGTTAAAAAAGTTTGATAAGGGACAATCTCGGTATGTGAACAACATCGTGACAGGTGACGAGACTTGGCTGTACTATTACGATCTGCCGACCAAGGCTCAAAACAAAGTTTGGTTCTTTGATGATGACGACATTTCGGCGAAGTCTGGATGGTCTGTGACAGCCAAATCCTCTGCTTGCACCTTCACAATGGTGGGAATGATAGAAAATGATAGCTGTATTTTTCAAATCGAATGGAATTGTGGAACGTGTCGTTTTGGACACGCAGAAGACAGTCACAGCTAAGTGGTATACTGAACAATGCTGCCTAAAGTCATTGGATCTATGAAGAACCTGCGGCCAAAGTCAAGAATGGACACCTGGTACCTCCATCACGATAATGCTGCAGCTCACCGCGCCAAAGCCTGCACCGAATATTTGACCACGACAGGACTGAAACTTCTCGAGCACCCTCCCTACAGTCCAGACCTTGCTCCCTGCGACTTTGCGCTGTTCCCGCATGTGAAAATGAAGCTAAAAGGGAGGCGGTTTTCCAGTGATGAGGACCTTCTACGGGCTTGGGACAACGAGTGTGCTTTACTCCCTAGTGAAACTTGGCAGAACTGGTTTAAAGAATGGTTTCGGAGGATGGAGAGGTGTATTGAATGTAGAGGAAATTACTTTGAAAAAATTAAATAAACAAAGCTGTATTGCAAAACTTTCCTAGTACCCTTTGTATAAGGCTCAGAAAGATGGTTAAAACATAAATGGCGTTCATTACTAAAATATGTATATTCAACTAAAATATGACGGATAGTTAAATTTGCCTTATAATGTCTAAACACAAGACAATCATCAGCCCTCAGCAAATACGAATGCATCACGTGAGAATGTCCTATGTGTAGCCGAGCAAGAATTACTTCCTCTCGTTGAGCCCTGCGCTGACTAGAATGCCAAATTATTATTAAAGGCTTAATTTCATTCAGCTTGTTGGTAGGGCACCCATTCCAAGATTCTTGCCAACGCGCGCATAATTTTTTGTAGATCAGTTGCTTGCAGTCTGTATAGGGGACTGACTGCGGATGCGACTTTGTGGCGTTGCTGATCTGGCTGCTGCATAAGCCAAGTCATTGCCTCTGATACCAACATGGCTAGGGATCCAGCAAAAGCGAATATCGGAGTTTAACTCTAAGAGGGAGTGTAATATTTGATGCAACCGACATAATACTGGGTGAGTGCTCACATTCAATAAGGCCTGTAATACGCTTAGAGAGTCCATATATAGCATGCACCTTTGGTACTGGTGGGTTTTTATGTGATCCAAGGCCAGTTCTACTGCGTGTAGCTCTGCAGTGTATATGCTACATTCATTTGGAATACGACTGCAGATTGTTTTGCTTGGAAAGACACAAACAGATCACGCAAACTATTCAGACTTCGAGCCATTTGTATAAACCGGCAAGAATTCAGAGTATTCGGCAAGGTGTGCTGCAAAGAGTTGCCGATATATACATGGCGATTTGTTAGCTTTCAGCCAACTCCTAAGAGTGAAGTCACAAGATGGAGATCGTATATTCCAAGGAGGAAGAACTTGCTTGACTGACGTGGATATATAATCCAACATGAAGTTAATAACATGAACCAGCTCTTGTATCCTAATACCAAAAGGCCGACTGGCAGTTTTACGCGTGTTATATAGATTTTCCCACAGTGGCATATAAACAGATGGCCACGTAGGATCGTCAGGCAGGGATTTTATTTTTATAGCATATTATAATAACAATTGCTGACATCGAAGCATCAATGGTGGTTCATTGGCTTCAATGTATAGACTTTGGACAGGCAAAGTATGGAATGTCCCCGTGGCAATCCGAATGGCTTTATGGTGGATTGGGTCAAGCCATCAGAATACAGAATTTCTAGCAGAAAAGTAAGCTTGGGAACCGCAGTCAAGTTTAGAGTGAACAAGTGCCCAATAATAAGTAGAGATGGGTATGATGCGTATGTCCAATTCTTAGCCTTGCCAACGCCACTTCCTCACGTCTGTTTGGTCGAAAGCAAGCGAGCCACAGCTTTGATTCTTGTTTTATTTAGTAATGTTTGCTGTTAGTATTCCTTTTCCATATCTGTGACTAGTTGTCGTAACATGCTTTATGAATAACAGGCTTGTAGTCAGTGTACGGAACCTGAGGATGTTGTGAGAGAGTGGGTTGAGGATGTTTAGCGGCAAAGTCTGCACTTTCATTTCCTGGAATGCCAGAATGGCCAGGGATCCAGAAAACGCTGATTGACTGATAGGACATGCTACAGGAGAATAGCTGGGAATGAATCTCTTTCAATGTAGGATGAGAAGAGGAGAAATTCTTTCTTATGGCATAGATAGCACTGAGGGAATCCATGTAAATTATTGCAGATGAGGTGGAAAGTTCAATAATCTTACTAAGTGCTAACTTGATGGTATAAAGTTCAGTAGTGAAGACACTGCATGATAAAGGTAGTGTGGCTGAAATTGTGCATGAAGGAAAAACAGCCATAGTACCTACCATACTGTCAGTTTTCGATCCGTCCGTATAAATTTTACAGGCATGGGAGTTAAGAGAAGCATGAGCTGAGTGCAATTGTCTCATGTTATTGGGAGGTATGACATTCTTCCCCCACTGGAGAAAATGTGTATCATGGGAGGCACATACATATGTCCAAGATGGAACAGGTGCAGTTGTATTCTGAAAAATATCAGCTAAATCAATATTCCAACTCTGAATAAGATCTTTGATACTGAGTGAGGCAGGTCGATTTTCATGGGGCTTATTCTCATAAAAAGAATCCCACTGAGTGTGATAAAGATACTCCCAACTGTGGTGCGATGGAAGACTCTAGAAGCATAGAAAAGCAATAATGTTTTTCTATGAAGATGTAACGGAATAAAGACTTTGCATTGGAGAAGTCCTGAATGCGCCCAGAGCAGTCCTCAGGGCACTGTGCAGGATGACATTTAGCCGATCTAATGTGGTTTTCCTAGCCCAGTTAAATACGGGAGAACCATAATCTAAGCGTGAACGGATCAGAGATATGTAGAGGTGAAGTAAGGAGTACCGACATGGATGAGACTGATCGAAGCATGTTCAACTGTTTTAGACAAGTAGTTTGTAGATATGTGCTTGGAAGTTAAGCTTACTAACTAATATCGGGACCAGAAATCTGATGCTGTTTACTACTGGTATTGGACTATTGTTTAGCTGTAATTCAGGATGGTGGTGGAGAGCATGTTTCTTACAAAAGTGAGTGGCGGTAGACTTCTGTTCAGCTAGTCGATATCCGTTGCGTGACATCCAGGATTCAATTCTGTTGATGGCAAACTGGAGTTGACATTCAATGGTGTTCATGCTTTGCGAGGTCATCCGTATTACATATAAGCCTCCACAGTCTTGGGGATGTCTCTGGTTATGCTGTTGACTCGAATTGCAAATAACGTTTTGCTGAGTATAGATCCCTGTGGTACTCCTTCCTGAATATGGGGTGTAGACAATACATTCTGATAATGGACCTGAAAAGAGTGGTGGCGTAGGAAATTCTGAATTATCTGAGAGAGATGACCTCTTAGCCCTAGGTGATAAAGGTCCAAAATAATACCATGTCGCCAGGTAGTATCAAATACCTTTTCAATATCTAAATTAACCATGACTAGATGTTGCTTCATGACAAAGACATTGCAAATATTCGTTTCAGCTTTGATAAGGACATCAAGAGTGGATCTGTTCTTACGAAAGCCACTCTGACGATCTGTTAAAAGGTTCTCAGCTTCTAAGATCCAGGTATGCCTCGTATGTACCATTCTTTCAAAAATTTTCCACATGCAGCTTGTGAGAGATATTGGCCTATAATTGTTAACCAAAGAAGGGCCTTTGCCTGGTTTTGGTATGGCAAGTATGAAAGAATAACGCCAGGAAAGCGGATAAGCATTTTCTGAGAAGATTCGATTACAGAAGATCAATAGGGTATGTAAGTCCTCTTCAAGTAATTGTTTTAGCATGATGTGATGTACGTCGTGTGGGCCGGCAGCACTATTTGAAGATTTATTTAAGGATTCCTTGAGTTCTGTTATATTAAATGGTTGATTGTATGGAATGAGAGTCGTGTGGAGAAGTTAATTTTGCGGAATTCTGCATCTGCATTGATGCGCTGAAAGGAGATGGAGTAGGAAGTAGAAGCAGATATTGTAGAGAATGATTGTGCTAGCGCATTGGCGATTTCCTTAGGTGCCGATAGATCTTTCCCATTCCAACAGAGTATTGGAGAGAGTGTCGAGTGAATTTTCCATTTAGCGCTTTAATTCTTCTCCAAATGAATCGTGGGTCAGTATCTTTGGTGATAGTTGAGGCAAATCAGATCCAGGAGTCATGTTTGACTTTTCTCCTAATCTGCCTTGCTTTGGCTTTAAGTCTTTTGTATTCTATTAGATTACTGGTTGTAGGAAACTTACGGAATTTGTTCCAAGCATGGTTTTTTCACGCTTGGCATCAGAACAATCTGTATTCCACCAGTTGTTATGGTGGGAGCACTTGTGAGGTCGTGACTTCGGAATTGAATTTTTAGCTGCATTTAGTATCTGACTGGTAATGTAGTTAGTTACGTTTTCAATTGGATGTTGCTGAACATAACTCCTGTCTAACTGGACCTGGGTAGAGTAGCTCTCCCAGTTTGCCTTCTTGAACTTCCAGGGGGATCGGTGCTCAAGATTTGCAGTTACCTGTGTTTGTAATGAGCAAAGGATTGGAAAGTGATCGCTGTTTAGAGGATAGTTTAGCACTGACCATGTCATGCTTGGAAGAATTGATGGTGAGCAGATTGACAAATCTATTGCAGAGGTAGATCCTGTAGATAGGTGAATATAAGTGGGAGATCCAGAATTTAGTATAGTTAGGTTGTTATTACTCATGAATGTTTTGATTAATTTGCCTCTTGTGTCAATCGCAGGTGACCCCCATAATGGATGGGGGCCATTGAAGTCACCAAAAAGGAAGATTGGAGATGGTAGTTGCATAACCAGATTATCAAGTTCTGTATTTGAAAATGGTTGAGAAGGGGAAATATATATAGAAGATAGGGTTGGTTCGTTGTTGGGTTTTATTGGCGCATTAGCAACTAAGGCTATAATGTGCCAAAACCAGGTGATATATAAAAATTTTAATTTCACTGACCTAATTACTTAGGTCACCATGTCAAGATATAAAATAACAATGGTATAAAACATAAAAAAGATAAATCAATAAAGAAATAACAATAACATGTAAATTTTAAATACAAGTAAAAACCTTTATTGATTTAAAATAGCTAAAAACAACAAACACATTGTCATTGTCGGATAAAATCTGACTGAGTGTATACGGCTCGGTCAGATGATTAAAAGCGCTAAAACGGATATTGCTAAAATCTGGACAGTCAATTAAAATGTGTCTATTTGATAAAATTGTGCCACAGGACTCAAACATAGGAGGGTCATCAGCCCTCAGCAAAAACGAATGAGTCAAATGACTATGTCCTATGCGGGTCCGGGCAAGAACAACTTCCTCCTTACGATTCGTGCGCAGACTAGACTGCCACGGTTCAATTACAGGCTTTATACGTTATAATTTATTCGTGGTCTGTCTATTCCACGAATCCTGCCATTGGGAGTGTATCTTCTGGTGTATTATTTGCCTGTAGTCTGTATAGGGGACTGACAGCAGAAATTATTACTGGGAATTGCTGATTTGGCTGCGTCGTCAGCCAAATCATTTCCCCTAATTCCAATGTGGCTGGGAATCCAGCAGAAGCTGATATCATATTCACGTTCATGGAGAAAGTGAATCTTCTGCTGAATGCAAGACAGAGAAGATAGGGTAATTGATATACCGATTGAAATACGTGCTGCCACAGCTTCTAGACTAGTTTGTAACTGAATTTGCCTGGACGGTATGTTTGATTTTATAAGCACAGCTACTCCTCCACGAGCAGGAGACTCCGAAATCCTGTCTTTTCTATATATTGCATAGTTTGTAAATTTTGGTGAAGCTTGAGATAATAAGAAAGTTTCTTGTAGACATACTCCGATCGGATTATATTGAATCAGTAAATCTTTTAGGTCGTCAGAATTGCTTCTTAGTCCTCTGCAGTTCCACTGTATGATATTAGACATTATTTGAGTTTAGTTGATTCATTAGTTTAGTTTAGTTTAGGTGGATTGGTCTGACTGTTTTTTAGAAGTGGGGCATTTCGGTCTGTCTTGCTTTATTTTATCTTTTTTCGGGAAATAGGGCTGTACAGAATCCATGGTGTAATTTGCCCGGAGTTCCAAAATGGGCTCCACATTATCTAAATGCTCATCTACTTCCATACTGTTGGTGGAAGTTTCCATTTGTTTTGAACCTGTGTCAGATTTCGTTTGCTCTGTGTCATATGGGACCGATGGAGTATCACTAGGGATACTGATTGGCGTATTTGTAGCTTTGCTAGTTTTATTTTGAGGATTTTCTTTTTCTGAATTTGAAAGAGTAGAATTAAGCCAATTAGCCATAGAGGTATGAGGCAGAATTGATACATCTGTTTGTGCTCCAGTAGATACATAGTTTCTAGTGCGAACAGCATAGGATCAACTGCTAGGCATGCTCAACATAACTTGCCCACGTGCCTCAGGAAATGTAACTTTATATTCTATTTTATATTTTTTAATTTTTTTCCCTGTAATCCGTAATTCACAAGATTTGGAAAAGGCAGGGTGATTCCCCTTGCAGTTTGGACACGCAGGGGCTGTGGCTGAGCAATCGGCTTGAGTATGCTCTTTAGATCCGCAGATGGGACAGATGGCGTCACCTCTACATGCCTGCTGTGAATGACCATATTTCTGGCATTTGAAGCAACGAACGGGATTCAGAATATATGGTCAAATACGACAATTCAAATAGCCAGCTTTGATTGAGGATGGTAAGTCTGGAGTACTGAATGTTAAAATGATGGTTCTAGTTGGAGTTAGATTTACATCTTTTTTATTCATGATTCTTTTTACACTTGTTACCTTTTAACTACTAAGTTCTTGGAGTAGTTCTTCTTTGGAGACTGTAATTAGGTCGCACTCACTGATCACACCTCTTGACGAATTTAAGGTTCTGTGGGGAGTAACTGATACTGTCAGCCCCCCAAATGATGTGTGTTTAACAGCCGCTTAGAATGTTTTGAGGTGGCTGTTTCGATCAGGAGGTCTCCAGATTGAGATTGTAGTCGCTTCACCATTTTTGGTGACCCTGCAATAGATTCTAAACACTTTTGTATCAAGAATGGTGATAACTTTCATACAGGTTGGGCAGATAACGAATGCACCACCAAGAAATTCGCTATATCATTTTGACACTTTGCTTCCCTTCGAAGCCTTTTTGAGTGAACAGAGTCATGGTCAATGTCAGAAGTTTCTTGTCTTGAGCTCAATGACTCTAAAGGTGGATAACTATTTGTATCCATGTTAGCTCCTTTTGGCCCTGGGGGTTTACCTTTACCGCCCAGGTTACCAGGCCCGCCACGGGGAAGCAGGAGCAGTGCCACTTGTGGCCAAGCGAAATTACAGAAAAAGATACTTTCTTTCTTCTGGGCTCACTTCTTAGTGTTTTTAAGAAAATGAAGCTACTTAACGAAAAAGTTTAATAAGTAAGGGAGAAAACAAAAGAGAACCTAGTCACTTACCAAAAAACGCTCTGTAATCACACGAGAATCGCCTGGCCACGGAAATGCTTTACACCCGGGGCCAATTCCACTGTAAAATGCACTTCATTAACATAACATAACATAATGCGCCAAAGTTGGTGCATTATGTTGTCTCTGTCACGTAAAATCTGACCGAGTGTTAAATGGTTCAGCCAGATTATTAAAGGTGCTAAAAAAATGTTTCTTTGGAAACAGGATATTCGATAAAAATGTGATGAACAGTTAAAATAGCATTATACATCTCATATGGGTGGTGCTGTGATACCGGAGGTGAAAGGATGCATCAGCACGAAACTCCGCTTGATGTAAACTGTAGACAGTGACCAATGCCGGCAGTGAGAATTTCTCGGATTTTCCGGCTTCAAAAACAATAGATTTTGTCTTCTTCAAGTTGTGTACAGATGAAAACAACTAGTATTATTCAGGTAAGATTGTTAGTTATAGTTGTTTTTAGCTTGTTGGTTTTTTGAAAGCATTTACATACAGTACGATTGGTACAGTGTTAGAGGTCCTACCATTGCAGATTGTGATATTGCAATGCCTCAAAATTCCAAAAATTGGGATAAATTTGTTGAGATATATATATATCTGCATATACTTTAATTTGTTTGATCATTTTCCCGCCAAAATGAAAAAAAACTGCATACTGGATTTTATAAAAATACCTTAAATTATTTCCCTTGATATAAGGAACATTATAATAACAGCACGATGTCTGGCGAAAACCAAAACTCAAGGGGAGAAGAAGCAAAAAATATCGATCGCAATCTTGACTTATGGTGAGGATCTCCCTGATTGTGAGATAGAGATGCTTACAGAAGGAACCCCATACAATGAAGAAACTACAAATGACAACTTAGAAGCTTGCCCCTTGGCCACCTTAGTGTAAAAAGGCAAAAACCAAATGGAAAATACAGATCAAAAGGATTATAATTTAGACCCAGAGATAACAAAAACAGAGGAGGAGAGGAAATTTCAGCTTATAAATCAAATAGAGGATCCCATAGATACTGTTCCTAGAAGAATTTCTTTATAAACAGACAAATATGATTATATCTGCAGCAAGATTGCAGATGGTGAGCTGCTGGTCTGTTTTGGATACAGAATTTTGAATACAGAAAACAAAGTATTGAAAGCAAAAGAAGAAACAGTGACTAAAGATAATAATAATTATAAAGAAATAAATACTTTGACTTACGCCCAAGTAGCAAGGGCCACGAAAGCAGATTCGTCACAAACTAAACAAACCAACAATAAGAGTAAGGAAATACCAAAGGCAAAAGAAACAAAAATAATCATTATAAAGGCTAAGCCTGACTCTACATACAAATCCTGCCAGACAGTCAGGGATACTGTCATGACAAAATTAAAACCTCATTTGAAAGAAATAAAAGTGAATAACATGAGAAAAATAAAAGATAATGGAGTTTAAATTGAAGTAACAAATAAAGAGGATGTTAAAAAGATTGAAACCAACCCAGAGGTGGTAAAACTGGGACTGCAAACAGAAAAGCCAAGGGGCAGGAACCCCAACATCATTATATTTGACATCCCTGAGACAACTCTGGAAATAGATCTTATGTTGGATTTCTACAAAAAAAAAAACTTTATCAATATAATGGAACTCGACGAGTTTGCCAAAGAATTTCTTCTAAAAAGAGGAACAAAAAACAAAAGAAGTGGGGAATTCAATGTCATTGTGGAAGTGTCACCCAGAATTTGGAAAAACCTACAAGGACAGCAAAGAGTCTACACTGGCTGGACCAGTGTAGACTGGTCCAGTCTGTATAGGAAAGAATTCAGGGAATTCTTTCCTATACAGAAGTGCTTTAACTGTCATAAATATGGCCACTGCCATAGACGGCAGTCAGAATTCCCCTGTCTGTGGCCTCTGTGCAGTCACTGGCCATGATTACAAGAACTGCCAAAATAAAAATCAGCAGCCAAGATGTGCTACCTGTAAAGTACCACGGCTGACTGACTATGTACATAGTATTAGGGATGATAACTGCCCCTATTATAAAAAAACAAATGGTAAAAATTATACAATCTAGAACCAACAATGGCCAGATTGAAAACATAGATGTGACTAGGGCTCTAAATCTTGTCCAATTGAATGCTCAAACAGCAAAAGCTGTTGCAGATCAGATCAAATTCAAATTGGAAGAAAATAATATCGATATCTTGGTACTTCAAGAGTCCTACACACATATGGGTAGGCTTCAAGGATATCCAAGAGGCTATAAAATAATAGAATACACCTTAGGTGTCCCTTCTACAGAAATGGTAGTTAAAAAATACTGACCTTTCAGTCACAAAGGTGGGTCATCTCTGCTCTCCAGTGGCAGCATGTGCCCGTATCACCAGTGCTGTAGGATAGTTTTACATTATTTCACTATATTCTAGACCAGGTGAAGATATAAATCCAGCTTTGAATGCCTACAAGCAGCCACAGACTTGCTACCTACTGCAAATATCATAGTGTGTGCTGATGTCAACTGCCGATCAGCTTTATGGCAAAACCGCATGGAAGACAGAGCAGGCACACACAATGGCCAGATACGTTCAGACTATATAGCTACCTAACCCTTTCAAGTGCTAAACCAACCAAATAACTCCCAACCTTTAGCAGTAGCATGTGGGAGAGTGACACTGACGTTACTCTTGCCACCAATTCAATAGCTTATAAAATTACAGACTGGTGTGTCCAGCCAGTCTGGGTGGTCTAATGGTAGTGATTTGAAACAATATAACAGACATATATGGCTTCAAAAAGACTTGGATTGGGAACAGACATTCTAGAGTCATATAAGTTAGGGAGAGAGGAACTAAATATTGTTATAGATGAAAAATACTTAGAGGTAATGATTCAGTGAGATATTAAATTATTAAATTTTACATGCAGTTTAAACAAGAAGCTAGGAAGGTACATGGTGTCCTGTCCATTATCTCTCTATACAAGAAAATGGTTAGACTCCATGTGGAATATTGTATTCAGGTCTGGAGACCATGCCTAGGGGAAAAACCCTACTAGAGAGGGCCATCTGACAACCAGATATCTAAGGGGGGGGGGATATGGCTGAGGTGTATTAGGCACTGAAGGAGTTAAGTAAAATGAATTAGTAATGTCTGTTCACCATACAGGTGAAACAAGAACAAAGAAGCACAAATATAAAATTTCAGGGTATAACCAATATTGTATCTCATGAAGTTCACCTACCAACAGCTAACAAACTAAATGAATATTTTGCATCGACATTCACACATGAGGAGTTATTTAGCGAAGGGAAAGCTAGAGGTATATTCAACTCTAGCAGTAAGCTAGAGAATCTTGTAATAACTGAGAGTAAAGTGGAGGAGAAATTGTTGAAGATAAACACAAGAAAGGCACCCGGGGTGGATGGGATCTATCCAGTTATATTAAAGTAGGCAGCAGAGGAAGTAAGCAAACCCCTAGCCATAATTATGAGAGCTTCCTTGGACTCAGGGGAGGTACCCACAGACTGGAGATGTGCAAATGTGACCCCAATTCACAAAGGAGGATCAAAGGCTGATACAAGTAATTATAGACCTGTGAGTTTAACTTCTGTTCCAGGAAAATTAATGGAGGCACTAGTTAAAGAAGCATTGCAGGATCATTTAGACAAGACTGCAGTTATAGCTCGGACACAGCATGGTTTTGTTAGGGGGAAGTCTTGCCTGACCAATTTGATTGGATACTATGATGCAGTCACAAAGGAACTGGATGCAGGGAATAACTTTGATATTATATACTTGGATCTTAGAAAGGCTTTTGATACTGTTGCACATGGAAGACTGCTGCACAAATTGGAGCAGTGTGACATTGGAGGCAAATTGCTGCTGTGGATAAAGGGGTGGCTGAGGGGGAGAAGACAGAGAGTGGTAATCAATGGATACTGCTCGTCGTGGACTAATGTTATTAGTGGAGTCCCTCAGGGCTCAGTGTTGAGTCCATTATTGTTTTCTGTATTCATAAATGATATTGATGATGGTATATCAAGCTTAATGTCAAAGTTTGCAGACGATACAAAGGTAGGCAGGGTTGTCAAGGACACTACTGACACTATGCTGCTGCAACAGGATCTGGAAAGGTTGAGCAGATGGGCTGAGAGGTGGCAAATGAAGTTTAACATTGACAAATGTAAAGTACTGCACATGGGAAACAGCAACCCCAGAGCAACGTATCAACTCTGTGGTACTACACTGACAGTGGTAGAGAATGAAAGGGAACTGGGGGTGGTTGTGCAGGCAGATATGAAGTTCTCTGAGCAGTGCAGATAGGCTGCAAGAGTAGCTCATAGTGTATTGTCAATGATATATAGGAATTTTTCTAGCAGGGATAAGGAGGTGATTATTCCCTTGTATAAGGCAATGGTCAGGCCACACCTAGAGTACTGTATACAGGTCTGGAGGCCGCATTTCAAGAAGGATGTAGAGATGCTGGAACGAGTACAGAGAAGGGCAACAAGATATTAGTGAATGGAACAAAGGGGTGCTCTTACGAAGAAAGGCTTAAGTTTTGCAAATTACAGTGTCTGGAGACTAGGCACCAGCGAGGTGATCTGATAGAGGTGTATAAGGCCTTGAATGGTTTGAGCATGCTCGATGCTGATGAGATTCTTCCTCTTGCTCAGAATAATCACCTGAGAGGGCATAAATTGAAATTGAGGAAAGACAGATGTAGAATAGACGTGCAGAAATTTGCCTTTAGCCAGCGGGTGGTTGGTTGGTGGAACAGACTTCCATCCCTTGTCGTGGAAGTTGATAGCCTAAATAAGTTTAAGGCTCAGCTGGACAGGTATTTTGAACGAACAGAGGGGTGAAGTGGAAGTGGTTTCTTTTTTTGGCTGATGCTGCATAAGCTTGCTTTCTTGCATCAAATGCCTCTACTAATGCTAATGCTAACAGCAGTAAACAATGGAATAAGTTGCTTCCCTACATGACAGACACAGTGAAGTTCAAAGCAGAATTGGATGATTACTTTGCAGGAATGGGATAGTAAGAATATATATATTTTTTGGCTGATGCAGAAGAGTCCTTAATACTAATAGCTATAAATGTCTGGAGATGTACTGTTATGTGCTAAACTGATATTACCACCTAAAACATGCAACTTCCGACTAAAGGATTACTGTTATAATGTGGTAGTCATATACACTAATGAAATGAAATTAAAAAATAAAGACTTTGCAGACAACCATTAAATTAAAACTTTCTGCATTAAAAAATTTCGTTAAAGTTATGAATTTCTTTGCTATTTACTAGAAGGATAAGTTCAGTCTTTCAATAGCATTAATTTTGCCCATACTGTGTTAAGACAACTTTCCAATCTACGGCAAGGTCAAAGCCGCTTCAGTTATAGATGTCTGTGATAAAAATTTCCAAACAAACTAAGCACCACTTCAAGATTAAGTCTTTGAAAATAAAAATATTTAACAAAATATAAAATCAGAAAACAACAACTTAATAATACCTTTACAAGGTGATCTTGACTTCCTGTAACAACATGTCCTCCATCCACTACAAGAGCAGTGATTGGCTGGCTATGGGCACGGATACTATTCATCCACAAACATTGTACATTTTCACTAGAATTAGCATCATTAATAAATGGGACTGAACGACTGATGTCTTCATTTGTGAATGCTAATATGATAAAGAATTAATGTATATATATATATATATAATCCAATTAATCCAAAATTAAATAGACAAATATAAATTAATAAAAATATATATTAAAAATAAATAAGAAAAATTGTAGGAAAGCTAACATCAGTGGCAGCAGAAAAGCACAATCCACTACATGTTGCTTATAATAAGCTAAATTAAAATATGATATTTGCCAGTAGCATGGCAAACTAGTAGAATGAAAATGAACTTAATCAAATAAAATAACATAACAATAACAGAAAGATATATAGGGGGGATAAAGAAGAAGAGGGTAGTGTTGAAGCAATGTTCCTAAAATACTATGAGCACGGATAATATTCATCCACAAACATTGTACATTTTCACTAGAATTAGCATCATTAATAAATGGGACTGAACGACTGATGTCTTCATTTGTGAATGCTAATATGATAAAGAATTAATGTATATATATATATATAATCCAATTAATCCAAAATTAAATAGACAAATATAAATTAATAAAAATATATATTAAAAATAAATAAGAAAAATTGTAGGAAAGCTAACATCAGTGGCAGCAGAAAAGCACAATCCACTACATGTTGCTTATAATAAGCTAAATTAAAATATGATATTTGCCAGTAGCATGGCAAACCAGTAGAATGAAAATGAACTTAATCAAATAAAATAACATAACAATAACAGAAAGATATATAGGGGGGGGGATAAAGAAGAAGAGGGTAGTGTTGAAGCAATGTTCCTAAAATACTTTAGGAACTTTTAGAAAAGAATAGAAAATTAAGCAAATTAAAAGAAATTTAGCGGCGCCACCCTGAAGGCACCCGTTTCCAAATTATGTGAAATCTCACTAAGGTGGAAACGTAGACTAACAACATTACATGACCAATTATAAACTGAAATGAAGTGAAATGAAATAAAATAGTCTGACCATTATGCCCCATCTCGACAGAGGACCACAAGGCCAATAAGTCAGAGAATCACTGCATTTCGAACGCTAACCAAATCCATGCAACGATACTAAGATCAGACCGCTGATGCAATAGATCTGTATAGTCCTTATGTCCGGTGGTCCTTATGCAGCAAAAAATAATAAAACAGAAAGCCTAGTACTCGCATGGCCAAACCACACCACTGACAAAACAATAGTTGAACTGAAAATATATAGAAACAAATTAGGCTATAGATGGCGGTAGGAACGCAGCATTAGCAGATCGTCATGCTACCCCCATATGAATATAATCCAATTAATTCAAAATTAAATAGATAAATATAAATTAATAAAAATATATATTAAAAATAAATAAGAAAAATAGTAGGAAAGCTAACATCAGTGGCAGCAGAAAAGCACAATCCACTACATGTTGCCTATTGCAAGCTAAATTAAAATAGGATATTTGCCAGTAGCAGGGGAAACCAATAGAGTGAAAATGAACTTAACCAAATAAAATAACACAACAATAACAGAAAGATATATATAAGGGGGATAAAGAAGAAGAGAGTAGTGTCGAAGCAATGTTCCTAAAATAATTTAGAAAATTAAGCCAATTAAAAGAAATTTAGCGGCGCCTCCTGAAGGCACCCATTTCCGAATTATGTGAAATCTCACTAAGGCGAAAAAGTAGAATAACAACATTACATGACCAATTATAAAATGAAATGAAATGAAATAAAGTCTGACCATTATGCCCCATCTAGTAGTGGATTGTGCTTTTCTGCTGCCACTGATGTTAGCTTACCTACTATTTTTCTTATTTATTTTTAATATATATTTTTATTAATTTATATTTGTCTATTTTATTTTGGATTAATTGGATTATATTCATATGGGGGTAGCATGACGATCTGCTAATGCTGCATTCATACAGCCATCTATAACCTAATTTGTTTCTATATATTTTCAGTTCAACTATCGTTTTGTCAATGGTGTGCTTTGGCCATGCGAGTACTAGGCTTTCTGTTTTATTATTTTTCACTGCATAAGGCCCACCACTATGCAAATCTATTGCATCGGCGGTCTGATCTTAGTATCATTCCGTCGTTACATGGATTTGTTTAGCGTTCGAAATGCAGTGATTCCCTGACTATTACTGGCTCCGTGGTCCTCTGTCGAGATGGAGCATAATGGTCAGACAATTTTATTTTATTTCATTTCATTTTTAAGGTCATGTAATGTTGTTAGTCTACGTTTCCACCTTAGTGAGATTTCACATAATTCGGAAATGAGTGACTTCAAGGGGCACCACTAAATTTCTTTTAATTGGCTTAATTTTCTAAATTATTTTAGGAATGTTGCTTCAATACTATCCACTTCTTCTTTATCCCCCCCCCATATAAATATCTTTCTGTTATTGTTATGTTATTTTATTTGGTTAAGTTCATTTTCATTCTATTGGTTTGCCATGCTACTGGCAAATATCCTATTTTAATTTAGCTTATATATATATATCAACAGTCAAAATACTGAATGAAATTTACAAACCACAATTATCAAATTGCAGAATTGTAAAGAACACTTTTAATGTATTCACGGGATTTTATATGTGCAAATGTTTAAAAGCTGATATTCATAAAGACTGAACACACTTTTATACAATGTGACTTTATTATTTTAGTTTACTGAAATTACAAAATGCGATAGTATACTCTAATACACAATATATATTCATTGTGCTGAACTAATTGTTTTATAGGTAACATTTCTGAATCTGTTTTTGTATTTGATAATCACATGCCATATAAAATAAAAGAACATACGCATAACTTGAATGAATAAATGAATAAAATGATGTGCTTCAAAAATAAATAAGACTAACCGAGTAAATTTATAAATAAATAATTTATTAATTATGTTATTATATATCTATCAACTTTTAGAAATAAGAAACCAGAAAATGTTTAATGCAAATTGGCATTCAGATGGAAGAAACTGGAAAGTGCAGAGTTTTACTAAAAGTGCATTTTAAGCTTTATCATAAACCCAAAGATTACTTGGTTACAAAAGGCACCTGGGACCAAGAAGTCTTTGACATTAATATGAGGTTTAAGATACATTTTATGCACACAGAGGTAGAGTGGATTATATTGTATTAATAAGTTCTATATGTCAAAGTTCACTGCAGGAACCTCAACAATCTGTTTCTATGAAGATGATCTACATCTATCAGTTTGTTACTTTTTTATTGGATTTTTCTCTTTCAAATCCAGGGAGAAAATGGCTTTGACAGAACATCAGCAAATATTCTCACATTTCCTGGAGCTAGCAGTGAACCTTCACATTTGGAAATTCCGAGTATCCAGGGAAAATACTCTGTGTGGGTATAATATCTGAATCCACAAGTGGTACAGAAAGGATAAACTCTGCATGCAGCTTAGGAGTCTAAATTTCTGGCATATATATATGGGGTTTTGGAATATAAGGTCAGTTGAGATATCCAGCTTTAACAGATATTGGGGATTTAGCTAGTTGTTTTTGGTGGTGGCTCTACAGTAAGCTTACATATTTTTCTCTTTAAAATTCAGGGACAAAAAAAATGGCTTTGACAGATCATCAGAGTGGACATATGCACCTTCAAATCAAAACGAATCACAAAGTGAGCAATTATGAGAAATGAGAACAGTGCGGGCAGAGAAAACCAAGAGTTAGGGATTCTACCAGAAAAGTAAACGGCATCAGAAGATTATACATGGACACAGACACTATAAACTGAGAGCATGTATAATTTTAAAATGAATTAAATGGAAATTAAAGTTTTTGGAGTTATAGATCTGCCTGCAGATAATGTTCCATTAATTTGTCTATTGTTTATGTATTTAAATAGCTGAAGTAAAAGTTGTGGTCAGGGAAGCAAATATCTGATGACTTCTAGAGAATTGCCTATAAGTCAAGTGGATTAATTGGTGGGCTTGTGAAAATTATTTTAAAGATATACAGTAAACTCTCAATTTAACGGACCGGACAAATAATAACACAGTAATGTACATATTAATCTCGACCATATTATTTTTTTTTAGGTTATACAAAACTTCAGTGTTATTATTAATTAAAAATTAATAATAATTACCTATTTCCATTATTGTTTTGATAATTACCTACTTTTATTTTTATAATCAAATTCAGGAAATTGTTTTTTTATTCTTTCTGAAAACGTGTTCAAATAGCTGTTTTCCCAGATTACAGATAACAGTAGGCGGTAACTTGAGAACTGAACATGACTCGGGACACTGAACTGCAGGTCTACCAACTCGCTTTGTTTCAGTCTCAGTCTGCCTAAAGCTATTGTGTGGTTAGGTTGTATACAGTGTTTCTGTGATTTCTGAATTGCGATTTTATTCATGACTGAATTGTGATTTTATTCATTAAATAATTTTGCAATCCTTACAATTTAAAATGGCATCAAGAGGAGTTAATATTGTACAATAAACTGCAACATTATATTGTACAGTACTGTATATTGTATTAAAGCTTTTTTTTTTAGATTAAGAACAGTAAAAATGCCCTCCCCAGGGTACATTTAATTTAACAGACACCCCTTCTCCCCTATTAGTCCATTAAATCGAGGGTTTACTGTACTTTGAAATGTAAATAACAGATGATGGGCTCACCACGATGTCATCAAACTCAAAAACTGTAACACATGCTAAATGGCATAGTAGTTGGGTGGAGAGGGGAGGAAATTAGAGACCTTCTTCACCCCACCCCTGCGTCATTTAGTATGTGTAAAAGAACATGATTTTGGATGGCTAATACTTACATTTTTCTTAATGGAAGTTTAAATTCATGTTTCACTCCAGAGCAAAGCTCTTGTTACCCCCATCTCTTTTATCATACATTATGATTCTGGCCTCTTGAGGGAAGGCATTACAGTGTTAGTTGTCTGATGGCACCGGGGGTTTCCCCCCTATCTCCGTGTTGTATTCTTTGTAAGCGACACAGAACTCTGTGGAGGCCAGAGATTTAAAAAGTGTATGGGGGAGTGGTTTGTTCTGTAGTGTTATGTTCTGTTGTTTTCTGACCATTTAGCCATTGGGCCCTAATTTGGACCCACCATTGACCACACTTTGCCACGAGGAGGCAGGTCAGGCACCCAGTAGATTATTTAAGTACTCTGGTGGCAGGTCCCGCCACCTATTTTCCGAGGATTTCAGTGGCAAGGCCTAAAAAAAGGGGGATGAACACTAGAATTTAGAAAGGCTGAAAGAGGTTTACGAGAAAGCGGTTGAATTTTTTGACGCTGATTACAATTTGACGGCATTAATAGGGGTGTACTCAGTCGGTTTAGTTAGAGTGGTGGGGAGACTGGAGGGAAATAGGTAGAAGGATGGGGATGATAGAGTAGGCATCCCCAAAGAGTTCAGCAGGGACAAGGCGCACCAGGCAAAGTATGGGGGAGGGGTTTTAAAGGGAAATGGGTTAGAGTACAAAGTTCAGTTTGCCAAATGGAGAGTTGGCAGCAAAGCCGCAGTATGTCTTCACTGGTGATGGTTGTCAGGTCTGTGTCTTGTCGAATCCGGTAGGAAGGTCAAACTGCCCATCCTGCTCTGGCTGTGGGATATGTTAGCTAGCAGTGTGGAACCCACCAGGTGGGGTGGGGGAAAGAGAGACACATTTATTTCATTCATAATCCGCATTCTCATTCTACTTGCATTCTATTTTTATACCCCCTCCTCGTTAGGCTATACAGTCCATTCCGGTTATTTGGGACACATCGGGACTAGTGCATTTTGGCCCGATTAAGCGGCTGCCCCAATTATCTGAATGTTCACGTAAATAGTTAAAAATACAATGTAAACCCCCCCACCCTTTTACAATTGGTTCAGTGTACAATCAAATCATGTTACGACAAACTCACAATAGTAAAGTACTGTTCACTATACGATGTGTAGTAAGCCCGGTCATTGTGATCACGTTTGTGAACTGAATTTTAATTCAATTAAACAGCGATTCTAATTAGAGAAAATAGGAGGAATATTATCCACAGGCTATAAAAGCAAAGATATATTAAACACAAATTTCCCTTTTATTACCTTACCAAGTAAAAAATTAAATGATACGTGAAAATCGGAAAAGTATATGTGATAATCGGAATAATTAATACGTACTGTAATATGTACAAACAAACTAGTTGACATTTCTGTTCACTGACATTTGTGGGTGGGGGTTAAAATTTAAAACAGTAAAATGATAAGCAATCAATAAAAAAGAACACAGCACACACAAATTGCAAGTAACACGATAGGCGCAAGTGAGCACGGAGTAACGAGTTACAAAGCTTTAAAAATAGGAATGAAGAGAATATCTTAAAATTAATTTTTTTATATGATTGAAGATTTCATGGAAGTGTAAACACATTTCGCCATAATAACCCACAGAATTCCAGCTGTCAGTATTATCGCAAATTCAATAAGATCGAGTTTACTATCCATTTATGATAGATTTCACTAACAGAAAAGCCCAATAAACAGGTGACTACTAATTGTTTTTATTGATTTATGGTTGTGACCTCCAAATTTCGACCAAACCATGTGGTACCGTCGGAGACAATCGTAGGGTAATCTCCAGTGCTGCGGTCTCCTGCCCCGATTAAACGGCATGCTGTCCCAATTAGGCAAAGTAAGCCCTGGCTATTTTCTCGACTGGTTTCTGTTTTTTAAGATTTGCCCCAAATAAACAGCTGCCCCAATTAACCGGTGGCCCAAATAACTGGAATCCACTGTGTATATATACAGTCCATTCCGGTTATTTGGGACACATTGGGACTAGTGCATTTTGGCCCGATTAAGCGGCTGCCCCAATTATCCGAAGTTTCACGTAAATAGTTAAAAATACAATATACCCCCATCTTTACAATTGTTTCACTGTACAATCAAATCACGTTACGATGGAGTCACCATCGTAACGTGATTTGATAGGTAGCATAGTAAAGTACCGTTCACTATACGATGTGCAGTAAGCACTGGTCATTGTGATATCATGTTTGTGAATTGAATTTTCATTCTATTAAACAGCGATTCTAATTAGTGAAAATAGGAGGAATATTATCCACAGGCTATAAAAGCAAAGATATATTAAACACAAATTTCCCTTTTATTACCTTACCAATTAAAAAATTAAATGATACTGAAAGTCAGAAGAATATACGTGATAATCGGAATAATTAATACGTGCTGTAATAACTACATATGAACTAGTTGACATTTCTGTTCACTGACAGTTGTGGGTGGGGGTTAAAATTTAAAACAGCAAAAAGATAAGCAATCAATAACAAAGAACACAGCACACACACAAATTGCAAGTAACATAATACGTGCAAGTGAAAACGGAGTAACGAGTTATAAAGCTTTAAAAATAGGAATGAAGAGAAGATCTGAAAATTAATTTTTTTATATGATTGAAGATTTCATGGAAGTGTAAACACATTTCACCATAATAACCCACAGAATTCCAGCTGTCGGTATTATCGCAAATTCAATAAGATCGAGTTTACTATCCGTTTATGGATAGCTTTTTTTTTAGCATTAGCATTAGTAGAGGCATTTGATGCAAGAAAGCAAGCTTATGCAGCATCAGCCAAAAAAAAAAAAAAAAAGTAACATAAATAAATAAAAATAACCACTTCCACTTCACCCCTCTGTTCGCTCGAAATACCTGTCCAGCTGAGCCTTAAACTTATTTAGGCTATCAACTTCCACGACAAGGGATGGAAGTCTGTTCCACCCACCAACCACCCGCTGGCTAAAGGCAAATTTCCGCACATCTATCCTACATCTGTCTTTCCTCAATTTGAATTTATGCCCTCTCAGGTGATTTTTCTGAGCTAGAGGAAGAATCCCATCAGCATTGAGCATGCTCAAACCATTCAAGGCTTTGTACACCTCTATCAGATCACCCCGCTGGTGCCTAGTTTCCAGACACTGTAATTTGCAAAACTTAAGCCTTTCTTCGTAAGAGAACCCCTTTGTCCCATTCACCAATCTAGTTGCCCTTCTCTGTACTCTTTCCAGCAGCTCTACATCCTTCCTGAAATGAGGCCTCCAGGCCTGTATACAGTACTCTAGGTGTGGCCTGACCATTGCCTTATACAAGGGAATAATCACCTCCTTATCCCTGCTAGAAAAATTCCTATATATCATTGACAATACACCATGAGCTACTCTTGCAGCTCGTCTGCACTGCTCAGAGAACTTCATATCTGCCTGCACCACCACCCCCAGGTCCCTTTCATTCTCTACCACTGTCAGTGTAGTACCACAGAGTTGATACGCTGCTCTGGGGTTGCTGTTTCCCATATGTAGTACTTTACATTTGTCAATGTTAAACTTCATTTGCCACCTCGAAGCCCATCTGCTCAACCTTTCCAAATCCTGTTGCAGCAGCATAGTGTCAGTAGTGTCCTTGACAACCCTGCCAACCTTCGTATCGTCTGCAAACTTGGACATTAAGCCTGATATACCATCATCAATATCATTTATAAATACAGAAAACAATAAAGGCCCCAATACTGAACCCTGAGGGACTCCACTAATAACATTAGTCCACGATGAGCAGTGTCCATTGATTACCACTCTCTGTCTTCTCCCCCTCAACCACCCCTTTATCCATAGCAGCAACTTGCCTCCAATGCCACACTGCTCCAATTTGTGCAGCAGTCTTCCATGTGCAACAGTATCAAAAGCCTTTCTAAGATCCAAGTATATAATATCAAAGTTATTCCCTGCATCCAGTTCTTTTGTGACTGCATCATAGTATCCAATCAAATTGGTCAGGCAAGACTTCCCCTTAACAAAACCATGCTGTGTCCTAGCTATAACTGAAGTCTTGTCTAGATGATCCTGCAGTGCTTCTTTCACCAGTGCCTCCATTAATTTTCCAGGAACAGAAGTTAAACTCACAGGTCTATAATTACTTGTGTCAGCCTTTGATCCCCCTTTGTGAATTGGGGTCACATTTGCACATCTCCAGTCAATGGGTACCTCCCCTGAGTCCAAGGAAGCTCTCATAATTATGGCTAAGGGTTTGCTTACCTCCTTTGCTGCCTCCTTTAATATAACTGGATAGATCCCATCCACCCCAGGTGCCTTTCTTGTGTTTATCTTCAACAATTTCTCCTCCACTTTGCTCTCAGTTATTACAAGATTCTCTAGCTTACTGCTAGAATTGAATACACCTCTGGCATTCCCCTCGCTGAATAACTCCTCATGTGTGAATGTCGATGCAAAATATTCATTTAGTTTGTTAGCTACCCGAGCAGGGTCATCAACAGTTGACCCATCGATCTCAAGTGGACCAATCTGATTCATCCCCTTCCTTCCTTATGATAGATTTCACTAACAGAAAAGCCCAATAAACAGGTGACTGCTAATTGTTTTTATTGTTTTATGGTTGTGACCTCCAGAATTTCGACCGAACCACGTGGTATCATCGGAGACAATCGTAGGGTAATCTCCAGTGCTGCGGTCTCCTGCCCCAATTAAACGGCATGCTGTCCCAATTAAGTGAAGTAAACCCTGGCTATTTTCTCGATTGGTTTCTGTTTTTTTAAGATTTGTCCCAAATAATCAGCTGCCCCGATTAACTGGTGGCCCAAATAACCGGAATCCACTGTATTTTTTTTTCACTCACTCATTCATCTCTTTCTCACATATCATGGGGGGGGGGGGGATGCAATGGTGTGTAATGTAATTTAAATACTGATGCTTAATAATTAAGCTAAATAAGAAAAAATATAAAAGATTAAAACTAGGGTTAGTGTGAATTTAACTTTTAACATTTATGGTTTGTGTTCTTTTTCTCACACACTTACACTCTCATTCATTCTTCTGGCTTTCATTTCATCTGTTCAACTTTTGCTTTCTGCACTACACTCTCTGGGCACCTAAACTTACTATTTATTATTCTTCAGTTGCGGTGCAGGCCTAGCCGCAAGTTTTTTGCAGGCCAATGGAGAATGCAGTCAGTGTTAGTAAATGTTTGTTAGTATATATATATAAAGTAGTGTAAGTTATTATTAACTCTGTATTCTTTTAGCCAATTACAATTGCTCTTCCACTTATTCCCATTCACCATAACACTCATTCTCTTTCTTTCCCTCATGCTGGATCCATCTTTCTTTCACCAAAACTGACATTTAATCCCTTTTACCATAATTCTCAATTCACTCAGTGATTATTATTATTATTAGCCATATGGTGCAAGGAAGCCTGGGGCTTATGCTGCACCTGCCAAAAAAAAAAAAATCCCGAGTTACCCTGAGAGAGAGAGAGAGAGAGAGAGAGAGAGAGAGAGAGAGAAGGGAATCACCAAGAAAGAGAAGAATGATGATATCCAGCTCAGGACCCTGGGTTTGCCAAGCCCATACTCGCGAGATGTGAGCCTTGATCAGCCTATTCATTCTGCCTTTCATTCTACTTGAATATCCTTGCTACCAGCTTACTGATATTTTTCAGCTAATCTGCTTCCCTGGCTGCCTGTAAATCTCCCTCCCCCACATAGTTACTTATTTGGTGTGGGCCCCAGAATCCTACACATAGCAGGGTAATCCTAGGGCGTACCCATGTCAAATCAGTTTTGTCATGTCAGGGCGCAGAATACTGCTGTATTGACAGTTATTAGGTCATTGTCTGGGCATGGTGAGAGATGTAGGCAATTTTAACTATTGATTATTATTTAATTTCTGGGGGGCTGAATTGCCATTCTTTGGATAGTTCTGCACATTTCAAATACTTTCTGTGTGAAGGTTGTAAAGGCTTTATAATTTTCCTCTTCTATAATGAATAGATGTTCTTATTCCCTTGGAAGGGAGCCAATCTGTGCCCTCTGAATCACAGCCTATTAAAATGCACTACTTGCTTGATGTTTGTGGAGCAGTCGGGTATGGGACATGATACTGCCATGGGGGATGTCTTTGTGTGTGCACGCGATGCAAGGAGAGTAAGGAAATCAGGCGACAACTCAGCGTTGTTATGGGCCTATATGAGAGCTTGAAGGAAAGGGTGGATGCCCTCGAAGGATTAAAAGTGAGGGGCCCATCAAGCTCTCAGCTGCCCACACCAATGCCAGAGCTAGCACTTGGTCATCACGCAACACAGCGGCAGCCCCCAAGGCAGAATGCTCTGGTCCCAAAGGAACTAGTAGTTGTTGGTGACTCTACTGTCAGGGAAACGGGAAACATGCTTTGTAAAAAGGATAGGTGGAACAGGACCAGGGTATGTCTGCCAGGGGCAAAGGTTGATGACGTAAGGGCACACATCTTTTAAGGGCACAAAAGGTGATATAGTTGTACACGTTGGCACTAATGATATTAAGAGTAGGAGACTGGCGGAATAACTTAACAAGTACAGGTCACTGTTGAAAAAAAGCGTTGAATTAGGGTTGAATTTGAAAGTGTTTGCAATTCTGCCCAGACACGATAGGAGGGAGTATATGATGAGAGCCCTGTCAATCAATTTGGCCCTGAAAAGATTGTGTAAGGCTCAAGGGGTAGAATTTTTTTCAGCCTGGTTTGTACTTGTTAACAGGAGAGACTGCTTCTACAGAGATGGGATGCACTTAAATAGAAAGGGTGCAAGATTGTTTGCTGATGCTATCGAGACAGTGTTAGGTGGATCGGAAAACTGCTAGATTGGGGGGATACAAGGACTAATAGATTAACAGTAGCCACTGGCAGAGGTGAAAGTGATTCTTGCACTGCTTCTATTGGAATGAGCCGCAGCCTGGAAAATAAGATGCAGGATATTTCAGAGACTGCTGGGAATCATTGGGGTACAAATAAACACATGGGTTGTGTTAGGGTAGCTAAGAAAAAGAACAGGTGCATGTATACTTGTGTGTACACCAATGCTAGGAGTTTAGTAAATAAATTTGATGAATTTGAGGTATTGCTCAAAACATCAAAGGCAGATATTGTGGGGATTTCAGAGACATGGTGTCACACAGATATAAGGAATGCAGAACTGGAATTTGGGGAGTACAATGTCTACAGAAAGGATAGACAGGATAGGAAGGGAGGAGGGGTTATGCTATTAGTTAAGAAATACATAAAATCCAAGGAAGTGAAGCCAGTCGACATTGCTGGACAGTGCAGTGTCGAGTCAGTTTGGTGTGACATAAGCATTGGGAGATCAAAATTGAGAGTAGGAGTGTGCTATAGGCCTAATGACTCTGATGAGTATAATAGAACTGTGCAGGGAAATAGAGTGGGCCAGTAAATCAGAGAGTCTTATAATGGGGGATTTTAATTTCCCAGATATTGACTGGAATTTGGGGGCTGGTCACTCACACACTAGCAAGGCTTTTGTGGATTTATTGGATGATTGTTTTCTACATCAGCATGTTCGGGAGGCAACTACAGGGAGTAATACTCTTGATTTGATTATCAGTAGTGATTCTTCATGCATTAAGAATCTGCAGGTAAATGAACCACTAGGTGGCAGTGATCACAGTGTGCTGAAGTGGAATTTACTCAAAGAGGTAACTACCATTAGGGGTAAAGGGAAGGGTTATTGCTTTCGTAAAGGCAACTACGATGGACTGAGACAGTATTTAAATTCTATACAGTGGGACCAACTGATGATGTTACCAACAGCAAATTCAAAATGGGAAGCATTCAAAGAATTTATCTTGAAAGCTACTAGGCTTTACATACCAAGAAATATTGTTCAAGGTTTAGGCCGAAGTGGATGTCAGATGACCTAATGAGACATACGGCAGAGAAGAAAAATGCATGGGATACATACAAATTAACACGTGACACAGAAGCCTATGATAGATACAAGTTGATCTGTAACCAAGTTACAAAGGAGATTAGGCAGGCGAAGGCAGATTATGAGAAATCTTTGGCAAGGGATGCAAAGAAAAACAGCAAAGAGTTCTTTACTTATGTAAACTCTAGAAGGAAGGGGATGAATCAGATTGGTCCACTTGATATCGATGGGTCAACTGTTGATGATCCTGCTCAGGTAGCTAACAAACCAAATTAAAAATTTTTTTTCATCGACATTCACACATGAGGAGTTATTCAGCGAGGGGAATGCCAGAGGTGTATTCAACTCTGGCAGTAAGCTAGAGAATCTTGTAATAACTGAGAGTAAAGTGGAGGAGAAATTGTTGAAGATAAACACAAAAAAGGCACCTGGGGTGGATGGGATCTATCCAGTTATATTAAAGGAAGCAGCAAAGGAAGTAAGCAAACCCTTAGCCATAATTATGAGAGCTTCCTTGGACTCAGGGGAAGTACCCATGGACTGGAGATGTGCAAATGTGACCCCATTTCACAAAGAAGTATCAAAGGGTGAAACAAGTAATTATAGACCTGTTAGTTTAACTTCTGTTCCCAGAAAATTAATGGGGGCACTGGTTAAAGAAGCACTGCAGGATCATCTAGACAAGACTTCAGTTATAGCTCAGACACAGCATGGTTTTGTTAAGGGGAAGTCTTGCCTGACCAATTTGACTGGATACTATGATGCAGTCACAAACGAACTGGACGCAGGGAATAACTTTGATATTATATACTTGGATCTTAGAAAGGGTTTTGATACTGTTGCACATGGAAGACTGCTGCACGAATTGCAGCAGTGTGGCACTGGAGGCAAATTGCCGCTATGGATAAAGGGGTGGTTGAGTGGGAGAAGACAGAGAGTGGTAATCAATGGACACTGCTCATCGTGGACTAATGTTATTAGTGGAGTCCCTCAGGGTTCAATATTGGGTCCATTATTGTTTTCTGTATTTATAAATGATATTGATGATGGTATATCAAGCTTAATGTCCAAGTTTGCAGACGATATGAAGGTTGGCAGGGTTGTCAAGGACACTACTGACACTATGCTACTGCAACAGGATCTGGAAAGGTTGAGCAGATGGGCTGAGAGGTGGCAAATGAAGTTTAATATTGAAAAATGTAAAGTACTACATATGGGAAACAGCAACCCCAGAGCAACGTATCAACTCTGTGGTACTACACTGACAGTGGTAGAGAATGAAAGGGACCTGGGTGTGGTTGTGCACCCAGATATGAAGTTTTCTGACCAGTGCGACGGGCTGCAAGAGTAGCTCATGGTGTATTGTCGATGATATATAGGAATTTTTCTAGCAGGGATAAGGAGGTGATTATTCCCTTGTATAAGGCCACAAGGGAATGTCCACAAGGCCACAAGAGTGTTAGGCCACACCTAGAATACTGTATACAAGTCTGGAGGCCTCATTTCAAGAAGGATGTAGAGCTGCTGGAACGAGTACAGAGAAGGGAAACAAGATTAGTGAATGGAACAAAGGGTGCTCTTACGAAGAAAGGCTTAAGTTTTGCAAATTACAGTGTCTGGAGACTAGGCACCAGCGAGGTGATCTGATAGAGGTGTATAAGGCCTTGAATGGTTTGAGCATGCTCAATGCTGATGGGATTCTTCCTCTTGCTCAGAATAATCACCTGAGAGGGCATAAATTCAAATTGAGGAAAGACAGATGTAGGATAGACGTGCGGAAATTTGCCTTTAGCCAGCGGGTGGTTGGTTGGTGGAACAGACTTCCATCCCTTGTCGTGGAAGTTGATAGCCTAAATAAGTTTAAGGCTCAGCTGGACAGGTATTTTGAACAAACAGAGGGGTGAAGTGGTTATTTTTTATTTATTTTTTTTTTTTGGCTGATGCTGCATAAGCTTGCTTTCTTGCATCAAATGCCTCTACTAATGCTAATTAGCGTGTTCTGGGGATGTCATAAATTATACATTCATATAGAATGTGTGTGTGTGCCCAGTCTTCACTCTCGCCACAGGTGCAATTTGGGTCATCATTCAGCCCTAGGGATGTTAGTTTTGCCTTTAGGGAGCCGTGACCTGTCAATATGAATGTTGTAAAAAGTCCAGGGGCATACCACTTTGGCAGCTTTGGGCTGATCATTGCCAACCATAGCAGAAATCTTTTGGTAAACTAGACCTCTGGTTTCCTGCTCCCATTTTGTTTGCCATAGTTCATGGAGCTTTGTAGCTATTCTTTTTCTTTCAGCATTGAAGGTGTTGGCTGTATCAAGGGCTATCCCCAGAAATTCTGTGGGTATGCCCTTTTTAAATCTATAATACAAGCCTCTTTTGGCTACTTCCAGGTAAAGTGAGAGAGCTCCGACCAGCAACTGTGTGCTCACTGTGCAACATGCTCTGGTAATGGTAAGAAGTATTGTTCTTTGTATTAATTCTAATTTATTCCTGTTTCTTACTATGGCCGAGCAGGTGAACGCTGCACCGGCTCCATAAGTGATAACAGGTAGGAACATTGCACAGTATATGATTGCCAGGGTCTTTCTTTTGAGCCCCCACTCTGATTGATCCTGGCAATCATACCTGCATAATTTCTCACTTTCTTCACATGAGGATAAAATGGGGATAAAAAGTTAATTTAGAATCAAAGACCACTCAAAGATATTTTAGTTCTGGAACTATTTTTATAGTAGCTGTGTTAATTTTAATTTGTGGACGTCTTCTTATATCCAAATTGCCTTTTAGAAGTATTTGTTTGGTTTTTTTTCAGGTGATATTTTGACATGTGCATTTGTGCCCACTCCTGCAGCTGCAAAGAGGGTGGCATTTGATCTTTGCTCTACAACCACTCATGTGTTGCCTTTTACAAGGAAAATCATCTGCAAAGGCCACTGGGCCCAGATCCAAGGCCAAAAATTTGTCCAGAACAACATTCCAGAAGAAAGGGCCAAGGATTGAACCCTGCAGGCGGCCTCTATTTACATGGTGTATCAATTCCTGGAACCTTGTGTGCACTGAGACACTTCTGTCTGTAAGGTAGCTGTTTATTACTTTATAGAGGTTTTGCAGAGGTTTTATAGAGGCAAATGCCTCACAAAACCTCTATAAAGGTTTTGTGGGGCATTTGCCTGGCGAAGCCTCCTAAGGACACTAGACCACCAGAGTGAGTCAAATGCACCAACAAAGTCAATAGAGATTGCCAGCACATATTTCTCCTCTGAGTTTTTAACTGTTGTCAGTAGGTGGTGCATGGCATCCTCCGTAGAGTTGCCCTGCTTAAAACCATACTGATTGTTGGAATGTAAACCCACTTCTGTGTAGTATTGAGCTAATCTGCTATATATTAGTCTTCCATATATTTTCCCTAGTACAGGGAGTAGGGCTATTGGTCTATATGATTTGGGATCAGTAGGGGGGTTTCTCAGGGTTTTTTAAAATTAATTTTAATACAGCTTTTTCCATATTTTTGGGAATATACCTTCTGTCATACAGTTATTATATAGTGCTATTAATTTGTCTGGTGCTATTTCCACTAATTTTTTGATAATCTCAACCTCTGAGATGTCAAAACCTGGGCATTTATTGTTTTTGGTTTTAGATAGTGCTATTTCTAAGTCTTGTATAGTAAACGGAGGTTCAATATTGGCATTGTCATATTGAATGTTTCCTTTTATAATGTCCAGCTGGGTGGGGAATGATCCCCAGTTTCTGTTTGAATAATACTGTCTAGGATGTTATTTACAGAGTCTGCCCAACACAGGGTTGGGGTTCCATCTGTTTGACAGTAGTTTCTAAGACATCTCCTCTTGGCAGCTTGTTGGTCACTATTCTGTAGACAACTCCCAAGGGTTATTGTTTCCAGTGGTTCCCACCAAGTGCCTCCAGCAATCCTTTTTCTTATCTCTTATGAGGGCTGTATACTGATTCCTGAGAGTTCTATAAAAATCTCTCATTACATTCACCTCATTTTGTGGCCAAGACGTTCTGGCTCTTTGAAAATTTCTCCTCACCTGAGTACTGTCAGTTCAGGGCATCACCAGGGGACTACCTGCTTCCTCATTTTTTTTCTGTGGGATAGACAGGTCTGCTGTTTTTGTTAAAATGTTTGTCATAGTCAGTGCTTGCTTGTGCGGACTACAGTTGCTTGATCTAGACCACTCATTTTCCTGTTTTTGCAGCTGAGCTGCTGTATGTTCTGCAAAAATCTGCCAGTTTGCCTGTTTGAGGTTATACCTTTTGATATCCAACAAGGAGTGTTTGGGTGTTTGTAATTGCCTGTTTAGTTTGAAGGTGATGGCTCTATGATCCGATGTGGTCCAGGACACATCGGATCATAGAGTTATCTAGACCATATCTAGTCTATCTTAGGAGATAGACTAGATGTGGTCCAGACTGTCTGGACACACCAGTCTGCAATTTTATAAGCTACTGAATTGGTGGCAAGAGTAACGTCAATGTCACTCTTCCACATGCTACTGCTAAAAGTTGGGAATTATTTGGTTGGTTTAGCACTTGAAAGGGTGAGGTAGCTATATAGTCTGAACGTATCTGGTCGTTGTGTGTACCTGCTCTGTCTTCCATATAGTTCAACTGCCGATCAGCCATAAGGTTGATCGGCAGTTGACATCAGAACACTATGATATTTGCAGTAGGTAGCAAGTCTATGGCTGCTTGTAGGCATTCAATAGCTGGATTTATATCTTCACCTGGTCTAGAATATGGTGAAATAATGTAAAACTGTCCTACAGTACTTGTGATATGGGTACACACTGCCAGTGGAGAGCAGAGGTGACCCACCTTTGTGACTGAAAGGTCAGTATTTTTTAACTACTATTGCTGTAGAAGGGACACCTAAGGTGTATTCTATTATTTTATAGCCTCTTGGATATCCTTGAAGCTTACCCATATGTGTGTAGGACTCTTGGAGTACCAAGATATCTATATTATTTTCTTCCAATTTGAGTTTGATCTGATCTGCAACAGCTCTTGCTGTTTGAGCATTCAATTGGACAAGATTTAGAGCCCTAGTCACATTTATGTTTTCAATCTGGCCATTGTTGGTTCTAGATTGTATAATTTTTACCATTTTTTTTATAATAGGGGCAGTTATCATCCCTAATACTATGTACATAGTCGGTCAGCCGTGGTACTTTACAGGTAGCACATTTTGGCTGCTGATTTTTATTTTGGCAGTTCTTGTAATCATGGCTCAGTGACTGCACAGAGGCCACAGACAGGGGAATTCTGACTGCCTTCTATGGCAGTGGCCATATTTATGACAGTTAAAGCACTTCTGTACAGGAAAGAATTCCCTGAATTTAAGGCTGGTCCAGCCAGTGTAGACTCTTTGCTGTCCTTGTAGGTTTTTCCAAATTCTGGGTGACACTTCCACAATGACATTGAATTCCCCACTTCTTTTGTTTTTTGTTCCTCTTTTTAGAAGAAATTCTTTGGCAAACTCGTCCAGTTCCATTATATTGAAAAAGTTTTTTTTGGTAGAAATCCAACATAAGATCTCTTTCCAGAGTTGTCTCAGGGATGTCAAATATAACACGATGTTGGAGTTCCTGCCCCTTGGCTTTTCTGTTTGCAGTCCCAGTTTTACCACCTCTGGGTTGGTTTCAATCTTTTTAACATCGTCTTTATTTGTGACTTCAATTTAAACTCCATTATCTTTTATTTTTCTCATGTTATTCACTTTTATTTCTTTCAAATGAGGTTTTAATTTTGTCATGACAGTATCCCTGACTGTAGGGCAGGATTTGTATGTAGAGTCAGGCTTAGTCTTTATAATGATTATTTTTGTTTCTTTTGCCTTTGGTATTTCCTTACTCTTATTGTTGGTTTGTTTAGTTTGTGATGAATCTGCTTTCGTGGCCCTTGCTACTTGGGCGTAAGTCAAAGTATTTATTTCTTTATAATTATTATTATCTTTAGTCACTGTTTCTTCTTTTGCTTTCAATTCTTTGTTTTCTGTATTCAAAATTCTGTATCCACAACAGACCAGCAGCACACCATCTGCAATCTTGCTGCAGATATAATCCTATTTGTCTGTTTATAAAGAAATTCTTCTCGGAACAGTATCTATGGGATCCTCTATTTGATTTATAAGCTGAAATTTCCTCTCCTCCTCTGTTTTGTGTACCTGTGGCTCTAAATTATTCTCCTTTTCATCTGTATTTTCAACCTGGTGTTTTCCTTTTCTAGCCCATTTTACACTACGGTTGCAAGATTCTAAGTCTTCGTTTGTAATTTCTTCATTGTTTAGCACCTCTATCCCACAATCAGGCAGGTCCCTCAAGTCAGGATTGTGATCGATATTTTTTTGAGTTTTCAGTTTTTTCCCTTTGAGTTTTGGTCATTGCCAGTCATTTTGCTGTTATTATAATATTCCTTATATCCGGGAAAGTAATTTAAGGTATATTTTATCGTCATTGGCCTATTAAAATCCAAGATGCAACATTTCCCCATTTTGGCGGGAAAACAGTCACACACAAAGAAAGGTACTCTTGTATGCAAGAATATGTTTAATCTAAGCAAAATTCACATTTACCCTCACAAATAACATGTATCCAGCTATTTTGATCAACAAATTTATCCCAATTTTTGGAATTCTGAAATATAAAATAAAAGATAAAATAGTAAAGGATAATCTTTGATATCACAAATCGCATTAAGTATTTATAATGAAGCTTATTTTTTCCGCAGATTGCCTTAACATGTTTAAAATTTAATATTATCTTAAATGTGTTTGGTTTTTTTTTATAATTTATTTATCAAAGTTCAATTCATTCAACATTGAATTATGTATTTTTCTGCATGAAAAATAAATTCCATGAAAAATAAATTGTTTCACGTATTTTTTCATTGAATTCACCCTTTTGCAATCGAATCTTCTTAAAAATATCAAAATCGAATTTCTTCATAATTACATAGCTTATATACAACCCACAGGTTGTTATCGCAAAGCAAAAGGGTTTAATTTTTCTGTTCAAAGAAAAATAAATCTAGACTGATACGGCTAAATAATTATGATATATTTAATTATATAACACTATATAATAATGCTACATTCATTTACGTACTGTATTTTACATATGCAAACACACTTAATGAAAAAATAAGACAGGGAAGTTTTCACACATACACACAGGCCTGTGATAGGTGTGCAGATAGGTGACGGCCCAGCGAGGAAAAATCAACTGCCGACCCCTGCTATACAGTATAAAACTGTATAGCATATTAATACATAGTTTCAGAAGTTTTAAAATATAGTAATAGTAAGTAATTAAAATATAGTAATAAATTATTTGTAGAAAATGATTTAATTATTTTCAATATTTTCAATGTTAATAAGAAAACATTGAGCATTACCGCTTTCGGTTCATACTATATAGTTTCAGAAGGGATGGAAACAAGAAAATAATCCCATGGTCAATGTGATGAACAGCAGCTTACTACTTCAAAAGAATTAAAAAAAATATAAATAGCAGGTAATTAATTATCTATTGGCACATCAATGGCTGAAAGAAAAGAATTATTAATGAAAAGTGAATGAAAGGGTTCCCAGAAAATATCTACAACCATACATTATATCAGTTGCCAACACATAAATGTAATAATTCTATTTAAAAGTTATTTAATATTATAATTGTGTAATATTTACCTTTCACTGGTGTAACATGATTTTCTTTTAGAGAATCACTTGGAACTTCAAGGAGAAAAAACTCCAAAACACCACTTAACCTTGTGACTATTAACCTGAAAATAAAGTATCCTATTACATGGCGGAAACTGAATACATATCCATGTATATATCTAAGAATGGACAATGATTGGGCTATAAGAAATTAAAAATGATTATTGTACGGCCACAATGAACAGTGTGTATGAATTGCACACAGGACATCAATTTAAAAAGGTTTCAGGAATATCTCAGCATGGAAGGTAACAGGAAAAAAAGTGGCTTATCTGTAATTTCTGGAGGAACAATGCTCAGTAAACTTTATTAACTTTTTCAGCAGCACATACATATAGACATACTGAAGGTAACTTCAAAAAGTTTCTTTAATGTATGAATCGACTGATAATTTTTCTAGTATGTACTGGCATCTTTTAACTATGGCAGTCTATAATAGATGGCAGCATGAAAATAACTTTGAAAATTGGCGGAAGAGGAGGAGATTGCACATTTCCATCTCATCAGTTATCCAGTTTGGGCTTATAGAAGCAGAAACTGAAAACAATTTCTGTAGAATTCAATAAGAATTTGATAAAAGCAAATACAGTAAAAAGTTTTATTAAGCAAAATTTTTTTGCAAGTTTTTAAATTCTGAATTTGACGTTTGATGATAAATTATTCTGCTATTTAAAAAAACAAAATTAGAACATAATGGACTTTTAATACCTTTATACAAAAATTCAAAATTTCATGAAAAAACACTACAGAGACCACCACTAAGAAAATTCACCATCCACATGCTACAAACTGACTGCCAAAAAGGTTTAAAGACCATAATGAAGTATTTTCCTTCTTGTCCTTATTACTATTTAAAACCAGCGAGAACAAGAGGTGTCATATGATTTTCAAAATGGAGTTTGTTTGTGTAAGCGTTTCATGGCATATCAAAATCTGAGACTATAATGTGCGAAGTCAATAAGGTATAAAATATTAGAATAAAACAGTATAATTAATTTAAATATTATCATAAAAGAGCATACGATATAAAACAGTTATAAAGCATTCTAGATAAAATTAATATGTTTTAGAAACTTAAAGATATCTGACAAATCACCATTGTCTGATAAAATCTGTCTGAGTGTATAGGGCTCATATAGATGGGTAAAACACAAGTGACGATTATTCTTAAAATACACATATTCAAATAAAATATGCCAGACTGTTAAAATGGTGTCATAATTTCTACACATGTGATGATTTTTTTTTTTTTTTTTTTTTTATGAAAACCCAAAACATGAAAGGTATCAAAACCTATAGTACTTAGTACGTGCATGGGTTGAAGGAGAAGTAGGGGGGGGGGTGCCGGAAACTTTGCTCTAGAGACTAAACATGGGTTTCACCACTTCAAGCTTCCAATAAGCAAAGTGGTGGTATTGCACCAGTTGATGAGAGCCATCTACCACCTAACCTCTGCAGATAGCAATGCGTCAAGTGGCAATATCCTATATGGAGCCGAGATAGAAAAAATTTCCTCTTTAACTCATAACTTATTTACAGCCTACACATAGGAAACCAGTTTCTTACATACTAATTGCCTGTAGTCTTTATAGAGGATTAACAGGCAAGAGTTAAAAAAGGGTCATTAATTTAGATGCAGTGCTTGCTAAATCATTTCCTAAGATCCCAATATAGCTAGGGATCGATCCAGCAGAAATGAACGTCAATTTCATATTGAGAAAATAAGTGCAGCTTCTGCTGTATCTGGGACAGGACTGGATGAGGATTAAAGCTCATTGATGAAAAGGCCTGAAATGAACTGAGCAAATCGGTGTATATATAATACATTTTTGGTGGTGACTGGTTTGTATATGTTTATATGATCCAAGGCTAGCTCAACTGCAGGTAGTGCTGCACAGATAGTGTAGTGCATGGTAAGACAACTGCAAATCCCACAGCCAATTCTGACTTCAAACAATCTGTGTTCGAATCAGTGAGCTGATGAGAGGTGCAAGTAGACAGCAGATGGAGTACTGTCCTTTCTCAAGTTGTCAAGAGAGAATTTGCACGGTGGAACATGAGCATGCCAAGGTAGATGGGGTTGCCCTGGTGATGGGGGCAATATTGTTTAATGTAGTGTCCAAATCTCTGAGTAGCTGTTGGATATGGATACTGAATGGATGATTGGCAGTCTGATGAGTGTTGTATACATTTTCCCAATGTGGATCAAAAACAGGTGGACACGTGGGGTGGTTTGGCAGGATTTTAATTTGAAAGCATACCATCAAGACAATTGGTTCTGAAAAAGCAATAATGAGGATTCATTTGTTTCGATTTAAAGACTATGGAGAGGAGATGTTTGAAATGCTCCAGTGGTAATATGCTTGATGGTAGAGAGTTGGTTGGTTGGGTTTCATTGGCACATTAGCAACTAAGGCTATAATGCACCAAAACCATTTCATAAAAAAAGTAAAACTTTCAGTGGCCTAATGAATTAGGTCACTAAGTCAGGGTATAAAAACAAGTTTTTTTTTTTTTTTTTTTTGGGTAGTTGTTGGCACATCGGCTTCTGTGGCCATAATGCACCTCCCAAGGTTTTTGCAGTACTTTGATCCAAGCCCGAGGTGGATTCGAACCTGCGACCTTTGGGTTGCCAGGCAGGCACTTTACCGGCCTGGCTAATGTAAATTGTAAAAGACAAATATCAGTAAACAAGTAACAATAATAAGGTAGATTTTTTAAATATGAGTAAAAAGGTTTACTGATTTTAGAAAGGTGAAAATAGCAGACACATGGTCATTGTCAGATAAAATCTGACTGAGTGTATATGGCTCAGTCAGATGGTTAAAAGCGGTAATTTCTAAAACTGATACAATCACATAAAATATGTTAAATGGATAAAGTGGTGTCGCATTGCTCGCACATAGGAGGGTCATCAGCCCTCAGCAAAAAGGAGTGTGTCAATGACAGTGTCCTATGCGGAGCCGAGCAAGAACAACTTCCTCTTTGCGATCCCTCCGTAAGCTGGACCGCCAAGGATGGATCACAGGTTTAATCCGACATAGTTTGTTTGTAGTAATCAGGCGATGCCATGAATCTTGCCACTGAGATTGTAAATTACTACGGATCACTTGCCTGTAGTCTGTATAGTGGACTAACAGGTCAAGATTATCTGTCAGGGCTGCTAATCTGGCTGCAGTGTCAGCCAAATCATTTCCTCTAATCCCGATGTGACTGGGGACCCAGCAGAAGCGGATATCAAATCCACTTACATAGAGGCTGTATATTATCTGCTGAATTCGGGACAGGGTTGGATGATTAGTGCATGACACCGTTGATAAAGCCTGTAGTGCACTCACTGAATCGGCATTTATAATACACCGTTGGTATCGGTGTTTTCTAATGTGATCTAGAGCTAACTCTATAGCATGCAGCTCTGCAGTGTAAATGCTGCAGTCAAGGGGTATCTGTTCTGATATGGTATCATTTGGAAAGACAGCAGCAGATCCCACATACAATTCTGACTTCGAGCCATCTGTATAAACTGGCAAGAAGTCAGAATGTTCTGCATGGTGTTGTGAATAGAGTTGAAGGTAGACAGAAGATGGAGTATTAGACTTCATCACAATCTTGAGCGAGAAGTCACATGTGGGTGTTTGTGCATGCCAGTGTGGAAGGGGCTCTTTCGGTGATCAAGCAACCTTGTCTACCGAGATGTTAAGCTCATTGAGTAGCTCTTGAACACGAATGCCGAATGGACGATTGGCGGTCCGTCGTGTGTTATAAAGAATTTCCCATCGTGACTCGAAAACGGATGTCCACGTGTGATGGTCTGGCAGGGACTTCAGCTTGAAGGCATATTGTAGAGACAACCGCATTCGTCGAAGCGACAGGGACGGTCATTTGCTTCGACATACAGACTTTGGATAGGTGATGTTCTGAATGCATCAGTAGCAATACGAATGGCTTGATGATGGATGGGGTCAAGCCAACGAACAGCATTATTTCTGGCAGATGCATATACCTGAGACCCATAATCTAATTTTGAGCGTACAAGTGCACGGTATAGACGCAGTAGAGTGCATCGGCCTGCATCCCAAGAGGTAGAAGAGAGAGGGCGGAGAATGTCAAGCCCTCTTGGGCACTTCATGCGTAGCTGACGAATGTGCTGGACAAATGTCAGCTTTCTGTCAAAAATGAGACCCTGGAATTTCGCCCCTGATACAACTGGAATGGTGCTTTGTCCAAGTCGTAATTCAGGCTCAGGGTGGAGGTTATGTTTGCGACAAAAATGTACGCAAACTGTCTTCTCCAGTGAGAATCTGAAACCATTGGCTGTGGCCCAGGAGTTAAGACAGTCAATAGCTTGTTGCAGTTGTCTCTCAATAACCCTCATATTGCCTGATTAAGAGAATATGCTGAGGTCATCGACGTACAGTGCACTGTTTATAGTTGGAGGAAGTTGTTCAGAAATAGAATTTATTTTAATGGCAAAAAGCGTGACACTTAAGATAGATCCCTTTGGTAGCCCCTCCTCTTGGCAAAACAGCCGTGAAAGGGAGAATCCTAGACGAACTTGGAAATAACGGCAGAATAAAGATTTTTTAATAAAAACGGGAAGGTGACCTCTTAGACTGAGATTGTAAAGGCCTTTTAAAATACCAAATCTCCAAGTTGTGTCGTACGCTTTCTCCATGTCAAAGAAGATGGACACCATGTGTTCTCTTTTTAGGTAAGCATCTCGGATAGATGTTTCCAGTCTAATTAAGTGGTCCAGTGTGGAACTGTTTCTTCGGAAGAAATAAGTCCATTGGGAGAGAAGATCATTGGATTCTAAATACTATAAGAGACGAGCATTGACCATTCGCTCCAATATTTTGCACAGGCGGCTAGTCAGAGCAATAGGACGATAGCTTTTCGGAGATTTAGGATCCTTTCCTGCCTTGGCAAAAACAAGAATAGTTGCCTTGCACCAGGTATCCGGAAAATGCTCTTCCAGGAAGATTCTGTTGTACAGGAAGAGCAGACGGTCCATTTATTCTAGAGGAAGATGTTTGATCATTTCATAATGGATGTTGTCTGGTCCAACAGCGGTAGCCTTTGTAAGGGCAAGTGCTGTTTTCAGCTCGTGGTTAGTAAATGGCCCATTATAGGCAAAGGAACCCTCGATGTGAATTTAAGGGCTTGTTTTTCAACGTTGCGCTTTAAGACCAGAAACTCTGGGGAGTAAGATGATGTTGCAGAGATATTAGAAAAAGTTTCCCCAAGGGCATTGGCTATTGCAGTAGATTCTGCAATAGTACATCCATTATATTCCAGGACCGATGAGGGGTGTGCTGTATATTTCCCCTTCATTTTCCGAATTTTATCCCAGACCAACTTACTACCAGTAGACTGAGTAATTGATGAAGTAAAACGGATCCACGATTCCTTTTGACTCTGACGGCAGATGTAGCGTGCTTTGGCTCGCGCACGCTTAAAGGTTATAAGGTTGGTCGTGGTAGGATATCGGCGAAATATCCCCCACGCTTTATTTTGAACCTTTTTTGTTGCTGTGCATTGTGAATTCCACCATGGTTTTGGAAACAAAGGAAACCAGGTGGAAGTTTTTGGAATTGTAGTTACAGCTGCATGGACAATATTTTCTGTTATGTATGTGACTGCATCATTGATAGGCTCCTGACTGACTGCAGAGATGTCAAAATTCGCAAGGTGTTGAAAGGCAATCCAGTCAGCCTGATCAAACTTCCACCATGGTAACCTGAAAGGAAGACATGGTCTCCCATTGTGTAACGAGGTTATCACAGGGAAGTGATCACTTCCATATGGGTTCTCCTCCACTTCCCAAGTGAGCGAAGGCAGTAGAGAAGGGGAGCAGATAGAGAGATCAATAGCAGAAAATGTACAGGTAGACATGTGGAAGAATGTGTTTGTTCCAATATTTAGAAGGGAGAGATCATTGTCATTTAGCATACGCTCTATGACTTGTCCCCTTCTATTAATGCTAACACTACCCCACACAGTATTATGCCCATTGAAATCCCCGAGAAGTAAGAAAGGGGAAGGCAACTGCATTACAAGATCAAGGTCTTCCTGGGAAATGTCAGTCCCAGGTGGCAAATAAATAGAGCACACGGTTAATAAGAATCCCACTATAAGGCGAATTGCAACAGCCTCTATGCTGGTTATAACTAGTAAGGGCTGAACTGGGGTCTGGTTGCCCACAAGGATAGCGACTCCTCCATAAGCAGGACCATCTGCAATTCTATCCTTACGAAAAATTGTGATGTTACGTATGGTGGGATCATCATTTGCCTTTAGTTAAGCCTCCTGCAAGCAAAAGCAAACTGGCTCGTGCTTTTGCAGGAGGGCCTTGATGTCATCAGTATTTTGCCGGAATCCAGGACAATTCCATTGTAGGAATTTAGCCATTATTTTGGCTTGGTGGGTCCATCAGGCGGCTTCCCAGTTGCTGAGGGTTTACTTTTATCAGTCTTGGGTTTATCTCTTTTGGGGAAGTATGGACGCTGTCCGGTGTCCATTTCTTCCTCCACGACGAGTTCTAGGACTGATTCGTCTGGTACCTCCTTGTCCACTACATCCATTGTTTCTGTTATTACCGGTTGCTCTTTTTTACCACTTGGTTTTGGTAGTGGTGGAGCACTAGGAGGTACGGATATAGGAGTGGCAGATGACTGTTTTTTTTGGTGGGCTTTTGTGAACTCAATAAATAGCGTGCAATCGGAGTGAATAACTCTCTTGGTGGTACAGTCATCTCTGTTTGTGTACCAATAGTGCACTTCGCAGAAACCTTCTGAATGAAGGCTTCCCACTCACTATTTGTTGGTTGTATGCGTTTTCTAGCCTCTTAGCAGGAGATGTTCAGCACCGTTTTTAATATTTGAATCTCCTTTTCGTCCTTCCACCGCTGGCATGCTCGAGAGTATGCAGGGTGCTCTCCTTGGCAATTAGTATGATTGGGCTTAGGAGCTAGACATTCCTTGCTCTTGTGATCTTTAGCACCACATCGAATACAGGCAGGGTTACCATGACAAGCTCTTTGTGAGTGGCCGTACTTTTGACATTTAAAACACCTCAGTGGATTTGGAACGTAAATCCTCACTGGGCAGTTTAAGTACCCTGCCTTGATGGAACTTGGAGGCTGTGGGGTGTTAAATGTTAGGATGAGAACTTGGGTAGGAACGAGATTCCCATCCTTACGCATGGATATTCGCTTAACAGCTGTTACTCCTTGTTCTTTTAATTCAGAGCAGATCTCTTCTTCAGAAACGTAAATAAGATCACACTCTGATATGACACCTCGTGAAGAGTTCAAAGTTTTGTGAGGGGTTACGATGATGGGTATTCCCCCTATAGATGTGGCTTTCAAAATTTTTTCGGCTTGATTTGAGTTTGATGCTTCAATTAAAATATCTCCAGAATGCAGCCGTTTTAGAGATTTGGTTGAACCTGCCATCCCTTCTAGATAAAGAATGGTGATATTTTTCCAATTGACTGCTCTCCGGTGGAATGGAGAGTGAGGAAAAGAGGTGTCACAGATGGTGTTTTCTCCTCAGTTCTGGCTCTTTTAGCAGAATTGCTGTCACTCTCATCTAACGATCGATTAGATAGGGGCCTTGTTGGGGACTCAGAAGAAGAAGGATTTAAATTACTCATAGGAGTAAGATAAAAATTTCCGATGCCCTAAGTACCTCACTCACCACGGAGCCCTATGAGGAGACGCCCACTCGTGAACTAGCAGGTACTGCGTACACGGGGACGTCAAGTTAGCTTAGAGGCACCATACCCACTTTTCCAATAAGTCTTGATCCCGTCCCAGGACCAAAGGGAGGGAGACTTATTGGAACGCAGTTGACCCTAGCAGTAAGAACCACCCGCCGATTGATCCCAGTCGGGCTTGTCCGGGACCACCCGTCTTGTCGAAGCAGTGGCCAAAGTGGTGTATTAAGGCTGGGCCCCCTCAACCACCAGGATCCCCATTTTCAAATTCCATGGGTCGCGGCGCACGGCTGCACACACCGGATTCCAAAGATGTAACCCTGGAACCAAGGTATGGGCATTAGATCCCAGTGATGCTAATCTGGAAGACCAGCAGCATCACTGGGAGGTCCCCTCACCACGTACAGGTGCCCACGTCAAGGGGGATGGTAGATGGGATCAAGTCATTGGAGTATGTTAAGCCTAGCAGATGTGTGTACTTGGGACCCGTAATCTAATTTGGAATGCACAAGTGCACAATAAAGTGCACCGTTCAGTACCCCAGGAATTAGAAGAAACTGCACATAGACATGAGCTTTCGTGCACTTCATATGTAGTTAACAGATATGTTGTAGGACGGTCAACTTTTTACCAAACAGAAGCCCCAAAAATCTAGTCTCAAACTACTCGAATAGCATCCTGTCCAAGTCTCAATTCAGGTTCAGGGTGAAAGTCGTGCTTTTGGCAAAAATGTATGCAAACAGTCTTTTGTGAGGAGAACTTGAAGCATTATTCACTATCCATGAGTTCAGATAATCAATAGCATGTAGCAATTCTCTCTCAATAACCCTTATGTTGCAAGATTCAGAAAATATGCTGAAATCATAAACACAGAGGGCACAGAATAGAGTTGGAGGAAGTTGTTCTGCGATGGAATTCGCTTTGATGGAAGGAAGTGTAACTCTTAAAGCTTATCCCTGGGGCACTCCCTCCTCTAGGAAAAAGGGCCAAGAGAAGGTAGATCCGACACAAAGTTGGAACAAACGATGGGATAGAAAGTTTTTAATAAAGGTTGGGAGATGACTTCTAAGGTGGATGCTATAAACGTCTTTTAAAATTCCAAATCTCCAAGTTGTCATATGCTTTCTCGAAGAATCTGACATACACATATAGCATTAGCAAAGACATATGATGCAAGAAAGCAAGCTTATACAGCATCAGTGAAAAAAAAAAAAAAAAAAAAACACTCATTTCACCCATCCATTCGCTCCAAAAGTTTGTTCACTTCTTCCTTGAATTTATTTCAGCTCGAACAAACTTCCACAATGACAGATGGAAGTTTGTTCCAGCAATCAACTACCCACTGGTAAAGGCAAATTTCCGCACATCTATTTGACAACTGTCTTTCCTCAATTTCAGTTTATGCCCCCTCAGGTTTCTAATCTGAGCAAGAGGAAGAACCCATCAGCATTTTTTTTTTTTTTTTTTAAGTTTTTTTGGTGCAAGGGCGACTTAGGCCATATTGCACTAATCAAAGTTATGAATGTTACACGTGCATAGTAACTGTCATGACATCAGTCAAAAACTGTGATATAATTTTATCAGTTTAATAAAGTGGAAAAATTCCAGCAGATTAGCATCGTTGCCTATAATGTGGTAGATGTCAGGGGTTCTTTAAGATTTGGAAGAAAGCTAAATGAGTCTTGGTGGGCAGTGGTGTATAAAGTACACTCAACAAGAATATGTTTCATAGTAAGAGGAGAGTTGCACTGTGTGCATTGCGGAGGATCATTACCTGTGAAGAGATAAAGGTGGGTAAGTTGACTGTGGCCAATACGCGCTCCGGTTAAGACTACTTCCTCCCTTCTGTTTACACGGAAGCTGGAGGACCATAACTCCGGTTCAGGTTTTATTTGGAGGAGTTTATTATGCGTTTGGGGTTGCCATTCAATTGTCCATTGTTCCCTACATATTCTTCGTATATTACTTTTGTAGTCAAGGCATGGAACATAATACTGTGATGATTCTCTGTTGGATGGATGTTTAGCAGCATAGTCTGCACATTCGTTTCCTGGTATCCCAGCATGGCCTGGAATCCAGCAGAAAATGACCACTCGCTGGAGTTCTTGGATATGCATCAGTTTGGATTTTATAATTTTTATTTAATAATGTGTTTGAGAAGAAATGTTCTGTAAAGCTATAAGCGCACTCTGGGAGTCCATATATATCATGCTTTTATAGATGGACAGATGGAGAATATTTTGTATTGTAAGTTTGATGGCATATAATTCAGCTGTATAGCGGCTGCATTCATTGGAAAGCGATACGGAGAAGGTTTTATGAGGGAAGATGGCTGCGGCACCCACTTCACTTTCAGATTTTGACCCATCGGTATATATTTTTGCAAAATGCAGATAATTTTGTGTGTGGGCAATGTGGAGTTCTTGTATGTTGACATTTGCAACAGAGTGCTTTCCCCAGTTTAGGAAATAACTGTCACATGATGGTTTTATATAAGGGGGGATCCAGACTGTTTGGATCTTGAAGAACTTTGTCAAAATGTATATTCCAAGATTGTAATAATGCCAGAAATCTTATTGCAGTAGGTTGAACTACTCTGGGTTTATTTCTATAGTACATTGTGAACTGAGGGTCATTAATTATCGGTCTGATGGGATGGGTAGGTAGACTTTGGACTTTAGTCGTATAGTTGAGAAGTAACATCTTTTTCCTGAGGCTTAGGGGAAGTTCATGAGCTTCAATGAAAAGACTTTGAATTGGCAAAGTTCTATAAGCACCTATAGCTATCTTCAGGGCAGAATGTTGAATAGGGACAAGCCGTGCTAGCAAGCTCTCCCTAGCAGAATCATATACTGGGGCACCTTAAATCAAGGCGAGATCTGATTAGGGCTCTATACAAATGAAGTAATGTGTACCTATCTGCACCCCATGATGCTGAAGAAATAATTCTGAGTATGTTCATTTTCTTCTGGCATGACTTCCATAAATATTTTATGTATTCCACAAAGTTCAATTTTCTATCGAATATCAAACCAAGGAGACGGATGCTATTCGCAACTGAGATAGGATGATTTTTTAAGTGTAGCTCTGGATCTGGATGCATTTTGCGTTTGTTACAAAAGTGAACTACTTTAGATTTTGAGCAAGAAAGTCGATACCCATTCTGTGCCATCCATAGCTGAATATTATTAATTGAAATTTGGAGCTGACGATCAATGAAGGTCATGTTTTGCGAGCTGCATGAAACGGTGAGATCATCAGCACAGAGGTATGAACTCACAGTGATGGGAATATTTTTAGTCATGTGATTTATTCTTATTGCAAATAAGGTGGCACAGAATCTTGTGGGGCTCCTTCTTGTACATATGTTTGGGACAGGACCTGTCGGTATCGAACTTGAAGGGATTTGTGCTGAAGGAAGTTCTGTATGAAATATGGTAAGTGGCCTCTCAAGTCAAGGGAATGCAGATCTCTCAGGATATCAAAATGCCATGTGGTGTCAAACGCTTTCTCTATATCAGAGCATACCATGATGAGATGCTCATTTCTGATGAATTCATTCCTGATGTTTGTTTCTACTTTGACTATGAGATCCAGGGCTGATCGGTTTTTTCTGAAACCAAATTGATTATCAGAGATTAGGTTTATAGAGTCAAAATACCACGTGAGTTGATGGTGAATTATTTTTTCCAGAGTTTTACTTAAGCAACTGGTGAGAGAAATAGGTCTATAGTTTTGAGGAATAGACATCTTTCCCTGGTTTGGGAACTGCTATTATATAGGAGTGATGCCAAGAACTGGGGAAAGAATGTTCAAGGAAGATGCAGTTGAAAAAGGTGAGCAGTGAAGAGACTGATTTTTTATCTAAGTGATGGAGCATTATATAATATATTCTGTCGGGGCCAGCAGCACTGTTTTTTTAAGGTAGATATGGCTTCTTGAAGTTCAAGCATTGTAAGCGGCTGATTGTAGGGTGAAGAACATTTAGATCTGAAGTTCAATTGGAATTTTTTGGCTAATACTTTGATCTTTTGGAATGATGGATCGTATGCTGTCGAGGCAGACAATTGTGAAAATACAGTCCCTAAGGTATTCGCTATCTCTGTGGGAGTAGAAAGCTCCTGCCCATTCCAGTTGAGAAGTGGGGAGGATAATGGGGGAAATTTGCCATTTAGCTGTTTTATTTTTCGCCATATTATTCTTGTGTCAGCATTTTTATTAATCGAACTTGCAAGCCTAGGTGGTAGATGACTTTCATCAACCGGTGAAATACCACCACTTTGCTTATTGGAGGCTTGAAGTGGTGAAACCCATGTTTAGTCTCTAGAGCAAAGTTTCCGGCATCCCCCCCCAATACTTCTCCTTCAACCCATGCACGGTACTAAGTACTATAGGTTTTGATACCTTTCGTGTTTGGGGTTTTCATAAAAAAAAAAAAAAAAAAATCGAATCCAAGCTTTCTTCCTAACGTGACGGGCCTTGGCTCTAAGTCTTTTGTAGTTTATAAGATTGACCGTGGTAGGATGTTAGCGAAACAAATTTTTTTTCTTTTTTTGCGCACTTACACTCTTCATTCCACCAATAATTTATGGTTCTATGGATGGTTGACTATGATTGTGGAATTGCAGTAGATGCAGCAGCTAGTATTTGCATTGTAATGTGATCAGTAACTTTGTCAATTGGAAAGGTTTCGACGATCTGGTCAAAGGATACATATGAAGTGAACTTTGCCCAATCTGCTTTGGAAAATTTCCATTTTATGAGGTTTTCTGAAATTATGAAATGTGCTGTTTAAATTTTACATATTACAGTCGGTCCTCGTATAACACGTGTTTACATTACACAAATTCGCTTATACACGATTCGCCTTTGTGTTTACAAGAAATGGCAGTCGAACGCAGAATCACCCCAACTGAACGCAACACGATAGGAATGAAGAAGATTCTGAAAATGTATTTATGTGTTTTATATCAGTGAAGGGGAAACACATTTCACCATAATAACGTAAAAACCAACACAATTCCAGTTATCGATATAATAGCAAATGCAATTAGATGGAGTTTACTACCAGTTTATAACAGATTCCACTAGCAGAAACGCAACTGGAAATTGTTTTTATTGTTTTATGGTAGTAACCCCCAGAAATGTGCTTTAGTAAAATGTGAGGTGTTAATAGTGTATCTCGGCCTTTACTGTTTATTCAGTTGCTACACGCGCGCAGCTTTGTTTATGTGTATCAAGCGTGCCTCCTCGTTTTGTAATTGTGCTTTATTCCCTAAAAACGAGTAAAATACTAAAAGGTGTGAAAAGGAAGCGTTCTGGCTAAGACACTGCAGATTCAGTGAAAAAAAAAAAGCAATATCGATAAACAGAGGCGGACTGGATCAAAAATTCTTAACCGGGAAAATTTATAGTGGCCTCATACTACGGTTTATGGCCAAAATCACACCGGCCTCCGGCCCACCGTGGTTTCCCCCATAAGGCTTCTGTCTGCCTCTGTCGATAGAGAAAAAATATGAAATTGTGAAACGCTTTGAGCGAAATGAAAGGCCATGTGATATTGCACGTGCTATAGACCTAAATCAGGCAACGCCAAGAATTACAAAGAATGCAGAGAAAATAAAAACAACTTTCATAGCAGGAACAACTCAGTGTAATTAAAATCCATTAGATTAAGACACAAGAATTGGAAGAGATGGAACGGCTGTCATCTGTTTGGATAGAAAATCAAACAAAAACCAAGTTTGCTTACGATAGAAGCAAAAGCATTAGCAATATTTTATTACGACTTACGTATTATAATTTATACTTACGTATTATAAAATACGTAAGTATTTTATTACGACTATTTTATTTAATATAATAAATTTTTTACGAATAAAATACGTATTTTATTCGTAAAAAATACTTTTTTAGTATTAAAAAACTTTATTATAATATTTTTATTATGTATTTTAATCGTTATAAAATACTTAACATATTTTATAACGATTAAAATTACCCGATTATTTATTGCTTGGTAATGTTTTGGTTCCAAATGTGTGTTCAATCTTGTGTGGTCGGCACCTAACCCTACTTTTCCCATAGGGCCTGTTGTTTATATTGCACGATTTCACATTGCACGAGGGTTTCTAGGAACGCAACTATCGTGCTATACGAGGACAGACTGTACTGGGAAGTGATCACTGCTGAGTGGATTGTCAAGGGCCGTCCACTCAATACTAGGAAAGAGGGACAGAGAGCAGATGGAGAGATCTATTGCAGAGGTTGTACCTGTAGAGAGATGGATGTAAGTTGGTGAGCCAGTATTTAGTATAGAGCAGTTCAACAAGTTGCCCTCGTCTATCTGCACTGGGAGAACCCCACAATGGATGGTGTCCATTGAAGTCGCCCAATAAACAGATAGGGGTTGGCAGCTGCAGAATAAGATCTTCAAGTTCATGAATGGTATAGGATTGACTGGGTGTAAGGTAGAGAGAGAGACAAGTGACACAGTAATACCAATCATTATACGCACCACAACAGCTTCGATGGAGGTTTGTAAGGTAGTTTTTGTCTGCAAGGTACTCTTGAATCTAGGAGTACGGCTAACCCTCCATGAGCATATTTGTAACAGTTCTATCTTTCCTTAAAAGAATATAATTTTTAATTGAGGGAGATACATGTGGTGTTAAATTTGTCTCTTATAAACAGATGCCTGCAGGATGATAACGATTGATTAGCTCATAGATATTATCAATGTTACTGTGATTTCCTCTACAGTTCCATTGTATGATATGATGCATTATTTGATTTTGTTGCATAAGGATGTTTCTGACTCTTTTTCATTCCCAGGCTGTTTATGGCGATCAAGCTTCACTTTCTCTCTTCTTGGAAAGTTTGGGTGTCCAGTATCCATGCCATCTTCTGCATGAAGGCCTAAGTAGGTTCATTTGGTTGTTTGTTATTTGGTTTTTAGGAGCATTAGCAACTAAGGCCATATTGCTCCGGGATATGCGGTGGTCATTCCCTGACCTTTCTTCCGCATCCTCCGTATTTGGTGGTGACGGACTCAAACCCCAATCTAATTAAGAAGCGTGCTGCTCCTTCCCACCTGGCTATGGAGGCACCTAGGTTCATTTGGGTCTGCATTATTATCAGTATCCATGTTGTTTAAAGTGGTGTTGTTTGTCTTTCTATTGGGAGCTGAGTCTGCTTTTAATTTTGTAATATCTGATGATCTATGAGGTGTGGCTGATGGAACTGTAATCAGGGTGTTGTTGGCTCTGTCTACTACCTTTTCCTCTTTAGGAGTAGGTTTTATCAACGATGACAGTATAGATCGGGTGGGCCCAATCTGCAATCAGTTCCCCCAACCAATCTGCAATGGTTGGGGGAACTGATACTTCAGTTTGTGTAGACGTTTCATATTTATGCATCGCTGCTGCATATGTGTTTTTAGGTGCATTAAGCATAATTTGTTTTTAGCCTCTTGGTATGAAACTTTCCATTCTACCCTGTACTTCTGGATTTTTTCCCTCGTTTTCCAAAGATCGCATGATTTTAAATAGGTTGGATGTACTCCTTTGCAATTAGGACAATGCCATGTTTTAGCATCAGTCTGTTTGCGAATATTCTTTGGAACTACAGTTTGGACAGACTGGATCTCCTCTACAAGCCATTTGCGAGTGACCAAATTTTTGGCACTTGTATCATCTTATAGGATTCGGAATATAAGGTCGTACTTGGCAGTCGAGATAGCCAGCTTTGACATTACATGGTAATACTGGTGTTCCGAATGTCAGGATGATGTTGCGGGTGGGAATTAGATCTCCATCTTTCCTGATTGAGATGCATTTGGCTTGTATAACTTTTTGATGTTTAAGTTCCTGAACCAGTTCAGCTTCTGTTACGTTGATCAGATCCCACTCTGCAACTACTCCCTTTGGAGGTGTTTAATGTTACATAGGGGTGATCTGTACGGGTAGTCCTCCAAATGTTGTTAGATTCAGCAGAATCTCAGAATGTTTATGACTTGCTGTTTCAACCAATAGGTCTCCAGATCTCAGTCTTCTCATTTTGGGAGAGCCTGCCACATTTTATAAGCATTTCTGTATAAGAAATGGTGATAAAGTGCTCATGGATTTATCTGACAGAGAGTGTAAAATAAGGAATGATGGGCATTCCTGTTCTGGGTTGTTCAGTTGTTCTGGGTTCTTACACATTCTTTTTGATTTTGTTGTGTCACAGTTAGATTCATGATCAGCATCACTGACAGTACTAGTTGAGTGCCTAGGCTGCCCAAGTGGAGGATAATCATCGTAATCCATGGTTAGCTCCTTTTTGCCCTGGAGGGTTGACTTTCCTCACAGGTTTCTGGCCCCACCATGGCGAGGCAGGAGCAGTGCCGTAAGGAAGCCAAGTGGATAGAAAAGTTAGTTGATTAGTAAATAAATAAATATATGTAATAAAGAAGAAAGGTGATTTCCCCTCTTTGTTCTTACTTGAGGCTTTTCAAGTGTAGAACTGATTTATAAATGAACTGCTAACAGTAAACAATATAACTTAAAAAGAGCTTATCACTGGGAAAATCACACTTTATTTTGCAATAGAACGCTTCAGCTCGAATTTGCTTGGCATCCGGGGCCCCATCAGCATTAAGCCTGCTCAATCCATTCAAGGCCTTACACACCTCAATCAGATTACCATGCAAGTACCTAGTCTCCAGATGCTGCAATTTGTAGAACTTAAGCCTGTTCTTCATAAGAGTGCCCTTTTGTGCTCTTACAAAGAACAATCGAAAAACAAAGACACCAGGTGTTTTCATTTTAAAAACGCATCTCAAAGCATCTCAAATGGATGTTTCGAAACTAATTAAATGGTCCAAAGTAGACCTATTCCTTCGGAATCCACACTACATTCTGGAGAGGTGCCCATTTACCTCAAAATACCATATAAGGCAAGTATTTACCATTCTCTCCACAATTTTGCATTACAGCTAGTCAGAGAGTTAGGACAGTAGTTTGTTGGGATTTTGTAGTCTTTTCCTGACTTAGGAAAGGCAAACATGATTGCCTTATGCCAAGAATCAGGAACCTGCTCTTCTAGAAAGATTCTACTATATAGAGGGTGCAGTTGGTCCACGGATTTTGCTAATAAGTGTTTGATGAGTGCATGGATGAGATCTGGTCCAGCAGCATTTACCCTGGTAAGAGTTACCACTGTTTTTAACTCTTCTTTGGTAAATGCCCAATTATAACGATGACAATTGTTTTGATTTGACGGCTGCTTTTCATGTTTGTCTTTCAGGACCAGGAACTCCAGGAAACACGAAGATGTTGACAAGATGGTAAAAAAAAATCTTCCCAAGAGCGTTGGATATTGCAGATGGATCTGCAAAAATGCACCCATTATATTCCAGGACCAATGAATGGTGCACATATATATTTCCCCTTCATTTTCCAGATTTGTTCCAGACAACTTTAGTGCTGGTCAAGTGGTTAATAGTGGATGTAAAGCAAACCCACAATTCCTTTTGGCTCTGACAACAAATATGTCGTGCTTGGCAAGTACACGTTTGAAGGCTAAGAGATTGGCTGTGGTAGGATATCATCAGAATATCCCCCAAGTTTTTTTGTGTGCTTTTTTGCTGCTGTGCATTCAGCACTCCACCAGGGTTTACGAAATGATGGAAACTGGTAAATGTTTTCAGAATTGTAATTGCAGCTGCATGGACAACGTTTTCTGTGATATATGCCAATGCATCATCGATAGGCTCCTGATTGACTGTACTGATGTTAAAATCTGACAGATGGTGAAAGGCATTCCAGCCAGCCTGATCAATCTTCCACCGCAGTAACCTAAAGGTAGATACTACCACCTTCCATTAAGCAGGCTGGATATCATGGGTAAGTGATCTCTTCTGTAAAGGTTCTCCTCTATCCCTCACAAGTGAGTGAAGGGAAGGGAAGAACACAGAAAGATCAACAGCAGAAGGTATGGGTAGGCATGTGGAAAAAGGTGTTAGTTCCCACATATAGAAGGGAAAGATTGTTGTCCACGAGCTCAATGACACATCCCATTCCATTAATGTTGGCACTATTCCACAGGGTGTTATGTCCATTAAAATCCCCAAGTAGTAAGAAAGGGGGAGGCACCTGCATGACAAGATCATCAATGACTTCCTGGAGGGATGTCTTGTCCAGGTGGCAAATAAATGGAGCAGATAGTTAATAAAAACCCAACTGTAAAACAAACTGCCACTGCTCCCAAGTTAGTGGAAAGCAGCAGAGATTGGAATGGGGTCTGGTTGTCCAAGGATAGCAACTCCTCCATGGGCAGTCCATCCCCCATTCTGTCTGTGTGATTATTATGAAGCCTTCAGATATATCTCCTGCGAGCTAAATAAAATTGGTTCATGATTCTACAGGATGGCTTTGAAGTCATCAGTATGTCACCGGAATCCACGACCATTCCACTGTAGGAATTTTTTCCTACAGTGGAATGGTCGTGATGGAATGGTCGTCAAAATTTAGCCATTATTTTGATTTTGTGGGTCCATTAGGTGGCTTTCAAAGTGCTGAGAGTTTACTTTTCTCAATGGATTAATATCTTTTGGGGAAGTATGGATGCTGTCCAATGTCCATTTCTTCCCCCGCAAAGAGTTCCATGACAGTTTCATCAGGTACCTCCTCCTCAATATCCATTCTCTTGCAAACTAGGGGGTGCTTCAGAATTTCTTCTTTTCTCAAGCAACCTGTTTTGTTACTGGTGGAGCATTAGGAGGCACCGATATGGAAGTGGCAACTGATTGACCTTTCTTAAGGGGTTTTTTTGAGTTTAATAGGTAGCGTGTGATGGGAGTGACTGACTCTTTTGGTGGGATGGTCATTTTTGTTTTAAGTTCCAATGGATTGAGTTTGATTGATTTTTGAAGCACAAAAACAGCAAGGTTATAGTGCGCCGTGGAAACGTTCCAATGGAACATCTCCCTGCCATATTCTGAGCATAGGTAGGTTTGTTTCACTGCTTTTCTTGCCTCCTGATATATGTTCAGCTCTGTCTTAAACCGTTGAATTTATTTTTCTTCTTTCCACCTTCGGCATGCTCGTGAGTAAGCTGGGGGTTCTCCCTGGCAGTTGATAGAGGTCGGTTTTGCAGCAAACTGAACTGCAAGCAACAGCTCCATGAAAGGCCATTCGCAAGTGTCCTTATTTTGGGCACTTAAAGCACCTAAGAGGGTTTGGTACATATGGACACACTGGGTAGTTGATATCGCCGGCTTTGATCTCATTAGGAGATGAATTAAAGGTAAGGATGATGTCTCTAGTGGGATCAAGTTTCCCATCCCTATGCATGAATATCCATTTCACAGCTGTCTCTTCTTGAGGTTTTAATACCGAATAGATTTCCTCTTCAGACACTTCCATTAGAATCCATTCAGAGATGACACCATGGGTTGAGTTCAGTCTTGTGGAGAGTAACTATGATTGGCATCCCTCCATAGATGTAGCTCAAGAAGCGGTTCTGAATGTTGGTCACTTCTAGTCTCTACAATAATGTCATCTGAGTGAAGCAACTTGACAGATTTAGAACCTGCCAACCCTTCAGGATAAAGAAGGATATCTCCCCTAAACGTTTCTCACTTGTAGTGTGCATTATCAGGTAATGGGGTGCTGGACTGATATAAATTGTTTTTTGCCTTTTTGCTAAAGTGACATTACAGTGATCACATCTATGTTTTCAGGTAGGGACTGTGTTAGTGTGCAAGAAGAAATATTTTAACCGGGATTCAATTTTTGTTGCTATCAATTGTTGTCAATTTTTGTTCAGCACCAGGGCTCCCCACCCACCATGGAGCCCAAAGGGTTAACCACTCCCAGCAAGCAATAAATGTGCTCAGGAGTGGGATGCCAGGGCTACCCAAATACTATACCTGCACCTCGGCCAGCCTGAATCCTGTCCTTTGGACCATGAGGATAGGGGAATGGCATCGACACAGTTGATCCTTGCAGGCAGGTGAACAGACTAGCCGACTGAACCTGGCTGAGCTATCCAGGACCACCTGTCTTGTCAAAGCAGAGGCCATAGGGGTGTGTGTGTGTTGAAGCTGGGCCCCCTCAACTACCAAGATCCCCCTTTCCAAATTTCCACGGATCGCAGTGTAGGCAAACATACCGGATTTCTATGGTGTTATTGTGGAACCAAGGCTGTGGGCATTGGATCCAAGTGATGCTAATCTGGAAGACCAGCAGCATCACTGGGTGGTCCCCTCAGCACATACAGGTGCTCACATCGAGTGGACAAAATATGAAACAGTCCCCAAAAGGTAGGTCCTGCTTATGGTGCTCTTTAGAGCTAGTCCCCTAGAAAAATATTTTCCAATCTGTGGGCTGCAGCGAACTTAGATAACCTAAAGACTGCAGACCACTTGCAGTCTTAGGTTATCTAAATGGCCCACAGAATTTAACAATAGAGCATTTTTTTTTTTTTTTTTTAGCAGGCAAAATCTATTATTAATAGTAATGGGAAACAGGCATATCTATAACAATGTATTATTTACTATACAGGCAACCCCTGTATAACACGGTACTTCTACAACATGGTTTCGCTCTAACACGATTGATAAATTGTGCCAATGTTCAAACAACACAGTACTTATATAACGAGGTTTCGCTCTAACATGGTTTGAGAATTGTGGGAAATCTTGCATAACAAGGTATTTTTGAACTGGGAAAACCCTGCTATCATGTTAGATGTAATTTTCAAAGTTTCCATTCCTTTTTGTGAATCCCTGCTGTTGACTTGCTAGTTGTTATCGCCCTAGTGGCATTTTTCTAAAGCACATTTCTAGAGGTACCATAAAACAATAAAAACAATTTGCAGTTTCTGGTTCATTGGTCTTTTCTGTTAGTGTAATCAATTATAAACGGGTAGTAAGCTCGATCTTCTTGCATTTGCTATAGTACCGACAGCTGAAATTCTGTGGGTTTTCACATTATTGTGGTGAAATGTGTTTCCCTTTCCATGAAATATTCAATCATATAAAAAACATAAAAATTTTCAGAAACTCATTATTCTGTATCTCACTTGTGCACGTCGTGTTCTTTAATTAAATGAACGTACAATATCTGACATATAAGTATCACAGTTTTTGGAAAGTAACCCCCCCCCCCTTTTTTCTAATGGTTCTTAGTCCCGTGTAACACGGTTTTGCATTACCCAAAATTTTGTAGGAACCAAACTACCGTGTTATATGAGGGTTATCTGTATATGTTAAGCAGACCCAAAAAATTTTGTTTAAAAATAATTAATATATTTTCATATATAGTTTAATATTTTTATGGTCCATGGCTTATACCTCAAATATACAACTATCTGAAAAGCGATGGGAAAAATTCTCCTAAAATTTGCTTTAATGGAAGGGTTAATAAACAAAAGAAATTTAATTACTGAATTTTTTTCATTAAGTTTTCTTAAATGCAGATAATATTAATTACCTATTTCCAAAAAGGCAGATTGCTGTAATTCCAAATTTACTTTCTTCATATACATATTTTAAATTTCCAGTACATGCCTCCCAGAGCTATAAATATTAAAAGAAAAAAAAAAAGTAAACAATTTAATGGGTATATTGTGTGAAAGGCATTATTTAGGATAAATATTCATTATTAAATAAAATTAATACATTTGGTTCCACACTTATTTTGCAAAAGTATAAATCCTTAAAACCATTTCCTACCATTGAGCACACTAAACAATACATGCCGATCAAATGTGATATGAAATGTCAATTCTGTATCTAAATTTGGGCATCCATTATTAAGGATGATCCAAAATTTAAGTTAATATGTGATTATGTTGTTGTTACTTTTTAGATTAAGGGACAAAAGACCAAGAATGAGGTGACAGGACATGATAAAGACTGATGTCATTAAGAGAGGAGGAAACTGGAGTGAAATCAATGACGGAGAGAAGTACATGGACAGGGCATGGTGGCGAAGCTCCATACGTCGACCAGTGGAACGATGACAGTTGATGATGTTACTTTTGGCTCAAGGGCTACTTAGGCCATATTGCTAATCAGTGACATGATGGCTACATATGGTGATTGTTATGGGAATAGTCAGAAACTCATAAACATCATCACAGTGCACTATGGCAGAGCCGAACTAATGTTTAAGTGCTGCCCTATGTAAGACAACACCATATAAATGTATCCATTTTAGGAAGAAGACAAAATTCAACAGATTTGCATTGCCATATCAATGCAAATCTGTTGAAATCTGTTGACACTTTGCCATATCATAGGTGGCAAATCATTGCCACCTTTCATATGGCAAAGTGTCAAAGGTTTCCTAAGATGTGGTAGAAAACTGAATGAGACTTGCGGGTGTAAGTGTATACAGTAAATTCAACATGAATATGATTCACATTATGAGCAGAGAATTGCAGTGCACACATTGTGGAGGATGAAAGATTATTTCCTGTGAGGAGCAAAAGGTAAGTAAGGTGTTTGTGACTGATTTGTGCTTTGCGAAGAATTACTTCCGCCCTTGTGTTTACACAGAAACTGGAGGTGCATAACTATGATCCAAGTTCTAATTGGATCATAATGTCAGATAGAGGATATTTTCTAGGGCAAGCCAGATGTTGCATAATTCAGCTATATACATGCTGCATTCAGTGGGAAGTGATATAGAGACATTGTTATACGGGAAGACAGCTAATTTTGTGTTTGGACAATAAGGAGGAAATGTGACTAGAAACACCTCACTGTATAAACCATGGATAATATTTTAATTTTTCAAAAGTGATGATACAGATATTGAATGGAGAGAGAGAGATTATCAGAAACGATAATTTATTTCTCTCCCCCCCACTCCCTCAGGGCTCTCTCGAGTGATAAATTAATGTACATTTATTAAAATACAGTTGGAATATACCTGCTGGAGCCAATACAAAACACCAGAGATAATGTCAACTTTTCAGAATATGAAGTTTCCTTCATTCCCCAATTTAGTCAGGATCACAAAGAAATTACACCATTTCTCTGTGATCACATAACTGATATTTGGCTTCAAAACAGAATATCAAAAACAACTTGGGTCTAGCTAGCCAAATGGCCTCCTTCAATTAGGTATTATGTGAAAGCTGTTGTCATTTCTGGGGCAAGAGTTACTTAGACCATATTGCACCTATCAACGGCATTGAGGCAACACATGGTGACTGTTATGAGAACAGTTAGAAACGATCATTTAATTGCATCTATTTTAGAAAGCAGAAAAATTCCAGAAGATTTGCATCATTATCTATGACAGGGGTGGGAACCTTTTTACACTGGAAGGCCATATTTTATTTAACCAAGATACTATTAGGCCACATATTGAGAATTTAATATATCCAAAAAAAAATTATATTTTTGTAGGCATATTTACAATTTTACTTACAGCCTATAGAGCAGGCCTGGGCAAACTTTTTGGCTGAAGGGCCACTTTAGGAATTCAAAAAGAAGGCGGGTCGCACATAAAACACTATTTTTAGATATATATTATTTGTTATCATGAAGAAATAATATTAACATAAAAAAAATATATTCTCTAACAACCAAGAATTTAATGAGATGAATGGAACTGTTTCACATCTTTTAACATTTTTTTAATTTTGGGTGTTAATTTTGTAGTTGAGATTCTTAAAACTGCTTGTAAATATTCATCGGTGATGCTTGATCATAAAGAATTTTTATTTAGATTCATGAGGGAAAATGTTTGTTCACATATGTAGGTTGATCCAAAAATAACCAACATTTTTCAGGCAAAATCTTTAAGTCTGTCGAATTTGTCCGAATTAAGAGTATTGTAAAATTTAAAGATTTCCTCACGACGGTGCAATTCCCTTAAATCGGTATCACACTGCAGATCTATAATCTGAAGTTGTGGTTCACTCGGTGCACTATCAATTTCTATTGAAAATGGGTCACGCACTATTGCCAAACTTCTCTCAATTTTTCGGAAGTCACCAAATCTTCGTGAAAAGTCGTCATTCAAAGCGTTGATAATTTCACAATATTTTTAAAATTTACTTTCTGGAATCTTCGGCAACTTCATGGTTGGAAAGTGGTCTACCTTGTTAATCAATAAATGTTGAAGGAACAACTGGAGTTTTAATTAAAATCCATTCAAACTTTTTACCATATCATGGGCGTATAAATTTTTCCCTTGTAACACGATATTGAAAGTATTTAAGTGTGTCATGATGTTCAGGGTAAACACAAATTCACAAATCCAGTTATTATCAGTTAATTCGGGAAAGTCCATATTATTTTTCAGTTTTAAAAATAGAATGATGTCACCTTTAAGATCCCATACTCGCCGAAGAACTTTTCCTAAGCTAAACCATCAAATTTCGCTATGATAAGGAATATCTGTGTACTTGGATTCAATATCTTGAAGAAAATTAACGAATTGTCTGTGTTTCAGGCCCCTCAATCGTATTAAATTTACTAGTTTATTTACTAGTAAATAAACTTTTACTAGTTAAATTTTACTAGTTAATTTACTAATACACATGTTCAACTTTTAACACATTTTTAGATAATACTTGTTGATGTATAATACAATGAATTGTAATTAAATTATAATCAGGATAATTTTCACAAATTTTATCCTGAATTTTCTTTAACGCTCCGACATTTTTACCTGTCAAACTTGGTGCTCCGTCAGTTGTTACGCCTACCATTTTGTTCCATTGTAAATTATATCTTGTTAAGCATTTTTCAAATATATCAGCTCCCATTGTTTGGTCTTTAAGAGTTTCCACTGAAAGAAGCTTTTCAATAATTTCAAAATTAGAGGTACATCCACGTATGAAAATTAATAACTGTGCAGTATTCTTTTGGTCGTTACTTTCGTTGAAAGCTATCGCATACCATGTTATGGATTCTAATACTGATAATAATTGCTCATTCAAATTTGCATCAATACATTCAATTCTTCTTACTATGGTTTGCTGAGATAAACTTATATTCACAAATTTGTGTTTAATGTCAGGACATATAATTCCACAAGCTTCAGTCATACATTCTTTAATATAGTCTCTATCAGAAAAACGCTTGTTGCTTTTTGCAATTATATGAGAAATAACAAAACTTGCCCCTACAGTAGCTTCTTGTTTTAGCCACGTAAACACATTTTGTTGTCTAGATAACTTTTGAATCAATTCATGAGCAGTTTTCTTTCTCGCTTCCAGAGTTAAATTGGCACCATACTCGGAATGTTTAGTAGTGAAATGTCTTTTAATATCGTACTCTTTCACCACTGAGACATTCTCTTGGCAGATGAGACAAATTGTCTTGTTATTTATGTTAGCAAAAAAAATATTTTGTGTTCCACTCTTCATTGAAGACATGATGCTCTTGTTGAATTTTTCGTTTTTTATTCATTTTTAAAAGGGCGTAAATATTATTTTTTATCGCTACTGGCACCAAAATGATAACCAAAGATAACGCAAAAAAAAACTAACTGCGGGATGACCGTCAGAGAAAACAGACTGGAACTGTGGCCAGTCAGCAGTCCTATCCTATTACTCCTCCACCGCAGCAAAGCCGTTGTCGTCATCACCGGTTGTCTGTTATCATAGTTTCACGTGGTTAGTTTATAATTGCAAATTATACCGTTATAAAAGCTCCCATTGGCTTGCGCACAATTTAAAATTCTATCTCAATTTGAACAATACAGAGATGATAAAACAATTTACAAGTTGACAAATTCTATAATGTATTACATATACAAATTTATTTTTCAAAAAGGCGTCGCAAAAGGTATAAAATAAGTAAACTTTTTTTCGAAAATACAATTAAAGCTCGCAGGCCACACAAAAATGTGCGGCAGACCGCATGCGGTCCACGGGCCGTAGTTTGCCCGGGCCTGCTATAGAGGAATGTTAAACCAAAAAATTAGGTGAAGACATTTATTTGTTTAGCAAAGATAACTAAACTAAAATTGGACGAAATTAGACAACAAACCATTTAATGACTTTTTTGCTACTGCTTAATGCCAAATAGTAGTCTGATATTTGGTTCCAACATCATTGAGCATAGTTTTAATAGGTCCTCCAAGTGAATAATCCATCATCTGAAATCCCACGCTTATTTTAATTTGGGTCATATATGAAAATGTTGATTCACAACAGTAAGTTTTGCCAAAACAAGATAGCATTCGACGTGCACGCTGGCGTAGACATGGGTATTCAACAGCATTTTGACGCATTTGAAGAGGATCCTTCTTTGGGTCAAATAGAGACTTCAGAATATTATCTGCTGAGAGTTCAATTAATTCCATCTGTAAGTCATCAGGTGCTTTGGAGACATCAATCAGGTGTGGTTGAAAAGCTAATTTTCAGTGTGATCACGTTTCTCAAAATCAGCAAACCTTTCATTGCATTTTTCAATCGGGAGTTTAGAAACAGTTGAGTATTCTTTCATGTGTCCTGGCAGTAAGGGTACCCAAAGCCGGTAACTCCTCATGACAATGGAAATCTGCAGTTATAACACGAATAAAAAATAACACCTGCACTGAGTCAATAATGTCAATAGATTCATCCAAGGTGATCAAATAATAAATGTGTGTTCGGTTTGGCATATTGCATGAAGCTCTTCTGTTATATTACAGACTAATTCATGTTGCCAATCAGTTATGATCCTCATTGAAAAGAGGTAGTTGTTTGTACTTTGTACTTATTAACCTTAGCTGAATCTAAACATCCCACAACTTGAATAATGTATTCTTTTATGATTTCTGCATCACTAAATGGCTTACCACTTCTTCCAAGTATATATGCTACTTTATGTCACTTCAGTGATGTCAGTCCCTTGTCTCGATATTGTTTTGAATACTTGATTACAGACTACATTGTACTTGATTACATTGTTTTGAATACTTGATTACAGACTAGCTTATATCTGCCTACGGCAGATATAAGCTAGTCTGTAATCAAGTCACAAAGGAGATTAGGCAAGCGAAGACAGATGAGAAATCCTTGGCAAAGGACACAAAGAAAAACAACAACAAAATGAAAAAGAACTGGGAGTAATTGTGCAGTCAGATATGAAGTTTTCTGAGAAATGCAGACAGGATGCCAGGGCAGGTCATGTGGTTTTGTCAATGATATATAGGAATTTTGCTAGCAGGGAAAAGGAGGTGATTGTCCCTCTGCATAAGGCAATGGCCAGGCCACACCAGGAGTACTGCGTGCAGATCTGGAGGCCTCATTTTAGGAAGGATGTAGATTTGCTTGAGCGTGTACAGAGAAGGGCAACACGATTAGTGAGGGGAATGAAGGGATCCTCTTACCAAGAGAGGCTTAAGTTCTCTGCAAACTGCAATGGCTGGAGACTAGGCACCTGCGTGTGATCTGATTGAGGTGTATAAGGCCTTGAATGGGTTGAGCACACTGAATTCTAATGGGATTCTTCCACTTGTTCAGATTACAAACCTAAGGAGGCATAAATTCAAATTAAGGAAAGACAGATGTAGAATAGATGTGCGGAAATTTGCCTTTAGGCAGCGGGTGGTTAATTGCTGGAACAAACTTCCATCTGTCATTGTGGAAGTTGATAGGTTAAATAAATTTAAGGAAGAACTGGACAGGCATTTGGAGGGAATGGTGTGATTTTTTTTTTTTTTTTTTTGGCTGATGCTGCATAAGCTCATACACTTGCTTTCTTGCATCATATGCCACCACTACTGCTACTTATGTAAATGCACTAACTGTGTGGTACAACTCTAGAAGGAGGGGGGGATGAATCAGATTGGTCCACTTGATGTTGGTGGTTCGACTGTTGATGATCCTGCTCAGATAGCTGACAAACTGAATGAGTATTTTGCATCTACATTCACACATGAGGAATTCTGTAAGGAAGGGGAGGACTCTAACAGGGGGCTAAATGATTTTTTAATAATGGAGAGTAAAGTGGAGAATTTGTTGAAGTTAAACATAAAAAAGGTACATGGGTTGGATGGAATCTACCCACTTATATTGAAAGAGGCAGCGAGGGAAGTAAGCAAACCCTTAGCCATAATTATGCACGCATCCTTAGATTTAGGAGAGGACCCCATGGACTGGAGATGTGCAAATGCATTCCCAATAGGGGTTCAAAGGGTGTCACAAATAATTATAGACCTGTTAGTTTAACTTCTGTTCCGGGGAAAACAATGGAGTCATTAGTTAAAGAAGTGATACAGGATCACCTAGACAAGAAAGAATGCAGTAATAGTTTAAACACAGTATTGGTTCATTAAGAGGAAAGAATTGTCTGACCAATTTGATTGGATACTACAATTTGGTCACAAAGGAACTGGATGCAAAAAATAATTTTGATATCATATACTTGGATTTCAGGAAAGCTTTTGATACCATTACACATGGAACATGCTGTAGAAATTGGAGCGGTATGGCATTAAGGGAAAATTGCTGCAATGGATAAAGGGATGGTTGAGTGGGAGACGGCAGAGATGGTAATAAATGGACACTGCTCTACAGGGACTAATGTTATTAGTGGACTCCCCCAGAGTTCAGTGCTGGGGGAGTTGTTGTTTTGTGTATTTATCAATGATATCGATGAAGTTATATCAGGCTTAATGTCCAAGTTTGCCGATGTTACAAATGTCGGCAGGGTTGTTAATGACAGTAAAGTTAGGATAATGGGCTGAGAAGTAGCAACTGAAGTTTAACATTGACAAATGCAAAGTTCTGCATGTGGGTAGCAGTAACTCAAGAGAAACATAATGTGTGGTACTACACTCAGACAGTGTGAAGAATATAAAAGACCTGGGGATAATTGTACAGTCAGATATGAAGTTTTATGAGCAGTGCAGATGGGCTGCCATAGCAGGTCATAGAGTTTTGTCAATGGTATATAGGAATTTTGCTAGCAGAGACAAGGATTGGTTGGTTGGTTGAGTTTTATTGGCGCATCAGCAACTTTGGCTATAATGTGCCAAAACCTTGTCAAAAAAATTTGTAAAACATTCAGTGACCTAATGAATTAGGTCACTAAGTCAGGGTATAAATACAAGTATAAATTGTAAAAGACAAAGATCAGTAAACAAGTAACAATAGTAAATCTTAAAATAATAAGATTTTTTTTTTTAAATATAAGTAAAAAGGTTTACTGATTTTAGGAAACTAAAAATAGCAGACACATGGTCATTGTCGGATAAAATCTGACTGAGTGTATACGGCTCAGTCAGATGGTTAAAAGCGGTAAAACGAGCATGTCTAAAACTGGTATAGTCACATAAAATATGTTCAACGGATAAAATGGTGTCGCACTGCTCACACATAGGAGGGTCATCAGCCCTCAGCAAAAAAGAGTGTGTAATATGACAGTGTCCTATGCGGAGCCGAGCAAGAACAACTTCCTCTTTGCGATCCCTCCGTAAGCTGGACCGCCAAGGATGGATCACAGGCTTAATTCGACAGAGTTTGTTTGTAGTAATCAGTCGATGCCACGAATATTGCCACTGAGATTGTAAATTATTACGGATCACCTGCCTGTATAGGGGACTAACAGGTCAAGATTATCCGTCAGGGCTGCCGATTTGGCTGCAGTGTCAGCCAAATCATTTCCTCTAATCTCGATGTGACTGGGGATCCAGCAGAAGCGGATATCGAATCCACTTGTATACAGATTGTATATTATCTGCTGAATTCGGGACAGGGTTGGATGATTAGTGTGTGACATCGCTGATAAAGCCTATAGTGCACTCATTGAATCGGCATATATAATACACCGTTGGTAACGGTGTTTTCTTATGTGATCTAGAGCTAACTCTATGGCATGCAGCTCTGCAGTGTAAATGCTGCAGTCAAGGGGTATCTGCTCTGATATGGTATTATTTGGAAAGACAGCATCAGATCCCACATACGATTCTGACTTCGAGCCGTCTGTGTAGACTGGCAAGAAGTCAGAATGTTCTGCACAGTGTTGTGAATAGAGCTGAAGGTAGACAGAAGACGGGGTATTAGACTTCGTCGCAATCTTGAGCGAGAAGTCACATGCTGGTGTTTGTGCATGCCAGGGTGGAATGGGCTCCTTTGGTGATTGAGCAACCTTGTCTACCAAGATGTTAAGCCCATTGAGTAGCTCTTGAACACGAATGCCGAATGGGCGATTGGCGGTCCGTCGTGTGTTGTAGAGATTTTCCCATCGTGGCTCGAAAACGGATGTCCACGTGGGATGGTCTGGCAGGGACTTCAGCTTGAAGGCATATTGTAGGGACAACTGCATTCGTCGAAGCGACAAGGATGGTTCGTTTGCTTCGACATACAGACTTTGGACAGGTGATGTTCTGAATGCATCAGTAGCAATACGAATGGCTTGATGATGGATGGGGTCAAGCCAACGAACAGCGCTATTTCTGGCGGATGCATATACCTGAGACCCATAATCTAATTTTGAGCGTACAAGTGCACGGTATAGACGTAGGAGAGTGCATCGGTCTGCACCCCAAGAAGTGTGTGTGGTATGGGGGTTTATTGGCGCATTAGCTGCTATGGCTATAGTGCGCCTATTCGTAGGAATATTAAAAAATAATCCAGTTTAAATTAGTTTCAGTTCTGTAGCCTATTTATAAAAGATGATACACTCCAATTTGTTTTAAAAAGCAGAAAAGTTTGTTAACATTGGCATCCTCTCCAATGATATGATGTAATGTCAATGGTTCTGAACAATTAGCCAGATTTTGAAGTATTGCAGCTCGATGTTGTTGATACTGCGGACAGTCAATCAGAATGTGTTTGACTGTTAGATATTCTAAGCAGTGTGGACACTGAGGAGGATCCTCGCCCATTATTAGATGGAGGTGAGTCAGATGGGTGTGTCCTATTCTCATTCGTGTGAGTACCACTTCTTCCCGCCGCACTGTCTGATTGCTGGAGTGCCAGAACTTTGGGTTTTGTTTCAGCTGGAAAAGTTTGTTATTCGTTTGGTTATGCCATAATTCTGTCCACTGCATGCTGCATGAATTAAGATATTATAATCGGGCGCTGGAATAGGGAGAGAAGCTAGGTCTGAACTTGGACTTTTGGCAGATATATCAGCCACTTCATTCCCTTTTATGCCTGAATGTGCTGGAATCCAGCAAAACTTCACTAGTTGTTGACTATCATAAATCTGCAATAACAAACTCCTGATTTTCATTACAATATGGTGATTCTTTTGAGATGTATTCTGCATTGCTTTAATTGAGCTGAGAGAGTCAGTATAAACTATATATTTTGCAGATGGATGTAGAGTCAAATTTTCTAGAGCTAACTGTATTGCATACAGTTCTGCTGAAAAGTTGCTATACTCAGGTGGAAGAGAAGCTGATATGATAGCAGAGGGAAACACTGCTGATGCTCCAACAGTTGACAGAGATTTGGAACCATCCGTATATATCGGTAAGAAGTCGGCATAGGTTTGAATATGGCTAGCATGGAATTGTTGCACAGTCACTGCCGGTAGGCAATTCTTTCCCCATTGAAGAAAATAGGTATCAGAGGTCAGTTGAGGAAAGGTGGTCCATGATGGATGAGAGTAATTCTTTATCTGTTGCCTATTGTGGAGAGGAACATTCCAGTTCTGTGATATTTCAAGGAGCCGTAGGCCAGCCGGTTGGATTTTACTTGGTTTATTTCTATAGAGATTAACTAGTGGTTGATTAAAAAGGTATGGCTGAATGGGATGCAAAAGGCAAGTCTGTATTTTGGCTGCATATTTAAGTAGTAACATTTTTCTACGAAGATGCAAAGGGGGCTCATTAGCTTTAATGTATAGACTCTGAGTTGGAGATGTCCTGTATGCACCAATTGCAATCCGCAATGCATTATGTTGAATAGGATCCAGCCAGCGTAGCACACTCCTTCAGGCAGAATCATAAACCGGAGCACCATAGTCTAAACGGGATCTAATCAGTGCTCTATATAAGAGCAGCAAAGTTGTACGATCTGCTCCCCAAGAGAGGGCAGATAAAGCTCTTAGCATGTTGATCTTTTTAAGACAGGCAGTACGTATTAATTTAACATGATCTAAGAAGTTGAGCTTACTGTCCAGGATTAGTCCCAAGAATTTCATATTGCTGGCAATTGGAATGGTGGAATTTGAAATCCGAAGTTAAGGATCTGCATGCAATTTGCGTTGACAGCAAAAGTGGATCGCACCTGTTTTCTGTGGGGAAAGACGATATCCATTGAGCTCAGCCCACTTTTCAACTTTATTGAGGGACATCTGCAATTGCCTTTCGATAGATCTCATGTTCTGAGAATGGCAAGAAATAGCGAGATCGTCAGCGTAAAGGTAAGCCTCTACAGTATTTGGGAGTACTTTTGTAATGGAATCAATTTTAAGGGCAAACAAGGTTGCACTCAAAACTGATCCTTGTGGTACTCCTTCCTGCGAGAATGTAGCAGAAAGGGAATTTTGATATCTCACCTGGAAAGATCGGCTCTTGAGGAAGTTGCTAATAAATATGGGTAGGTTGCCTCGTAGACCAAGATTATATAGGTCACTCAGAATGCCATACCGCCAGGTAGTATCAAATGCCTTCTCTATATCAATGGAGACCATGACAAGGTGTTCGTTTTTCACAAAGGCATTGCGAATTTCATATTCCGCCTTGATCATCAGATCTAGGGATGACCTGTTTTTGCGAAAGCCATGTTGACAATTACTCAGTAGATGTTGAGTTTCAATGATCCAAGTGAGTCGACTATGGATCATTTTTTCAAGAATTTTACCAAGGCAACTTGACAGAGATATTGGTCTGTAACTATTAGAACTGGAGGGATCTTTTCCAGGTTTCAAAAATGCCAAAACTGTAGCGTGGTGCCAAGAGGTTGGATAAATATTTTCCAGGAAGATCCGGTTAAAAAAGGTTAGAATCAGTTGTAAGTTTTTCTCATCGAGAAGCTGCAGCATGACATAATATATGCCATCTAGCCCAGAGGCACTGTTTCGTGTTGTTCTGATGGCCTGTAAAAGTTCACAATATTGCAGAGGCTGATTATATGGAAGTGACAGTGAGGTTCGAAAGTTGATAGGTCTCTGTTCTTTGGCAGTCTTAATTTTCTGGAATTTTGGAGTGTAGTTTGATGCAGCCGATATTTCAGCAAAAGTTTTGCCCAAGGCATTGGCTATATCTAGAGGAGCAGAGAGTTCTTGCCCATTACAGGAGAGAATTGGGGAAGGAACAGTCGGAAACTTCCCAGAAAGCTGCCTAATTTTTTTCCATATTAGTCTGGAGTCAGTGTTCCTATTGATAGTTGATGTGAACCTAGTCCAAGAATCTTTCTTGGCCTGCTTTTGAATGTAAAGCGCCTTTGCCCTTAGTTTATTGTAGCTAATTAGATTAGCTGTGGTTGGAGATCGACGGAATAAATTAAATGCTTTATTTTTTTTCCTTCTTTGCTTTTGTGCACTCTTCGTTCCATCAGTAGTTGAAATGCCGTCGGGACGGGGGATTTGATAACGGAGTTGAGTACTTAGTTGCAACTAAAAGGCGGGATGTAATATAATCAGTAACTTCATCTATGGGCTGTAGTTGAATAGTTTTTTTGTCAAGAGTGATTGCTGACTGATATTTGGCACAATTGGCTTTAGAGAATTTCCATTTCCTGCAGGGGTGTTGTAATTGTGGTTGGGTAGTCAACAGATTACAAACAATTGGAAAGTGATCACTACCCATGGGATCATCCAGGGTGGACCATTGCATAGCTGAAAACAGTATTGGGGAGCAAATCGATAGGTCAATGGCAGAAGTCTGTCCATTGGGTAACTGTATATGGGTGTGCGAGCCACTGTTAAGAAGAGTGAGGTTTTCTTTTTCCAGTAAAGTTTCAATCAGTCGGCCGCGTGTGTCTAATTTAGATGAACCCCATAAAGGGTGGTGGCCATTGAAATTCCCTAGCAGGCAGATAGGGGAGGGTAGCTGTAATAAAAGTTCTTTAAGATCATTATAAGAGTAAGTATGATTTGGTGGGAGATAAACTGAGACTAGAGTTAATGCAGTCTGAGTAATCAGACGCACAGCGACAGCTTCTATTTGGGTTTGGAGAGTGATTTGCCTAGCTGGAATCCTTGTACTAATTAAAATAGCTACACCACCACCACGAGCAGAATCGGATGTATTCCGATCTCGTCTATAGACCGAGTAGTTTTTTTATAGAAATGTAAATTTGAGAAGTTAAATAGGTTTCTTGCAGGCAGAAACCAATTGGAGAGTAGCGATTAATTAAGTAACGGATGTCGTCAATGTTTCCACGAAAGCCTCTGCAATTCCATTGCAAGATGTTAGGCATTACTTGAATTTAGAAGAAGAAGCTGTACCTGACGTGGCTGTCTTATGGCGTTCTGGCTTTGGTTTGTCTCTTTTTGGAAAGGAAGGGCGACCGGTGTCCATCTCTTCTTCTGCAAATATTTCCAGAATTGGATCTTCCTGTTTGGATGGGTACTCTGCCTCCATCGATGTGTCCCGAATAATCTTTTTTGAAGTTGAACTATCATTATTTGTAGTAGTGGCATTCACTGGCGGAGATTGAGATTTTGCTGGTATAGTGAGAGGCGTATTATTTGCTTGGTCTGAGTGTTTAACGGGACTGGACTTTTGCTGAGAGAGGACAGCCCGAGCCCAGTCAGAGATGGAAGTGTTTGAAGGAACGGTAACATCGGTTTGTGTGGCAATGGTTTGATATTTTTTTGCAATATTGGCATAGGTACGGTTAGGCATACTGGGTGCAATTAATTTTCTTGCCTCTTGATACTAACTCTGTTTTCAACTTTATATTTTACAATTTTTTTCTCTGTTTTCCACCTCTCACACGTCTTAGAGTAGGCAGGATGGTTCCCTTTGCAGTTGGGACATATCATTTCTTTCGCCACACAATCACTTTGAATGTGATCGGAGGATCCACAGTTGGGACAAACTGGGTTGCTTCTGCATGTCGTTTGAGAGTGGCCATACTTTTGGCATTTATAACATCTCAACAGATTTGGTATGAAAGGACGAGTGCGGCAAAGTAGATATCCAGCTTTTACTGATGAGGGCAGGTTTGGACTGTCGAAGGTAAGAATGATATTTCTGGTAGGTGTGAGAATATTGTCTTTTTTTATCATTATTCTTTTTACAGCTATTACATTTTGTTCCTGAAGCTCTTCTTTAATTTCTTCCTCCGTCACATCCATGAGGTCCCAACTAGATATTACACCCTTTGATGTATTTAGAGTTGCATGTGGAGTTACTTTCACTGGAATACCAGTGAAAGTTGTCTTTTTTAGTAATTTCTCAGAGTGCCTGCTATTCAGAGTTTCAATAAGTAAGTCCCCTGATTGCAGTCTCTTAACTGTCTTGGGAGACCCTGCAATACTTTCCAGATGTTTTTGAATTAAAAAGGGGGATAGCTTACTGAGAGGTTGTTCAGATAGTGAGTGCATTATTAAGAATGCAGGTAAATCTGTCGCCGAGGGATTGGTTTTCAACCTCTTTGAATGCGACGAATCATAGTCATGGTCATTTTCTGTGTTTGGCCGACAGCTTGACGGCTCTAAAGTTGGAAACATATTTTGTTCCATGTTGGCTCCTCTTAGCCCCTGGCAGATGGACTTTTCTGCCAAGGTTACCGGCCCGCCATGGGGAGGCAGGAGCAGTGCCTGGTGTGACCAAGCGAAAAGTAGTAAGTGGTTAGTAGTAAACTAGAAGAAATAAAGAAAGGTGCCTTTCCTTTCTTGCTCTGTACAAGTGTTTTTGTTACAAGAGCTGTTTTTAAATGAATAAATTTATTAACGACAAGAACGTAAAATAACTATAGATCACTTTTGGGAAATCGCAGTAATAGCACAGAGAAATCGCTCGGTCACATTCGCTTGGCACCCGGAGCGCCCCCAAGAGGTAGAAGAGAGAGAGCGGAGGATGTTAAGCCCTCTCGTGCACTTTGTGCGAAGCTGACGAATGTGTTGGACAAATGTCAGCTTTTTGTCAAAAATGAGTCCCAGGAATTTCGCCTCTGATACAACTGGAATGGTGCTTTGTCCAAGTCATAATTCAGGCTCAGGGTGGAGGTTACATTTGCGACAAAAATGTACGCAAACAGTCTTCTCCGGTGAGAACCTGAAACCATTTGCCGTGGCCCAGGATTTAAGACGGTCAATAGCTTGTTGTAGTTGTCTCTCAATAACCCTCATATTGCATGATTGAGAGAATATGCTGAAGTCATCGACGTAGAGTGCACTGTTTATAGTTGGAGGAAGTTGTTCAGAAATAGAATTTATTTTAATGGCAAAAAGCGTGACACTTAAGGCAGATCCTTGTGGTACCCTCTCCTCTTGGCAAAAGGGCCACGAAAGGGAGGATCCTACACGAACTTGGAAATAACAGCAGTTTAAAAAATTTTTAATAAAAATTGGAAGGTGGCCTCTTAGACTGAGGTTGTAAAGGTCTTTTAAAATACCAAATCTCCAAGTTGTGTCGTACGCTTTTTCCATGTCAAAGAAGATGGACACCAAATGTTCTCTTTTTGGGAAAGCATCTCGGATAGACGTTTCCAGTCTAATTAAGTGGTCCAGTGTGGACCTGTTTCTTCGGAAGCCGCACTGAAAGCGGGAGAGAAGGTCATTCGATTCTAAATACCATAAGAAACGGGCATTGACCATTCTCTCCAATATTTTGCAGACAGCTGGTCAGAGCAATGGGACGATAGTTTTTTGGACATATAGGATCATTTCCTGGCTTAGCAAAAGCAAGAATAGTTGCCTTGCGCCAGGTATCCGGTAAATGCTCTTCCAGGAAGATTCTGTTGTACAGGAAGAGCACATGGTCCGTGGATTCAGGTGAAAGATGTTTGTTCATTTCATAATGGATGTTGTCTGGTCCAGCAGCTGTAGCCTTTGTACGGGCGAGTGCTGTTTTCAGCTCATTGATATTAAATGGCCCATTGTATGGGTGGGAGCCCTTCGATGTGGGCCTGTTTGAGAAATGTGGGCTTCGATGTGGGCATTGAGAAACAGGCCCTAAGGGCCTGTTTCTCAATGTTGTGCTTTAAGACCAGAAACTCTGGGGAGTAAGATGAAGTTGCAGAGATGTTAGAAAAAGTTTCCCCAAGAGCATTGGCTATTGCAGTAGAGTCTGCAATAGTGCATCCATTATATTCAAGGACCGATGAGGGGTGTGCTGTGTATTTTCCCTTCATTTTCCGGATTTTTTCCCAGACCACCTTAGTACTGGTCACCTGGGTAATGGATAATGTGAAACGGATCCACGATTCCCTTTGACTCTGACGGCGGATGTAGCGTGCTTTGGCTTGGGCACGTTTAAAGGCTAATAGGTTGACTGTGGTAGGATATCTTCGAAATATCCCCCAAGCCTTGTTTTGAGCCTTTTTAGCTGCTGTGCATTCTGGATTCCACCATGGTTTTGGAAAGGGAGGAAACCAGGTAGATGTTTTTGGAATTGTAGTTGCAGCTGCATGGACAATATTTTCTGTTATGTATGTAACTGCATCATTGATAGGCTCCTGACTGACTGCAGAGTTGTCAAATTTTGCCAGGTGTTGAAAGGCACTCCAGTCAGCTTGATCAAACTTCCACCAGGGTAACCTGACAGGAAAACAAGGTCTCCCAGTAATTAAGGTGGTTATCACGGGGAAGTGATCACTTCCATACAGGTTCCCTTCTACCTCCCAGGTATGTGACGAGAGAAGAGAAGGCGAGCTGATAGAAAGATCAATGGCAGAAAACGTACGGGTAGGCATGTGGAAAAAGGTGTTTGTTCCCACATTAAGAAGGCAGAGGTCATTGTAAATGAGCATACGATCTATGACTCGTCCCCTTCTACTAATGCTAGCACTACCCCACAGGGTTTTATGTCCATTAAAGTCCCCAAGAAGTAATAAAGGGAAAGGCAACTGCATTACGAGATCATCAAGGTCTTTCTGGCAGATGTCAGTACCAGGTGGCAAATATATAGAGCAAACTGTTAGTAAAAACCCCATTGTTATTCGAGTTGCTACTGCCTCTATGCTGGTAGTAATTCGCAGATGCTGAAAAGGGGTATGGTTGCTCACGAGGATTGTGACTCCTCCATGCGCGGGGCCATCTCCAATTCTATCCTTGCGAATGATAGTAACGTTGTGCATCCTGGGGTCATCATTTGCCCTTAGGTAAGTCTCCTGTATACAAAAGCAAGATGGCTTGTGCTTTTGCAGGAGTGCCTTGATGTCTTCTGCATTTTGGCGGAATCCACGACAATTCCACCGTAGGAATTTAGCCATTATTTTGGCTTGGTGGTTCCTTCAGGTAGCTTCAGAGGTGCTGAGGGCTTACTTTTATCAGTCTTGGGTTTATCTTTTTTGGGGAAGAATGGACGCTGTCCCTTGTCCATTTCTTCCTCCGCAAAGAGTTCCAAGACTGAATCTTCGGGTACCTCCTTCTGCTCGACATCCATCTTTTCTTGGGTACTAGGAGGGACTTCCCCTTTCTTATTCTTTTCTTTCATAGTTACCTTTGTTACTTGTGGAGCATTAGGAGGTACCAATATAGGAGTGGCAGCTGATTGGTCCTTCTGTGCAGGTTTTTGAGAACTTAAGAGATAACGCGCGATGGGAGTGAAAGACTCCTTTGGAGGAATGGTCATGTCCATCTGAGTTCCGACGGAACATCTCCCTGCTACCTTCTGGGCGTAGGTAGGTTTGTTGATATTCAGGGGTTTCACCGATTTCCTTGCCTCCTGGTATGATATATTTAGCTCTGCCTTCAGCCGTTGAATTTCTTTTTTTTCTTTCCACCTCTGGCATGCTCGTGAGTAGGCCGGGTGTTCGCCTTCACAGTTAATACAGGTGTGTTTTGCGGCTGAACATGCTGTTGTTTTGTGGTCCTTTGCACCGCATTGAGGGAATGCAAGGACTCCACGTCAGGCCATTTGAGAATGTCCATACTCCTGGCATTTAAAACACCGTAAAGGGTTCGGAACGTATGGACGCACTGAACAATGTATCCAGCTTTAATCTCGTCAGGAGGTTTAGGAGAGTTAAAAGTCAGGATAACGCTCCTGGTTTTAACAATTTTTCCATCCCTTCGCGCAGTAATTCTCTTGACGGCAATAACTCCCTGTGGTTTTAATTCGGAGCAGATTTCCTCCTCGGTTACGTCGAGAAGGTCCCACTCCGAAATGACACCTCTCGATGAATTGAGTGTTCTGTGTGGTGTCACTGTTATGGGTATTCCTCCGATTGATGTTACTCGGAGGAGATGTTCGGATTGCCTGTCATTTTTAGTTTCAATTAAAAGTTCTCCAGAACGAAGCCTCTTAACTGATTTGGGTGAACCTGCTAACCCATCTAACCCTTTTTGAATAAAAAAGGGCGACATTTTAGCAATCGGTTTTTCACCGGTGGAGTGTATAATTAGGAACCTTGGAACAGGCCCCGATGGTACTTCAGTTCGCTGCCTCTTTGTACTAATAATACTATCTGTGTCTTCATCTCTGTTTGCAGATAGGGTCCGGGTTGGGGCCCCTGAAGAAATATGTTTATCAGGATTCATATAGTTTTTAAATTGTTCAGTGCCCGGGCTCCACACCCACCATGGAGCCCAAAGGGACGCCCACTACCCGGCATGCAATAAATGCGCTTGGGAGTGAAACGCCAGGGCTACCCAGACACTATACCCGCACCGCCGCCAGCCTGAATCCTGTCCCTTGGACCATGAGGGTTGGGGCGTGGCATTGCCACGGTTGACCCTCGCAGCCGATTGATCTACTAGCCGATTGATCCTAGCCGGGCCTTCCAGGACCACCCGTCTTGTCGAAGCAGGGGCCAAAGTGGTGTATTAAAGCTGGGCCCCTCAACCACCAGGATCCCCCTTTCCGAAGTTCCACGGGTCGCAGTGCACGGCAAACACGCTGGATTCCATTGATGTAAGCCTGGAACCTGGGCTGTGGGCATTGGATCCCAGTGATGCTAGTCTGGAAGTCCAGCAGCATCACTGGGAGGTCCCCTCACCACGTACAGGTGCCCACGTTGAGGGGCAGAGACAAGGAGGTGATTATCCCTTTGTGTAAGGAAATGGTCAGGCCACACCATGAGTACTGCATATAGAGAAGGGCAACAAGATTGGTGAGAGGAATAAAGGGGCACTCTTAACAAGAAAGGTTTAAGTTCTGCAAGTTTCAGCATCTGGAGACCAGGAACCTGCAAGGTGATCTGATTGAGGTGTATAAGGCCTTGAATGGTTTGAGCAGGATCAATTCTGATGAGATACTTCCGCTTGCTCAGATTAAGAATCTGAGAGAGCATAGATTCAAATTGAGGAAAGACAGTTGTAGAATAGATGTGCGGAAGTTTGCCTTTAGCCAGAGTGTGGTTGATTGCTGGAACAGACTTCCATCCATCGCTGTGGAAGTTGATAGCTTAAATAAATTCTAGACAAACATTTGGAGTGACTGGATGGGTGAAATGGGAAGGTTTCTCCCCCCCCACGGATGATGCTGTATGCTTTCTTGCATCATATGCTTCAACTAATGCTAATATGGTATCATGAGCAAACGCATACATCATTTTATCTTTCAGTGCAACAACGTAATATTGCGACAATTCTCATTCTTCACTGAATACTCTCTTTTCTTCCTTTAATGCTCTTTTCTTATTTCTTGAGATAATCAGGTTACCAGTACTGGTAATTTTTTAAATTTAAATTCAGTAAAAAATTTTTACTGAATTTTCAGTCAATCACAGATTGACTGAAAATTCAATTTTAAAGGAAACAAGTACAGTTAGCCCCAACATCTGATGGTAATTTGTTCCACAAAACTCATTGTACGTTGAAAATATTCTAAGTTGGAACCAATAATAGATTGATTTCCTGTAATTCATTCTAAACTCTTGGCAGGTGGCCACCTGCCAAGAGTTTAGACACATAAAATAGGCATTTCTTATATGTTATACTTGATTTTTACATTAAAAATTAGTGTTTTATAAAGATTATTTAATATATAGTTATAAAACATCTTTAAAAAAAACAAAACAATAAATCAGCATTAGCCTTAGACTAGAAGTGCAGGGCTGATGAAATCAATAGTGACGTAGTAGTGGTGGGATTTCAGTCTTTCATCGCTACTGGCAAAAAAACTGTCCAAAGTGGACTGCTTCTGACGACTTTTTTCGTTGTAGCTTCTTGAAGTAAGAAATGACTGTCTTCCATTCTGCACATAATGAATTCAGTGTTTTCAACGTTGGTTTTTTTTTTTTTTAACACTTCTCTTAAATGCTCCCCACAAGAAATGACAGTCTTCAACTCTTCAGCTTACACTTTTTGGGTGTCCTCTTCCTCTTGAGTGTCACTCTTCATAATTTTCTCCAACTCTTGTAACTCCTCTGTCATTAGCTCATGCCCATGAGCATCAATAAGGTCCTCTACATCCTCTTCATCAACCTATTGATTTACCAAAAGTGACAATATCATTTGTCAAAGTGCCATCATCTTCAAATCAGTCAATGTTATTGATGATTAAAGGCCAGATGTTTTTCCAAGCACTGAATTTAAGCATCTAGTGAAAGCATCATTCAAAGAACTTACAATTAGCCTCACATAGTCCAGGATGTTGTACTTTGACTTTCAAAAATCTTTGAGCGTGAGAGCAATTTCAACAGAGGTCACTGCAAAGCAACTTGCAAACATTTTCTTGGTATAATTTTCTTGAAGTTTGCAATCACTTGCTGGTCCATTGGTTGAAGAAGAGGAATGGTTTTGGGAGGCAAAAATTTGACTTCATAAAGCCAAATTATGTCTCAAGAGATTGGACAAGGTTGGGATCATGGCCTGGCACATTAGCCAGCAGAAGCAGTGCCTTTGCAGGAAGCTTATTTTTCTTAAGATAACTCTTCACTGAAAGACAGAAAACTTCATGCACCCATTCAGTGAGGACATATCTTGTAGCCCAGGCCTTCTTATTGCTGCACCAAACCACTTCCAGCATACCTTTGTTGGCGTTTTGTTGTTTAAATACTCTGGGGATGTTAGAGTAATACAACCACCAAAGGCTTCAACTTAAATCTCCAGAGATATTAGTACCCAACGGGAGAGTGAGCCTGTATTCCATAGACTTATGTCCAGGTAAACTAGCCCCGTCCTTAGTGATGAACGTTTTCCTGGAGTTGCCTCCAGAAGAGGCCAGTTTTGTATAATTAACAAAAATACACTCTGCTTACACACTGGACAAGCACATGAAACAGAAGATAAAGAAATTGTTCGAAGTACTGTAACACGCAGGAATATTGTGTTGAACAAAGATGCTACTTGAATGAGAATAATCATACGAATGATGTTCCGTGCACCACACATCTGAAAATTTCCACCAATGCATCATTCCAGCTATATTGGAAAGCCATCAGTTCCTGCAAATATCATTGGTCCCTGAGAATATCAGATGTAGACGTCATCGGAAGTCAAGGCCCCACTGTACTGGAAACCGATGGCAATGGGGTGAATGACCGGAATGTCAACTGATACTGATAGCAGTCAGTGAGATGAATCATCACTAATAAGTAAGGCAAAGTTGCCAAATAAAGTTCAGTTTCAAGTGGAAGTGATGCCACATCATCTGTATGGGAAACAATAATATTCTGTAAAGATTAGTGAATTAGAATAAATGCTTTATTTCGTATTTACTTTAATATATGATTCATTATTATTTTCTTTAACTAGAAAAGTCAGTGCATACATTTTATTTAACGCAGACACATTCTTTAACATGTTACAGTTCTTCCTTAAGAAACTCAGACCTGTGACGCAAATCACTGGGTGTTGCCAGTTCGCCAATTACAGAGTTGCCACTGACAGGCCTTTCGCTAACTACACAGTTACCAATATAAATACATTTACCCCTTCACTTTGTTTTGCCCTCTATCGATCTATCCAATATTTTTATGCCTTAAAAATATTTTGAGTTTGGTGTTATGTCATGAAATAAAAGGCGGATTTTAAATATGAGAGAAATAGACAAAAGGTGGCAACTGGTACCCCAAAAAGCAGCAGGCTGCCACCTATGACCTATGATATGGCAGAGTCAAAAGTTCTTTAAGATTTGGTAGTAAACTAAAAGAGACTTTTTTGGGCACGGATGTATAAGGTACATTCAACAAGAATATGCTTCATTTTGAATAGAGAGCTACAGTACGTACACTGCAGAGGATCATTTTCTGTAAGGAGAAAAAGGTGAGTAAGCTTACTGTGACTGATTCATGCTCTGGCTAGGTTTACTTCCTTCTTTTTGTTTACATGGAAGCTGGTGGCCCATAACTGTTGCTCTGGTTTTAATTGAAGGAGCTTATTATGTGTTTGAACTTGTCAAAGAAGTCTCCATCGTTCCTTACATATTCTCTGTATATCATATCTGTAGTCAAGGTATGGAATCCAATAACATGACGAGGCTGTGTTGGATAGATGTTTGGTAGCAAAGCCTGCACAGCCATTTCCTGGATATGCATCAGCGTTTTTCTTATGTGCTATTATAAAAGATGGGTAAGTGGTGGTATTTTGTAATGCTAACAGTGCACTCTGTGAGTCCATATATATATTATACTATTTTGGATGGATAGATGGATGATATTTTCTAGGGCAAGCTTGACAGCGCACAATTCAGCTGTATAGCTGTTGTATTCAGTGATGAACGTTTACAGAGATGGTGTTATAAGGAAAGATGGCTATGACACCCAATCCACTGTCAGACTTTGCCCATCAGTATATATTTTTGTAAAATGCAGGTAATTTTGTGTGTGGGCAATATGGAGTTGTATATTGACATATGCAGGGGAATGTTTTTTTTTCCCAGTTTAGGAAATAACTGTCACAGGAAGGTGCAATAGAGAACCATAGGGGATCTGAACTGTTTGGATCCTGGAGGTATCTTCCATTTGTTAAAAAAGTGTACGATAACTAGGTATGTAACATATCTAGTTAATATAGTATAAACAAATATATGGCATAAAATATTTATATATTAAACATCAAAGCAATCTAAATAAAATTATATAGATTAATCAGTTGTAAAAACTTGAATATATCTGACACATTGTCATCGTCCAATAAAATCTGCCTGAATGTATAAGGCTCAGACAGATGGCTAAAACAAATGGTGTTCGTTACTAAAAAAATAACTATATAATATTGGTATAGATACACCATAGTTTACTACATATGTAGTGTAAAGGCATCATTTTAATTGTATCTCATATTGTGGGTGCCTTCACAACGAGATAGCTGGTATTGCACTACTTCCAATAAATAAATACTGCTTCTCTAGTAGAGAAGACTACTGTTATTTAATTACAGTGGATACCCTCTGACATGGATATATTATCCAACGTGAAGTTAATATCATGAATCAGCTCTTGAATCCTGATACCAAAAGGCTGACTGGCAGTTTTATGCGTATTATATAGATTTTCCCACTGTGGTATAAAAAAAAAAGATGTCCACATAGGATGGTCAGGCAGGGATTTTATTTTTATGGCATATTGCAATGACAATTGCTGATGTCGAAGCATCAATGGTAGTTCATTGGCTTCAATGTACAGACTTTGTACAGGCTGGTTGGTTGGTTGATTTGGTTTTTAATGGTGCATCAGCAGCTAAGGCCATAATGTGCCAAGTCAAATTTAAAAGGATACTAAACATTTTGGTAGCCTAGGTTACCACTTCAAGCAATTAACTATTATGTAAAAAAGGTATAAAATAAAGTAAAAACATACAAAGTATAAAACTTAGATCTTTGTATATAAATTAATGGAGTAAAAAGTTAAAAACGTCAGACATATTGTCTCTGTCACCTATAATCTGACTAAGTGTAAATGGTTCAGTCAGATTATTAAAAGCGGTAAAATACAAGCATCACGCTTCTATAAAAACAGGGCATTCTATAAAAAGATGATGGACAGTTAAAATAGCATTACACATCTCACACATAGGTGGGTCATCCGCCCTCAGCAAATAGGAATGTGTTAGATGACTATGACCTATGTGGAGCTGAGCAAGAACAACTTCCTCTCTTCGAACCCTGCATAGACTGGACTGCCATTGCGTGATTACCGGCTTAATGTGATGTAGTTTATTTATAGTCTGTCTGTGCCAGGAATCTTGCCATTGGGGATGTAATCTAGAGCATATTATTTGCCTGTGGTCTGTATAGGGGGCTGACAGGACTGATTATCCAGGGAAATGGCTGATTTGGCAGTGGTATCGGTTAATTCATTTCCCAGGATCCCAATGTGGCTTTGGATCCAGCAAAAGCGAATATCAAATTCTAATTCCACGAAAGAAAAAAGAATCTGCCAGATGAGGGTTATATCTCACCGATACCAGAACCTATAACATGCTCAATGAATCACAATAAATCATATACCTTTGGTAGTTGCTGTTTTTAATATGATCTAGGGCTGCTTCTATTACATGCAACTCTGCAGTATAAATGCTAGTTTTTTGTGGGATCTTATTGGATAACGTTTTATGAGGGAACACAACAGCAGATCCCACATAACATTCTAACTTTGAGCCATCTGTATAGACTGGCAGAAAGTCAGAATACTGCTGTCTATGTGATGCAAAGAGTTGTTGGTAGATAGATGACGGCGTACTAGCCTTCTCGCAGATCTTAAGGGAGAAGCCTCAAGTTGGAAAAATAGGCATGCCAAGGTGGAAGGAATTGCTCTGATGAATTGAATCCGAATACCAAAAGGTCTGTTGGCAGTCCGACGGGTGTTGTAGAGGTTTTCCCAGTATGGCTCAAAAACGGATGCCAATGTGGGATGATCGGGCAGGGATTTCAATTTGAAGGCATACTGTAAGGACAACTGCTTATGTCGAAGAGATAGAGATGGTTCATTTGCTTCAACGTAAAGGCTTTGGACAGGAGATGTGCAAAATGCTCCAGTGGCTGTCCGGATGGCCTGATGGTGTATTGGGTCTAACCACCGAAGTACACCCTCTCTAGCAGAACCATAAACTTGAGACCCAAAATCAAGTTTGGAACGGACAAGTGCTCGGTAAAGACGAAGAAGGGTAGTATGACCTGCACCCCACTAAGTTGACGAAAGGGCATGAAGGATGTCAAGCCCTTTAACACATCTTGTCCTAAGTTGACGAATATGTTGTAGAAATGTCAGCTTCTTGTCGAAAATAAGTCCAAAGAACTTGAATTCTGCTACAACTGGGATGTTGTTTTGCCCAAGCCTTAATTCTGGGTCAGGATGAAATTACGTTTGCGACAGAAGTGTACACAAATGATCTTCTGTGAAGAAAATCTGAACCCATTAGCCAATGACAAGAATGTAAAGTGATCAATAGTTTTTTGCAGTTGCATTTCAATGACCCTCATATTGCATGAATGAGAGAATAAAGCAAAATCGTCAACGTGGAGGGCATTGTTTACCGTGGGTGGAAGTTGTTCTGTAATAGAGTTTATTTTGATTGCAAAAAGCGTGACACTTAAAACGGATCCTTGTGGGACTCCCTCCTACTGATAAAATACTCGAGAGAGTGTGGATCCTAAACGGACTTGAAATTGGCAATTCCAGAGAAAGTTTTTAATAAAGAGAGGTAAAAAAAAAAAAAAAAAAGGTAAAGTGCAGCCATTATCAACCCACTGCAGGATGGAAGCCTCCTCAACAATTCATGTTGAGGGAAATGGACCATAATCTGCCACGCTGGTCCAATGCGGGTTGGCAGAACGCCCGTATTCAGCAGTCAGGGGCTTGAACCCCGGTCAACTCAAAGGGCGTATGCTACTGCACTATCGCTCCTGACCACTCGGCTACGGAGGTAGGTTATGCTTAAGACCAAAGTTACAGAGGTCTTTTAATATGCCAAATAGCCAGGCTGTGTCATATGCTTTTTCAATATCAAAGAAAACTGCAACCAGATGCTCAGATTTAATAAAAGAGTCACGAATGTAAGTTTCAAGTTGGATTAAATGATCCAAAGTGGCATTTGTCAGAAGACGCACTGTGTCCTGGAAAGCAGATCATTTGTTTCTAAATACCATATAAGGCGAGAATTTACCATTCTTTCCAGGACCTTGCACAAACAGCTTGTCAGGGCAATAGGACGATAATTATTTGGATTTCTAGGATCCTTTCCTGGTGTAGGGAAGGAAAGAACGATTGCCTTTCGCCAGAATCTGGAAATTGTTTATTAAGAAAAATTCTATTAAATAGAATTAAAAGGTGATCCTTGGATTGTGGTGAAAGGCGTTTTATCATTTCTTAGTGGATGTCATCTGGCCAACAGCACTTGTACATGAGAGAAATAGTGCTGAATTTAACTCTCCCCGTCTCCTTAGCTTCAGGTCTGTTGTTGAGAACTTCTTAGCGAACAACAAGGATCCAGACAACAATAATATATTTGAAAAAATTTTGACAAAGTTCAAGAAGCTAATTGAAATGTCGGAACTTCTGTACAAATCACAAATCTGGCCTACCACAGAATATTGTTCCCACATCTGGGGCAATGCGCCCCAAAACCTTGCTCGGGCTTCTAGATTCCATTCGAAAGAGGGCTTTTAGGTTAATTAACGACTCACCTCTAACAAAGTCTCTCTAATCTGTCTCATAAATTCTGTTTCTGCTGCATGCCTTTTTCAATAGACAATTCTATGGGCACTCTTCTTCGGAATTGGCTTCTATAATTCCCGCTCTCTCTTCCAAACCAGTCTGAACATGTGCCGCAACCAGTCAACATCCTTTTTACTGTCCAACTTCAAACTCACAGAAACAACTTTTCTTCTTCCTCATTTATTCATTCACGACTTTGTTTTCTGGAACAACCTCCCTTCATATGTATTTCCTGAAAATTAAAATCAACAGAAATTCAAGTCTAATGTCAACAAATATCTTCTTTCATCCTCTCAACCTTCAACCCATGAGCAGTACTAAATACTATAGGTTTTAAAACCTCTTGTGCTAGGGGTTCTCATAAAAAAAGCAAAAAAACAAAAAGGTTCTTAAGTAATGGATGTGGGAAGTCTTAGGTAATCCAGCTGATGTGATTAAGGAATTGAACTGGTACTTAGCATTAATTTTTACAGATGAAAGGCCTTTCATAGGAAAACAGTGAAAGTGTGGCTAAGTAGTATGAAGTTACATAAGATTGAAAACTGAACACTGAAATTAGAAAAGAAAGACTTATTAGAAAACTTGACCCTAGACACAAGTAAGAAGTTATCTGACTTCCTCATATACAATGCAACTAATCACACAGAGTGAAAACTGATTTGCTCATGGGGGGTATGCACAATGTACATTTTGGTATTTTGGATGCAAATATTGGCTATCATAGTATTATGAGATGTACTAGCAAAACTAACTTTTTTTTTTGTATATTCATAATTTGGCTACTGTACACTAGATAATTGCTGTTACTGGATTTTCTGGTGCAGTGTCGACTTAGGCCATATTGCACCTTATGTATACTAGATCAATAATATCAACATGTCCTTTAATTTTCATGTGGATACAAATTTGAATGTTTTTCTGACTAGTGTTTGGTTGCTTGCTTATGTTATTTTATTATTGCCAAACATAATGATTAGCTTTTCTTCTGAGAGCAGTTACTGTGACTGCTTTTACTGCTTTTATATTACTTTAATTTTTTTTTAATCAACGTTGGCAGATGGCAGTGATTCAGAAATGGAAATTTCTCATAGTGAATCTGGTTCTGTGTCAACAAATATTTTCGATTTATCATATAATAATATTTCAGCAAATGATAATGAAAATGACTAGTGCAACTAGACAATTTTTCTTCGTAAATCAAGTATTGTAAATTTTGTTTCAATCAGTTTAATTAAGAAAAGAATTTCAAACAGGCAGAACCTGTATTTTGAGTGAAAGCCATCTTATTTAAGATGACAGATTGAAACAGAAGCCCACTATATCCCAGGGTGCTTTTAGCTCCCTCCAAAGTATTTTTTGTTGATATGAGATTTAATGGCACAAGGGTTACTGAGGCCAAATTTGTTCTGTTCATAGTTTATTTAAAAGAGCTCGTAGAGCTGAATTATATACATCCACATAGGCCAATACATTTCAAGTATTGGCCTATAAGAATTCAAGTAAGAATTCTTCTATATTTGCACAAGTTCCAAGGAAATCAGATAAAATCTAAGCTTTGTTCGATCTGCAGAATGCCTGAAAGGTGCTTGAGCAGATGGATAAGTAAAGATGATAGCCTATATGAAATATAGGCTGAAACAGATATTGTAGAAAATGAGTCTGCTAATGCATTAGTGATTTCTTCAGGTGCGACAGATCTTTTCTGTTTTCCAGAAGAGTATTGGAGAGGGTGGTCAAAGTAATTTTCCTTCGGCCACCTTTTCTGTGCTTGTTTTTCTCCAGATGTACAATGGGTCAGTGTCTTTGGTAAAAGTTAAGGCAAACGCAATCCAGGAGTCACATCTGGCTTTAGCTTTAAGACTTTTATATTCAATTAGATTACTGGTGGTAGAAAAATTGCGGAAGTTGTTCCAAGCACAGTTTTTCTCCCCATCAGAGCAATCTGTACTTCATCAGAGTTTTCAATGGGAGCACTTGTGAATTCTTGATTTTGGAACGGACGATTTAGCTGCAGTTAGTATCTGATAATGCAGGTAGTTCATTGTTGGGTTGTTGTTGAACATAAATCCTATTTAAATGGACGTGGATTGTTTGTTTGTTTGTTTGTTTGGTTTTATTGGCGCATTAGCTGCTAAGGCTATAATGCGCCAAGACCAAAATGGACGTGGATGAAGTAGCTATCACAGTTTACATTATTAAACTTCCAGGTGGATCATTGCTCAGGAGATGTAGTCACCTGTGTCTGTAATGAGCAAATGACTGGAAAGTGATCGCTATGCAGAGAGTCATTTATCAATGATTGCCATACTTAGAAAAACTGTTGGTGAGCAGATCGATAAGTCTATTGCAAAAGTGGATCCTGTAAATAGGTGAATATTGGGGAGAATCCAGACTTTAGTATAGTTAGGTTGATATTATTTAATGTTTCAATCAGTTTGCCTCGTGTGTCCATTGTAGGCAACTGCAAAAATGGACAGTGGCCAAATTGGGAGTGGGAGTTGCATAATAAGATAATCAAATTTGTTACTGGGGAATGGTTGAGAGGGTGAAATATAAATGGAAAGAATAGTAACTGATATACTAAATACAAGCTGCCACAGCTAATAAGGCAGTTTGTAACTGAATATGCAAGGGTATATTTCAGTAAACAAGAAACTACTCCTCTATAGGCAGGAGACCCTCAGTTCCTGGCTTTTCTACACATGGTGAAATTTGTAAATTTTGAAGCTTGTGATGATAAGAATGTTTACTGAAGACAGAGAATTACTAAGAATTTAAGAGAATTACTTATTGGTTAAATCCCCTATGAGATTTAACCAATAAGTAATTCTCTTAAATTGCCAGAACTGCTGTTTAGTTCTCGCAATTCCACTGTATGATGTTAGACATTATTTAGGTGTAGGTTTAGTTGTGCAGATTAGTCTGGCTGTTTTTTGCAGGCAAAGCATTTCTGCCTGTCTTGTTTTGTCTTCTTTTGGGGAAAAAAGCATCCAGAATCCATAGTGTCATTCACATAGCATTCTAAAATGGATTCTTAATTATCTAAATGTTCATCCACTTCCATGTTGTTTGTGGGAGATTCAATTTTTTTGTTTAACCTTTATCAGAGTTTTTGATTCTGTATGATATGAGACTGAAGGAGTATCACTTGAGAGCTGACCGAGGTATTTGTAGTTTCACTAGTTTTCTTTTGAGGAATATCTCTTTTGGAGATTGAGAATGTAGGCTTGACCCAGTTAGCTAGACAGGTGTTAAGCAGAATTGATACATCCGTTTGGGCTACAACGGAAAGAGCTTCGAATGCGAGAAGAATAGGTGACTAGGCGTGCTCAACATAACTTGCCTAAGTGCCTCAGGAAACGAGACTATTTTCTATTTTGTATTTTTGAATTTTTTTTCCAGTAATCCATAATTCACATGCTTCGGAAAAGGGTGGGTGGCTTCCTTTGCAGTTTGGGCAAACAGGAGTTGCGACTGAGCAATCAGCTTGAGTATGCAATTTAGACCACAGATGGGACAAATGCCATATTTCTGGAATTTGAAGCAATGAATGGGATTTGGAATGTAAGGTTGGATAGCCAGCTTTAATTGTGGATGGTAAGTCTGAAGTACTGAACGTTAAAATGACAGATCTAGTTGGAATGAAGTTTCCATCATTTTTAGTCATGATCTGTTTCGCTGTTGCTGAGTTGAAGAACATCCACTTTGCTGTTGGATAAGAACATTAAGATGGTATGGGAGGGGGGGGTTCTTTGTAAAACCTTAAGAAACCCATTATTCGGCGTGTTTATATATAAAACTGAGCTGACTTGCCATTCTATTAAGAATATAATTAATTGAAAATAAAATTGAGGTGGAAATGACATTATGTACAAGAGCTTCATGCAGAGAATTTTGTCTGAAGAATGGAGTTTGATGAAACCATCCTTGAAAAGCTGGAAGCCTGTCAAAACCTTTGTAAGGAACATTATTTGACAAGATGAAACCATTTTTCACACTTAATGTGTTGTTAACAGATAAAACATCACTGGAAACTGGAAACACAGGAAATGGAGAAAATCTGGACCCATTCCAAAGTGAGTGTGGTGTGGGATGAGATATGACAGAATTTTTAGCCTATACATTTTGCAAGATATGATGAATTTAGAAAAATACTTTGCCATGCTTCAAAATTTTGCTTTTCCTGAAGCAAAACTGCAAAACCATTGTCCAAATATTAATAAAATGAAATGATCTTTATGCAAGATACTGCTCCACAACATTCAGTATTACTGTGCAAAACTGGCTTGAAGTTAATTTCCTGAACAGCTGGATTAGCAAATGTGGACCAGTAGAAGGGCTTGTAGGGAAGTAACTCTGATGGATTTTTTCTTTTGGCATTGGGCAATTGGAAAATATAGTGGTTGGACTGAGAAAAAGGTGGCTGACAAAGCTGGTGCCTATTGAGATTTGAATGTGTAAAGTAAATGGTGAGAAACTAATAAACGTTGCTTAATTAAACCTTATGTCCAACAATAATACCATTTTAAAACTAAGCAATGGGGTTAAAATAATTTCAAGTAAATATCGTAGATAGGCAGATAAAGTTTAAACTCTTTTTACACCACACAATTTAATTAATTCAGTTTCATAAACTAACTGATTTACAAGTAACATTTATGACCTCTCACTGAGAGTCCACCATCAGGCCAAATAAAACTAATGATCATTTATTTTGTTTGGCCTAATAAAAGAATCTTAAAGAAAATTCAGGTATGTTGTAAATCAATTATATAGGAAACTAGGCATACTAGCTGTAGGAGCATATCTGCCACATTTGTAATTCCAAAAAAAATAAAATAATAAAATAAAATAATAATAATAAATAAATAAAATCGCATGGTGTATGAAAAGTGATTTACACACACACACACTTTTTATATTAACTGCTAAGCATTCCCTTGTAATGCCTTTCACAACATCAGTTATAATGAAAGCTCTATCCTTACAGTTATTTATATAATATACCATGATATTTCATTGTTCCTATGTATAAAAATGCTCTGAAATATTTCCTGTTAAAAAAAAAAAAAAGAGCACCTTAAGCATATCTACATTTGTTTAATTTTACTTGTTTTTTTACTTAACTTCAAAAACAACAAATTATTTATATAATCTCATTTTCATTACCTGTAAACAGTTTTACAATTTAAATATATAAACCATTCCTTTCATTATAAAATTAAGTGTTTTGAATTTTACTGCAAACCTCTAATCTTCCTCCACTGCATCCAATGGCTATCCAATTATCCCGATAATCTATACACCATATAGGTTGGAATGCAAGAGAAGAATAGTGAACACAGGTATTGTTTGTTTCATTATCACCACCTTCACTAATTTCTCGCCTTAACTGATGTTCCCGAGTTTCTCGACAGTTATCACTATGGGAGTTCTGATCTTGGGTCACCGTTCCATCATCTGTGCTACTTTCAGATACTTTATAGAACTGGCTAAAATCATAACCCAATGTGGGTGATGATGAATAGAGAGTTTCTGTTTGTGAAAACACTGTTTGTTCTTCTCCCAACAAAGTAGAAATCTGAACAGATCTGTTATAACTGTTTGATGGCACATTTTTTGCTGACACAGATGTATGTGATGTAGCACTACAGTTGTGGAGATATTCATTATGATCAGATGGCGGAGAAGATCCATAAGTTGAATCAGATGAAAAGCTGCCACTTGCTCTCTGGGGGTTCCAACTTTCAATCTTAACTGGAAGAGTCCTTCCAAATAAAATACAGAAAAGGTTAATCAATGGAGTGAAAATGATAAGTTAACAGATAAGCAGAGATTTTTAAATAAAAAAATTTATTTAAATTAAATACAGTGCAACTTTGATATAATGCAGGTACTGGGGGAAAACTTTAAAACCACATTATAATACAAATTTGTATAAGTGAAGCATGTTATAGCGGAAAATAATATTTATCTAGTTTTTTCAATTTTTTGATGTCAATACATAACGCCCAAAATATGACCTATTAAGCAAGCATTTTTATATAAGCAATTTCATTTCGCATGTGGTTTTATCATTTAGTTTAACTACACTACCACCAGCGGATAAAATTCTGAGAGTTTTTGTCATTACCTATGATTCTGCTGAGTGACAAAGGTTCTTGTATGTTTGAGAGGGAGCTGAAAGTAAACAGGCAGGTGCTGTTGAACAAGCTACATTCAATGAGGATGTGCTTTACTGATAGTGGTTGGGGGAGTGTGTGTGTATGTGTGCGTGCGTGTGCATGTGCGTGCATGCGTGCGTGCGCACTGAAGAGGATCAATTCAGGTGAGCAGAAACAGATGACCGAGGTGAGTATGGCCTATTTGGGTTCTGGTTAGGAGTCCAGAGTTGCAGCTCAGGTATATTTTGTCCAGTCTGCTTTGGAAAGTTCCAATTTCCTTTGCGTTTCAGTTGTTTCAGAATGGGTGGTTTGAATTCTGCATATCAGTGGATAGTGATTGCTATTGAGAGGATTGTCACATCCTGTCCACTCAACGGTTGGGAGGACAATAGGAGAGCAGATTAAAACCGATTGCAGAGCAACTTCTGCAATTGATGTCTCAACCCAGCAGAAAAAGAATGTAAGTGGGTAAGCCAGTATTTAGTAGTGTTAGATTCTGTCTGTCTAGTAGCATTTCAGTGAGATCTCCATGTCTATCTCAGTCAGAAAAACCCCATAACAGATTTGATTTGGATTTTTGTGGCACAAAACCAGCAAGGTTGTAGTGCACCACGAAAATATTAAAATTCAAGAAAGAGAATAATAAATTTTAAAGGGGTTACTTTGTCGAAAAGCGCATATATATATATATATATATATATATACAGACATATCAATAAATAAAAACAGTACAATGATAAAAGCAAATTGTATATTTCATATGAGTGTATATATATTAATCGACTTTAAAAATTTAAAAACTGCTGACACATTGTCATTTAAAATCTGACTGAGTGTATATGGCTCAGTCAGATGGGTAAAAGCAGTAAAACTAGCATTTCTAAAACTAATACAATCACATAAACGGATAAAATGGTGTCGCATTGCTCACACAAAGGAGGGTCATCGGCCCTCAGCAAAAAGAAGTGTGTCGGATGGCAGTGTCTCCTATGCAGAGCCGAGCAAGAACAACTTCCTCTTTGAGATCTCTGCGTACGTTGGACTGCCAAGGATGGATCACAGGCTTAATTCGACAGTTTGTTTGTAGTAACCAGGCGATGCCACGAATCTTTCCACTGAGAATGTAAGTTACTACGGATCACTTGCCTGTAGTCTGTATAGGGGACTAACAGGTCAAGATTATCCGCCAGGGCTGCAGATTTGACTGCAGTGTCAACCAAATCATTTCCTCTAATCCCAATGTGACTGGGGATCCAGCAGAACTGGATTTCGTATCCACCTGCACAGAGGATGTATATTATCTGCTGAATTCGGGACAGGGTTGGATGATTAGTGTGTGACATCACTGATAAAGCCTGTAGTGCACTTATTGAATCAGCATATATAATACACTGTTGGTATCGGTGTTTTCTTATGTGATCTAGAGCTAACTCTATAGCATGCAGCTCTGCAGTGTAAATGCTGCAGTCAAGAGATATCTACTCTGATATGGTATTATCTGGAAAAACAGCAGCAGATCCCACATACGATTCGGACTTCAAGCCGTCTGTGTAAACTGGCAAGAAGTTAGAATGTTCTGCATGGTGTTGTGAATAGAGCTGAAGGTAGAAGACGGAGTATTAGACTTCGTCACAATCTTGAGCGAGAAGTCACATGCTGGTGTTTGTGCATGCCAGGGTGGAAGGGGCTCCTTTGGTGATCGAGCAACCTTGTCTACCGGGATGTTAAGCTCATTGAGTAGCTCTTGAACACGAATGCCGAATGGGTGATTGGCAGTGCATCGTGTGTTATAAAGATTTTCCCAATGCGGCTCAAAAATGGATGTCCACGTGGGGTGATCTAGCAGGGATTTCAGCTTGAAGGAATATTGTAGAGACAACTGCATTTGTCGAAGCGACAAGGGTGGTTCATTTGCTTCGACATACAGACTTTGGATAGGCGATGTACTGACTGAACCAGTAGCAATACAAATGGCTTGATGATGGATCGGGTCAAGCCAACGAACAGCACTATTTCTGGCAGATGAATAAACCTGAGAGCCATAATCTAATTTTGAGCGTAGAAGTGCATGGTATAGACAGAGTAGAGTGCATCGGTCTGCACCCCAAGAGGTAGAAGAGAGAGAGAGAGCGAGTGAAGGATGTTAAGCCCTCTCATGCATTTTGTGCGTAGCTGATGAATGTGTTGGACAAATGTCAGCTTTTTGTCAAAAATGAGTCCCAACAATTTCATCTCTGATACAACTGGAATGGTGCTTTGTCCAAGTCGTAATTCAGGCTCAAGGTGGCGGTTACGTTTGCTACAAAAATGGATGCAAACAGTCTTCTCCGGTGAGAACCTGAAACCATTGGCCATAGCCCAGGAGTTAAGACAGTCAATAGCTTGTTGCAGTTGTCTCTCAATAACCCTCATATTGCATGATTGAGAAATTATGCTGAAATCATAGATGTAGAGTGTACTGTTTATAGTTGGAGAAAGTTGTTCGGAAATAGTTTATTTTAATGGCAAAAAGTGTAACTTCAACAATTTCTTAATTGTTGAAGTTACACTGTAACACTTAAGACAGATCCTTGTGATACCCTCCTCCTCTTGGCAAAAGGTCCGGGAAATGGTGGATCCTACACGAACTTGGAAATAATGGCAGGATAAAAAATTTTTTAATAAAAACAGGAAGGTGACCTCTTAGACCGAGATTGTAAAATTATTTTAAAATACCAAATCTCCAAGTTGTGTCGTATGCTTTTTCCATGTCAAAGAAGATGGACACCAAGTGTTCTCTTTTTAGGAAAGCATCTCGGATAGATGTTTCCAGTCTAATTAAGTGGTCCAGTGTGGACATGTTTCTTTGGAAGTCACACTGAAAGCGGGAGAGAAGGTCATTTAATTCTAAATACCATAAGAGACGAGAACTGAAAGCAAAGTGGAGGAGAAATTGTTGAAGTTAAACAAGAAAAGCACCTGGGGTGGATGGGATCTATCCAGTTATATTAAAGGAGGCGGCAAAGCAACTAAGCAAACCCTTAGCCATAATTATGAGAGCGTCCTTGGACTCAGGGAAGATTCTCACAGACTAGAGATGTGCAAATGTATCCCCAATTCACAAAGGGGGATCGAAGGGTGACACGAGCAATTACAGACCAGTTAGTTTAACTTCTGTTCAGGGTAAAATAATGGAGTCACTGGTTAAAGATGCATTGCAGGATCATCTAGACAAGACTGCAGCAATAATTCAGACACAGCATGGGTTTGTTAAGGGAAAGTCTTGTCTGACAAATTTTATAGTATATTATGATGTGGTTACAAAGGAACTGGATGCAAAAAATAATTTTGATATCATATATTTGGATTTCAGGAAAGCTTTTGACACTGTTGTGCATGGAAGACTATTGTACAAACTGGAGCAGAATGGTATTAAGGGTAAGTTGCTACAATGTATAAAAGGATGGTTAAGTGGGAGAAGACAGAGGGTGGTAATCAATGGGTGCTGCTCTTCATGGACTAATGTTTTAGTGGAGTCCTACAGGGTTCGGTGTTGGGTCCACTGTTGTTTTGTATATTTATCAATGATATTGGTGAAGGTATATCAGGCTTAATGTCGAAGTTTGCAGATGATACAAAGGTTGGCAGTGTTGTTAATGGCAGTGTGCTACTGCAACAGGATCTAGATAATTTGGGCAGATGGGCTAAGAAGTCGCAACTGAAGTTTAACCTTGACAAATGCAAAGTACGGCATATGGGTAGAAGTAACCCCAGAGAAACGTACCAACTGCGTGGTACTACACTTAAGGTGGTAGAAAATGAAAAAGACCTGCGAGTAATTGTGCAGTCAGATATGAAGTTTTCTGAGCAATGCACACAGGCTACCAGGGCAGGTCATGGGGTTTTGTCAATGATATATAGGAATTTTGCTAGCAGGGAAAAGGAGGTGATTATCCCTCTGTATAAGGCAATGGTCAGGCCACGCCTTGAGTACTGCGTACAGGTCTGGAGGCCTCATTTTTGGAAGGATGTAGATTTACTTGAGCGTGTACAGAGAAAGGCAACAAGATTGGTGAGGGGAATGAAGGGATCCTCTTACCAAGAGAGGCTTAAGTTCTGCAAGTTCTGCAAACTCATTATAGAGGCTGTTTTTAAGGGCTGTTTTTCACTGTTGTGCTTTAAGAGAAACTCTGAGGAGTAAGATGACGTTGTAGAGATGTTAGAAAAGGTTTCCCCAAGAGCATTGGCTATTGCAGTAGAGTCTGCAATAGTACATCCATTATATTCCTGGACTAATGAAGTTATTTCCCCTTCATTTCGTAGATTTTTTTCCCCCAGGCTAACTTAGGGCTGGTCGTCTTGGTGATGGATGATGTATAATGGATCCATGATTCATTTTGACTCTGATGGCGGATGTAGCATGCTTTGTCTCGTGCACGTTTAAAGGTTCGTAGATTGACTGTGGTAGGATATCGTCGAAATATCCCCCAAGCTTTGTTTTGAGCCTTTTTGGCTACTGTGCATTCTGGATTCCACCAAGGTTTTGTAAATGGCAGGAACTGGCTAGATGTTTTTGGAATTGTAGCTGCAGCTGCATGGACAATGCTTTCTGTGATGTATGCCACTGCATCATTGATAGGCTCCTGACTGACTGCACTGATGTTAAAGTCTATCAGGCGTTGAAAGGTATTCCAGTCAGCCTGATCAATCTTCCATTGCGGTAACTTAAAAGGTGGGCATGGCCTCCCTTTAGGTAAGTTGGTTATCACAGGGAAGTGATTGCTTCCATAAAGGTTATTCTCTCCCTCCCAAGTGAGTGAAGGAAGGAGAGAGAGAGAGGGGGAGCATATAGAGAGGCCAATAGCAGAGAATGTATGGGTAGGCATGTGGAAAAAGGTGTTAGTTCCCACATTTAGAAGGGAAAGGTCATTATCAGTGAGCATATGCTCTATAGAATGCCCCCTTCCATTAACGTCAGTGCTACCCCCACAGGGTGTTATGTCCATTTAAATCGCCCAGAAGTAAGACAGGAGTAGGCAGCTGCACAATGACATCATCAAAGTCTTTTGGGGGATATCAGCACCAGGTGGCAAATAAACCGAACAGACTTGATAAAAACCCTACTGTAATGTGAACCACTACCGCTTCTATGTTGGTGGTGTAGAGCGGAATAGTTTGAAATGGGGTATGGTTGCCTAGAAGTATAGCAACACCCTCACGAGCAGGTCCATCCCCGGTCCTGTCCTTTCGAACAATAGTAGTGTTACAAAGGGAAGGATTTTCATTTGCCTTCAGGTATGTCTCTTGTAATCAAAAGCAAACTGGCTCGTGCTTTTGCAAGAAGGCCTTGATGTTGTCATTGTTTTGCCGGAATCCATAACAGTTCCATTATAAGAATTTAACCATTATTTTGGCTTGGTGGGTCCATCAGGCAGCTTCCGAGGTGTGTGAGGGCTTGCTTTTGTCAGTCTTGGCTTTATTCTTCCTGGGGAAGTACGGATGCTGTCCAGTGTCCATTTCCTCTTCAGCAAAGAGCTCCAAGACTGAATCTTCTTGTAATTCCTTCTCCACGACATCCATGTTTTCTTGGGTACTAGGAGATACTTCAACTTTCTTAGTCTTTTCTTTGGAAGTCGCTTTTGTTACTTGTGGAGCATTGGGAGGTACCGATAAAGGAGTGGCGTGAAACCCATGTTTAGTCTCTAGAGCAAAGTTTCCGGCATCCCCCTCCCCCCCATACTTCTCCTTCAACCCATGCCTTTTTAACCCAAGCACGGCACTAAGTACTATAGGTTCTAATACCTCTCGTGTTTGGGGTTCACATAAAAAAAAAAAAAAAAAAAACTAATTGGTCTTTCTGTGCAGGTTTTTGTGGGCTTAAGAGGTAATGTGCGATGGGAGTGAACGACTCTTTTGGAGGAATGGTCACGTCTTTCTGAGTTCTGATGGAACATCTCCCTGCTATCTTCTGGGCGCAGGTTGGTTTGTTGATATTTAGAGGTTTCACTGCTTTCCTTGCCTCTGGTATGATATGTTCAGCTCTGCCTTCAGCCGTTGGATTTCTTTTTCTTCTTTCCACCTCTGGCATGCTCGTGAGTAGGCTGGATGTTCTCCCTCGCAGTTAATGCAGGTGGGTTTTGTGGCTGAACATGCTGTTGTTTCATGGTCCTCTGCACTACATCGAGTGCATGCAAGGACTCCATGGTAGGCCATTTGAGAATGTCCATATTTCTGGCATTTAAAACACCGCAAAGGGTTTGAAACATATGGACGTACTGGACAGTTGATGTAGCCAGCTTTAATCTAATCAGGAGACTTAGGCAAGTTAAAAGTCAGGATTATGTTTCTAGTTTTAACAAGTTTCTCGTGTCTACACGCATTAATTCTCTTTACGGCAATAACTCCCTGTGATTTAAGTTCTGAGCAGATTTCCTCCTCGGTAACGTCAAGGAGGTCCCACTCTGAAATGACACCTCTCGATGAATTGAGTGTTCTATGTGGTGTCACTGATATAGGTATTCCTCTGATTGATGTTGCTCGGAGTAGCTGCCTGTCAGTTTTAGTTTCAATTAAGAGGTCACTAGAGCAGAGCCTCTTAACTGATTTGGGCAAACCTGCTAACCCATCTAACCCTTTCTGTATAAAGAAGGATTCCATTGATGTTAGCCTGGAACCTAGGCTGTGGCCATTGGATCCCAGTGATGCTAATCTGGAGGACCAACAGCATCACTGGGAAGTCCCCTCACCACATACAGGTGTCCACGTCGAGGGACCCCATAACAGATGATGTCCATTGAGTCTTCTAATAAGCATACTTGAGACAGTAACTGCAAAACAAGGTTTTCCAGTTCATGAATCGTACATGGCTGATTGGGTGGAAGATACATTGAAATGAGCGTTAAAGCAATGATAAGTGCCATGACGGCTTCTAAGTAGGTTTGGAGAGCAATTCACTTACAAGGAACTTTTGAGTTTATGAGTATGGCTACTCCTCCATGAACACTATTTGTAAGGTCTTGCTGAAACAGAGTATAGTATTTAACTGAAGCAGATTACAAATTAGATACAATGTGAACATCCTGAATATTTTATACATTTGAACAGTCAAGATATCACATACATAAGAACTCTTTATTATATACAGAAAGCACATTGCTGTATACAACTCCCTTCACTGATTAGTTTGTTTGTTTGTTATTTGGTTTTTAGGAGCATTAGCAACTAAGGCCATATTGCTCCGGGGATATGCGGTGGTCATTCCCTGACCTTTCCGCATCCTCCGTATTTGGTGGTGACGGGCTCGAACCCTGGTCTAATCAAGAAGCGTATGCTACGCACTGCTGCTCCTTCCCACCTGGCTACGGAGGCGCCTTCACTAATTAGTAAGACAGATAACTGATTTCTGTAGCAATACCTGGATCCTCTGTGACAGTATAGTGACACAGAGAATTTAGAAATTCTCAGAGGCCTTTTCAAATGGGATTGGTTTGTTCTTACATGAAGAGAGCAGGGTTGTTCCACCACAGATTATTCTGAATTTTGCGGCCTACATAACATGCGAATTGGCAGTAAACACACACATAGGCAATAACACATCAATGTAATATGGTCCATTGATCACAGATACTGATCAGCATTAACATCAGCAATAAAATAAACATTTCGGCAATATTTCTGTTATATAATACATCTGTTTAAGTGGTTCTAAAATAAGAAAATGTCCTATTTGTTTTACAGTCATGCTAAGTTCGATAATGATATACTTCCCTTTGAAGCTTATGATATAATAATTGACTTTTATGGAATATGCAACAGAAGTACTTCCATGTATCTTGTATACACATCCTTCATGTCTATCAATTAAATATACATTATTAGGAATGACACTACTAAGCACAAAAAATTACACATTGCTTCTAACAAGAAATGCCAGATTTACTCATCTGCTGAAATGTTAATTTACTGTTGATACCCCTAAATACATGTTCAAGCCTTGTAGAGCATGGCCTATGATAGGGTAAAAATTAATGAAGCTCCCAAATAGAAACTTTATTATGTTATAAAAAAAAGGAAAGGGGGGGGGATTAAATACAAGTGCTAATTTTGAAAGGCAATCTTAATCTCTTTGTGAGTAGCAAAACACTAAAAAAAAAAATGTTTTAAAAAAATCAGTACAGACAAATAAACAATAAATATCAATTTATTATCAATGATATCACAGTTAATGCACATTAATATTAATCAAAAATAAAAGTTTAACTAACCTTGATCGCCTAATTATAGACACACACTCCCCAGAAATAGCATCCCAAATGCACACATCTCCAGCAAGGCAAGAACTTGCAATCATGTGATTTTCAGTAACAATATTTTCAATTTCCTGAAAACAGAATAACAGTATTAACTGGAAGAAAGCCTGAAATTATTTTCTTATAAAAAAATTGTAGCCACTTCTTCTTTACTTCTTTAACCAGTTGACTCAATTATTTTCCCTGGAATAGAATTTAAGTTAACAGGTCTGTAATTCTGTAATTCCAACTTCAAACTCACAGAACTAACTTTTCATCTTCCTCGTTTATACATTCAACTGCCGTTTTCTGGAACAACCTTCCTTCATACGTATTTCCTGAAAATTACAGTCTGCAGAAGTTCAAGTCCAATGTCAACAAATATCTTCTTTTGTCTTCTCAACCTCCAACCCAAGCATGGTACTAAGTACTATAGATTCTAATACCTCTCGTGTTTGGGGTTTACATAAAAAAAAATTACTCAAGTAACCCTTTAATACCCCCTTGTGAACTGGGGATACATTCACACCTCTGTTGTCCATGGTTTTTTATTTTATTTAATTTTTTTGTGGCTCAAAAACAGCAAAGGTTATAGCGCACCATGAAAATGTTAAAACTTCAAAAAAGATGATATTGGTAATTTCTAAAAAGTTGCCTCGTCAAAAGTGCATATATATATAAATACCTGTCAATAAATAAAAATCAGAATAACAGTAAAAATAAATTGTATATTTCATATCGATTTTAAAAATTTAAATACTGCTGACCCATTGTCATTTAAAATCTGACTGAGTGTATATGGCTCAGTCAGATAGGTAAAAGCAGTAAAACAAGCATTTCTAAATGTGGTACACAATTGGATAAAATATGTTGAAAAGATAAAATGGTGTCGCACTGCTCGCACACAGGTGGGTCATCAGCCCTCAGCAAAAAAGGAGTGTCAGATGACAGTGTCCTATGCGGAGCTCAGCAAGAACAACTTCCTCTTTGCGATCCCTGCATAAACTTGACTGCCAAGGATGGATCACAGGCTGAATTCGATACAGTTTGTTTGTAATAAGGAGAGGCCACTGAGAATGTAACTTACTGCAAATTACTTGCCTGTAATCTGTATAGGGGACTAACAGGTCAAGATTATTCACCAGGGCTGCTGATTTGTCTGCAATGTCAGCCAAATTGTTTCCTCTAATCCAGATGTGACGGGATCCAACAGAAATGGATATTAAATCCACCTGCATAGCGGGTGTATATTATCTGCTGAATCCAGGATAGGGTTGGATGATTAGTGCGTGACATTGCTAATAGAGCCTGTAGTGCATTCATCGAATCGTCATATATAACTATATATATATATATGCATATATATAATCGCTATATATATATATATATGCATATATATAATCGCTATATATATATATATATATATATATATATATATATATATATATATATATATATATGCAGCTCTGCAGTATATATTCTGCAGTCAAGGGGTATCTGCTCTGATATAGCATTAGCTGGAAAAACAGCAGCAGATGCCCCATGCGATTTTGACTTCGAGCCATCTGTGTAAACTGGCAAGAAGTCAGAATGTTCTGCACGGTGTTGTGAACAGAGCTGAAGGTAGACAGAAGACTAAATATTACACTTTGTCGCATTCTTGAGCAAGAAGTCACATGCTGGTATGTGAGCATGCCAGGGTGGAAGGAGCTGCCTTGGTGAATGAGCAACCTTGTCTACCGTGATGTTAAACTCAATGAAAAGCTCTTGAACATGAATGCTGAATGGGCGACTGGCATTCTAACGTGTGGTATAAAGATTTTCCCATCATGGTTCAAAAATGGATGTCCATGTGGGGTGATCTGGCAGGGATTTCAATTTGAAGACATATTGTAGAGACAGCTGCTTCGTCGAAGCGACAAGGATGATTTATTTGCATCAATGTTCTGAATGCACCAGTAGTAACATGAATGGCTTGACTGTGGATGGCGTTAAGCCAACGAAGTACACTGTTTCTGGCAGACGCATATACCTGAGACCATAATCTAATTTTGAGCATACTAGTGCATGGTACAGATGGGGTAGAGTACATCTGTCTGCACCCCAAAGAGGTAGAAGAGAGAGAGCAGAGAATGTTAAGCCCTTTTGTGCACTTTGTGTGTAGGTGACGAATGTGACAAATGAATGTCAGCTTTTTGTCCAATATAAGTCACAAGAATTTCGTCTCTGCTACTACTGGAATGGTGTTTTGTCCAACTCATAATTCATGCTCTGTGTGGAGGTTTCGTTTGCAACAAAAATGGACGCAAATGGTTCACCGGCAAGGACCTGAAATCATTGGCCGTGAGGTCAAATGATTTCATTGACCTGAAATCATTGACCGTCTTAACTCCGTCCAGGAGTTAAGACGGTCAATGGATTGTGGCAGTTGTCTCTCAATAACCCCCATATTGCATGATTGAGAAAATATGCTGAAGTCATCAACATACAGTGCACTGCTTATAGTTGGGGGAAGTTGTTCATTAATGGAGTTTATTTTAATGGCAAAAAGCTTGACACTTAAGACGGATCTTTGCGGTACCCCCACCTCTTGGCAAAAAGAAAGGGTGGATCCAACTCGAACTTGGAAATAATGGTGGGATAAAACATTTTGAATAAAAATGGGAAGGTAATCTCTTAGACCAAGGTTATAAAGATGTTTAAAAATACCAAATCTCCAAGTTGTGTCATACACTTTTTCCATGTCAAAGAAAGATGGACACCAAGTGCTCTCTTCTTAGAAAAACACCTCGGATAAGATGTTTCCAGTCTAATTAAGTGGTCCAAAGTGGACCTGTTTCTTTGGAAGCCACACTGAAAGCGGGAGAGAAGGTCATTCGATTCTAACTACCATAAGAAACAAGCATTGACCATTCTCTCCAATATTTTGCACAGACACTAGTTGGAAAAATAGGACAACAGTTTTTCAGAGATTTAGAATTCTTTCCTGGCTTCACAAAAGCAAGAATAGTTGCCTTCCGCCAGGTATTCGGAAATTGCTCTTCAAGGAATATTTGGTCGAACAGGAAGAGCAGAAGGTCCATGGATTTTGGGGAAAGGTATTTGATTATTTCATAATGGATGTCGCCTGGTCAACAGCAGCAGCCTTTGTATTGTATGGGCAAGTGCCGTTTTCAACTTGTGGATGGCAAATTTGTTGTTATTTGGTTTTTAGGAGTATTAGCAACTAAGGCCATATTACTCCGGGATATGCGGTGGTCATTCCCTGACCTTTCCACATCCTCCATATTTGGTGGTAATGGGCTCGAACCCCAGTCTAATCAAGAAGTGTGTGCTATGCACTGCTGCTGCTCCTTCCCACCTGGCTACGGAGGCCCCAAGGATGGCAAATGGCCCATTATAAGGGTGGAAACACTTTGATGTAAACTTAAGGGGCTGTTTTTCAGTGTTGTGTTTAAGGTTATTTATTGTTATTAATTTTGGTTTTTAGGAGCATTGGCAACTAAGGCCATATTGCTCCAGGGTATGTGGTGGTCATTTCCTGACCTCTCCGCATCCTCCATATTTGATGGTCACGGGCTCGAATCCCGGTATAATCAAGAAGCATGTGCTACGCACTGCTGCTCCTCCCCACCTGGCTACAGAGGCACCTTGTGTTTAAGGACCAGAAACTCTGGGGTATAAGATGATATGGAAGAGATGTTAGAAAATGTTTCTACAAGAGCATTGGCTATTGCAGTAGAGTCTGCAATAATCCATACATTATATTCCAGGACCGACGAGGGGTGTGCTGCATATTTTCTCTTCATTTTCCAGATTTTTTCCCAGACCACCTTAGTGCTGGTCATCTGGGTAATAGATGATGTGAAATGGATCCACAATTCCTTTTGACTCTGACGACGGGTGTAGCGTTCTTTGGCTCATGCATGTTTATAGGCTAACAGGTTGGCTGTGGTAAAGTATCGTCAAAATATCCCCCAAGCTTTGTTTTGAGCCTTTTTTGCTGCTGGCATTCTGAATTCCACCATGGTTTGGGAAAAGGCAGAAACCGGGTGAACATTTTTGGAATTGTAGTTGCAACTGCATGGACAATATTTTCTGTTATGTACATGATTGCATCACTGATAGGCTCGTGACTGACTGTGGAGATGTCAAAATTTGCCAGGTATTGAAAGGCACTCCAGTCAGCCTGATTGAACTTCCACCGTGGTAACCTAAAAGGAAGACATGGTCTCCCACCGTGTAAGCAGGTTATCACAGGGAAGTGATCACTTCCCTGTGATAAGATCATTGGCAAAAAATGTACAAAGAGGCATGTGGAAGAAGGTGTTTGATCCCGCATTTAGAAGTGAAAAATCATTGTTATTGAGCACATGCCCTGTGATTCGCCCCCTTCCACTGATGCTAGCACTACCCCACAGGGTGTTATGTTCATTAAAATCCCCAAGAAGTAACTGCATTACAAGATCATCAAGGTCTTTCTGGGAGATGTCAGTCCCAGGTGGCAAATAAATAGAGCAGACAGTTAATAAAAATCCCAATGTAAGGCAAATTGCAACAGCCTCTATGCCGGTTGTAAGTAGCAAGGGCTGAACTGGGATCTGGTTGCCCAAAAGGATAGCCACTACTCCATGAACAGGACCATCCACAATTCTACCCTTATGAAAAGTTATAATGTTAAGCATGGTGGTGTCATCATTTGCCTTTAGGTAAGTCTCCTGCAAGCAAAAGCAAACTGGCTCATGCTTTTGCAGGAGGGCCTTAATATCGTCAGTATTTTGGCAGAATCCATGACAGTTCCATTGTAGGATTTTAGACATTATTTTGGCTTGGTGCGTCCATCAGGCGGCTTCCAAGGTGCTGAGGGCTTACTTTTGTGAGTCTTGGAGTTATCTTTTTTGGGGAAGTATGGATGCTGACCCGCATCCATTTCCTCCTCCGCAAAGTGTTCCAAGAATGATTCATCCACTACCTCCTTATCTTCTACATCCATTGTTTCTAATATTATAGATGGCTATTCTGATACTTTTGGCTTTTCTTTACCACTTGTTTTTGTTAGTGGTAGTTTGTTTCTTTGTTATTTGGTTTTTAGGAGCATTAGCAACTAAGACTATACTGCTCCAGGGATATGCCGTGGTCATTCCCTGACCTTTCCACATCGTCTGTATTTGGTGGTCACAGGCTCCAACCCCAGTCTAATCAAGAAGCGTGTGCTGCACACTGCTGCTCCTGCCCATCTGGCTATGAAGGCGCCTTGGAAGTGGTGAAATTTGAATGGTCTGCATGTAGTTGCTGGATGTTGTAGGTGGCTGATGAATATTTCCCCAACATTAAGTAACTGTTGCAGGAAACTATTTTTAAAGACCAGGGTGGATCTGGTTGTTCTATTTCTTGGTGAATGTTGTTAAGTTGAATGTTCCAAGTGTTCATCGGATTTCGTAATATTATTCCAGCAGGTTTGTTTTCATTTGGCTTACTTTTATAAAATTTTATCCAGCAGTGGATCTGTGGTATTTCTGAGCAGAGTGTAAGAATAAGCTCTGAATTTTAGCTGCATAGCTGAGCAATAGTGTTTTCCTCCTGAGATGTAGTGGAAGTTCATTTGCTTGTATATAAAGACTTTGCATTGGAGATGTTTTAAAAGCTCCCAAAACAATTCTCAAAGCACTATGTTGGATGGTGTTCAATTTTATAAGAATATCTTTCTAGCTGAATCATAAACAGTAGCTCCATAATCTAAATGGGATTATGTGCATTTAGCACATGACACAGATGCAATGATCAGCACCCTATGTTTTTGCAAAATACTTTTAAAAATGTTTAATTTTTTTAAATACAAGGTACATAAATGACTGATATGTGCTGAAAATGTGAGTTTACTATCTAGTATTAGACACAGATATTGGACAGAGTTGGTTATTGGAATTTGATGAATTTTTAACCATAGTTCTGGTTCAGGATATATATGCTGCAATTTTTACAACAGTGGATAATGGTAGATTTCTGTTCTAAGAGGATATAGCCATTACGTGTCATCCAATATGTTATTTTGGTTATCAAAGTCTGCATATTCAGAGAGTAACACGAGACTGAGAGATTGTCAGCATACAAATAAACTTCAATAGTTTTTGGGATATCATGATTTCAGTTATTGTGAGAGGATGACTATAACCATCAGATAAGTTAGAGTGAGAGTTTATTTTATATTGCTCAGCTATCTTTTTGATATCCTGGAAAGACTGGTTGTTGACAGTTACTGCTGACACGTCTTAGAATTTTTCAGCAAGGCATTTGCTGTCTCCACAGGGGAGGATATTGGTAGATATCTGCCATTTAACTGTTTGATTTTTTCCCAAATTATGTTGATATCTGTATCTTTAGTAATAGTACATACAAAGTGTATCCATGAGTCTTTTTTTGCAGTTTGCCTAATTTGTCTAGCTTTTTCTTTCATTCTGTTATAATTAATGAGGTTTGCTGTTGTGGGATGTTTATGAAATAAATTCCATGCTTTGTTTCTTTCTTATTTTACTTTATTACAAGGTTCATTACACCTCTGATTGACATATCTGCATTTTACACTATATGATTGGTATGGCTGGTAGCTGTTTCTAGTATTTACTTAGTGATATTCAGTCACATTGTCTCTGGGTTGATTCTGTAAACTATGATTGTTAAGAGACATGCTTGCAGAAAATTTTTCCAATCTGCTTTGAGAAATTCAAGGTTGTCCAATTTTATTATTGGACAACCTTGATTTCGATATTTGTAATTTGCATATGATAGGAAAATGATCACTGTCAAAAGGGTCATTTAGTACTGTCCATTCTATGCTGGGGAAAAAAGTGGGGGAGCATATTGAGATGTCAACATCAAGTGGATTCTGTTGGGAACTGCATACAGATTTAATTAATTATTTAATCCAGTAAATTTTCTATGATCTGCCCACATGGGGAGTACTCCATAATGGTTTTTTTTTTATGGTGCAAAAACGACTATTTATTATTATTATTATAACGTGCCACGTCACAATTAATATTTAATTGTGACAATTAATATTTAATTGTCACAATCAATTCCTTAAATGCAGATGGGCAAGTAATTCTTCGATGGGGCAAAGATAACTTAGTTAATTTCAATCCTTCTTAAACTCAGTCCTTTCTTATACAATGCAAAAAGGATTCTTCTGCACTTGTGCTTATCTTTGATGGCACTCTGATTTCTGTATCGCATATGTCTATTAGGGATTACCCTGACTTCTAATCTCTCTTGCCAAATGCACATCATGAATATTGCTTCCCCTGCATCTAAAAAAATTGGGCTTTCTTTTTCAGTATCATCATTATTTTTATTTCAAACAGCTATTCACTCTGTACAAATTTCAATTCCATCCTACCATGGAATATTGTTTCCACATCTAGGGCAGTGCCCCATAACCCCTCTCTCTCAGGCTTCTAGAATTCAAAAGAGGACAATCAATTAATGACATATCCTTTACAAAGTCTCTGTCTCACAGACATTGTTTCTGCTGCATGCCTTTTCTATGCATACTCCCATGGACACTGTCTTCTGAACTGGATTGCATAATCTTCTCCCCCCCCCAAAAAACAGTCCAACACATGCTAAAACAAGTCAGCATCCTTTTATTGTCCAACTGAAAACTCACAGAACCAAATTTTCTTCTTCTTCATTTATTCATTCAACTTCTATTTTCTAGAACAACCTCACTTTATACATATTTCCTGAAAATTACAACCTACATAAATTCAAGTCTAATATCATTAAGTAACTTCTTTCATCTTCTCAAGCTTCAATCCATGCACGGTACTAAGTACTATAGGTTCTAGTACCTTTCGTGTTTAGGGTTTTTATAAAAAAAAAAATTCTGTATCGCATATGTCTATTAGGGGATTACCCTGACTTCTAAAAAAATTGGGCTTTCTTTTTCAGTATCATCATTATTTTTATTTCAAACAGCTATTCACTCTGTACAAATTTCAATTCCATCCTACCATGGAATATTGTTTCCACATCTGGGGCAGTGCCCCATAACCCCTCTCTCTCAGGCTTCTAGAATTCAAAAGAGGACAATCAATTAATGACATATCCTTTACAAAGTCTCTGTCTCACAGACATTGTTTCTGCTGCATGCCTTTTCTATGCATACTCCCATGGACACTGTCTTCTGAACTGGATTGCATAATCTTCTCCCCCCCCAAAAAACAGTCCAACACATGCTAAAACAAGTCAGCATCCTTTTATTGTCCAACTGAAAACTCACAGAACCAAATTTTCTTCTTCTTCATTTATTCATTCAACTTCTATTTTCTAGAACAACCTCACTTTATACATATTTCCTGAAAATTACAACCTACATAAATTCAAGTCTAATATCATTAAGTAACTTCTTTCATCTTCTCAAGCTTCAATCCATGCACGGTACTAAGTACTATAGGTTCTAGTACCTTTCGTGTTTAGGGTTTTTATAAAAAAAAAATTCTGTATCGCATATGTCTATTAGGGGATTACCCTGACTTCTAATCTCTCTTGGCAAATGCACATCATGAATATTGTTTCATGATACATTAGGATGATAATTGGAAGGGGATATGTCGCCCTCCTTTAGGAACTTTGCTAATCGTGAATAAATTTCCACGAAAAAGACAAAATACAGTGCAATTAAAGTTGCAGTGTTGCTGCACCTGTCAGGTGTGGCATGAACACTGCTGAGCTAAAGAATCACAAATATTCCATTTGACCAAATTGACAATCAGTGAAAAAAGTAATCGCTCCCTCACACTCCCTTTACTCTTTACAGGCGTTAAGGAGTTACATTTGTAATTTTATTAAAAGTTTAAAGGTGACCCCAAACATGAAAGGTATTAGAACCAATAGTACTTCAATTCCATTCATGGGTTGAAGGTTGGGAAGACATTTGCTGACACTGAACTTCATTTTCTGTAAATCATAATTTTCAGGAAATACATGTAAAGAAACATTAAAAAAAAATAAAAGGGATATAAATGAAGTAGAAAATTTAGTTCTGTGGGTTTGGAGTTCAACAGGGAATGGATATTGACCATTTGGGGCACATGTTTGGACTGGTTCAGAAGGGAGGTCGAATTACAGATGCAAATTCATAAAACCAATGCCTACAGAAATGGCATGCAGAAAAAACTGAACATCTATGAGACAGGATGGAGAGAATTTGTAAGAGTGGGACCATCAATTAAAGTAATATATAAAGGAATGAGCAGAATGAATGAGGAGTACTTTCACGTCCGTCAATAACTGAAATAAGAACAAGAGGATACAAATAAAAAATTTTAGGAAGCAACAGAGAATATCATATCTCATGAAGGTCAGATCACCTTCAGGAAGTCACTGGAAGCCTCACCTCTCAAGGCAGTTGAGGGAGAGTGAGTGACAGAGCTGAAGAAAGAATTGGATAGTTACTTTTTGGAAATGGACAAATCGTGATTTTTAAATTTTTTGATGATGCAAAATAAGTTTGCTTCCTTGAATTGTTTGGCCTGATTAACCCTTCCACCGGTATACACATATATAAGGTTGTGATCAAAAGTTCAGAGACTGACTTTGTATCTTGAAACTGCAGCAGTGTAGCAAGTTGTGACCTGTTGCAAAATGTTTAGCTACTTGTCTGTCAAGGCACAGTAAATCACCCGTTAATCTGCAGTCTAAATTTGCACATATTCAATAGCTGTTCTGGGGACTGCATTATTTATACATTAGTAATAACAAATAATTTTCATTTTATAATAAGAGTATATTCTTTTTTATCTTAAAGACAAATTTTTATTTTTACAAGTTTACAACTTCTGCAAGTGTTCTGGCAAGTTCCAGAAGAAAAAAAGTCATACTAAATTGACATCACTCTAACAGCTATTTAGAAGGTTGGTTGGTTTAAATGGAAGTTTATTGGCACAAGGGCAACTAAGGCCAAATTGTGCCTGTCACAGTAATCGTGTAAATTATTATTTTTTATTTATTTATTTTTTTTTTTCAGTCATTTGTCAGATAAGTTCATATAAATGAATTTGTTTTAAAAAACTAAATAAATCGGATAGATTTGCGTCATCACTGAGAATATGGTTCATCTCTAATGAGTTGTTTTGTGTTAAAACCGATTTAAAATTTGTTAATCGGGCAGCATGATTGTAAGGACACTCGAGGAGAATGTGCTTTACTGTAAGTAGGGTGGAACAATGACGACAGTGAGGAGGTTCATCCCTTGTCAACAAATGGAGGTGAGTCAGATGGGAATGCCCAATGCGTGTCCTTGCAAGGACAACTTCTTCTCTTCTATTTAATCGTGAACTAGATTTCCAGTATTGTGGCTTTTTCTTTATTTGGAAAAGCTTATTATGGGTTTGCTGCTGCCATACTGATGTCCATTGGTCAATACATAACTGTTTTATGATAAGTTTACAGTCCATATAAGGAATCGACGCAAGTGAAGATACGGGGTTGACTGGATTTTTTGCTGCTTGATCTGCTTTCTCATTTCCCTGGATTCCAGCATGCCCAGGAATCCAGCAGAACCTTACCTCTGTATTATATTTTGCGAGATTAATTAGCTGAGCTCTGATTTCTTTTAGAATAGGATGAGAGTTCGGACATTTATGTTGTAAAGAAGTTACTGCACTCAAGGAATCAGTATAGATTATAATTTCTTCATTAGACCTGTTGTTGACGTGTTTGATAGCCATTTTTATTGCATGGAGTTCAGCAGTGTAAATACTGCAACTAGGGAAGAGTTTTTCGGAGATTGCACAAGTGGGAAGAACTACTGCAGCACCTACATTTGTATCAGATTTAGATCCATCAGTATATATTTGAAGACAGTGAGTGTTTGCTGATGCATGAGTTGAATGTAGCTGCTGTATATTTTGATTGTCCAACACCTGTTTTCCCCACTTTTGAAAGTATTCATCGAATAAAGGTTTAAAAGTGGACCATGGAGGTTCAATTTCTCCAGTGTCTGGGTGGATATTGTCGAGTGGGACGCTCCAATTCTGTGCAACATTCTTCAATCTAATTCCAGCAGGTTTATTTTCATTTGGTTTATTTCTGTATAAATTTTGGAAAGACGGAGTAAACATGTAAGGCCAGATGGGATGTGAGGGCATACTCCGAACTTTGGCAGCGTATGTAAACAGCAGCATCTGTCTCCGTAATGATAATGGAGGTTCATGTGCATCAATGTAAAGACTCTGGACTGGCGACGTTCGGAAGGCACCTAGAGCTATTCTAAGTGCATTATGTTGAATGGTATTTAGGGATTGTAATGCTGATTTTCTAGCTGAGTCATATACGGGTGCGCCATAGTCTAGTCTGGATCGGATTATAGTTTTATACAGGTGAAGAAGGGAGAGTCGGTCAGCTCCCCATGACATCGCAGAAAGCACTCTAAGAATATTCATTTTCTTCAAACAAGTAGTTCGTACGTGCTGTATGTGTTTCAGGAAGTTTAATTTCTTATCTAATATTAAACCTAGGAATTTAACATTGTCATTAACTGGTATAGCATGATTTCCTAGGCGCAATTCAGGATCAGGGTGCAGTTTTCGCTTCTTGCAGAAGTGTATAGCGACAGTTTTCTCTGGTGACAGTCTGTAACCATTTTGTGACATCCATGTTTGTATTTTATTTATTGATAGTTGGAGTTTCCTTTCAATAGAGTACATATTTTGTGAGTGACTGGATATAGTGAGGTCATCGGCATAAAGATAAGTTTCTACTGAATTCGGTATGGTTGTTGTTAGAGTGTGTATTCTAACTGCGAAGAGTGTGGCACTAAGGACTGACCCTTGTGGGACTCCTTCCTCCTGTATGTAGATTTTGGAGAGTGTACCTCGATAACAGACCTGGAGAGTTCGATATTCAAGAAAGCTCTGAATTAATGCTGGTAAATGTCCTTTTAATCCTAGGGCATGCAGGTCACGAAGGATGCCATGACGCCACGTAGTTTCAAAGGCTTTCTCTATATCTAAGCTCACCATAACCAAATGTTCGTTTTTTATGAATGTATTTCGCACATTTGCCTCAGCCTTTATCATAAGGTCTAAAGTAGATCTGTTTTTACGAAATCCAAACTGATCGTTGTTCACAGTAGTCTGAGTTTCCAGATACCAGGTGAGGCGACGATGTACCATTTTTTCCAGAGTCTTACCTAGGCAACTAGTAAGTGAGATTGGTCTATAATTATGCGGGTCTGATTGGTCTTTTCCTGGTTTTGGAATGGGTAGAACTACAGAATGGCGCCAGGGGAAAGTAATTTGCAACAAATATTCGGTTGAACAGTTTTAGCAGAGAGTAACAAGTTCTCTCATTTAGATTTTTTAACATTAAGTAGTATATGTCGTCTGGACCAGGTGAACTATTGGCTGATTTTTTTTAAAGATTCTTCTAATTCATATATGGTAAGTGGTTTATTATAAGAGAGGGCTGACTTCATTCCGAATTTTATTTTATATTTTTCAGCTACTGATTTGGCTTTTAGGAAAGTTGGATCATATGAGGTTGATGCAGAATGGTGAGCAAAAGATTCCGCGAGGATGTTTGAAATATTCTCGGGAAGGGTTACCTCTTGTCCTTTATAGACGATGATTGAGGAGGGAGTTGATGGAGACTTTCCGGTAAGGCATCTTATTTTCCGCCAGATCAGTCCAGTACTTGAGTCTTTAGTGACAGATGAAACAAAACGAATCCAAGACTCTTTTTTAGCTTTTCGCCGGATGTATCGGGCCTGGGCTTTAAGTTTCTTGAAGATAATCAGATTGGCAGTGGTTGGATTTTTCCGGAACTGATTCCATGCCTTGTTCTTTTCCCCTTTAGCAGTGTTACATGCCGAATTCCACCAGTAATTTTTGTGTTTGGATTCATTAGTTGAAGTTTTAGGAATGGAAGTAGCAGCTGCCGCCAAAATTTGTTCTGTGATGTGTTTAACGGCATCATCTATGGAGTGATGGTGGATAATGTCATCATCTAGTGTAACGCTTGATGCATATTTATTCCAGTCAGCTTTTGAGAATTTCCACTTAGTTCGACCACTTACTGGTAAGTTTCTTCTTGTGCAGAGCTTACAGATTATAGGAAAATGGTCACTGTTTAATGGATTTTCTGAAACTCTCCACTCGAAGTCTGGAAATAACATTGGTGAGCATAATGACAGATCTATAGCAGAAGTTGAACCTGTTGGAAAATGGACATAGGTGTCAGAGCCTGTGTTCAGCAGTGTGATGTTTTGCTTTACAAGAAAAGCCTCTATCGTGCGTCCTCGGTTGTCTGTATGTAAAGATCCCCATAACTGGTGATGCGCATTAAAATCACCCAATATGCAGAAAGGAGAAGGCAGTTGTAAGATAAGATCATCTAGTTCAGTTATCGAGCAGTTCTGATTTGGTGAGATATATATGGATACAAGAGTAAGCGTTTTTCCAAGAGCGAGGCATACTGCAACTACTTCTAAAGTGCTTTGTACAGGAATACGTCTGGACGGGATTTTGCTGTCAACCAATATAGCTACACCACCATGTGACCCATGGGCAGAGATCCTGTCTTGTCTGAACAATGTATAGTTTTTAACTGAAAGTGTCACTTGTGGAGAGAGATTTGTTTCTTGTAGGCAGATGCCTACTGGATGATGCTGATTTATCAAGTCAAGAATATCGTCTATGTTGCTACGGAGGCCTCTACAATTCCATTGAATCAACTGATCCATTATTTAGCTTTTGAAGTAGAAAGTATTTCTGAATGCTTTTTAGAGCCAATCTGTTTATGGCGGTCCAGTTTTATTTTATCTTTTTTCGGGAAAACGGGTCGTGCAGTATCCATGTCTTCCTCAGCATGTATTTCTAAGACGGTTTCATCATTGTTGGTGGTGTTATCGGTTTCCATATCTGCGGTTAAAGTATTTTGCAGTTTAAGATTTCTCAGACTTTCAGTATCTGAACGTGATGGAGTAATAGTTGGTGGTACGGTGACTGGGGTATTATTTGCTTGGTCTTTTACTTGTTCTTTAGGGAACTCCTGCGGATTCGCTAGAACAGCCCGAGCCCAGCCGGAGATGGATGTAGCTGGTGGTATGGACACTTCAGTTTGGGTTCCTTCTGATTTGTATTTTTGTGTTGCAGCTGCATATGAGAGTTTCGGTACTGTGAGTAAAACTTGTTTCCTTGCTTCTTGATAAGTCACTTTGTTTTCTATTTTGTATTTCTGTATCTTCTTTCCAATTTTCCAGGTTTCACAAATTTTTGAGTAAGCTGGATGGCTACCATTACAGTTTGGACATACTGGTGTTTGTGCTGGGCAGTCTGTCTGAGTGTGTTCCTTGGATCCACAGTTGGGGCACACTGAAACCCCTCTACACACAGTTTGAGCATGGCCAAATTTTTGGCACTTGAAGCACCTGAGCGGATTTGGGATATAAGGTCGGATATGACAGTTTAGATATCCAGCCTTAACTGTAGCTGGAAGGATTGGCGTTGAAAAGGTCAGTATAACACTACGTGTCGGAACCAGTTCACCATCTTTTTTGATTTTAATTCGCTTTGCCTGTATAACTTTTTGTTCTTGTAGCTCTTGGACTAACTCCTCTTCAGTAACATTTAATAAGTCCCACTCAGAGAGCACTCCTTTGGATGAGTTTAGGGTGGCATGTGGAGTTACTGTGACAGGAATATTCGCAAATTTTGAGATTCTTAGTAGGGCTTCAAAGTGCCTACTATTCATGGTCTCTATAAGTAGATCTCCGGAGCGGAGTCTTTTCACCATTTTAGGTGGTCTGGCAGCATTCTCGAGACATTTCTTGATAAGAAATGGAGAAAGTGCACCTATTGGTTGACTTGTTTGGGAATGTATTATAAGAAACAGAGGTGATTCCTTTTTGGAAACTTCTGTTCTTTGTCTCTTAGGATGGGAGGTGTCAAAATCAGTTTGGTCTGTCCTTGGACAGGTTGAGGCACGAGGCTCAACAGATGGATAACTATCTTTGAGATCCATGTCAGCTCCTTTTAGCCCCTGGCAGAGAGCCTTTTCTGCCAAGGTTACCGGCCCCGCCACGGGGAGGCAGGAGCAGTGCCGCTAGAGTGACCAAGCGGTGTAAGTTAGTTTGTTAGTTTAAGGAAAGAAAAAAGAAAGGTGGTTTTCCTTTCTGTAACTTACTTACAATTCGTAAGAGTAAGTTAACAATAAATGGCTTTAAACGTAAGAGAAACTTTCCAAATTAACAAGAACTGTCGCAGTAAGAAAACGCTTTGTAGATAGCTCAGAGAATCGCTCGATCACAATAACGCTTGGCACCCGGGGCCGCTATTTAGAAGAATTACAAAAATTGAGAACACCCCATTTCTTTAATTTTTTCTTCTTTGTTTACTTCTTTAAATTAAATTACTTCTTTGTCCATTAGTTGAGAAATGTCATTTTATATTCAATAAAAAGGTACTTTATTCTAATACATTTATTGTTTAGAGCTATAAAAGTTAAGTTTGAGTGCATTATAATAGGAATTAATTATTATGATTACTGAAAAATATCACTTTATCACTTACTTGTGTATGACCATGCAGTTTCACTGGAAGTGTTTCCATCACAAGGTATGCATCTGAAGTAGAATGAGGAGAAGTACTATTACCACAATTTGCATCTATAGAATTTTGTCGCCAAGAGCTTCGCCACTCAGCATAATGGCGAGAACACATACACCGGTATAGAACCACCATTAGATAAATAAAGAATAAAAAGCTCGGAAGAGAAAGAGCAACTGCAAGAGCAATTTCAGCTGGTGACGATGGATGATATCCAATTTCGGAATCCACATCATCTGTCTCTGTAACAGAAAAAAAGGTGTGGAGGAGTGATAATATATATATATATATACAAGATGTTTAACTTAAAAGTAAAACAGCTGTGTTTTTTGTTTTTTTTTCCAAAGAAATTTTACACAAAAATATTTAATGCTATTTTTTTTCTTTAATTTACAGGATATTTACTCAAAATCAATACAAAAATTTCTGAATATCAACTGCTTTTTTTTTTAATAAAATGTTATGCCTCGTCATTTGTTGAATTAAAAAACAATTTATTTTAAAATCCCACTTAAAATCAGATTAATAGGGCACAAATAAGCACTGAACAACTCATGCTGAGCATATATGATATGTCAGAAAAAGCTGTTTAACAGGAATAATTGTGATGAATGTCTTCAAGAACTTGCTGTTATGTCTTACTGAGAATAAGAAAAATATTGCATTGCACAACAAGTCTATTAAATTTAAATGAAGTTAAAATCATTGACAACATTTAATTAGGTAAAAGTTTTCCTCAACGAGTCCCCTTTGGCCAATTTCAATATGCATGGCAGTTATCTCTGAACCCTATCAAGAAGCTCAATGTCTTATTTTTAGGTGCTGTCTCTATACTTGGACATAGAATTCCAAGTGTGATCTTACAACTGCTGCCTACAGTGGGATTATGATTCCCATGGTTCCTCCTTGCTGCTTGTTGAAACTCCAGATTCATTTCTGTCAGGATCGCAGCATCCAAGTGTCTCTCTTTTCCTGTCTTTAATAATCAATTCCTAATGAGTAAGTTATTTTGAAGTTATTTCTTGGATAAATTTAAAATCTTAGTATTATGATTAATTAACATATCTGCCATTTTCTGACCACCCTGAAGCCTATTCAAGTCGTCCCAAAGGAGCTGCATGGTGATGAACATTAACTACTCTTCTGATCTTGATATCATCTGACGATTAATATAGGAAAACAACAGAAATTAAACATAGACAGATTTAACCAATAATGTATAAAACCAATATTGTGGAACATTCTATTCCCTCTAAAGATTGATTAAGCTGGGTCTTATATCTAACTTAGAGACAAATACCATTATGCACAGTTCAGTCTAAGTTGCTAATATCTTTATAAATCACAATATCACCCAATAGGCAAATTCTCTATGCCAGTGGTTTTCAACCCTTTTTTAATAACGTCACCCCTAAGTAATTTATTTTGTTTTGCGGCACCCTACTCAATTTTCTGCCTGATTAGATGTGATTCTCTCTCTCTCTCTCTCTCTCTCTCTCTCTCTGTGTATATATATATATATATATATATATACACAGAGAGAGAGAGAATATTTTTAATTTGGCCTATATATATATATATATATATATATAGGCTAAATTAAAATAGGATATTTGTGTGTATATATATATATATATATATATATATATATATATATATATATATATATATATATATGTTATATGATAGTTATTACAATAATATAATTATAAAAATTACATTTCATAATACAAATTATATACAGTGGATTCAGGTTATTTGGGCCACCGGTTAATTGGGGCAGCCGTTTATTTGGGACAAATCTTAAAAAACAGAACCCAATTGAGAAAATAGCCAGGGTTTACTTCGCATAATTGGGACAAAATGCCGTTTAATCGGGACAGGAGACCACAACACTGGAGATTACCCTACGATTGTCTCCAACCGTACCGCGTGGTTCGGTCAGATTTCTGGAGGTCACAACCACAAAACAATAAAAACAATTAGCAGTCACCTGTTTATTGGGCTTTTCTGTTAGTGCAATCTATCATAAACGGATAGTAAACTCGATCTTATTGAATTTGTGATAATACCGACAGCTGGAATTCTGTGGGTTATTATGGTAAAATGTGTTTACACTTCCACGAAATCTTCAATCATATAAAAAAATTAATTTTCAGATCTTCTCTTCATTCCTATTTTTAAAGCTTTGTAACTCGTTACTCCGTTCTCACTTGCGCGTATTATGTTACTTGCAATTTGTGTGTGCTTTGTTATTGATTGCTTATCTTTTTACTGTTTTAAATTTTATCCCCCAATCACAAATGTCAGTGAACAGAATGTATTAATTATTCTGATTATCACGTATATTCTTCCAAATTTCACGTATCATTTAATTTTTTAATTGGTAAGGTAATAAAGGGTAAATTTGTGCTTAATATATCTTTACTTTTATAGCCTGTGGATAATATTCCTCCTATTTTCGCTAATTAGAATCGCTGTTTAATAGAATTAAAATTCAATTCACAAACGTGATCACAATGACCGGCACTTATTACACATTGTATAATGAACGGTACTTTACTATGGTGAGTTCGTCGTAATGTGATTTGATTGTACAGTGAACTAATTGTATGGGGGGAGGGTACATTGTATTTTTAACTATTTACGTGAAACTTCGGATAATTGGGGCAGCTGCTTAATCGGGCCAAAATGCACTAGTCCCGATGTGTCCCAAATAACCGGAATCGACTGTATATAGAATATATAATAATTTTATTCTTTATATAGAGGTATTAAATAAACATCAATTATAGATCACCACAAAATTAAAAAGATACCGTACACCTTTTTATAATGAAATAAACTTATAAATTAAAAAAAAAAAAAAGTTTAAGTAACATAAACCTAAATTACATGGCACCTCGAATGTTGCGGCACCCTAAGGTTCCGCAACAGCATCCCAGTTGAAAACCACTGCTCTATGCATTTAAAAATTTGAGCCACTGCCAGAACAGCTGTTTTGAAGATTACTGGTTTCTCATCATCCACTTAAACACATAATACCATTGTGTTAAGTGGAAGTTTTTTACACATAACACTGTTTTGTGTGTTTCCCCAATAATTAGTTTATGCTAATCCTATGAAATATAATAAGATTTCTGGGAATATTAATTTTTTAATTAAATATTGACAAATTTAAAGTTTATTAGAGCATTAAGCTGACTGTGGGGAACTTTCTCTTGTCTCCAAATATCAATTAAGCTTAGTCTTATGTCCAACTTAGATACAAATATACATATAACAATTTAGAGATAAATATTGGGTGATACTATGCAATTTAAAAAAGATATTAGCAACTTAGGCTGAACTATGGATAATGGTATTTGTCTCTAAGTTCAACACAAGACCAAGCTAAATTGATTTCTTGAGGGAGCAAAATGTTTCCTGTAATTGGCTTAACACATAAATGCACTTTAAATCTGTCTATAATAATAGTGTCTCTATGCCAATCACCAACAGACTCCACTTCTACCACTATCCCAATAGTATGGATTTTTGAAACAAATGGTTTGTACACTCACTTAATGTTCTATATATGTGGTACACTCAAGTCATTTCACAACTTTCCTGTACTTTATTCCACTTATTATTATTTTATTATTTATTTACTTATTGAGGCAATAATGTCTCTGAGTACATTGTTAAGACCTGGCCACTGTGCCCTGATGGGCTGTTGCAACTACTATTATGTAAATTATCATTCTAAGCATTGCAATAAAGATTCTCCTTCTTCAATATAACAAGTACCCATTAATCAACCCTCTTCCTATTATTCTTTCTGTGACCAGAGGAGTACAACTACATCATGCACCTAATGGAATAATGAAGGATTATATTTATTAGACAGCCACCAGCCTAAATTTTTTTATATCACCTGAAATTCGTGTTTGAGGATCAGTTCTAATTTTCTGGAATTTCTCACACTCCTGCTTGCTCCATATCTGTGCCCATTCCAGATTGCATGCTCTTTGGATTATGCTTTTAATTCCATGTAAGAAACTAGAGAAGTCTGAGCCAAATCATCACTATTTTTAGCCGTGTGCTCTACTCTTCCATTTTCCATAATACCAGAAAGTCCCAGTATCCAGACAGGGTTATTACTTACTGTGTTCTTAACAGTGTTGAAGGCAACATCTGATGTCGCATAAGAATAGGAGAAGTTATTTTGGATAGCAAATATTGCACTAAGGGAATCTGTATAAATTATGGCATGACATAAGGAAAGCCTGTAGATTTTTATCATTACTTTTTTAGTTTTGGGAATGATGTCAGAGAAGCCTATTATTTGTGGTAGACTGACTGATTGCTTCCTGGTTTTGGAAGAACTAAAACAAATAAATATTACCATGATTGTGGCTCTGAGTTTTTTTAAAAGGATTCAATTATAGTAAACCATCAGGGAATTCAAGATATTTCATTAAACTGTTTCAACATTTATATATTCCATCTGGATCAGCAGCAAGAGCAGATGTTTTGCATAGAGCCTCTTTGAACTAATGAATTGTGAAGGGCTGCTTGCAAGTCTGTTATGTTGCTTTGTTTTTATAGCCAGAAGCAGTGGCAGCTCGTGACTCTGATGTTCGGAGGTGCTGCAACTTAAAGTTACATTAAATTGCCATGGTTATTAGACATACACAGTAATAATAATAAGCAAGTTAAAAATACCACAAAACATTACCTAAACATTTACCATTAACAGACTTGAATTTTTATTTAAAAACAAAATCCATTCTTCGGTTTTTATTTGTTGAAAATAGATTAATAACTTTTTCTTTCAAGTTTGGTGCATTGTTGACCAAGCCTTTCTCTATTGAAAGCATTGCTTGAGCATTTAGCCTTTCTTGATTCGTAGTGCTCCCAAAAAATGTTTTTATTTTTTTTTTATGTCAAATGGCAGCGTTCAGGCTCTAAAGTAGTCATCGGAATGGTCAAAAGAACTTTTATGAGTTTTGTAAGTTCAAGAACTTCAGCTAGATTATTTTCTGAGATAAATTTCAGCAAGTCAGTTAATTTGCAATAATTGTGCAGTTCATGTCTGCTACAGAAAACTTGTAATTCCGTAATCAGTTTTTCTCTTTCAATCATGGAATATGCCTCAGTAGTCTCCCGTACCTCTTCCATGGACATTTTCATATGAAAAATAACAAAGTTCTCCTTGTTAAACAATTTAGCAGCAATTAATTGCTTTATAGAAGAATATCTCTCACCTATGTCAATACTTATATAGTCGCATACATCCTTCACTTCAATCATGAGTGTTTTTGAAGGATTTTCACAGTACATCAAATTCCTGATTTTTAGAATGGCATTCTTAAAGTTTCCTATACATTCGTGTATTTTAATTGCCTCAATTTCTCGAGATTGCATTTGATTATAAATGACTTCCATGTGAGGCATTATCTGATGGAAAAGTTCTAACCAGAACTCGAATTTTTCATTACTCAAGATGTGCAAAATTCCAGTTACTTCTGAAATCATCATATCTGCATTTGCTGTTGCTTGCAGTTCCTCCATGCACTTTTTTAAAGATTCAAAATTTTCATAAACGCTGTTCACGGCGTGTATATTGAAGTTCCATCTTGTAAGGGAAGGTCAGGTAACACGGCTGTCCATATGCTTTCTGAGAAAAGAGAGACACTTTGGTGATCTTGAGAAAAATTTGGTATCAATACAAGGTTCAAAAAGAATATTCTTGAATCTTGGTTATTACTTGCTGCATTTCTCATCATTGGATTCAGTTGGTGTGCACAGCAGTGAATAAAATGTGCATTTTGTACATTTTTTTAATTTTAGCCTGAACTCTCCCTTTCTTGCCTTTTGTCACACTTGCACCATCAAATGTCTGAGCAACCAGTTTTGAGTATTTCTTTCGAGGATTATGTCTAACTGATCTAGAATGCACTTCGATATTCCGTCTGCCGTTTAGTTTTCCAGAGTGAAAAAAACCCCCAAAAAGGTCTCCATTCAGAACAATTACCATTTGTATATGTTCTGAAACATCTATTTCAGAACATATACAAATGTCATCGGTCATGACAGCTATAAATGAAGCTTTTTTAATTTCTCTTTTTATTTCATCCCAGCATATTTGCAGAAAACAGTCAAGAATATCATTCTGAATAGTTTTTGAAATTATTTAAATGCTGCATTACTTTCTAAATGGTTCTTTAAATTGGAATCTAATGTACAGGCAAAATTTATTAATCCTCTGAATACTTCTGGATTTTTAGAATCGTCTTTTTCGTCATGTCCATGTAAAGGAATTTCAAACTGTCCACAAAATTTAATGCAGTCTATTATTTTAGATAACACCTCACGATTCTTGGTGACTTTTCTGTTATGTTTGCAAATTGAAAGTCTGTAGGCCTCACTAAGCTGTTCTTTAATATTTACACTTCATAAAAGCGATAGTGAAATCACATTATCAATATGTTTCTTTGAACTCTCATGTTTTAGAGGTTTTTCTTTCATTCTGTTTATGTTTGTAAAGCCAGCTTTTGTCCACGTTAAGTCACCTCCTAACAGTAAACATGGAAAACAAAACAATGCATTTTTAACTTCACAACCAAAAAGCCAACGTGTCCTTTGGTACCAATCAGTTTTAAAAATGTGAATATATTTCTTATTATTACTTATTCCCCGCTGAGAAATTTGAATCTTTGGTGTGGGGCAGCCTTCTTTTTTAATCGCATTTTTTTCTTGGAGAGATAATTGTGAAAAACTATCTTGAAATTTATTGCTGAAATTTATTCACTGTCACGCGATTTACTTCATGGGAAAGCATGAAGGCCATGATCGAATCAAATTTCACAAAATTGTGTGTCGTAGAAATAATGTTTTACTTACACACCACTTCATAATATAACTTCAACTTACAAAGTTCAAGCTCAATTCACAATTAAGCTATAATTACGCTGTTGAATGTTGAGTATTGACTTAATGCTAATATTATTTAGTTAATGGGAATTCGGGCAAATAACAAAAATACACCAACGTTGTGGCTACACACCCATCATGGTCAACAATGAAATATGCACTGTGCGCTTTACAGTGACTTTGATTCATTTCACCTATAAAAAATGTATATTGGCAAGCTGCAGTTCGAAATGGCAACCAACTACCAGATATTCACAGGAATGCAAAATGTGTCACTGCCTGGTGCACAGGCCTACAGTTAATTAAACTTCAAAGTTGGAAACAATTTATTTTGTGTTTTTATTTGTTTATTATTGAAATGATTACTGGAAATAGAGGATGCACATACTATATGAGGGTCCTGTTAATAAAAATATTCATTGTGTTGCATTGTTCTTCACCAAATTTCATATAACTCCATTCACTGCATATCTAGATTTAAATGGCCGGGGTTGCCACAGTGCCTGACCAGAAGTGCAGAAAAACCAGCTTCACAAACATATGTCAATGAAAATAGGATAACGACATGCAAAGCATGTGTACTTGTTTTGGAGTTAACAGGGAGATATTTTACACAAAAATTCTCCAACACTTTTTTTTTTTGAAGTTATCTTTGGCAAGTGAATCAAACTTGAGTTCAAAAAACTCCCGGTTATTTTCTGGCAAAGACTGACCATCAGTGAGAAGAGGCTTCCTCACAAGTTTCCAAAAGTTCACATTTTCAGTCATGACATTAGGAAAATATCATCTGAATTCATTCTGAAGACAAACTAAGTAGGATTTTATTTTTTCATGGAAATCATTTTCAAGAACCTTGTCTTTGAGAGTTTCATCAAGTCAAGAAAACAAAATGACATTTTTAGCATCAAACACACTGAATCCATAATTAAATTTTGGCTATAAATGTCTGCAATACATCAAAATGAGCTGAGATGGTGGTAATCGTCTCTTGTAGTATCAGATTTAATGTGTTCAAAGCTTCAAATACATCTGCCAAATATGCGAAGCGCAGCCAAAAACTTTCATCTTTGAAGGCTCGAAGCAGTTGGCCTTGACATTTCAAAAATCAGGTGATTGCTTCCTTCAACCCATAAAATCTGACCAAGCATATTTCTCTTCAATAACCAACGAACCTCAGGGTAGAACAGAAGAGCTTTGGCTATAAATAACGCCAGTTGGCATTTAAATTTTCACAGAGGCAAGAAAACAATGATGTTGAGTTTAATGCACTGTTTTTCTCACATAATTCACTAGCTTGATGCAGAGGTTGAGATCTGCATGCCTGTTGCTGGGCAATTTTTTAGAAGCCAATGCTTGACAGTGAATGATGCATTGCATCCTGATAAACAGACTTTTTTCCTTTAATTTTTGCCAACAATCCCAATCACGAGCCTAGCATTGCTGGTGCACTATCAGTGCACACTCCAATCAATTTCTTCCAATCCAGGTTATTCATTCCGAAGAATTGTGAAATAGCATTAAAGATATCAACAGCTTTAATAGTGATTTTCAAGGCATGAGAAAATATCATTTCTTCTTCCACAGTATTGTGAACTACACATTGCTTAGTAGGTTTGCACAATTTCCTACATTGGTAAGATTCATCAAAAAAAGGGCGACAATTTGATCTTTTGCAGAATTAAACAGAGAAATATTCTATAATTTTTTCTCAATTTCCTCTCCAAGTAAAATTTTGGCAGCAATCAGAATGCAAGGCTTTGAGTTTCTCCAATGGTATGAGATTTCTTTTGCTTTGTGATTCAAAAATATTTCATAACAAAGCTTTCACACATCTTCATAGATATCTGAAAGTATGTTCCAGTACCTTCCAATTTCATATGCTGCAGGGATTCTCACTTGGGGGGGAAAAAAACCCTCTGAAAGCTTTTTTAGCTAGATTTGGGTGATTTTGGTTCAAATGTTGTTTCAGTTGGGAAAGCACATGCCATCACTGTTCAGTGATGACATGCTTACAACATACAACACACTTAAGAATTTGCAGCCCATCTTTTTTAATATACATTAAACTCATCAAATTTTCTTTCTTTCTTTTTTTTTTCCCCTTTTTTTTTTGTCACCATCAGGATGTAACTAGTGTAACAAGTGTTCTCGGCTGTTGTACTTCATATCATTGGTACTATAGCAGCACATGTGGGAAGTAATGAGACAAGTTATGCAAAGTGCACTACTGTGTCATAGATGATGCCATTTAAACTGTCATTATTTCTGTAATAAGATAACCATATGTATATATTTCTGTGGTTTTCTGATTAAAAAAAAATATAATCATGTTACGAAAATCAAAAATAAATATATTCTTGTGATATTGAATATGCTTTTTCAACCTAAAAATGACCCCTTGGGAATCACTGTACTTATAAGGTGTTGTGTTCTGCTGCTACTTTATAAAAGGTGTTGACAATGGTAATATGCCCTCTCTGTTCCAATTAAAGATTGCAAAAGACAGTGGCAAGTACTTCCAATTTAGCTGCTGAATTTTCAACCATATTAATCTGGTATCTGTGTCCTTAGTAATGCAAAGTGTATCCAGGAGTCTTAATTTGTTTTATTTATCTTGCCATGGCATTAATTCTTTTGTAATTTGTAATTTAGTAATTAATTATTTTTGTTTTTTATTTAAGGGGATTATGAGATCGGGATACATATGAAATAAGTTACACATTTTATTCTTTGCCTATTTTGCTTTGTTACATGTCATTCCATCAGTGTTAGACATTTGTGGTGTGTGTGTGTGTGTGTGGAGAGTACCAATTACAATGCACACTGCCACTACTTTAAAAGAAATCTGAAGAGAAACACGTTTGGATGAAATGTTGTTTCTGACAATAATCACCATCCCTTTATGAGCTGGCATGTCAATAGTCCTATCTCGTCTAATGATAGTATAATTTTTAATAGAACACACTAGTTAATTTAAAAGAGTTTCCTATATAGCTATGCTTGCTGGTTCAATACTGATTAATAAGATCCTGCAAATTGTCTTTTGTATTCCGAAAGCCTCTACAATTCCATTGAATAATTCTTTTCATTATGTAACATTATCAGCTGTTTTTGGTTCTGACAGCTTTTTAGTTGAAGTTTGCTTGTATCTATCTATTTTTGTTTTGTCTTTCTTACAAAAGAAGAGGTGGGTAACATCCATCTCATTGGTTGCATGTAGTTATAAAATCACATCATTTTTTAATTCTAAATATGCTCAAATGAAAAGCCACTGGTTCTTAAATTTTAAAGGTTATCTGCCATTTGATGGACTTCCATATATTTTGGTTTTACTTCATTTATCCTGAGTCCTCTTCTTTATACTTCACTATCCAGCCTGGCCACTGTTTCCTCCAGTGCACCTTTAGTCCTACTGATAATAGCAACATCATCAGCATATGCACAGACCTGCACTGTCTTTGTGCCTATGCATCCATCCACTTCTCATTTGCTGACAGCCACTTCCAAAACCAAGTTAAATAACACAGTAGAGAGTGCACTACCTTGAAACATCTATTTGAATAACCTAATACTAAAAAAAGATACGAAATTGGAAAGTTAGCATTAGCATTAGTAGAGGCATATGATGCAAGAAAGCAAGCTTATTCAGCATCAGCCAAAAAAAAAAAAAAAAACCCTCTCCCATTTCACCCCTCCGTTCGTTCAAAATACCTGTCCAGTTGAGCTTTAAATTTGTTTAGGCTATCAACTTCAACAACAAGTGATGGAAGTCGGTTCCACCAACCAACCACCCGCTGGCCAAAGGCAAATTTCCGCACATCTATCCGACATCCGTCCTTCCTCAATTTGAATTTATGCCCTCTGAGGTGATTATTCTGAGAAAGATGAAGAGTCCCATTGGCATTGAGAAAGTTCCTTCAGGTTCCAAAGCAATAACACTGCATAAAAAAGTATTCACACTTATTCCTCATTAATTTAATTCACTGAAGATAAAGAGTTATATTATGTACATTACCTTTTGCTTGCTGGCCAGCAGAAGCTAAAACTTTCCACTGAGACTTCCTAGAAACCTGAATATCTTCTGTATGCCGTATCTGCTTTGCAACCCCCGGATCAATAGGTACAGACAGTAGAATTGATGGTAGAACACTAATATATCTGAAAACAAAGTATTAAAAGATTATTTATATATATTACAAAATATAATAAAATAAAAACATTTATCAAACACTGAATAAGAAGGATTGGGCATGGCCTAGTAACTATTATGGTTAAACTGTATTTTGTATTGTTTATCTGCTACGTGCACATTAATGATATTATTTCACACTCTGCATATGACACGTTAAATGCTTGCTAACTTTAACAGATGAGAATTATGTTCAGTGTCAATGGAAACATATTTAATATAAGTATGTAATTTAATCAGTGAAAATTTTACTGTTTTTTTTTTCCCTTTTTTATGACCACTGAATAATATGTAAGCAAAATTAACATATCTTAGTTATACTAGTGATTCTCAAATTGCAATTTGTGAACCCTGAAGTTGTTCACAAAAGAAATTCCTCTCTGCTATTATTTTCATAAAGAAATTTGAAATTTATACAAAATTATCCAGTTATATACTTTACAGCCATTGGTTGCCCATGTATCAAACATATGCCTCAAATAAAAACTTGAAGTGCATCTCTTCAAATAAATAGTTATTACCTATCTCGTGGTTCCAGTACTTTATGACCAACTCATCGATAAGTAGGTATGAACAGCTGTGAGTGAATGACCCAAGAACCCAGTGATCAAAGTCATCCTCCACAGGAAGTTAGATGCTTAACACTACAGCAATTTAACACTTAAGTAAGATTAAGGAACTTTGAGCCTACTTACCAGTGATCAGGTGTTGATAAGCAATAAAGGCAAGCATGCATTTCAAATAAAAAGTGACGCCTAAATCCATTATTTGGGTACCACTTATCTCCACACAGTGGGAGTGGTCGTAGAACAGAGTGATTGTACGGTCGAGTTCTGTGATTGGGTGGTTATTGTGAAGGTGTTTTCTTTCTGATTGTTTTGTGTCATCAAGGAAAGGGTGCTTTGGTTATATAGGGTGTTTATCCCCCACCCCTACCCTCCTGTTTTAAAATCGGAAAACAAGTTCCCGATTTAAAAACAGCAGCAAGTGGGTGGGATAAATACCATAGGCATATCAACTTAGGGGGACAGTGTGCGGGGAAAGCAGTGAGTGGCACCTACCAATCACTGCTTTGTTCCTGTCTGTTTGTCGAAATATGGAATAGTTACCCAAGATCTGGAGTTTACCAAAGTGACATAATGCAGTTTCAGCTTAAAATTATACTGTAATGATAGCTGCTTCCATCAAAGTAACAAAGAATATGCAATTGCTTCAAGGTATATTCTGAAAGAGACATTTGGAATGTTCAATAGCAATATTCACAAAGGAGGATCAAAGGCTGACACAAGTAATTATAGACCTGTTAGTTTAACTTCTGTTCCAGGTAAATTAATGGAGGCACTGGTTAAAGAAGCACTGCAGGATCATCTAGACAAGAATTCAGTTATAGCTCAGATGCAGCATGGTTTTGTTAAGGGCAGGTCTTGCCTGACCAATTTGATTGGATACTATGATGTAGTCACAAAAGAACTGGATGCAGGGAATAACTTTGATATTATATATTTGGATCTTAGAAAGGCTTTTGATACTGTTGCACATGGAAGACTGCTGCACAAATTGGAGCAGTGTGGCACTGGAGGCAAATTGCTGCTATGGATAAGGGGATGGTTGAGTGGCAGAAGACAGAGAGTGGTAATCAATGGACACTGCTCAACGTGGACTAATGTTATTAGTGGAGTTCCTCAGGGTTCAGTGTTGGGTCCGTTGTTGTTTTCTGTGTTTATGAATGATATTGATGATGGAATATCAAGTTTAATGTCCAAGTTTGCAGATGATACAAAGGTTGGCAGGGTTATTAAGGACACTACTGACGCTATGCTGCTGCAACACGATCTGGAAAGGTTGAACAGATGGGCTGAGATGTGGCAAATGAAGTTTAACATTGACAAATGTAAAGTACTACATATGGGAAACAGTAACCCCAGAGCAACGTATCAACTCTGCGGTACTACACTGACAGTGGTGGAGAATGAAAAGGACCTGGGGGTAATTGTGCAGGCAGATATGAAGTTCTCTGAGCAGTGCAGACGAGCTGCAAGAGTAGCTCATGGTGTCTTGTCAATGATATACAGGAATTTTTCTAGCAGGGATAAGGAGGTGATTATTCCCTTGTACAAGGCAATGGTTAGGCCACATCTTGAGTACTGTATACAGGTCTGGAGGCCTCATTTCAAGAAGGTTGTAGAGCTGCTGGAACGGGTACAGAGAAGGGCAACAAGATTAGTGAATGGAACAAAGGGTTGCTCTTACGAAGAAAGGCTTAGGTTTTGCAAATTACAGAGTCTGGAGACTAGGCACCGGCGAGGTGATCTGATAGAGGTGTATAAGGCTTTGAATGGTTTGAGCATGCTCAATGCCAATGGGATTCTTCATCTTGCTCAGAATAATCACCTGAGAGGGCATAAATTCAAATTGAGGAAGGACGGATGTCGGATAGATGTGCAGAAATTTGCCTTTGGCCAGCGGGTGGTTGGTTGGTGGAACCGACTTCCATCACTTGTTGTTGAAGTTGATAGCCTAAACAAATTTAAAGCTCAACTGGACAGGTATTTTGAACGAACGGAGGGGTGAAATGGGAGTGGTGTGTGTGTGTTTTTTTTTTTTTTTTTTTTGGCTGATGCTGAATAAGCTTGCTTTCTTGCATCATATGCCTCTACTAATGCTAATGCTAATATGGGCTGCTTGATAGTCAATTGGGCCATTGTAACTAATGCATATATCTGGAACATATAATCTGCTTTAGATTGATTGATTTTGATTTTATTGGTGCAAAAACGACTACGGTTATACTGCGTCAAGACAATATTAAATATCAACAAAGATAAATTCTGGTAACCTTTAAAAAAGTTACTCGTCAAATTGTTATTTATATGTATATATATATATATAAGGCAGTATAAGTTTAAAGGTAAATTATCCAATTTATATATGCGTGTATATATTAGTAGCTTGTAAAAACTTAAAAACTGCTGACACGTGGTCATTGATAAAATCTAACTGAGTGTATAAGGCCCAGTCGGATGAGTAAAAGCGGTAAAATATATATTGCGAACATGGGTAAAATTAACACAATCTATTAAAATATGCTTTATTGATAAAATGGTGTCAAGACTCGCACATAGAAGAGTCATCTGCCCTCAGCAGAAACGAATGTGTCAGATGACTGTCCTATGCGGAGTCGAGCAAGAACAACTTCCTCGCTCCGATTCCTGCGCAGACTGGACTGCCATGTTTTTATTACAGGCTTTATCTGGTATAATTTATTTGTTCTCTCTCTCTCTCTCTCTCTCTCTCTCTCTCTCTCTCTCTCTCTCTCTCTCTCTCTCTCTCTCTCTATGCCATAGTTCTTGATATTGGGAATATATCTTGTTGCATATTATTTGCCTGTATTCTGTATAGGGGACTGACAGGCAACGATTATTAGTGGGAGCTGCTGATTTGGCTGCAGTGTCAGCCAAATCATTTCCCCTTATCCCAATTTGGCTAGGAATCCAGCAGAAGCGGATATCAAACTTGTATTCATGAAGAGAATGTATCTTCTGCTGAACCCGACAGAGAACTGGATGAGAGTTGTGTCTCAAAGATAATAAAGCCTGTAATACACTCAAAGAATCAGAATATATTATTGACCTTTGGCATTGACAAGTTCAAATGTGATCCAAGGTAACTCTATAGCATGCAGCTCTGCAGCGTATATGCTGGATTCAGGAAGAATCTGCTGAGATATTATAGTGTCCGGAAAGACAACTGCAGATCCTACGCACAATTCAGACTTCGTGCCGTCTGTGTAAACTGGCAGGAAGACGGAGTGCTCAGCTCGGTGTGCAGAATAGAGCTGCTAGTAGACAGATGATGGAGTCTCAGACTTTACCCATTTCTTAAGGGAAAAGTCGCACGATCGAGTATGAGATGCCAGGATGGAAGAGTTTCTTTTGGTGTTTGTGCAACCTTGTCTACCATGATGTTAAACTCTCTGAGTAACTCTTGGACACGAATACCAAAAGGTCGGTTGGCAGTCTGACGGATATTGTACAAGTTTTCCCAACGTGGCTCAAAAACGGATGTCGACGTAGGATGGTCTGGCAGGGATTTCAACTTTAAAGCATAGTTTAAAGACAACTGCCTACGTCGAAGGGATAACGATGGTTCATTTGCTTCGACGTATAAGCTCTGGACAGGAGATGTTCGAAATGCTCCAGTAGCGATACGGATAGCCTGATGGTGGACACAGTCCAGCCATTGAAGTACACTGTCTCTGGCTGAGGAGTATACCTGGTCCACGTAGTCTAATTTGGATCGTACAAGTGCAAGATAAATATGTAGTAGGGTGCACCTGTCTGTTCCCCAACATGTAGAGGGAAAAGAGAGCAAAGAATATTTAGTTCCCTCGTGCACTTTGTACGAAGTTGACGAATATGTTCTAGAAAGGTCAATGTTTTATCAAACACAAGTCCCAAGAATTTTGTGTCTGACACTACTGGAATAGCATTTTGTCCAAGCCTTAATTCAGGTTCAGGATTAAGATTGCACTTACGACAAAAGTGCCGACCGGGCTAGCCGAGTGGGTAAAGTACCTGCCCGGCAACCCAAAGGTCGCGGGTTCGATTCCCGCTTCGGGCTTGGATCAAAGTACTGCAAAAACCTTGGGAGGTGCAATATGGCCACAGAAGCCGATGCGCCAAAAACTACCAAATCAAAAAAAAAAAAAAAAAAAAAAACGACAAAAGTGTACACAAACGGTCTTCTCCGGCGAGAAAATGAAGCCATTAGCAAGTGCCCAGGAATTAAGGAGATTGATGGCTTGTTGCAGTTGTCTTTCAATAACCCCCATGTTGCATGACTGACAAAATATGCTAAAATCATCAACATAGAGGGTGCTGTTTACAGTTGGAGGATTCTGTTCTGTGATAGAATTTACTTTGATGGCGAAAAGCGTGACACTTAATACTGATCCTTGTGGTACTCCCTCCTCTTGGCAGAAGGGAAGAGAGAGTGAAGATCCCACACGAACTTGGAAAGATCGATTGGCTAAAAAGTTTTTAATAAAAATGGGGAGATGCCCTCTAAGACCAAGGCTATACAAATCTTTTAAGATGCCAAATCTCCAAGTTGTGTCATACGCCTTCTCCATGTCAAAGAACACTAACACCAAATGTACGAGTTTTAGGAAAGCATCCTGGATGGATGTTTCCAGTCTAATTAAATGATCAAGAGTTGATCTGTTTTTTTGGACGCCTCACTGGATTCTGGAGAGATCATTTGATTCTAAATACCACATTAACCGAAAATTAACCACTCTATCCAGGATTTTGCACAGACTGCTCGTCAGAACTATAGGATGGTAATTAGTAGGGAGTTTAGGATCCTTTCCTGGCTTCGCAAAGGCAAGCACAAGTGCTATGCACCAGGAATCCGGAAATTGCTCTTTTATATAGATTCTGTTAAAAAGAACAAGCAGGCGATCCATAGATGTTAGTGAGAGATGTTTAAGCATTTCATAATGGATGCCATCTGGTCCAACAGCACTTGCCTTGGAATGATAGAGAGCTCTATTTAGTTCCTGCAGAGTGAAAGCCGGCACGTTGTAGGGAAAAGGCCTTTCGATGTTAAATTTAGTTCCTCTTTTTCTCTTTTATGTTTCAGGACCAGAAACTCTGGGGAATACGATGATATTCCAGAGATGTTTGAAAATGTTTCCCCAAGAGCACTGGCTATTGTAGTGGGCTCTGCAATAGTGCATCCATTATAGTCTAGGATCGATGAGGGGTGGGATGTATATTTTCTCTTCATTTTTCGGATTTTATCCCAGACTACCTTAGTTTTTTTTTTTTTTTTTTTGATTTGGTAGTTGTTGGCGCATCGGCTTCTGTGGCCATATTGCACCTCCCAAGGTTTTTGCAGTACTTTGATCCAAGCCCGAGGCGGGAATCGAACCCGCGACCTTTGGGTTGCCGGGCAGGTACTTTACCCACTCGGCTAACCCGGTCGGCACTACCTTAGTGTTGGTAGACTGGTGAATACATGATGTAAAACAGATCCATGATTCCTTTTGACTCTGATGGCGAATGTAGCGTGCTTTGGCTCACACACGTTTGAAGGCTATTAGATTAACAGTGGTAGGATATCGGCGGAATATCCCCCAAACTTTGTTTTGAGCCTTTTTTGCTGTTGTGCATTGTGAATTCCACCATGGCTTGGGAAAAGGTGGAAACCGGGCAGATGTTTTTGGTACGATATTGGCAGCTGCATGGACGATATTTTTTGTGATGAACGTGACTGCATCATTGATAGGCTCCTCACTGACTGCATTAAGGTCAAAATTTGCCTGATGTTGGAAGGCATTCCAGTCAGCCTGACCAGTCTTCCACCGTGGTAACCTGAAGGGAAGACACACTTGCTCCCACTGTAAAAGCAGGTTATCACAGGGAAGTGATCACTTCCATATGGGTTCTCCTCCACTTCCCAAGTCAGTCAGTGAAGGGAGTAGAGAGAGGGAGCAGATAGAAAGATTAATGGCAGAAAGCGCATGGGTAGGCATGTGGAAGAATGTGTTGGTTCCCACAATTAGAAGGGAGACGTCATTGTCATTTAGCATATGCTCTATGACTCGTCCTCTTCCATTATTGCTAGCACTACCCCACAGGGTGTTTTGTTCATTAAAATCTACTAGAAGTAAGAAAGGGGGAGGCAACTGCGTTACAAGATCATCAAGGCTTCCTGGGAGATGTCAGTCCCAGGTGGCAAATAAATTGAACAGATGGTTAATAGAAATCCAACTGTAAGGCGCATTGCAACAGCCTCTATGCTGGTTGTAAGTAGCAAGGCCTGAACTGGAGTCTGGTTGCCTACAAGGATAGCCACTCCTCCATGAGCAGGACCATCCGAAATTCTGTCCTTACGAAAAATTGTGATGTTATGCATGGTGGGGTCATCATTTGCCTTTAGATAAGTCTCCTGCAAGCAAAAGCAAACTGGCTCGTGCTTTTGCAGAAGGGCCTTGATGTCATCAGTATTTCACCGGAATCCACGACAATTCGATTGTAGGAATCAGGCAACTTCCGAGGTGCTGAGGGCTTACTTTTGTCAGTCTTGGATTTATTGTTTGTTATTGTTGTTTGTTATTTGGTTTTTAGGAGCATTAGCAACTAAGGCCATATTACTCTGAGGATATGCAGTGGTCATTCCCTGACCTTTCTGCATCTTCCGTATTTGGTGGTGACGGGCTCGAACCCCGGTCTAATCAAGAAGCGTGTGTTATGCACTGCTGCTCCTTCCCACCTGGCTACGGAGGCGCCTAACCTCTTGGATTTATCTTTTTTGGGGAAGTGTGGATGCTGTCCCATGTCCATTTCTTCCTCCGCAAAGAGTTCCAAGACTGATTCATCCATACCTCCTTATTCTCAACATCCACTGTTTCTGGTATTACGGGTGACTCTTCCGAACTTTTTAACTTTTCTTTACCACTTGGTTTTGGTAGTGGTGGAACACTAGGAGGTACGGATATAGGAGCGGCAGCTGATTGTGTTTTTTTGGGTGGGCTTTTGTGAACTCAATAAATAGTGTGCAATCGGAGTGAATGACTCTCTTGGTGGTATAGTCATCTCAGTTTGTGTACCAATAGTGCACTTAGCAAAAACATTCTGGGCATATGAAGGGATTTATTTTTCATCCTTCCACCACTGGTATGCTCTAGGGTAGGCGTGGTGCTCTCCTTGGCAATTGACACAGATCGGTTTTGAAGCTGAACATTCCTTGCTCTCGTGGTCTTTAACACCACATCGAGCACAGGCAGGATTACCATGACAAGATATTTGTGAGTGGCCGTATTTTTGGCATCTAAAACACCTCAGTAGGTTTGGGATATAAATCCTCACGGGCAGTTTAGATAGCCTGCCTTGATGGAACTTGGAGGCCGTGGGGAGTTGAACGTGAAGATAAGAACTCGGGTAGGGACGAGATTCCCATCCTTTCGTATCAATATTCTCTTGACAGCTGTCACTCCTTGGTCTTTCAATTCAGAGCAGATTTCTTCTTCGGAGGCATGAAGAAGGTCCCACTCTGATATAACACCTCGTGAAGAATTCAGAGTTTTGTGGGGGTTACGGTGATAGGTATTCCCCCTATGGATGTAGATTTTATGATTTTGCCGCTTGTTTTGTGATAGAAGCTTCGACCAAAAAGTCGCCAGAACGCAGTCTTTTTACAGATTTATGTAACCCTGCCAACCCTTCTAATCCTTTCTGGATAAAGAAGGGTGACATCTTTCCAATTGACTGCTCTCCGGTGGAATGGAGAATGAGGAAAAGCGGTGTCACTGATGGTGGTGGTGTATTATCCTCAGTCCTGGCTCTTTTTGCAGAGGTATTTTCTGTGGTTTCATCTCAATTAGGTAGGGGCCTTGTTGGGGCCCCAGAAGAATTAGAATTTATAATACTCATAAGAGTAAGATAAAAATTTCCGATGCCCTAAGTACCTCACCCAACACGGAGCCCTAAGAGGGAATGCCCACTCGTGAACTAGCAGGTACTGCGCACACGAATGGGACGCCAAGTTCGCTTAGGAGCAAGCACCATGCCCACGTTTCCAATAAGCCTTGATCCCGTCCCAGGACCAAAGGGAGGGAGACTTATTGGAATGCAGTTAACCCTAGCAGTAAGAACCACCTGCTGATTGATCCCAGTCAGGCCAGTCCGGGACCACCCGTCTTGTCGAAGTAGGGGCCAAAGTTGTGTATTAAGGCTGGGCCCGTCAACCACCAGGATCCCCCTTTCCGAATTCCACGGGTCACGGCGCACGGCTGCACACACCGGATTCCAATGATGTAAACCTGGAACCAAGGTATTGGGCGTTAGATCCCAGTGATGCTAATCTGGTAAACCAGCGGCATCACTGGGAGGTCCCCTAACCACGTACAGGTGCCCACGTCGAAGGGTCTGCTTTAGAAAGCATGCACAAAAGATGTGGCATAAGGTGGAACAGTCTGCAACCCAATTGCTACATGAAATAGTACAAAGGACATTTTACACTCTCAGCATCTGAAAGATGCGTTAGAGAAAAGTAAACTTTTCATCAAATACAAGTCATAGAAATTGTCTTGGACTCCACTAGAACGCATTTTATCTAAGTTTTAGTTCTGCTTACAATGAATGTTCTAATTGCAACAAAAAAGTATGAAAAATGGCCTTCACAGGCAAGAATGTGAAACCATTAACCACTGCTCACGCGGTGAGAACAAATGGCTTGCTGCAGTGTTATCTTTTCGTGATCTTTTTCTTGAATGAACATGAAAAAATGCTAAAATCATCATCAGATTGGTTGGTTGGATTGGGTTTTACTGGCAAATTAGAAACTAAGCTAAAAGGTGCCAAAACTAGGTCATATAAAATGACAGTTAAGCTTTCAGTGACCTAACGAATTAGGTCACTACATCACGGTATATAACAGTGCAGGAATAAAAAGGTATAAAATATATAACAATAAAGAAATAAGAATAAAAGTAAAGTTTAAAGGTGAGGTAAAAGATTTATTGATTTTAAATAGCTAAAAATAGTAGACACATGGACAATATCTGACCAAGTGCATAAGGCTCAGCTAGATGACTAAAAGTGATAAAATATAAAACTCATTCATTTCTGAAACCTGGACACTTGATTGAAATGTGATGAATGGTTAAAAAGGTGACAGTTCTCATACCTAGAAGAGTCATTTGCCTTCAGCAGAAAAGCATGCATTAGATATGAACATTCTATGCAGAGGTGAGCTAGAACAACTTTCTCTCTATGGTTCCTGCACAGACTTGACTGCCAGAGTTGGATTACAGGCTTTATCTGAGAAAGACTGTTCATAACCTGCCCATGCCAAGATTGTTGCCATTAGGAGAGTAATGTAAAGTGTATTAGTTGCCTGTAGTCTGTATAGCATTAGTAGAGGCATATGATGCAAGAAAGCAACCTTAAAAAAAAAACTTCCCAATTCAAAAATCCATTCATTCGAAACATTTGTCCAGTTTTTCCTTGAATTTATTTCAACTTTCACAATGACTGATGAAAGTTTGTTCCAGCAATCGACCATACTTGGTAACAGCAACCCTTCGTTTCCCCAAGAAAGGCTAAAGTTCTGCAAATTGCAGTGTCTGGAGACTAGGCACCTGCATGGTGACCTGATTGAGGTGTTCATGGCCTTAAATGATTTAGCATTAGCATTAGCAGAGGCATTTGATGCAAGAAAGCAAGCTTATGCAGCATCAGCCAAAAAAAAAAAAAAACCACTTCCACTTCACCCCTCTGTTCGTTCAAAATACCTGTCCAGCTGAGCCTTAAACTTATTTAGGCTATCAACCTACACCACAAGGGATGGAAGTCTGTTCCACCAACCAACCACCCGCTGGCTAAAGGCAAATTTCCGCACGTCTATCCTACATCCGTCTTTCCTCAATTTGAATTTATGCCCTCTCAGGTGATTTTTCTGAGCTAGAGGAAGAATCCCATCAGCATTGAGCATGCTTAAACCATTCAAGGCTTTATACACCTCTATCAGATCACCTCGCTGGTGCCTAGTCTCCAGACACTGTAATTTGCAAAACTTAAGCCTTTCTTCGTAAGAGCACCCCTTTGTTCCATTCACTAATCTTGTTGCCCTTCTCTGTACTCGTTCCAGCAGCTCTACATCCTTCTTGAAATGAGGCCTCCAGACCTGTATACAGTACTCTAGGTGTGGCCTGACCATCGCCTTATACAATGGAATAATCACCTCCTTATCCCTGCTGGAAAAATTCCTGTATATCATTGACAATACTCCATGAGCTACTCTTGCAGCCCGTCTGCACTGCTCAGAGAACTTCATATCTGCCTGCACAACCACCCCCAAGTCTCTTTCATTCTCTACCACTGTCAGTGTTGTACCACAGAGTTGATACGTTGCTCTGGGGTTGCTGTTTCCCATGTGTAGTACTTTACATTTGTCAATGTTAAACTTCATTTGTCACCTCTCAGCCCATCTGCTCAACCTTTCCAGATCCTGTTGCAGCAGCATAGTGTCAGTAGTGTCCTTGACAACCCTGCCAATCTTTGTATCGTCTGCAAACTTGGACATTAAGCCCGATATACCATCATCAATATCATTTATAAATACAGAAAACAATAATGGACCCAACACTGAGCCCTGAGGGACTCCACTAATAACATCAGTCCACGATGAGCAGTGTCCATTGATTACCACTCTCTGTCTTCTCCCCCTCAACCACCCCTTTATCCATAGCAGCAATTTGCCTCCAATGTCACACTGCTCCAATTTGTGTAGCAGTCTTCCATGTGCAACAGTATCAAAAGCCTTTCTAAGATCCAAGTATATAATATCAAAGTTATTCCCTGCATCCAGTTCTTTTGTGACTGCATCATAGTATCCAATCAAGTTGGTCAGGCAAGAATTCCCCTTAACAAAACCATGCTGTGTCTGAGCTATAACTGAAGTCTTGTCTAAATGATCCTGCAGTGCTTCTTTAACCAGTGCCTCCATTAATTTTCCTGGAACAGAAGTTAAGCTCACAGGTCTATAATTACTTGTGTCAGCCTTTGATCCTCCTTTGTGAATTGGGGTCACATTTGCACATTTCCAGTCTATGGGTACCTCCTTTGCTGCCTCCTTTAATATAACTGGATAGATCCCATCCACCCCGGGTGCCTTTCTTGTGTTTATCTTCAACAGTTTCTCCTCCACTTTACTCCCAGTTATTTCAAGATTCTGAAGCTTACTGCTAGAGTTGAACACACCTCTGGCATTCCCCTCGCTGAATAACTCCTCATGTGTGAATGTCGATGCAAAATATTCATTTAGTTTGTTAGCTACCTGAGCAGGATCATCAACACTTGACCCATCAATATCAAGTGGACCAATCTGATTCATCCCCTTCCTTCTAGAGTTTACATAAGTAAAGAACTCTTTGCTGTTTTTCTTTGCATCCCTTGCCAAGGATTTCTCGTAATCTGCCTTCGCCTGCCTAACCTCCTTTGTAACTTGGTTGCATATCAACTTGTATCTATCATAGGCTTCTGTGTCATGTGTTAATTTGTATGTATCCCATGCATTTTTCTTCTCTGCCATATGCCTCATTAGTTCATCTGACATCCATTTTGGCCTAAACCTTGAACAATATTTCTTAGTTGGTATGTAAAGCCTAGTAGCTTCCAAGATAAGTTCTTTGAATGCTTCCCATTTTGAATTTGCTGTTGGTAACATCATCAGTTGGTCCCACTGTATAGAATTTAAATACTGTCTCAGTCCATCGTAGTCGCCTTTACGGAAGCAATAACCCTTCCCTTTACCCCTAATGGTAGTTACCTCTTTGAGTAAATCCCACTTCAGCACACTGTGATCACTGCCACCTAGTGGTTCATTTATCTGCAGATTCTTAATGCATGAAGAATCACTGCTGATAATCAAATCAAGAGTATTACTCCCTCTAGTTGCCTCCCGAACATGCTGATGTAGAAAACAATCATCCAATAAATCCACAAAAGCCCTGCTAGTGTGTGAGTAACCAGCCCCCAAAATCCAGTCAATATCTGGGAAATTAAAATCTCCCATTATAAGACACTCTGATTTACTGGCCCACTCTATTTCCCTGTACAGTTCCTTATTATACTCATCAGAGTCATTAGGCCTATAGCACACTCCTACTCTCAATTTTGATCTCCCAATGTTTATGTCACACCAAACTGACTCCACACTGCACTGTCCAGCGATGTCAACTGGCTTCACTTCCTTGGTTTTTATGTGTTTCTTAACTAATAGCATAACACCTCCCCCCTTCCTATCCTGTCTATCCTTTCTGTAGACGTTGTACTCCCCAAATTGCAGTTCCGCATCCCTTATATCTGTGTGACACCACGTCTCTGATATCCCAACAATATCTGCCTTCGATGTTTTGAGCAATACACCTCAAATTCATCAAATTTATTTACTAAACTCCTGGCATTGGTGTACACGCAAGTATACCGGCACCTGTTTCTATTCTTATCTACCCTAACACAACCCATGTGTTTACTTGTACCGCAATGGCTCCCAGCAGTCTCTGAAATACCATGCATCTTGTTTTTCAGGCTTCTGCTCATTCTAATAGAAGCAGTGCAAGAATCTCTTTCACCTGTGCCAGTGGCTACTGTCAATCTATTGGTCTTTGTCTCCCCCCAAGCTAGCAGTTTTCCGACCCACCTAACACTGCCTCGATAGCATCAGCAAATATTCTTGCACCCTTTCTATTTAAGTGTATCCCATCCCTGTAGAAGCTGGTTTGGTTTTGGTTTTTTTTTTGGGAGCATTAGCAACTAAGGCCATATTGCTCCGGGGATATGCGGTGGTCATTCCTTGACCTTTCCACATCCTCCGTATTTGGTGGTCACGGGCTCGAACCCCGGTCTAATCAAGAAGCGTGTATTACGCACTGCTGCTCCTGCCCACCTGGCTACGGAGGCGCCCCCTGTAGAAGCAATCTCTCCTGTTAACAAGTACAGTCCAGGCTGAAAAAAAAATTCTACCCCTTGAGCCTTGCACAATCTTTCCAGGGCCGAATTGATCGACAAGGCTCTCATCATATACTCCCTCCTATCGTGTCTGGGCAGAATTGCAGACACTTTCAAATTCAACCCTAATTCTCGGCTTTTGTTCAACAGTGACCTGTACTTGTTAAGTAATTCTGCCGGTCTCCTACTCTTAATATTATTAGTGCCAACGTGTACAACTATATCGCCTTTTGTGCCCTTAAAAGATGATATTCGCTCTACAACGTCATCAACCTTTGCCCCTGGCAGACATACCCTGGTCCTGTTCCACCTATCCTTTTTACAAAGCATGTTCCCCGTTTCCCTGACAATAGAGTCACCAACAACTACTAGTTCCTTCGGGACCAGCGCATTCTGCCTTGGGGGTTGTCTCTGTGTCACGCGATGCCCAAGTGCAAGCTCTGGCGTTGATGTGGGCAGCTGAGAGCTTGATGGGCCCCTCAATTTAGTTTCTTCGAGGGCATCCACCCTGTCCTTCAAGCTCTCATATAGGCCCATAAGAACACCGAGTTGTTGCCTGATATCAATACACTCCTTGCATCGCGCACACACAAAGACATCCCCCTTGGCAGTATCATGTCCCGTACCCGATTGTTCTGCAAACATCAAGCAAACAGTGCATTTTATAAGGCTGTGAGTCAGAGGACAACTGCCCCCCTCAGTTCTGCTCTGAGCCATAGCACTTCCATTAGCTTGAGCCTTTTGCTTTGCTGCTCTGGTCTGAGTCATGATTCTATTAATTTATTAATTAATTATGTTATTAATTATATTACGTTTGTAATCTAAGTCGTTATATGTATTTATATATATGGATTTGTTATATGGATTTGCCGTTATATGGATTTGAGCAAGCTCAATGCTGATCAGATTCTTCCTCTCACTCAGGCACCTGAGGGGTGTGTATTCTGAGTGAGAGGTATAGTATAGAGAACATATAGTATAGAGGACTAACAGGCTAGTGTTGTTGTGGGGTTACGATGACCTGGCTGTGAGATCAGCCAGTTCATAACCTTAATCCCAATGTGGCTTGGAAACGTATGTCAAAAGAACACCTAGAAAAAGAATGTAATATCTGCTGGATCTGGGTCAGGAATGGATGAAGATTATACTCAATTCACAATAAAGCCTGTAGTATACTTAAAGAATCAGTTTACATCATACACCTTTGGTACTTGTAGGGTTATTAGTCCAAGGCTAATTCTATAGCATACAACTCAGCTGTGTATGCTGCATTTGTGGGGAACCAGATATAGAGTTATCTGGGAAGATGGCAGCAAATCTGATGGATAACCCCAACCTTGAGCCATCAGTAAAGACAGGCAAGTCAGAGCAGTAGGCTCGGTGGGCAGCACAGAGTTGTTGGTAGAGAGAAGATGGGGTGATGGGGTGATGGTCTTAGCCCAGTTTTTAAATGGGAAGTCACATGATGGTAAGCAAACATGCCAGGGTAGAAGTAGTTGCCTTGGTGACTGGACAACATTGTCTACCATGATATCAAGCTTACTTAGGAGTTCTTGGACAAGGATACCAATGAGACATTTGGCAGTCTAACGAGTGTTATAGTTTCCCGTAGTTGTTTAAAAACCAATGTCCATGTAGGGTTGTCTGGCAGAGATTTCAGTTTAAAAGTATATTTTAGTGACAACTGTTTTCATCGGAGTATGGTGGTTTGCCTGCTTCGACGTATAAACTCTAGATAGACGTTCTAAATGCTATAGTAGCAGCACGGATGGCTTGAGGGTGGACTAGTTCTAGTAATCATAGTATGCTGTTTCTTGCTGATACTTACACTTGGGACCCATAATCTAATTTAGATCGGACAAGTGTCTGTTATAGGCAAAGTGCAGCAGTCTGCTCTCCAATTATTAGATAACATGGCTTGTAGGAGGTCCAATTCCCTTGTGCAATTTGTCTGCAGTCAATGGGTATGTGATAGAAATGTCAACTTATTATCAAATATGTCCCAAGAATTTTGTCTCAGGTACAACTGGAATGATGTTTTGTCCAATCATGAATTCTGGTTCAGGGTGAAGGTTCTGTTTGTGAAAAAATTGTACACAGACAGTCTTCTCTATAGAAGACTGTCTGTGTCAATGATGTGCTGCAATTGCCTTTCGATAACCCTCATGTTGCACTACTGCAAAAAGATGGTAAAGTCGTTGACAAAGAGGGCACTGTTTACAGTTGGAAGTAGTTGTTCAATAACAGAATTAACTTTGATAGCAAAAAAACATAACACTTATAACTGAACCTTGTGGGACTCCCTCCTCTTGGAAAAAAGATCGAGAGAGAATGGATCTCACATGAATTTGGAATGAGCAGTTCAATAAAAATTTTTTAATAAAAAGAGCTATATGATCCCCAAGACTAAGATTATAGATGTCTTTTAGAATTCCAAATTTCCAAGTCATGTCACACGCTTTCTTCATATCAAAGAAAATCGACTCCTGATGCTCGCATTTCAGATAGATATTTCCATTCTTATTAAATGGTTGAGTGTTGATCTGAAACTGATCTTCGAGATATATTCTGTTGTATACACAAAGCGGGCAATCATTAGATTCAGATGCAAGATGTTTCATCATGTCATAATGGATGTCATTTGGTTTGATGGCACTCACCTGGAACAGAGATAGTGCTGCTTTCAGTTCCCATGCTGTGAAAGGCTGATTACATGCTTCACAGTTATGATGACAGTTTCAAAAACTGCTTTTCAGCTTTTTGTTTCAGGGCCAGAAACATGGAGGTGGGGAGATGATATGGCAGACAATTTTGCTAACACCTCCCACAATTTTAGTTGGGTCTGCTATGGTATATCCATTATTTTCTAGGATCAATAGTGTGAATTGCATATGTGCTCTTCAGACTTTGTCCAGGACAAGCTTACACGAGACCGTCTGGCTAATGGAATATGTGAAATGGATCGAAGATTCCATTGTGCATGTGCATTGGCACATGCACGTTTAAAGACAATTAGGTTATTTGTGGTGGGGAAAGGACAAAATTTCCCCCACGACTTGTTTTGCACCTTTCTTGCAGCTGTGCATTCAGCATTCCACCATGGTTTTGAGAAAGGTAGAAACCATGTCGACATCTTCAGAACTGTAATTGCTGCTGCTGCTCGGATGTCACTTTTTGTGACGTACATACCTATCTTGTTAATTGGCTGCCTGCTGACTGTGGAGTTATTAAATGTTTCCAGAGATTTAAAGGCATTCCAGTCAGCATGATCAATCTTCCACCATGGTATACTAGATGGGTGGCATGGTCTCCCTTGGCAAAGGATGGATATCAAAGGGAAATGACCACTACCATAAAGGTTATCTTCAACCTCCTATATACAAACAGGGAGGAGAGAAGGGGAGCACAGAGGTCGATTGCAGTACAGTATGGGTGAGCATGAAGAAGGTGTCAGATACCACATTTAGAATGGACAGATCTTTTTCTAGCATAAGCTTGACAATCCAATCCCTTTTGTTCATGTTAGCACTACCCCACAGAGTATTATGTCCAATGACATCCCCTAGTAATAGAAAAGGGAGTGGAAACTAAATGAGATCATCAAGGTTTACCTGGCGTATGTTTTTCAAAGGTGGTAAATATATAGATTATAGCATTAGTAGAGACATATGATGCAAGCTTATACAGCATCAGCTAAAAAAAAAAAAAAAAAAAAAAAAACGTTCCCATTCCAAATGCTTATCTAGTTCTGCCTTGAATTTATTTAAGCTATCAACTTCCACAACAACAAATGGAAGTTTGTACCAGCAATTAAATACCCGCTGGCTAAAGGCAAATTTCCACGCATCTATTCAACAACTGTCTTTCCTCAATATATGACTCGATTCAATTGCCTCACAGGCACCTAGCCGACAGATGCTGCAATTGCAGAACTTAAGCCTTTCTTTGTAAAACAGCACCCCTTTGTTCCCCTCACCAGTCTTGTTGCCTATCTCTGTACTCGCTCTAGCAACTCTACATTCTTGATAAAATGAGGCTTCAGAACCTGTACACCGCACTCAAGGTTTGGCCCAACCACTGCCTTATACAAGGGAATAATCACGTCCTTGTCCCTGCTCACAAAATTCCTATAATCTCTGAAAAAACCAAACCCCACGACCTACCCTGGCAGCCTGTCACTGCTGCTCAGAAAACTTCATATCTGACTGTACAATTACCCCAGATCTCTTTCATTTTCCACTACCCTCAGTGTAATACCACTCAGTTGGTATGTTACTCCAGGGTTACTGGTACCCATATATAGTACTTTGCATTTGTCAATGTTAAACTTTAGTTGCCACTTCTCAGCCCATCTGCCCAACTTCTCCAGACCTTGTTACAGCAGCAAACTATCATTACTGTTATTAACAACCCTGCCAACCTTTGTATCATCTGCAAACTTTGACATTAAACTTGATATAGCTTCATCAATACCACTGATAAATATACAAAACAACAATGGGCTCAACAGTGAACCCTGGGGGGGCACCACTAATAACATTAATCCACGAGGAGCTGAGTGTATTGATTACCACTTTCTGTCTTCTCCCACTCGATCATTTTTATCCATTGTAGCAACTTGCCCTTAATGCCATACTGCACCAATTTGTACAGTAGCCTTCCACGTTCTACATTATCAAAAGCTTTCTTGAAATCCAAGTATATGATATCAAAACTATTTTTTGCATCCAGCTCCTTTGTGACCATGTCATAGTATTCAATCAAATTGGTCAGGCAAGACTTCCCATTAACAAACCCATGCTGTGCCTGAATTATTACTGCAGTCTTGTCTAGATGATCCTTCAATGCTTCTTTAACCCATGACTCCATTATTTTCCCTGGAACAGAAGTCAAACTAATTAGAAGTCAAACTGTAATTACTCGTGTCACACTTTGATACCCCTTTGTGAACTGGAGATACATTTAGACATCTCTAGTCCATGGGACTTCACCCGAGTCCAAGGATGCTCTCATAATTATGGCTAAGGGTTTGCTTGCTTCCTTTGCCACTTGCTTTAATATAACTGTTTAGATCCCATCCACCCCAGGTGCCTTTCTAATGTTTAACTTCAACAACTTCTCCTCCACTTTTCTCTCAGTTATTACAAAATCATTTAACTTCCTGTTAGAGTTTGATAAACATCTGGCCCTCTCCTCCTTGAATAACTCCTCATGTGTGAATGTAGATGCAAAATACTCATTTAGTTTGGCAGCTATCTGAGAATGATCATCTACAGTGGAACCACTGATATCAAGTGGACCAATTTGATTCATCCCCTTCCTTTTATAGTTTATATAAGTAAAGAAATCTTTGCTGTTTTATTTTGCGTCCTTTGCCAAATATTTTTCATAATCTGCCTTTGCTTGCCTAACCTCCTTTGTGACTTGATTACAGATTAGCTTATATCTACCAAAGGCTTTGTGTCATCTGATAATTTATATGCATCCCATGCTTTTTCTTTTGTGTCACGAGTCTCATTAGTTCATCTGACATCCATTCGGCCTAATCCTAGAACAATATTTCTTAGTTGGAACAAAAAGCCTAGTAGTCCAAGATTACTTCCTTGAATGCTTCCCATTTGGAATTTGCTGTTGGTATCATCAGTTGGTCACACTGTATAGAATTTCAAAAATCTCTGAGACCACTGTAGTCACCTTTACGAAAACAAAAACCCGAACCCTTCCCTTTACACTGATGGTAGTTACATCTTTAAGTAAATCTCACGTCAATACACTGTGATCACTGCCACCTAGTGGTTCCTTTATTTGCAGATTCTTAATGCATGAAGAATCACTGCTGATAATCAGATCAAGAGTGTTACTCCCTCTGGTTGCCTCTCTAACATGCTGCTGTAGAAAACAATCATTCAATAAATCCACAAAAGCCTTGTTATCTGGGAAGGGAAAATCCCCCATTATAAAACACTCTGATTGGTTGGCCCACTACAAAGGGTACTAGGAAAGTTTTGCAATACAGCTTTGTTTATTTAATTTTTTCAAAGTAATTTCCTCTACATTCAATACACCTCTCCATCCTCCGAAACCAATCTTTAAACCAGTTCTGCCAAGTTTCACTAGGGAGTAAAGCACACTCGTTGTCCCAAGCCCGTAGAAGGTCCTCATCACTGGAAAACCGCCTCCCTTTTAGCTTCATTTTCACATGCGGGAACAGTGCAAAGTCGCAGGGAGCAAGGTCTGGACTGTAGGGAGGGTGCTCGAGAAGTTTCAGTCCTGTCGTGGTCAAATATTCGGTGCAGGCTTTGGCGCGGTGAGCTCGAGCATTATCGTGATGGCGGTACCAGGTGTCCATTCTTGACTTTGGCCGCAGGTTCTTCATAGATCCAATGACTTTAGGCAGGCATTGTTCAGTATACCACTTAGCTGTGACTGTCTTCTGCGTGTCCAAAACGACATGTTCCACAATTCCACTCGATTTGAAAAATACAGCTATCATTTTCTTCTTTACAGATCGGGATTTTCTGACAATTACGGGTGTGTCGTCATCATCAAAGAACCAAACTTTGTTTTGAGCCTTGGTCGGCAGATCGTAATAGTACAGCCAAGTCTCGTCACCTGTCACGATGTTGTTCACATACCGAGATTGTCCCTTATCAAACTTTTTTAACATCTCCCGGCACCAAGTCACACGTCGTGTCATCTGCTCTTCAGTCAGTTGATGCGGCACCCATAGAGAACAAAGTTTCTTCACGTGCAAATGATCTTGCAGAATCGAACGAATTGCTGGTGCATTTAGGCCCAAAGTATCCTCTATCTGTTGGTAGGTCACTCGCCTGTTTTCGTCAAGCATTTTCCTCACAGCAGTAACGTTTTCCTCCGTAACTGACGTTCGTGGCCTTCCCGACCTCTCAGAATCCTCCAGAGTGAAATTTCCCCTTTGGAATTCTCTATACCACCTGAATATCGTTGTACGATGTGGACAATCATCATCTAGTGCAAGAGTCATTTCTTCTAAGCACTGGTCTATGGTTAAACCACGCACGAAATTATACCGCAAAACTGTCCTTATCTCATTTCGTGACCACGATGCCATCGCAAGCACTTTACACTCTCACTACTAATGAATAACTGAGCCCATCGACTTGGCGCGGCGGCTACTATGCACGTATGAACATGTCTCAACATGCAGCAACAAGCAGCTTCCTGTGATTCATTGTTGCGTCACATTGCAAAACTTTCCTAGTACCCTTTGTATTTCTCTGCATAATTGTTCATTGTACTCATCACAGTTATTATGCCTATAACAAACTCCTATCCTCATTTTTGTTTTCCCAGTGCTTATGTCACACCAAACTGACTCAACATTGCATTGTCCATCTATGTCAATTGGATGCACTTCCTTAGATTTTGTTTCTTAATTAACAGCATAACCCCTCCTCACTTCCTATCCTGTCTATCCTTTCTGTACACATTGTACTCCCCAAATTCCAATTCTGCATTCCTAATATCTGTGTGACACCATGTCTCTGATATCCCAACAATATCTGCCTTTGATGTCTTTGACCAGCACTTCAAATTCATCAAATTTATTTACTATACTCCTAGCATTTGTGTAAACACAAGTATACATGCACCTGATCTTGCTCTTAGTTACACTAACACAGCCCATGTATTTACACGTTTCATGACCCTCAGCAGTTTCTGTAATCTCCAGCACCTTGCTTTCCGGGCTGTCCATTCCAATAGAAGCAGTGCAAAAATCATTTCCACACTGCCTGCAGCTACTGTTAATCTATTAAGTCTGTGAATTTCTCCCCAAGCTAGCAGCTTTCTGACCCACCTAACATTGCTTCTATACCACCAGCAAATATTCTTGCACCCTTTCTATTTAAGTATAAATCATCCCTGTAGAAGCAATCTCTGCTATTAACAAGCAGAGACCACACTGAAAAAAATTCTACCCTTTGCACAATCTCTCCAAGGCCGAATTGATCGACAAGGCTCTCATCATATACATACTCTCTCCTATCATGTCTGGGCTGAATTGTAGACACTTTCAAAATTAATCCTAACTCGGGACTTTTTTTTCAACATTGACCTATACTTGTTAAGTAAATCCACAGATCTTCTACACAATGTCATTACTGCCAAGTGCACAATGATATCACCTTTTGTGTCCTTAAAAAACAATATCTGCTCTACAACGTCATCAACCTTTGCCCTGGAAGACACACCCTCGTCCTATTCCACCTATCCCTTTTGAACAATATATTTCCCAGTTCCCTGAAAATTAAGTCACTGACAATAAATAACTCTTGTGGGATAACTCTTGCTGCTGTGTTTCCTGGTGCACAAGAGTGAGTTCTGCCGTTGAGTTGGGCAGCTGAGAGCTTGATAGGCCCCATTTGAATTCCTTTGAGGTGGTCATCTACCTGACTCTTCAAACTTTCACAGAAGCCCATCAGAACGTTGAGTTGGCATCTAATTTCTTCACATTCTCTGAACCTAGCACGCACGCACGCACGCACGCACACACACACACACACACACACACACACACACACACACACACACACACACACACACACACACACACACACACACACACACACACACACATCCCCCATGGCTAGATTGTGTCCTGTTCTAGATAGGTCTGCGAACATGTCACATTTTTTTTAGACTGTGATGTGTTGGAGAATCGCCCCCTTCGGTTCTCTCCCGAACCACAGCACTTTGTGCATGCTGCTTTGCTGCTGAGAAACCCTGCTGTTGGATGAACTGCTATCACCTCCAAAGTGGCATAGATTGACATAGGTATGGTTACCCACAAGGATGTCGACTCCTCCAGAGGCAGGTAAAACTCAAGTTCTGTCTTTATGAATAATACAGCAGTTATGCAAGTGAGGGTACTCATTTGCCTTTAAATAGGTCTCCTATAAGCAAAAGCATGTTGGTTCATGCTTACAGAGGAGGGCGTTAAAGCCATCAACAATTCCACTGTATAAATCCATGGAAATTCCAATGTTAAATGTTAGCGTGGTTATTATTTAGATCTTGGTGGTCCGTCAAATTCCTTCTGAAGAACTGAGGTATTTATTTTCTCAGTCCTGGATTTTTCTTTCTTTGTAAAGGATGGGTGTTGGCCTGTATCCATTTCTTCTTCTTCGCAGGGTTCCAGGACTGAGTTGTCTGGTACCTCCTTGTCTTTGACATCCATTTTCTCGTGTTATCAGTGGCTTTTCTTTCCCACTTAGTTTCGGTAGTGGTGGAGCATTAAGAACTATCGATATTGGAATGGCAACTGACTGGGTTTTTATGCTCAATAAATAGCATGCAACAGGAGTGAATGCCTCCTTCGATGGGATACACATATTGTATGTTGCAGTGGAATGTGTCCCTGCAACTTTCTCCACATATGTAGGCTTTTTACTATTTATTAGCTTGACTGCTTTCCTTGCCTCCTGATAGGGTATGTTCAACTCTGCCTTGGGCCTTTCTATGTCTTTCTCGTCTTTCTACCGCTGGCATGCCCCGGAGTATGCAGAGTGCTTATCTTCACAGTTGGCGAAAGTGGGTTTGGTAGCTGTATATGAGGTGATTTCATGGTGTTTTGCACTGCAACGAGAACAAGCAGTCACTCCACAGCAGGCCATCTGCAAATGCCCATATTTTTGGCATTTAAAATATCACAGGGGGTTTGGAATGTATTTTTTTTATGTGAACCCCAAACACGAGGTATTAGAACCTATAGTACTTAGTACCGTGCTTGGGTTAAGGAGAAGTATGAGGAGAGGGGGATGCCGGAAACTTTGCTCTAGAGACTAAACATGGGTTTCACCACTTCAAGCCTCCAATAAGCAAAGTGGTGGTATTTCATCAGTTGATGAAAGTCATCTACCACCTGAAGACTGGCCTGATATTGCAATTTATATACCCAGTTTAACTTCGAAATTCTTTTAACAGCTACCACTCCCGGTGGTTTTAGCTCTCAGCAGATTTCCTCCACAGCGACCTCAAGGAGGTCCTACTCTGGGATGACACTAGGATAAGTTTAACGTTCAGTGTGGTGTCACGGTTATCGCTATTCTTCTGATTGCTGTTGATGACATTATCTGCTCTGAGTGCCCATCACTGTTCGTTTCAATTAAGTGGTCCCTAAAACGAAGCCTTTTAACTGATTTAGGGGAATCTGCTGACCCCCTGTAAACCCTTCTGCAACATTTTCCCAATAGGTTTCTCAGTTTGTGAATGGATAATCAAGAATCTTGATTATCCATTCACATAACCTTAATAATCAAGAATCTTGGAGTAGGACTCAATGGTTCTTTGGTTTGTGCCATCAATGCTACATTGGCTTTGTCTATATCATCAGTTTGATTTTCAGTTAGGGACTGGGTTGGGGCATCAGAAAAAAATAGTTTATCAGGATTGATAGCATTTTTTATTATTGTTCAGTGCCGGGCTCCCCACCCACCACAGAGCCCAATGGGATGCCCACTACCCAGCAAGCAATAAATGTGCTCGGGAATGGGATGCCAGGGCTCCCAGACTCGAGGTTAGGGGGATGTCACTAACACAGCTGACCCTTGTAGGTGAACCTACTAGCCGATTGATACTAGCTGGGCGTTCCAGGACCACCCATCTTGTCGAAGCAGTGGCCAAAGTGGTGTGTTGAAGTCGGGCCCTCAACCACCAGCACTATTCATTTATAATATAAGGAAATGAGAAATTTTCGTAAAATCAGAAATAATTAAAAATTCCAGTTTGCTTGAGGCAGTTGAAAAATGCAGATATATTTGCATTTTCACCAATGAGATTCACTAAAATTATTGGTTTATTAAGATTCACTAGTGACAGCAGGGTTGAAGTTCTGTCTTGTCTATAGTAGGGGCAGTCAATGTGTATGTGTTTAACAGTCAGATTTATGTAACCATGTGGACACAGTGATGGATCGTCTCCTGTGAGTAAATAAAGATGGGGTCAGATGGGTATGACCTATTCTTGCCCCTGAAAGGATGACTACTTCTTGTCTTGATGTATGAACACTGGAGTGCCAAATTTTCGGATCATGTTTAAACTGAAAGAGTTTATTATTTGTTTGAGAGTGCCATATTGTTGTCCATTTGACAAGCATACAGCTTGAATAGTTAATGCATAGTCTGATTGCAGAACAGGGATATTAGTTAAGTCTAAGGTAGTTGGATTTTTTGCAGCTTTGTCAGCAAGTTCATTGCCTAAGATACCAGAATGTGCTGGAATCCAACAGAAGGTGACCTGTTGATGGCATTCTTCAATTTTTAGTAATATGCTTCATATTTCGTCTATAACAGGGTAAACTTTATCTGAGGAATTACATAAAGCCATGACTGAACTGAACGAATTGATATAAATAACAGATTTTAAAGAACGGTCAGAACAGAGATTTCGTAAGGCCAGTTTAATTGCATAAAAAATGGTATTCGGAAACATTGCAGCTGCTCCGACGTTTGAATTAGATTTAGAGCCATCTGTATAAATTGGGGAAAAATCAATATATCTTTGAGTGTGGACTGCATAAAGTTTTTTGATATTTGATACTTGTAAAATGCCCTTTCCCCATTGGTAGAGGTAAGGGTCACAAGTCAATAGAGGAAGAGAAGCCCATGGTGGTTGACAGCAGGTTGCTACCTGTTGTACAGAATGAATGGAAACATTCCAAACTTCCATCAGTTCAAGAAGGCGAAGACCAGCTGGCTTTACTATGCAAGGTTTATTTCTGAAGAGGTTTTCTAATGGTGGATAGAACAGGTATGACTGAATGGAATGCAAGGCACAACTTTTTATCTTGACAGTATACTTCAATAATAGTGTTTTTCCTATGTAAATTTAGTGGGGACTCATGGGCATCAATGTAGAGACTATGTGCTGGTGATGTTCTGAAAGCACCAAGTGCAAGCCTCAAAGCACTATGCTGAATGGGATCAAGCCAGTGCAATGCATTCATTCTGACTGAATAATATATGGGGACTCCATAATCCAGACACGATCTGATTAATGCCCTGTACCCAAGATCTGCACCCCATGTTTGGGCGGATAAAGCTTTGAGTATGTTTAGCTTTTTCAGACAGAAAGTATGTACATTTTTATTATGATCTAAGAAATTTATAACTTCTTCTAAAGGATCAATCCCAGGAATCTGATGTTATTAGTGACTGGGAGGGAGACATTGGAAATTTGAAGTTCAGGATCTGGATGAAATTTGCGTTGTGTACAAAAATGGATAGCAATTGTTTTCTGCTGTGAGAGTCAATAGCCATTGAGGCTGGCCCACTGTTTTTTTTTTTTTTTTTTTTTTTAATTAAGTGATATCTGAAGCTGTCTTTCAATAGTTTTGGGAGTGGCAGGAGATGGAAAGGTCATCTGCATAAAGGGAAGTCTCAACTGTGTTTGGAAGCTGTTTAGTGATAGAATCTATTCTAAGAGCAAAACCAGTGGTACTCAGTACTGATCCCTGTGGAACACCTTCCTTAATGAAAGTTGCAGAGAGGGCATGTTGGTATCGCACTTGGAACGATCTAGAATTTAGAAAATTCTGAACAAATTTGGGAAGGTTACCCTGTAGACGGAGAGTGTAAAGATCACTAAGCATGCCATGCCACCATGTGGTGTCAAACGCCTTCTTCATATCAATTGAAACCATTACTAGATGTTTGTGTTTAACGAAGGCATTCCGAATGGAAAATTCAGCCCTGACAATGAGATCCAAGCATGACCTGTTTTTTTCTAAAGCCATGTTGACTATGGCTTTAGAAAGTTGGAACATTAGATGTTCCAACCCAATGATCCAGACGAGTTTACTGTGGACAACTTTTCAGGGATTTTGCTGAGGCAGCTTGAGAGAGAGAGAATGGTCTATAGCTAAGGGGGTTGGATTGATCTTTTCCAGGTCATGCAAAAGTTCAGAATATTGCAGAGGTTTGTTATACGGTAGAATGAGGCTAGTTCGAAAGTTAATAGAATAGTGTTCTGTACTGTTTCGCTGGAAAGATGTAGTATAAGCTGATGCTGCTGAGATTTTGGCAAAAGTATTGCTCAAAGCATTAGCTATATCCAAGAGATTAGATAGATCTCGCCCATTCCAGGAGAGGATTGGAGAAGGTATGGTTAGAAGCTTACCAGAAAGCTGTCTAATTTTTTTCCCAAATTATTGTGCTGTCAGTGTTTCTGCTGATGACAGATACAAAATAGGTCCAGAATTTTTTTTTTTGGCTTGCCTTCATAGGTAATGGGCTTTTGCCTTCAATGACTTACAATTTATCAGATTGGCTGTAGTTGGATATTGTCAAAACAAATTCAAGGCTTTATTTTTTGCTTTTGTGCATTCCTCATTCCACCAATAATTATAATACTTTTGGCCAGGGGGATTTGATAGTAGTATTGTGTCTTTGGCCACATTCAGGAGATGCGACGTGATGTAATATGTCACTTCATCAATAGGCTGGAGACGAATTTTTTCCTCATCGAAAGATACTGATGACTGGAATTTTGCCTAGCTTGCTTGGACAAATTTTTATTTCCTGCAGGGTTGAGCTAGAAGAGTCTGTGCTATTAATGGTGCATACAACTGGGAAGTGATCACTGCCCATAGGATCCATAACAACATACCACTCTATTGTCGGGGCCAGTAATGGAGAAATCTATTGCTGAGGTATGTCCAGTTGGGAGCTGAATGTGAGTGTGTGGGCAAACAAAACTTTCAAACCAGTGCCTTTGCTAGCTAAAAAAAAAAAAAAAAAAAAAAAACTTATCCCGCCAGTATTATCACCAGTTTCACTAGTGTTGATAAAGGTGTTTTGCCTTTTCACGAATGATGCGTGAACTTAATGGAATTTCATTTTGGGTTAGTCTTCTATCCACAGATTTAAAGCCTTTTCCATTTTTTCTAATTTAACATCACGAGTTACAGAGCAAATTTTTGAAGCAATTAGCGCATTTTCACGGACACTACGGTGGATTTTTTCTTCCGATTCCTTGATTGATCACACCATTGACTCATTGATTTTATAATGTTTTTACCACAGACGAGACACTTTCACCATTATAAATTTTGTCTAATAACTCAATTTTACTCGTTAATGTCATCACCTTCTTTGATCTTTTCACAATTCCCTTGATATTCGTATCCATATTTTTGTAGGGGTTAGAAAAGAACTTGTCTACAATAAAGTTACTTTCTTTTACCGTTAGCACACTCGAAAAAGTCTGTTTATACTAACACTGCAAAACAGTAGATTTTTCACTTTTGTAAGCATATCAATTTATAAATTTATTCAATTTATAAGCATATAAATTAAAAACAAACCATGAAACCTTCCATGACAAGCGCATATATCACATACTGAACAAGGATTAGCAGAAAACATCCATGCTCGCGATTTTGTCTTCCCTCTCCCCCCACCCACAGAGCGCTGTTTTGACCAAGTAAGATGATTTTAGCTGTGCCCATGTTTTTTTTATGGCAGAAAATGTTCATGCCACTTTAAAATTCACATTTTTTTTAGGTTTCTTTTTAAATTAAATCAGCGATCGCAAATACAGATACAGCAAGTAGCGGGGGTTTACTGTATGTAAATCTGATTTGTATAAGACAAAAGTTCTTAGAAGAGAAATATACATGTGCTCTCTCTCTTCTTCCCTCCCTCCCTTCTGCTGCAAGGTACACTTCTGTTTTCCATTTTTGGAAAGCAGGCTAAAAAAATATTTGTTCAACATATGTATGAAAATGCATCAAATTATACTATATGACCAAAAGTATTTTGGGATATATCCCTCCACAAATTTATGCACTGCACCCAGAAACCTCCTGGGCATGCACATCAGCTCCAGTTCAGCACCAGTATGGCTAGGGAATGAGAATTTACATCCTTTAACACTGGATGGCAGTTGGAATATGCATGAGTAAACACTTTGTGTCTGCAACTCATATGAACTCCGAAAAATCCATTCTGGCATATTCAATATTCGAAGATGGAAGCCCGTAGGCAAGTACCTCAATGAAACAAATGTCTGGATGGGTTCAAAACAAACCGAAAAGAGAATAGTGTACAGTGCACACTCCGTGGAAAACATCGAAGTCCAAGAGACCATAGGAAGATTCATCAATATATCAACCAGCCACAAGGAACCACACAGCACTGGGTTCAATGGAAGGACCACTGCACATATGCATAATATCATGCATATGTGCAGTGATATGCAAAGCAAAACTGGATGTGGAGTGATGGAAAGGGCTATCGAGTGATGAATTTGATACACAATATTTTGTTTCATGGCATATTTTGGTGCAGAGATTGTCCAAACAGAGCTTCCTGTTCAAGTGTAATGTCTTAGCAATGAAGTTTGGTTGAGATAGTATAACGGTATGGGTTATTTTGTTTAGACTGTCTTTTGGTGTTAATGCCCAAAATCGCAGTCCATGACAGCAGGCACTACCACAGACTCAGATGTTCTGGACAATTATACACTACCTATGTGATATATAATTTTACTACAGAAACAGGTCCTGTCTGGACAATGAACCACCTATTTGGCAGTACAACAGAAATGGGCCCTGTCAGTATCTGCAGGGCTTTTGTCCACAATCTAGTCCAGTAACAACAAAAATGTGGACTGAATTGAAGCATAAGCGGGACTGAGATACAAGTATGGGGAAAAATAGAGCATCTAATCAGTTTGCAGCCAAAATGCTCTGATAGCTGACTTGCAGGAGAAACAGAGGCAAATTGTGGCCAACAATTATCAAAAGTTGGTAGAAAGTATACCTAAGAGGATTGGGCTGTCATACAGGATACTATGTATTAGGTTTTAAATTAGAAGTTCTTTTTGCAACTTTTAATAATTATTGCAAGGTAACCGCATATTAAAATACTTTTATTACCTTCCAGAAACAGATATATTATAATAACCAAGAAGTGATGACCAGTGGTGAGGTGATAAATCTTTCCATATGTCTATATTTCGATGTTTAAGTCGAACTTTAACATTGCTTGCCTGACCATCCATTACACCATATTCTATTCCCTTCCACTGAAGACTTTCTCCAAGTTCTGGGTCTCTGTTAGTAGTATTACCACCAGTCAATGAAAGTAAAATGGGCTGCACAACTGAAAAAAAAAAAAAAATATATAATAAATAAATAAAAAATACTGATTTCAGTGCAATAATTTGACTAAAACAAATAAGCTAGTATTTGTATTCTAAAAAGTTAGTAAAATAATATTTAAGCAGGAATGACTTTTAGAAGGAAACCAGTAAAAATAACTAGTTATATTAACGCTTCAGTAGTTGTATGGATGATAACAGTCATCGACTGAATTTTAAATTAGTGCTAATAAATGGTAATTGCACTTGCAGTTGTGCAGCTCTCAGTACCTTCCTAACTTAAGCTAATTTACTGTTTCTGTGTGAAGCAAGGTCAGCAGGTGGTTAGTTTTCTGAGTAATCTGCATACAAATTGGCCTGGAGAACAACAGTTATCCATGTGACTAATCATGTTAAAATTTTACTGTCCATTACATTGTTGCATTCTGGTTCGCTGTTAATTCCTTTTATTCTATCCTTGTTATAATTTCAGTTTTCACTTAGATTTTAGAGTGCAGCATCATTCTCCTGTTATTTTATTTGCGTAAGTAGATTTTGCCATGTTGTGTTTTAAAAGATTTAGAGTAGATGATTTGTGTTGAGAGTTAAGCAGAATTGTTACAACAGATAAATGAGTGTATATATGCAGTACAGTAAGTATTCTGTATATTTACTGTGACAAATATTATTATAGTAAATATTCTGTATATTTACTGTGACAAAATACACTGGTGTGCAAAACTTACGGACCAACACTATTTCTAAATGTTACAACCACAAAATCTTTACTTAAAGTACTCTTTACTGATGAGAGTAGATTCAGTCTCAGCAGCAATTCTGGACGACAGCTAATCTGGCAAGAGGTTGGCACACGCACTATCACCCTGCAAAAATCACTGAAATGGATCGATATGGCGGTCAAGGTATTCCCCATCTGGCGAGGCATTATCTTGGATGGATGTACACAGCTACAGATACTGGAAGGCATTACTGTAACCGGTGCACACTACTGTACTGAGGTAATCCTTCCCCATGTGCGTCTGTTCCAAGGTGCCATTGGCCCCAAGTTCGTGTTTATGGATGATAGTGCCACACCCCATCACACTGCAGCTGTTGATATGCTTTTGGAAAGTGAGGACATTGTTCGTATGGATTGGCCTGCCTGTTCCATCTATCTAAATCCCATCAAACACATGTGGGACACTCTGGGGAGACACCTAGTGACACGTCCACACCCACCAGAAAATGATCACCAACTGAAGGTGGTGCTGACAAAGGAATGGACAATGTTACTGCAAGAACTTATCACCAACATTGTTCCAAGTATAGACAGGCAGTACAAAGCCTGCACCAACATTAGGGGTGGCCATATCTCCTACTGAGGACCACTTCCCTTTGTTCCATCTTTGGCAGTGATGCATCTGTATCATGGCAGCCAGTTAGGTCACCATTTTTGAATAAAGTCCCTCTGTACCGTTTTGTTTCCATTGTTGTATCGGTGTTGTTTCCTTCATCATTTCTGTAGCTCACAAGGCTCCTTTGATATGCTTTTCCCATTTCCAGGCCACTCCTATGAGAAGCTATAGGTGAAAACCTGACTGGTCCTTAAATTTCGCACACCAGAAAATAAATCTTCAAAATATATAGTACACATATCACGGAAAGCAATATCCTTACTGTGTGTTTAATGCATATGAAATACTAATAAATATTAGCATTAGTAGAGGCATGTGATGCATGAAAGCAAGCTTATGCAACATCAGCCAAAAAAAAAAAAAAAAAAAAAAACCTGCTCCCATTTCACCCCTCCATTCGTTCCAAATACCTGCCCAGCTCAGCCTTAAATTTATTTCGGCTATCAACTTCCACAACAAAAGATTGAAGTCTGTTCCACCAACCAACTACCAGCTGGCTAAAGGCAAACTTCTGCACATCTATCCTACAACTGTCTTTCCTCAATTTGAATTTATGTCCTCTCAGGTGATTATTCTGAGTAAGAGGAAGAATCCCATCAGCACTGAGCATGCTCAACCTATTCAAGACTTTATCCACCTCAATCAGATCACATCGCAGGTGCCGAGTCTCCAGACACTGTAATCTGCAAAACTTAAGCCTTTCTTCGTAAGAGCAACTCTTCGTTCCATTCACTAATCTTGCTGCCCTTCTCTGTACTCATTCCAACAGCTCTACATCCTTATTAAAATGAGGCCTCCAGACCTGTATACAGTACTCAAGGTGTGGCCTGACCATTGCCTTATACAAGGGGATAATCACCTCCTTATCCCTGCCAGAAAAATTCCTGTATATCATTGACAAGACACCATGAGCTACTCTTGCAGACTGTCTGCACTGTTCAGAAAACTTCATATCTGCCTGCACAATTACCCCCAGGTTCTTTTCATTCTCTACCATTGTCAGTGTAGTACCACAGAGTTGATATGTTACTCTGGGGTTACTGCTTCCCACATGTAGTACTTTACATCTGTCAATGTTAACCTTAATTTGCCACCTCTCAGGCAATCTGCTCAACTTTTCTAGATCCTGTTGCAGCAGCGTATTAGTGTCCTTAACAACCCTGCCAATCTTCGTATCGTCTGCAAACTTGGATATTAAACATGATATACCATCATCAATATCATTTATAAATACAGAAAACAACAATGGACTAACACTGAACCCTGAGGGACTCCACTAATAACATCAGTCCATGATGAGAAATGTCCATTGAATACCACTCTCTGTCTTCTCGTACTCAACCATCCCTTTATCCGGCACTTCCATAGCCAGGTGGGCAGGAGCAGCAGTGCATAGCGCACACTTCTTGATTAGACCGGGGTTCGAGCCCATGACCACCAAACACGGAGGATGCGGAAAGGTCAGGGAATGACAACTGCATATCCATGGAGCAATATGGCCTTAGTTGCTAATGCTCCTAAAAACCAAACAAACAAACCATCCCTTTATCCATAGCAGCGATTTGCCTCCAATGCCACACTGCTCCAATTTGTGCAGCAGTCTTCCATGTGCAACAGTATCAAAAGCCTTTCTAAGATTCAAATATATGATATCAAAGGTTATTCCCTGCATCCAGTTCCTTTGTAACAAAATCATAGTATCCAATACTTTCCCAGACAATACTTTCCCTCAACAAAACCATGCTGCGTCCAAGCTATAACTTGGACTAGTCTTGTCTAAATGATCCTGCAGTGCTTCTTTAACCAGTGCCTCCATTAATTTTCCTATAACAGAAGTTAAACTAACAGGTCTATAATTACTTGTGTCGCCCTTTGATCCTCTTTTGTGAATTGGGGTCACATTTGCACATCTTCTGTCCATGAGTACTTCCCCTGAGTCCAAGGAAGCTCTCATAATTATGGCTAAGGGTTTGCTTACTTTCTCTGCTGCCTCCTTTAATATAAATGAATAGATCGCATCCACCCCGGGTGCCTTTTTTATGTTCATCTTCAACAATTTCTCCTACACTTTGCTCTCAGTTATTACAAAATCACTTAGCTCCCTGTTAGAGTTTGACGCTCCTCATTGAATAACTCCTCATATGTGAATGTAGATGTAAAATACTTATTCAGTTTATCAGCTACCTGAGCATTCATCCCTTTCCTTCTAGAGTTTACATAGGTAAAGAACTCTTTGTGGTTTTTCTTTGTGACTTGGTTACAGACCAGCTTATATCTATCATAGGCTTTCATGTCACCCATTAATTTATATTATGTATCCCATGCATTTTTCTTCTCTGCCATATGTCTCATTAGTTCATCTGACATCCATTTAGGCCTGAACCTAGAACAATATTTCTTAGTTGGTATGTAAAGCCTAGTAGCTTCCAAGATAAATTCTTTGAATGCCTCACATTTTGAATTTACTGTTGGTAACATCATCAGTTGGTCCCACTGTATAGAATTTAAATACTGTTTCAGACCACCATAGTCATCTTTACAAAAGCAAAAAACCCTTCCCTTTACCCCTGATGACAGTTATCTCTTTGAATAAATCTCACTTCAGCACACTGTGTTCACTGCCACCTAGCATTTCCTTTATCTGCAGATTCTTAATGCATGAAGAATCACTACTGATAATCAGATCCAGAGTATTACTCCCTCTAGTTGCCTTCCGAACATGCTGATGCAGAAAACAATCATCCAATAAATCGATAAAAGCATTGCTAGTGTGCGAGTGACCAACCCACAGATCCCAGTCAATATCCGGGAAATTAAAATCTCCCATTATAAGACTCTCTGTTTTACTGGCCCACTCTATTTCATTATACAGTTTCTTATTATACTCACCAGAGTCATTAGGCCTATAACACACTCCTGCTCTCAATTTTGATCTCCCAATGCTTATGTAATACCAAACTGACTCGACACTGCACTGTCCAGCGATGTCACCTGGCTGCACTTCCTTGGATTTTATGTGTTTCTTAACTAATAGCATAACCCCTCCTCCCTTCCTATCCTGTCCCGTCTTTCCTTCCTGTATACACTGTACTCCCCAAATTCCAGTTCTGCATTCCTTATATCTGTGTGACACCACGTCTCTGATATCCCAATAATATCTGCCTTTGATGTTTTGAGCAACACCTCAAATTCATCAAATTTATTTACCAAACTCCTAGCATTGGTGTATATGCAAGTATACATGCACCTGTTCCTATTCTTAGCTAGCCTAACACAATCCATGTGTTTACTTGTACTGCAATGACTCCCAGCAGTCGCTGAAATACCCTGCATCTTGTTTTCCGGGCTGTTGCTCATTCCAATAGAAGCAGTGCAAGAATTACTCTCACCTCTGCCAGTGGCTACTGTTAGTCTATCAATCCTTGTATCCCCCAAGCTAGCAGTTTTCCGACCCACCTAACACTGCCTCGATAGCAACAGCAAATATTCTTGCACCCTTTCTATTTAAGTGTATCCCATCCCTGTAGAAGCAGTCTCTCCTGTTAGCAAGTACAGACCAGGCTGAAAAAAATTCTACCCTTTGAGCCTTGCACAATCTTTCCAGGGCCGAATTGATTGACAAAGCTCTCATCATACACTCCCTCCTATCGTGTCTGGGCAGAATTGCAAACACTTTCAAATTCAATCCTAATTCACAGCTTTTTTTCAACAGTGACCTGTACTGTTGAAAAAAAGTTATTCCACCGATCTCCTACTCTTAATATCATTAGTGCCAACGTGTACAACAATATCGCTTTTTGTGCCCTTAAAAGATGATATCCGCTCTACAATGTCATCAACCTTTACCCCCTGGCAGACATACCCCGTTCCTGTTCCGCTTATCCTTTTTACATACCATGTTACCCGTTTCCCTGACAATAATCACCAACTGATGTGTTTTATGTGTTTCTATTAGTATTGAAGATCACATTATTCCATGATGAGCCTTCTATAAATAACAATCTACTGATTGATAGAATAATCATAATTGATACAAATATTCAATACTTTATCATCATTGATAAAATATTCACAACAGAATGCCCAAAAGAATTATTTTATCAAGGTTGAATATTAGATGATTATTTATGGTCATCTTTTTCTTACAAAAACTTAAAACCAGTTTATAATGTCTCTGAACAGATTAAGAACACCTATTATGAAATTACAAAGGGACAAAAAAAAAAAAAAAAAAAAAATCCACAAGCTTAAAAATAAATTTTAAACTTGAGAACAATGGTCAACCATGTGACTAAAAGTGTAACGAAAGGTCACACGACTACTGAGGGGTTAAAGAAGGATTATTTAATGAAAATAAAATAACAGATATATAAAATAACAGTGTTCAGCTTGGTTTCAGATGGTGTTGCATGCATTTTAAGTGAGACATTTTTAGAGAAAACAGCAAAGAAAAAACGAAGTATTTATGTGTCTTTCTCTCCTCCCATCAATATACTTTGCACCCACTTTTTTCCTATTAATCAGCCAACAATTTTAACTGTGATTCAGATAATTTCACAAACTCAGTTGTTGTATTTGGGGGTTTCTGGTACAAGGGCCTCCTTATAAAAAACCCTCAGTAAAACATGATCAGGTCATATCGTGCCTGATCATGACTTTACTTATGACTAAATCTTCCATATTATGATGATCAGAATTGATCATATAAATTTATGCATCTCAAATAATGAAACCATTCAAAATATGCATCATTTCCATATCCAGATAGTTGACTGTTGGGGGTCATTCAATGAGGAGGAGGATTCTCTTCCATAAGCAAATACAGGCGAGTTGGATGGGAATAACTGATGTGGAGTCATTTCAGAATCACTTCTCACCTGCTTCTCCTGAAACTAGCTTGGTTTGGAGTTTATTGTAAAAAACTATTTGTAAGCTTAATAATAATAAAAAATGGTCAAAAAAGATGCAAACAATATATAAATAAGTATTAAAAGTATATATAAAATGAGGATATTTTAAAATCAATTTTAAAAAAAGAGCCCAACACATGGTTAACATCTAAAATTACACATAATCGAATGTAAGCTAAGTCAAATGACTAAAAGCAGTAAAAGATAAGTTGTTCATATCTAAAACGTGGACATTCATTTAAAATATGTCTAACTGTTAAAAAGGTATCACAATCCTCACACATATACAAGGATCATCAGCCCTCAGGAGGAAAGGACATGAAAGATATCCTAAGTGGAGGCGAGTGAGAACTTCCTCTTCAAATGTTTTTCTACACAGGTGTAATGGGGAATCATGCACTTCAATATAAAGACTTTGGATCACAGAAGTCCTGAAAACTCCCAGCGCAGTCCTCAGAGAACTGTGATGGATCACATTTAGCCATTTTAAAGTAGTGCTCCTGGCAGAGTCATACACTGGAAAACCACAATCTAGCCATGAACGGATTAAACTTCTATAAAATGCAGTAAAGTATACCAATCAGCTCCCCATGTCACTGACAAGACTGATCGAAGTATATTCAAATGCTTTATACAAGAAGTTCTGAAATAAGTGATGTGGGCTTGAAAATTTAGTTCGCGGTCTAATATTAGTCCACGAAATTTAACGGTATTAACAAGCGAGATTGGAGTATTGTTTATTTGCAGTTCAGTATCGGGATGAGAGCTTGTTTCTTGCAAAAGTGAGTGACAGTGCATTTCTTTTCCTGATAGTCTGTAACTGTTCCGTGAAGTTCAAGATTCTATTTTGGTTACGGCAAGTTGGAGCTGCTGTTCAATGGTTTTCATACTTTGGGATTGAAAGGAAATGGTAAAGTCATCTGTACATATACGTTTGAACAGTTTTTGGGATATCTCGTGTCATGCTGTTAACTTGGGTTGAAAACAGTGTTGGACTAAATACTGATCCCTGTGGGACTCCCTCTTCCTCAATGTGAGATGTAGAGAGTACGTATTTATATTGGACCTGAAAAGAAAGCAATCGAAGGAAATTTTGAATTATTTCTGGCAAATGGCCCCTAAACCCCAGATGGTAAAAGTCCATAACAATACCATGATGCCATGTAGTATTAAATGCCTTTTCAAGATCTAAATTTACCATGACTAGATGTTGTTTCATGACAAAGGCATTGCAGATATGAGATTTGGCTTTGATAAGCACGCCTAGCACTGATCTATTCTTCCAAAAGCCATATTTTCTGGAAGGAGATTGGCTGACTCCAAGATGTAAGTGAGCCTAGTATGAACTGGACACTGCTAGTGATTGGTATCGGTTGATTTCCCACTAATAATTTTGGTTCTGGATGTAGCTGACATATTTTACAAAAGTGAATGGCTGTAGTTTTGGTTGTTGATAGACAATAACCATTACGTGAAGTCCATGACACTATTTTGTTTATTGCAAGTTGCAATTGTAGTAGTAGTAGTGGCATGTGATGCAAGAAAGCATGTGTATGAGCTTATGCAGCATCAACCAAAAAAAAATCACACCATTCCCTCCAAATGCCTGTCCAGTTCCTCCTTAAATTTATTCAACCTATCAACTTCCACAACAACAGATGGAAGTTTGTTCCAGCAATTAACCACCCGCTGGCTAAATGCAAATTTCCGCACGTCTATTCTACATCTGTCTTTTCTTAATTTGAATTTATGCCCACTTAGGTTCGTAATCTGAACAAGTGGAAGGATCCCATCAGAATTCAGTGTGCTCAACCCATTAAAGGCCTTATACGCCTCAATCAGATCACCTCGCAGGTGCCTAGTCTCCAGCCACTGCAATTTGCAGAACTTAAGCCTCTCCTGGTAAGAGGATCCCTTCATTTCCCTCACCAATCTTGTTGCCCTTCTCTGTACATGCTCAAGTAAATCTACACCCTTCCTAAAATCAGGCCTCCAGACCTGTACGCAGTACTCAAGGCGTGGCCTGACCATTGCCTAATACAGAGGGATAATCACCTTTTCCCTGCTAGAAAAATTCCTATATATCATTGACAAAACCCCATGACCTGCCCTGGCAGCCTGTCTGCATTGCTCCGAAAACTTCATATCTGCCTGCACAATTACTCCCAGGTCTTTTTCATTTTCTACCACCTTAAGTGTAGTACCACACAGCTGGTACGTTTCTCTGGGGTTACTTCTACCCATATGCAGTACTTTGCATTTGTCACGGTTAAACTTCAGTTGCTACTTCTTAGCCCAACTGCCCAAATTATCTAGATCCTGTTGCAGTAGCACACTGCCATTAACAACACTGCCAACCTTTGTATCATCTGCAAACTTCGACATTAAGCCTGATATACCTTCATCAATATCATTGATAAATATACAAAACAACAGTGGACCCAACACCGAACCCTGTGGGACTCCACTAATAACATTAGTCCACGAAGAGCAGCACCCATTGATTACTACCCTCTGTCTTCTCCCACTTAACCATCCTTTTATACATTGTAGCAACTTAACCTTAATAACATTCTGCTCCAATTTGTACAATAGTCTTCCATGTGCAACAGTGTCTAAAGCTTTCCTGAAATCCAAATATATGATATAAAAATTATTTTTTGCATCCAGTTCCTTTGTAACCACATCATAATATCTAATCAAATTTGTCAGACAAGACTTTCCCTTAACAAACCCATGCTCTGTCTGAATTATTGCTGCAGTTAACCCGGAACAGAAGTTAAACTAATTGGTCTGTAATTTCTCGTGTCACCCTTCGATCCCCCTTTCTGAATTGGGGATACATTTACACATCTCCAGTCCGTGGGAACCTCCCCTGAGTCCAAGGATGCTCTCATAATTATGGCTAAGGGTTTGCTTAGTTGCTTTGCCGCCTCCTTTAATATAACTGGATAGATCCCATCCACTCCAGGTGTCTTTATGTTTAACTTCAACAATGTCTCCTCCACTTTGCTCTCAGTTATTAAAAAATCATTAAATATCCTGCTACAATTTGATAACCTTCTGCCATTTTCAAACCTTAATAATTCCTCATGTGTGAATGTAGATGCAGAATACTCATTATTTGCTATCTGAGCAGGATCATCAATAGTCGAACCATTGGAAAATCGCTCCCCTCAGTTCTCCCCCGAGTCACAGCGCTCCTGCCACTTTGTGCCCGTTGCTTTGCTGCTCTAGTTTGGGGCATGCTATTTTAAATTAATAAGATCAATAAATTAAATTTATTTATTGATAAATGTCAATACTACGCTATCTAATAGAAACAGTGAAGCGTATTACTCTATATAATTATGCGTTAGAGCTACCTCAATTAAAAATTTGAATTCCCTACCACTATATACAAAAACAATGGCTGCAAGATTCGAACGAAATAACGGTTTTATGTAAATTAAGTAGTAATCTACAAAAACTCTATCTAAATTAAAATAAAAATAACCAGCGTAACTATAACTATAAGACTACGTATTAAGTACAATATAAAATAACAATTATGTAAATAAAAAGGCAAACACTTATCCTTTTTCGGAGCCTGTAACTCACAGCTGTAATTTTTTCTAAAGAGAGTCCATTGTCTTTCAATGGAACACATATTCTGTGAATGGCAAGATATTGCAAGGTCATCATGGCATAAAGATAGATGTCTACGTTATGCAAAATGTTATACACTAAACTGTTTATTCTAATAGAAAAGAATGTAGTGCTGAGCACTGATCCCTGTGGTACACCTTCTCTTTGGACAATAGACTACGACAATAGTTAGGCTGTTTTTTGGATGCAGGGCATTTTTTCTGGTCTTTTTTTGGGAATGTGGGGCGACCAGTATCCATAGTGTCATTTGTCATTGACATGCAATTCTAGGATCGGTTCCTCATAATCCGGGTGTACATCCACTTCCATACTGTTGGTTTGTGGTTCGGCTTGCTTTCTTACAACCTTTAGTAGTTTGCATTCTCTGAGTATCCTGCGAGACTGTTGGAGTATCAGTTAGGATACTAATTGGAGTGTTTGTGGCCTCACTGGTTTTAGTTACAGGAGTATCTTTTCTGGAGGCTGATAAGGTCTTCTTAACCCAATTTGCAAAAGAGGTATTCGGTGGTATTGACACATCTGTTTGAGCTGCAGTTGAAAGATAGCTCCGGGTGCGAGATGCATAGGATAGACTGGGCATGGTCAACAAAATTTGTCTGAATGCTTCAAGATATGTTACTTTATGTTCAATTTTGTATCTTTGAATTTCCTTTCCAGTTTTCAACATATATAATGGTCCTTAGAGCCATATAGGACAGATGGCATCACCTCTGCATGCCTGCTGAGAATGGCCATATTTCTGGAATTTAAATAGCCAGCTTTTACAGTGGATGACAAATCAGGATTGCTGAAGGTTAAAATGATGGATCAAGTTGGTACGAGATTTCCATCTTTTTTAATCATTGAGTTTTACACTGATTACCTTCTGATTACTAAGCTCTTGGACTAATTCCTTGGACCTATTTCAGACACTGAAAGTAGGTCCAACTCTGACGATGCCTTTCGATGAATTTAAAGTATTGTGGGGAGTAGCAGATACTGGCAACCCACTAAATGTATTTATCTTTAACAGCCACTCAGAATGTTTGGTGGCAGCTGTTTCAATGAGGAGGTCTCCTGATTGTAGTCCCTTCACCATTTTTGGTGATCCCACAATAGATTCCAAATATTTTTGGGTCATAAATGGTGATAGCTTGCCTGCAGATTGAGTAGACAGAGAGTGTATCACCAGAAAGTTAGGGAGGTTAGGACACTATTTCTCTTCAAAGTCTTTTAAGTTGGTTTGAGTCATTTTCATTGGACATTTCTGACCTTGAGCTTGATGGCTCGAAAGAAGGAAAATTATTTAAGTCCATCTTGCTCTTTTTAGTCCAGGGAGAGTAACTTTCTTCTCCCAGGTTACCGTCCCCGCCATGTGGAGTCAGGAGCTGTGCCACCAGTGACCAAGCGGTTGAGGAAGTTAGTTGGGTTAGTATGGATTATATATATATATATAAGGAAAGAAAGGTGAATTTCCTTTCTGGATTCTTACCTGAAAGCTTTTAAGTAAAGAATCACCTAAGTAAAATAGGAAGAAAAGACACTAAAATAAATATAATTTATTCGCTGAGAAAGAGCACTCTGTATATGGCACAAAAAATTGCCAGGTCACTATCGCTTAGCACTCAGGGCCACTAACTAAAGGAGGTGATATACTGTAATCATTTTGAGAAAGGTAAAAATGCTTGAGACATTTGTTTTATTATTCAAAAGTGAAGTAAGTGTAAGAGGGTCTTCTGTTGTGGCTGGAGTGCAAAGATTCTGGCGTTCTCTAGTACATTTTGTGCATTCAACAAAAATGTGTTTCACTGAAAACATTGTGTTACAGTGATGACACTGAGGGGACATCTCTCCTCTTAAAAGATAACCATGAGTGATATCTGTGTGACCTATTTGCAGACAAGTAAATATTACCTCCTGTTGTCGGATTGAACTGATGCTGGAATCTTCGAAGTATTAAGCCAAACCTCAAGGTCTGGCTTAATACTTCGAAGCTTATTGTTAGGTTGATTTTCCCATGTTAACTGCCATTGGCATATGCATTTTTCCTGGATTATTGGCCTACAGTCTTGAGCCAGGAATTGCCATATGTCCTGGGACTCAGAAGAAGTATATGTTTTTTCCCAATTTCTGATAAGGTACGTAAAGAGGTGAATATTCCTTTCACGACTGGATGGGTGATGTTCGTGGTGATCTTTTTAGTGCTTGAAGTGCACTTAAAGAATCTATGAAAATTATGCTGTTGTTAATATCAGAGGACTCAAATGTAATTCAGTGCAACCTGAATTGCTATTAGTTCGGCTGAAAACATACTGAATTCACATGATAACTGATAGGCTAATGTGATGTTTGGAAAAGCTGCGGCAATTCCAACACGGGCATCATCCTTTGATTCATCAGTATAAATTATGACAAAGCTGGGAAACTGGTCCACTACTGCATGGTATAGTTGCAAGAAGTTTTCTCTATGTAATGTAGACTTATATACCATTCATGTAAATGTAAGTCACATGAAGGTGGAATGATGTTCCAAGGAGCAAGAGAGAATGGGAGGGTATGTGCCACATTGTCTAAGGTTAAATTTAGTTCTTCTAAGAGGTGTTTTATTCTTATACCCATAGGATGGTTAGCATTAGGGTAGTTTTGGTATAACCTGCCGTGCTGTGATGTGAAAAGTATCTGCCAGTTTCAGTGTTCTGGCAGAGATTAATTTTATATGCATAGCGTAGTATCAGTTGTTGTCGTCTGGTTGAGAGGAAGTTCATGTGCATCAGCATATAAACTATGTATTGGAGACGTGCGATATGCATATTCCACTATGATGGATTTGTTTTATTCTTTTAAATCTTGGACCAGTTCTTTTTCTGTGACGTTGAACAAGTCCCACTAAGCAATTACCCCTTTGGAGGTATTTAGTGTTGCATGTGGGGTAACTTGCACAGGAATACCACCAAAGTTTGAGAGGTTCAGCAGAGTCTCTGATTGCTTAAGACTCGCACTTTCGATTAGCAAATCTCCGAATCTGTCTTTTCACCATTTTAGGCAAACCTGCTAAGCTTTCCAAGCATTTTTGTATCAGAAATGAGGAGAGCGTATTCATGCATTTGATTGACAAGGAAAGATGGGAATTCCCATTGCTCTTTATCAGTCCGCAGTCTTTTCGACTGTGAATAATGGTCAATGCCATCCACTTTTGAGCACGAGCGTCGAGGCTCAATTAGAGGAAAATTGTCAAATTCCATGTTTGCTCTTTTAGCCCTGGGAGAGGGACTTCAATCTCCTAGGATACCAGCCCTGCCATGTGGAGGCAGGAGTAGTGCCACCAGTGACCAAGCAGTTGTAAAAGTTAATAGAGTTTGTTAGTAATTAATATATATACACTGAATAAAGAAAGGTAGTTTTCCTTTCTGTGTTCTTGCTTTAACACTTGAAGCACAGAACCACTTGAGGTAAACAAAAGAGAAAAAGGCACTAGAAAGAAAATTAAACTTTGTCAGAGAAAATCACTTGTCACTATCACTTGGCACTCAGGGCCGCCAGATGCTTGAAGGCATTCCAGTCAGCATAATTGGATCTTCCACTGTGGAACCTCGATGGCTGGCATGGTCTCCCATTGCAAAGGGTGGATATCATGGGGAAGTGATAATTACGGCAAAGATTATCTTCAACCATCCCATGTACATACAGCAAGCATAGAACATATAAAGAGATAAATCGCAGTAAATATACGGGTAAGTATATGGAAGAAAGTGTTATAACCCACATTTTGAAGGGCCAGTCATTGTTTTTGGGCATACACTAAATGGCCTAACTTTTGCTGATGTCAGTAAAGTATTATGTCCAATGAAATCCCCTAGTAATAGAAAATGGAGTGGTAATTGCTTATGAGATCATTACTGCCTGGGGGATGTTGTTCCCAGGTGGCAAACAGATGGAGCAAACAGATAAAAAAATTTTGTACTGAAGAGAAATTTGAACAACAGGTACAATAAAGAATGCGCTCGCCATTTATTGGAAAAAAAAAATTGTGTTTATAAGAAAAAGCCCAAAACTGCAAAGGTCTCAGCATCTCGACCAGCTAGGTGTGTGCAGCTAGAAATCTGAAGTTGTGAACATTAAAATCACTAGGACAAAACTGAAGGCAAATCAGAGTGAAATAGAGTTTCAAAGAAAGGAAGTCAAAGCATTACAAATAATAAGTATAGCTAGAAGAACAATAAAGGCAACAGATGAATTTGACATTATGGAGTAGGGAACTTTTTAGCCAGTGAAGACTAAAAAGAGAAAATTGCAAATTAGAAACATTTGCAAAAGTGCCCACCTTTGAAGTGAAAGAAATCATAGATTAATAATTAGGGTAATTGGGACAAGTAGTGTTTGTGGCAAACTAATACTTGAGACTGTCAGAAAAGTAAGTGGGGTTTGGCAGATTTGATTTGATTTGGGTTTTATTGGCGCATCAGCAACTGAGGCTATAATGTGCCAAATACTGGTCATATATAAAAAGTTAAAACATTCAGTGACCTAAGTAGTTAGGCCATCATGTCGAGATATAAAAGGTGTAAAAGTACAAAATATATGAACAAAGGAAAGAAAATTCAATTTTAAATACGAGTAAAAAGGTTTACTGATTTTAAAAGGCTAAAAACAGCAGACACATTGTCATTGTCGGATAAAATCTGACTGCGCGTATAAGGCTCAGCCAGATTACTAAAAACGGTAAAATAAAAATCGCGTTCGTGTCTAAAATGTGGACACTCGGTTAAAAGGTGGCGTATACTTAAATGGGCGTCACAGTTCTCACACATAGGACAGTCATCGCCCTCAGTAGAAATGCATGTGTAAGATGACTGTGTCCTATGCGGAGGCGAGCTAAAACAACTTCCTCTCTGCGATTCCTGTGCAGACAAGACTGCCAATGTCGGATTACAGGCTTTATCTGATAGAGCTTGTTTGTGACTTGCTCATGCCAGGATTGTTGCCATTGGGACAGTAACTTATCGTGTATTAACTGCCTGTAGTCTGTATATGGGACTAACAGACAATAAGTGTTGTGGGGTTCTGGTGACCTAGCCGCAGCATCTGCCAGTTCATTTCCCACGATCCCAATGTGGCTTGGAATCCAGCAGAAACGAATGTCGAAAGAACACTCAGACAGAGAGCGTAGTGTCTGCTGAATCAGGGTCACAAATGGATGAGAATTATACCTCATACCCGATAAAGCCTGCAGTGTACTTAGAGAGTCAGGGTACACCATACACCTTTGATACCTATGGGTTTTAATGTGGTCCAAGGCTAACACTATAGCATACAACTCAGCTGTATATATGCTGCGTTCTTGAGGAATCTTTCCAGATATAGAACGACCTGGAAAGATAGCAGCAGATCCAACAGACAACTCTGACTTCGACCCATCAGTGAAGACAGGCAAGAAGTCAGAATATTCGGCCCGGTGGGCAACGTAGAGTTGGTGGTAGATAGAAGATGGACTAATGGACTTAACCCAATTTTTAAGGGAGAAGTCGCATGATGGTAAGCGAGCATGCCAGGGTGGAAGTGGTTGCCTTGGTGACTGGGCAACATTGTCTACCATGATGTTGAGCTCTCTGAGCAGCTCTTGGACACGGATACCAAAAGGCCGATTGGCAGTCTGACGAGTGTTATATAGGTTTTCCCATCGTGGCTTGAAAACAGACATCCACGTAGGGTTGTCTGGCAGGGATTTTAATTTAATGGTATATTTTAAAGACAATTGCTTTCGTCGAAATGACAGTGGTGGTTCAGTTGCTTCAACATATAAACTCTGGACAGGGGATGTTCTAAATGCTCCAGTAGCAATACGGATGGCTTGGTGGTGAACTGGGTCCAGCCATCTAAGTACGCTGTTTCTAGCCGATGTGTACACTTGGGACCCATAGTCTAGTTTAGATCGGACAAGTGCACAATAAAGGCTGAGCAAAGTGGAGCGGGCTGCTCCCCATTTATTGGAGGAAATAGAGCATAGGAGATTCAACCCTCTTGTGCACTTTGTCCGCAGTTGACAAATATAGGGTAAAAATGTCAACTTCTTGTCGAAAATGAGCCCCAAGAATTTTGTCTTGGGTGCTACTGGAATGATGTCTTGTCCGAGTTTAAGTTCTGGTTCAGGGTGAAGGTTCCGTTTGTGACAAAAGTGTACGCAGACTGTCTTCTGTGGCGAGAACCTAAAACCATTAGTCACTGCCCAAGAGTTGACATGGTCTATGGCATGTTCAATTGTCTTTCAATGACCCTCATATTGCACGACTACAAAAAGATGCTAAAGTCATCTACAAAGAGGGCACTGTTTACGGTTGGAGGAAGTTGTTGAGTTATAGAGCTAACTTTGATTGCAAAAAGCGTAATGCTTAAAACTGATCCTTGTGGAACTTCCTCTTCTTGGCAGAATGGCCAGGAGAGAGTGGATCCTACACGAACTTGGAAAGACCGGTCTGTAAGGAAGTTTTTGATAAAGAGGGCAATGTGTCCTCTAAGACCAAAGTTATATATGTCTTTTAAAATTCCATATCTCCAAGCCGTGTCGTACGCTTTTTCCATATCAAAGAAAACCGACACCTGGTGCTCACGTTTCAAGAAAGCATCACATATAGATGTTTCCAAGCAGATTAAATGGTCAAGTGTTGACCTGTTCCTTCAGAAGCCACACTGTATTCTGGAAAGAAGGTCGTTAGCTTCTAAATACTACAAAAGACGAGCATTGACCATTCTTTCCAGGATCTTGCACAGGCACTCGTCAGAGCAATAGGACGGTAATTTTTTGGTATTTTTGGATCCTTTCCTGGTTTCGGAAAGGGAAGGACGGTTGCCATATGCCATGAGTCCGGAAATGTCTCTTCAATATAGATTCTATTATAGAGACAGAGCAATCCATGGATCCATGGATTCCGATCCATGGATTCCGATGAAAGGTGTTTAATCGTCTCATAATGGATGTCGTCTGGCCCAACAGCACTCGCCTTGGATAGTGAGAGTGCTGCTTTCAGCTCCCACTGTGTAAAGGGCTGATTGTATTCCTCGCGATTGTTAGAGGACAGCTTCAGGATGTTTTTCTGATCTTTGTTTGAGTGCGAGGAACTCTGGGGAGTATGATGTTTCTGAAGACACTTTAGCAAATGTCTCCCCAAGAGAATTTGCAATTGTACATCCATTATGTTCCAGGATCGATGAAGGGTGTGAGTTGTATTTGCCCTTCATTTTCCGAACTTTGTCCCAGATGGCTTTGGGATTGGCGGCCCGTGTAAGGGAAGATGAAAATTTGATACAAGATTCCTTTGGGCTCTGACATCTAATGTACTGTGCTTTGGCACGTGCACATTTGAAGGCTATTAAATTATCTGTGGTGGGGTAACGACGAAATATTCCCCATGCTTTGTTTTGAGCCTTCCTAGCTGCTGTGCATTCTCCATTCCACCATGGTTTCAGAAAACGTGGAAAGCGGGACAATGTCCTTGAAATTGCAACTGCTGCTGCCTGGACTATACTTACTGTGATGTGTTTTACTGCCTTATTAATTGACTATAGTGGTATTGAACATTGCCAGATGACGAAAGGCATTCCAGTCGGCGTGATCGATCTTCCAACGGGGTATCCTCGACTGGTGACATTGTCTCCCATTTGAAATGGTGGATAACACGGGGAAGTGATCACTACCATAAAGGTTTTCTTCAACCTCCCATGTACTCAGAGGCAGGAGGGAAGGGGAGCACATGGAAAGATCAATGGCAGTAAATGTACGGGTAGCCATGTGAAAAAAGGTGTTAGATCCCACATTTAGAAGGGCCAGATCATTGTTTTCAAGCAATCGCTCGATAATCCAACCTCTTCTGTTGATGTCAGAACTACACCACAGCGGATTATGCCCACTGAAATCCCCTAATAATAGGAAAGGGGGTGGCAGTTGCTTAATGAGATCATCAAGGTCTGCCTGGGCGGTGTCGTTCGCAGGTGGCAAATAAATGGAGCAAACAGTTAAAAGGAACCCTACTGTAAGACGAACTGCTACAGCCTCTAGATTAGTTGTAAAAAGCACAGCTTGAAAGGGGTTGTGGTTACCCACAAAGATAGAGACTCCTCCGTGGGCAGGTCCATCCCCAGCTCTGTCTGGCGAATAACTGAGCAGTTACGCAAGTAAGGGTCTTCATTTGCCTTTAAATACGTCTCCTGTAAGCAAAAGCAAGTTGGTTCATGCTTACTCGGGAGAGCCTTGATGTCATCTCTATTTCTACGAAATCCACGGCAATTCCATTGGAGAAATTTAAATGTACCCATTATTTTGATTTACTGGGTCCGTCTGGTGGCTTCCGAAGGGCTGAGGGCTTCATTTTCTCAGTCCTGGGTTTATCTCTCTTTGGAAAGACTGGACGTTGGGCTGTATCCATTTCTTCTTCTTCTTTCGCAAAGAGTTCCAGGACAGACTCGTCCTGTACCTCCTTATCTTCGACATCCATTGTCTCTTGGATTGTAGATGCCTGTTCCCCTTTCTTCCGAGTTTCTTTAGTACTCGGTTTTGGAAGTGGTGGAGCACTAGGAGGTACAGATATAGCAGTGTCGGCTGACTGTGATTTTTGGGTGGGCTTTTGGGAACTTAATAAATAGCGCACAATGGGGGTAAATGACTCCATTGGTGGAATACTCATATCAGTCTGAGTACCAATAGTACTTTTCCCAGAAGCTTTCTGGGCCTCTGAGGGCTTGGCGTTATTTATAGGTTGGATGCTATTTATAGGTCTTCTGGCCTCCTGATAGGAGATGTTTAGCTCTGTTTTTAGTTTCTGAATTTCCTTCTCCTCTTTCCAAAAATCAAAGTTCCCCCAGCCCTGGAAGGTTGCACTTCTCCGCCTAATACCAAAATCAAATAAACCAATAACAAATGCTCGTTCATACAGACCAATTGCCCTGCTGGCAAACCTGGGCAAGACCTTGGAAAGACTAATGGCCATCCGAATCACGAATCTCTCTCTCTCCAAAGGTATGATTTCACCAGCCCAATATGGATTCACCCAGGGCAGATCATGTGAAGATGCCCTCCCTGATTTGATCCTGCATCTGGAAACTTCGCAATCCAAATACGAACTCGCTCTGTTTATTGACTTTGAGGGGGCCTTCGATAATGTATGGTGGGAAAGTGCACTGGAACGTCTTCGCACAGCAGAATGTCCATACAATCTTTACTGGCTGTTCAGAAGCTACTTCTCACAACGTACAATAGTAGTTAAGTCAAAATATCGCCAAGTCCTTAAACCCATCCACCGTGGATGTCCCAAGGGCTCTGTCCTGGGGCCCTTGGTGTGGAATATGGTGCTTCAGAGCTGGCTCAGTAACAGTTTTGAAAAAACAAAAATCATAGCATTCGCCGACGACCTCACCATCGTGGTCGCTGGTCATTCCAGAACAGCCCTCGAATCCACAGCACAGCGAGTACTCAACCATCTCTCTACCTGGACAACAATCAACAAATTGCAAATCAACCCTGCCAAAACTAAAATGATGGTGGTTAAAAACCGACGACTTACGAAGGCCTCCTCAGGTCAAAATCAACGGAACCCGCTAACCTTCGTAGAACAGACAAAAGTCCTGGGAGTAGTAACAGACAACCGCCTGTCTTTCTTCCCCCATCTACAGCATCTGAGTTCCAAGACCAAAAGGTTCTCCGCCGCAATTATATGGATTTCAAGAAGTGAGTGGGGACTATCAAAACGAACCCTTCTTCTTTATTATAAAGCTGTCTTTCTCCCAATAGTAACCTATGCTGCCGGGGTCTGGTTTCACAGAGTTCCCATCATTAAGATGAAAGAAAAGCTAAACTCTATACAAAGAGCTATGTTACTGGCGACCCATCGAATCTGCCGTACAGTCTCTACAGCAGCTCTCCAAGTTATAGCAGGCACCCTCCCTCTCGACCTTTACACAATCTACAAGGGGCTCTGCTATCGAATTAAAAAAGGTATTCCGGCAACGATCCTGGATATAGAACTCTCACTAACTACGGATATAAAGCAGGAGAAATCTCAATGTCTCAATAAACTCTTCAATGTATGGCAGACCAGATGGGATTCTTCTACTGTAGGGGTTGTAACTCGGAGTTTTCTTCCGGAGGTAACCTTTGCAACCACTAAAAATAACGCCCGATGGTTCTCCCTCAGCCTCGAATCTTCCTTTCTCATTACCGGACACGGTTCTCTAAATGAGAAACTGCATACACTGGGACTCATCGACACTCCCTACTGCTTTTGCGGACAAAGTGAAGTTGGAAACACTTGCTTCTGGAGTGTGTACATTACAACGACATCAGAAACCGTCTCCAGAATAAGATCCAGGACTTCCCACCAGCAGATCTGCATCAACTGATATGTACCCAAAACAACCTCGAAGCCTTCCAGACCTTTGCAGCTGAGGTATTTGCCTGGAGGAGGACACTGATCGCCAATCACCGACGTGGAAATGCCGATCATTAACAATTCCACTGCCAACTGAAAGTCACCCCTTCTACTGACTCTTTTTTTTTTTTTTTTCCTAACCTCCGTTCTGCATTGTTTCCGGGTCCTGCTCTGGAACTAGGAGCAGCTTTGGCTCACCTTTTCTTCTTTCTCACTCTGTGCAGGATAGATAACCACTCTCCCATTTTTTTTTTTCATTCTCTCTCTGCTGGCACCAGATTTACATCTTTCTATTCACTGTAGCCAGGGTGTGGGAATAAATTACTTATTTATAATTATAATTATTTTTATTTATTTATTTTATTTTATTTTTTATTATTATTATTATTTTATTTTATTATTATTATTTTTTTCCCTCTAACCTGCGTTCTGCACTGGTTCTGGGTCCTGGAACTAGGAGCAGCCTTGGCTCACCTTTTCTTCTTTCTCCCTCTGTGCAGGATAGATAACCACTCTCACATTTTTTTTTTTTTTTTTTTTTTACTCTCTCTCTGCTGGCACCCCGACTTACATCTTCCTCTTCACTGTGGAATTAAAATTATTTAATTATTCTGTAATTATTATTATTATTATTTTTTTCATTTACTTAGCTTCATTTTTTTTTTTTTTTTTTTTTATTATTATTATTACTCGCGCTCTGTTCTGACATTTGGGATGTGGACTATCATTGGTGCCAGACAGTCTCCCTTTTTTTTTTTTTTTTTATCACAGGGAATTTATTTTATTTTATTTTTCTTATTTTATTTATTTATTTTATTTTATTTTTTTTATCATTATTTATTTATTTATTTATTTATTTAATATATTTTCTTTTTCAACACGGGGAATTATTATAATTATTTATTTGTTTATTATTATTATTTTATTTTATTTTTTTTTTTTTATTTTGCACCACGGGAAATATATTTTGTTTTTATTTAATTTTTATTTATTATTTTTTATTTTATTTATTTATTTTTTTCCCCTCTCTGGAATGGGCCCCCAGAGAAATCTGGCCCACCTTTTGGCAACATCAGGTGGTTCAGAGTCTCACATCGAGACAGTACGTGCTCCATTGGGACTGGCCCACCTTCCCGTGGTGTGGACGAGTACCCAGAATCATCTGTCCAGGTGACTGATGCTTCTGGGTAGCCAAGAGGCCAGAACAGAACAACAGAACACACACACAATACACACAAACCGACGTCACACACATCTGGCCCATTTGTAGTGATACTGTTCTTCACAGAGATACGAGGCGGAGTTGAACTCACGTTCTAGGAGCCGCCCTTTACAAAAACACATGTTCTCCTCTTTCCACCGCTGGCATGCTCGAGAGTATGCAGGGTGTTCTCCTTGGCAGTTAGTACAACTTGGCTTAGAAGCTAAACATTCCTTGCTCTCGTGGTCTTTAGCACCAACAGCGAGCACAGGCAGGGTTGCCACGACAAGCTGTTTGAGAATGGCCATACTTTTGGCATTTAAAACACCTCAGTGGGTTCGGGATATAAATCCTCACTGGGCAGTTTAAATAGCCTGCTTTTATGGAGCTTGGAGGCCGTGGGGTGGTGAACATTACGATGAGAACTCGGTTTTGGACGAGATTTCCATCCTTCCACATCGATATTCTTTTCACAGCTGTCACTCCTTGGTCTTTAAGTTCAGAGCAGATCTCTTCTTTAGAAACATGAAGACGATCCCACTCTGATATGACACCGCGTGAGAAATTCAAGGTTTTATGGGGGGTAATGACGATGGGTAATCCCCCTAACGATGTGGCTTTCAGTAGTTGCTGTGCATGTTTTTGGCTTGCAGCCTCGACTAAAATGTCTCCAGAACGTAGCCTTTTTACAGATTTTGGAGATCCTGTCAACCCTTCTAATCCTTTCTGGATGAAAAAGGGTGACATTTTCTCGAGTGCCTGCTCTCTGGTGGAATGGAGAATGAGGTTTGTTTGTTTGTTTGTTTGTTTTGGTTTTATTGGCGCATTAGCTACTAAGGCTATAATGCGCCAAGACCATGTCATTAATAAAAATTTAAACTTTCAGTGACCTAACTAGTTAGGTCACCATGTCAAAATAAATAATAACAAAAGTATAAAAGATAAATCAATAGAAAAGAACAATAAAATGTAAATTTTATATGGCAGTAAAAATGTTTATTGATTTTAAAAAGCTAAAAACAGCAGACACATGGTCATTGTCAGATAAAATCTGACTGAGTGTATAAGGCTCAGCCAGATGACTAAAAACGGTAAAGTATAAATCACGTTCGTGTCTAAAACGTGGACATACGGTTAAAATGTGATGAATAGATAAAATGGTGTCGCATTGCTCGCACATAGGACAGTCATCTGCCCTCAGCAGAAAAGAATGTGTAAGATGACTGTGTCCTATGCGGAGACGAGCTAGAACAACTTCCTCCTTACGATTCCTGCGCAGACAAGACTGCCACGGTTCAATTACAGGCTTTATACGATATAATTTATTCGCAGTCTGTCCATTCCACGAGTCCTGCCATTGGGAGTGTATGTTTTGATGTATTATTTGCCTGTAGTCTGTATAAGGGACTAACAGGCAACGGTTATTATTGGGAATTGCTGATTTGGCTGCGGCGTCAGCCAAATCATTTCCCCTAATCCCAATGTGGCTCGGAATCCAGCAGAAGCGGATGTCATATTCACGATCACAGAGAACGTGAAACTTCTGCTGAATGCTAGACAGAACTGGATGGGGATTATACCTCACAGATGTTACAGCCTGTAACATGCTAAGAGAGTCGGAATATAAAATGAACCGTTGGTATTGGCATTTACTAATATGATCCAAGGCTAACTGTACAGCGTGCAGCTCTGCAGTAAATATGCTGCATTCAGAGGGAATCTGCTCTGATATAGTGATGTCTGTAAAGACAGCAGAAGAGCCCACATATGATTCCGACTTCGAGCCGTCTGTGTAGACTGGCGCGAAGTCGGAATATTCAGTTCGGTGTGCTGAATGAAGCTGCAGGTAGACGCATGATGGAGTGTCCGACTTTCCCCAGTTTCTAAGCGACAAGTCGCATGCCGGGACACGAGCATGCCAGGGTGGAAAGGGTTGCTTTGATGTTTGGGCAACTTTGTCTACCTTGATATTAAGTTCTTTGGGTAGCTCTTGGAAACGAATACCAAAAGGACGATTGGCAGTCTTACGGGTATTGTATAAATTTTCCCATCGTGGCTCAAAAACGAAGGGCCACGTAGGATGGTCTGGCAGGGATTTCAATTTTAAAGCATACTTTAAAGACAACTGCTTACATCGAAGTGATAACGGTGGTTCGTTTGCTTCGACGTATAAGCTCTGGACAGGAGATGTGCGATATGCTCCAGTAGCAATACGTAGGGCCTGATGATGGACGGGGTCCAGCCATCGCAGGACACTGTCTCTGGCTGAGGAATATACCTGGGACCCATAATCTAGTTTGGATCGCACAAGTGCACGGTAGAGCCGAAGAAGGATACATCTGTCTGCTCCCCAAGATGTAGAGGAGAGCGAGCGAAGCATATTAAGGCCTCTTGTGCACTTTGTGCGGAGTTGACGAATATGATCCAAAAACGTCAGTTTTTTATCGAATATGAGTCCCAAGAATTTTATGTTCGCTGCTACTGGAATGGCATTTTGTCCGAGCCTCAATTCAGGTTCAGGATGAAGATTACGCTTGCGACAAAAGTGTACGCAAACGGTCTTCTCCGGCGAGAACCTGAAGCCATTAGCAAGTGTCCAGGAATTCAGACTATCAATGGCTTTCTGCAGTTGTCTTTCAATAACCCTCATGTTGCACGACTGGCAAAAAATGCTAAAGTCATCAACATAGAGGGCACTGTTTACAGTTGGAGGAAGTTGTTCTGTGATGGAATTTATTTTTATGGCAAAAAGCGTGACACTTAATACTGATCCTTGTGGTACTCCCTCCTCTTGGCTAAAGGAGCGAGAGAGTGAGGATCCCACACGAACTTGGAACGATCGATTGGCTAAAAAGTTTTGAATAAAAAAGGGCAGATGCCCTCTTAGGCCTAGACTATGTAAGTCTTTTAAAATGCCAAATCTCCAAGTTGTGTCATACGCTTTTTCCATGTCAAAGAACACCGACACCAAGTGTTCCCGTTTTAGGAAAGCATCCCGGATAGATGCTTCCATTCTAATAAGATGGTCCAAAGTGGACCGGTTCCGTCGGAAGCCGCACTGGATGTTGGAGAGAAGGTCATTTGATTCTAAATACCATATTAAACGAGAATTGACCATTCTCTCCAGGATTTTGCACAAACAGCTAGTCAGAGCAATAGGACGATAATTGGTGGTGACTTTTGGATCCTTTCCTGGCTTAGGAAAGGCAAGAACGATTGCCTTTCGCCAGGAGTCCGGAAACTGCCCTTCAGTAAAGATTCTGTTATACAGAAGGAGCAGACAATCCATAGATTTTGGTGAAAGATGTTTAATCATTTCATAATGGATGCCATCTGGTCCAACGGCACTTGCTTTGGAAAGAGCGAGGGCTCTTTTCAATTCCACAATAGTGAAATCCCCGTTGTAGGGATAAATGCCCTTAGTTTTAAAGTTAAGTGCCTGTTTTTCTCTTTTATATTTCAGGACCAGGAACTCTGGGGAATACGAAGATGTTGCAGAGATCTTAGAGAATGTTTCCCCAAGAGCATTGGCTATTGCAGTTGGATCTGCAATAGCGCATCCATTATAATCTAGGATTGCAGAAGGGTGGGAGGTATATTTTCCCTTCATTTTCCGGATTTTATCCCAGACTACCTTAGAGTTGGTAGACTGGTTAATAGATGATGTAAAACGGATCCAAGATTCCTTTTGACTCTGACGACGGATGTAGCGTGCTTTGGCTCGTGCACGTTTGAAGGCTATAAGGTTGTTCGTGGTAGGATATCGGCGAAATATCCCCCACGCTTTGTTTTGAGCCTTTTTTGCTGCTGTGCATTGTGAATTCCACCAAGGTTTGGGAAATGGTGGAAACCGGGCTGATGTTTTTGGGACAGCATTAGCAGCTGCTTGGACGATGATTTCTGTGATGTACTTTACTGCGTCATTGATCGGCTCTTGACTGACTGTGCTAAGATCGAAATTTGCCTGTTGTTGGAAGGCAGTCCAGTCAGCCTGATCAATCTTCCACCGTGGTAACCTAAAAGGAAGACATGGTCTCCCATTGTGTAACAAGGTTATCACAGGGAAGTGATCGCTTCCGTATGGATTCTCCTCCACTTCCCAGGTGAGTGAAGGGAGTAGAGAAGGGGAGCAGATAGATAGATCAATGGCAGAAAAAGTACGGGTAGGCATGTGGAAGAAGGTGTTTTTTCCAGTATTTAGAAGGGAAAGGTCATTGTCATTGAGCATACGCTCAATGACTCGTCCCCTTCCGTTGACGTTAGCACTACCCCACAGGGTGTTATGTCCGTTAAAATCCCCGAGAAGTAAGAAAGGGGGAGGCAGCTGCGTTAGAAGATCATCAAGGTCTGCCTGGGAGATGTCAGTCCCAGGTGGCAAATAAATAGAGCAGACAGTTAATAAAAATCCCACTGAAAGGCGAATTGCAACAGCCTCTATGCTGGTTGTAATTAGCAGGGGCTGCACTGGGGTCTGGTTACCCACAAGGATAGCCACTCCCCCATGTACAGAGCCGTCCGCAATTCTATCCTTTCGAAAAACTGCGATGTTGTGCATGGTGGGATCATCATTTGCCTTTAGATATGTCTCCTGCAAGCAAAAGCAAACTGGCTCGTGCTTTTGCAGGAGGGCCTTGATGTCATCTATATTTCGCCGGAATCCACGACAATTCCATTGTAGGAATTTAGCCATTATTTTGGCTTGGTGGGTCCATCAGGCGGCTTCCGAGGTGCTGAGGGCTTACTTTTATCTGTCTTGGATTTGTCTTTTTTGGGGAAGAATGGACGCTGTCCCGTGTCCATTTCCTCCTCCGCAAAGAGTTCCAAGACTGACTCTTCGGGTACCTCCTTCTGCTCAACATCCATCCTTTCTTGGGTACTAGGTGGTACTTCCCCTTTTTTGTTCTTTTCTTTAATAGTTACCTTTGGAACTTGTGGAGCGTTAGGAGGTACCGATATAGGAGTGGCAGCTGATTGGTCCTTCTGCGCAGGTTTTTGAGAACTTAAAAGGTAACGCGCGATGGGAGTGAAAGACTCCTTTGGAGGAATGGTCATGTCCGTCTGAGTTCCGATGGAACATCTCGCTGCTACCTTCTGGGTGTAGGTAGGTCTGTTGATATTCAGGGGTTTGACCGATTTCCTTGCCTCCTGGTATGATATATTTAGCTCTGCCTTCAGCCGTTGAATTTCTTTCTCTTCTTTCCACCTCTGGCATGCTCGTGAATAGGCCGGGTGTTCGCCTTCACAGTTAATACAGGTGGGTTTTGCGGCTCAACATGCTGTTGTTTCGTGGTCCTTTGCACCGCATCGAGCGCATGCAAGGACTCCGCGGCAGGCCATTTGAGAATGTCCATACTTCTGGCACTTAAAGCACCGTAAAGGGTTCGGAATGTATGGACGCACTGAACAGTTGATATATCCAGCTTTAATCTCATCAGGAGGTTTAGGAGTGTTAAAAGTCAGGATAACGCTCCTGGTTTTAACAATTTTTCCATCCCTTCGCGCAGTGATTCTCTTGACGGCAATGACTCCCTGTGGTTTTAATTCGGAGCAGATTTCCTCCTCGTATACGTCGAGAAGGTCCCACTCCGAAATGACACCTCTAGATGAATTGAGTGTTCTGTGTGGTGTCACTGTTATAGGGATACCTCCGATTGATGTTACTCGGAGTAGATGTTCCGATTGCCTGTCATTTTTAGTTTCAATTAAGAGGTCTCCAGAACGGAGCCTCTTAACTGATTTGGGAGAACCTGCTAACCCGTCTAACCCTTTTTGAATAAAAAAGGGCGACATTTTGCCAATCGGTTTTTCATTGGTGGAATGCATAATGAGAAATCTTGGGACAGGCCCTGATGGTGATGTTTCGGTTCGCTGCCTCTTTGTTGCAATAATATCTGCCTCTCCGTCTATGTTTTCAGATAGGGACCGGGTTGGGGCCCCTGAAGAAGTAAGTTTATCAGGATTCATGGAAATTTTTAAGTTGTTCAGTGCCCGGGCTCCCCACCCACCACGGAGCCCAAAGGGACGCCCACTACCCGGCATGCAATAAATGCGCTCGGGAGTGGGACGCCAGGGCTACCCAGACACTATACCCGCACCGCCGCCAGCCTGAATCCTGTCCCTCGGACCATGAGGGTAGGGGCGTGGCTTTGACACGGTTGACCCTCGCAGGCGAACCTACTAGCCGATTGATCCTAGCCGGGCCTTCCAGGACCACCCGTCTTGTCGAAGCAGGGGCCAAAGTGGTGTATTGAAGCTGGGCCCCTCAACCACCAGGATCCCCCTTTCCGAATTTCCACGGGTCGCAGCGCACGGCAAACACGCCGGATTCCATTGATGTAAGCCCGGAACCTAGGCTGTGGGCGTTGGATCCCAGTGATGCTAGTCTGGAAGTCCAGCAGCGTCACTGGGAGGTCCCCTCACCACGTACAGGTGCCCACGTCGAGGGGGGAGAATGAGGAAAAGCGTTGTCACAGATGGTGGTGTATCCTCAGTTCTGGCTCTTTTTTGCAGAGGTATTTTCTGTGGTTTTGTCTCAATTAGGTAGGGGCCTTGTTGGGGCCTCAGAAGAAATAGAATTTAAATTACTCATAGGAGTAAAAAGAAAGTGTCTGATGCCTAAGTACCTCACCCACCACGGAGCCCAACGAGGGGATGCCCACTCGTGAACTAGCAGGTACTGCGTACACGAATGGGATGCCGAGTTCACTTAGGAGAACCATACCCACGTTACCAATAAGTCTTTATCCCGTCCCAGGACCAAAGGGAGGGAGACATTGGAACGCAGTTGAGCCTAGCAGTAAAAAACCACCTGCCGATTGATGCTAGTCGGACCGGTCCGGGACCACACGTCTTGTCGAAGCAGGGGCCAAAGTGGTGTATTAAGGCTGGGCCCCTCAACCACCAGGATCCCCCTTTCCGCATTCCACCGCATTCGCGGTGCACGGCTGCACACGCCGGATTCCAATGATGTAACCCTGGAACCAAGGTATGGGCGTTAGATCTCAGTGATTCTAATCTGGAAGCCCAGCAGCATCACTGGGAGGTCCTCTCACCACGTACAGGTGCCCACGTCGAGGGGGGGGTTTGTCAGACTGTAGGCAGAAGTGGACATAGCAAAGATTGGAAATAAGACCATGTATATTTGTGAAATGAATGAAGGAGTTTTTGAGAGCTTTATATCTTTTCACAGATATGTTTGTTAGATAAAGTAAAAGCAGAGGGGGAAGGGGCACATTGCATGAACTAATGAAATTTTTGCATATGGAGTACACATACAAAAGAATATACCCAGCTCTTTGGCATAACATGTCTTCAACAAGGTCTTGTGCATACACACTAATCAGGCACTCCTTCCAGTCACTAGCAGGCTAAATAGAAGCAGGGAGATTTTACACTAGCTGATCTAGATGCCACCTAGGGAGTTACCAATAGGTTCAATCTGGTGAACTATCTAATGGCCAGCCTATGAAAAACCATTTCAGAGCTATACCCTTGAAATGTAGAGAATACTGGATCTCACCATGATCCCCATCATAACCTCAAAAAACATCATTCCCAATGTATGAAGGAAGCAACGGGGATTTGTACTGTTTATAGATATGTTTCCGTTTGTCACTTTTTTCGGCTAAGCTGGGTGGCAATGGAGGTCGACAACAAATTTGGTTCACTGGCTAGTCACGGCATAAATGATTCAGATGGAGTCAAAACTTGCCTATCCAAAACCTCCCTCCCAGGGCTGAAATGCATCTCATGCAATTTCGTGCACGGAGTGCATTTCATGTACTCCATGCTCCCTCCCAGGGCTGAAAGTGCATGAAATGTACTTTCAGCCCTAGGTAGGAGCTATTCCTCTCTCAGGTTACTGCTTCACTACATGGAGACAAAAGCAGTGCCCCTCCGTGACCAGAACTTTAAAAAAAAGTTACTTTGGTTAATAAAATCAAGAAAAATTTTTAAATAATAATAAAAAAATATATATTATTTTTGTTTAGCTCTAAACTTCAAAAAATTTTAAATAAAGGCAGTGGTAAATCACTCAGAAAGTTCACTGTGATCACTAAGAAACTTACTTGACATTTGGTGCCCCCAAATGCTATTAGTACTAAAAAAAAATTATAACTAAAGTAAAAATTATAACTAAAAAAACTAAAAGAAAATGAAATACAAATTAAAATTGTTATATTTAAATATTTATTGTTCATATGAAATTCTGAATCAGTAAACAAACCTTGTTCAGTAATAGATGGTGCTAGGCTAGTGGTATTGTCAGTAAGTCTATCTACAATTCCAGATTTGTACACAAAGAGCCCAATCCATATTACTAAGCATACCTACAATAAGGAAAAGAAATAAAAAAAGACAGACCCATTAAAAAAGCTATTTTGTAAACATAATTTAGAAAGTTATCATTATAAGATAGCTTTTAAGAGCTTATGCAGAGAATTGCCAATTATATTCCTATAGCATTCTAATACTCAAAATGTAAATCTTCACTCGGAGAATTTCAAATAAATTGTTGGGAAATCCTGTTGGTATTGTTGAAGACACCAGTTCGTAAATCTGCAGAATCAAATTTTGAAATGGAACAGATATGAATACAAACAAAATCAGAAACCTTATTTACTTTCCCCTTACTTAGGTTGCTTGCTTGCTTACTTTCTTACTTTTCTCCAAATTGAATAATCCATCTCAGAAAAAAGAAAACACACACACACAAGCACACATTTGGATCTCCCATCAGTATATACCATATGAATTCAAACTAATACCTCTAAACAGAAATTCATAGCTTGAATAGCTTATTTCCATATCACTCAATTACATTATTAACAATCAAGACACTGATACAACTACATATTTTAGGTAATACACTTTCTGTGACAGTATAATGACTTCGGCAGTTGTCACTTTTTTGGAGAGGTTTGGATTTGAATCTTACTATATTCATAAAGGGGATCAAAGAGAGAAGTGAGTAACTGGCATTGTATGTCAGTATTTTTGGTGGGGTCCATATCTGTCTTCTGTCTCTTTCTCCTTGTGTTTTCTGTATCACTACTTGGTAGGTACTCTTGTTTGCTCTTTTGGCCCTGGGAGTGTTACTTTCTTCTCCCAGGTTACCAGCAGCACCACGTGGAGGCAAGAGCAGTGCAACTTTGTGACCAAGCAGCTACTGTGTAAGCTGGGTTATGGTTTTTTTTTTTTTTTTTTTTTATCAAAACCCAAACACGAGAGGTATTAGAACCTATAGTACTTAGAACCATGCTTGGGTTGGAGGTTGAGAAGACGAAAGAAGATATTTGTTGACATTAGACTCTAACTTCTGAAAATTGTTGTTATTTAGTTTTTAGGAGCTTTAGCAACTAAGGCCATATTGCTCCGGGAATATGCAGTGGTCATTCCCTGACCTTTCCGCATCCTCCATATTTGGTGGTGACGGGCTCGAACCCCGGTCTAATCAAGAAGCGTGTGTCTGAAAATTGTAATTTTCAGGAAATATGTACAAAGGAAGGTTGTTCTACAGAAAACGGTAGTTGAATGAATAAACGAGGAAGAAGAAAAGTTGGTTCTGTGAGTTTGAAGTTGGCCAGTAAATGAATGTTGGCGGGTGGCAGCACATGTTTGGACTGGTTTGAATGAGAGAGCAGGAATTATAGAAGTCAATTCAGAAGAAAAGTGGCCATGGAAGTATCTTTAGAAAAGGCATGCAGCAGAAACAGTACATCTATGAGACAGCGAGTGGAGAGACTTGCTGTTAGAGATGAATCATTAATTAACCTAACTGCCCTCTTCTGAATGGAATCTAGATGCCTGAGAGAAGTTTTGGGGGCACTGCCCCAGGTGTGAGAACAATATTCCATGGTAGAGTGGATTTGCAATTTGTACAGAGTGAGCAGTTGTTTGGAAGAAAAGTAACGCTGAGAGCAAAAGAGAAAACCAAGTTTTTTAGTTGCAGAGGAAGCAATATGTGTAAAGTGCTTGTGCCAAGAGAGATTAGAAGTCAGGGTAATTCCCAAAAGAGATATTTCATCTTGCATAGAAATCAGAGTGTCACGAAAGATAAACATAGGAGCAGAAGAATCCTTTTTTGTGAGATATAAGACAAGACTGAGTTTTAGAAGGATTGAAATCAACTAAGTTGTCTTTGCCCCACTGGAGAATTACCTGGAGATTGGCATTTATGGAATTGGTAGCCAATATTCGAGAAGTTGAAGCTGATTGGGCAGGAAGAGGTTTCTTAAACTGGATTGATTGAATGATTGATTGATTTAATTTTTATGGCACAAAAACAGCAGGGTTATAGTGCGCCAGGAAAATGTTAAAATATAAAAAGGTAAGACTGGTAACTTGTAAAAATGTTACGTCGCCTAAAAATACATAAAATCATATAAATAAATAAAATCAGTACAATGATAAAAGCAAATTGTATATTTCATATGAGTGTATACATATTGATCAACTTTAAAAATTTAAAAACTGCTGACACATTGTCGTTGTCATTTAAAATCTGACTGAGTGTATACGGCTCAGTCAGATGGGTAAAAGCAGTAAAACGAGCATTTATAAAACTGGAACAATCACATAAAATGTGTTGGACGGTTAAAATGGTGTCGCATTGCTCACACATAGGAGGGTCATCAGCCCTCAGCAAAAAGGAGTGTGTTAAATGACAGTGTCCTATGCGGAGCCGAGCAAGAACAACTTCCTCCTTGCGATCCTTGCGTAAGCTGGACCGCCAAGGATGGATCACAGACTTTATTCGACGCAGCTTGTTCGTAGTAACCAGGCGATGCCACGAATCATGCCACTCAGAATGCAGGTTACTACGGATAACTTGCCTGTAGTCTGTATAGGGGACTAACAGGTCGAGATTATCCATCAGGGCTGCCGATTTGGCTGCATTGTCAGCCAAATCATTTCCTCTAATCCCGATGTGACTGGGGATCCAGCAGAAGCAGATATCGAATCCAGTTGTATAGAGATTGTATATTATCTGCTGAATTCGGGACAAGGTACGGTGATTAGTGCGTGACACCGCTGATAAAGCCTGCAGTGCACTCATTGAATCGGCATATATAATACACCGTTGGTATCGGTGTTTTGTTATGTGATCTAGAGCTATCTCTATCGCATGCAGCTCTGCAGTGTAAATGCTGCAGTCAACGGGTATCTGCTCTGATATGGTTTTATCTGGAAAAACAGCAGCAGATCCCACATACGATTCTGACTTCGAGCCGTCTGTGTAAACTAGCAAGAAGTCAGAATGTTCTGCACGGTGTTGTGAATAGAGCTGAAGGTAGACAGAGGCTGGAGTATTAGACTTCGTCGCAAGCTTGAGCGAGAAGTCACATGCTGGTGTTTGTGCATGCCAGGGTGGAAGGAGCTCCTTTGGTGATTGAGCAACCTTGTCTACCGACATGTTAAGCTTATTGAGTAGCTCTTGAACACGAATGCCGAATGGCCGATTGGCAGTACGTTGTGTGTTATAAAGATTTTCCCATCGTGGCTCGAAAACGGATGTCCACGTGGGATGGTGTGGTAGGGACTTCAGCTTGAAGGCATATTGCAGAGACAACTGCATTCGCCGAAGCGACAAAGATGGTTCATTTGCTTCGGCATACAGACTTTCGACAGGCGAAGTTCTAAAAGCACCAGTAGCAATACGGATGGCTTGATGATGGACGGGGTCAAGCCAACGAACAGCGCTATTTCTGGCAGATGAACAGACCCGAGACCCATAATCTAATTTTGAGCGTACAAGTGCACGGTACAGACGTAGAAGAGTGCACCGGTCTGCACCCCAAGAGGTAGAAGAGAGAGAGCGGAGGATGATAAGCCCTCTCGTGCACTTTGTGCGAAGCTGACGAATGTGTTGGACAAATGTCAGCTTTTTGTCAAAAATGAGTCCCAGGAATTTCGCCTCTGATACAACTGGAATGGTGCTTTGTCCAAGTCGTAATTCAGGCTCGGGGTGGAGGTTACGTTTGCGACAAAAATGGACGCAAACAGTCTTCTCCGGTGAGAACCTGAAACCATTGGCCGTGGCCCAGATGTTAACACGGTCAATAGCTTGTTGCAGTTGTCTCTCAATAACCCTCATATTGCATGATTGAGAGAATATGCTGAAGTCATCGACATAGAGTGCACTGTTTATAGTTGGAGGAAGTTGTTCAGAAATAGAATTTATTTTAATGGCAAAAAGCGTGACACTTAAGATAGATCCCTTTGGTACCCCCTCCTCTTGGCAAAAAGGCCGCGAAAGGGAGGATCCTACACGAACTTGGAAATAACGGCAGGATAAAAAATTTTTAATAAAAATTGGAAGGTGGCCTCTTAGACCAAGGTTGTAAAGGTCTTTGAAAATACCAAATCTCAAAGTTGTGTCGTACGCTTTTTCCATGTCAAAGAACACCGACACCAAGTGTTCTCTTTTTAGGAAAGCATCTCGAATAGATGTTTCCAGTCTAATTAAGTGGTCCAGTGTGGACCTGTTTCTTCGGAAGCCGCACTGAAAGCGGGAGAGAAGGTCGTTCGATTCTAAATACCATAAGAGACGGGCATTGACCATTCTCTCCAATATTTTGCACAGACAGCTGGTCAGAGCAATGGGACGATAGTTTTTTGGACATGTAGGATCCTTTCCTGGCTTAGCAAAAGCAAGAATAGTTGCCTTGCGCCAGGTATCCGGAAAATGCTCTTCAAGGAAGATTCTGTTGTACAGGAAGAGCACTTGGTCCATGGATTCTGGTGAAAGATGGTTGATCATTTCATAATGGATGTTGTCTGGTCCAGCAGCCGTAGCCTTTGTACGGGCGAGTGCTGTTTTCAGCTCATTGATATTAAACGGCCCATTGTATGGGTGGGAACCCTTTGATGTGAAGTTAAGGGCCTGTTTTTCAATGTTGTGCTTTAAGACCAGAAACTCTGGGGAGTAAGATGATGTTGCAGAGATGTTAGAAAAAGTTTCCCCAAGAGCATTGGCTATTGCAGTAGAGTCTGCAATAGTACATCCATTATATTCAAGGACCGATGAGGGGTGTGCTGTGTATTTTCCCTTCATTTTCCGGATTTTTTCCCAGACCACCTTAGTACTGGTCGTCTGGGTAATGGATGATGTGAAACGGATCCACGATTCCCTTTGACTCTGACGGCGGATGTAGCGTGCTTTGGCTCGGGCACGTTTAAAGGCTAATAGATTGACTGTGGTAGGATATCTTCGAAATATCCCCCAAGCCCTGTTTTGAGCCTTTTTAGCTGCTGTGCATTCTGGATTCCACCATGGCTTTGGAAATGGAGGAAACCGGGTGGATGTTTTTGGAATTGTGGTTGCAGCTGCATGGACAATGTTTTCTGTTATGTACGTAACTGCATAATTGATAGGCTCCTGACTGAATGTAGAGTTGTCAAATATTGCCAGGTGTTGAAAGGCACTCCAGTCAGCTTGATCAAACTTCCACCGCGGTAACCTGACAGGAAGACAAGGTCTCCCAGTAATTAAGGTGGTTATCACGGGCAAGTGATCACTTCCATACAGATTCCCTTCTACCTCCCAGGTAAGTGAAGAGAGAAGAGAAGGCGAGCTGATAGAGATCAATGGCAGAAAACGTACGGGTAGGCATGTGGAAAAAGGTGTTTGTTCCCACATTAAAAAGGCAGAGGTAATTGTCAATGAGCATACGCTCTATGACTCGTCCCCTTCTATTAATGCTAGCACTACCCCACAGGGTGTTATGTCCATTAAAGTCCCCAAGAAGTAAGAAAGGGGGTGGCAACTGCATTACGAGATCATCAAGATCTTTCTGGCAGATGTCAGTACCAGGTGGCAAATATATAGAGCAAACGGTTAGTAAAAACCCCACTGTAATTCGAATTGCTACTGCCTCTATGCTGGTGGTAAGTTGCAGATGCTGAAAAGGGGTATGGTTGCCCACAAGGATAGCCACTCCTCCATGAGCGGGGCCATCCCCAGTTCTATCCTTGCGAATGACAGTAACGTTGTGCATCCTGGGGTCATCATTTGCCCTTAGGTATGTCTCCTGTATGCAAAAGCAAGATGGTTTGTGCTTTTGCAGGAGTGCCTTGATGTCTTCTGCATTTTGGCGGAATCCACGGCAATTCCATTGTAGGAATTTAGCCATTATTTTGGCTTGGTGGGTCCATCAGGCGGCTTCCGAGGTGCTGAGGGCTTACTTTTATCAGTCTTGGGTTTATCTTTTTTGGGGAAGAATGGACGCTGTCCCGTGTCCATTTCCTCCTCCGCAAAGAGTTCCAAGACTGAATCTTCGGGTACCTCCTTCTGCTCGACATCCATCTTTTCTTGGGTACTAGGGGGCACTTCCCCTTTTTTATTCTTTTCTTTCATAGTTACCTTTGGAACTTGTGGAGCATTAGGAGGTACCAATATAGGAGTGGCAGCTGATTGGCCCTTCTGCGCAGGTTTTTGAGAACTTAAAAGGTAACGCGCGATGGGAGTGAAAGACTCCTTTGGAGGAATGGTCATGTCCGTCTGAGTTCCGACAGAACATCTCCCTGCTACCTTCTGGGCGTAGGTAGGTTTCTTGATATTCAGGGGTTTGACCGATTTCCTTGCCTCCTGGTATGATATATTTAGCTCTGCCTTCAGCCGTTGAATTTCTTTTTCTTCTTTCCACCTCTGGCATGCTCGTGAATAGGCCGGGTGTTCGCCTTCACAGTTAATGCAGGTGGGTTTTGCGGCTGAACATGCTGTTGTTTCGTGGTCCTTTGCACCGCATCGAGCGCATGCAAGGACTCCACGGCAGGCCATTTGAGAATGTCCATACTTCTGGCATTTGAAACACCGTAAAGGGTTCGGAATGTATGGACGCACTGAACAGTTGATGTATCCAGCTTTAATCTCATCAGGAGGTTTAGGAGTGTTAAAAGTCAGGATAACGCTCCTGGTTTTAACAATTTTTCCATCCCTTCGCGCAGTGATTCTCTTGACGGCAATGACTCCCTGTGGTTTTAATTCGGAGCAGATTTCCTCCTCGTATACGTCGAGAAGGTCCCACTCCAAAATGACACCTCTAGATGAATTGAGTGTTCTGTGTGGTGTCACTGTTATAGGGATTCCTCCGATTGATGTTGTCCGGAGTAGGTGTTCTGATTGCCTGTCATTTTTAGTTTCAATTAAGAGGTCTCCAGAACGAAGCCTCTTAACTGATTTGGGTGAACCTGCTAACCCGTCTAACCCTTTTTGAATGAAAAAGGGCGACATTTTACCAATCGGTGTCTCATTGGTAGAATGCATGATTAAGAACCTTGGGACTGGCCCTGATGGTAATTCGGTTCGCTGCCTCTTTTTAGCAATAATGCTATCTGCTTCACTGTCTAAATTTTCAGATAGGGACCGGGTTGGGGCCCCTGAAGGAGTAAGTTTATCAGGATTCATAGAGGTTTTTTATTTGTTCAGTGCCTGGGCTCCCCACCCACCACGGAGCCCAAAGGGACGCCCACTACCCGGCATGCAATAAATGCGCTCGGGAGTGGGACGCCAGGGCTACCCAGACACTATACCCGCACCGCCGCCAGCCTGAATCCTGTGCCTCGGACCATGAGGGTAGGGGCGTTGCACTGACACGGTTGACCCTCGCAGGCGAGCCTACTAGCCGATTGATCCTAGCCGGGCCTTCCAGGACCATCCGTCTTGTCGAAGCAGGGGCCAAAGTGGTGTATTGAAGCTGGGCCCCTCAACCACCAGGATCCCCTTTCCGAATTTCCATGGGTCGCAGCGCACGGCAAACACGCCAGATTCCATTGATGTAAGCCTGGAACCTGGGCTGTGGGCGTTGGATCCCAGTGATGCTAGTCTGTAAGTCCAGCAGCATCACTGGGAGGTCCCCTCACCACGTACAGGTGCCCACGTCGAGGGGTCTTAAACTGGAAAGTGGAATGCAATGTGCTAATCATCAGTAAAACTATGAATAGGATTTACAGTCAATGGAAGGTCATTAATATACAAGAGGAAAAGAGTGGGGGAAAGAACTGAACCTTGGGGGAACACCAGCATTAGTGGGAAAGTTAGAAGACAGAGAGCTATCTACCATCTCCCTCAGTGAGTGATCAGAAAGAAAACTGGATAACCAATTACAAAAAACAGTTGGCAAACCATAAGATGGAAGCTTGTTTAGAAGACCTTTATGCCAAACACGATCGAAAGCCTTTGAGATGTCAAGAGCAACTGCTTGTGTTTCACCAAACTTTTCCATTGAATTTGTCCATAAATGGGTAACATAAGCCAGAATATCACCAGTGGATCGACACTGATGGAATCCATACTGCCGATCGTTGATCAGGTGGAAGGTTTTTAGGTAGTTTAAGAGTTGGCAGTTAATTGATTTCTTCATTACTTTAGAAAGAGTAGAAGTAATTGCAATGGGACGATAATTGGATGGGAGGAATTTGTCACCCTTTTTAGGAAATGGCTAGATATGAGCAAATTTCCAAGCAGAAGGAAAAAACGCCTTTGGAATAAGAAAGTGAAAAAAAGGTGGCAAATAACAGGAGTAAGTTCAGGAGCAGAGGTTCTGAGAACAAGTGTAGAAATACCATCAGGACCTGGAGCTTTCTTAGAATCAAAATTAGTCAAAATCCTTCTGACATCCTTTGGAAGGAAGACCACAGGAGGATTTGAATGGAGCGTGCTGGGAATGGTGGCAGGTGTTTTACCAAGATTATGAGTTGGAAGAAAAATGGGATGCTAGCAGGTCAGATTTATCCTTGGCTGAAGTGACAACAGAACTGGTTTTGACAGAGGTGAGTGCAGAGATGGGCAAAATTTGCGGCCAATAGCTTTGGCAAGAGACCAGAATGCTCGGCTACCATTAGGGCAAGAAGCAAGTTTTCTACTCTTAGCCTGTTGAAAATCTAGTTTGGACTGATTAATAACTGTTTTACAATTGTTGTGAGCTTTGGGGTAGGCAGAAAATGAAATTGAAGAATTGGAAACAAGCCAATTACAATATGCAACATTCTTCTCTTCAACAGCCTTAGCACATTTATTGGAAAATCAAGGTTTAGATAAAGGACATTTTAAAGTGGAGTGTGGAATAAAGGAGTCCATACTATGATTTTTAGCATTTCTCACCAACCATTGAAGTAAAAACGAAAACCAAAATCTTAAAAAGCTTTATATTTAAAATTTACAATAAATTTACAGTAGATCAAAAAAATAAATGTGATTATACAAATAAAATGTTACTGATAATAAAATACTGAATTAAAATGCAATAAAATATACTAGATTAAAAGCGCTAAAATAACTGAAGCTTTCAAAGGCTTCTTTCTCAACAGTTTCTCAACTGTTGAGAAAGAAGGCTTTGAAAGCTTCAGTTATTTATAGCTATATCTTCATTCTGTAACTGGAATTTGTTCGGGTTCATCTTCATTTTCCTCCTCCTTGGTGAAATTATCAGTAAGAGGCTGGACAATTTTTTCATTTGTTAAAGCTGTAGTAACTTGTAGATCACCATCTACATCCACCCAATCATTAAACTCCTGTTCACCCATGTCTTCAGGCTTTTCAACACGATCAGTATCATGACTTATTTGACCATCATGAATAATTAACCCACATTTTTTGAAACAGCTGCTAATGCAGGTTTAGGTTGTCTGCTTTGCAATATCAGATGATGTTCCCAAACCATCATCTACAAACTGGATGATTCTTCACCTCATATCCGATCTAGAAAAGGTTTTAAAGGTTTTTATTATCCCCTGGTTGATTCAGTGATGTGGTATTCAAAGGAAGAAAAACTAATTCAATGTTTTTGAAAGTCAACTTTGGATGAGCTGGGCAGTTGTCCAAAACCAATGCAATTTTTTTGTTTTTCTTATCCAACTGTGAATCCCATTTACAAAGATAATCTTCAAATAAAGAAGCTGTCATCCAAGCATTGCCATTGTTGGCATATTCAACAGGCAGCTGTTTCACTCCTTTAAAACATCTTGGGGATTTACTCTTGCCTATAACTAATGGCTTCATCTTGAAGCCATTAGTTATAGGCAAGTTCTTGTTCCTATCATGTTGCATGTTAAAAGAACTATAATCCTGTTACTGATCTTCTTTCCTGCAGATGCAGAGGAATTTTTAAAACTCATGCAATAGTCTGGGGTAGCCCTGTAGGACAACTCTGTTTCATCTGTATTAAAAATGTCTTCAGGATTACAAGTACTTAACACAGTTTGCCAAGAGGTTTTCAACCAGTTGTCAGCTGCAGAACCATCAGAGTCCTGTTTTTCTCATTGAAGTTTTTTGTAAAGAATATCATGCCTCTCCTTCCATCTTATAGCTATCATCCATCACCTTAAACTCTTTGTGTAGTTTTACAGAAAAAATCATTTACTTTTTGAAGAAGAATGCTACGATTGATTGGTGCATTAAATGAGCTGGCATGTTTGAACCATACGAACAGAGCTTCATTTACTGTTTGGCATTTCCCTTCAAGCTACCTCTTTCTGGTTTCACTAATCACATTAGTGCTTAATGTGTGAAGTGATTTTAATAATTTTAATAAAGATGACTGAGGCACTCCTAATTTTACTGCTGCTTCCCTTCAAGACATTGTTTAAGTTTAATTTGTTGTATGTTTCTATAATTTGTAACATCTTTTACACTGAAATTCATTCTCTTTCTGTTCACTGAGATTTTTTTTGATTAATAAAATTTAAAACACAGTAAAAAAGATATGCATCAATCAACAACAAAGCACGACACACACAAATTGGAACTAACATGGCACACGCAAGTGAGAGACAGAGTAAAAAGTTTACAAAGTTTAGAGCAGATTGAAAATTTATTCACAGTACTATACATTTTTACGACTGAAGATTTCAGTGAAGGGGAAAACACATTTCACCATAACATAAAAACCCACAGAATTCCAGCTTATTGCAAATGCAATAAGATTGAGTTTACTACCTATTGATAATAGATTTCACTAACAGAAAAGTTCAATAAACCAGAAACTGCAAATTGTTGTTTTTATTGTTTTATGGTTGTAACCTCTACAAATGTGATCTCTAAATGTGCTTTAGAAAAATATCAGAGGGGCATTCAAAATTGATTCTTATAACCGAAGATGTGATTCTAATAAACAATGAAAGTGTAGCACAATTTACTGATCTGAATCAGTTCTTTGAAATTTAATTCTATAAAGCTGCTGATTCTAATAACCAGTGATCATTATAACCAGCACTCATCAAAAAACAAACTTCAATAAACCTTCAGAATTGAAATTAAATTTAATGAATTTCAGAATATCAGATAGTTATCTGTCATATACTAAAAAGTTATTTACAATATGTTAAAGAGGATTTATTATCTGTATGCATGATACTCAAACTTTTGATTTTAATATGAAATTAGAATATTCATATATTATTTAGATTTCCTTTCCCTAGCAAGAGGTTTTTGTAAAAAAAAGTAAAATTTTTCAAAAATTTGAAATTAGAAAATCTTGCTTTTAATTAAAATATTAAAAACCAACTAAGATAATATACCACAAAAATGAAACTTATCAAATTAATAGTGCAACAAATAAAGACTCCTACCATTAGTCCCCTTTGGACCATTCTTGTACGAGCCCAGAAATAAACAAACCGCAATCTTTTAGGTAACTTCACTAGAATGGGTGTAGTAGCTCGAGTGGCAAATACTCTTGATGAATAATGCAAGTTATTATATTGTAGAGAAGCAGGCCTTAGCTTAGTAGAATTCACACTGCAACAAAGTACCAATATTAATATTATAAACAGTCACTGGGGGAAAAAAATTAACAGAAAAGGGTCAAAATAAAAAACAAATTCTCAAAAAATAAATTAGAGGAGCATACTAACAAAAAATCAGTAGGCTGTTGACAACAAATTATTACCCTCTATGAAATAATATTGTTATTGTTGTTGGTATTGGGTTTAACGACACAAGGGCTACTAAGGCCAAATTATGTCTGTTCATCGTTTATACACAAGAAGCATATTGTTAGAGATGTTAATTGTTGTTGTTGTGGGGGATTGATGATGCATAAGCTGCTTTGGCTATAATGCGCCAAATTCATTTATTGTAATAACATATGAGAAATTCTTGTAACGTCAGGAAAGGCTGAAATCAGAAATGACTAAAAATTCCAGTTTTCTCCAGAAAGTTAAAAAATTCAGCAATATTTGCATTGTCACCAATGACATTCTCTAGAGTTATTGGTTTCCGAAGGTTAACCAATGATAGAAGGGTTGTATTTCTGTCTTGTTTATAGTATGGGCATTCAATGAGAATGTGTTTAACAGTCAGATTTACAGAACAATGTGGACACTGGGGTGGATCATCTCCTGTGAGTAAATGAAGGTGAGTTAAATGAGTATGACCTATTCTTGCTCTTGAAAGGACTATACCTTCCCTTCTTGATGTATGGATACTGGAACGCGAAATTTTAGGATCCTGTTTAAATTGAAAAAGTTTATTATTTGTTTGAGGCCAGAATGCTGTCCATTCTGTAAGACATGCACCATGAATGATTTGTGGATAGTCTGATGCTGGAACAGGGATATTTGTTAAATCTAAGGTAGTTGGATTTTTTGGAGCTTTATCAGCCAGTTCATTACCACAAATTCCGGAATGTGCCAGAATCCAGCAGAAGGTGACCAGTTGGTGGCGCTCATCAATCTGCAGTAATAATCTTCTAATTTTGTTTAGAACAGGGTGAACTTTATCTGAGGAGTTACATAATGCCATAATTGAGCTGAGGGAATCAGTGTAAATAACAAATTTTAATGAAGAGTCGGAACAGATCTTTTCTAAGGCTGGTTTAATTGCATATAATTCTGCCGAGAAGATGCTTCATTCAAGGGATGCTGAAAGAGTGGTGTTTGGAAACACTGCTGCTGCTCCAACGTTTGAATTGGATTTAGAGCCATCCATATAAACTGAGGAAAAATCAATACATCTATGAGTGTGAATTGCATGTTGTTGTTGTTGTTATTTGGTTTTTAGGAGCATTAGCAACTAAGGCCATATTGCTCCGGGATATGCGGTGGTCATTTCCTGACCTTTCCGCATCCTCCGTATTTGGTGGTGACGGGCTCGCATCCCGGTCTAATCAAGAAGCGTGTGCTACGCACTGCTACTCCTTTCCACCTGGCTAAGGAGGCGCCTGTGAATTGCATGAAGTTGTCTTGTATTTGATGCTTGTAGAATATTCTTTCCCCATTGGCAGAGGTAAGTGTCACAAGTTGGTAGAACGGCAGGACTCCATGGTGGTTGATTTGTTGTTGAATTTAATGACACATAGGCTGCTAGGGCCATATTGTGTCTTTCTAATGGTGAATATGAAATATTAGCTTAATTGTGATAACTATATTTTGTGATATATTTCGATACGATTTAGGAAAGTAAATAGTTCTTTTTCATTAGAATCATCTCCCAGATCTGTAATAAATTTATTGTTGATTGTGTATCAGTTATTGATTTAAAGGTGTTTAAGCAGATATTTTGAAAGTGGGGACAGTCCACTAAGAAATGGCGAATGGTCAGTTGTATTTGACATGATGTACATTGGGGAGCGCTTTCATTACTTAATAGATAGAGGTGAGTGAGGTGAGTATGCTCAATCCTTAGCCTTCCTAAAATTATTTCATCTCGCCTGTTTTTTCAGAAGCTGGAGTGCCACAGCTTTGGTTCCAGTTTTATTTGGTAGAGTTTATTTCCTGGATAACGTCTTCAGATTAATGACCAGCTATTATGACATGCTTTATGGATAATGTGTTTGTAATCTGTATATGGAACTTGAAAAATCTGCGAAATAGTGGTTTCTGTTTGTTTGGCTGCATGATCTGCTCTTTCATTGCCAGCTATTCCAGAATGTCCTGGGATCCAGCAGAATGCCACAGTTTGGTTCAATTCCTTACAGGCAAGTAACTTAGATGGTTGGTTGGTTTTTGGGTTTTATTGGCGCATTAGCAACTAAGGCTATAATGTGCCAAAACCAGGTTATATATAAACATTTTAATTTCATTGACCTAATTACTTAGGTCACCATGTCAAGATATAAAATAACAATGGTATAAAACATAAAAAAGATAAATCAATAAAGAAATAACAATAACATGTAAATTTTAAATACAAGTAAAAACCTTTAATAATTTAAAATAGCTAAAAACAGCAGACACATTGTCATTGTCGGATAAAATCTGACTGAGTGTATACGGCTCAGTCAGATGATTAAAAGCAGTAAAACGGATATTGCTAAAATCTGGACAGTCAACTAAAATTTGTCTAATTGATAAAATTGTGCCACAGAACACACACATAGGAGGGTCATCAGCCCTCAGCAAAAACGAATGTGTCAAATGACTATGTCCTATGCGGGTCCGGGCAAGAACAACTTCCTCCTTACGATTCCTGCGCAGACTAGACTGCCACGGTTCAATTACAGGCTTTATACAATATAGTTTATTCTCAGTCTGTCTATTCCACAAATCCTGCCATTGGGAATGTATCTTTTGCTGTATTATTTGCCTGTAGTCTGTATAGGGGACTGACAGGCAGAGATTATTATTAGGGATTGCTGATTTGGCTGCAGTGTCAGCCAAATCATTTCCCCTAATCATAATGTGGCTGGGAATCCAGCAGAAGCGGATATCATATTCACGTTCATGGAGAAAGTGAATCTTCTGCTGAATGCAAGACAGAACTGGATGAGAATTATATCTCACAGTTATTAAACATGCTGAGAGTCGGAATATAAAATGAACTGTTGGTATTGGCATTTACTAATGTGATCCAAGGCTAACTCTACAGCATGCAGCTCTGCAGTAAATATGCTGCATTCGGAGAGAATCTGCTCCGATGTAGTGGAGTCTGTAAAGACAGCAGCAGATCCCACATATGATTCCGACTTCGAGCCGTCTGTGTAAACTGGCGTAAAGTCAGAATGTTCAGCTCGGTGTGCTGAATAAAGCTGCAGGTAGACAGACGATGGAGTGTCCGACTTTCCCCAATTTCTAAGGGACAAGTCACATGCCAGGACATGAGTATTCCATGGTGGAAGGGGTTGCTTTGGTGTTTGGGCAACCTTGTCTACCTATATATTAAGTTCTTTGAGTAGCTCTTGGAGATGAATACCAAAAGGACGATTGGAAGTCTTACGGGTGTCTCGTACAAATTTTCCCATCGTGGCTCAAAAACGAATGGCCACGTGGGATCGTCTGGCAGGGATTTCAGTTTTAAAGCGTACTTTAGAGACAACTGCTTACATCGAAGCGATAAGGGCAGTTCGTTTGCTTCGACGTATAAGCTCTGGACAGGAGATGTTCGATATGCTCCAATAGCGATACAGAGAGCCTTATGATGGACAGGATCCAGCCATCGAAGTACACTGTCTCTGACCGAATTGTATACCGGGGACCCGTAATCTAGTCTGGATCGTACAAGTGCACAGTAGATGCGGAGTAGGGTGCATCAGTTCGCACCCCAAGATGTAGAGGAAAGAGAGTGCAGAATATTCAGGCCATTTGAGCACTTTGTGCAGAGTTGACGGATGTGATCCAGAAAGGTCAGCTTTTTATCAAATATGAGTCCCAAGAATTTTGTGTCCGCCACTACTGGAATAGCATTTTGTCGGAGCCTTAATTCAGGTTCAGGATGAAGATTATGCTTACGACAAAAAGTGTACGCAAACGGTCTTCTCCGGCGAGAACCTGAAGCCATTAGCAAGTGCCCAGGAATTAAGGCGATCAATGGCTTTTTGCAGTTGTCTTTCAATAACCCTCATGTTGCATGACTGACAAAATAGCTAAAGTTATCAACATAGAGGGCACTCTTTACAGTTGAAGGAAGTTGTTATGTAATGGAATTTACTTTGATGGCAAAAAGCGTGACACTTAAAACTTATCCCTATGGTACTCCCTCCTTTTGGCTAAAGGAATGGAGAGTGAGGAGCCCACACGAACTTGGAAAGATTGATTGGCTAAAAAGTTTTTAATAAAAATGGAGAGATGCCCTCTAAGACCAAGGCTATGCAAATCTTTTAAGATGCCAAATCTCCAAGTTGTGTCATATGCTTTCTCCATGTCAAAGAACACTGACACCAAGTGTTCGCGTTTTAGGAAAGCATCCCGGATGGATGTTTCCAGTCTAATAAGATGGTCCAAAGTGGACCGGTTCCTTCAGAAGCCACACTGGATGTTGGAGAGGTCATTTGATTCTAAATACCATATTAAACGAAAATTAACCATTCTCTCCAGGATTTTGCACAGACAGCTAGTCAGAACAATAGGACGATAATTAGTAGTGACTTTTGGATCCTTTCCTGGCTTAGCAAAGGCAAGAACGATCGCCTTGCGCCAGGAATCCGGACTAGTGCTCTTCAAAAAAGATTTTGTTATATAGAAGGAGCAGATAATCCATAGATTTTGGTGAAAGATGCTTAATCACTCCATAATGGAAGCCATCTGGTCCAACAGCACTTGATTTGAAAAGAGTGAAGGCTCTTTTCAGTTCCTGTATAGTGAATGCCCCGTTGTAGGGATAAAGGCTCTTATAGTTAAAATTAAGCGCCTGTTTTCGATTTTATATTTCAGGACCAGGAACTGTGGGGAATACGAAGATGTTGCAGAGATATTACAGAATGTTTCCCCAAGAGAATTGGCTAGATTATAATGGATGCAATAGTGCATCCATTATAATCTAGGATTGAAGAAGGGTGGGATGTATATTTTCCCTTCATTTTCCAGATTTTATCCCAGACCAACTTAGAACTAGTGGACTGAGTAATTGATGAAGTAAAACAGATCCACGATTCCTTTTGACTCTGATGGCGGATGTAGCATGCTTTGGCTCGTGCACGTTTGAAGGCTATAAGGTTGTTCGTGGTAGGATATCGGCGGAATATCCCCCACGCTTGGATTTGAGCCTTTTTTTCTGATGTGCATTGTGAATTCCACCAAGGTTTAGGAAATAGTGGAAACCGGGCAGATGTTTTTGGAACAGCATTCGCAGCTGCTTGGATGATAATTTCTGTGATGACGTTACTGCATCATTGATAGGCTCCTGACTGATGGTACTGAGGTCAAAATTTGCCTGATGTTGGAAGGCAGTCCAGTCAGCCTGATCAATCTTCCACTGTGGTAACCTGAAAGGAAGACATGGTCTCCCACTGTGTAACGAGGTTATCATAGGGAAGTGATCACTTCCGAATGGGTTCTCCTCCACTTCCCAAGTGAGTGAAGGGAGTAGAGAAGGTGAGGAGACAGAGAGATCAATAGCAGAAAGAGTATGGGCAGGCATGTGGAACAAGGTGTTTGTTCCAGTATTTAGAAGGGAAAGGTCACTGTCATTTAGCATACGCTCTACGATCGCCCCCTTCCATTGATGTTAGCATTGTTTTGTTTTTTGTTTTTTTGTTATTTGGAGCATTAGCAACTAAGGCCATATTGCTCCGGGATATGCGGTGGTCATTCCCTGACCTTTCCGCATCCTCCGTATTTGGTGGTGACGGGCTCGAACCCCGGTCTAATCAAGAAGCGTGTGCTACGCACTGCTGCTCCTTCCCACCTGGCTACGGCCATTGATGTTAGCACTACCCCACAGGGTGTTATGTCCATTAAAATCCCCGAGAAGTAAAAAGGGGGAGGCAACTGCATTACAAGATCATCAAGGTCTTCCTGGGAGATATCAGTCCCAGGTGGCAAATAAATAGAGCACAGGGTTAATAAAAATCCCACTGAAAGGCGAATTGCAACAGCCTCTATGCTGGTTGTAACTAGCAAGGGATGAACTGGAGTCTGGTTGCCCACAAGGATGGCCACTCCTCCATGAACAGGACCAGCCGCAATTCTATCCTTACAAAAAATTGTGATGTTATGCATGGTGGGATCATCATTTGCCGTTAGATAAGTCTCCTGCAAGCAAAAGCAAACTGGCTCGTGCTTTTGCAGGGGGGGCCTTGATGTCATCAGTATTTCGCCGGAATCCACGACAATTCCATTGTAGGAATTTAGCCATTATTTAGGCTTGGCGGGTCCATCAGGTGGCTTCCGAGGTGCTGAGGGCTTACTTTTGTCAGTCTTGGATTTATCTTTTTTGGGGAAGAATGGATGCTGTCTCGTGTCCATTTCTTCCTCCGCAAAGAGTTCCAAGACTGATTCATCTGGTACCTCCTTGTCCTCGACATCCATTGTTTCTGTTATTACTGTTGGCTCTTTACCACTTGGTTTTGGTAGTGGTGGAGCACTAGGAGGTACGGATATAGGAGTGGCAGCTGACTGTGTTTTTTGGTGGGCTTTTGGAAACTCAATAAATAGCAGGCAATCGGTGTGAATGACTCTCTTGGTGGTACAGGTATCTCAGTTTGCGTACTGATAGTGCACTTTGCAGAAACCTTCTGGGCATATGAAAGCTTCCCGCTATTTATTGGTTGAATGAGTTTTCTAGCCTCTGGGTAGAAGATATTCAGCTCTGTTTTCAGTTTTTGGATTTCTTTTTCATCCTTCCACTGCTGGCATGCTCTGGAGTAGGCAGGATGATCTTTCTGGCAATTTACACAGATCGGTTTGGAAGCTGAACATTCCTTGCTCTCATGGTCTTTCACACCACATCGAGCACAGGCAGGGTTACCACGACAAGCTCTTTGTGAGTGGCCATACTTTTGACATTTAAAACACCTCAGTGGGTTTGGAACGTAAATCCTCACTGGGCAGTTTAAGTACCCTGCCTTGATGGAACTTGGAGGCGGTGGGGTGTTAAACGTTAGGATGAGAACTCGGGTAGAGACGAGATTCCCATCCTTAAACGTGGATATTCACTTGACAGCTGTTACTCTTTGTTCTTTTAATTCAGAGCAGATCTCTTCTTCAGAAACGTAAAGAAGATCCCATTCTGATATGACACCTCGTGAAGAGTTCAAGGTTTTGTGAGGGGTTACGATGATGGGTATTCCCCCTACAGATGTGGCTTTCAAAATTTTTTCGGCTTGATTTGAGTTTGATGCTTCAATTAAAATATCTCCAGAATGCAGCCGTTTTACAGATTTGGTTGAACCTGCCATCCCTTCCAATCCTTTCTGGATAAAGAAAGGTGACATTTTCCCAATTGACTGCTCTCCGGTGGAATGGAGAATGAGGGAAAAGAGGTGTCACAGATGGTGTTTTCTCCTCAGTTCTGGCTCTTTTAGCAGAATTGCTGTCACTCTCACCTAACGATCAATTAGATAGGGGCCTTGTTGGGGCCCCAGAAGAAGAAGGATTTAAATTACTCATAGCAGTAAGATAAAAATTTCCAATGCCCTAAATACCTCACCCACCACGGAGCCCTACGAGGAGACACCCACTAGTGAACTAGCAGGTACTGCGTACACAAATGGGACGCCAAGTTAGCTTAGAGGCACCATACCCACGTTTCCAATAAGTCTTGATCCCGTCCCAGGCGATATTGGAAGGAGACAGCGTGTTCTTTCCCCAATGTTGAAAGTAGTCATCATATATTGCACAGATTGCCAGGGTGGATCTGGTGGTGTTTTATCCTGAAATATATTGCTGATTTCTATATTCCATGATTGAGCCAGTTCCTTAAATCTAAGTGGAGCAGGTCTGTTTTCATTAGGTTTACTGATGTAAAATGACTCGCATTCAGTATTGTTGAGGCATCTCCAACAAGGATGAGAGGGCAGACTACGGATTTTTGCAGCATATATCAGAAGTAATGATTTTCTGCAAAGATGTAAGGGGGGGGTCATGAGCTTCGATGTACAGGCTCTGAACCAGGGAGGTTCTCATTGCGCCTAGAGAGAGATTCTCAAAGCACAGTGCTGGATGGTGTTTAGTCGTTCTAAAGTACTTTTCCTTGGTGAATCATATACTGGAGAGCCATAGTCCAAGCGAGACCTGATGAGAGCTCTATAAAGATGGATGAGAGTATGACGATCAGTACCCCATGACATGGATGACACACACAGGAGGATGTTTAATTTCTTCAAGCAGATGGTTCGAAGATAAGCCACATGTGCTTGAAAGTTCAGTTTCCTGTCTAGTATGAGCAAGGAAACAGACAGTGTAAGCAAGAGGAACTGGCACGTCATTTATCTTTAGCTCTGGATCAGGATGAAGTGACTGAAGTTTGCAGAAATGAGTGGTAGTGGTTTTCTGTTCAGTGAGATGATATCCATTTCATAAGGTCCAGGATTGAATTCTCGTTAAAGGAATTTGTAGCTGTCTTTCGATAGTATTCATGCTTTGCGATTGGCAGGATATGGTGAGATCGTCAGCATACATGTATACTTCAATTGTTTTTGGAAGTTCTTCCAAATATTGTTGATTCTAATTGTAAAAAGGGATGGACTCAATATGGAACCCTGTGGGACACCCTCTTCTTGTATGTGAGATGTTGACAGCATGTTTTTATATCGGACCTGAAATGTACGCAATTTTAAAAAGTTCTGAATTATTAAAGGGAGACGTCCTCTCAGCCCCAACTGATGCATATCTTTAATAATACCATGACGCCATGTGGTGTCAAATGCTTTATGAATATTCAGGTTGACCATCACTAGATGTTGCCTTCTGATGAAGGCATTACGAATGTTGGATTCAATTTTTACAAGTACATCAAGGGTGGACCTGTTTTTACAGAAGCCATATGGTGATCATAAAGGTTTTTTTTTTTTTTTTTTTTGATTTGGTAGTTGTTGGTGCATCGGCTTCTGTGGCCATATTGCACCTCCCACCCAAGGTTTTTGCAGTACTTTGATCCAAGCCCGAGGCGGGAATCGAACCCGCGACCTTTGGGTTGCCGGGCAGGTACTTTACCCACTCGGCCGATCAGAAAGGAGATTTTCGGAGTCTAGAATCCAGGTGAGCCTCTTATGTACCATCCTTTCAAAGATTTTGCCCAAACAGCTTGTCAATGATATTTATCTGTAATTCTCAACTAGAGAAGGATCTTTGCCTGAATTTGGAATAGCAGAAATATAGGAATGACACCATGACAGAGGATACGTATTTTCTGTGAAGATCCGGTTATAAAAGAGTAAAGAGTAATAAAAGAGTAAGTTGCAAGCGGGGTTAGCAGTAACGTTGCGAGCGGTCAGCAGTGACGTTGCGAGCGTTGGTGGGTTTATGAAAGCACTAGTACTCGTCCTAGGAAAAACGCTAGAAAACGCACTAGAAAGATCGGTTGTGAACTATCGCTTGGCACTCGGGGGGCCCATGGTGGTTGAGCGAAATTTACCTGTTGTACAGAAAGAATGGAAACATTCCAAACCTGCATCAGTTCCAGAACGCAAAGGCCAGCTGGTTTTACTATGCAACGTTTATTTCTTTAGAGGTTTTCTAGTGGCGTATTGAATAGATATGGCTGAATGGGATGCGAGGCACAACTTTGTATTTTGACAGCATATTCAGTAACAATGTTTTCCTACGTAATGTTAGTGTTGGCTCATGAGCGTCAATGTAGAGGCTATGAGTTTGTGATGTTCTGAATGCACCAAGTGCAATCCTCAAGGTGCTATGTTGAACTGGATCAAGCCAGCGCAGTGTGCTTGCTCTGGCAGAACCATACACAGTAGCACCACAATCGAGACGGGATCTGATTAATGCCCTGAATAACCGAAGCAGGGAGGTGCGATCTGCACCTCCCTGCTTTGGTTATTCAGGGAGGTTGTTAGGGAGGATAAAGTTCTAAGTATATTTAAATTTTTTATACAAGAAGTACGTACATTTTTAATATGGTCTAAAAAATTTAATTTGTTGTCAAGGATTAATCCTAGAAATCTGATGTTAGTAGCGACTGGGATGGAGACATTGGAAATTTGAAGTTCAGGATCTGGATGAAGTTTTTGTTGTCTACAAAAATGTATTGCAACTGTCTTCTGCTGAGAGAGTCGGTAGCCATTGAGGCTGGCCCATTGTTGTATTTTATTTAGTGATATCTGAAGCTGTCTTTCAATAGATCTCATATTTTGGGAATGGCAGGAGATGGAAAGGTCATCTGCATTAAGGTCTCAATTGTGTTTGGAAGCTGTTTAGTGATGGAATCGATTCTAAGAGCAAAAGGAGTGGCACTCAATACTGATCCCTATGGAACACCTTCTTCATGAATGAAAGTTGCAGAGAGGGCATGTTAGTAACTCACTTGGAACGATCTAAAATGTAGAAAATACTGAACAAATTTGGGAAGGTTGTCCCGTAGATCAAAAGCATAAAGATCACTAAGTATGCCATACCACCATGTGGTGTCAAATGCCTTCTCTATATCTATTGAAACCAATACTAGATGTTCGTGCTTAAAGAAAGCATTCCGAAAGAAAAATTCAGCTTTGACCATGAGATCCAAGCAGGAACTGTTTTTTCGAAAGCCGTGTTGACTATGGCTCATTAGATGTGCTAACTCAATGATCCAGACGAGTCTACTGTGGACAACTTTTTCAAGGATTTTGCTGAGGCAGCTTGAGAGATATTGGTCTAAGGGGGTTGGATGGATCTTTTCCAGGCTTTAGGAACACCAAAACAATAGAATGATGCCAAGAAGCTGGATAAATATTTTCTTAAAAAATGCGGTTGTAAAAGAGCAGAATGAGGAGCAAAGCTTTGTCATCAAGATGTTGCAACATGACATAATAGATCCCATCTGGTCCGGCAGCACCATTATGGGCTGTTTTAATGGCATGTAAAAGTTCAGAATATTGCAGTGGTTTGTTATACGGCAGACTGCGAGTAGTTTGGAAGTTAATACTATGCTGTTTTTAATTCATTGGGAAGATGTAGTATATGAAGATGCTGCTGATATTTCAGCAAATGTATTTCCCAAAGCATTTTCTATATTCAAGGGACTTGATAGATCTCGCCCATTCCAGGAGAGGATTGGAGATGGTATGGTTGGAAACTTACCAGACAGCTGTCTAATTTTTTTCCAAATTATTTTGTTGCCAGTGTTTCTGTTGATGTTGGATGCAAAGCGGGTCCAGGATTCTTTCTTGGCTTGCCTTTGTATGAAACGTGCTTTTGCCTATAATTTATCAGATTGGTTGTGGTTGGATATTGCTGAAACAGATTCCAGGCTTTATTTTTTGTTTTTTTTTTTTTTTTTGCTATTTTGCATTCCTCAATCCACCAATAATTATAATGTTTTCGACCAGAGGGATTGGATAGTGGTATTGTGTCTTTGGCCACATTTAGGAGATGCGACATGATGTAATCGGCATCAATAGGCTGAAGACGGATTTTTTCCTCATCAAAGGATATTGATGACTGGAATTTTGCCCAGTTTGTTCGGACAAATTTCCATTTCTTGCAGGGTTGAGTTAGAGGAGTCTGTGGTATTAATACGTTGCATACAATTGGCAAGTGATCACTGCCGATAGGATCATTAACAACATACCACTCTATGGTCGGGGCCAGTACTGGAGAATAAATGGAGAGATGTTTTGTTATTTGGTTTTTAGGAGCATTAGCAACTAAGGCCATATTGCTCCGGGGATATGCAGTGGTCATTCCCTGACTTTTCCGCATCCTCAGTATTTGGTGGTCACAGGCTCGAACCCCGATCTAATCAAGAAGCATGTGCTACGCACTGCTGCTCCTGCCCACTTGGCTATGGAGACGTAGCCAGGAGGGCAGGAGTGATCTGGAGACATCTATTGCTGAGGTCTGTCCAGTTGGGAGCTGAATGTGAGTGTGTGCGCCAGTATTGAGTAAGACGAGATTCAGTGCCTCTAAAAAGCTTTTAATGAGTCGACCCCATCTATCTAATTTAGAAGAGCCCCATAGGGGGTTGTGCCCATTAAAGCCCCTAATATACAAAGAGGTGGAGGTATCTGTATGAAGAGGTTTTCGAGATCTTTTAAACAGTAAGTATGGTTTAGTTGTAAATAGATTGAAACTACTGTTATTGCAATATGGAGGGTTATACGAGCAGCAACAGCTTCTATTTCACTTTGAAGTGGAATATGTTTAGTCGGGATTTTTGAATTTATTAGGATTGCCACACCACCACCATGGGCGGCATTAGCTGTATTAATCTATGCTGTAATCAATCTATGCAGTAATCAATCTCTTCGATAAAGGCAATAGTTCTTTATCGAAGGAGAAATTTGCAAGGTTAGGTAAGCTTTCTGAAGACAAGGGGCAACTGGAGAATATTGGTTAATTAGATCAGGGATGTCATTTGTGTTGCAACGAAAACCTCTACAGTTCCATTGTAAAATTCAAGGCATTATTTGTGTTTAATTAAAGGAGCTGTATCTGACTGCTTTCTGAAAGTGACTGGCTTATTACGTTCCAGTTTTTGTTTTTCTTTTTTGAAGAAAACTGGCTGGCCAGTGTCCTTTTCTTCTTCAGCATAGATTTCTAAAACAGGATCTTCCTGTATTGATGTACCACCTGTGTTCGTGGTTGTGTCCTGGATATTTTTCATTACATTTAAGTTTGTAATATGGGATGTGGTAGCACTGTTTGAAGGAGGAGATGCTGCTGGTATTGTCAGAGGAGTATTATTTGCCTGATCCAAGAGTTTTGGTTGTTGCTTACGTATACTTGGTTGTTGTTCAGAGAGGATATTTCTAGCCCAATCAGAAATTGATTTATTAGTGGGAACTGTGACATCGGTTTGAGTGGAGACTGTTTGATATTTTTTGACAGCATTGGCATAAGTTATATTTTTATTTATAGGAGGTAGAAATAGCTTTCACACTTCTTGGTAACTTACTTTGTTCTCAACCTTGTATTTTACTATTGTTTTCTCAGTTTTCCATTTTTCACATGGAATATGCAGGATGATCTCCTTTGCAATTTGGACAGGTCATTTTTGTAGTCATACAGTCACTTTATATGTGATCTGAGGAACCACAGTTATGGCACAGTTATGGCAGACAGGAACTCCTCTGCATACAGTTTGTGAGTGGCCATACTTTTGGCATTTGTAGCATCATAAAGGATTAGGAATGTAGAGACGGATGCGGCAAAGTAAATAACCTGCTTTTACAGAGGGCAAGTTGGGTGTATTAAATGTGAGAATAATATTTCTGGTTGGTATAAGTTGGTTATCATTTTTAGTCATTAGCAAAGGCACATGATGCAAGAAAACAACCTTATATAGCATCAACCAAAAAAAAAAAAAAAAAAAAAACAACACCCTTATTTCACCCACCCACTCACTCCAAATGTTTGTCAAGTTCTGCCTTGAATCTATTTAAGCTATCAACTTCTACAATGACAGATGGAAGTTTGTTCCATCAATCAACCACCCGCTGGCTAAAGGCAAACTTCTGCACATCTATCCTACAACCGTCTTTCCTCAATTTGAATTTATGCCCTCTCAGGTGATTATTCTGAGCAAGAGGAAGAATCCCATCAGCATTGAGCATGCTCAAACCATTCAAGACTTTATTACACCTCAATCAGATCACCTCGCAGGTGCTTAGTCTCCAGACACTGTAATTTGCAAAACTTAAGCCTTTCTTTGTAAGAGCAACCCTTTGTTCCATTCACTAATCTTGTTGCCCATTATATGTTTTGCTTGAATTACATTTTTCCCCTGCAGTTCTTGGGTTATTTCCTCCTCGGTGACATTTAAAAGATCCTAACTGGATATGACACCCTTAAATGAATTTAGGGTTGTATGAGGAGATATTTTTACTGGAATGCCAGCAAGTTTGTAAGCTGTAAAAGCTTCTCCGAATGCCTGTGGTTTGTAGTTTCCATTAATAAATCTCCTGATCGTAGTCTTTTAACAGTCTTAGGAGATCCAGCAATACCTTCAAGACGTTTTGTATAATGAAGGGAGACATTTGCTCATAGGCTGAGCAGTGAGTGAGTGGAAAATTAAAAATGATGGGCAGGGTTGCTCCATCTGATTGATCTTCTGTCTCTTTGGATTGTCATTACCTAAATCATGATTGGTGTCATAGTCAGTGTAAATTACAGTGTCTGGAGACCAGGCACCTGCAAGGTGATCTGATTAGGGTGTATAAAGCCTTGAATGGTTTGAGCTTAATGCTGATGGGATTCTTCCTCTTGCTCAGAATAATCGCCTGAGAGGGCATAAATTCAAATTGAGGAAAGACAGTTGTAGGACAGATGTGCGAAAGTTTGCCTTTAGCCAGCGGGTAGTTGATTGCTGGAGCAAACTTCCATCTGTCGTAGAAGTTGATAGCTTAAACAGATTCAAGGCAGAACTAGACAAACATTTGGAGTGAGTGAATGGGTGAAATGAGAAGGGGTGTGTTTTTTTTTTTTTTTTTTTGGCTGATGCTATTGGTTTGGTTTGGTTTTATTGGCGCATTAGCATCTAAGGCTATAATGCGCCAAGACCAGGTAGGCTGATGCTATATAAGCTTGCTTTCTTGCATCATGTGCTCTTGCTAATGCTAATAGTTTCTGAGGCTGCTGTGACAATAATGATTAGGCATAAGTTCCTAATGACACTCACAAACAAATTGACACTATAAAGATGTATTTCTCAACGTCTAGAAAAGATGGGCTAGAGATTATAATTTTTTTTCAAATTTTTCAATTGTTTGTAAACTGAGTCTTCTTACTGACAGTGTTGGGCACAACTGTGAGACGGTCAGAAACAAAACTGCCATCTGGGATTAAATGTAATATCGTTTCTGCAGATGTATACACTAAATGCAGGCAGTTAACACCCTAGTAGAGTGTCTACTGAAAAGTGATAAAGTCCATAATGCTTGACTGTGTAGTAGAGAGAGATAAAAACTGAGATGGCAAGTTGAAATCCACAATTATTTTAGTTAAAACAGTACAAGTTGTTTATACACCACTCAGTTATCTCTGAAATTAGTTGCCCATCTATATTTTTGGAGTGCACATATTTCTGTTATCACTGAGCGAGTGTTTAATGAGATAAATAAAGTTAACATGATGTCAAGGTGAAATAGGCCCCTGTTGTAATGAATTGAAACTCCACTTCCAAGTGCATGTTTTCTTCATGTGTATGCTCTGTTAAAGACTGCTGCATCATTAGCAAACTGAACATTATCTTCTTCAAATTCATGCAGTCATGTCTCAGCAATGCAAACTATGTTGTAATGGTTCAAAATTTGTTCAAGGGTGTATTACAAATACTACACATGCCGTGGTACAGAATTTTAATTATATTAGTTGAGTTAAGCATTCACAGATTTTTTCACTGTTGTCAGATGCTAAATGCACAATTTCTGTATACTGAACATTGATCATTAATCTAATCTGTCTTGGATGCTGTCTATTCTTTTGCCCATTTCAAGTGCTCTAAAGTAATGTTTCTTAACCTTTGCAACTATAAGTACCCCAGTAGCTACAATTTTGATATATACAATTGTTTTCTCAATTTCAGTTATGTTAGCAATTCCCCCACCCCAAACTACTCTTATATGGCACCAACTGAAAAATATTGCTCTAAAGAGTTTGATTTACAACATGACTGGCTAATTTCATAAACTATGAAAATTTATATTTAAGTTCCTGGTTTGAACTGTGATACCAAATGGAGAGGAGCAAACTGGTATGGGCATGTCCACATGTTATCATGTGCCACAGTAACAGTTCAGTTTATTTTAGTCTAGACAGAAAGCATTTTGATTTACTGGAGACTGTCACCAGTTTATATTTCATCTGCATATTTGTTATCTGCAATTCATTATAAGTGATGTCCAGTGAAACAACTGCATTGTTATTTTTGGTTTACAATGTTTGTTCCTTATCTGAATAAACTTGATTTTGGGTCTTCTTCTGATATAAATTGATGACTGGTATAGAGCTTTTAACCTAGTATCATTATTTGTTTTAGTCGTATTATAAATATTTCAAGCTATGTTACATTCTGTATCATCAGTTCTTTATCTCTGTTTAATAAATGGCTAGCTTAATGTAATTAGCCTCAATGAAACTATATTTTCCTTGTATTTTAACGGGACTGTGCATTCTCTACTCCTATCAATTATGCTATTATTTGTTTGATACACTTCTTCCATACAGTTATTTTTTGGTATCATAATGTTAACTTCCTTTTCTTTCAGAAGTTTTTGTTAACAAATGACTGCCTAAGCTGTTGCAATTAGTAGCTTTTCTATCATTTTATACAAATAATCATAAATTCATTTAATACTTAATTAGAATAAATAAGAATGACAAAGAAAAACTGAGTAAAATGCACTGCTTTATAAATAAACCATATTTATAAAACTGACAATTTTATGATGTGCCTGAAAAACAAAATAATATTAATAATATATAAAAATTGTTAAATAAAATAAACAATTTTATTGATTTATTTTTAAAATTTAGTTAAAAAGTAAACACAAATGAAACTTCTGTCACCTTGGTCTGTTTAATGACATGCTAGTATAGGTGTTACTTCTGATTGCTGATGACTGACTACCTGTAAGAGAAACTTGCTGATGCAGTGGACGGATACTCACTGTCTGCTGAAGGGTATCCTTATGGAGATCAGCTAGCTAAAAGAAAAGTCACAAAGTATGTTCTTTTTTAAATTAAACTCCACTCAAATATTCTATTAAAAACTGAAAGTCTACTTAAAGTGAATTTGTGTATAACATTCTTATTTAATGATAATAAATGAAAAAAAAAAAATCTTTTTTGGTTTTGAATACTGCGTCTAAGTACAGAGATATATACGACTGTTTACAAATATTTCAAGACTATTGTCACTCATTCTTTATTTTTCAGAAAGAATTTTAGGGTCATGCAAGCAGGAAGCAAAGATCATTCTTCTTTGCCTTTTGTGCAATTGTTAGGTTTGTATTACAGTGCTGGCAGCATTAGCAAAGGCATATGATGCAAGAAAACAACCTTATATAGCATCAGCCAAAAAAAAAAAAAAAAAAAAAAATCCTTATTTCACCCATCCACTCACTCCAAATGTCTGTCAAGTTCTGCCTTGAATCTATTCAAGCTATCAACTTCTACAACGACAGATGGAAGTTTGTTCCACCAATCAATCACCCGCTGGCTCAAGGCAAACTTCCACACATCTATCCTACAACCATCTTTCCTCAATTTGAATTTATGCCCTCTCAGACGATTATTCTGAGCAAGAGGAAGAATCCCATCTGCATTGAGCATGCTCGAACCATTCAAGGCTTTATACACCTCAATCAGATCACCTCGCAGGTGCCTAGTCTCCAGACACTGTAATTTGCAAAACTTAAGCCTTTATTCATGAGCAACCCTTTGTTCCATTCACTAATCTTGTTGCCTTTCTCTGTACTCGTTCCAACAGCTCTACATCCTTCTTAAAATGAGGCCTCCAGACCTGTATACAGTACTCAAGCTGTGGTCTGACCATTGCCTTATACATGGGGATAATCACCTCCTTATCCCTGCTAGAAAAATTCCTGTATATCATTGACAAGACACCACGAGCTACTCTTGCAGACCGTCTGCACTGTCAGAAAACTTCATATCTGCCTGCACAATTACCCCGAGGTCCTTTTCATTCTCTACCACTGTCAGTGTGGTACCACAGAGTTGATAAGTTACTCTCGGATTACTGATTCCCATATGTAGTACTTTACATTTGTCAATGTTAAACTTCATTTGCCACCTCTCAGCCCATCTGCTCAACTTTTCTAGATCCTGTTGCAGCAGTGTACTGTCATTAGTGTCATTAACAACCCTGCCAACCTTCGTATCATCTGCAAACATGGACATTAAGCCTGACATACCATCATCAATATCATTTATTAATATAGAAAACAACAATGGACCCAACTGAACCCTAAGGGACTCAACTAATAACATTAGTCCACGAAGAGCAGTGTCCATTGATTACCATTCTCTGTCTTCTCCCCCTCAACCATCCCTTTATCTATAGCAGCAATTTGTCTCCAATGCCACACTGCTCCAATTTGTGCAGCAGTCTTCCATGTGCAACAGTATCAAAGGCTTTTCTAAGATCCAAATATATGATATCAAAGTTATTCTTTGCATCCAGTTCCTTTGTGACTACATCATAGTATCCAAACAAATTAGTCAGACAAGACTCCCCTTAACAAACCCATGCTGAGTCCGAGCTATAACTGAAGTCTTGTGTAGATGATCCTGCAATGCTTCTTTCACCAGTGCTTCCATTAATTTCCCTGGAACAGAAGTTAAACTAACAGGTCTGTAATTACCTGTCTCCCTTTGATCCTCCTTTGTGGATTGAGGTCACATTTGAACATCTCCAGTCCATGGGTACCTCCCGAGTCCAGGAAAGCTCTCATAATTATGGCTAAGGGTTTGCTTACTTCCTTTGCTGCCTCCTTTAATATAACTGGATAGATCCCATCCACCCCGGGTGCCTTTCTTGTGTTTATCTTCAATAATTTCTCCTCCACTTTACTCTCAGTTATTACAAGATTAACTAGCTTACTGCCAGAGTTGAATACACCTCTGGATGTTTGTTTGTTTGTTATTTGGTTTTTAGGAGCATTAGCAACTAAGGCCATATTGCTCCGGGGGGGGGGGGGAGATATGCGATGGTCATTCCCTGACCTTTCCACACCCTCCGTATCTGGCGGTCACAGGCTCGAACCCCGGTCTAATCAAGAAGCGTGTGCTACGCACTGCTGCTCCTGCCCACATGACTACGGAGGCTCCTGCTCCTCTGGCATTCACCTCCCTGAATAACTCCTCATGTGTGAATGTCAATGCAAAATATTCATTTAGTTTGTTAGCTACCTGAGCCGAATCATCAACAGTTGAGCCATCGATATCAAGTAGACCAATCTGATTCATCCCCTTCCTTCTAGAGTTTACATAAGTAAAGAACTCTTTGCTGTTTTTCTTTTTATCCTTTGCCAAAGATATCTCGTAATCTACCTTCGGCTGTCTAACCTCCTTTGTAACTTGGTTACAGACCAACTTATAACTATCACAGACTTCTGTGTCACATGTTAATTTATATGTATCCCATGCATTTTTCTTCTCTGTCACATGTCTAATTAGTTTATCTGACATCCATTTAGGCCTAAATCTTGAAAATATTTCTTTGTTAGTATGAAAAGCCTAGTATCTTTCAAGATTAATTCTTTGAATGCTTTTCATTTTGAATTTGCTGTTGGTAACATCATCAGTTGGTTCCACCATAAAGAATTTAAATACTGTCTCAGACCACCGTAGTCACCTTTACGAAAGGAAAAACCTTTCCCTTTACCCTTGATGATAGTTACATCTTTCAATAAATTCCACTTCAGCACACTGTGCTCACTGCCACCTAGTGGTTCCTTTGCAGATTCTTCATGCATGAAGAATCATTACTGATAATCAGATCAAGAGTATTACTCCCTCTAGTTGCCTCCCGAACATGCTGCTGTAGAAAACAATCATCCAATAAATCCACAAAAGCCTTGCTAGTGTCTGAGTGACCAACCCACAAATTCCAGTCAATATCCGGGAAATTAAAATCCTCCATTATAAGACACTAATTTACTAGCCCACTCTATTTCTCTGCACAATTGCTCATTATACTCATCAGGCCTCTAACACACACCTACTCTCATTTTTCTTTTCCCAGTGCTTATGTCACACCAAACAGACTCAATATTGTATTGTCCACCCACATCAATTGGATGCACTTCCTTAGATTTTATGTGTTTCTTAACTAACAGCATAACCCCTCCTCCCTTCCTGTCCTGTCTATCCTTTCTGTATACATTACTCCCCAAATTCCAGTTCTACACTGCTTATGTCTGTGTGACACCATGTCTCTGATATCCCAACAATATCTGCCTTTGATGTCTTGACTCGCACTTCAAGCTCATCGAATTTATTAACTATACTCCTAGCATTGGTGTGCATGCAAGTATACATGCACCTGTTTCTACTCTAACACAGCCCATGTATTATGACTCCCAGCAGTCCTGGAAATTCCCATTGCCTTGCTTTCCAAGCTGCTGCTCAATTGCATTTCAATAGAAGTAGTGCAAGAATTACTTTTACCTCTGCCAGTGGCTATTGTTAATCTATTATTCCATGTGTCTCCCCAAGCTAGCAGTTTTCTGACCTGCCTAACTCTGCCTCGATAGCATCAGCAAATATTCTTGCACCCTTCCTATTTAAGCGTATCCCATCCCTGTAAAAGCAGTCTCTCCTGTTAACAAGCACAGACCAGGCTGAGAAAAATTCTACCACATGAACCTTGCACAATCTCTCCAGGGCAGATTTGATCGACAAGGCTCTCATCACATACTCCCTCCTATTGTGTCTGGGCAGAATTGCAGACACTCTCAAATTGAATCCTAACTCACGGCTTTTTTTCAGCATTGTCTTGTACTTGTTAAGTAATTCTGCCAGTCTCCTACTCTTAATATCATTAGTGCCAACGTATACAACAATATCACCCTTTGTACCCTTAAAGGATGATATCTGCCCTACAACGTCATCAACCTTTGCCCCTTGCAGACATACCCTGGTCCTGTTCCATCTATCTATCCTTTTTGCACAATATGTTCCCTGTTTCCCTGACAATAGAGTCACCTACAACAAATAGTTCCTTTGGGAGCAGCGCATTCTGCCTTGGAAACAGTAAAAACAATTTGCAGTTCCTGGTTTATTGGGCTTTTCTGTTAGTGCAATCTAATTATAAATGGTTGGTAAACACAATCTTATTGAATTTGAGATAATACCGACAGCTGGAATTATGTGGGTTTTTACATTATTATGGTGAAATGTGTTTCTCCTTCCATGAAATCTCCAAATATATAAAAAACATAAATAAATTTTCAGAATCTTCTCTTCATTCATATTTTTTAAGCTTTGCAAACTTGTTACTCTGTATCTCACTTGTGCAATTTGTGTGTGCAATGTTCATCGTTATTGATTGCTTATCTTTTTTAATGTTTTAAATTTGCAGTCCAAAAAAAAAAAAAAAAAAAAAAAAAAATCGGCGAACAGAAATATCAATTAGTATGCATATATTACAGTATTAATTAAGCCATGTATGTAAGTGTAACATAGTCTCGAACCAATACAAGCTATCTTGTCAAGATAAAGTGCTATATTTACTGTAATATTTATTTGTTTAAACAAATAAATATTTATTTGAAATTTAAACCTGTATTAGCAATTTTATTGGGTTTCTAACTTTTTTTTTACTGTTTTATTTACCAAATTTTTTTTTTTTTTTTTTTTTTGAGTGCTCTGCTTCTATTCTCCCCATAAGCTCTGTTGTTTTCAATGCGTGAAATGCTATAACGCAGAGATTTTTTAGGAAAACATGTACCGCGTTAAAGCAGAACTGGCTGTATAACAAAATATCTTGTTTATCTAATTTGACTACCAGTTGTCTGATTTGGTAGAGGACTGGGAGTTCAAAAAAGTCAATGTGTTACATTTCCTGCATTAAAAACCATTTAGTTCCCTTTTAGAGTTTAATAAGCTTCTGTCCTCCACTTTTCTACAGAATTCCTCATTGTGTGAATATAGAGGCAAAACAGCATTAGCATTAGTTGAAGCATATAATGCAAGAAAGCAAGCTTATACAGCATCAGCCAAAAAAAAAAACATTTTCACCATCCGGTCACAGCAAATGTTTGTCTAGCCTTAAATTTATTTAAGCTATCAACTTCCACAACAACAGATAAATGTCTGTTCCAGCAATCAACTGCCTGTCGACTAAAGGCAAACTTCCGCACATCTATCCAACAACTGTCTTTCCTCAATTTCAATCTATGCCCCCTCAGGTTCTTAGTCTGAGCAAGTGGAAGTATCCCATCAGGCTGCTCAAATACCATTCAAGGCCTTATACACCTCAATCAGATCACCTCACAGGTGCCTAGTCTCCAGATGCTGCAACTTGCAGAACTTAAGCCTTTCTTCATCAGCACACCCCTTTGTTCCTCTCGCCAGTCTTGTTGAGCTTCTCTGTACTCTTTCTAGCAACTCTACATCCTTCCAAAAATGAGGCCTCCAGACCTGTATACAGTACTCAAGGTGTGACCTGACCACTGCCTAATACAAAGGGTTAATCACTTCCTTGTCTCTGCTAGCAAAATTCCTATATATCAGGGGTGGCCAACAAGTCGATCGCAGCTTTAATTTTGGTCAATCACAACGAATTTTAAATATATATAAAAAAAGATCCCAAGGGCCTCACATCTAGTGAGTATGGGCTTGGCACACCCAGGATCCTGAGCTGGATATCATTATTCTTCTACTTCTGACTCTTGTTTTCTCTCTCAGGGTAATTCAGAAAGTTTTTCTTTTTTACCTGGTGCAGCAGAAGCTTCAGGCTTCCTTGCATCATATGACTAATAATAATAAATAGATTAATCAAAATCTAAATGCTTTATTATTATTAAAGGTCCCACTGGATATGATTATCACCAATCCGTTGAACCACGTGACTACTGTTGTCACCACGCAGCCACTAGGCTTGTCTAGTGAAAATTCACACAGTTCGTTGTGGAGAGCATAGTGTATGTGTGGAATTCTTATTTAGCTTAATTAATATTAATAACTAGACAGTACTTATACATTAATTTGATTTGATTTAAAGTGAATACTACAAAAAAATGAGTAAAACGTATCATTTTCATCAAGAGTGGAAACTAGAATACTTTTCTGTAATGATAAAAGAAAAATGTTGTTTGATTTGCAATGCTTCTGTGGCTATACCCAAAAAAAAAAAGGAAATTTAGAAAGGCACTTCAACACACTCCATGGTAAATGCCAATCGGATTTTCTGCCTAATAGTGACCTTAGAAAAAATAAATTACAATAACTTAAATCCAGATTATTCGCACAACAAAATTTCTTCGTGACACCTAATTTATAATCTAAAGCAGTAACTGTAGCATCATTTAAAGTGAGTCATCTTCTTGCAAAAAATACAAACCATTTTCTGATGGTCAATTCATCAAAGATGCATTTTTAGAAATAAGATTCTCTTTTTTGAAAATTTTAAGAACAAAAATGAAATTAAAAGTGCTCTTCAAGATCTGCAATTATCTCGAAATACTGTGATGCGACGCATTGAAAAAATGAGTAAAAATGTGAGCGAACAATTGCATGCTCTTATTGCTAATGGTGTGTCCTTTTCATTACAACTGGATGAATCTACAGACATCAGTGATACAGCTCAATTGCTCGATTTTATTGGTATGGATTTCGTTAAAAGAAAGAACTAGCGGTCTTGATATATTTAACGCATTCAAAATTTTTATTGAAAAATTAAATTAACACTATTTAAGCTTGTATCAATAACAACAAATGGAGCTAAAACAATGACGGGGCATCTTAGCAGATTCATCGCATTGTGCCAAAAGGATGATGAATTCCCAGATATTTTGAGTTACCACTGTATCATCCAACAACAAGTGTTAGCCAGCAAAAGATTAAATACTAAAAGTGTTATGGACACAGCTTTCAAAATCGCAAATTCCATCAGAGGACAATCTCTTCAAAGGAGACTTTTCAAAATGTAACTCAATGAAAATTAACCAGATCTAACATTACACACAGATGTGAGGTGGCTGAGTCGGAGTAAGTTTCTACAGAGATTGTGAAATTTGCTGAATGAAATTAAAAAATTTGTTTGACAAAGGGGAGATGATTATCAGCAGCTGCAAGATAGGGAGTGGTTGTGTAATCTGGCTTTTTTTTTTTTTGGCAGATTTTACCAGTAAATTAAGTGATCTGAATTTGGAATTATGAGAAAAAAATAAAAAAAGTGGGTGACATGATCAGTAGTATTTCTGCATATAAATATCAATTTTTGGCAATAGCTAAGGATCTAATAGAAAAAGAATTCGATCATTTTTCAAATATGCAAGATCATTTGCAAAAATTTCCTGTTTTGAATGTAATAGTGAGAAATATGTTTCTGAAATTGAGAAAGTTGTGGATGTTTCTGAAATTGAGAAAGTTGTGGATGTTTTTAAAGCCATATTTGGTGATTTTAAAACAATTGAAGACATCGTTCAATATATTTCTTATCCATTTAATATTGACTTAGATACGAAACAAATGGAAGAAAAAAAAAAAAAAAAAAAAAAAACCGCTGAGATTTTTCACACAGAGAAAATATTACTTGAAAATGAAATTATTACATTTCGAACCGATATCTTCCTAAAAGCCAGCTTATCGGAAAAAGGATTTTGGAAATACGCTTGCAAAGAAAAGTACCCAAATATGAAAAAAAAAAGAAAACAAAGTGAACTTTTAAATTCTTGTTTTGGTTCCACATATCAATGTGAATCGGCCTTTTCGTATTTGAGACAAACAAACACGAAGAATCGCTCTACTCTTACGGACTTGCATACAGAAGATTCTTTACGGTTGGCCTTATCACAGTATATCCCCAATTTTGAAAGCTTGGCAGATAACATGAACGCACAAACTTCACATAAATTAAAAATTGAAATACATATGAATTTAAAATAAGAATTCTGAATTGTATTAAATTTTAAAATTTATAAACAACATTTTTCTATATGTGTTGATTAACTTTTTTAACCACGTGCAATGAAATTCTTTAGATGGTAGATTGTGGCACATTTTTAAGAAAAAAAGTAGATTGCATCACAAATTAAGTTGGCCACCCCTGCTATATATCATTGACAAAACTCCATGACCTGCTCTGGCAGCACATCTGCACTGCTCAGAGAACTTCATATCTGACTGCACAATTACCCCAGGTCTTTTTCATTCTCCACCTCCCTGAGTGTAGTACCACAGAGTTGGTACGTTTCTCTTGGGTTACTGCTACCCATATATAGTACTTTGCATTTGTCATGTGTGTGTGCGTGCGTGTGTGACACTAAAGACAGTAGCATACTGTCTTTAGTGTCATTAACAACCCTATCAACTTTTGCATCATCTGCAAACTTGGACATTAAGCCTGATATACCTTCATCGATATCATGGATTAACACAAAAACAGCAATGGGCCCAGCACCAAACCCTGGGGGACTCCACTAATAACATTAGTCCACATAGAGCAGTGTCCATTTATTACCACTCTCTGCCATCTTCCACTCAACCATCCCTTTATCCATTGCAGTAACTTGCCCTTAATGCCATACCACCCCAATTTGTACAGTAGTCTTCCATGTGCAACAGCATCAAAAGCTTTCCTGAAATCCAAGTATATGATATCAAAATTATTTTTAGCATCCGGTTCCTTTGTGACCACATAAAATTGTGGTCACAAAGAAAATTGTGGTCCAATAAAATTGATAAGACAAGACTTCCACTTAACAAGACTTCCCCATGCTGTGTCTGAAGTATTGCTGCTGTGTTGTCTAGGTGATCCTGTATCACCTCTTTAACTAATGACTATTATTTTCCCCAGAACAGAAGTTACACTAACAGGTCTATAATTATTTGTATCTTTTTTCAAGTATGACCTCCAGACCTGAACACAATATTCTAGACATGGTCTCACCACCATCTTATATAAAGAGATAATCCTTTTCCCTAATTGCGAAGGTCCGATACATTGTAGCGAGGAAACCAAGTGCTTTCCTAGCCACCTTTACAGTGATGGAAAATTTCATATCTGACTGAATCATAACCTCCAAGTCTTTGTCCTGGACTATTTTAACTCCTGGATTTCCATTTTCTGGGTACAAAATCTTACATTTAGAAGCATTAAACTTCAGTTGCCATTTTTCAGACATTTGTGAAATCAATATAACTCATTTTGAAGGTTCACACTAAAGTTAACAGCAAGAACCAGTCCAAAATGGACTGGTTCTTGCTGTTAACCAACCATCCTGCCTTTAAATCAACACAAACTATAACAAACTTCCCCTGCACTGTCTCATCAATGTCATTAAAGAAGATAAGACAAGAAGTAGCCCTAACAATGATCCCTGAGGTTGATCGCTTGCTACATTTGTCCACCCTGAATAATGAACACTCTTTATGACTACTCTCTGTATTCCTATCTTTTAGTCAACCCTTGATTCAATGAAGTATCTTGCCATTAATCCAATTTGCTCCATTTTATATAACAGCCTTTCACGGAAAACCATAAAAAAAGCTTTACTGAAGTCAATGTAATAGAGCCAAAGTTGTTTCTTTCATCTGACTGTTTCATGAATGCATCGCAATAATTAGCTAGATTGATCAAGCAAAATTTTTACCCATAAGCTTGTGCGCTTGTGTTATGGGTGTTTAATGGCGCATAAGCTACACTGGCTATAGTGCATCTCCATAAGCTCATACTGTGATCCATTAAGGATATCATTCCTGTCAAGATGGTACTGCACTATCCTTAATAAGAGACTCCATGATTTTACCTACCACTGAGTCAAAACTCACTGTTTTATAGTTGTCGATTACTTCTTTCATACATCCTTTGTGAACTAGGGAGATGCCAGCACTTCTCTAGTCCAAGGGGGGGGTGTCTCTCCAGTGTCTAATGATAATCTGAATAACAGCATGCACTCACATGCTGCCATTTTTAGTATAACAGGATATATACCAACCACCCCTGGAGCATTCTCCTTGCTCAGCTTTGGTAGTTCCCCCAAACCCTTGATAAAATATAACACACTAGAAACAATATCAAGAGTAACCGGAGAAACATAACTCAACAATTAAATAATTAAAATAAGTTTAATTCACAAAAATTTTAAAACTTCAAGAAATATCTACATGTACAAACCTCCATTCTTCGTATGTCAATTGAGAGAACAGTAGCAAAAAACACTAACTGAAGAAAAAAATCTGAGAGAAGTCCAACAACAGCAAAGAAGCAAAATTCCTGCAAAAAAATATGAAACAATTAAAAAAAAAGAGAGAGAAATGGGAAACAAAAACTTAAGCAATAATATCTATTTTATGAGTTTTCTTTCCCCAACACAACTATCTTCTTAACTTTACTACCAAATCCAATCTTATTCACAAACATTTTTAAACTTCAAGAAATCCCTACACATACAAACATCCACTCTTCATATGTCACTTGACAAAACAGTAGCAAAACACACTAACTGAATAAAAAAAATCTAAAAGAAGTGTATGCAACTGCAAAGAATAAGACAGATTACATTATAACACATAGGGCTTATAGTGCGATTTGCTTTTAATACTCTGTTCTTCTGGTCCCATGGTCAATTCTGTTATATATCAAACATTTCTTAAAGTGCTCCCATTTATATGTTTTCCTGCTTATACTGCTTTTTTAAGGCCTCAAGAAGGAATAAACCAGAACATAACCTTCATCCTCTTAGTATAAGCAGTATGAGGCCATGGCTCCTCTTCCAGGTGCCACAGCCTCATACTGTTTCTCCAAATGCAGACATGCCCATCAGAATGATACAGTTAGAAATGGAATTCATAGACCAGATGACAGATTTCCACAACTCTTGACCACATGTTAGTGGTCAAGGGTTGGCACTGATATGCCCATGCAAGGTGCAGTTTTTTGTGTCGCACAGTGAGCATGGGTATCTGCAACAACTGCCAACTGAAACAGCCTATACAACCTAAAGTTGTGACTGTAGCTTAACGACACAAGGTCTACCTCGTATTATAAGGCCTAAATATGTCTCGCTACAATTCAACTGCATATTGAATTATGAGCAGCACATCGATGCTAATTAAATACAGTGATAAAGATTGATCTGTCCAAGGAAGACAAAAATTTCTGTAAAATTAGACGTTGTGTCAGAGGGTTTGAAAGTGACTGAAAAGTGCTAGATCTGATATTAGAGTAACTGGGACAGTCAATTAAAATATGTTCAACAGTGAGCTGCATTTTGCATGAAGAGCAATGAGGAGGAATATTCCCATTAAGTAAATGGAGGTGGGTAAGGTAAGTGTGGCCAATCCGTAAACCTATTAATATGACTTCCTCTTGTGTGGTTCAGAGGGAGCTAGAAATCCATCTTTCTGAGTCAGTTTTAATTTCACGGAGTTTGTTACAAGTCTGTTCGCTCCACATTTGTGCCCATTTAAGATTGCTGCTTTTTTGGATTATGCTCTTAACATCCATGTAGGGAACTAGTGAAGATGGCAACAAACAGTTATTTTGCAGCCTGATTTGCTGTTTCATTTCTCAAAATACTAGTGTCCTGGTATCTAGAAGAGTGTTATTTTTCACTTTTTCTTGACAGCGTTGAACACAACTTTTGATGTCTGTCAATATCAGATGGGAAGATTAAAGCTCTTTTCAAATAGCCAAAAATGCACTGAGAAAGTCATATTAGTAGGTTTAAAACATATAAATTATGGCAGGCCATAAAAAGAGAATGTAGATTATTATCTAATTGGATTGCATACAGCTCAGCTGTCAGTATGCTACATTCCAGTGGTAGTGAAATATTGTATATAAAGAAAGGGAAAATGGCTACTGCACCTACATGGTTGCTAGATTTTGCACCATCAGTGTATATTGTACATTTATAGGAATTTTCTGAAGTACGAGCAGTATGCAGTTGTTGGAAACTGAGGCAGTAAATTATTCTTTCTCATTGCATAGAGTCACTGCAGTGAAGAAAGAGTCCCACAGTGAGTACCATGATGGATGTTGCTGAAATCCAATTTCAGCAACATCCATTTAAGCAGTTGTTTCAGGTGAAATCATGCAGACAGTTTCATCTTGAATTTGTAGGAAAACTTTGTATCTTTGCAGCATTTAGACATAGGAGTATTTGCCTTCTAAGAGATAGTGTGGTTCATTAGATTCAATATACAAACAGTGCACTGGGAGTTTCTGAAAGCTCCAAGAGCTGTCCAAAGAGCAATGTGCCAATAGTGTTAAGTCACTGCAAAGCACTTTTCCTGGGTGAGGCACATACCAGAGATCTGTAATCAAGTCGGAATCTAATTAATATTATATTCCGAACTTGATTTGGAGATTTGCTAAATGTGCCTGAAATTTAAGTTTGTTATTAAACACAGAAAATTTATGGTATTAGTCACTGGTATCAGAATATTCTTTATTTGAAGTTATGGGTCAGGTGCAGTGCACATTGCAGAAATGAATTCCAGTAGATTTTTGCTCATATGTTTGGTATCCATTTTTCAGATTCCAAGATTCTAGTTACTTTCTCACTATTAGAGCCATATTTCTATGGTGCTCATACTTTAAGAATGACAGGAAATAGTGAGATCATCTGCATACATGTATGCTTCAACCATTATTGGACTTATCCTGGGCCATACTGTTTACTCTGACTGTGAACAATATTGCACTTAGAAAGGACCCTTGTGGTACACCCTCTTCTTGAATGTGTATGAAGGAAAAATGTAGAATGTCGGTTATCCGGAAGTCAGTATTCGAGAATAGTTTGAAAGGCTGATTTTTCTTCTTCTATTTTTTATTAATGGTAGTATTTTAGACAAATGTTTATTATGTTACGAGAGTATTTTTTTTTTTTTTTACTTTGTTTATCCCCAGGGGCTCACATCTGGTGAGTATGGGCTTGGCAAACCCATGGTCCTGAGCTGGATATCATCATTCTTCTCTTTCTTGCTTTCCCGGTGATTCCCTTCTACTTCTGACTCTCTCTCTCTCTCTCTTTCAGGGTAACGCAGGATATTTTTTTTTGGCTGGTGCAGCATAAGCCTCAGGCTTCCGTGTGTTATATGGCTAATAATAATATCTGGCGAAATTTTGGATTAGTAAACCATGAGTGATAGAGTTTAGTCGTTCACTTCCGTGAACCCAATTTTCCATGCTATATTTTATTCTCTTCATTTCATATTATGTTTAGTTTAGCTCCAGTTCGGTAAGAATAATATCAGCACGAAACTGCAATTTATTATTTTTCTCAGTTTTTTTGATAGCAAAATGTCAACAACGAAAAGAAACAGCACTAAAATGGGCAGAAAAACAGGAAGAATGAGATATAATAAGAGTGATATTGTTAAGGAACTTGAGATTCTAGTTCCTAGTAGCAAAAAAAAAAAAAAGTCGTAACAAACGAAACAAAAAACGATCGAACGTTATTTTAAAAAATTACTTCAAAATTTTTTTCTACATAAAATTTGCAGTAAGATACCTATCCGAATATACATGCATATGTAAATGTGCAAATTTTATATATAGGTTATTATTATTATTTTTTTTTAAATTAAATAAATTTATTTTTTTCACAATAATTTTATGTAGAATAAAATTTTAAGTAATATTTTAAAATAATGTTTGATCGTTTTTTATTTCGTGTGTTGTGACTTTTTTTTTCTTTCTTTTACCTTAATTCATTATAACAGAATTTATTTAATCTTGCCTTGTGTTCGATTATCTGGAAAATTTGGTTATCCGGAAGAGATTTGACATTAATTATTCTGGATAACTGATGCTCTACTGTACTTTTAATACTCATTTTTTATTCATTGGGGATGTGCTGGATAGGTGTTTGGCAACAGTATCCGAGATTTCATTTCCTGGTATTCTAGTATGGCCTGGAATCCAGCAGAAGACGTTTTGCTGATATTCTCTAAGACAAATCAACTCTCTTCTGATGAGCTTTATTAATGGATGAGGTGGTGGAGAAGTATTTTGCATGGCTAATAAGGGACTTTGCAAGTCTGCATATATTATGTTCTTTTGAATGGACAGATGGAAAATATTTTCTAGAGCATATAATTCAGTGGTGTAACTACCACATTTTGTGGGAAGAGATAGAGAAATGATGCACGTCAGTTATTGTTGTTGTGGTATTTTCTGGTGCAAGGGCTACTTAGGCCATATTGCACCTCACAAATTAATTTAGTTCATTAATTTAGAACAGTCATACATTTGAATTTGTTTTAAATAGAGAAAGAATTTAGAGAGATTTGCTTCTTTACCTATGATGCTATTGTGAGACAGAGGGTGTTGTATATCTGAAATGAAACTAAAAGATGTTTGTTGTGCAGGAATAAGCAACCTGCAAAGGAAAATTATAGAGCTACAAGAAGAATATCCTGATATGGATATAACTGATCTAACACAAGCATTAAGTGTAGATATATTGAATTCTGTGGAGATGAGTTCATAAGAGGCAGCTTGGTATTTATTACAATACCCAATGTCCATGTCTTCAAGAGCGATTGAATACGTGCCAACGGTATGGCCACATGGGCATCAGAAATTACGTAAATCAAAAGCTGAATTGGATGAACAAGTTGATATGAGTCTTTGGATATATGGAAAGATAGTATTTTTGATAAATATGAAAAACGGTGCAAAACATTTTTTGATAAATATGAAAAACTCTTGCACAATTTACTGTTTATTATCGAAAAGGTGGAGAAGTATTTTGCATGGCTAATAAGGGACTTTGCAAGTCTGCATATATTATGTTCTTTTGAATAGACAGATGGAAAATATTTTCTAGAGCAAGCTCTAGGGCATATAATTCAGTGGTATAACTACCACATTTTGTGGGAAGAGATAGAGGCTAGGAAAAAGACAATTTCCTAAAATAATTCGGTATTGGAATTATAATACGTCTTCATGAATGTATAAGCAAAATGGTAACTTTACACATAATTTTAGTTTCATAATGAGTTTCTGCAGTAAAGACATTTTTAATGGCTGGCGCTGTGACATTATCAGTGACACTATCAGTCTCAGAGTAGAGCGGCAGCAATTGAATTATGTACCTGGTAAATAATTACATAATTTTTTTAATTTACAATATTGCTTTAAAAATAAAATGCTTGCTTGAATGCCATCTGTTAATCAGCATATAATTTCATATAGTTCTATAATGAGCATCCTGCATGAGATCCAGAATTATCATATAATCATAATTCTCAGAGAATGTATCTTAAATAAATCAAGTTTCACTTGAAATTTTTTTAAAACAATATTTTATTTAAAATATTGTTTTAAAATCAAGATAGAATCAAGATAGCAACCAACTTCATCAGTTGAGGACATGGTGTTTGGATATGCAACTGACATAGTAAGTCATTAACTTTGTGTTTAAAAGAGTTTTTTAATATTAAAAATAAGTAATTTTTAATACTCGTGAAGTCCTCATGAACTGGAGATGTGCAAATATACCAAAATTCACAAAGAGGGATCAAAGGGTGTCACGAGTAATTACAGACCTGTTAGTTTAACTTCTATTCTGGGAAAAATAATGGAGTCACTGGTTAAAGAAGCATTGCAGGCTCATCTAGACAAGACTACAGTAATAATTCAGAAACAGCAATGGTTTGTTATGGGAAAGTGTTGTCTGACAAATCTGATTGGATGGTATTATGTGGTTCAAAGGAACTGGATGCAAAAAATAATTTTGATATCATATACTTGGATTTCAGGAAAGCTTTTGATACTGTTGCACATGGAAAACTACTGTACAAATTAGAGTAGTATGGTATTAAGGACAAGTTGCTACAATGGATAAAAGGGTAGTAGAGTGGGAGAAGACAGAGAGAGGTAATCAATGGATGCTGTTCTTCGTGGACTAATGTTATTGCTGAATTCCCCCAGGGTTCGCTGTTGAGCTCACTGTTGTTTTGTATTTTTATCAATGATATTGCTGAAGGTATATCAGGCTTATGCAGATGATACAAAGGTTGGCAGAATTGTCAATGACAGTAATGGCAGTGTACCACTGCAACAGGACCTAGAAAAGTTGGGCAGATGAGGTGAGAAGTGGCAACTGAAGTTTAACATTGACAAATGCAAAGTACTGCATATGGGTAGAAGTAACCACAGAGAATGTACAAACTGCATGGTACTACACTTATGGTGGTAGAAAATGAAAACGTTCTGGGAGTGATTGTGTAGTCAGATATGAAGGTTTCTGAGCAGTGCAGACAGGCTGCCACAGTAGGTCATGGGGTATTGTCAATGATATACAGGAATTTTGCAAGTAGGGAAAAGGAGGTGATTATCCCTTTGTATAAGTCAGTGGTCAGGCCACGCCTTGAGTACTGCATACAGGTCTGGAGGCCTCATTTTAGGAAGGATTTAGAATGCTTAAGGGAGTACAGAGAAGAGCAACAAGATTGGTGAGAGCAATGAAGGGGTTCTCTTACTAAGAAAGTAGTAGTAGAGGCATGATGCAACAAAGCAAGCATATGAGCTTATGTAGCATCAGCAAAAAAAAAAAAAAAAAAAACCCAATTTCACACATCCATTCCCTCTAAAAGTTTGTCCATTTGGAGACTAGGCACCTGCAAGGGTGATCTGATTGAGGTGTATAAGGCCTTGAATAGGTTGCACATGCTCAGTTCTGATGGTATTATGAACTTGAGGGAGCATAAATTCAAACTGAGAAAAGACAGTTGTAGAATAGATGTGCAGAAATTTTCCTTTAGCCAGTGGGTAGTTAATTGGTGGAACAAACTTCCAAGTGTCGTTGTGAAGATGATAGCTTAAATAAATTCAAGGATTAACTGCGCAAACTTTTAGAGGGAATGGATGGAATTGGGGGTTTTTTTTGTTTTTTTTTGCTGATGCTACATAAGCTCATATGCTTGCTTTCTTGCATCACATACCACCATCAGTTACTCATTTGGAGAGGTCTTTGATTTCCATCAAAGACCAGAGGAATGCCTAAAATGCTCTTCTTTCAAGGATGTAGTTAGCTGATCTCACCTTGCAGGAATATATTTTTTCTTCATGTGCTATTCTTGAGTTTTTCAGCCTCCACATAATGTGCATCAGCTGTAAACATCTTATAGACACAAAAATATAAATACATATGGATATGAGCCACAAGCTCTAATGCTGTTAAAAAATAAAAAAAATAATAAACCTCCTGTTCTTTATTTGCCTAAATGCTGCAGGCTTTATCTCTGAGACCTAAATCAATACAAAATGATTATATTTTTAATCATGTACCTTCCACCATGTAGGCCTAGGTTAAAATTTATTTGTATACTAATAAAGGGAAAAATACTGTAAATTGAAAGGGAGAGGAGTTGTCGTTTTTGCAAAATTTGTTAAAAAACTGAATTTGTCTTTTATGCAAAAAATTTCCCCATCCTCAAAAAAAAAAAAAAGTGTCAGTTCATTGAAATTTCAATGAGTCGAGTTATTAATCTCTACAGCTTAGTATAAAGGGTGCATTGGTGTTGCAAAGTTTTATCAGACTAACTTGGCGAAATAATGCATTTCCCTTACCAGTAACTAACTGGCTGTACATGTGATGCTACAAAAACGGTTTCAGCTATTGCGTGAATTCTGGGATTTCAAACAAAAGTTACCCTCATGTTTTCCACAGTTCCATGCTATTTGTAGCCAGCATAGCCACTCTGCACTGTTATTTCTAGGGTGACCACTGTTAATATATTATATAATAGGGGGCACCCTCCAGTTTTTATTTGTAAGTGGACAATTGGAACTACATCAAACCTTTTTTTTTATTTATTGCACACCCAGTTTTCTTGATTTATGTTATTTGTTTCTTTTGATTGAACCAATTCCAGTATCTTGGTATATTGCAGTATACAGTAAATTATTTAACCATATTTTCAGGAACATTTAAAAAAAAAAAGAAACAAAATAAATTATCTCCATATATTCCATTAAAAATTGTTTCCATGACCTCTTTATAGTTGTATCTCATCAAAATATTGGGTATAAGAACATGTACTCTGCAGGTTGATATGTTGATTTTCTGGGATTTCAAACAAAAGTTACCCTCATGTTTTCCACAGTTCCATCATTTTTGCTGAACTTCTAGTTTTTTTGGCATGTAGCAAAGAACAATCTGTATAAACAAAATTCTATACTAGTCATGTAGTCTGTGGTTTGTTTCCCATATTGTGTGTGTGAAAACTTTGTTGAACTTGCATCTTGATTGTTCAAAGAGAATATATTTCACTCATTTTGGCCAATATATTTCACTCATTTTGTTCTTTATATTAAAAGATACGATCTCAATGTTTATGTTGTGTCAACTACCAGAAAAATTGTTACTACTTACCGGTAAGAACTTCACAATCAGGGCTTTCAGCACTACTTTGGATTTTTATTTTTTTTAATAAGTTTGAAATTTTTAACTAGTAAGTTATAAAGCTACTTTTGATTAACCTGTATAAATATTAATTAAAAACTAAATGAATACAGTAATTCAATTGGTTTGTTTTTAATTACATTTACAGCAGAATGTTATATTCCAAGAACAGTCATTCATCTTAGAACTTTTCTCTATAGTAACTGCTAAAACAAGAATTCTTGCCTTAGTCAGTTTTCTTAAACTAAGATATATACACACATTTTCTTTGAGTGACAACCCAAGAATAGAAAAATAAATTTAAGTTTGCATAAGGACAGTGTTTCATTAAGATTAACAGTTCAGTTGATATTTTCTGCATTGTGGAAGATAGCAATGTTGTATTCTCTTGAAATTTTGTATTTCTAGATGGAGGTGGAGTTCTTATACAGGTTATACCAAAAATAGTGTAGTGATTTTTAATTATCATTGTTGTTATTTGGTTTTTAGGAGCATTAGCAACTAAGGCCATATTGCTCCGGGGATATGCGGTGGTCATTCCCTGACCTTTCCGCATCCTCCGTATTTGGTGGTCACGGGCTCAAACGCCCGTCTAATCAAGAAGCATGTGCTACGCACTGCTGCACCTAGCTACGGAGGCACCTTTAATTATCGTATATTAATTTTCATGTTTAATTTTCACCCAAAATCGATATTGAGATCTGGGAGATTTACTCTGGAAATAATTACACTGGTTTAACAACATTTTGGTAATACAAAAGGAAACTAACTTTTAAAATTAATTCTGTTATGTCAGATTTGTCTATTTGGCTGATGCTATGCAGTTAAAAAATAGATTAGCAACTTGGGCAGAACTGTATTTGGCTCCAATTTGGACAAAAAGGGTAATAGTATTTGTCTCTAAGTTGGAAATAAGCTTGAGCCTTAAAGTCAAGTACTCAGTTTCAGTGTTTGGGAGTAAAAGATCCTCATGATTGAAATCGAATATCCAGACACAAATTTTACAGCATGCTGTAACTGAGGGGGGATAAAAAAGCAATAACTCTAGCTTGTTCTTTATAATGATATTACAAAAAGTCATATTTCTTTTGCAATTAAGCAGTTCCTCATCGAGAAGGCCTTCCTACTTCTGTACCACAAACTAATTGAAAAGAATTATTTCTTATTTTTTTTTTCAGAAAAGACTCAATAGAAGATCCAAGTTACATTGCACAGAGTAGCAAAGAATTGCATCTAATTGAACAAAATTACATAATGACCTAGTACACGAGTTAAGTCTGTCGAAGCAACAGGCAGAACTTTTGGGAGCAAGACTGCAAGAATAGAATTTCATAGCTGATAGTATCAGAATTTCTGTATTTAGAAAGATAGAAAAATTGTCTACATTTTATATGGTATGCAGGGTACTCTTTGTTTATATACTTAGATATAAATAGACCAAGGAAGAATTGGGATTTAAACACAAAGCTGAAGATGACTTTATTCTGAATTTAAGTAATAAAGAAGATAAAAACACAGGTTTCAATTTACAATTCCCAAATATTGAATGAGCACATAAATACCATTGCTGGTATCTGTATGGTTATTGCACTTTTCTTAGATTATACTGGATTTATTGAGTAGTACATTCCCTCCAAATGCCTGTCCAGTTCCTCCCTAAATTTATTCAACCTATCAACTTCCACAACGACAGATGGAAGTTTGTTCCAGCAATTAACCACCCGCTGGCTAAAGGCAAATTTCCGCACATCTATTCTACATCTGTCTTTTCTTAATTTGAATTTATGTCCCCTTACTTAGGTTTGTAATCTGAACAAGTGGAAGGATCCCATCAGAATTCAGCATGCTCAACCCATTCAAGGCCTTATACACCTCAATCAGATCACCGCCTAGTCTCCAGCCACTGCAATTTGCAGAACTTAAGCCTCTCTTGGTAAGAGGATCCCTTCATTCCCCTCACCAATCTTGTTGCCCTTCTCTGTACATGCTCAAGTAAATCTACATCCTTCCTAAAATGAGGCCTCCAGACCTGTACGCAGTACTCAAGGCGTGGCCTGACCATTGCCTTATACAGAGGGATAATCACTTACTTTTCCCTGCTAGCAAAATTCCTATATATCTTTGACAAAACCCCATGACCTGCCCTGGCAGCCTGTCTGCATTGCTCAGAAAACTTCATATCTGACTGCACAATTACTCCCAGGTCTTTTCATTTCCTACCACCTTAAGTGTAGTACCACACAGTTGGTACGTTTCTCTGGGGTTACTTCTACCCATATGCAGTACTTTGCATTTGTCAAGGTTAAACTTCAGTTGCCACTTCTTAGCCCATCTGCCCAAATTATCTAGATCCTGTTGCAGTAGCACACTGTCATTACTGTCATTAACAACCCTGCCATTACCTCTGCTTGTGGGATAGTTGAGCAGTAGAACAGCATTTTGTTATCGTTAAGGACTGACCGATGCAAGAAGATTTTTTTCTGAGAAAAGTGCTGTCAAACATGCATATTAGTGGACCATCATCTGGTTTTTTTTCCTCTGTTATATATAAATTGAACTTAATGAAAAATTAAGTGATGTGAAATTTAAAGGAAGAGAGAATCTTTTGGACTGTAAATTAGAAAACATGATATCAGCTTTGAAAGAAAACTTAATCCCTTATCAGGCACAGCAGTGTTTTAAGTCTTTAGTTCATGGGGATTTAAGTAATAAAGAAGATAAACTATAATCAGTTCTCAGTAGAAGAATTGCCAGATGTCCCTTAAAATACACATCTTACATTTGCATCTTGACTTTTGCATATGATAACTTGTACTTTCTGCTTTTCCCAATACTTTCAGTGATTAAACCATTAAGTATAGTTCCTCTTTACTCATGAACTGAATATGATTTTGGTGGTAATTGTGCAGTCAGATATGAAGTTCTCTGGGCAGTTTAAGAACCTGAGGGGGCATAGATTCAAATTGAGGAAAGACAGTTGTAGAATAGATGTGTGGAAGTTTGCGTTTAGCCAGCAGGTAGTTGATTTCTGGAACAGACTTCCATCTACTGTTGTGGAAGTTGATAGCTTAAATAAATTTAAGGCTGAACTAGACAAACATTTGGAGTGACCAGATGGGTGAAATGGGAATGTTTTTTTTTTTTTTGGCTGATTCTGTATAAGCTTGCTTTCTTGCATCATATGCCTCAACTAATGCTAATGATTTGAAACTGAAATTTCATTCAAAACACAAATTCCATATAGAGATAATGGCTGTTGTGAGCAGTTAATGATGGTCTCATGTTTGAGCATTATTTTTCAGAATGCTTTGTTATTATAGTGGTTGAACAAAACAGATAAAACTGTTACATTCTTTAAAAAATACAGACTAACTATAATTGAAGAGTATATAGTGGTACATATTAAAATAAATATTTGTCCCCATACACATCACGTGCAATCACTACAAAGTAAATGAACTTTGATTATCTTGTATGAGTACTGTTCACTTGTTGACAGATATTTCTTATTTAAAATTAATAAAAAATCATTTGAAAAATAATTTCAGATTGTTTCAGAAATAGCCTGCAATAATTATGACATTATAATTTGGTGAAAATCCTCCTACGACAGAAGTTCTCTATATGGTGAAATTGCATACTGTGGCTGTGAAATTAGTTACTGAATGTAGTTACTGGGTAGGATGAACCTGAAATGGACTTTTGCGCTTTTATAGGTTGCAATATATACAGGTGACCCCCGCTTAACGCTGATAATTCGTTCTGGAAAAAAAAAAAAAAAAAACCAGAGCGCTAAGCGAGCGCCACATTCCCATAAGGTAACATATGTATTTGTGAGTTGCGGTCGGTGCCATAGGATATTTCCTAATCAATAATAAACGGTAGTGAAAAGATGCACAAATGTCGGTCAAAATATTTAATATTCAAATATTTGTACATATGAAATATTCTGCATTACATACATATATAATTATGTGGTAACTATTTACGTATCAAAGTTAAACTTAAAATTCCAATTAAAATCATGAAAAATGTGTTGATTTTGGGTTGAACTTTGGCCCTCTTCCAAATAAACTAAAAGAGGTATTAATTTTAAATCCCCTGCAGCGTTACCACCCAACAATAAAGTCAACCGATCCTTCGCCGCTTTGAAACCTAGCATGTTTTTTTCTTCTTTCAACATGAAACTTATTTTAGGCATTTGTTTCCACAAAAGTCCTGCTTCATCTTTGTTAAAAACTTGTTGAGAAGTATAACGCATAATACCCTTCTTCAATAATTTTAACAAGTTCTTTTTTGAAAGTTTCGGCTCCTTGATCTGCACTTGCGGCTTCTCCCTGGATTTTAAATCTATTCAACCAGCCATTAGCAGTTTTAAATGGTTCCACATTTTTTTTTTTTTTTTTTTAGGTGAGTTTTATTTAGATCATCATATTGGCTAATCTCTTTCTCTCTCTTTTTTTTTTTTATAATATTTAACTTAGCTGAATTCTGCATTGGATATTATCTTCAATAAAATTAGTTAAAGCCTTTCCATTTCAATCCTAATAGCTGGCCTAGCCCTAGTTGCTTGCAGTGGAACAGCTATCTTTCCAGCTGCTAAAATTAATTCTTTATTTTTTTATAATTGTTCTTACAGTTAAAGTTGCAAGTCCTAAATTATGGCACCATCCGCTTGTCGTTGACCGGAATCGATTCGCTTCAAAACGTCTAATTTAATTTTCAAATTCAGTCTTTTTCTTACATTTATAGTCTTCGTACTGCGCCCAGACGTTGTTGCTTTTTCATTCCTATCGGCCATTAACTTTTCGAAAATGTAACTGCATTGGTTATGATACAATGTTCAAGTAAACTGCCCGTTACGCACGATGTCTAATACTGTACTGAGTGATGACTAGACTTCGGATAAATGCACATAATGCAAATATTACAAGTAATATACTTGATCATTTTTTTAAATGTTTATCTTGGAACCATGTAACAAGTCACTGTACTGCAATTAAATTAGTGTGCGTGAAGATTTCTCAAATCAGCGTGGGAATCGTTTTAATGCTGTTTTGCTATTCATTTTCAAGCTATCAACTCCATCAAATGAAATTTGCTTTCGTTAAATATGCCAAAAATGCAATCTGTAAAAGAGCATTATAGTGATCTGTAACAGCGTTATAGTCAGATACGGGTTATAATATAAGAACAGCGTTATAGTGAATCAGCGTAAAGCGAACTGCGTTATAACGGGAGCCTGCTATATATATGCCGCATGTTGTAATCCATTATAGAAGAAACTAAATTTTTCAATAGTTGTCAACACAGTAGGTTTGTAATTAAAAAAATTCTATCACTTGCACAAATTCTTTGTTCCATTGGAAAGAAAAAATATTTTGTTAAAATGTAAATTTATTTTTATAATCTTTAGTGAGACTTTTTTTTTTAAAGCAATGGAATAACCATACTTGTAGCAGGAATGGCCCCTCAGACATCCAGTCAGTTGTTTTATGCATTTGGTAAGTGAAACATAACTAGAGAAATATGTTTATATACAGTAGAACCATCTACAGCCAGCAAAATTGGAAGCCCTTGGATCCAGCAAAATTGGAAGATGTGTAAAGCTTTATTTTATTTTATTTATTTTTTTTTTTTTTGTTTATCACCTTATCCAATTAGAAAATCTTAAACTGTTAAATGTTTATCAGTGAAAATAAAAATGGGATTATGTTTTAAAACTAAAATGGCTTTTTTTAATAATAATTATTTTTGTTCTTTATGGTTTTTTTTTTTTTTTTTAACTCTTATAGGAACAGTGGATCCAACAGATTTTATGCCAACAAAGTTTTCTAGTTTTCTCATCGTAAAACATACAGATACTTTACATGTAAGTTCAAAATACAAAGCCAAAATTTTTCAGTTCTGATTACTTGCCATGAGAGGTCAAAGTTTGTAGTTTTTTGAGCAGTGTAATGCAGCATTAACTTTTTCTGTACATATATTGCTGTTTAATGCCCATCAAGCTTGAAAAAAAAAAAAAAAAAAAAGTTTTTGAATTTGCATTTTATTTTTGACCTGTAGGGGCATTGATATGTCCATTTACAATTTTGATAAAGTTAATGATTTCTGGTAGTTATCACAGATGACTTTAAATGATTCAGAAAATTCTCATATGAATCATAGCCTGTTCTCATTCTGTGACACACTTTGTATGTCACAGAATGAGACAAACTGTTATAGAAATTAATATGCTGTCCTTAAGTTTTACTTACTCTATATAAATATTTGCAAATTATTCGTAAAGCACTGTGGTGCACTGGATCAAGCCACCTCATGGCACTCGGTTTGGCTCAGTTATACACGGGGCTCCATAGTCTAATCAAGATCTTATGAGGGCTGTATAATTGCAACTCTATCTGCACCCCGGGTCTTTACGCACAAGACTCTCAAAATGTTTAGTTTCTTGAGGCAGTTTGTTCTTAGTTGTTTTATATGTTCCAAAAAAGTTAGTTTTTTATCAAGAATAAGTCCAAGAAATTTTACAGTTGGCTTTATTGGGATTATCTGTCCATTAAGTTTTAATTCCGGATCTAAATGAAGGTTTCTTTTTCTACAGAAGTGCACGCCTATAGTTTTTTGTGTGGAGATCATGAAACCATTTTCCTGAGTCCAGTTGCTGACCTTGTTCAATGCACCTTGTAACTGGCGTTCTATTGTTCTCATGTTTTGGGATTGGAAAGAGATACTGAAATCATCTACGTAAAGAGCTGTATTTATGGAGGATGGTATCTGTTGGGTTATAGAGTTTATTTTTATTGCAAACAAGGTGGCACTGAGGACTGATCCGTGCGGTACTCCTTCTTCTTGTAGGAAGACCTTTGAGTGTGTAGTTTTTATTTGTACTTAGAAAGTTCGATGCTGTAAAAAGTTCTGGATGAAAACAGGGAGATGTCCTAATTGGATGTACTAAATTTTGGTATCTATTGTTCATTTTTCTTATTTTATCCCAAACTGTTTTAGTATTTGTAGTTCTATTTATGTTGAGGCGAAACGTATCGAGGAGGCTTTCTTGCATACCCGTCTGACATATTTTGCTCTTGCTCTCATTTTTTTAAAATGTATTAGATTGTCTGTGGTAGGACTTTTGTGAAAAATATTCCATGCTCTGTTTCTATCTCGTTTTGCTTGGGTACGTTCCTCATTCCACCAAGGCTTTGGGAATAGAGGAAGTTTGGTAGACGTTTTTGGTATTGATTGTTCTGCTGCTTGGCTAATTTGATTCGTTACATATTGTACTGCTTGGTCAATGGTTAGTTGGCGGACTCTCTGTTGTTTGATTATTGCTAAATTTTTGAATTTTTCCCAGTCTGCTTTGTGAAATTTCCATTTGGTTTGGTTTGGGTTTTTTTGGCGCATCAGCAACTGAGGCTATAATGCGCCAAATACCGGTCATTTTATAAAAAGTTAAAAGATTCAGTGACCTAAGTAGTTAGGCTACCATGTCCAGATATATAATAACAAGTATATAAAAAATAAACCAATAAAGAGATAACAATAACATAAATTTTAAATACAATTAAAAACTTTTATTGATTTAAAATAGTTAAAAACAGCAGACACGTTGTCATTGTCAGATAAAATCTGACTGAGTGTACAAGGTTCAGTCAGATGATTAAAAGCGGTAAAACGGGTGCTGCAAAAATCTGGACAGTCAATTAAAAGGTGTCTAATCGTTAAAATTGTGCCACAGGACACACACAAAGGAGGATCATCAGCCCTCAGCAGAAACGAATGAGTTAAATGACTGTGTCCTATGCGGGTCCGGGCAAGAACAACTTCCTCCTTACGATTCCTGCGCAGACTAGACTGCCACGGTTCAATTACAGGCTTTATATGATATAATTTATTCGCAGTCTGTCTATTCCACGAATCCTGCCATTGGGAATGTATCTTCTCGTGTATTATTTGCCTGTAGTCTGTATAGGGGACTGACAGGCAGCAGTTATTATAGGGAATTGCTGATTTGGCTGCGGCGTCAGCCAAATCATTTCCCGTAATCCCAATGTGGCTGGGAATCCAGCAGAAGCAGATATCATATTCACGTCCACAGAGGAAGTGAATCTTCTGCTGAATACTAGACAGAACTGGATGAGGATTATATCTCACAGATATTAAAGCCTGTAACATGCTAAGAGAGTCGGAATATAAAATGAACCGTTGGTATTGGCATTTACTAATGTGATCCAAGGCTAACTCAATTGCGTGCAGCTCTGCAGTAAATATGCTACATTCAGAGGGAATCTGCTCCGATGTAGTGCTGTCTGTAAAGACAGCAGCAGATCCCACATATGATTCTGACTTCGAACCGTCTGTGTAAACTGGCGCGAAGTCAGAATGTTCAGCTCGGTGTGCTGAATAAAGCTGAAGGTAGACAGATGATGGAGTGTCCAACTTTCCGCAATTACAAAGGGACAAATCACATTTCGGGACATGAGCATGCTAGGGTGGAAGGGGTTGCTTAGGTGTTTGGGCAACCTTGTCTACCTTGATATTAAGTTCTTTGAGTAGCTCTTGGAGACGAATACCAAAAGGACGATTGGCAGTCTTACGGGTATTGTACAAATTTTCCCATTGTGGCTCAAAAACGGATAGCCACGTAGGGTGGTCTGGCAGGGATTTCAGTTTTAAAGCGTACTTTAAAGACAACTGTTTATATCGAAGCGATAACGGTGGTTCGTTTGCTTCGACGTATAAGCTCTGGACAAGAGATGTGCGATATGCTCCAGTAGCGATACGGAGAGCCTGATGATGGACAGGATCCAGCCACCGAAAGGCACTGTCTCTGGCTGAAGAATATACCTGGGACCCATAATCTAATTTGGATCGCACAAGTGCACGGTAAAGCCGTAGAAGGGTGCATCGGTCTGCTCCCCAAGATGTAGAGGAGAGCAAGTGGAGAATATTAAGCCCTCGTGTGCACTTTGTGCGGAGTTGACGGATGTGATCCAGAAATGTCAGTTTTTTATCAAATATGAGTCCCAAGAATTTTGTGTCCCCTGCTACTGGAATAGCATTTTGTCCGAGCCTTAATTCAGGTTCAGGATGAAGATTACGCTTACGACAAAAGTGTAAGCAAACGGTCTTTTCCGGTGAGAACCTGAAGCCATTAGTAAGTGGAATTGAGGCGATCAATGGCTTTTTGCAGTTGTCTTTCAATAACCCTCATGTTGCATGACTAACAAAAAATGCTAAAGTCATCAACATAGAGGGCACTGTTTACAGTTGGAGGAAGTTGTTCTGTGATGGAATTTATTTTGATGGCGAAAAGCGTGACACTTAATACTGATCCTTGTGGTACTCCCTCCTCTTGGCTGAAGGAACGAGAGAGTGAGGATCCCACACGAACTTGGAAAGATCGATAGGCTAAAAAGTTTTGAATAAAAAAGGGGAGATGCCCTTTAAGGCATAGGCTATGTAAATCTTTTAAATTGCCAAATCTCCAAGTTGTGTCATACGCTTTCTCCATGTCAAAGAACACTGACACCAAGTGTTCGCGTTTTAGGAAAGCACCCCGGATGGATGTTTCCAGTCTAATAAGATGGTCCAAAGTGGAATGGTTCCTTCGGAAGCCGCACTGGATGTTGGAGAGAAGGTCATTTGATTCTAAATACCATATTAAACGAGAATTAACCATTCTCTCCAGGATTTTGCACAGACAGCTAGTCAGAGCAATAGGATGATAATTGGTAGTGACTTTTCGATCCTTTCCTGGCTTAGCAAAGGCAAGAATGATTGCCTTGCCCCAGGAATCCGGAAACTGCCCTTCAATAAAGATTCTGTTATATAGAAAGAGCAGATAATCCATAGATTTTGTTGAATGCTGTTTAATCATTTCATAATGGATGCTATCTGGTCCAACAGCACTTGATTTGGAAAGAGCGAGGGCTCTTTTCAGTTCCTGAATAGTGAATTACCCGTTGTAGGGATTTAAAGCTTATGATTTAAGATATGACTTAAGATTTAAATCTAATGCTCTTAGATTTAAAGTTAAGTGCCTGTTTTTTGATTTTATATTTCAGGAACAGGAACTCCGGGGAATACGAAGATGTTGCAGAGATGTTAGAGAATGTTTCCCCAAGAGAATTGGCTATTGCAGTTAGACCTGCAATAGTGCTCCATTATAATCTAGGATTGAAGAAGGGTGGGATGTATATTTTCCCTTTATTTTCCGGATTTTATCCCAGACTACCTTAGAATTGGTAGACTGGTTAATGGATGATGTAAAACGGATCCACGATTCCTTTTGACTCTGACGGCGAATGTAGCGAGCTTTGGCTCGTGCCCGCTTGAAGGCTATTAGATTAACAGTGGTAGGATATCGGCGGAATATCCCCCACGTTTTGAGCCTTTTGTTTTGAGCTTTTTTTGCTGCTGTGCATTGTGAATTCCACCAAGGTTTGGGAAATGGTGGAAACCGGGCAGATGTTTTTGGAACAGTGTTCGCAGTTGCTTGGACAATAATTTCTGTGATGTACTTTACTGCATCATTGATCGTCTCCTGACTGACGGTGCTGAGATCAAAATTTGCCTGATGTTGGAAGGCAGACCAGTCAGCCTGATCAATCTTCCACAGTGGTAACCTGAAGGGAAGGGAAGGCATGGTCTCCCACTGTGTAACAAGGTTATCACAGGAGAGTGATCACTTCTGTATGGGTTCTCCTCCACTTCCCAAGTGAGTGAAGGGAGTAGAGAAGGGGAGCAGATAGAAAGATCAATGGCAGAAAAGGTACGGGTAGGCATGTGGAAGAAGGTGTTTGTTCCAATATTTAGAAGGGAAAGGTCATTGAGCATACGCTCTATGACTCGCCCCTTCCGCTGATTTTAGCACTACCCCACTGGGTGTTATGTCAATTAAAATCACCGAGAAGTAAGAAAGGGGGAGGCAACTGTGTTACATGATCATCAAGGTCTTCCTGGGAGATGTCCGTCCCAAGTGGCAAATAAATAGAGCAGACCGTTAATAAAAATCCCACTGTAAGGCGAATTGCAACAGCCTCTATGCTGGTCGTAATTAGCAAGGGCTGAACTGGGGTCTGATTACCCACAAGGATAGCCACTCCTCCATGAGCAGGACCATCCGCAATTCTATCCTTACGAAAGATTGTGATGTTATGCATGGTGGGATCATCATTTGTCTTTAGATAAGTCTCCTGCAAGCAAAAGCAAACTGGCTCGTGCTTTTGCAGGAGGGCCTTGATGTCATCAGTATTTCGCCGGAATCCACGACAATTCCATTGTAGGAATTTAGCCATTATTTTAGCTTGGTGGGTCCATCAGGCGGCTTCCGAGGTGCTGAGGGCTTACTTTTATCGGTCTTGGCTTTATCTTTTTTGGGGAAGAATGGACGCTGTTTCGTGTCCATTTCTTCCTCTGCAAAGAGTTGCAAGACTGATTCATCCTGTACCTCCTTGTTCTCTACATCCATTGTTTCTGTTATTGCTGCAGGCTCTTTACCACTTGGTTTTGGTAGTGGTGGAGCACCAGGAGGTACGGATATAGGAGTGGCAACTGATTGTGTTTTTTTGGTGGGCTTTTGTGAACTCAATAAATAGCTTGCAGTGGGGGTGAATGACTCTTTTGGTGGTATAGTCATCTCAGTTTGTGTACCGATAGTGCACTTAGCAGAAACCTTCTGGGCATATGAAGGTTCCCACTATTTATTGGTTGGATACGTTTTCTGGCTTTTGGATTTCTTTTTCATCCTTCCACTGCTGGCATGCTCTAGAGTAGGCGGGATGCTCTTCTTGGCAATTGACACAGATAGGTTTTGGAGCTGAGCATTCCTTGCTCTCATGGTCTTTAACACCACATCGAGCACAGGCAGGGTTACCACGACAAGATGTTTGTGAGTAGCCGTATTTTTGGCATCTAAAGCACCGCAGTGGGTTTGGGATATAAATCCTCACAGGGCAGTTTAGATAGCCTACCTTGATGGAACTTGGAGGCCGTGGGGTGTTAAACGTTAGGATCAGAACTCGGGTAGGGACGAGATTCCCACCCTTTCTCATTGATATTCTTTTGACAGCTGTCACTCCTTATTCTTTTAATTCAGAGCAGATCTCTTCTTCAGAAACATGAAGAAGGTCCCACTCTGATATGACACCTCGTGAAGAGTTCAAAGTTTTGTGGGGGGGGTTACGATGATAGGTATTCCCCCTATTGATGTGGCTTTTAGGATTTTTTCCGCCTGTTTTATATTTATAGCTTCGACCAAAAGATCGCCAGAACGCAGCCGTTTTACAAATTTGGGTGATCCTGCCAACCCTTCTAATCCTTACTGGATAAAGAAGGGTGACATCTTCCCAATTGACTGCTCTCCAGTCGAATGAAGAATGAGGAAAAGTGGTGTTACAGTTGGTGTTTTATCCTCAGTTCTGGCTCTTTTGACAGAGGTGTTGTCAGTGTTATCGTCTCGGTTAGGTAGGGGCCTTGTTAGGGCCCCAGAAGAAGTAGAATTTAAATTACTCATGAGAGTAAAGAAAAAGTGCCTGATGTCTAAGTACCTCACCCACCACGGAGCCCTACGAGGGGACACTCGTGAACTAGCAGGTACTGCGTACACGAATGGGATGCCGAGTTCGCTTAGAAGCACCATACCCACGTTACCAATAAGTCTTTATCCTGTCCCAGGACCATTGGGAGGGAGACCTATTGGAATGCAGTTGACCCTAGCAGTAAGAGCCACCCGCCGATTGATCCCAGTCGGGCCGGTCCGGGACCACCCGTCTTGTCGAAGCAGGGGCCAAAGTGGTGTATTAAGGCTGGGCCCCTCAACCACCAGGATCCCCCTTTCCGAAATTCACAGGTCGTGGTGCACGGCTGCACACGCCGGATTCCACAGATGTAACCCCGGAACCAAGGTATGGGTGTTAGATCCCAGTGATGCTAATCTGGAAGTCCAGCAGCATCACTGGGAGGTCCCCTCACCACGTACGGGTGCCCACGTCGAGGGGATTTCCATTTGGGTTTTCGTCTGGATTGGCATAGGGTGTCTTTTGTTAAAGTGACAATAATGGGGTAGTGGCCACTATGTAATGGATCTTCATGAACTGTCCATTTTAAAACAGGATATAATGCTGGGGAGCATAAAGTAAGGTCTATCGCTGAGCTGGTTCCTGCTGGAAGGTGGAAAATGCGTGTTTTCCGCTATTCAGGAGGATTAGATTTTTGGCTTCTATTACTTTTTTCTATTTGATGTCTTCTTGTATTAAAATCAGTATTTCCCCATAAAGGGTGATGTCCATTTAGATCCCCCATTATACAGTAAGGAGGGGGTAGTTGATCTATTAGTTCTTCTAAGTCTTCATAATTTATTTCTTGGTTCGGGAGTAAATATATTGATACTATTGTTATTAAACTACTTGTTGCTATACATACTGCTACTGCCTCAAGAGTGGTTTGCAGGTGGACTGCTTGGACTGGTATGTGAGAATTAACAAGGATTGCTACTCCTCCATGGGCTATAGAATTATTTATTCAGTCTTGTCTATGTGTAGTGTAACTCTTGATTAAGACTGTATCGTCAGGTTTTAGATACGTTTCTTGTAAGCAGAAACATATCAGGTGATATTGAGAAATTAAATCACGAACATCGTCAACATTCTTACGGAAACCTCGGGAATTCCATTGAATAAAGGACTACTCATTGTTTCGTTTTAGATGAGTTTTCTTGTTGTTTTCTCATTACTGTTTTAAATTTTTCTGTCGTGGTTTGTCTTTTTTAGGGAAATATGGCTTTCCAGTGTCCATATCTTCCTCAGCAAATATTTCTAGAACAGGCTCTTCTTGTTGTGTTTTTCCTGCTGTGTCCAATTGTTCAGCAGCATGGTGCATTATTATGGAGGTATCTTCTTTGGTTTTTCCCTGCAGCGGTGAAATTACTGTTGGTGGAACTGAGATAGGGGTGTTTGCCGCCTGTTCTCGTTTCTGCTGTTTTGGGGGCATTAGTCATTTGCATGCCCAATCTGACAACGATTCATTTGGTGCGATTGTAACTTCGGTTTGTGATCCTGTTGTTTGTTGGTTCTGGGTTTGTACTACTTGAGCTATCTGTGTGTAGGTAGGTTTCCTTGTGTTGGCTTCCTGGTATGTAACTTTGTGTTCTGCTTTGTATTTTTGGATTTTCCTTTCCTGTTTCCATCTTTCGCATTCTCGAGAGTAGGCAGTGTGGCTTCCAATTAAGAATGCTCGGTTGTGCTTTCTTAATTGGTGTGTTCTCGGGAACCACATTTGACACATATTGCTGTTCCTCTGCATGTTGTTTGTGAATGTCCGTATTTTTGACATTTAAAGCATCGAATAGGATTTGGTATGTAGGGTCGGATTTAACAAAGCAAGTATCCTGCTTTCACGTGCTGTGGTGGACTTGGAGTGTTGAAAGTTAAAATGATATTTCTTGTCTGGATGATTATTCCTTCTTTTTTGACCGTTATTCTTTTAACATGAATGACTCCTTAGGTTTTCATTTCTTATAATATTCCTTCTTCTGTTATATTGAGAAGATTACACCTTTCAGAGATCACACCTTTTGAGGTGTTTAAAGTATTATGGGGTGTAATTGATACTGGGATTCCATCAAAAGTGGACGTTTTCATTAGTTGCTCTGACTGCCGTATATTGGCTGTCTCAATTAGTAGGTTGCCTGATTTTAATCTTTTTACTGCTTTTGGAGATTCAGCTATGCTTTCCAGACATTTTTGTATCAGAAAAGGGGATAATTTTCCTGTGGACTGTTTGCCCGTAGAATGGATGATGAGATACTTTGGAGTGGGTATCTCATATATATATATATATATATATATATTAGTTTTTTGTCTTTTGGCCATGTTTGTACTAATTTCTTCACATTCTTGAGTTGATTGGGCCATGTTAGAGGATTTTGTGACTTTGTTGTCAGAATCCATGCTGTTTGCTCCTTTTTGCCCTGGGAGTGAGAGCTTTTCCTCCCAGGTTTCCAGCCCTGCCACGTGGAGGCAGTACTGATGCCACCTAGTGAACAAGTGGGAAAAAAAGGGGTTAGTAAGTGATTAATATAAAGAAAGGTGACTTTCCTTTCTGTATTAGTAAGTTTTAATGGGCTATTGTTATTAATATATGCAGTAGGAGTTTAATGAGATTGCAAAAACTCTCACAAAAAATAAGCTCTTTGTAATAATTGGCATGCTAGAAAATTCGCTGATAGGTCGCTCGAATCACTACGCTTGGCACTCGGGGGCCCTGAAAATAGATATCATACACCTTACATAGCACAATTTGGCGTCTTATAGATTTCAATAAAAACTCATCTGGAGACAATCTTTTCTTCTTACTCTCAAGGAATGTAATCAAAACTAAATGTTACACTCCTGTTTTCACATGGTTACTACTCCTTTCCATAGTGACAGATTATAAGTTCAGAGAATGGAGAATTAAAAGCTCCAACCTTCTTTCCTTATCTTATTATAGAAGTCAAAATAAATTATAATTTTTATACTTTTTACCTGAATAGCAGGCACAAATGTAAAGAAAGCAAAAGTCAATAGGGCCAATTCTGTAAGCAGATTTTTAGTAATTGACCATCCCTCTTTACTGAGCCCTACATAAAAAAAGGGGGAGAAACTGTACTAGGCATAATCAATTACATTAATGAAAAAATAAAGCTGATTAACAGAAAATAAACAAACATATATAAACAGTAACAATGGCATAATCAAATGATTTCCTAAATTGAATGATTTAATTTTATAAGACTTTTCAATAATTAAAATAATCAAATGATTAATATTTACTAATCATTACTAATCAATCAATTACATTATTTGATTAGGTCATTCAATTATATCACTCAAATGACAATCACCTGAAACGATCATATGATTTGCTATAATCGAAATATTTGATTACAACCTCTCAATTATGCCTAACAAAACCTACAGTACAGTATCTGTTGAATAGTCAGTTTGCCAAAAGTGGATGGGTCACTTGTAATGAATTTTCATATCGGTGAGCTCTATGGAGTGAGTGTTCATCTTGGAATTTTGAAATTTTGGGAAAACAAAAAAATGAAAAAGTCTTGAAATATTAATATGTTCATATTTTGATTTCACTGTCCAAACCTAAAGTAAAATTGTCAAAAATCAAATTACAATTTAAAAACTGCAAATAAAGCAAATCATTACTCTTGATAAAACAATAAACTGTGCATCAATATACAATGAAAGGACAGAATTCATGGGATACCTGGTTCCTAGGCAATGTGACGCTGTCACCCCTCTTATTAGTGGACAACCCCACCGCTTGGCAGGTATATAGGTACACTGCATTCACACAGATGGTAATTTGATGTCATTATGGACAAATGTTGTGAGTTAACCAAATTATCTATCGCAGAGGTGGTACAGAAATTCCACTATCCCCATTAGACAGTATCAAGAGTGTAGCGGGAATATGCCATTTCCGGAATAACATCTCATTGTGGTCAGCGCTGTGGGTGGAGAAAGGTGGTGGATGAACATGACCGTCGATGTCTGTCTCGCATTGTTTCAGCCAACCAGAGAGCAACAGTGGCACAAACCACCGCTGACTTCAACAAGAGAGGTGCCAGAACATCTCCACCAAGACCATCAGGCGATCATTAGTGGCAACAGGAAGCCACAATTGGGCAAAAGGACATCAGCACTGGACCTTGGATGATTGGAAATGGGTCTCCTGATCTGATGAGCCCCATTTCCAGTTATTTCAAGCGGACGGTATGGTGCATATCTGGTGGAAACTGCACAGAGCTATGCACCTGTCATGTCAACAAGGAACTGTTCAGGCAGGTGGACGGTTGGTAATGGTCTGGAGCGTGTTCAATTGCCACACGTTGGGACCTCTGGTACGTCTAGGTACATCTATGAACAGTCCAGATTACGCCATCCTTGAAGGCTATCTGCATCTCTTCATGACCAACATGCACCTCCCCATAGAACAGTGGTGACTAGAACATGGTTCTAAGAGCATTCCGCAGATTTTACTACCATGGAATGGCTTCGCCATTCATCGGACATGAACACTGTGGAGTATCTTTGGGATGCCGTGGAAAGGTTTGTTTGAGCTTTGGATCCTCCATCCAGGAATGACGGAATTATGGACAGCAGTGCAGCAAGCATGGATGGAAATACCTGTGGAATGCTTTTGTGAACCAATGGACTCAGTGCCTTGCCATGTAACTGCCCTTATCCGGGCAAAAGGTGGGCCTATCTGTTACTAGTTAGTTATCCCATAATTTCTGTCCACTCAGTGTATGTACTACTTACTCAGTTTTATCAAATTCTCGATCAAAATTCCATAGAAAATTTGTAATTTTGACAATTGTAAGCTCAAAGCAATAACCGAGGTCAACAATTTCTGTTCTTCTGTGATTTCTGATCTTCAACAATTTCTGTGATTTCTGATCTTCAAGGTTATTTTTGTGTTACCATCGATCATAAACTGTGACTACAATTAGGTGGAAACAAGAGATGGCAGCACACACGCACAAGAAAAATTAAGACGATTTGCACATTAAAGGAACGTATTGCTTGAAACAACCTTCAAAATGTAGATCCACATATGTACCACTAAGAAATAACAAACAGGGCAAAAAAATCCCCGCCCACACATTTTCGATGGAGAAGAAATCTGCAGGCCTGGCTAGCATTGGTAGCTACACAATGCAAGAAAGCAAGCATATACAGCACCAGCCAAAAAAAAAAAAAAAAAAAACTTTCCATTTCACCCATCCATTCCCTCCAACAGTTTGCTTCAATTTATATAAGCTATCAACTGTCACAACAACACATGGAAATTTATTCCAGCAATCAACCACATAAAGGCTAAAGGCAAATTTTTGCACATCTATTCTTCCACCATCTTTCCTCAATTTGAATTTATGCTCCCTCTTTGCTTTATACAAAGAGATAATCACCTCCTTATCCCTACTAGCAAAATTCCTGGATATCTCTGAGCAAGACGAAGAATCCAATTGGCATTGAGTTTGCTCAGTCTATCCAAAAATACCTCAATCAGATCACCCTGCAGGTGCCTAGTCTCCAGATGCTGCAATATGCTGAACTGAAGCCCCGTTGTTTGCCTCACCAATCTCGTTGCCCTTCCCTGTACTTGTTCCAGCAACTCTACACTCTTCCTAAAATGAGGTTGGTTGGTGGTTGTTGGATTTTTATTTTGCCACAAAAGCAGCTTTAGTTATATTGCACCTGTCTATTAGTATTATGTGAAATATCTTATTTATATGAAATTTATTTATATACTTATTTATTTATATACTTATCGTATTATATGAAATATCTTATTAGTTTTAAATAAGTAAATACATTTTCAATGTTGGCATTATCACCTATGATCTGTGATAAAATCAGGAAATTCTGATTATTCATAGGGAGACGGAAGGCTGTTTATAGTGTAATGTGGACATTCTGGAGGATTTGCTTTCGCGAGTAAGTACAAGTGTGTGAGATGTGTATGTCCAATGAGCAGTCTTATTAGAATGACTTCTTCATGCCAATTCTTACAGAGACTAATTCCACAGCTGAAGTTCATGTTTTAATACAAAAAGTTTGTTTGGTTGTTTTGGCCAGATTTGTAACCACTGAGTGTTGAGAATCTGTTTGATGATAGGTCTGTAATCAGAATGTGGAACTTTGTAAACCCTTTGATTTGTATTTGTAAGGTTCTTTGCTGCTCGATCAGCACTTTCATTACCATCAATGCCTGCAAGTCATGGAATTCAACAGAAATTTACTTGCCTTCTTTTGCTTTTGAGCTTCACAAGATTAGCTTATGGTGAAGGATGGGATGTGATGGTGTCTGCTTCCGTTGGAGAGCATGTATTGCACTTAACGAATCTGTGTATATGAGATGTTTCAGAAGAGGAGACGATTCAATGTATTGTAAGGCTATTATTATGGCAACTAGCTCAGCAGAATAGCTACTGCATTCATTTGGGAGTAGCTCTGAGATGACAGTGTGTGTGGGAGGACCACTTTAGCACCGACTTTGGTATCTATTTTTATAGAGCTGTCAGTACATGAGGTGCTACTCGAATGGTCCCAAATTTTGAATGTTCCACAGGAACTACGTCTAGTATGGACTTGTGGTGCTAGGTAACACTGCATGCATCCTTTCTGAATCAGTGTGCCATGTGGCATTGGACTGGATAGAGTCATTGAATATTTATACACAGTTATTTAGCAGTGTGTTTCGTGTAATTTGCAATGGCTGATGTGAGAGAGCAACGTGCTTGCATCAAGTTTCGTTTCCTTCTTGACAATACAGCAGCAGAAATTCATAAGAAGTTGAAACAAGTTATAAGTGACAATGCTTTAGACCAGGTGCAGACCTACTACTGGTTTAACCATTTTAAAAACTTTCGAATGTCGGTTGATGACGACGATCGCTCTGGGTGTCCATTATCGAGCACCAGCCCGGAAAATGTTGCAAAAGTTTGGGCGGCAATCCGTGAAGACTACAAGCGGACCATCCACAACATTTGTGGCATTGTAGGACTATCATATGGCATGTGTCAGTGGATTTTGTCAGACGAATTGAACATGAGTATTGTGGCCAAGTCATGCCACAGTTACTGAGTGAAGACCAAAAGTAGCATCACATGGAAGTTAGCAGAGATCATCAAGAATGGGCCAGGAGTGATCAAAACTTATTTTTATACGGTCATTACTGGTGACAAGAGTTGGGTATATGGGTATGACCCAGAAACCAAGCAACAATCATCCCAGTGGAAGAGCCCATTTTCACCCCAACCAAAGAAAGCCCAACAAGTGAGGAGCAATGTGAAGTCCATGCTGATTTGTTTTTTCGAGGATTATCCATAAGGAATTCATCCCTCCTGGCCAGACCATCAATGCAAAGTTCTACTGTGAAGTCAAGAGGTGGTTAAGGGAAGTCATCAGGAGGAAACGTCCAGAGAAGTGGCACAAAAAGAACTGGGTCCTTCATCATGATAACATGCTGACCCACACATCTCTCGCTGTGGCACAGTTTTTGGCATTCAACATTACAATCGTCCCCTACCAACCCCATTATTTGCCAGATTTGACAGCATAGAGGATATCCAAACCAAATCATAGGTGGTGCTGAACACTATGATGGACTTTCAGGGTGCATTCAACTCATGGGAACCTTGAGTGCACTCAGTGTTTATACTCTCAAGAGGACTACTTCAAAGGTGACAGTGGTGAATAAGACCCAGGGCGAGTCTAATTTATTTTAGAGATACAGTTCGGGAACTTTCAGGCTGCATGCATCTGTTTTATGTTGACGTTTGCCAGAGCACTTTTTCCCCACTGCTAAAAATAAGTGTTCCAGTTAGGCGTGAAAGTGTACCAGGGTAGAACACTTCTGCTATTATCCTCATACACGTTGTGAAAGCTAAGGCTCCATTTTTGAAACTAGTTCTTTTAGTCATATTCCACATTATTTACTGTGGGTTTATTGCTATAGAGGTTCTCCCACTGTGGATTAAAGAGATACATCCAAGTAGGATGATGCGGAAGCCTTTGGATTTTAATGGCATAGTTTAACAGCAGCATTTGCTTCTGGAGATATAGTGAAGGCTAATGGGCCTCCGCATATAAACTTTGTACAGGCGACGTTCTGTATGCCCCCTAAGGAAATTCGTAAGGTACTGCAATGTATGGAATCAAGTCATTTGATGACACTTGGTCTACATGAGCCATGCACGGGGGCTCCATAGTCTAGCCTTGATCTGATTAAAGCACAGTATAGTTGTGCTTTAATAGTGTGAACTAATCCCCACATCAATGCAGAAAGAACTCTGAGAATATTTAGCTTTTTTAGACATGTTGTTCGGAGGCATTTGATATGTTCCAAAAACTTCAGTTTTTTTATTGAGAATCAGGCGAAGGAAACAGTATTTACTAGAGGTATCAGCTGGTTTTCTAGTCTTATTTCTGGACCTGGGTGCATTTTTCGCTTTCTACAGAAGTGTATGGCCATTGTTTTTGTTATGATATTCTGTATCCATTGTTTTTTGTCCACAATTCTATTTTTTTTAAGCTAAGCTTTGCAATTTTATGTTCATGTTTTGTGAATAGCATGAAATGGTAAAGACATCTGCAAAAAGGAATGTTTCTACTGTGTTCGGTAAGTTTTTTGTAACAGAATTTATTTTGATTGCATACAAAGTTGCACTCAGCACTGAACCCTGAGGAATTCATCCTTCTTGAATATATGTTTGTGACAGATTGTTTTGGTATTTCACTTGGAAGGTTCTGAGCTTAAGAAAATTTTGTATTAAGATTAGTAAGTGTCCTCACAAACCAATGTTATGGAGGTCATTGAGAATGCCATATTGCCAGGTAGTGTCGAAGGCTTTTTCTGTCGAGAATGATCATAATTAGATGCACATTGATTATAAAAGCATTGCGAATATTTGCCTCTGCTTTTATCATGGGGTCCACAGGTGATCTTTTTTACAAAAGCCATACTGATTTATGTTTAGTAAGTTATATGTTTCAAGAACCAGTTAATCAGTTGTTCACCATTTTCTCTTGGGTTTTCCCGAGGCAACTTGTTAGAGCTATTGGTCGATAATTTGTGGGAATCGTATGATCTTTGCCAGGTTTAGGGAAGGCGATTACAAGGGAGTGACACCAGGAGTTTGGATAATAGTTTTCCATATAAATTCTATTGTATAGTATAAGTAATCCCTTTAGAGGTTTTTGACTAAGTTGTTGGATCATTTCAAAGCGAACACCATCGGGTCCTGATGCACTCTTTCTCGACTTAGCCAGAGTTTTCTGCAATTGTTCTGTATTGAAAGGCTGGTTATATGTGAGTTGTTGGCTGGTATTAAATTTAGTTTGCATTTTTCAGCTACAGCCTTCATTTTATGAAAGGATGGGATATATGCTGATACTGCTGATATATTTGCAAAATAATTATAGCCAATGGCTTGCTTACTTCATTTTGCCGCCTCTGGGATTACTCCTACCCATATGCAATATCCTGCATTTGTCAATACTAAAGGAAATTGCAAGTATGTTTGCAATTTCCTTTGAGTTAGTGATCTCCTGTCCATTCCTGTTTATTAGTTGGAGTTGGAACTGAAAGAAATTTCCCATTAAGTTTTCTGATTTCATTCCACATAACAAGGGTATCTGTATTTCTGTTAATTATGGAGGAGAAACGTATCCGTGATTCCTTTCTACTCCTATGCTGGATATATCTAGCTCCAGCTCTTGCTTTTTTAAAATTTATGAGATTGATGAAGGTGAGATACTTTCGGAAGCATTCATCTTTCCACCATGCTGTGGCATGTTTAATGATATTTTCCATAAGACTGAGGTACTGCAACTTCAGCTGCTATAAAATTTGGTTTATCACATGAGTTACAGCATTGTCTATAGACTGAGTGGTGATTATTTGTTCACCTATTGCCGCAACTGTTCTATATTTTGGCCAGTCAGCATTATGGAATCTCCATCTTTTTTGGTCATCGTGATGTTCAACATCATTTGTTAATATTTTTCAGACCACAGGGAGATGGTTGCTATTAAGAGGATTATTCAAGATTGTCCATTCAATAAGTGGATATAGGATGGTTAACATATGGATATATGTCAACTGCTGAGGCTGTTCCAGTGGGCAAATGGATGTATGTCTGAACTCCAATGTTAAGGAGTGAGAGATTTTGCTCATCCAATAATTCTTCAATCAATTTACCACGTTTGTCTTCGTGGCATTATCTCCACAGGGGATGGTGTCCATTTAAATCTCCCATGATACAGACCAGGGCCAGGGGTGGTAGCTGGGTTACTAATGCTTCTAGATCTGCATATGCATACCCTTCATTTGGAGGAAGGTAGAGTGAGCCCAGTGAGAATATAAACTGGATTGAGACTCTTACTGCAACTGCTTCCAAAGACGTTTGTAGTTGGAAGGAAGCATTTACATGGAATTCTGGAGTTGATTAAAATAGCCACTCCTCCGTGGAAGGAAATCGGTCTTGTCTGTAGGTATTGTAAAGGTTCACTGCTATGTTTAGTTGTGGAGTTAGGTTAGTTTCTTGAAGGCAGACCCTAACGAATGACATTTATCAATTAAGTCACGAATGTCATCGATGTTACTGCGGAAACCTCGACAATTCTACCGTATTATTGTACGCATTATATTAGCTTTCTATTTGTATGTCTTTTCGCGAATGGTGGTCTGCTTGGATCATTCAGGCCTTTTCTCTTTTCTGGGGGAAAATGAACAAACATCCATCTCTTCCTTGGCATGTATCTCTAAGATCAGTTCCTCATAGACTCTTTTTTTTCATATGTATCCATATGATCATGAACAGAGGATTTGTCTTCTGTATCTATGTCTTTAGTGTTTGTGGCTGCGACATGGAAGGTGTGTTTGGCAGAATTGTAATTGGTGTGCTGATGGCTTGAATGGAAGTTGGCAATGAGAATGACTTTACTGATGAAGCTAAGATTGAGCAAGCCCAATCAGCTATAGAGATATTGGGAGGAACTGTAATGTTACTTTGAACTGCAGTGGTAGTGGTGGCGGCAACAGCAGTTATCTGTTTATGCTGTTGGACAGTTGCTGCATATGAGCGTGTTACTGTAATTGGTGATATTTGTTTCTTTGCTTCTGAATCAACTTCTGAATCATTTTCTCTCTTTTCCACGTTTCACAGTCTTTAGAATAAGCAGGGTGATTGCCTTTACAGTTTAGACATGGTAAAGACTGTGCAGAACATTCAGTATGGATATGATCTTTAGATCCACATATAGCAGGCTCTTGACATATTGCCTGTGAATGCCCAATTTCTGATATTTGAAGCATCTGATGGGGTTTGGTATATACGGTCAGACATGACAGTTCAAATATCCAGCCTTCACAGAAGTTGGTGGATTTGGCAAACTGAATGTTAGTATGATGCTTCTGGTTGAAAGTAATGAGCCATCCTTTTAATTAGGATTCTTTTAACTTGAATAACTTTTTTTGGACTGAGAGTTTTTGTTTAATTTTTTCCTCAGAGACATATAGAAGATCCCATTCTGTTATAACTCCTTTTGAGTGGTTTAAGGTGGAATGAGGTGACACTTCTATGGGTGTTCCTCCAAGTGTTTTCAATTTAAGTAACTTCTCAGAGTGCTTTGCATTGTGTTGTTTCAACAAGTAGGTTACCTGATTTTAGTTTGCAAATCATTCTTGGTGAGCCAGCAACATTCTCTAGACATTTCTGGATCAGAAAAGGAGAGAGCTTGCTGATTGGCTGGTCAGTCAAGGAATGTATTATGAGGAAGTGAGGCCAGATATTCTGGTCTGTATCCTTATTTTGTCTCTTAGCATAGGAAGGGTTGGGATCTTCCTGTTATGTAGAATGTGATGGGGCATTGATCCCACAAGGGGCAGTATTGGTATAGTCCATCTTTGCTCCTTTTAGGCCTTGGCAGATTAACTTTTCCGCCATGGTTTCCGGCTCTGCCATGGAGAGGCAGGTGTAGTGCCTGGTGTGGCCAAGTGAAAATTAGTAGGTGTTAGTAATAAAACTATGAGAAATAAAGAAAGTTGACTTTCCTTCCTTGCTCTGTACAAGTACTTTTGTAACAAGAGCTCTTATGAAATAAATAAGATTTCTTAACAATAGGAACATAAAATAACTGTAAATCACTTTTAGGAAATCCCACTGAAAGCACAGAGAAATCGCTCGGTCACAATCACTTGGAACCTGGGGCAACTAAAATGAGGTCTCCAGACCTGTATGCAGTTCTCAAGATGTGAGGTGCCCATTGCCTTAACACAATGGAAATAATCACATTCATATCGCTGCTAGAAAAATTCTTGTACAACACTGACAAAACCCCATGAACTATCTTGGCAGCTTGTCTGCACTGTTCAGAGAACTTCATAACTGACTGCACAATTACCTACGGGTCTTTTTCATTTTCCCCTAATCCGAGTGTAGTACCACACAGATGGTAAGTATTTAGCATTAGCATTAATAGAGGCATATGATGTTTATAAAGCATTGCCAAAAAAAAAAAAAAAAAAAAACACTTCTCATTTCACCCACCCATTCCCTCTAAAGATTTGTCCAGTTCTTCTTTGAATTTATTTAAGCTGTCAACTTCCACAACGACAGATGGCTCTTTGTTCAAGCAATCAACTAACCTCTGGCTAAAGGCAAATTTACGCACATCTATTCGACAACTGTCTTTCCTTGATTTAAATTTATGCCATCTCAGATTCGTAATCTGAGCAACAGGATGAATCCCATCAGCACTGAGACTGCTCAAACCATTCAAGGCTTTAAACACCTCAATCAGATCACCTTGCAAGTGCCTATTCTCCAGACAATGCAATTTGCAGGCCTTTCTTGGTAAGAGGACCCCTTTGTTCCCACAGCAATCTTTTTGTCATTCTCTGTATTCATTCTAGCAACTCTACATACTTCCTAAAATGAGGTCTCCAGACCTGTACATAGTACTCAAGATGTGGCCTGCCCATTACCTTTTAAAAAGTAATAATCATCTCCTTATCCCTACTAGCAAAATTCCCTGCATATCATTGACAACACCCAATGACCTGCTCTGGCAGCTTTTCTGCACCACTCAGAAAGCTTCATATCTGACTGCAGAATTACCCTCAGGTCCCTTTCATTCTCTACTACCCTGAACATAGTACCACACAGTTGGTATATTTCTCTGGGGTTACTGCTACCCATACACAGTACTTTGCATTTGTCAATGTTAAACTTCAGTTGCCACCTCTCAGCCCATCTGCTCAACCTTTCCAGATTCTGTTGGAGTAGCGTACCTCCTTACTGTCATTAACAACCCTACCAACCTTTGCATCGTCTGCAAACTTGGACATTAAACCTGATATACCTTCACCAATATCATTGATAAGTATAGAAAACAAAATAGGTCCAACACGGACCGCTGGAAAACTCCACTAATAACATTAGTCCATGAAGAGCAGTGTTCACTGATTACCACTCACCCATCATTTTATCCATTGTAGCAACTTGCCCTTAATGCAATACTGCTCCAATTTGTACAGTAGCCTTCCATGTGCAATGGTATCAAAAGCTTTCCTGAAATTCAAGTATATGATATCAAAGTTATTTTTTGCATCCAGTTCCTTTGTGACCACATCATAATATCCAATCAAACTGGTCAGACAAGACTTTCCTTTAACAAACCCATGCTGTATCTAAATTATTACTGCAGCCTTGTCTAGATTATCCTGCAATGCTTCTTTAACCAGTGACTCCATTATTTTTCCTGAAACAGAAGTTAAACTAACAGGTCTATAATTGTCGTGTAACCTTTTAATCCCCCCTTTGTGAATTGGGAATACATTTGCATATCTCCAGTCCATGTGGACCTCTCCTGAGTCCAAGAATTCTCTAATAATTATGGCCAATGGCTTGCTTACTTCATTTTGTCGCCTCTGGGATTACTCCTACCCATATGCAATATCCTGCATTTGTCAATGCTAAATTTCAGCTGCAATTTCTCAACCCATCTGCCTAACTTTTCTAGATCTAATCCTGCAACTTGGACATTAAGTCTGATATTCCTTCATCAATATCACTGATAAATATAGAAAACAAAAATGGCCCCAACACCAAACCTCAGGGGACTTCACTAATAACATTAATCCACAAGAGCAATGTCCAATGATTACCACTCTGTCTTCTCACATTCAAACATCCCTTTATCCATAGGAGCAACTTTCCCTAAACGCCACATTTCTGCACTTTTTTACATTAATTTTTTCTTTTCTTTTTTTTAAATAAGAACACCAAGAACCTACAGTACTTAGTGCCTTTGTAAAATAATAAGAGAAGTTTACCTTAATATAGTACGTAGAACAATTCCGCATGATATTCTCCAGAAATTAAAATGAAAAACTTACATTAGAGTAACAAATAATTTAAAAAATAATTAAAAATTAATTTAATGCAATTAAAAATAAGAAAATTAATTAAAAGAATTTAACGAAAAAAATTTCAAAACGATTTTCCTTCCTGAAGCTGACAACGCCTTGACCGTATGTCGTGATCACAGGAATGAAAATTACCGAATAGGGGCGAGTATGAAACTTAAATAGGGATTATTTATCTTCGCGCATGCGAATAAAAGCACACGAATCGGAGATGAGATATGGCCGACAATCATTAACAGAATTTTTGTGTAATTTAATTTCTACCGTTTCTGCAATTAATAGTCGCGTATAATTACATTGGACACTAAGTATTTTGGCCTCGTTAAATAAAAAAGTATGTTTTTCATTAAAGGCATGAAAGGCTAATTCTGACACTGCTGAACGAGAAGCACAAACTGAGGCCGCATGTTGATAACACGAATATTCAAAGGAAAATGCGTCGAACCCTGGTAAGACAAGTCGTAATCACTGCAAGAAATGTTGTATACCAGGTCATTAATTTGTGTTGGGACCGAGGAAAGGACTGAGCAACTGTTCAGTATAGTGTGTAATTTCCGTATTGGCCTGGCTACAATTTTAAATTCGGTATCTTTAAAGAATCTGTTAAGCTGTTTGTGCCACTGTTCAACATATGGGACAGAAATAAAGTATTTTTTGATATTACTATTGTTGATTGGTATAGTACTTTGTATCCTATCCCTAGCTTGTACCCTAATTCGGTTTATTGTAGCAAGGGGATAACCCTTGTTTAAGAATCTGCTGGTTAACATTTGTATTTCTGAGCCCAAAGCAGATTCCGTCATTGAATATTTGTAGGCATTTAGAAATTGATTAAAGATAATCGATCTTTTGTAGGTGAACAGGTGATAGCAGTTATAATGTAGAAGCATGCCAGTGTTTGTAGGTTTTCAATGGATATTTGAGAAGTTGAAGCTGTTTGTGCAAGAAAAGGTTTCTCAAGCTGGAAGGTGGAATGCAATGTGCTATCATCAGCAAAACTATGAATAGGATTTCTAGTCAACAGGAGAATGTTATTAACATACAACAGGAAAAGAGTGGGAGAAAGAAGTGAATTTTGGGGGAACACTTGCATTACTGCAGAAATCGAAAGACAGAGAGCCATCTACCATCACCTGCAGTGAGCAGTCAGAGAGAAAACTGGATACCCAATTACAAAAAAACAGTTGGCAAACCACAAGATGGGAGTTTATTTAGGAGACCTTTATTCCAAACATGATCAAAAAGACTTTGAAATGTCAAGAACAACTGCTTGAGTTTCATTAAACTTTTCCATTGAATTTGTCCATAGAAGGATAACATAAGCCAATATATCACCAATGGATTGACACTGACTGAATCCATCCTGACGACCGTTGACAAATTTGACACTTGCGACAAAAATAGATGCAAATGGTCTTCTTAGGTGAGAACCTGAACCATTGGCCATGGCCCAGGAGTTAAGATGGTTAATGGCTTGTTGCAGTTGTCTTTCAATAATCCTCATGTTTCATGATTGAGAAAATAGGCTGAAATCATCGACATAGTGCATTTTTTACGATTAGAGGAAGTTGTTCAGTAATGGAGTTTACTTTAATGGAAAAGAGCGCAACAATTAAGACAGATCCTTGCAGTACCATTCCTCTTGACAAAAGAGCCGAGAGAAGGTGGATCCTATCAGACTTCAAAAGAACAAAGGGATAAAAAGTTTTTTATAAAAACAGGAAGGTTACCTCTTAGATAGAGGTTATAAAGATCTTTTAAAATCCCAAATCTCCAAGTTGTGTCATATCCTTTTCCAATATCAAAAAAGATGGACACCAGGTACTCTCCTTTTAGGATTGCATCTCGAATAGATGTTTGCAATCTAAGTAAGTGGTCCAAAGTGCACCTGTTCCTTTGGAAGCCATACTGAAAGCAGGAGAGTTCTAATTACTATTTATGAGGGTAGGAAAGAAAGAGGAGAGGCTGTCCTGAATGAAGTATTTTATTTCAATCTACTATCTTGAAACAAGACGGTTGTCATTAAAAAATAAAAACCATTCAATACTTGCATTTATAGCCTGCTCTCAAAACTAAATTCGTAGTACATGGACGAGAATTGGTATTAATTTTTTTTATATTAGTGTTTTCTTTTTTTCTTTTTTTTTCTTTTCTTTTTTTACTGACAACTAGAAGACACATATTCCAAATATGAGAAGAAATACAGATAACGAGAGTTATAAAATAATGGGCACAACATAATGATACATTTATACATGAGTATATACATCTCATCCACTACTACCTTGAAAAAAAATGCTGAAAGAAGCTCCATGAGCTCTGCCTAGTTATTACTACAGTAAAACAACATAAGCAATATCAGTGGAATATGGTATCAAAACAATTTCTACATTCATTATACTAAAATCAAAAAATTGCAAATTTACTAACCCTGAGCAACTCTGAGTTTTACATCTAAATGATCAGGGGTGGACACAACTGACTTGGTCAGTACCAACATATTTTCTAATCCAATGACTACAACAAGGTATGGAAGAATCTCACTAAGAAAATAAAATAAAATAATTATTTAGCTGTATAAAAAAATATTTAACACTAATTTTTAAAGAGTTGGAAATAATCTACAACTTTCACTCTAAAACCTTTTGAAAGACTATATTGTACAATGATAATTTTTTTTATAATAACAGCATAAAAAACAAGAGAATGGTTCTATTTCCTGTTATGATGTCTTCTCAGATGAAGTAGAGGTTTGCAGTTTTCAGTATACAGACTTGGAACTGGAGAGGTGTAGTATGTACCTAGAGTTACGCAGAGGGCTCTGTGGTGTACTAAATCCAGCCATCTTAAGACACTTAGTCTTGTGGAGTTATAAATTGGTGCTCCACAATCAAGTTGCAATATTAGAAAAGCTCTACAATTTGCCCTTAAACATTTAATGTTTTAAAGAGGTCAGTTTTTTTGTTTTTTTTTTATCAAGAGTTAATCTGGTGTTATTGAAATTGCCTGCTCCCCTAGGTTTGAGCATAGGTTCTGCTTCCTACAGAAATGCATCCCAACTCTTTTGTGTAGACATTGGAAAAGTTGTTGTTGTTTGTGGTCCATTTGAAAGCTTTATTAAATGCTCCCTGCAGCTAACATTCTATTGTACATATGTTGCAAGGGTGGAAAAAAATGCTGAAATCATCTATGTGGAGGACTGTGCCCAGTGTATTCGGCATTTGTATATTTTTATGGCATAAATGGTAGTGCCAAATACTGATAGAAATGTATTTCCTTGGGGAACAGAAAAGCATCTGCTATTTTTTCCTATCTTCCAGTATGGTTTTGAGAGTGAGAAATAATATTTGCTTGCCAACTCTTTGAAAAAATTTTGGCACTCAACTGTAAAAGCTGGACATGTAATTAGCATTAGCATTAGCATTAGTAGAGGCATTTGATGCAAGAAAGCAAGCTTATGCAGCATCAGCCAAAAAAAAAAAAAAAAAAAAAAAAAAGTAACATAAATAAATAAAAATAACCACTTCCACTTCACCCCTCTGTTCGTTCGAAATACCTGTCCAGCTGAGCCTTAAACTTATTTAGGCTATCAACTTCCACGACAAGGGATGGAAGTCTGTTCCACCCACCAACCACCCGCTGGCTAAAGGCAAATTTCCGCACATCTATCCTACATCTGTCTTTCCTCAATTTGAATTTATGCCCTCTCAGGTGATTTTTCTGAGCTAGAGGAAGAATCCCATCAGCATTGAGCATGCTCAAACCATTCAAGGCTTTGTACACCTCTATCAGATCACCCCGCTGGTGCCTAGTTTCCAGACACTGTAATTTGCAAAACTTAAGCCTTTCTTCGTAAGAGAACCCCTTTGTCCCATTCACCAATCTAGTTGCCCTTCTCTGTACTCGTTCCAGCAGCTCTACATCATTCCTGAAATGAGGCCTCCAGGCCTGTATACAGTACTCTAGGTGTGGCCTGACCATTGCCTTATACAAGGGAATAATCACCTCCTTATCCCTGCTAGAAAAATTCCTATATATCATTGACAATACACCATGAGCTACTCTTGCAGCTCGTCTGCACTGCTCAGAGAACTTCATATCTGCCTGCACCACCACCCCCCAGGTCCCTTTCATTCTCTACCACTGTCAGTGTAGTACCACAGAGTTGATACGTTGCTCTGGGGTTGCTGTTTCCCATATGTAGTACTTTACATTTGTCAATGTTAAACTTCATTTGCCACCTCGAAGCCCATCTGCTCAACCTTTCCAAATCCTGTTGCAGCAGCATAGTGTCAGTAGTGTCCTTTACAACCCTGCCAACCTTCGTATCGTCTGCAAACTTGGACATTAAGCCTGATATACCATCATCAATATCATTTATAAATACAGAAAACAATAAAGGCCCCAATACTGAACCCTGAGGGACTCCACTAATAACATTAGTCCACGATGAGCAGTGTCCATTGATTACCACTCTCTGTCTTCTCCCCCTCAACCACCCCTTTATCCATAGCAGCAACTTGCCTCCAATGCCACACTGCTCCAATTTGTGCAGCAGTCTTCCATGTGCAACAGTATCAAAAGCCTTTCTAAGATCCAAGTATATAATATCAAAGTTATTCCCTGCATCCAGTTCTTTTGTGACTGCATCATAGTATCCAATCAAATTGGTCAGGCAAGACTTCCCCTTAACAAAACCATGCTGTGTCCTAGCTATAACTGAAGTCTTGTCTAGATGATCCTGCAGTGCTTCTTTCACCAGTGCCTCCATTAATTTTCCAGGAACAGAAGTTAAACTCACAGGTCTATAATTACTTGTGTCAGCCTTTGATCCCCCTTTGTGAATTGGGGTCACATTTGCACATCTCCAGTCAATGGGTACCTCCCCTGAGTCCAAGGAAGCTCTCATAATTATGGCTAAGGGTTTGCTTACCTCCTTTGCTGCCTCCTTTAATATAACTGGATAGATCCCATCCACCCCAGGTGCCTTTCTTGTGTTTATCTTCAACAATTTCTCCTCCACTTTGCTCTCAGTTATTACAAGATTCTCTAGCTTACTGCTAGAGTTGAATACACCTCTGGCATTCCCCTCGCTGAATAACTCCTCATGTGTGAATGTCGATGCAAAATATTCATTTAGTTTGTTAGCTACCCGAGCAGGGTCATCAACAGTTGACCCATCGATCTCAAGTGGACCAATCTGATTCATCCCCTTCTTTCTAGAGTTTACATAAGTAAAGAACTCTTTGCTGTTTTTCTTCGCATCCCTTGCCAAGGATCTCTCGTAATCTGCCTTCGCCTGCCTAACCTCCTTTGTAACTTGGTTACAGATCAACTTGTATCTATCATAGGCGTCCGTGTCACGTGTTAATTTGTATGTATCCCATGCATTTTTCTTCTCTGCCATATGCCTCATTAGTTCATCTGACAACCATTTAGGCCTAAACCTTGAACAATATTTCTTAGTTGGTATGTAAAGCCTAGTAGCTTCCACGATAAGTTCTTTGAATGCTTCCCATTTTGAATTTGCTGTTGGCAATATCATCAGTTGATCCCACTGTATAGAATTTAAATACTGTCTCAGTCCATTGTAGTCGCCTTTACGAAAGCAATACCCCTTCCCTTTACCCCTAATGGTAGTTACCTCTTTGAGTAACTCCCACTTCAGCACACTGTGATCACTGCCACCAAGTGGTTCATTTATCTGCAGATTCTTAATGCATGAAGAATCACTACTGATAATCAAATCAAGAGTATTACTCCCTCTAGTTGCCTCCCGAACATGCTGATGTAGAAAACAATCATCCAATAAATCCACAAAAGCCTTGCTACTGTGTGAGTGACCAGCCCCCAAATTCCAGTCAATATCTGGGAAATTAAAATCCCCCATTATAAGACTCTCTGATTTACTGGCCCACTCTATTTCTCCGAACAGTTTCTTATTATACTCATCAGAGTCATTAGGCCTATAGCACACTCCTACTCTCAATTTTGATCTCCCAATGCTTATGTCACACCAAACTGACTCGACACTGCACTGTCCAGCGATGTCGACTGGCTTCACTTCCTTGAATTTTATGTGTTTTTTAACTAATAGCATAACCCCTCCTCCCTTCCTATCCTGTCTATCCTTTCTGTAGACATTGTACTCCCCAAATTCCAGTTCTGCATTTCTTATATCTGTGTGACACCACGTCTCTGAAATCCCCACAATATCTGCCTTTGATGTTTTGAGCAATACCTCAAATTCATCAAATTTATTTACTAAACTCCTAGCATTGGTGTACACACAAGTATACATGCACCTGTTCTTTTTCTTAGCTACCCTAACACAACCCATGTGTTTACTTGTACCCCAATGATTCCCAGCAGTCTCTGAAATATCCTGCATCTTATTTTCCAGGCTGCGGCTCATTCCAATAGAAGCAGTGCAAGAATCACTTTCACCTCTGCCAGTGGCTACTGTTAATCTATTAGTCCTTGTATCCCCCCAATCTAGCAGTTTTCCGACCCACCTAACATTGCCTCGATAGCATTTCTTTTATTTCTCATAGCATTTCTCGATAGCATTAGTACATGTTCTACTGTTTGTTGTGTGACAGATAGGATATAGAGACGGATCCTCTCCTCACAAGAGATGGCAGCGGCTGAATTGAGTGTGTCCTATTCTTAACCTTGTGAGTATCACTTTGTCATGTCTGTTTTGCTGAATACTGTATTTCCATGATTGGAGTAAACTTTTAATTTGGTGCAATTTGTTGTTGGTTAGTACTTTCCATTTCTTTTGCCAGTGACGTATCCCACTGTGGTGAATAACTTTTTTGTAATCTGTGGAAGGAATGGTTTAGGGTGCAGAAAGGTTGTTGTTGAATTCCTTAGCAGCTTTGTCTGCTTGTTCATTACCATATATTTTGACATGACTTGGGATCAGAAAAATCTTATGTTATGACCTTGTTCAAGGAGCTTTGACACTCGGCATTGAATTTGTTGTTGCAGTGGGTGTTTATTAGAATTGACATTTTGTATAGCCATCATGGAGCTAAGGGGGTCAGTAAAAATGATGCTGTTTTGTGAGCTTGAGTGTTAGATTTGGTTTATAGCTAACATAATGGCTTGACGTTCTGCAGTATAAATGCTGGAGTCTTTTGGGAGTTTTAGGGCTATGGTGACATCAGATGTGTAAACTGCCGCTCTCACATGATATTCAGTTTTTGACCCCTCTGTATATAGGAAGCGATGATCTAAAAATTGCGACTTGTAAGCAACATGCAGGTGTTGATAGATGATATGTGGCAGCACTTGTTTGTCCCAAAAGTGGAAGGAGAAGTCAGATGTAGGCTGTTTGATGATCCATGGTAGTGTAGACTGCTTCGTCAGTGGAGTTATATTATCCAAGTTAAGATCTGCACTGAGAAGGTTTTTTAATCTCATGCTTGCAGGTTTATTGATTCTTTGTTGTTGTTGGTAATGTTGTTCTCATTCTGGTGTAAAAAAGATTTCCTGTAGAGGATGACCCAGTAGCGATTTTATTTTAGTTGCATAAGAAAGTAATTGATTGTCTTCTGATTTGTAGTGGAGGTTCTTGCACCTCCACATACAGGCTCTGCACAGGCAAAATATGGAAAGCTCTAAGGGCTATTCGGAGCACACTGTGACGTACTAGATCGAGCCATCTCAGGAGACTAGGTCTCGCTGAGTCATAGACTGGGGCACCGTAGTTTAAATTGAAACGAATGAGTAGGAGATATAATCGTAATAGTATTGTTCTATCTGCTCCCTAGGATATAGCGAATAGGACCTTTAAGATATTCATTTTCTTTAGACACAACTCTTAAGTGACTAATGTGCTCCAAAAAGGCTAATTTTTTGTCAAACACAAGCCCTAAGAAACAGACACTGTTTTTAACTGTGATGATCTGCCCTTTCAGCCTGAGTTCAGGATCAGGATGCAGATTCCTTTTTTTTGTGTGGAAATTCTGTAAACATTTCTTTCTGTCTATTTTATAACTTTGTTTATGGCTACTTGTAATTGCCATTCTATTGTCTTCATACATTGTGCTTGATAAGAAATGCTGAAATCATCTGCATAAACAGTTGTGGTGATGTTGGATGGTATTTGTTCTATTATTGTGCTGAAGTGAAATGCAAAAAGTGTGGCACTTAGTACGGATCCTTGAGGGACCCCTTCTTCCTGAGAGTATGTTTTGGAAAGTGTATTGTTAAGTCAAACTTGGAAAGTTCGATTTTTGAGAAAATTGCTTATGTATAGAGGTAGGTGTCCTCAAAGACCAAATTGGTGTAGTCCTCTAAAGATGCCATAGTGCCACGTGGTATCACATGCTTTCTCAATATCAAAATTAACCAGGACTTGATGTTTTCTGAGGAAAGTGTTTCTTATCTGATTTTCCAGATGTATGTGTGAAAGCCATATTGTACAAGATTGAAAAGGTTATTGTTTTCTAGATACCATGTTAGTCTATTATTGACAATTTTCTCCAAGATCTTGCCCAAGCAGCTGGTCAAAGTGATAGGGCAATAGTTCTGTGGGTCTGATTGGTCTTTTTCCTGCTTCGGGAAAGCTAGTATTATTGCATGGTGCCATATCTTATTAAATAAATCTAACAGGGCTAAGTGAGATTGTTCATCTAATTGCTGAATCATTGAATAATGATTTATTCAGGACCAACTGCACTGTGTTTCATCTATATCAGGGTTTGTTTTAATTCTGCTACCATTAGCGGCAAGTTGTATTGTTCGTAGCGATTGGTGGAAAATTTTAGGTTTATTTTTTCGGCTTCATTCTTGTAAGTTTTGAAAGCAGTTGAGTATGCACAATTGGCAGATGTATTGGCAAAGTTTTCGTAAAGCACATGACAATATCTGAGGTATTTGTGACTAACTGTCCTTTCCAATTTAGTAATGAGGATGGATTTATTTGGGAATTATTTGTCATCATTCTGATCTATCAGATAAGTGTAGCAGGTGTGGAAATGCAAATTTGATTCAACTCACTTTTTTGCTGATTTTGTGCACTCTCCTGACCTTAGCTCTGGCTCTCTTGAATTGTATCAGGTTGTCCGTCGTTGGATTTTTGCAAAAGTGATTCTAGGCCCTATTTCTCTCTTTTTTAGCTTCCTGACACTCACTGCTCCACCATGGTTTTGGACATATTCTAATGTTAGAAGACATTTTAGGTATTGTCTGTTCCACAGCTTGAAGAATAGTATTGGTGACATAGTCCACTGCTGTTTGTACTGATTCTTGTTTAATGACGTTCCAGTTTTTGCTAGTATTCTGAAGGTTTCCCAATCTGCATCATATATTTTCCACCTAGGATGCCTGGTGGCTTGGCATGGGGTTTTCTTTATAATTTTCAAAATTATGGGGTAGTAGTCACTGCTCAATGGGTTCTCATGCACAATCCACTGGATCTTCTGGAACAGTGTTGGGGAACAGGTTGATAGATCTACTGCAGATCTATTGTGTTTGCCGTCATTCAGAATCATGAGGTTATTCTCAACTATTATTTTCTCGATTCAGAATAAACTCTCTGGTTTATTCTGGGATCGGCCCCATAGTGGGTGATGACCATTTAGATCACCTAAAATGCAGAACGGAGATGGCAATTGAACAATCAGCACTTCAAAATCTTTCAAGTAGAGTTCTTGACTAGGAGGTAGGTATATTGAGGTAATGCTAATATCGATGCCTATTGCTAGACGGACTGCAACTGCTTCCAAGGGGGTGTTCAATGGTATTGCTTGGGATGGTACATGTCTATTTACTAATATTGCACTCCTCCTCGCATTGTTCTGTCCAAAATGCAGTCCTTTCTGTATATGCTATTGTTTTTAATTGTACTCATGTCCTGTAATTTTAAAAATGTTTCTTGTAGGCAGATACTTAAAGGATGATATTGAGTAATCGGGTCTATAATATCGTTAATATTTGCACAGAAACCTCGAAAGCTCCACTGAACGATTATCTGTCATTTCTGTTTAGATGATCCCTTGGATTAATTCCTTGGGGCTGTTTTCACTTTGTCTGCCTTGGTTTTGTCTTTCTTTCTTTGCAAAATAGGGTTTTCATATATCCATTTCTTCTTCCAGAAAAATTTCAAGGACATAGTCCTTTTTTCCTGTTTAATGTCCATTTGTTCTGTAATCTTTGTTTCTGTTTTACTTTTCTTTTCTTCTTACATTTTCTGCATTATCCGGGGGAAAAGATAGAGGCGTATTAACCATTTTTTCTTGTTGCTTTTGTGGTAGAGAAGATTCGTAAAATTCACGCACCCATTCTGATACTGATTCTCTTGGGGGAATTGTGACATCTGTTTGTGTTCCACAGCATTTTGAATTAAGAGGTCTCATTTCCAGGATCTTTTTGGTTGTGGTGACTTGAGCACAAAAGGTTTGTTTTCTAGATTTATTGCAATTTCTTTTTTTGCTTCTTGATATGTAACTCTGTTTTCTGCTTTGTACTTTTATATTCTTTTTTCTTTCTTCCAGATTTCACACTCTCTTAGTATGCCATATGTTCCTCTTTACAGTTTGCACATTTATGATTTCTAGCTGTGCAAGTAGAGGTGAGGTGTTCTTGGAATCTACAATTTGCACAAACTGATTTTCCTCTCCATACAGTCTGTGAGTGTCCAAATTTCTGGCAGTTGAAACAGCGGAGAGGATTCGGGATGTACAGTCTAATGTTGCAACGTAGATATCCTGCTTTTACTGATCTGGGTGGTTTCAGTGTGTTGAAAGAGTATAGGAAGGTTGTCCCGTAGTCCAAGAGAGTAAAGATCACTAAGTATGCCATGCCACTAGGTGGTGTCAAAAGCCTTCTCTATATCTATTGAAACCAATAACAGATGTTCGTGTTTAACAAAAGCATTACAAATGGCAAATTCAGCCTTGACCATAAGATTCAAGCATGACCTATTTGGACAAAAGCCATATTGACTATGGCTCATTAGACGTCCTGACTCAATGATCCAGACAAGTCTTCTGTGGATAATTTTCTCAAGGATTTTGCTGAGGCAGCTTGAGAGAGATATGGGCTACAGCTATGGGGATTTGGATGGATCTTTTCCAGACTTTAGGAATGCCAAAACAGTAAAGTGATGCCAAGAAGCTGGAAAAACATTTTCTAAAAATATATGGTTGTAAAAGGCCAGGAGAAGGTGCAAAGCTTCGTCATCAAGATGTTGTAGCATGATATAATAAATCCCATCTGGCCCGGTAGCACCACTATGGGCTGTTTTAATGGCATGCAAAAGTTCAGAATATTGCAGAAGTTCGTTGTATGGAAGAAGGAAGGCAGTTTGAAAGTTTCAATGTTTGAAATTTCCACACTTAACAGTCTTTTAAACTTACTTGTTTATTGCTATTACAAACAAAATAAATAAAACAATATTCAGAAAGCTATTAATGAATAATCTGAATATGTTGTACGTACTTGGCATGCTGTTTGGGAGTGAACAAAATTTCTGGCATTTTGTAACATCTTAGGATATTTGAGATAAAGGGCCACATGCAGCAGTTTAAATAACCTGCTTTGACTGAAGCCAGTAAATTTGGTGGCTGAAGATTAAGATTATGTTACATGTAAGCTGCTGTCTTTTCATATCATAATTCTTTATGCTTGAGTTTCGGTTTAATCATTTAGTTCCTGGACTATTTCTTCTTCAGAAATATTTAACAGATCCCATTCAGTGACCACTTCTTTCAAAGAATTCAGTATGGTATGCAGGGTGAAATAAATTGGAATTCCACTTAAAAAAAAATAAGCTGTAATAGTAGCTCAGTGTGTCTTCAGCGAGAGGTCTCTATTAATAAATCTGTTGATCTGAGACACTTCATTTTCGGTGAACTCACAGTTTGTGATGATCAGCTAGAGAAGGGTAAAATGGGATGTATGTGTCACCTGCATCCCATTAGTTCATGTCATGAAGTGCAGCTACCCTGAACAGACCCCCAACTACTGGGAACTACAGACATCACAGTGCCAGACACTCCTCATTCGATGCCCGTCAACCCTTACACTTCCATTGTCACGTGCCTCGGCCGCATCCCATTTTACCCTTCTTTAGCGCATGGCATAACCAGAATCCTTCGCAGCTTCAACATCCGCACCATTCAAACACACGGAAGGAAACTCCAATCCACATAATCCCCCCCCCCCCCGCTGAAAACACCGATTCCCTCTTCCTTGTCTGTGACTGACAAGTTATTGTAAGACCATCAGCACAGAGGTAGTTGGCAACATTTGTTGGAATATTGTGTGTTATGGTACTTGATCCTTGTGATCAATGTTCAGCCGTAAATTGAAGTTTAATTTATGCTGCTCAGCTATAGCTTTATCTTGTGAGAAGGATGGATCATATGCAGACACTGCTGACTTATTAAAAGGATTCTGCTAGAGCATTTGCCATTTCTGTTAGACAGAATACAAATCCTGCCCATTCCATTCACCACTGAGTTTTTTTTAGCATGCTTTTGTTTCATCTGTGGATCTATACAGAACAGGTTCAATGCTTTTTTTCCCTTTTTTGGTACAGTAGCACAATTCATTCCATTAATGCTTAGCATGCCTGTATATACCTGTTGATGCTTGGGTTTAGCACTGGTTATCACTACTAGAATCGATACCACAATATAATCACAATATAATCAGTCAGTAATTTGATAACCTGTTCGTTAGAGGAGACACTAATGGTAAATATGTTCTAATAAGCTTTGCAGAATATCCATTTTGTGTGGGTGTCTGTCTCTGGCGAAGAAGTTTGCAGAGAACTGAGTAGTGTTCACTATTGAGTGGGTTGTCTAAAGCTGTCCAAGGATGCTTGGAAAGAATGCTCGAGAGCAGACTTAAAGATCAATAGCTGTGGATATTCTAGCTGAGAAATGGATATAACTATTAATGCCATATTCTGTTTGACAAGAAGAGATTTAATTAATGTTCCATGTCTATCTACTTGTAAAGAAATGCACAGAGAATGGTACTCATTAAAGTCACCCAATAAAAAAAAGGGGAACAGGAAGTGGCATAATCAGGCTATCTAGATCTTTAAGAGTATATTCTTTGTTTTGTGAATATATATATATGGAAACTATGGTAAACATGATTCCTACAGCAACACATACAGCTACAGTTTCTAGTATAGTCTGCAGAGAGATATGTTTGGCAGGAACTCTGGAATTCACAAGAATGGCTACACCACCATGAGTATTAGTCAGCCCTCCGTGGCCGAGTGGTCAGGAGTGGGAATGCAGTAGCATATGCTCTTTGAGTAGACCGGGGTTCTAGTCCCTGTCGATCTGCCAACCCGCACTGGGCCAGCGTGGCAGATTATGGTCCATTTCTTTCACCATGAAGCCATTGTTGAGAAAGCTTCCATCCTGCAGTGGGTTGATAATGGCTGCAGTTCATCTTTTTTTTTTTTTTTTTTTTTACACTTCTGTCTTGTTGATAAATTGTGTAATTTTTAATTACCGGGGTAACCCGATCCTATTCCTGCAAACAGATGCTTACTGGACTATACTGTTTAATCTGACCATATATGTCATCAAGATTGGTCTGTAAGCTTCTACAATTCCAATGAATAATGCCAGGTGGGCAGGAGCAGCATTTCTTGATTAGACTGGGGTTCGAGCCCGTGACTACCAAATATGGAGGATGCGGAAAGGTTCAGGACCACCGCATATCCCCGGAGCAATATGGCCTTAGTTGCTAATGCTCCTAAAACCCAAATAACAAACAAACAAACAAACTGAATAATGCATTCCACTCTTTGGTTTGTGAGAGTGAATATGATTCTGTATGTTTTTTGGATCCAGTCTGTTTATAGCGATCTAGTTTCACCTTTCCTTTCTAGGGGAAGGTTGGTCATCCAATTTCCAGGTTCATTTTCTGTATGGAGATCTAAGATTGGTACATCCTGATCGATATTAACATCCATATCCATAGTCACTATACAAGGATGAGCCTTAATCAATGAAGCTGATGCTTTCAATTTTGTTTCATCTGGTGGAGTATGAGAAGTAACTGATGGAACTGTAATGGAGTAGTGTTGGCACAATCTGAGACAAGGTGCTCCTTAGGTCACAAGAACTCGTTCTTGTGATCTAAGTGACCTTTTGTGATGGTGATATTACAAAGACAGCTGTCATTGAAGAAGTAGTAGGAAAATACCACAAAACATTTGACTTCGTTATGTACATATTTCCAATTTATAAATAAACATAATTATACCAATATAAGTTTGAGTGCTTTATTATCTTAAAAAATTTGTATCACCCAATTTGTATCTGCAGAGGAAGTAGGAAAACCTCTATTCTGTCCTGAGATTTTGAAAACTACAGGTGGATTTTCCGTACAAAAATTTTAAAGCAAGCAAGTCAGTGAATCATAATTAATCTTAAAAATTATAGGCTACACCTTACCTTCGATTTAATGTAGGATTCAAGCCAAACCAAAGGCACAGTCCTACGGACATCAACAGAGACATAACAACTGTCATTACAGCACTTACAGCTAATGCCCATTTGGATTTTACAAGTTCAATCTTTCCTGAAACATATAAAAATAAAAAAATAATTTACTATCTGAAAATATTAAATAATTTGCCACTTTCTCTTCAATGATCTGATTAGCAATTTTAATAAACAAGCTTGTTGGGCTTATTCCTGTTGTGTCTTAACATGAATGAGCTCACAAAGGGTTTTGTAACTGTAAACAAAAGACACAGAAACAGTGGTATCTCTTTACTGTTTAGTTTTATTATGATAAACCTTCATCAGATTTTTTTTATTAGTTACTGCTGGTTTTATTTTCTGCTAAATTCTATTTAATTTCGGTAAATAGTCGCAGTCTGATTGTTTCCAAATGAAACAGTGAAATGCTTCCTTATGCCATAAAAATGACTAACGGATTGATTTGAATTTTGCAGGAAACAAATTATGAAAAAAATAAGTAAAAATCAGAAAGCTGGTAATCTTTATAACTGATTATCTCTCAAAAAAAAAAAAAACCCTTTATAAGTAATTAAAAAGCAGTACACAGATTAAAGTTAAAAATATACCTGTACAAGTTAATCTGCAGAAAGTTAAACAGATGAAACATGGTACTTACTTGATAAAATCTACATGGCTATAAAGCTCAATCTGATAATTAGAAGTGATAAAATGTACACTGTGTATTATTAATAACATAAACAAAAATATGCCAAAGTAATAAGTCAGTGACACAGAAGTCAAATATAGGACAGTCATTGAACCTCAACAGAAAAGATGACTGCATCCTTATATAGTCAACTAGGAAGCACTTCTCTACAGTTTCTGCACAGACCAGACTACCATAATTTCATTAATAACTTAATCTGATGTAGTTTGTAGCCTACTAAAACTACAAATCTTGACACTGCAAATCTTGACATTGGAGTATCTTATTATGAATTATATGCCTGTAGTCTGTATAGGGGATTAATGGTAGAGCTTATTCACAAGAATTGCTCAGTTGGCTGCAATACGAGCCAAGTTATTTTTAACATCCGAAAGTGGCTGGAGATTAGCAGAAGCAAATATTAAATTTATAGTGAGTGTGCCACCTGTTGAAACAAAGAGACAGAACCGTATGAGTAGTATCACATAACCGATAAAAGTCTGTAAAGCACTTAAGAAATATGCATTTCTTTGGTGTTTAGTTTTTTTTTTGGCACAAGAACCACTTTGGCTATACTGCACCTTTCACTTTTTCACTATGTGTTACTACAGTGGTCTCAAACTGGCGGCCCGCGGGCCACATCCAGCTCCCGAAGCAATTTTACACAGCCTGCGAATACATTTCAATTATGTATTTGTTGTAAATACCATGCTTATATTCACTCTCATTTTGTTAAAAAAAAATTCTGGTCCGTCCAGCTGCTTTCAGATCGTGCATTCGGCCCGCATGCAATTTGAGTTTGAGACCATTGTGCTACTAGATCAATTTTTAAATTTGTGTTTTATATTTCCCAGTATTTGTAAAATAATAAGAGAAGTTTACCTCAATACAGTACATAAACACTTCCGTATGATATTCAAAATAGAAAACCTTACATTACAGTAACAAATAATTAAAATTCAATTTAATGCAATTAAAAATTAAGAAAATTAATTAAAAGAATTTAATTAATTAAATTCTTTTAATTAATTAAATTAACGAAAAAATTGCAAAACGATTTTCTTTCCTGAAGCTGACAACAGTTTTTGACCGTATGACGTGATCACAGAAATGAAAATTACTGAATAAGGGTGAGCATGAAACTAAAATACGAATTATTTGTCTTCCAGCACGCACGTAAAAGTCTACGAATCAGAGATCAAATATGGCCAGCGAACATTAACAGAATTCTTGTGTAATTTAATTTCAATGGTTTCTGCAATTAATAGTCACGTATAATTATGTTGGACACTATTTTGGCCTCATTAAATAAAAAAGTATGTTTTTCGTTAATGGCATGAAATGCTAATTCTGACGCTGCTGAATGAGAAGCACGAACTGAAGCAGCGTGTTGATTAACACAAATACTCAGAGGAAAACGCATCGAACCTTGGCAAGACGAGTCGCAATCACCGCAAGAAATGTTTTATATCAGGTCATTAATTTGTGTTGCGAACGAGGAAAGGACTGGCAATTGTTCAGTATAGTGTGTAATTTCCGTATTGGCCTGGCCACAATTTTAAATTCAGTATTATTAAAGAATCTGTTAAGTGTTTGTGCCACTGTTCAACATATGGGACAGAAATAAAGTATTTTTTGATATTACTATTGTTTGTAGGTGTAGTATTTTGTATCCTATCCTTAGCTTGCACCCTAATTCGGTTTATTGTAGGGGATAACCCCCCCTGTTTAAGAATCTGCTGGTTAATATGTGCATTTCTGAGCCCAAAGCAGATTCTGTCGTTGAATATTTATAGGCATTTAGAAATTGATTCAAGATAATAGATCTGTTGTAGGTGAACAGGTGATAGCTGTTATAATGTAGTGCAGGTTTTTTTAGGTTTTCGATAGAGGTTAAACTGGATTTTACTCGAGTCCTGAGTAAGCATGAAATTTAGAAAATTTAATGACTTTGTATCCATATCCTCCCTTTCCAAAGTAAATTTGAGTCTAGAATAAATATTATTAAACAAATGTTAGTGTTCACTGGCCATATCTGATCTCCATTCTGTGAGCTTTTACGTGCATGCGCGAAGACAAATAATCCCTATTTAAGTTTCATGCTCACCCCTATTCGGTAATTTTCATTCCTGTGATCACGACATATGGTCGAAGAGTCTTGTCAGCTTCAGGAAGGAAAATCAGTTTTGCAATTTTTTTGTTAAATTCTTTTAATTAATTTTTTAAATTTTTAATTGCATTAAATTGATTTTTAATTATGTGTTACTGTAATGTAAGATTTTCAATTTTTTTGTTTTAATTTCTGGAGAGTATCATACGGAAGTGTTCTGCATACTATACTGAGGTAAACTTCTCTTATTACTTTACAAATATTGATATCAATGTAGAATGTATTGAGCATTACAGCTCTGGTTCATACTATATATTTGCCAGTAAGATTTCATCAGTCTTAAGTATGCCAACAGTTCATCAAGGCATGCATCAATCCCCAAAAATATCCATTAAAGATTGTATTGCATACTAGGTAGTTTGAAAGACAGTTTGATTTCTTTGTGTTTGATAAAGCCAGCAGTCCAACAGCAGATGCTGTACAGAGAGGTGAATTTCACATTACGAACATGTCGCTGGATCTTCTTTCCTAAGGAAATATCCATGTGTGCATTTTGTATGCCCAATATGAGGTCTTGCAAGAATAACTTCTTCATGTCTGTCTTTCCAAAAGCTTGATTTCCAGAGTTGGAGTGAGTGCTTGTTTTATTTGCAATAATTTATTGTCCATTTGACATTTCCAGAAATGTGCCCAACTTTCATTATTGGCTTTTCGAATGACAGAATTATAATCGTGATATGAGACATAATATTGTGATGCTAACCTTTAAAATGGATTTTTAGCTGCTCAATCTGCTTGTTCATTGTTTAAAATTCCTGCATGTCCTGGTATCCAACATAGCTTCATTGTTAGTTTCTTTCTCCTGAGGTATGTTAAATCGGATTTTGATTTTACTGGCATAAAAACGATTGTGGTTATACTGTGCCAGGAAAAAGTTAAAATATGAAAAAACATAAGATTCTGGTAATCTTTAAAAAGGCTATCTCGTCAAATTATTATAAGCTGTATAAGTTTAAAAATAAATTATATAATTTAGATGTGTGTGTATATATTAATGGCTTGTAAAAACTTTAAAACTGCTCACACACGGTCGTTGTCTGATAAAATTTGATTAGGTGTACAAGGCCCAGTCAGATGAGTAAAAGCAGTAGATGGTTAATACTATCTAAGTGCAGGATTCCATACATTGCAGTTTGCAAATTCCATGCATTGGAGTTTGAAAAGAAAATGTTTCTCATAAAGCTTTTGGGAAGGTGTCTAAATGAATTCGGCCGTGCCTATGGGTATATGTCTGATTTTAATCTTTCAGTAAGCAGCATATAATTGTTGGACAGTGTTTTGGGATGGTATTTTTTCCCTTTGCTAAAATATTTCTCACATTCAAGAAGCCAGAGGTGCAAAGGAGGATGTGGCTAAATTTTGCAACTTTGTCCAGATTAATTTGCCATTCCATGACCAGATTTAGCTTACTGCACGATTTACAAAGTTTCCCACTTTGGTTCATGAAGCTTTTTCCCATTCTGGATGACTGGTGCAACTACACTTACATAATTAATAAAAGCCTTTGTCTACATAAACTTTTGCACTGTTGATATGCAAAAGGCTCCTGTATTTACTCCCAAAGCATTGTGGTGTATGGAATCCAGCCATTTCAGCACACTTTTCTATGCAGGCACATAAACTAGTGCTTAGTAATCCAGTCTCTACTGTATCATAGCCTGATATAAATTTAGTAGATTGTAATGGTCTGTTCCCAGTTGCTGCAGATATTGCTTGGAGAATGTTTAAGGCTTTTAAGCAGGTGGTATGTAAGCATTTAATAGGTTCTAGAAAGTTTAACTTGGTATCCAGTACTAGACCAAGAAATCTAATACTAGGCAAGTGGTATAATTTCGATCCTATTTTCGTTTCTGGGTCTAGGTGCATTTTGTATTTTCTGCAAAAATGAGTTGTAATTGTTTTTTTACTTGCAATGCCATATCCATTTTTCTCTGATCATAGTTGTATTTTATTTATTTGATTTTATTGTTGCCTTGATATTGAACACATATTTTAGGAGCTGTATAATATAATTAGATCGTCTGCATATAAATATCTATCTACAAAGTCTGGTATTTCTCATGTTATATGGTTTATTCTGATTGCAAATAAGATGGGACTAAGTACTGAGCCCTGTGGAACTCCCTGGTGTGTATGGATATAGGACAGAACATAATTAAACGTACTTGGAAGGTTTTCTGATATAAAATTTCTGCATAAACGTTGGTAGACAACCTCAAATCCCCAAGTTATGTAGATCATGTCACATAAGACTCCCCATTTCAAAGTCATGCCAAAGGCCTTTTTGACATCCAAGGCATATCATCACTAAATGTTCATTTCTTTAAAAGGCATTATGGATTTTAGATTCTGCTTTTGTCATGAGGTCTGTCATTGACCTAACTTTCCTAAAATCATGCAGATCTGGGTAAAGAAGTTTCTGGGTTCTAAAAACCATGTTAAACGATCATGTATTATTCATTCTAAAATTTTGGACAGATAACTGGTAAGGGCTATTTGACGGTAGTTAACTAGATTTTAATGGTTCTTTACAGGTTTTGGAAAAGCTTAGTATTACAGAGTATGCCACGTTGCTCTAGTTTATACAGCAGTCTTTTATGTGCAACAGTATCAAAAGCCTTCCTGAAATTCAAGTATATGATATCAAAGTTATCTTTTGCATCCAGTTCCTTGGTCACTGTCAGAACCTATCAGATTGGTTCGACAACGTCGCCCATTAAAAAACCCATGCTGCGACTAATGTAAGTGCATTCAATTTTTAAGAAGGGTATGGATCCCTGGGAAAAAGTGAAGAGAAGACCAACCAGATTAGTCAAAAACACAAAGAGGTATTCTTACCACAACAAACTTTAATTCCGTAATCTACTGTGCTTGGAAAATCAGCTTGAGAGGGGATCTGATTGAACTTTTTAAGGCTTTAAATGGATTGAGTTTACTTGATGATGATATTCATCAAGTTTACTCAATGCATTTAAATATAATGGTACTTTTTCTTGGACAACAAACTCAAGGCAACAAGCTTAAATTGAAAAAGAATGGCTTGAGGATGTGTGCAAATTTGCTTTCAACCAGAGAATAGCTGATTGTAAAAACAAACTACCACCTGGTGTTGTGAAAGTGGGTAGTCTGAATTAATTTAAAGATGAATTAGACATTTTATTAGAGGGAATGGACATGTTAAATGGATAGGTTTTTTTTTTAATTGATGCTCTTTGAGCTTGCTTGCTTATGTCATTTGCCAGTACTACTAATAGTTCATGACATGGATCTGAACATCAAAAGAAGCTGCATGTTCATAGAAAAATTGAATCATCTGGTACAGATTTATTTTTCTATGAACATGCAGCTTCGACCTAAAAAAAAAAAAAAAAAAAAAATATTCTCCACCCTTCCTCTGACTGACACATTAGCCATCAAAAACAAAACAATATTGCTCATGTCTTTTATTTCAATAAATTTTTATTTAATAAATTTAAATAAAATTGATTTTATTTCAATAAAATCTCAGTTTTAATAGTTATTTACCAATTATAGTGTGATATGTACTGTACTGTATTAATAAAAATAAGTTTGAAAACTGGATAATTAATGATTAATTTATAACTTTTATAGAACCTATCCCTGACTGTTACATGAAAATGTACATGCTATACATGAATTTCTATTGCATGTCATTTTGTGGAACATTTATGAATTCCTTACTTGTCTCATGTCATAGCACAGATCACCTATATTTATTTACTCACAGTGGCATCAAAGTTTGTGAGAAATTAATACAATGGTTAGTCTCGATGCATGAAGCTTTTTTGGTACACAGAAATTTAAATGCTGGGGGATGCCAATATATTATCAAGAAAAAGAAACCATCCAACCACTCTTTATCAGGTATACAACTTTACAAATACAAAACTTAAGACATTCAACAACTTGCTCTGTAAATTATGGTTCTTGTTGTTGCTTCATGAAATAAATAAATTACATCAATAAAATAAAAAATAAATTAAAAAAAAAAAAAAAAGAAATGTATATAAATTGACTATTACTAAGCACTGTTAATATAAACTAAGTTAAATCTTAACCGAACCAAATTAGCAAAATGGCTAACTTACGGACGGAAAAGTAGATATACAGGAATAATATGATATATGTAACTCCAAGAGGAACAAAGTCTGCTAAGGTGTGGAGATCCTGAAAATATACATGTGTAATTTGCTCCTCTTCTTCAACATAAGAGAAATTATCAGCATGTGGATTATGTGGGTACTGCTGCTGTAGATGTCGATGAACACTTTTAATAAACCTGCAAAATGAGAAAGCAGAATATATTTGATAACTGTATCAAATTATGCATATTTTTAAACAATTAAATTTTAAAATCTTCATCAATGATACACCCAGGAAATCCAATCACAAATTAATTATCCTTTTCTATGTGTAAACACAGATAAAAATTAATACTGAATATCTCATTGGATCAGTGTCTAAGTATCGGGTGGTTATAAAATAAGTTTCCCTATTCAGAAGACCCTAGTATCAAAAAAGGTTAGAGATTTTTTAAACTCAAGAAGGAAAGGGATGAATCAGATTGGTCCACTGGATGTTGATGGTTCAACAGTTGAGGATCCTGCTCAGGTGGCTAACAATCTAAATGAGTATTTTGCATCTACATTCACACATGAGGAGTTATTCAGGAAGGGGAATGTCGTAGGTGAAGTAAACATTGGCAGTGAGCTAGATTATTTTCTAATAACTGAGAGGAAAGTGGAGGAGAAATTGCTGAGGATAAACATAAAAAAGGCACCAGGGGTGGATGGGATCTATCCAGTTATATTAAAGGAGGCAGCAAAGGAAGTAAGCAAACCCCTAGCCATAATTATGAGAGCTTCTTTGGACTCAGGGGAGGTACCCATGGACTGGAGATGTGCAAATGTAACCCCAATTCACAAAGGAGGATCAAAGGCTGACACAAGTAATTATAGACCTGTTAGTTTAACTTCGGTTCCAGGAAAATTAATGGAGGCACTGGTTAAAGAAGCACTGCAGGATCATCTGGACAAGAATTCAGTTATAGCTCAGACACAGCATGGTTTTGTTAAGGGCAGGTCTTGTCTGACCAATTTGATTGGATACTATGATGTAGTCACAAAAGAACTGGATGCAGGGAATAACTTTGATATTATATATTTGGATCTTAGAAAGGCTTTTGATATTGTTGCGCATGGAAGACTGCTGCACAAATTGGAGAAGTGTGGCATTGGAGGCAAATTGCTGCTATGAATAAAGGGATGGTTGAGTGGCAGAAGACAGAGAGTGGTAATCAATGGACACTGCTCAACGTGGACTAATGATATTAGTGGAGTTCCTCAGGGTTCAGTGTTGGGTCCATTGTTGTTTTCTGTATTTATAAATGATATTGATGATGGTGTATCAGGCTTAATGTCCAAGTTTGCAGACGATACCAAGGTTGGCAGGGTTGTTAAGGACACTACTGATACTATGCTGCTGCAACAGGATCTGGAAAGGTTGGGCAGATGGGCTGAGAGGTGGCAAATGAAGTTTAACATTGACAAATGTAAAGTACTACATATGGGAAACAGTAACCCCAGATCAACGTATCAACTCTGTGGTACTACGCTGACAGTGGTAGAGAATGAAAAGGACCTGGGGGTAATTGTGCAGGCAGATATGAAGTTCTCTGAGCAGTGCAGACGAGCTGCAAGAGTAGCTCATGGTGTCTTGTCAGTGATATACAGGAATTTTTCTAGCAGGGATAAGGATGTGATTATTCCCTTGTATAAGGCATTGGTCAGGCCACACCTTGAGTACTGTATACAGGTCTGGAGGCCTCATTTAAAGAAGGATGTAGAGCTGCTCGAACGAGTACAGAGAAGGGCAACAAGATTAGTGAATGGAACAAAGGGTTGCTCTTACGAAGAAAGGCTTAAGTTTTGCAAATTACAGAGCCTGGAGACTAGGCATCGGCGAGGTGATCTGATAGAGGTGTATAAGGCTTTGAATGGCTTGAGCATGCTCAATGCCGATGGGATTCTTCCTCTTGCTCAGAATAATCACCTGAGAGGGCATAAATTCAAATTGAGGAAGGACGGATGTCGGATAGATGTGCGGAAATTTGCCTTTAGCCAGCGGGCAGTTGGTTTATGGAATAGACTCCCATCGCTTGTTGTTGAAGTTGATAGCCTAAATAAATTTAAGGCTCAGCTGGACAGGTATTTCGGACGAACGGAGGGGTGACATGGGAGTAGTGGTTTTTTTTTTTTTTTTTTTTTTTTTTTTGGCTGATGCTGAATAAGCCTGCTTTCTTGCATCATATGCCTCTACTAATGCTAATGCTAATAGCACTGTGAAAATTGGTGGGTGTGTCATTTATGGTATGGGGAAGTGATTTGTAGAAGAAAAAAATTGTTCAAATTTCTGCCACCAGGGGGAGAAATTGGCACTGTAAACATGAGATGGAATACTTACCAACTTAACTTAGGATTAGATTTTAATATCAGAATTTAGAAATCTACAGATATTGTTCTATGCGCTTTCCTTCACTTGAGATGACACTCTGAAAACGGAGGATTGCATGCTACACAGTTTCGCGTAGCATCTCATTGGGGATGTTGGCTACATGCTGTTTAACACTTGCTTTCAAATCGACAAGCTTCTGTATGCCGCCACAATAAACTCTGTCTTTCAGGTATCTCCAGAGCCAGAAATCACTGGTGATCAGGCTGGCCACAAATGCGGAGTCTCTAGAAATGATGCAATCATTTCTGAATGTTGAACGGAGCAGTTCCTTCACTTGTCAACCAACATGGGGAGGGGCACCATCTTGCATGAACACTACGGTCTCTAAGCATTACCTTTCTTGCAGAGCGGGAATAATGTGATCTCTTAAAACCATGCACAAGTTACCGTACACTCTTCAAAGAAAAATGTTCTGATTATAAACTCTGCTGTGAATCCACACCATACTGTAATGTAAGGACTTTGTAATGGTCTTTCATGCACAGCAGATGGATGAGAAGTTCTCTGTATTTGACAGTTTTGTGCATTTACAGCACCATGAAGAGTGAAATGTGCCTCATCAGACCACAAGACCATTCGAGCCCATGTATCGTCAAGTTCCATACGTACAGGTGCCCACATCAAGGAGGAGGAAACGGGATTAGGAGTGATGTGTAAGCTTGCAGCACAACGGTATAAAGATCTTTGACTATTGCCATTTTGCATCAAAGGCTTTTTCTATGTCCAAAATGACCAAGACTAGATGCTCATTCCTAATGAAAGCATTACAGATATTGATCTGACCATAAGGTCTAGCGTGCATTTGTTTTTTCGGAAACCATACTGATTTTGATTTATTAGTGCTTTAGATTTAAGAACCCATACAAGTTACCTATGCCTAGAACCTTACTTAAATGGTAAGAGAAATAGACTGATAGTTGTACAGAGATGACTGATCTTTCCCTGGTTTAGGAATCGTAATAACAACTGAATGTCTCCAGGATGATGGATAAGAATTTTCATGGTTGTAAAATGTCTGAAGGTGGACCAGAGCTGTTTCATTTAGTTTCTGTAGTATAAGGTAGTATGTTCCATATGCACCAGCAAGCAGCACTGTTGGCTGTTTTATTCAGAGATTTTTTTAATTCAGAAATTGTAAAGGGTTGATTATAAGGAAGGGAGAGGATAGAGTTAAAATTCATTTCATACTTTCCTGCTGTTGCTTTGGTTTGTAGTAGTAGTAGTAGTGGCATGTGATGCAAGAAAGCAAATGTATGAGCTTATGCAGCATCAGCCAAAAAAAAAAAAAAAAAAAATCACACCATTCCCTCCAAATGCCTGTCCAGTTCCTCCTTAAATTTATTCAACCTATCAACTTCCACAACGACAGATGGAAGTTTGTTCCAGCAATTAACCACCCGTTGGCTAAAGGAAAATTTCCGCACATCTATTCTACATCTGTCTTTTCTTAATTTGAATTTATGCCCCCTTAGATTCGTAATCTGAACAAGTGGAAGGATCCCATCATAATTCAGCGTGCTCAACCCATTCAAGGCCTTGTTGGAGAGAAGACTCATACGAAGTAATTGCTGACACTATGGAGAAAGCTAAGGCATTTATGACATCACTGGTTCTGGGGAGGTCTTGCCCATTAAAAAGTAAAATTGGTGAGGGGGGGGGTCTGAAGTTATTATCCACTAAGCAGAGCCGGCCCGAACAAAAGCGGGGCCCGGTGCAAAGTTGACTTGCGGGGCCTTGATACAAATTTCGTACAACAAAATAATTTATTGCATTTTGATATTTATTACATTGCACAAATTGGTTTTGTTAAGGATTACATGAAAATGATAAATAATTAAATTATTTTAATAAAATTAACATTTCAATCACAAAAAAATCTTTAATAAATGAAATAAGAAAAATAATTGCTTCATATACTTATAAAATACAATTTGATATGCGACTTAATCGAATAAGGTCACAATATGTGATTTTTGTTTCATTTTCTTACATGTTTTATAGCAAATTCGTTGATAATATCCTCATAATTTAGTTTTTTGGCTATTTCGGATTCGATAGATAAAATGGCTAAGGAGGTAAATCGTTCTTGACTAATGCTAGATCTCAAGTAATTTTTTATTATTTTCAATCTTGAGAAAGATCTTTCTGCAGATGCAACGGTAATTGGTAAGGTTAATATAATTTTCAAAACAGTATCAAAATTTGGATACAATTCAAATGAATTATTTTTCAGTAAATATTGTAATATTTGTAATATTGTGATCCTGGAAGACAAAACTCGACGACAAATTTTGATTTCATTAAATAAATCAATGCAATCAATATCATCTTGCAAGGTCGCTATTAAATCTTTGCAACATTTAAGAAGATCGTTTTCAGTCAGTTTTTGAATATTATCCGAATTATATAAAAAACCATATGATGTCTCATGTTCGTGATAAATTTCGAATATTTTCTTAAAAGAAATAATCGCACTATCAATTATGACTAGAAAATATTTGAATTTTGAAATATTCTTCGCCTGATGAAACAGGCTGATCGGTTCCTTCATAACAAAATTGCTTTGTTTTTCGTCCAGTTCTTTGATTCTTAAATTCAGATGTCACTTGTAATTCTTCAGCAATTTCCTTTGCAGTTATTAAAGAAGATTTGAATCCTGATTCACGATACTGTTCAAAAAAATTTAAAAGGCCTTTTAAATGTGAATTTGTAGTACCGATATCTATATTTGAATTTTGAAATATCTTGCTCACAATATTTACTCTATTCAGTATGTCATACCGAATGACCAAACTTAATAAAAATTCAAATGAAGTTTATTTTCAATTGATTGGATTTCGGATTTCGTTTTCATGTCACTGGTATATTTCAAAGCTAGAGAAAATTGTGGTACTTGGTAGCTCACAGTTTTCACACTTTCGAGGCAACATTCCCACCTCGTTTCTGACAGTGGTTTTGGAGTAAGATGTTTGACACGCTCTTTTAATATATCCCAGCGTATCACAGAACTTGCAAAAATATTATATATGCTTTGTAAAGTCCCAAAAAATGAATTTGCAAGAGAAGATGATTTTGAAATGTCTCCAAGAACTAAATTCGAATTATGACTTCCACAGGGCATATACTGTGCTTTGGAATTCTTTTGCAGGATAAAAACCTCTCATATGAGCTCCGTTATCGTACACCTGCCCTCGACAGTTCCCTAAATCTAATTCCTCCTTTTCTAATATGCTTTCAATTTTGTCTGATAACCCTTTTCCTGTCGGGTCTTTTACTGTTTCAAAACAAATAAATCGTTCTTGTATACTCACATCACTTTCAGAGTTATCTACATTAACATATCTTAAAATAACAGATAATTGTTCTTGATGGCTTACATCTGGAGTGCAATCTAATAAAATTGTGAAATACATAGCTTTCTGAACTGTATTTATTATTTCCTTTCTAACTTTTTTAGCCAAAGCAGAAATCAGTTCATCTTGTATTCTATGAGATAAATAGGAACACGATGCTGATTCTACGCACCGATCCAAATGTTGTTTGGGTCAAATCTTGCGAGTAATTCTATGAGACCTAAGAAATTACCGTTGCGCGGTTTATATAAAGCATCGCTACTGCCCCTGAACGCCAAATTATGCTCTAATAAATATAAAATTGCATCCACTATTCGTTCACAAACATATTTTAAATGCTGTGTTTTGTTTTTAATTATTTTTTCATGTTCTTTGTCAATAGTGTTTCCAAGTTTCAAATTCTTTTCAAGTTGTAACAATTTGTACATAGCTTGTAAATGATATTCTGATCTTTCATGACTTTGTAATCACGAACTTAAATGTACCCAATCGTTAAGTCCAGTTAAACACAGAGAAGTGGTATTTGAAGAGAATAACTTACACGCATAACACAATGTGGCATCTTTGTACTTTTGAGTAGAGTAACCACCTTCGTTCTTGACGTTCCCCATTCGTTAATTTTCTTAAATAATAATTTTCAGAAAAACTTCTGTTATTTTTATCTTTCGGAAAATCGTAGTTTTTTACTTGTGTCACGCCATTTTGTATGATAGCCATTCTAAATTTATCAGTTATAATTTCGGGCCAAGTACCAGGATCATTGATATCGACATTTTCGTCTTCGTCGCTTTGTTGATTCTCTTGAAGCTGCGGTCCTCGGAATAATTCATCTTGTTCTTTGTTCGACACTGACAAAAAATCTTCCGTCTGTACGTTTCCCTCTGCTTCATGGTTATCTTCCCGTTCTACAGTTTTCTTATAATCGCTTTCCTCTTCATTAGGACGAGAGCTGACTTTATGATGATCAGGATCGTTTTCGTGGATGTCGCACGGCGTAATTTCATTTCCACGAGTTTGATCTTCCAGTAACTGCGAATTATGCGTTTCTTCAGTTTGTTGCACATTTTCGGTTTTTAAAAATTTTGCAAGGGAGATACTCTGTTTTTCCGTAAGTTCTTCTCTCTTTCTTTTTTTCTTCAATTTATCAGAGCCACACATATACTTTCTTCCTGCAGCTCTGTCTCTACTAGTCATATTGCGAAATAGAGACGAATATGTTATTTATTTTCACACCTCGCGAATCGCGATAAAAACGTACGATGTACGATCAGCTGTCATATATATATATATATATATATATATATATTTGTGGGGAATATTTATTCAATAATTTCAAATGAAACTCCAATAAATGATTATATAATTATTATTTTTATTTGTAGTCTTCGATCAGCCTAATTGTGTATGAGGTCTCTAAGAGACTCAATAATATTGCGGTAGCCTAGATTAGGATCAAATGAGTAAATGGCCTACTAAAGAAGCGTAGTTAATGAGTAGCCTACTAAAGAGGCTTAAAATGAATAGACCAGTCGGTGGTATATATAGCCTTTAGAGTACGATAACTATGCAAACGCTGGCAACATATAATCGTACATCTGAACGACTTGTAAGGAGAGATATTTTAAATATATTCGAAAGAAAATATATTTTTCCGTGTTCTTTGGAGAATGCTTGGCGGGCTTTCAGATAATGTTAATAGCATGATTATTGACATTTTATTTCTTATGTATATTAAAAATATGGCCATTTTATTTTATGGCGATGTCGCTAGATTTTGCGACAGTATTAAAACAAAACAAAAAAATGAAACCATTTTTATTTTGCAAAATCAGTCAGCGGCGCGGGGCCTTCAGAAATGCGGGGCCTTGTGCGCTCGCACCGTTCGCACCCCCCTCGGGCCGGCTCTGCCACTAAGTTCTTGCATTTTCTTCCAGATCAGTCTGGTCTCTCTCTTTCGCTCTCTATTTTGTGATATTGGCGGCAATTTTTTTCCAAGCAGGAATAGTGCCATTTGATAGCCATGCAGAGAGGTTATTAATAGTCAGTAGAATTTATAATTGGAAAAGTAGTTTACTCACACAGCCAGTGAACAATTAAATTACATAAGAGCAAAGCGCTTGTATAGCAAGCTAGGTTTTCTAGTAATATTTAAAAAAAAAAAAAAAGATATTTCACCAACACAACTTTAAAACTGAGAATGAATTCAGCACATTTCCTTATCCTACACTAAACTGACAAATGAGATATTTGGAAATATTCAGAAGTAAAAATGATATAAAAAATAGCCTGTTTTGACCAACAAATAAAATACACTGAAACACTGTGAAGGTGGTATCAGCAAGAAGTTATTGAAGATAACTTCATCCAAAGAAGCCACATAATAGAAGCACACTGTAAATGGCATATAAAAGGTGAATTCTTATAGTTTTCTTAAGTATTAGTGTTGTTAATTTTGGGTTCATTAATTTATTTCTTTTCAGATCCTTCAACTGAGTGAAAATGCTGACAGTAGAAGAAAGGGTCAACTGTGTATTATGGCTCACAGAATTGAAGTCCATGACAGCTGTGAGAAGAAGATTCACTGCTCACTGTAGGAAATACGCACCACATAGGAACTCAATTAACAGTTTGATGAAAAATTTTTATAGAAACTGGGTCCATGAATGTCAAACTACGATCCAGGATGCCACGAATCTGCGAAGAGACTGTGGCTGTTGTTGTTATTGGGTTTAACGACACAAGGGCTACTAAGGCCAAATTGTGTCTGTTCATAGTTTATACACAAGAAGCATATCGTTAGATATGTTAAATTATATGCTTCTATACAAGCCAATATGTTTTAGATACAATAAAAGTTGTTCAATATTTACTTCATTTCCTAAGAAATGAGATAAATCGGGTGATATATTCAATGTGGAGAGTGATTGAAAAGTGTTTCATCGAATGGTTGAATGTAAACGACAATCGTTTGTTTGTTTGTTTGTTATTTAGGAGCATTAGCAACTAAGGCCATATTGCTCCGGGGATAGAAGGTGGTCATTCTCTGACCTTTCCGCATCCTCCGTATTTGGTGGTCACGGGCTCGAACCCCAGTCTGATCAAGAAGTGTGTGCTACGCACTGCTGCTCTGCCCACCTGGCTACAGAGGCGCTGTAAGGGACAATCAACCAGAAAATGAGATACTGTTTGCACTTGACAGGATGAGCACTGAGGTGGATTTTCTCCCAATAATAGGAAGAGATGAGTATGATGAGTGTGTCTAATTCTGAGTCTTGCCAGTACCACTTCCTCTCGTCTGTTTCATCGGAAGCCAGAGAGCCACAGCTTAGGATCTTCTTTTAACTGGTAAAGCGTATTGTTCGTGTATACTTTTCCAGATCTGTACCCATTTATCTTGGCATGCTTTGGGAATGACAGACTTATACTCAGTGTAAGGAAACTGAGAATGTTGTGAGAGAGTGGATTGAAGATATCTAGCTTCAGTACTTTCATTTCCCAGAATGCCAGAATGGCCAGGGATCCAGCAAAAACTGATGGGCACACTGGTAGAGAATAGTTGGGAATGAATCTGTTTCAATGTAAGATGAGAAGAGGAGAAATTCTTCCTTATGGCAGAGACAGCACTGAGGGAGTCTGTGTAAATTATGGCAGATGAGATGGAATGCTCACTAATCTTACTAAGCGCTAACCTAATGGCATATAATTCAGCTGCGAAGATGCTGCAAGCTTGCGGTAGTGTGGCTGAAATTATTGTTGTTATTTGGTTTTTAGGAGCATTAGCAACTAAAGCCATATTGCTCCGAGGATATGTGGTGGTCATTCCCTGACCTTTCCGCATCCTCTGTATTTGGTGGTCACGGGCTAGAATCCTGGTCTAATCAAGAAGCGTGTGCTATGCACTACTCCTTTTGCCCACCTGGCTACGGAGGCGCATGCTGAAATTGTACATACAGGAAAAACTGCCACAGCGCTTACCATACTGTCAGTTTTGGAACCATCTGTATAAATTTTACAGGCATCGTTGTTCATGGTAGCATGAGATGAATGTAACTGTCTGATGTTGCAGGGAGGTATGATATTTTCCCCCACTGGAGAAAGTGTATATCATAAAGACAGACATAGTGGAAAGGCGCAGTTGCGTTTTGAAAAATTTCATTTAAATTAACATTCCAACTCTGCACAATCTCTTTGTTCCTGAGTGAGGCAGGTCTATTTTCATTTGGCTTGCTCTCATAGGAGGATTCCCACAGAGTATTATAAATATACTCCCAACTTGGGTGCAATGGTAGACTCTGGATCTTAGCAGCGTAGTGTTTTTCTACGCAGGTGTAATGGGGGATCATGCGCTTCAAAATAGACTTTGCTTCGGAGAAGTCCAGAAAGCTCCCGGCACAATCCTCAGAGCACTCTGATGGATCACATTTAGTTGTTTTAAAATAGTTTTCCTGACAGAATCATACGCTGGACAATCATAATCTAGCTGTGAATGGATTAAACTTCTGTAAAGATGCAGCAAAGTATACCGATCGGCTCCTATGATATCGACAAGACCAATCAAAGTATATTCAAATGCTTTATACAAGAAGTTCTCAAATAAGTGATGTGTGCTTGGAAATTTAGTTTGCAGTCTAATATTAGTACAAGAAATTTAACAGTACAGTCTGTCCTTGTATAGCACGACAGTTGTGTTCCTAGAAACCCTCGTGCAATGCAAAATCGTGCAATATAAACAACAGGCCCTATGGGAAAAGTGGGGTTAGGTGCCAACCACCCAAGATTGAACACACATTTGGAACCAAAACATTACCAAACACAATAAATAATCGGGTAATTTTAATCGTTATAAAATACGTAAGTATTTTATAACGATTAAAATACGTAATAAAAAATATAATATATATTTTTTATTATAATATAATATATAATAAAAATAAATATTTTTTATTATTTATTATATTATAATAAAGTATTTTTAGTGTTTTTTAATACTAAAAAAGTATAAATTATAATACATAAGTCGTAATAAAATGCTTACGTATTTTATTACGACTATTACGTAATAAAATATTGCTAATGCTTTTGCTTCTATCGTAAGCAAACTTGTTTTTTGTTTGATTTTCTATCCAAACAGATGACAGCCATTCCATCTCTTCCAATTCTTGTCTTAATCTAATGAATTTTAATTACACTTGGAGTTGTTCCCGCTATGAAAGTTGTTTTTATTTTCTCTGCATTCTTTGCAATTCTCGGCGTTGCCTCATTTAGGTCTGTAGCACGTGCAATATCACATGGTCTTTCATTTCGCTCAAAGCGTTTCCCAATTTCATATTTTTTCTCTATCGACAGAGGCGGACTGGCCATAAGCCTTACCCGGGAAATCCCGGTGGGCCGGAGGCCGGTGTGATTTTGGCCATAAACCGTAGTATGAGGCCACTATAAATTTTCCCGGGTAAGAATTTTTGACTCAGTCCGCCTCTGTTTATCGATATTGCTTTTTTTTTTTTCTCTCTCTGAATCTGCAGTCTTCGCCAGGATGCTTTCTTTTCACACCTTTTAAGTATTTTACTCATTTTTAGGGAATAAAGCAAAAAAATTACAAAACGAGGAGGCACGCTTAATACACATAAACAAAGCTGGCGATATAGCAACTGAATAAACAACACCGTAAAGGCCGAGATACACTATTAACACCCCACGTTTTACTAAAGCACATTTCTGGGGGTTACTACCATAAAACAATAAAAACAATTTCCAGTTTCGTTTCTGCTAGTGGAATCTGTTATAAACTGGTAGTAAGCTCCATCTAATTGCATTTGCGATTATACCGATAGCTGGAATTGTGTTGGTTTTTACGTTATTATGGTGAAATGTGTTGTTGTGGGTGTTTTATGGTGCATAAGCTGCTTTGGCTATAATGCGCCTATTCCTTTATTGTAATAATATATGAGAAATTCTTGTCACATCAGAAAAGGCAGAAATCAGAAATGACTAAAAACTCCAATTTGTTTCAGAAAGTTAAAAAATTCCGGAATATTTGCATTGTCACCAATGATATTCTCTAGAGTTATTGGTTTTCGAGGATTAACTAAAGATAGCAGGGTGGTATTTCTGTTTTGTTTATAGTATGGACATTCAATGAGAATGTGTTTCACTGTCAAATTTAGAGAACAATGTGGACACTGTGGTGGATCATCTCCTGTGAGTAAATGAAGATGGGTCAGGTAAGTATGTCCTATTCTTGCTCTTGAAAGAATTACTTCTTCCCGCCTTGATGTCCGGACACTGGAGAGCCAGATTTTCGGAACTTGTTTAATCTGTAAGAGTTTATTATTCGTTTGGGAATGCCATAGTGCTGTCCATTCTGATAGGCATGCAGCATGAATCATTAGTCTGAGGCTGGAACAGGGATATTGGTTAAATCTAAGCTGGTTAGGTTTTTTGCAGCTTTATCAGCCAGTTCATTGCTTAAAATATCAGAATGTGCTGGTATCCAGCAGAACGTGACCAGTTGGTGGCGTTCTATAATCTTTAGTAATAATTTTCTAATTTCATTTATAACAGGGTGAAACTTATCTGAGGAATTACACAAAGCCTTGGTTGAGCTAAGGGAATCAGTGTAAATTACTGATTTTAAAGAGCAGTCAGGAGGGAGATTTTTTAAAGCTAGTTTAATTGCGAATAATTCAGCTGAGAAGATACTGAATTCAGAAGGAAGGGCTGCTGATACAATTGTATTCGGAAACACTGCAGCTGCTCCAACTTTTGAATTGGATTTAGAGCCATCTGTGTATATTGGTAAAAAATCAATATATTTTTGAGTGTGAACAGCATGAACTTGTCTGATATTTGATGATTGCAAGATATTCTTTCCCCACTGACAGAGGTAAGTGTGACAGGTCGGTATAGGAGGTGGAACCCATGGTGGTTGAGTACAAGTGGCGACTTGTTGTACGGAATGGATGGATATATTCCAAACCTGCAGTAGTTCAAGAAGGCGATGACCAGCTGGTTTTACTATGCTAGGTTTATTTCTGTACAGATTTTCAAATGGCGGATTGAAAAGATATGGCTGAATGGGATGTGAGGCACAACGTTGTATCTTGACAGAATACTTCAGCAAAAGCAATTTCCTACGTAAAGATAGTGGCGGCTCGTGAGCATCAATGTAAAGGCTATGTGCTGGCGATGTTCTGAATGCGCCAAGTGCAATCCTCAGTGCACTGTGTTGTACTGGATCAAGCCAGCGTAATGCGCTCTTTCTGGCAGAGTCATAAATGGGAGCTCCATAATCAAGACGAGATCTGATTAATGCCCTGTATAATCGAAGAAGGGAGGTACGATCTGCACCCCACGTTTGTGCAGATAAGGCTCTGAGTATGTTTATCTTTTTTAAGCAGGCAGTACGTACTTTTTTAATGTGCTCTAAGAAATTTAGCTTGTTGTCCATGATTAAACCTAGAAATCTAATGTTACTAGTGACTGGGATGGAGATATTAGAGATGTAAAGTTCAGGATCCAGATGGAGTTTGCGTTGTCTGCAAAAATGGATAGCAACTGTTTTCTGCTGCGAAAGCCTATAGCCGTTAAGACTGGCCCATTGCTGTATTTTATTTAATGATATCTGAAGCTGTCGTTCAATAGATCTCATATTTTGGGAATGACAGGAGATGGAAAGGTCATCTGCATAAAGGTAAGTTTCTACAGTATTTGGAAGTTGTTTAGTGATAGAATCTATTCTTAGAGCAAAAAGAGTGGCACTCAGTACTGATCCCTGTGGAACACCTTCTTCCTGAATGAAAGTTGCAGAGAGGACATGTTGGTATCATACTTGAAATGATCTAGTGTGTATAAAATGCTTTATAAATATAGGAAGGTTGCCCCGCAGACCAAGAGAGTAAAGGTCTCTTAGTATGCCATGCCGCCAGGTAGTATCAAAAGCCTTCTCTATATCTATGGAAACCATTACTAGATGTTCATGCTTAATAAAGGCATTATGAATGGCAAATTCAGCCTTCACCATAAGGTCCAAGCATGACCTGTTTTGACGAAAGCCATACTGACTATTGCTCATTAACTGTTCAGACTCAATGATCCAGACGAGTCGACAGTGGACAATTTTTTCTAGAATTTTACTAAGGCAGCTTGAGAGGGATATTGGTCTATAGCTAAGGGGATTGGTTGGATCTTTTCCAGGTTTTAGGAATGCCAAAACAGTAGAATGATGCCAAGAAGTTGGATAGACGTTTTCTAGAAAAATACGATTGTAAAAGAGCAGAAGGAGATGCAAAGCTTTGTCATCAAGATGTTGTAGCACGACGTAATAGATTCCATCTGGTCCGGCAGCACCATTGTGGGCTGTTCCGATCGCATGCAAGAGTTCGGAATATTGTAGGGGTTTGTTATACGGCAGAAGGAGGGCAGTTTGGAAATTAATAGAGTGCTGTTCCGCAGTGTTTTTAATTCTCTGGAAAGGTGGAGTATAAGCTGCTGCCGCCGAGATTTCAGCAAATGTGTTGCCCAAAGCATTTGCGATATCTAAAGGACTAGATAAATCTTGCCCATTACAGGACAATATTGGTGAAGGTACGGTAGAAAACTTACCAGAAAGCTGTCTAATTTTTTTCCATATTATTTTGGTGTCAGTGTTTTTGTTAATGCTTGATGCAAAACGGATCCAGGATTCTTTCTTGGCTTGCCTTTGTATGAAACGTGCTTTTGCCTTTGACATTTTATAATTTATTAGATTGGGTGTTGTTGGATTTTGCCGAAACAAAGTCCAGGCTTTATTTTTTGCTTTTTTGGCTTTTGTGCATTGCTCATTCCACCAATAATTATGATGTTTACAAACCGAGGGATTTGATAGTGGTATTGTGTCTTTAGCCACATTTAGGAGATGTGACGTGATGTATTCTGTCACATTATCGATAGGTTGGAGACGGATTTTTTTCCTCATCAAAAGATATTGATGACCGGAAATTTTGCCCAGTTTGCTCGGGCAAATTTCCGTTTTCTGCACGGTTCAGCTGGAGGAGGCTGTGCTATTAACAGGTTGCATACGATTGGGAAGTGATCACTACCCATTGGATCATTTAAGACATACCACTCAATGGTCGGGACCAGTAATGGAGAACAAATGGAGAGATCTATGGCTGAGGTATGTCCATTTGGGAGCTGAACGTGAGTGTGTGTGCCAGTATTGAGTATGATGAGGTTTACGGCCTCTATTAGGCTCTCGTCGACCTCGTCTATCTAATTTAGGATCGCCCCATAAGGGGTGGTGCCCATTGAAATCCCCTAAAATACAGAGAGGTGGAGGTAACTGTATAAGATCTTCAAGATCTTTTAAACAGTAGGTACGGTTTGGCTGTAAGTAGATTGATACTAATGTTATTTCAATATGGAGCATTATACGCACAGCAACAGCTTCTATTTCAGTTTGAAGTGGAATATGTTTAGTTGGGATCTTTGAATTTATCAGGATTGCGACACCACCATGGGCAGCATTTGTTGTATTATGATCCCTTCGAAAAAGGCAATAGTTTTTTATCGATGGAGATATTTGTAAAGTTAAGTAGGTTTCCTGAAGACAAAGGGCTACTGGTGAAAACCGATTTATTAGATCTTGGATATCGTCTATATTGCAACGAAAACCTCTGCAGTTCCATTGTAAAATACAAGGCATTATCTGTGTTTAGTTGATGGAGCTGATTCTGACTGCTTTTTGAAAGTGACTGGTTTATGGCGTTCCAATTTCTGTTTGTCTTTTTTTTGGAAGACTGGCCGACCCGTGTCCATTTCTTCTTCTTCAGCATGTATTTCTAAAATAGGATCTTCCTGTATAGATGTGCCAACTGTGTCCTGAATATTTTTCACAGTATTTGTGTTTGTAATACAAGATGTGGTAGCAATCACTGGTGGAGGAGTTACCGCTGGTATTGTCAGAGGTGTATTATTTGCTTGGTCTGTGGTCTTGGATTGTTGCTTGCGCACAGTTGGTTGCATCTCAGAGAGGATATGTCTGGCCCAATCAGAAATTGATTTATTAGTGGGGACTGTGACATCGGTTTGAACGGAGACTGCTTGATATTTTTTTACAGCATTTGCATAGGTAATATTCTGGTTTATAGTTGGCGCGACTAGTTTTCTTGCTTCTTGGTAACTGACTTTGTTTTCAACCTTGTATTTTACTATTTTTTTTTCGGTTTTTCACTTTTCACATGTCTTCGAATGCAGGATGGTCGCCTTTGCAATTTGTACATGTCATTTTTGCAGCAGTACAGTCATTTTGTATATGGTCTGAGGATCCACAGTTGGGGCAGACAGGAATTCCTCTACATACAGTTTGAGAATGCCCATACTTTTGGCATTTATAACACCTTAAAGGGTTGGGAATGTATGGGCGAATGCGACAAAATAAATAACCTGCTTTTACAGAGGAGGGTAAGTTTGGCGTATTGAAAGTGAGAATAATATTTCTTGTCGGTGTCAGTTGATTATCTTTTTTAATCATTATTCTTTTCGCTTCAATTACGTTCTGTCCCTGCAATTCTTGGGTTATTTCTTCTTCGGTGACATTTAATAAATCCCAACTCGATATGACACCCTTAGATGAATTTAGGGTTGCATGAGGTGATATTTTTACAGGAATTCCAGCAAAGCCTGTTAGTTGTAGAAGCTTTTCAGAATGTCTTTGATTCATGGTTTCTATAAGTAAGTCTCCTGATTGCAGTCTCTTCACCGTCTTGGGAGATCCTGCTATACCCTCCAGATGTTTCTGTATAACAAAGGGAGACAATTTGCTCATAGGCTGGTTACTTAGAGAGTGAATGATTAAGAAAGATGGGCAAGGTTGCTCCATCCGATCTGTCTTCAATCTCTTTGGGTTGTCATTAATTATGTCATTTTGGTCTATATTTGCCATTTTTGCTCCTTTTCGCCCTTGGCAAGAGGACTTTTCTGCCAAGGTTTCCGGCCCCGCCATGGGGAGGCAGGAGCAGTGCCGCAAGGAGGCGGTTAGTTGTTAGTAAAGAATATATAATATATATAATAAAAAGAAAGGTGAATTTCCTTTCTCTGTCCTTACTTGATACTTTACAAGTGCGGAACTTATTTATGATAAATAAACTGCTTATACAAAACGATATAACTTAAAAAGAACTTTATCTCTCAGAAAGATCACTGTTTGATTCGCACTAGATACGCTTGACCTCGGATTCGCTTGGCACCCGGGGCCGGTGAAATGTGTTTCCCCTTCACTGATATAAAACACATAAATACATTTTCAGAATCTTCTTCATTCCTATCGTGTTGCGTTCGGTTGGGGTGATTCTGTGTTCGACTTATGCACGATTCGACAAAGGCGAATCGTGCATAAGCGAATTCGGTTCATGTTATATAAGATAACGTTCCCCTATTTATAAATCGTGTATGATCGAATTTGTGTAATGTATACACGTGTTATACGAGGACCGACTGTATTAAAAAGTGGGATTGGAGTATTGTTCGGTTTGTAGTTCAGGTTCAGGATGGACAGCTCGTTTCTTGCAAAAGTGAATGACAGCGCATTTCTTTTCTGATTGTCAGTAGCCATTCCGTGAAGTCCATGATTCTATTCTGGTTGGAGCTGCCATTCAATGATATTCATACTTTGAGATGACAGGAAATGGTCATCTGCATACATAAAGTTTGAACAGTTTTTGGATATCTTGTGTCATGCTACTAACTCGGATCAAAAACAGCGTTAGACTAAGTATTGTTCACTGTGGGACTCACTCTTCCTGAATGTGAGATGACATTTTTATATCGAGTGTACAGATCGTGGAGAGTACATTTTTATATCGAACCTCAAAAGAACGCAATTGCAGGAAATTTTTAATTATTTCCAGCAAATGACCCCTAAACCCCAGATGGTAAAGGTCCATAATAATATCATTACACCATGTAGCATCAAATGCCTTTTCAAGATCTAAATTGACCATGACTAGATGTTGTTTCATGACAAAGGCACTGCAGATATGAGATTCGACTTTGATGAGCATGTCTAGGGTTGATCTATTTTTTCGAAAGGCATACTGATGATCAGGAAGGAGATTCTCTGACTGCAGGATGTAAGTGAGCCTGGTATGAACCATTCTTTTGAAAATTTTTCCCATGCAGCTCGCAAGAGATATTGGCCTGTAATTTTCAACGCAGGAAGGATCTTTTCCTGGTTTTGGTAAGGCAATAACGAACAAATGGCACCATGAAGAAGGATAAGCATTTTCAGAGAAGATCCAATTATAAAAAAATTAATAGGGTTCTCAAGTCTTCTTCAACTAAATTCTTTAGCATAATGTAATGAACTCCATCTGGACCAGCGGCACTACTAGAAGATCTGTTTAGAGATTTTTGCAAATGATTCTGCTGTTGCAGTATCAACTTCTTCAAGAGTAGAAATGTCTTTCCCTTTCCAATGAAGTATCATAGAGTGCAGCCGAACAAATTTGCCATTTAACACCTGTATTCTTTTCCAGATGACCCGTGTATCTGTTTCGCTTTCCGCCTAACTTGTCTAGCTTTTGCTTTCAGTCTTTTAAAAGCAATTAGGTTACAAGTGGTGGTATACTTGCAGAAATTATTCCAAGCACAGCTTTTTACCTTTTTGGCAATTAAACAATCTGTACTCCACCAGTATTTTCAATATAGCATGGATTTTGGAATGGAGGCCTTAGCTGCGTCAGAATCTGATTGGTTATATAAGTGTTTACATCATCAATATGTTGTCTTTGAACATAAAATCTGTCTAAGAGTATTTCTGCAGAATAGCCACCCCAGCTTGGCCTTTTAAACTGCCAAGTGGATCGTTGATCAGAATTTGGAATTACTCCTGTTTGTAGTGAGCAAATAATTGGAAAGTGATCACTGTTAAAGGGATTGGTTAATACCGACCATGTCATCATTGGAAATATGGATGGTGAATAAATTGACAAGTCTATTGCGGAAGCAGATCCAGTTGGTAGGTGGATGTAGGTAGGAGATCAGTATTTAATACATTTAGATCATTATTATTCATGAATTCCTCCATCAATTTGCCTCTTCTATCCATTGCAGCAGACCCCCACAATGGATGGTGTCCATTAAAGTCACCAAAAGGACAAATCAGAGTTGGGAGTTGTGCAATAAGGTTGTCAAGTTCTGAAAGCAGAGGTTGTGCAGATGTCGGAATATAAATGGAAACAATGGTAAATGATGCACCAACTGCAATGCGAGCTGCCACACCTTCTAGAGTAGTTCTCAATTGGATCGGCCTGGATGGTATGTTAGAGTTCACAAGAATAGCTTTTCCTCCACGTGCAGGTGATTCTGAGTTCCTATCTCATCTGTACATAGTATAATTTGAAAATTTTGGTGAAACTTGATGTGACAAGAATGTTTCTGCAAGCATACACCTATGGGATTGAACTGAGCTATTAAATCACTTAAGTCATCAAAATCACTGCTTAGTCCTCTGCAATTTCATTGTATGATGTTATGCATTATTTAGGTTTACATGAGCATGATTCATCTGACTGTTTTTTTTTTGTAAGCGGGACATTTTTTCCGGTCTTTTTTTGGGAATGTGAGGCATCCGATATCCATGGTGTCATCTGCATGGAGTTCTAGAATGGGCTCATTATCTAGCAGCTCATCTACACCCATACTGTTGGTGGGAGATTTTAATTGTTCTTTTTCAACTGGGACCGATTGGGTATGAGTAGGGATGCTGATTGGAATGTTTGTGGCTTCGCTAGTTTTTTTTGAAGGATTATCTTTATTAGAAGTTGAAAGTGTAGATTTCAGCCAATTTGCTAGAGAGGTGTTAGGCGGAACTGATACATCTGTTTGAGCTACAATAGAAACAAAAGTTGAGTGTGAACTGCATAAGAACGAATACTAGGTATAGTCAACATAACTTGTCTATATGCCTCAGGAAATGTCACTTTATTTTCTATTTTCAAATTTTCTTTCTTGTTATCCATAACTCACAAGTTTTGGAAAAGGTTGGATGGCTTCCTTTGCAGTTTGGACAAACAGGGGTTTTGACTGAGCAATCCACTTGAGTGTGCTCTTTAGATCCGCAGATGGGACATATGGCTTCCCCTCGACAAGCCTGCTGGGAATAACAGTATTTCTGACATTTAAAGCAACGAACAGGATTCAGGATGTAAGGTCAAATCCAACAGTTTAAATAACCAGCTTTCATTGAGGATGGTAAGTCTGGAGTGCTAAATGCCAGAATGATGTATCTAGTTGGAGTGAGATTTCCATATTTTTTCGTCATGATCCATTTCATGTTTATTACTTTTTGATGGCTGAGTTCTTGAAGTAGTTCTTCTTCGGAGACTGTAATTAGGTCCCACTCGATGATGACACCTTTTGATGAATTTAATGTTTTGTGGGGAATAATTGATACTGTCAACCTGCCAAGTGTTGTTGTTTTTAACAGCTGCTCAGAATGTTTTGAGGTGGCTGTTTCAATCAGAAGGTCTCCGGATTAACCATTTTTGGTGATCCAGCAATAGACTCCAAGATTTTCTGAATTAAGAAGTGATAACTTAACCACAGGTTGGGCAGTTAGGGAATGAACCATCAGGAAGTTTGGATAATTATTTTTATCCATGATGGCTCCTTTTGGCCCTGGGGGTTTGTCTTTACCACCCAGGTTATCGGCTCTGCCATGGGGAGACAGGAGCAGTGCTGCTTGGTGGCCAAGCGTAGAGGGTTAGTAAGTTAGTACGACTGGCTAAATTATAGAAAAAGGTACTTTCCTTCTTTTGGACTCTCTTCTTAATGCTTTTAAGTAAGTAGAGCTACTTAAGAGAAAATTTTAATAATACGAGAAAAAAACAAGGAAAACTGTCACTGGGAAGAAAAATGCTCTATAAACATGCAAGAATCACTTGGCCACGGAAACGCTTGGCACCCGGGGCTGACTGTGGCCGTAGTCCAGGAAGCATTTGAAAGGAGTCCCCACAAGTCAGTGGCCTGCATCTGCTGAACTAAACAGTCTGCAATCAACAGTGCACAAAATTCTAAGAATGAAACTGCACGATCATGTTTACAAGATTCAGGTGGTTCAAATGTTACAAGAAGAAGGCTACCAAGCAAGATTGGATTTCTGTCAACATATGAAATCAAAAATGGAGAATTCCCATGACTTTCTTGAAGAGTTGACATTTTCTGATGAGGCTACTTTCCACATTAGTGGGAAAGTCAACCGCCACTGCAACACTTGGAGAAGAGAGAAACCTCAAGAAGTTTGGCAACACAAGAGACTCCCCAAAAATCGTCCGGTGTGCCCTCAGAAAGTCATGCATTATCCGTCCTTTCCTTTTAAAGAAGCAACAGTCAATAGTGAATGTTACCTTAAAGTGCTGCAGAATTTCCTCATCCCAAAACTGGCATTAGTAATCGAGGCATGTGATGGAAGAAAGCAAGCTTATGTAGCATCAGCAAAAAAAAAAAAAAAAAAAAAAACATTTCACACATCCATTCCATCAAAACATTTGTCCAGTTACTCCTTGAATTTAATTAAGTTATCAATTTTCACAATGACAGATGGTAATTTGTTCCAGCAATCAACTACCCTCTGTAGCAACTGCCAACTATGACGGTTAAATCCTTCAGACAGCTTGGTTGATTGATTAAGTTTTTAATGGCCCATTGGCAGCTAAGGCCATAATACACCAAGTTAAAATAAAGCCAGTACAAAAATTTTTGGTAGCCTATAAACAGGCTACCACGTCAAAATGGTAAATATGCAAAAAGTTAAATAAAAAATATAAAAATATAAACAAATCTTTGTATATAAATTAATTGAGTGTAAAAAGTTAAAAACATCAGACATGTTGTCTCTCTCACCTAAAATCTGACTGAGTGTAAATGGTTCGGACAGATTATTAAAAGTTCTAAAAAATAAGTGTCGTGCATCCTCTAAAAACAAGACATTCTATAAAAACATGACAAATAGTTAAAATACTGTTACACACCTCACACATAGATGGGTCATCCGCCCTTAGCAAAAAGGAATGTGTTAGATGACTATGATCTATATGGAGCCAAGCAAGAACAACTTCCTCTCTTCGGACCCTACGTATACTGCACCGCCATTGCATTATTACAGGGTTAATGTGATGTAGTTTATTTGCCGCCCATCCATGCCAGAACCTTGCCGTTGGGAATATAATTTAGAGCGTATTATTTGTCTGAAGTCTGTATAAGGGACTGACAGGCAATAATTATCCAGGGAAATGGCTGATTTAGCAGCAACATCAGCTAATTAATTTCCTTGGATCCCAATATGGTTTGGGATCCAGCAGAAACAAATGTCAAATTCTGATTTAACGAGAGAAAAAAACATCTGAAGGATCCGGGACACGACTGGATGAGCTTTGTGCCTCATCAATAACAGAGCCTGTAATACATTTGATGAGCCACTATCTATAATATATTTTTTATTATTAATGTAATCATGGGCTATTTCTATTGCATGCAACTTTGCAGTACGTGGCTTGGAGAAGTTGTTCTGAATATCTGTCACTTCTGGTCTCTACAATGATGTCTCCTGACCAAAGCTGTTTTACTGATTCAGGAGAGCCTGCCAACCCTTCTGGATAAAGAAGGGTTGGCAGGCTCTGTTTCTCTGTTTTCTGCTCAAGTGACAACAGGGTCAACTTCTAATTTATCAGGTAGGGGACCCAGAAAAAATTTGTTTATCAGGATTCGTGTAGATTTGTTTCAGTTCAGCCTGGGCTCCCCATCCACCATGGAGCCCAAAAGGGACACCCACTACCCGGCAAGTAATAAATGCGCTCAGGAGAGGGACTCCAGGCCTACCCAGACACCAGCCTGATGCCTATCCCTCAGACCATGAGGGTAGGGGTATGGCATTGCCACAGTTGTCCCTTGCAAGTGAACCCACTAGCCGACTGATCCTAGCCAGGCCATCCAGCACCACCCGTATTGTCAAAGCAGGGGTCAAAGTGGTGTGTTGAAGCTGGGCCCCTCAGCCACCAGGATCCCCTTTCCAAATTTCCATGGGTCACAGCACATGGCAAACATGCCAGATTCCATTGCTATTAGCCTGGAATCCAGGCTGTGGGCATTAGATCTCAGTGATGCTAATCTGGAGGACCAGCAGTATCACTGGGAGGTCCACTCACCACATACAGGTGCCCATGTCGAGGGGCATTCAGACAGCACCTTCTTTCAGCAAGACGATGCACCCTGCCATTGTGATGATTTTTGAATGATCTTCCCAAACAAGTGATCAGTAGAGCTGGACCAATTGCCAGGATACCTTGTCTGATCTGACCACATATCCTTCTTATACTAAATTTGTGGCATCTGTGTAATGCATGCATATATACCATTATTAAGAATCTTAATTCAGAATAGTTAAATATCTTGAAAATAAAAGTGTTACATAGTCAGCAATTCATAATATGCATAAATATCTAAGTTAAGGTTTTATTTTAATTCTAATTTTAGCCTTGATTTGGCTCCTTTAAAATTTTCAATATAAACATTTAAAAATGGCACTAATTTCATGTAATGAAGTAGTAATTAGGCTGGGCATGTAAAGTGTTCAGGTAGGGAATAAAAATGTGTGCACATTGGAACACTTGCCCCGTAAAGAATGCAAATCATGTTAAAAATCAAGAAATTGTCAACTTTCCAAATCACCCCTGTACACATATATATAATACTATGCTATTTAAAATTAAAATTATCTGAAAGCAAAGCACCAACATTTCTGGTAGTACTTAAAAAATATAAACACTATGTATTAATTACTTTTTCACTGAGCTAGTATAACAAAGATTGCACATTTACTAAGCCTAGGATGAAAACTAAAACAAAAAAGATCCCTTTCCCAAGTAAATATAAGATATTTTTAATTATAAAAATTGTTAATTTTTACATTAATTAATTATAACACTGTTGGGAAAATTTTGTAAATAAACAACATGATATAAAAAATGTTAATTATCATTCATGTCAGTCCAAATACTTACCTTGGATTAAATATTCTCAAAATTAAGGTTACTGCATAAGTAATAACTCTGGGTCTACTTTTCACATAAAATTTCTTTATTCCAGTTTCTTTCCAGGGAACACCAAAAAGAATTTCTAGGATAAAAAATAAATAAATGTTAAGTACAAATAATGGACAGATTAGCATAAATATAACCACAGAGTACAAAAGATTAATAAATCTAAGGATTCCCATATTTCAAAAGACAAGAAATCAGCTTGCTATAAAAAAAGGTGCTGGGGTGACTGGGATTAGTCCAATTATATTAAGGAAGGTAGCAAAGGAGGTAAGTAAATTTTTAACCATAATTATGACAGCATCTAATATAGTTAGGGAAGAACATTACATGGTTGTTTTCCATTAAGATTATTACTATATTTAATACCACTCTTATACCATGTGAAATTAATAATATAGTTTATTAAGCTATTAGCTTAAACTACTATACTTTAAGGTATAGTACCTTAATGTAGAGTTATAGACCTTGATGCATAGTAGGTTAGGCAAAAAACTTAATAAACTATATTATTAATTTGAATGTGAAAGTGTCTGAAATTCTGCCCAGACACGATAGGAGGGAGTATATGATGAGAGCCTTGTCAATCAATTCAGCCCTGGAGAGATTGCGCAAGGCTCAAGTGATAGAATTTTTTTCAGCCTGGTATATGCTTATTGACAGGAGAGACTGCTTCTACAGGGATGGGATACACTTAAATAGAAAGGGTGCAAGAATATTTGCTGACGCTATAGAGGCAGTGTTAGGTGGATCAGAAAACTGCTAGCTTGGGGGAATACACAGACTAAAAAGTTAACAGTGGCCGCAGGCAGAGGCAAAAGTGATTCTTGCACTGCTTCTATTAGAATGGGCAGTAGACTGGAAAGCAAGGTAATGGAGATTTCCAGGACTGCTGGGAGTCATAGTAGAACAAGTAAATACATGGGCTGTATTAGGGTGGCTAGGAGCAGGAACAGGTGCATTTATACTTGCATGTACAACAATGCTAGGAGTATAGTTAATAAATTTGATGAGCTTGAAGTGCTAGTCAAGACATCAAAGGCAGATATTGTTGGGATAACAGACACGTGGTGTCACACAGATATAGGCAGTGCAGAGTTGGAATTTGGGGAGTACAATGTGTATAGGAAGGACAGACAGGATAGGATGGGAGGAGGGGTTGTGCTGTTAGTTAAGAAACACAAAATCAAAGGAAGTGCATCCAATTGATGCTGGTGGACAATGCAGTGTTGAATCTATTTGGTGTGAAATAAGGAAAGGAAAAATGAGAGTAGGTATGTGTTATAGGCCTAATGAATTTGATGAGTATAATGAGCAATTGTGCAGAGAAATAAGAGTGGGCCAGTAAATCAGAATGTCTTATAATGGGAGATTTTAACTTTCCAGATATTGACTGGAACTTGTGGATTGGTCACTTGCACACTAGCAAGACTTTTGTGGATTTATTGGATGACTGTTTTCTACAGCAACATGTTCGAGAGGCAACCAGAGGGAGTAATACTCTTGATCTGATTATCAGTAGTGATTCTTCATGCATTAAGAATCTGCAGATAAAGGAACCACTGGGCGACAGTGATCACAATGTATTGATGTGAAAATTATTTAAAAATGTAACTAACATCAAGGCTAAAGAGAAGGGCTTTTGCTTTCGTAAAGGTGACTACAGAGGTCTCAGACAGTTTTTAAATTCTGTACAGTGGGATCAACTGATGATGTTACCAACAGTGCATTCTAAATGGGAAGCCTTCAGGGACTTAATTTTGGAGGCTACTACGCTTTTCATTCCAACTAAGAAATACTGTTCAAGGTTTAGGCCCAAATGAAGGTCAGATGAATTAATGAGGCTAGTGGCAGAGAAGAAGAATGTATGAGATGCATATAAAGTATCAGGTGACACAGAAGCCTATGGCAAGTATAAACTAGTCTGTAATCAAGTCACAAAGGATGTTAGGCAGGGAAAGGCAGATTATGAGAAATCTTTGGCAAAGGATGAAAAGAAAAACAGCAAGGTCACTTTGCTGAGAGGTCCTTTAGCCACTTCAGATCACAACTTGGTGATTGTCTCTTCTCCAATGGAACCTTTATCTCATGGCTATTCCCAACCTAGTGTTGTTTGGCATTACAAGAATGCGAAATGGGATGACCTGCTAGACTTCTTTTCTTCTTTTCCTTGGTCGGATTACTGTTTCAAAAGTTCTGATGTCAACGTTTGCTCAGATTGTGTCAGTGAAATTATTCTTGCATTCTTACTAGGTGGTAGATGACTCTCATCGACCGGTGCAATACCACCACTTTGCTTATTGGAGGCTTTAAGTGGTGGAACACATGTTTAGTCTCTAGACCTAAGTTCCGGTCATTCCCTCCCCATCTCTTCCATCATGCAGTATGATTGATGACTTTTGAGGTTATGATGAACATCGTGGCGAGATCCAATATTCCTTACATTTCGAGGGTACAGCTCTAAAACGGTGTTCATAGGCTGGCCGCTAGTTAGTACACCGGACCGAACCTATTGCTAACTCTCTAGGAGGCTTCCGGATCAGCTAGTGTATAATCTTGCTACCTCTACTCTTAGCATTAGCATTAGTAGAGGCATTTGATGCAAGAAAGCAAGCTTATGCAGCATCAGCCAAAAAAAAAAAAAAAAAACAACACACTTCCACTTCACCCCTCTGTTCGTTCAAAATACCTGTCCAGCTGAGCCTTAAACTTATTTAGGCTATCAACTTCCACGACAAGGGATGGAAGTCTGTTCCACCAACCAACCACTCGCTGGCTAAAGGCAAATTTCCACACGTCTATCCTACATCTGTCTTTCCTCAATCCCATCAGCATTGAGCATGCTCAAACCATTCAATGCTTTATACACCTCTATCAGATCACCTCGCTGGTGCCTAGTCTCCAGACACTGTAATTTGCAAAACTTAAGCCTTTCTTCGTAAGAGCACCCCTTTGTTCCATTCACTAATCTTGTTGCCCTTCTCTGTACTCGTTCCAGCAGCTCTACATCCTTCTTGAAATCAGGCCTCCAGACCTGTATAACAGTACTCTAGGTGTGGCCTGACCATTGCCTTATACAAGGGAATAATCACCTCCTTATCCCTGCTAGAAAAATTCCTATATATCATTGACAATACACCATGAGCTACTCTTGCAGCCCGTCTGCACTGTCAGAGAACTTCATATCTGCCTGCGCAACCACCCCCAGGTCCCTTTCATTCTCTACCACTCTCAACTCTGCTAGATAGTGACTGGAGGGAGACCGAGTAGTATGTATGCGGGGAGCATTGTCGAGGCCACGCTATGTCAAGGATCTGGGTATATTCTCACCATGTACACCACATCCAAAAATTTCATTACTTCATACAGCATGTCCCACCCAATTTTTCTTACTATTGAATACACCATGAATTGTCAAACTAATAGAGCAAGCTTATCTGTGAAAAGATCTAAACCTCCCAAGCACTTCCTAATTCATTTCACAAATATACATGGTCTAGATTCTAATCTCAACGATGTCCATTTCCACTTGCAGTCTGCCAAACCCCATGTACTTTTTCTGACAGAATCTCAGTTATCAGTTGATTCAACTACTGCTCATCTCAGATGCCCAAATTATTCGCTGTATGATTCTTTTCGCCTCAAAGGTGGTACTTGTGCATATGTCCATTCTGATATTCCCTGTCAGAGACATGGCAATTTCTTTGATCTTCTATGGCTTAAAATCTCTCTACCTCATTGTGTCAAATTCATCTGTTGTCTCTACCGTTCTCCCAACTCCACTAATCACTTGGAGCACTTTGACTTCCTCTCTTCGCAACTTGACTTTCTCCAGTCCAACTTTCCTAACAGTGAGGTAATTTTCCTTGGTGATTTTAATGTTCACAGCTCCAGCTGGCTTCCGTTTTCTAGTCACACCGACCCAGTTGGTCGAGATGCTGAGGCTTTTGCAATTACTAATGATCTTGCACAGATTGTTCATTTACCTACAAGAATACCGGACAATCCTAATCATACAGCCAATACGCTTGATCTTTTTCTCACAAACAACTCTTCTAAGTACACGGTCGAAGTGAAAGATCCTTTAGGCACTTCAGATCACAACTTGGCGATTGTCTCTTCTCCAATGGAACCTTTATCTCATGGCTATTACCAACCTCGTGTTGTTTGGCATTACAAGAATGCAAAATGGGATGACCTGCAAGACTTCTTTTCTTCTTTTCCTTGGTCGGATTACTGTTTCAAAACTTCTGATGTCAACGTTTGCTCAGATCGTGTCAGTGAAATTATTCTTGCAGGAATTGGAATCCTTTATCCCACACTCCACTTTAAAATCTCATCCTTTATCTAAACCTTGGTTTTCCAATAAATGTGCTAAGGCTGTTCAAGAGAAGAATGTTGCATATCGTAATTGGCTTGTTTCTAATCCTTCAGTTTCATTTTCTGCCTACACCAAAGCTCGTAACAATTGTAAAGCAGTTATTAACCAGTCCAAACTAGAGTTTGAACAGACTAAGAGTAGAAAACTTGCTTCTTGCCCTAATGGTAGCCGAGCATTCTGGTCTCTTGCCAAAGCTATTGGCCGCAACTTTTGCCCATCTCTGCTCCCACCTCTGTCCAAACCAGAAGGTTCTGTTGTCACTTCAGCCAAGGATAAAGCTGACCTGCAACATCCCATTTTTTTTTAAACTCATGCATTAACGATCTTGGTAAAACACCTCCCACTATTCCCAACATGCTCCATTCAATGCCTCTTGTGGTCTTCCGTCAAAAGGATGTCAGAAGTATCTTGACGAATCTTGATGCTAAGAAAGCTCCAGATCCCGATGGTATTTCTCCACTTGTTCTCAAAACCTGTGCTCCTGAATTTACTCCTATTCTTTGCCGCCTTTTTTCACTTTCTTATTCCAAAGGTGTTTTTCCTTCTGCTTGGAAATTTGCTAATATCCAGCCAGTTCCTAAAAATGGTGACAAATCCCTTCCATACAATTATCGTCCCATTACAATTACCTCTACTCTTTCTAAAGTAATGGAGAAATCAATTAACTGCCAAATTTTAAACTACCTAGAAACCTTCCATCTGATCAACGATTGCCAGTATGGATTCCGTCAGTGTCGATCCACTGGTGATATTCTGGCTTATGTTACCCATTCGTGGACTAATTCAATGGAAAGGTTCAGTGAAACACAAGTAGTTGCTCTTGACATCTCAAAGGCTTTCGATCATGTTTGGCATAAAGGTCTTCTAAACAAGCTTCCATCTTATGGTTTGCCAACTGTTTTTAGTAATTGGTTATTCAGTTTTCTCTCTGATCGCTCACTGAGGGTGATGGTAGATGGCTCTCTGTCTTCTAACTTCTACACTAATACCGGTGTCCCCCAAGGTTCAGTTCTTTCCCCCACTCTTTTCCTCTTGTATATTAATGACCTTCTTCCATTGACTGGAAATCCTATCCATAGTTTTGCCGATGATAGCACATTGCATTCCACTTTCCATTTTGAGAAACCTTGTTCTGCTCAATCAGCTTCACTTCTCAAAAATCTGCTACCAATTCCTTAAATGCCGATCTTCAGATAATTCTCCAGTGGGGCAAAGAAAACTTAGTTGATTTCAACCCTTCTAAGTCTCAGTCTTGTCTTATATCTCACAGAAAGGATTCTTCTGCTCCTATGCTTATCTTTAGTGACACTCCGATTTCTAGGCAAAATGATATATCTCTTTTGGGGATTACCCTGACTTCTAATCTCTCTTGGCACAAGCACTTTACAAATATTGCTTCTTCTGCATCTAAAAAACTTGGTTTTCTCTTACTTTTCTTCCAAACACTCTGTATAAATTGCAAATCCACCCTGCCATGGAATATTGTTCCCACATCTGGGGTGGTGCCCCCCAAAACCTCTCTCAGGCTTCTTGATTCCATTCAGAAGAGGGCAGTTAGGTTAATTAATGACTCATCCCTAACAGAGTCTCTGCACTCGCTGTCTCATAGATGTACTGTTTCTGCTGCATGCCTCTTCTACAGATACTTCCATGGGCACTGTTCTTCTGAATTAGCTTCTATAATTCCTGCTCTCTCTTTCAAAACAGTCCGAACACGTGCCGCCAACATCCATTTACTGTCCAACTTCAAACTCACAGAACCAACTCTTCATCTTCCTCGTTTATTCATTCAACTGCCGTTTCCTGGAACAACCTTCCTTCTTATGTATTTCCTGAAAATTGCAGTCTACAGAAGTTCTAGTCTAATGTCAACAAATATCTTCTTTCGTCTTCTCAACCTCCAACCCATGCGCGATACTAAGTACTATAGGTTCCAATACCTCTGATGTTTGGGGTTTTTATTAAAAAAAAAAAAAAACACCTCCTTTTCCCTGCTAGCAAAATTCATATATATCATTGACAAGACCTCACGAACTACTATTGCAGCCTGTCTGCACTGTCAGAAAACTTTATATCTGACTGCACAATTACCCCCAGGTCTTTCATTCTCCACTACTCTGAGTGCAGTACCACACAGTTGATAAGTTACTCTTGGGTTACTGCTACCAATATGCAGTATTTTGCATTTGTCAATGTTAAAACTTAAGTTGCCACCTCTCAAGCCCATCTGCTCAACTTTTCTAGAACCTGTTGGAGTAGCCTACTGTCCTTACTGTCATTAACAACCCAACCAACCTTCATACTGTCTGAAAACTGTCATTGAACATTAAGCCTGATATACTTTCGTCAATATCATTGATAAATACAGAAAACAACAATAGGCCCAACACTGACCCCTTGGGAACTCCACTAATACATTAGTCCATGAAGAGCAGTATCCACTGATTACTACTCCCTATCTTCTCCAGCTCAACCATCCTTTTATCGATTGTAGCAACTTGCCCCTAATGCTATACTGCTACAACTTGTACAGCAGTCTTCCATGTGCAATAGTATCAAAAGTTACCTAAAATAGTTTCCTAAAATTCAAGTATATGATATCAAAATTATTTCTTGCATCCAGTTCCTTTGTGACCACATCATGGTATCCAATCAAATTTGTCAGACAAGACTTCCCCCTTAACAAACCCATGCTGTGTCTGAACTATAACTGCAGTCTTGTCTAGATGATCCTGCTGTGCTTCTTTAACTAGTATCTCCATTATTTTCACTGGAACAGAAATTAAACTAACAGGTAATTACTCGTATCACCTTTTGATCCCCCTTTGTGAATTGGGGAAACATTTGCACATCTCCAGTCCACAGGGACCTCCTGAGTCCAAGGATGCCCTCATAATCATGGCTAAGGGCCCGCTTACTTCCTTTGCTGCCTCCTTTAATATAACTGGATAGATCCCATCCACACCAGGAGCCTTCCTTATGTTTAACTTCAGCAATATCTCCTTCACTTTGCTCTCAATTATTACAAAATCATTTAGCTCCCTTCTAGAGTTTGATAAGCTTCTGTCATTCCCCTCTCTGAATAACTCCTCATGTGTGAATGTAGATGCAAAATACTGATTCAATTTTTATTTGATTTACAAAAGTTCTGGGTGTAAAAAGGAAGTATACAACACAGAGAAACTAGATAAAGGATCCAGAATTCGCTGTTGCTGTATTAATGTTAATGGATGTCAATAATGCTTTATTGTACACAATGTTTTACTGCAAGCAAAGGTGAATGTTTATGCAAAGATAAAAGTAAGAAACTAAGATAAGAAACTAAGTAAATAAAAGTAAAAAACTAAGATAAAAGGTTTCAAGTTAATAAGCAGTGGGCTGTGACAGTTTAAGCTTAACAGATGCAATATTAAATTGATACTTGTGAAGTGTTTTCTGCCTGTAAAATTTAAATGCTATACTTGCATTCTAGAATACCATAAAAACTTATCTAGCAGTAATATCATTCTTTGAAATACATGTATATCTTTTTACTTAATGGAACAAGTCACAGAGAACCTAGCATCTCTATAGGGTCCAGTCACATTATTATGACCACCTACCTAGTATCCAGAATATGCACCTTTCGCAACATGCACCGCAGCCAGCCGCCACGGGAGGGACTCAATAAGTCCATGGAACGCTGCGGCTGGCATCTGTGACCATGCAGACTGCAGTGCACCCAGGAGTTCCTGTAGTTTCCTTGGTAGAGGATCTGTCTGTCTGATGTGTCAATCAAGGTAGCACCATAGATTTTCAATTGGGTTAAGATCTGAGGAATTCGGTGGCCAAGGGAGTAGCTTGAAGTCGTCATGCTCCACAAACCACTCACCGACAATTCTGGCGGCATGGCATGCCGCACTGTCTTGCTGATAGATACCATCGCCCCTCAGGGAACATGGTCAACATGTATGGGTATACCCGATTGGTGACGATCGATAGGTAACCATAGAGGTATCAGCGGACCCATGCCATGAAAACATTCCCCAGACAATAACGCCACCTCCACCAGCCTGCCTTCTGCTAACAATCGTGTCTGTTCTCAGAGGTTTTGCGCCTAATATGCCACCATCCATCCACTCGGTGGAGCAGAAACCAGGACTCATCAGAGAAGGCCACTCAGCCGGAGTCCGGTGTAGGTATTGCTGTGCAAACTGACAGTGCTGTTTGTGATGAACAGCCATCAGCATGGGTGCTGTCACTAAGCATCTGCTCCGAAGCCCAATGTGCAACAGGGTTCGTTCTACTGTCGTGTTGGAGACCTTTCTGGTGGTTCCACAGTTCATTTGGACAGCCAGTTGAGCAACAGTAGAAAGGTATAGTAGGAAACTTACAAGATAACTGTCTAATTTTTTTCCATATAGTTTTTGAATCAGTGTTTCTGTTAAAGGTCAATGCAAAACGGGTCCAGGATTCTTTCTTGGCTTGCCTTTATATAAATCGTGCTTTTGCCCTTAGCTTCTTAAATGAGGTTGATTGTGGTTGAACACTGCCGAAATAAATTCCAGGCTTTAATTTTTGCTTTCTTTGCTTTTGTGCATTCCTCATTCCACCAGTAATTATAATGCTTGCAACCAGGGGGATTTGATAATGGTATTGTGTCCTTGGCCACTTTTAGAAGATGTGACGTGATGTAATCTGTTACATTATCAATATTCTGCAGCTGGATTTTTTGCTCATCAAGAGAGATTATGATCTAAATTTTGCCCAGTCTGCCCGAACAAATTTCCATTTCCTGTGGATTTGTTGAAGGAGTCTTTGATATTAAAAAATTGCATATGATTGGAAAGTGGTCACTGCCCATAGTATCACTGGAAACATACCACTCTATGCTTGGGACCAGCACTGGAGAACAAACTGAGAGATATATTGCTGAGGTGTGTCCAGTTGGGAGTTGTGAGTGTGTGCGCAGTATTGAGTAAGGTTTTGCGACTCTAGAAAGCTTTCAATGAGTCGGCCCCCATCTGTCTAGTTTAGGATCGCCCCATAAGGGGTGAGCCCGTTAAAATCCCCTAATATATAGAGAGGCGGAGGTATCTGTATGAAGAGATCTTCAAGATCTTTTAAAGAGTAAGTATGGTTTGGTGGTAGGTAAATTGACACAATTGTCATTGAAATACAGAGAGTCATATGAACAGCAACAGCTTCTATTTCAGTTTGAAGTGGAATATGTTTAGTTGGGATATTTGAATTTATTAGGATTGCTACACCACAATGGGCAGCATTTGTTCTATTACGATCTCTTCAATAAAGGCAATAATTCTTTATCGAAGAAGAAATTTGCGATGTTAGGTAAGTTTCCTGAAGACAAAGAGCAACTGGAGAATACCGGTTAATTAGATCATGGATATCATCTGTGTTGCAACGAAAGCCTCTGCAGTTCCATTGTAAAATACAGGCCATTATTTGTGTTTAATTGATGGAGCTGTATCTGACTGCTTTTTGAAGGTGACTGGCTTATTACGTGCGGGCTTAGAGGGGAACTGGTATCCTGTGTGTTATCAGACACTCAGCCTAAAACACTGATGGATCCAATATCTTTCTATTACAGAAGATTTAGGAGAAGTCCGGTTGGCCTGCCTCCCTAAAATCCACTCATGCACACCTTCTCGATGGTAAGCCCTGTTACGTCACTTAGGTGGCAACGAACATGTAGAGTGGTTCTCTTCAAGATGCCTGGTCAGCGTGAAGAGGAAAAGACCAAACCCTCCAGCATATGACAGCACAACAATACAAATGGCCCTCAGTCCCCAGCAGCTTTCACTCTCCCTCTTATGGCAGCGAGAGGATCAGAGTGGAAGTAGAGGGTGCTAAGAATCTCTGGGTACGACCAGGCTGCCATGCACAGAAACTGAACTTGGCCTGTTATAACGTACGATCACTCATCGGTGAAGACAGTATATTAGAACTGGAAAAGGAATTAGAAAATGTGAATTGGAATATCATCGGTTTGGTTGAAACAAGAAGAAGAAATGAATCACTTATAAGTTTATCAAAGTGGAAATCTGCTGTACACCAATGGAAACAGTGAAAGGAGTGAAGGTGGAGTTGGGTTTCTGGTCCATAAAGATTTTAAAAACAACATTTTGGAATTCAAAAGTACATCACCAAGGGTGTCAAGACTAATACTCAAGGTTTCTAAGAGGTACAAGCTAAAGATTATAATGATTTATGCACCAACATCGAGCCATGATGATGAAGAGGTTGAAGAAATGTACACCAAAATTGAGTTTTCTAGATGAGCAGAAAACCCACTACACTATTATTATGGGGGACTTCAATGCTAAGGTTGGAAAAAGGCAAAACAGTGCAGAAAGAGGAACTATAGGAAATTTTGGAATTGGTGAAAGAAATAAAAGAGGCGAAAGACTTGTGGAATTTGCAGAATCTCAAGGACTGTCAGTAATGAACACTTTTTTCAAGAAAAGGGTGAAGAGAAAGTGGACATGGAAGAGTCCAAATGGATTAACAACTAATGAAATCGACTTCATCCTCACTAACAGAATGATGTTAGTGAGGATGAATGATGTTACCATCCTGAATAAGGTAAATGTTGTAAGTGATCACAGAATGGTAAGATGTACACTTGATATAGATGTAGGAAAGGAAAAAACTGACTCGAGTAAATAATACAAAGGTCTTTGAGATAACAGAGGAGGAGAAAAAGCAGTACGTACTGGAACTTAAGAACAAGTTTGAGCTTCTGCAGACTGCTCAGGACCAAGATATCGACGAGGAATATTACAACTTTCTGAAAGTGATAAAGCCCAAGAAACCTATAGGGAAACAGAAATCCAAAGAAGAAAAAGTTAGTCAAGAAACACTTGTCATGATGAACCGAAGACGACAAATGAAGAGCAAGAAAAACACTGACAGGGAGAAAATTGAGTATACTGAGTTATGCAAAGCCATTAGAAAGAGACTCAGAGAGGACATAAGAAGATTTAACACAAGAAAAGTAGAACAAGCATTAAGGGAAAACGAAGGATTTAAATCAGCAGCCATGAGCAGTAATACAGAAAGACAAATGATACTGAAACTGAAGAATAGCGATGGTGTACTTATAAACAGCAGAGAAGGCATAATTCAAATAGCAGAAGACTACTATAGAGAATTATACAAGGAGCAAGGGAATAAAACCAGCAGTGGGGAAGATGGATTGCAAAGTAGCAACACATACGACATACCCGATATTCTTCCTGATCAGGTAGAACATGCATTGAAGAAAATGAAGAATCGAAAAGCCCAGGGGACAAATGAAGAGCAAGAAAAACACTGACAGGGAGAAAATTGAGTATACTGAGTTATGCAAAGCCATTAGAAAGAGACTCAGAGAGGACATAAGAAGATTTAACACAAGAAAAGTAGAACAAGCATTAAGGGAAAACGAAGGATTTAAATCAGCAGCCATGAGCAGTAATACAGAAAGACAAATGATACTGAAACTGAAGAATAGCGATGGTGTACTTATAAACAGCAGAGAAGGCATAATTCAAATAGCAGAAGACTACTATAGAGAATTATACAAGGAGCAAGGGAATAATACCAGCAGTGGGGAAGATGGATTGCAAAGTAGCAACACATACGACATACCCGATATTCTTCCTGATCAGGTAGAACATGCATTGAAGAAAATGAAGAATCGAAAAGCCCAGGGGGAAGATGAAGTTACTGTAAAGTTGTTAAAATTGGGAGGAACAGACATAACATAAAAACTGGCAAGGCTCTTCACAAAATGCATTAGAAAAGGTGTGACGCCTAAGCAGTGGAATAATGCAATCACAGTTTTGCTGCATAAGAAAGTAGATAAATCAGAAATTGGAAATTATAGACCAATTAGCTTGTTATCCCATATCTACAAGTTGTTCACAAGGGTCATTACTAACAGATTAGAAAGAATACTTGATGAGAACGGAGAGTACCTAAACCATTTACGATTTGCAGATGCCATTGTGGTCATAAGCCATGATCCCAAAGAATTAGAGGAAAATCTTAATCAGTTATGCACAGTTAGTAAGGATTTTGGACTAAAGATGAATATGGCTAAAACAAAAGTAATGATGAACAAGTATGCCATGGAAAGGGAAATAATGATTGAAGGAGCAGTAATTGAAAAGGTGGAGTCATATACTTATCTGGGACAAGTTATTAGCTGTAATAATGATAAATGGCTGGAAGTCAAGAGAAGAATAAATTTTGGATGGACAGCATTCAGGAAATATAGTCACATACTGAAGAGCAATATCCCAGTTTGTCTGAAACGTAAAATAATCAATCAATGTATACTCCCCACCATGACTTATGGAAGTGAAACTTGGGCACTCACCAAAAGAATGGAAGAGAAGCTGAGAACTACACAGCGAAGAATGGAACAAATTATATTGGGAATTAGACTGTTAGATAAGAAGAGAAACACATGGATTAGGCAGCAAACTCAAGTAAAGGACATTCTTATCAAAACTAAAGAACTAAAATGGTCTTGGGCAGGACACATAGCTCGAAGACGTGATGACAGATGGACTAAGAAAATAACAGAATGGTACCCAAGAGGAGCTAGAAGAAAACCTGGAAGACAAAGGCGGAGATGGATAAATGAAATTCGTGAGTTTTTGGGTAGTAAATGGATGGCTAGTGCTCAAAACAGAAGGAACTGGAAAGTTGCTGGAGAGGCCTTCATCCTGCAGTGGATTGAAAATGGCTGATGATGATGATGATGGCTTATTACGTTCCAATTTTGATTTGTCTTTTTTGAAAACTGGTCGACCAGTATCCATTTCTTCTTCTGCATAGATTTCTAAAATTGGTTCTTCATGTATAGATGTGCCATCTGTATCCATGGTTATGTCCTGGGTATTTTTCTTTGAATTTGGGTCTGTAATATCGGATGTATTAGCACACATTTGAGGAGGAGATGCCGCTGGTATTGTCAGAGGAGTGTTATTTGCCTGATCTGAGAGTTTGGGTTGTTATTTATGCACACTTGGTTGTTGCTCAGAGAGGACAATTCTAGCCCAATCAGAAACTGACTTGATAATGAGAACTGTGACATCTGTTTGAATGGAGACTGTTTGGTAGTTTTTTTATTACATTAGCATAGGTACTATTTTTGTTTATAGTAGGTGAAACTAGTTTTCTTGCTTCTTGGTAGCTGACTTTACTCTCGACCTTGTATTTTACTATTTTTTTCTCAGTTTTCCATTTTTCACAAATTTTGGAATATGCCAGGTGGTCACCTTTGCAGTTCGCACACCTCATTTTTGCAGAACAGTCACTCTGATTGTGATCTGGATTTATTAGGATTGCTATACCATTGTGACATGATCTGATTGTTACTCGCAATTTGGACAGATAGGAACTCTTCTGCACACAGTTTGCGAATGGCCAAATTTTTGGCACAAAGCACCGGACTGGGTTCGGAATATAAGGTCTTACCCAACACCTAAGGTAACCAGTTTTTATGGTGGTAGGTAGGTTCGGTGTTTTCACTGTCCGAGTAGGGGCAGGCTCTCCATCCTTTTTGATTACGATTCTTTTTGCGTGTACCACATTTTGATCTCGTAGTTCCTGGACGAGTTCATCCTCCGATACATTTAAAAGATCCGACTCTGATATTACCCCTTTAGAGGAGTTTAAGGTGACATGTGGGGTAACCTTCATGAGAATTCCACCAAAGGTAGATACTTTTAACAGTCTCTCAGCTTTCATTTAAACTAATAAGTCTCCGAATCTTAATCGCTTAACCATTTTTGGAGGAACAGCCCATTTTCAAGACATTTTTGTATCAAAAATGGGGAAAACTTACTGAATGATTGATCTGTGGAGGAGTGTAGAATTAAAAAGAGGTACGGATGTCTGAATCAAAAGATCCATAAGTGGACTGTTTAATTTTGTCCATCTCTGCTCCTTTTTGCCCTGGGAGGGTGACTTTCTTCTCCCAGGTTTCCAGCCCCACCACGTGGAGGCATGAGCACTGCTCATGCCTCCACGTGGTGGGGCTGGAAACCAGTGACCAAGTGATAAAGCAAGGTTAGTAGTTAGTGCATTAGTAAGTAGTCCTATGTACAAGAAGAAAGGTGTCTTTCTTTTCTGTTAGGTACGCTAAATTCTTTACTTTAGAACAGCAAAATTAAATAACTCTGAAAAATGAAGAATAATACTATAATTATCAGCCGCTCTTTGAGAAAATCGCTTTAATATCACTCAGAAATTGCTATAGCCACTCGCTTGGCACTCGGGGCCGTGTTCAATTCGAGGAGCATCTGTCCTCAGTCTCTTTGGCCTAGATCAATCACTACTGGTTTTATGCAAATCAATATATTTCAGATTTGCAGTCTTAATCGGTGAAAGATTGTCACATTCCATGAATTGCTCCTTTTGGCTCTGGGGGTTTGCTTACACCATGGGGAGGCAGGAGCAGTGCCACTAGGTGACCAAGCAGCTGAGTTATTTGGTTAGTACTGTTAGAAATAGAAACAGAAAGGTAGCCTTCCTTCTGGGCCTTTGCTTACTTCTTATAGTGCAAAAGTGCTACAGTAATTTATAAATAAAGAAAACAGTGGGCGGAACGAAATACAGTAAACCCCCGCTATTCACGGTATCTGTATTCGCGGTTTCGCGTATTCGCGATCGCCGATTTAATATAAAATGAAACCTAAAAAAATGTTAATTTTAAAGCGCCGTGAATATTTTCCTCATAAAAAAAACATGGGCGTGGCTAAAATTATCTTCCCGGTCAAAACAGCATTCAGTGGGTGGGGGGAGAGGGGTGACAAAATCGCGAGCGTGGATGTTTCTCGCTAATCCTTGTTCAGTATGTGTTATGCGCTTGTCATGGAAGGTTTCGTCATTTGCTTTTAATTTACTGTATATGCTTATAAATTGAATAAATTTCTAAATTGATATGCTTACAAAAATGATAAATCTACCATTTTGCAGTGTAAAACAGACTTTTTCGAGTGTGTTAACGGAAGAAAGTGACTTTATTGTGGACAAGTTCTTTCTAACCCCTACAAACATATGGCTACGAATAACAAGAGAAATCAAAGACATTAGCGAATAAAATTGAGTTATTAGATAAAATTTCTAATGGTGAAAGTGTCTCCTCAGTGGCAAAACATTATAAAATCAATGAGTCAACGGTATGATCAATCAAGAAATCGGAAGAAAAATCCGCCATAGTGTCCGTGAAAACGCGCTAATTGCTTCAAAAATTTGCTCTGTAACTCGTGATGTTAAATTAGAAAAAATGGAAAAGGCTTTAAATCTGTGGGTAGAAGACCGAACTCAAAATAAAATTCCGTTAAGTTCACTCATCATTCGTGAAAAGGCAAAACTCCTTTATCAACAGTTTAGCGAAACTGGTGATAGCACTGGCGGGATAAGTTTTTTTGCTAGCAAAGGGGCTGGTTTGAAAGATTTGTCTGAAATTTCTAATAAATATTACATTTAATATTAAATTGTTTCTTATTTTCATTTCGATGCCATATGCCTGCATTTCACTATGTACTGTCTATGTACATAGTCATATTATGAAGGTACATATAATACATACATAGACAAAATTTTAGACTAGTTTTTCTTATATATTTCATACTGTGGAACGGAACTCCTTTATTACTAAGGGAGCCATAACTCAGTATTCGCGTTTTCGGTATTCGCAACATTTCTCAGGAACGTAACCACCGCGAATAGCGGGGGTTTACTGTATAATCTATTCAAAGGCTCTTTAGAAATAATGCTTTTTTGGAACGCACAGAAATCGCTTGGTCACAGAACGCTTGGCATGTGGGACTCAAAGTAGGGCAGAGTAGTTAAGTCAAATTTTACTGTACACTTACAATATTTAATTATGCTATTTAAATACTTTATTTACAATATAACACATGAATGTAATATTGTGTGTTACAACATAACAGACAATATTACAACTTCAGTAAATTCACAATTTTGCTCTAGTTCATATGACTCAATATTAATTTATTAAGTAGAAAAAAAAGATACTAAGATATTAAGTAGGAAAAAAAAAAGTATATTTTTTCTACTTAATATTAAGAGTTCATTTATACCACGTCTTTCACACAATTCTCAAGAGCATTTCTTGAGAATTGTGTGAAAGACGATGAATTGTGTGAAAGAATGAGAATTGTGTGAAAAATTCTCGCATTGGAAAAAAACATACCACAACTCATTCTAATTCACAGATCCTTTTATTCACTGCTTAAATGTAAATATACTACAAAAAAAAAATAATACACACACAAATCATTTATATCACTTCACTAAATTTTATTTAAAAATAATAAAATAAAATAATACATTTATAACTCACCCCCAAGGCTGGAAACATCTGGGACAGTGTCTCTAATACGAAAAATTGTTTTCAAAAACTCAGAATCATGACGAAATCTATAAAGCAATCACATTATACTTAGAAAGGAAAACAAATAATTCTATATAAATATAATATTTTTATACCCAGTGAAAACCAAATACATATATCTTAACATAAATCACTCAAATTTATAACAATAATTTAGAACTTCTTCCTGTCTGTTTTGTCTGAAGCTGTAAATCTCCAATATTGGTTCCTCTTCGATTTATAATCAAATAAAGTAAACTGTTTAGTAATGGAATACTACACACAGGAAAACACACCAGTAGGAAAATAGGAATCTATAATGACTTATCTTTATCAATTACATGTTTTCATTCTTTTCTCACCATTTTCATCTGTGTTTTATGGCTGTTTGATAAGAAATGACACTACAAACTCAATTACCAGAAAAATACACTCACAAGGGCAAGGGCACCACAAGATGTGGGCACCTTTACAAACAACAATCAGCTGCAAAGTCAAAGTTGCTCTCTTTCTTGACAGGTACCAGACATAGTACAGTTTCAGAAGGTACGTGGTAAATACTCTCAGGGTCGAAATGGTGTATCCAACTTTCATCCTGAGTGATTAGACAAGAGAAAAAGTCTTCCACATTTTCTTTGGCACAGGGCTAACAATTCTTGTGATTTCTGTTGTCGATCAGCCTTCTGGAAACCAGTCAATAATCGGTATGTGTGTGGTATGGTTGTTTATTGGCGCATTGGCTGCTATGGCTATAGTGCGCCTATTCATAGGAATATTAGAAAATAATTAACAGTAAAGCCAATTCAATTTAATTTCAGTTCTGACACCTATTCATAAAAGATTATACACTCCAATTTGTTTCAAAAAGCAGAAAAGTTCGTTAACATTTGCCTCCTCTCCAATGATATGACGTAATGTCAATGGTTCTCAAAGATTAGCCAGATTTTGAAGTATTGATGCTCGATGTTGTTGATAGTGTGGACAGTCAATCAGAATATGTTTGACTGTTAGATGTTCTAAGCAGTGTGGACACTGAGGAGGATCATCGCCCATTAGTAGATGGAAGTGTCCTATTCTCATCCATGTGAGTACTACTTCTTCCCACCACACTGTCTGATTGCTTGAGTGCCAGAACTTTGGGTCTTGTTTCAACTGGAAAAGTTTGTTATTCATTTGGTTAACTCTGTCCACTGTGCAGCATGCTGCTGGAATTAAGATATTATAATCAGGCACTGGAATAGGGACAGAGGTTAGGTCTAAAGTTGATGGATTTTTGGCAGATATATCAGCAACTTCATTCCCTTTTATACCTCAATGAAGGTTAGGTCTAAAGTTGATGGATTTTTGGCAGATATATCAGCAACTTCATTCCCTTTATACCAGTGAAGTTTTGATGGAATCCAGCAAACTTCAATCAAAATGCAAAGTTTTGCTGGAATCCAGCAAAACTTCACTAGTTGGTGACGATGATCAATCTGCAATAGCAAACTCCTGATTTTCATTAAAATATGGTGATTCTTTTGAGAGGGATCCTGCATTGCTCTGATTGAGCTGAAAGAGTCATTGTAAAGTATATATTTTGCAGATGGGTGTAGAGTAAAATTTTCTAGAGCTAATTGTATTGTGTACAGTTCTGCTGAAAAGTTGCTATACTCAGGTGGAAGAGAAGCTGATATGATAGCAGAGGGAACCACTGCTGCTGTTCCAACAGTTGAAAGAGATTTGGAACCATTCGTATATATTGGCAAGATGTCAGCACAGCTTTGAATATGGCTAGCTTGGAGTTGTTGCACAGTCAGTGCCGGTAGATGATTCTTTCCCCATTGAAGAAAAGAAATATCACAGTTCAGTTGAGGAAAGGGGGGTCCATGGTGGAGGAGAGTTATTCTTTATCTGTTGCCTATTGTGGAGAGGAACATTCTAATTCTGTGATATTTCAAGAAGCCGCAGGCCAGCTGGTCGTATTTTACTTGGTTCATTTCTGTAGAAGTTGAGTAGTGGTTGATTAAAAAGGCATGGCTGAATATGATGTGAAGAGTAAGTCTGTATTTTGGCTGCATATTTAAGTAATAGCATTTTTCTGCGGAGATGCAAAGGGGGCTCATGAGCTTCAATGTATAGACTCTGAGTTGGAGATGTCCTACATGCACCATTTGCAATTCGCAGTGCATTATGTTGGATAGGATCCAGCCAGCTTAGTACACTCCTTCGGGCAGAATCATAAACTACAGCACCATAATCTAAACGGGATCTAATCAGTGCTCTATATAAGAGCAGCAAAGTTGTACGATCTGCTCCCCAAAACAGGGCAGATAAAGCTCTTAGCGCATGTTGATCTTTTTAAGACAGGTAGTACATATTGATTTAACATGCTCAAAGAAGTTCAGCTTACTGTCCAGGATTAGTCCCAAGAATCTGATATTGCTGGCAATCGGAATGGTGGAATTTGAAATCCGAAGTTCAGGTTCTATATGCAATTTGCGTTGGCTGCAAAAATGCATCACAACTGTTTTCTGTTGGGAAAGACGATATCCATTGAGCTCAGCCCACTTTTGTACTTAATTGAGGGACATCTGCAATTGCCCTTCGATAGATCTCATGTTCTGAGAATGGCAAGAAATAGAGAGAGATCATCAGCATATGGATACACCTCTACAGTATTTGGGAGTTCTTTTGTATGGAATCAATTCTACGAGCAAACAGGGTGGCATTCAATACTGATCCCTGAGAAACTCCTTCCTGCGAGAATGTAACAGAAAGGGAATTTTGATATCTGACCTGGAAAGATCGGCTCTTGAGGAAGTTCCTAATAAATATGGGCAGGTTGCCTCGTAGAACAAGAGTATGAAGGTCACTGAGAATGCCATACCACCAGGTAGTATCAAATGCCTTCTCTATATCTATAGAGACCATAACAAGGTGTTCGTTTTTAACAAAGACATTGCGAATTTCAGATTCAGCCTTGATCATCAGATCTAATGAGGATCTGTTCTGGCAAAAGCCATGTTGACAATTACACAGTAGATATTGAGTTTCAATAATCCAAATGAGTCGACTGTGGATCATTTTTTCAAGAATTTTACCAAGGCAACTTGACAGAAAGATAGGCCTGTAACCATTAGGACTGGAGGGATCTTTTCCAGGTTTCAAAAACACCAAAACTGTAGCATAGTGCCAAGGGGTTGGATAAATATTTTCCAGGAAGATCCAGTTAAAAAAAGACTAGAAGCAGTTGTTTTTTTTTTTTTTTTTTGGTAGTTGTTGGTGAATAGGCTTCTGTGGCCATAATGCACCTCCCTTCCAAGGTTTTTTGCAGTACTTTGATCCAAGCCCGAGGCGGGAATTGAACCTGCAACCTTTGGGTTGCCAGGCAGGCACTTTACCCACCGGTACTGCTTCTAGCCCGGTCGGCTAGAAGCAGTTGTAAGTTTTTGTCATTGAGATGCTGTAGCATGACATAATATATGCCATCTGGCCCAGGAGCACTGTTTCGTGTTGTTCTGATGGCCTGTAAAAGTTCACAATATTGAAGAGGCTGATTATATGGAAGTGATACTGAGGTTCGAAAGTTCATAGATCTCTGTTTGGTGGCGGCCTTAATTTTCTCGAATTTCAGAGCGTAATTTGAAGCAACTGAAACTTGAGCAAAGGTTTTGCTCAAGGCATTGGCGATATCTAGAGGAGCAGAGAGTTCTTGCCCATTGCAGGAAAGAATTGGGGAAGGATCAGTTGGAAACTTCCCAGAAAGCTGCCTAATTTTCTTCCATATTAGTCTGGAGTCGGTGTTCCTATTGATAGTAGATGCAAACAGAGTCCAAGAATGTTTCTTGGCTTGCTTTTGAATGTAAAGCTCTTGCTTCTATAGTATACACCTGCTCTTGCTTCTGTTTTCGACATGTTCTGTATGCTATGGTGCTGTGTGCAGTATACATGTGTCAAGAAAAAAATTTGAAATTTTGTGGTAAGAATAAGGCCAAATAAAGACTAATAAATGCAATACATACAGATCATGGATGATCTTACAGAAGGAAGTAAAAAGAATTGTAAAAATGAAGAAATGAAGTCTGAATAAGTACAAAGAAAGGAACTTACCATTACTATGTAAGGCTGCAACTGAACAACAGAAAGAAGTGGCGGTGTGCCGGTATATTTAAGTATGAGTACACTAGTGGTACCTAGCGTTAGAAAATGGTGTGTGAGAAAAAAAAAAATTATGGTATGGTGTCTGTAAGCTTGTTGAATGTATAAATTGAGATGTATGCTATTAAATACATGGTGCCCAAACTGCCCAGGATAGTTGAGAGAGACATAATAGCTTGCAAAGTAGCAGTGAAAAGCAGCTAAACTTTGTTAAGGTGAAAAATAGACTGGGTAAAGTAAGAAGATAGTATCCCACATATTGCATTCGATAAACTAATGGCTCACAGGACATAAAAAGTAGGGACAAGTAAAGCAGAAAGATGAATGAAGTAGGGGTAAGTAGTTGGGCTTGGGCAGTTCAGGGTTGCAAAACCGTTCCTATAGATAGGACCCCGAACGAAGGTCTGGGAGTGAGTATATCATGTATTTAAGGTCAGTTGTATGAGTGAGAGCCTAATTAATATAAAATAAAGTCCAGCAATTGTGTACTAATAAAAGGCAGCTGTCAACCTATTTAGAATATTTGTTTAGCCTATGCACATTACTGAAATTAGAATATAACTAAATAATAAAAAAATAAAACTACTAAATAAGAAAATACTAAATACTAATAACAAATGAGCAAATAATATACCTTTATTCACTAATAAGAACGTTGGTCCACACTCATCAGGAGCTCTGAATGGATCAACATTCAAAAGAAAGAAAGAAACAAAATATATATGATGCATATATGTTTCTCTTCTCTTTATCTAGTATTACGTATCAGACATTACTTTTAATTTTAGATTTTTGATTAGTTTTAATTTTAGATTTAATTTTAGTCCATTACAGACGGGGTAATCATAATTCAGTGATCACTGAGTGTGAGTGTGTAAACTTTTTTTTAACATTAACTTTCATTTAAATAGGAGTATTGAAAAAAAAATTATAACATGGATGCATGAAACAAACATTTATAACGCCATATTCAATGAATGTGCATGGAAAATGCTAACTATCATTGTGTTCTTTTATTTCATTATTTCATGCATGGAAAATGCTAACTATCATTGTGTTCTTCAATTTCATTATTTCATGCATGGAAAATGCTAACTATCATTGTGTTCTTCAATTTCATTATTTCAATGTAAATTACTGGTAATGTTATCAATGAAACGGTTCACTCAAATTCAGTGTTAACATTTTTCATCTTAATCTACTCAATTTCTATCATTTGAAACTAATTTTATAACATCATAAACAGGATTTTTTTTTCATACTTTCATGGATGCATCATATACATTCTAGTGGCCCTTCTTTGCACTTTCACCAGAAAGTGCAAAGGGCTACTAGATTGGTGACTACTTTTCCCCACTCTGAGTTCAGTATATATCTATGCTTTTATAAACTGACATGTGTGAAATTTTTTCCATGGGAAGCTTAATGGCATGGAGCTCAGCAGTATAACTGATGAATTCAGCCAGAAGTGAAATAGAAACAGTTGTATTAAGCTATTCAGAATATTTTGTGGTGGTTGTTTCAACTAGGTCTTTGGAACGCAGTTATTTCACCATTTTTCATGATCCAGAGATGGATTCCAAATATCTTTGAATTAAAAATGGCGATAACTTTGCCCACAGGTCCGGTGGAACAGGGAGAATATAACCAGAAGGTTTGACATGTCACGGTACTGTTCTTCCCTTCAAGGCTTTTTAGGTTGGTTCAAGTTATCGTTTGATCTTTCTGGTCTTGAGCTTGAAGGCTTTAGAGGTAGAAAGTCATTTAAATCCATGGTTGCTCCCTTTAGTCCTGGAGAATAACCTTTCCCCCAGGTAACCAGCCCCACCCCGTGGAGGTAGGAGCAGTGCCAATCAGTGACCAAGTGATCGGAAGAGTAATGCATTGCTAGTGAGTGTAGCAGTAACACTGCAAGCAGGGTTGGCAGTAACAACAGTAGTGAGGTAGCAGTGGTCTTGCTAAAGGTCACAGTAATGTTGCAAGTGGGGGGAAAAGTTTTCAGACACTAGTAATGACCCTTGAAAACACTACAAAATCGTAATAGAAAAATCACTTGGAAACTATTGCTTGGTTCTCAGGGCCTGGAGTCATGCTTAGACAGAAATACCAAAAGAATTATTAGCAGGTTGGCAGTCATTGTACAAGTTTTCCCATTGTGGCTCAAAAATGGATGTTCGTGCAGGATGGTCTGGCAGGGATTTTAGTTTTAATGCATACTTTAGAGGCGATAAACAGTAGTTCATTTTCTTCCATGTATTAGATTATGAACAGGAGATGTTCAAAATGCTCCAGTAGCAAAATAGTTAGCCTGAAGGTTGAAAGGGTCCAGCCATCGAAGTAAAGTACACCATTTATGGCTGATGCATATACCCGGAATGCATAATCTAGTTTAAGTCACACAAGTGCACAGTAGATAAGCAAGTGCATCAGTTCACATCTCAAGAAGCAGAGGATAGGGCATGGAGAATATTCAAGAATCTCATGAACTTTGTATGGGGTTTATGGATATGTTCAAGAAACGTCAAATATGAGTCCTAGGAATTTTGTGCATAGGACTGCTGGAATAGCATTTTGTCCAAGCCTCAATTCAGGTTCAGGATGAAGAATAAGGGTAACACCAAAAATCTAGGCAAATGGTCTTTTGCAGCAAGAACACGAATCCATTAGCCATTGCCCAGGAGTTAAGGTGATCAATGGCTTACTGCAGTTGTCTTTGAATAACCATCATGTTGCATGACTGAGAAAATATGCTTAGGTTGTCAACACAGAGGGCACTATATATAGCTGGAGGAAGTTGTTCTGTGATGGAATTTACTTTGATGCCGAAAAGTATAACACTTAAAACTGATCTTTGTGGTACTCCCTGCTCTTGGCAAAAATGATGAGGGAAGATGGATCCTACGCAAACTTGGAAAGACCAATTGGATAAAAAGTTTTTAATAAAAACAAAGAGGTGACCTCTAAGACTGAGGCTATATAGGTATTTTAAAATGCCAAATCTCTTAAGTAGTGTCATGTAAGGTGTTGTTACAAAATAATAAGCCTCTTGCAATAAAATAAATATAATGAAATATTTCATACCTTACAAGTTACCCACATCAAAATAATTGCCTTGGACTTGCACATGCTGTTCCATACATTTCTTCCCAGCACAGTAACATTTCTAGAAGTCATCTTCTGTACATCCTTTTAACACTTGTCATATTTTTATGAATGTCTTCAATGGACTGAAAATGGGTTTGCTTAAGTACACTTTTCAGTTTAGGGAAGAGAAAAAAGTGAAATGGGGCTAGGTCCAGCAAATAGGGTGCTGGAACATTGTCTTCATGAAACATCCAACCATCCTTCCACAATTCAGGCCTCTTCCTTTGAATTTTTTCTCACAGTCTTCTCAGAACTTCAATGTGGTATGTTTGATTGACAGTCTGATTGGCAGGACATATTCAGCCATAATAATTCCTTTAATATCGAACAAGAAGCATGGTGTTCATTTTTGATTTCATTTCTGGTCTAGGGGATTGTTCCACCTTCCACTGCACTGACTGTCTTTTAGTGGTCACACTGGAACAGCCAACTTTCACTGCGATTACAGTACTCAAAGCCTAGATTTTCTTCAATTTTTTTCAAAACACTTTCACAAACGGAATCTTCTCATTCTTTGATCTTCATTCAAAATTTTGACGCCATCTTGGGGGACACTTTTCTCATGCCAAATTTTTCAGTTAAAATTTGTCTAACTCTCTGATATAAAAAAAACTCTATAAATGTTGGCAGAGAGCCACAAAGTACAAATTATGTAGATCACACAAGGCTCCATATTTCCAAACCATATCAAAGGCCTTTCCAATGCCCAAGTATATCTTTGCTCTATGTTTATTCCTTAAAAAGACATTACAGATATTGATTCTGTTTTTGCCAAGAGGTCTGGCATTCTCCTACCTTTTCTGAAGCCATGCTGATCCGAGTTAAGAAGTGTTTGGGTTTCTAACAAGCATGTTAGACAACCATATACTCTTCATTCTAAAACTTTGAACAGCCAACTGGACAGGAGTAATCAGATCTGAATGGCCTTTTCTTGGTTTTGGAAAAGCCAGTATTACAGTGTCGTCAGTTTGTGGGGTAGGTTCCTTCCAAAAAATATTTTGTTCTCCACTTTATATTTCTCATTTTTTTCCCCTTGCTTCCACAATTTGGGCAATGAGAAGTGCTAACGTTGCAATCAGATTGGTTTTGCTCCTTTGTCCACAATTAGAATGTACTGCTTCACATGGACATACAGTATGGGAGTGTCTGTGTTTTTGTCACTTGTAGCAACTGATGGGGTTTGGAATGTAAGGTTCGGATACAACAATGGAGATAGCCTACTTTGACAGATTTTGGTACGTTAGGAGAGCTAAAAGTAAGAATTATGCTCCTTGTTGGGGCAAGACTACCGTCTTTTCAAATAATGATTCTTCTTGCTCAGATGACTCTTTATTCATGTAGCTGTTGCACAGTTTCTTCCTCTGATACAGTTAAAAAGTCCCATTCTGTGATTACTCCCTCTGAGGAGTTTAAGTGGAATGGGGAATAACATTTATTGGATGTCTGTCAAAAGTAGTCAGCTTTAATATATTTGCAGAATGTTGGGATTTCACAGTCTCTACCAGATAATCCCCAGACTAGAGTCAACCTTACTGATTTTGGTAAACCTGCAGCACACTCAATACTTTCTGCACAAGGAATGGAGATAATTTACTCAGGAGTTGGTCTGATAGAGAGTGCAGAATGAGGAATACTGGTATCTCCTCTTGAGAAGTTTTCAACCTCTTGGGTTGCAAAAAGTCATTTTCTGTGTCATTTGTTTCTTGTCTTGAGCATTCTACAGGTGGAAACATACTGTTATCCATCTTTGCTCCTGTCAACCCTGGAAGGGTGGATTTTATCTCCCAGGTTTCAAACCAGTTTTGGTTTGGTTTAGATTTTATTGGCGCATTAGCAACTAAGGCTATAATGTGCCAAGCCCAGGTGATATATAAAAATTTAAGCTTTCAGTGACCTAATTAGTTAGGTCACCATGTCAAGATATAAAATAACAAAGGTATAAAATGTAGAAAAGATAAATCAATAAAGAAATAACAATAACATGTAAATTTTAAATACAAGTAAAAACCTTTACTGATTTAAAATAGCTAAAAACAGCAGACACATGGTCATTGTCGGATAAAATCTGACTGAGTGTATATGGCTCAGTCAGATGATTAAAAGCAGTAAAACGTATATTGCTAAAATCTGGACAGTCAATTAAAATTTGTCTGATTGATAAAATTGTGTCACAGGACTCACACATAGGAGGATCATCAGTCCTCAGCAAATACGAATGTGTCAAATGACTATGCCCTATGCGGATCCGGGCAAGAACAACTTCCTCCTTACGATTCCTGCGCAGAGTGGACTGCCATGGTTCAATTACAGGCTTGATATAATTTGTTCGTGGTCTGTCTATTCCACGAATCCTGCCATTGGGAGTATATCTTTTGATGTATTATTTGCCTGTAGTCTGTACAGGGGACTGACAGACAGCAATTATTATTGGGAATTGCTGATTTGGCTCTGGTGTCAGCCAAATCATTTCCCCTAATCCCTATGTCGCTGGGAATCCAGCAGAAGGGGATATCACATTCACATTCACAGAGAGAGTGTATCTTCTGCTGAATGCAAGACAACTGGATGGGGATTATATCTCACAGTTATTAAAGCCTGTAACATGCTGAGAGAGTCAGAATATAAAATGAACCGTGGTATTGGCATTTACTAATGTGATCCAAGACTAACTCTATAACTTGAAGCTCTGCAGTAAATATGCTGCATTCGGAAAGAATCTGCTGTGATATGGTGGTGTCCGAAAAGACAGCAGCAAATCATACATATGATTCCGACTTCGAGCCGGCTGTAGAAACTGGCGCGAAGTCACAATGTTCAGCTCGGTGTGCTGAATAAAGCTGCAAGTAGACAGATGATGGAGTGCACGACTTTACCCAATTTTTAAGGAAGAAGTCACATGCTGGAACGTGAGCATACCAGGGTGGAAAGGGTTGCTTTGGTGTTTGGACAACCTTGTCTACCTTGATTTTATGTTCTTTGACTACCTCTTGGAGACGAATACCAAAAGGACGATTGGCAGTCTTACAGGTGTTGCACAAATTTTCCAATCGCGGCTCAAAAACGAATGGCCATGTAGGATGGTCTGGCAGGGATTTCAGTTTTAAAGTGTACTTTAGAGACAACGGCTTACGTTGAAGTGATAACAGTGGTTCGTTTGCTTCGATGTATAAGCTCTGGACATGAGATGTTCGATATGCTCCACTAGCGATACGGAGAACCTGATGATGGACAGGATCCAGCCATCGAGGTACACTGTCTCTTACCGAATTGTATACCAGGGACCCATAATCTAATCTGGATCGTACAAGCGCACAGTAAATGCATAGTAGGGTGCATCAGTCCGCACCCCAAGATGTAGAGGAAAGACAGCGGCGCAGAATATTCACGCCTCTTGTGGACTTTTTGCGGAGTTGACGGATGTGATCCAGAAAGGTCAGCTTTTTATCAAATACGAGTCCCAAGAATTTTGTGTCCGCCGCTACTGGAATAACATTTTGTCCGAGCCTTAATTCAGGTTCAGGATGAAGATTACGCTTACGACAAAAGTGTTCGCAAACAGTGTTCTGCGGAGAGAACCTGAATCCATTAGACAGAGCCCAGGAATTTAGGTGATCAATGGATTTTTGCAGTTGTCTTTCTATAACCCTCATGTTGCATGACTGGCAAAATACGCTAAAGTCATCAACATAGAGGGCACTCTTTACGGTTGGAGGAAGTTGCTTGGTGATGGAATTTATTTTGATGGCAAAAAGCGTGACACTTAATACTGATCCTTGTGGTACTCCCTCCTCTTGACAGAAGGGACGACAGAGTGAGGGTCCCAAACGAACTTGGAAAGATCGATTGGCTAAAAAAAAGCTTTTAATAAAAATGAGGAGATGCTCTCTAAGACCAAGGCTATGCAAATCTTTTAAGATGCCAAATCTCCAAGTTGTGTCACACGCTTTCTCCATGTCAAAGAATACAGACACCAAATGTTCACGTTTTAGGAAAGCATCGAGGATGGATGTTTCCAATATAATAAGATGGTCCAGAGTGGACCAGTTCCTTCGGAAGCCATACTGGATGTTAGAGAGAAGGTCATTTGATTCTAAATACCACATTAAATGAAAATTAACCATTCTCGAAAATTAACCATTCTATCTAGGATTTTGCACAGACAGCTAGTCAGAGCAATAGGACGATAATAAGAGTAGTGACTTTAGGATCCTTTCCTGGCTTAGCAAAAGCAAGAACGATTGCCTTGCGCCAGGAATCTGGACCTGCCCTTCAATAAAGATTCTCTTATATAGAAGGAGCAGGTGATCCATAGATTTTGGTGAAAGATGCTTAATCATTTCATAATGGATGCCATCTGGTCCAACAGTACTTGCCCTGGAAAGAGTGATAGCTCTTTTCAGTTCCTGTATAGTGAATGCCCCGTTGTAGGGATAAAGGCTCTTTGACTTAAAATTAAGTGCCTGTTTTTCGATTTTATGTTTCAGGACCAAGAACTCTGGGGAATACGAAGATGGCGCAGACATGTTACAGAATGTTTCCCCAAGAGAATTGGCTATTGCAGTTGGATCTGCTATAATGCATCCATTATAATCTAGGATTGAAGAATTGTGGGATGTATATTTACCCTTCATTTTCCAGATTTTGTCCCAGACCAACTTAGTACTAGTGGACTGAGTAATTGATGAAGTAAAACGGATCCACGATTCCTTTTGACTCTGACGGCGGATGTAGCATGCTTTGGCTCATTTAAAGGCTATAAGGCTATAAAGGCTATAAGGTTGGCTGTAGTAGGATATCATCAGAATATCCCACAGGCTTTGTTTTGTGCCTTTTTTGCTGCTGTGCATTGTGAATTCCACCATGGTTTGGGAAATGGTGAAAACGGGGCAGATGTTTTTGGAATTGCATTCACAGCTGCTCGGACGGACAATATTTTCTGTGATGTACGTGACTGCATCATTGATAGGCTCCTGACTGACGGTACTGAGGTCAAAATTTGCCTGATGTTGGAAGGCAGTCCGGTCGGCCTGATCAAACTTCCACAGTGGTAACCTGAAAGGAAGACACGGTCTCCCACTGTGTAACGAGGTTATCACAGGGAAGTGATCACTTCCGTAGGGTTCTCCTCCACTTCCCAACTGAGTGAAGTGAGTAAAGAAGGGGAGCAGATAGAAAGATCAATGGCAGAAAACGTACAGGTAGGCATGTGGAAGAATATGTTGGTTCCCATATTTAGAAGGGAGAGGTCATTGTCATTTAGCATATGCTCTATGACTCGTCCCCTTCCATAATTGCTAGCACTACCCCACAGGGTGTTATGTCCATTAAAATCCCCGAGAAGTAAGAAAGGGGAAGGCAACTGCATTACAAGATCATCAAGGTCTTCCTGAGAGATGTCAGTCCCAGGTGGCAAATAAATAGATTTGTTATTTGGTTTTTTTTAATAGCATTAGCAACTAAGGCCATATTGCTCTGGGATATGCGGTGGTCATTCCTTGACCTTTCCGCATCCTCCGTATTTGGTGGTGACGGGCTCGAACCCCAGTCTAATCCAGAAGCGTGTGCTACGCACTGCTGCTCCTCCCCACCTGGCTACGGAGGTGCCCAAATAAATAGAGCAGACAGTTAATAAAAATCCCGCTGTAAGGCAAACTGCAACAGCCTCTATGCTGGTTGTAAGTAGCAAAGGCTGAACTGGGGTCTGGTTGCCAACAAGGATTGTCACCCCTCCATGAGTAGGACTATCCGCAATTCTGTCCTTACGAAAAAATGTTATGTTATGCATGGTGGGGTGATCATTTGCCTTTAGATAAGTCTCGTGCAAGCAAAAGAAAACTGGCTCGTGGTTTTGCAGGAGAGCCTGAATGTCATCAGTATTTCGCCAGAATCCACAACAATTCCAATGTAGGAATTTAGCCATTATTTTGGCATCAGGCGGCTTCCGAGGTGCTGAGGGCTTATTTTTGTCAGTCTTGGATTTATCTTTTTTGGGAAAGTATGGACGCTGACCCGTGTCCATTTCTTCCTCCACAAAGAGTTCCAAGACTGATTCGTCCAGTACCTGCTTATCTTCTACATCCATTGTTTCTGATATCACGGGTGGTTCTTCTGATCATTTTGGCTTTTCTTTACCACTTGATTTTGGTAGTGGTGGAGCCCTAGGAGGTACGGATAAAGGAGTAGCAGCTGACTGTGTTTTTTTGGTGGACTTTTCTGAACGCAATAAATAGCGTGCAATCGGAGTGAATGACTCTCGAGGTGGTACGGTCATCTCAGTTTGTGTACTGATAGTGCACTTAGCAGAAACCTTCTGGGCATAAGAAGGTTTCCTGCTATTTATTGGTTGAATACGTTTTCTGGCCTCTGGGTAGGAGATATTCAGCTCTGTTTTTAATTTTTGGATTTCTTTATCATCCTTCAACCGCTGACATGCTCTAAAATAGGCGGGATGCTCACCTTGCCAGTTGACACAGGTCAGTTTTGAAACTGAGCATTCTTTGCTCTCGTGGTCTTTAGCACCACATCAAGCACAGGCAGTGTTACCACGACAAGATGTTTGTGAGTGGCCGTATTTTTGGCATCTAAAACACCTCAGTGGGTTTGGAATGTAAATCCTCACTGGGCAGTTTAGATAGCCTGTCTTGATGGAACTTGGAGGCCGTGTTCTGTTCAATGTGAGGATAAGAACTCGGGTAGGGACGAGATTCCCATCCTTTCGTATCGATATTCTCTTGACATCTGTCACTCCTTGGTCTTTTAATTCATAGCAGATCTCTTCTTCAGAGACATGAAGAAGGTCCCACTGTGATATAACACCTCTTGAAGAATTCAGAGTTTTGTGAGGGGCTACGGTGATAGGTATTCCCTCTATGAATGTAGAGTTCAAGATTTTTGCCGCTTGTTTTGTGATGGAAGCTTCGACCAAAAGGTCGCCAGAACGCAGTAATTTAACGGATTTTGGCAAACCTGCTAACCCTTCTAATCCTTTCTGAATAAAGAAGGGCGAATGGAGAATATGGAAGAGTGGCGACACTGATGGTGGTGTGTCCTCAGTTCTGGCTCTTTTTACGGAGATGTTATCCGTGCTATCATCTTGATTAGGTAGGGGCCTTGTTACGGCCCCAGAAGAATTAGAATTTATAATACTCATAAGAGTAAGATAAAAATTTCTGATGCCCTAAGTAACTCACCCACCACGGAGCCCTACGAGGGGATGCCCACTCGTGAACTAGCAAGTAGTGCATACACGAATGGGACGCCGAGTTCGCTTAGGAGCACCATACCCACGTTTCCAATAAGCCTTGATCCCGTCCCAGGACCAAAGGGAGGGAGACTTATTGGAACGCAGTTGACCCAAGCAGTAAGAACCACCCGCTGATTGATCCCAGTCAGGCCGGGACCACCTTTCTTGTCGAAGCAGGGGTCAAAGTGGTGTATCAAGGCTGAGCCCCTCAACCACCAGGATCCCCCCTTTCCGAATTTCCACGGGTCGCGCCGCACAGCTGCACACGCCAGATTCCAGTGATGTAACCCTGGAACCAAGGTATGGGAGTTGGATCCCAGTGATGCTAATCTAGAAGACAGCATCACTGGGAGGTCCCCTAACCATGTACAGGTGCCCACGTCGAGGGGCTTCGAACCAGGCAACAGGGAGGCAGGAGCAGTGCCACTAAAGTGATAAAGCAGTATGAAAGTTAGTATTTTAGTTTAAAGGGGGGGGGGAAAGTGGTTTTTCTTTCTGAAACTTATAATTCATAAGACTAAGTTTGCTATTGATTAATGGGAATGCAAGAAAATTTTTACAACTGAACAAAGCTGTACCCTTTGAGAACACGCTCTAGAAATTAGTCAAAGAATCACATGATCACTATAACACTTGGTGCCCGGGGGCCCCTAGCCAGGGCTGAACATTTCTCAGTCATAACAGCTGATGTGCAAACAGGACATCAAATAATAATAATTACATCGCAATCACCTTGAACATTTTCAAACTTCCATATCATATTTTTAGACATTGATTAACAACACTAAAATTACCTATAAAATCATACTAGGTAGTTTTAAATGACTGTTTTGAGGTAATGTTCCACCGCAAACCATGCTCCTCTATCCCCAATATCATGTTCATTTACTGCTTGCTCTGAGAATGCAAATTCATAGTTTACAGATTGATAGATGATGAGATAATGTGTAGAATGAAGAATATTACTAGTCAATTTCATGATAGTACATGTTCATTCAAAATAATTTGCATTTTCGTGGATCATTTAAAATGATCACCCTGTACAAAGACCCATCAAACAAGAAGAGAACGTGGTTCTCAAACATTTTATAACATTTGGTTAGAACACTAGAACCTCTTTAAATTAAGAAAATGGATTTTATAAATTCTTATGGCATCTTCTCTAGAATAAACAAATTTATTTATTTATTTATCATATATAACATGACAGGACAAATTCATTTCAAGCAAATATTTTATTATTTTTACATAATGCAAAAACATTTTAAAACATATTGTTATGCATTGCATTTCATATGTTATGTTCTTACAAAACTCTATAATCTTTTTGGGTAATTACTCTAAGAGACATCTACTAGTTAGCTAAATATAAATTATTTAGCAAACTATGTAGCTGTTTGCCCTGAATTGTTAAGAGGATATACTACTTAAAAATTGTAATATAATAACACACAGTAACTTTTTTTTTAAATAGATTTTTAATTTTAAAAATAACGAAAACCTTCTGAGATTGGTCCATCGTCTCGGAGATTTTCCAATATTACTACTAGTGAAGGGCACAAAATCAACAAACATGTAGATCTAATCAATATTACAAATTTATAATCAGAATGAATTTGAGAAACTATTTTCCCTCCTGCCTGATGCACATGTTTTATTGCACTGGGGAGAGGGGGGGGAGAGAGAGAGAGAATGAGTTAGTTCAAATTGGCTGTCTGTAGTTTAGGTGGGTAGGTTTAGATTTTAGTAATCATAAGGTCACTGAAAATCAGCTCTCATTTTAGCAAGTGAAGTTCAGCAAACACATTCTTAGTCCAGAGCTACACAATGTAGCTCAAATATATATATGGACATGATAAAGCAATCAGATACATACTCTGAAAAATGGCAAAGAAGCTTCTTGATTGCAGATTCATAATATTCTAGTCTGATGCTCTATTTAACTAACTGGGCAAATGGGATGAGAAGTGGCAGCTGAAGTTTAACATTGACAAATGCAAAATACTGCATATAGGTAGCAATAACCCAAGAGACCAGGCCTCCGTAGCCAAGTGGGGAGGAGCGGGAGTGCAGTAGCAATAACCCAAGAGACCAGGCCTCCGTAGCCGAGTGGGGAGGGGCGGGAGTGCAGTAGCACACGCTCTTTGAGTAGACCGGGGTTCAAGCCCCTGACTGCTGAATACGGTCGATCTGCCAACCAGCACTGGACCAGCGTGGCAGATTATGGTCCATTTCCCTCAGCATGAATTGTTGAGGAGGCTTCCATCCCAGTGGGTTGATAATGGCTGCACTTTACTTTTACTTTTTAACCCAAGAGAAACATACCAACTGTGTGGCACTACACTCAGAGAAGTGGAAAGTGAAAAAGACCTGGGGGTAATTGTGCAGTCAGATATGAAGTTCGCTGAGCAGTGCAGATGGGCTGCCAGGGCAGGTCATGGAGTCTTGTCAATGATATATAGGAATTTTGCTAGCAGAGACAAGGAGGTGATTATCCCATTGTACAAGGCAATGGTCAGACCACACCTTGAGTACTGTGTACAGGTCTGGAGGCCTCATTTTAGGAAGGATGTAGAGTTGCTAGAACAAGTACAAAGAAGGGCAACGAGATTGGTGAGTGGAACAAAGGTGTGCCTTACCAAGAAAGGCTTAAGTTCTGCAAATCACCTCGCATGTGCCGACTCTCCAGGCACATGGTCACCTCATATGTGCCTGGAGAGTAGGCATATGCAAGGTGACTGATTGAGGTGTATAAGGCCTTGAATAGGTTGAGCAAGCTGAATGCTGATGGAATTCTTCCTCTTGCTCAGATTAAGAACCAGAGGGGCATAGATTCAAAACTGAGAAAAGACAGTTGTAGAATAGATGTATGGAAATCTGCCTTTAGCCAGCGGTTAGTTGATTGGTGGAACAGACTTCCATCTTTTGTTGTGGAAGTTGATAGCCTAAATAAATTTAAGGCTGAGCTGGACAGGCATTTGGAACAAATGGAGGAGTGAAATGGGAGGGTTTTTTTTTTGGTTGATGCTGCATAAACTTGCTTTCTTGCATCGTATGCCTCTACTAATGCTAATGTTTTCTATACATGAAATAATCATAAGAAGTATTTAACATTTTGTATTTTGATAGCAAAATGAAAAATATGCATACACACACATACATACCTGTTAATATCCTTCCAGATATTTGCAGGAGACAATATGAGACAAGAATATTGAGGCAAGATAAAATTTATATGTTTATCAATTGGTTCTGACACTTGAAGACAAACATCAGTTAAAATAGTTGCATTATCAGTCCTAAAAAATGTAAAATAACAAACTGCATGAATATCTTTAAAGCAAATAAAGTTACCCTTAAAATAAAAATACAGTTTCTTATTAAACAATTTAAATAAGCCAAACTTCTTTTATCAAATATATTTAGTGTCTACAGCATTTCTAATAGTAGAAAAAACAATAATATAAAGCTGTGGAAGTTACTCAAGCCTCTCAACTAAGAAAACACACACACACACACACACACACACACACACACACTTGGGAAAAAAAACATTAAAAAGATTGTGGCTAAGTGATACTTTTCAACATAGTCCTCTTTGAAATCAATACACTTTTATCACCAATGCTGCAATGTGTTGATTCCAACTATGAACAAAGTTTTCTTTTGGGCCTCCAGGCCCAAAATGCTGCTATGGCAATGACAGACATGTTGTTGTTGTTGTTATGTGTTATGGAGGTTTAATGGCACAGAAGCTGCTATGGCTATAATGTGCCTATTCATTTATTATATAAAGAGATAAGAAATTTCCATAAAGAAAAAAAAAATTCCGAAATCAGAACTGATTAAAAAGCCCGGTTTGCCTGAGGAAGTTAAAAAATTCAGAATCATTTGCGTTATCACCAATGAGATTTTCAAGAGTTATTGGTTTACGAAGGTTAACCAGTGAGAGCAAGGTTGAAGTTCTGTCTTTTTTATAGTAGGGGCAGTCAATGAGAATGTTTCACAGTCAGAGTTATAGAACAATGGGGACACTGTGGTGGATCATCTCCAGTGAGCAAACATAGGTGGTTATTAGCATTAGTAGAGGCATATGATGCAAGAAAGCAAGCTAATGCAGCATCAGCCAAACAAAAAAAAAAAAAAAAAAAAAACAAAACCCCTCCCATTTCATCCCTCCATTTGTTCCAAATACCTGTCCAGCTCAGCCTTAGATTTATTTAGGCTATTAGCTTCCACAACAAAAGATGGAAGCCTGTTCCACCACATCAACTACCCGCTGGCTAAATGCAAATTTCTGCACATCTATTCTACAACTATCTTTTCTCAGTTTGAAACTGTGCCCCCTCAGGTTCTTAGTTTGAGCAAGACAAAGAATCCCATCAGCATTCAGCTTGCTCAACCCATTCAAGGCTTTATACACCTCAATCAGACCACCTCGCAGGTGCCTACTCTCCAGGAGAGGTGATCTGATTGAGATGTATAAGGCCTTCAATGGGTTGAGCAAGTTGAATGCTGATGGGATTCTTTGTCTTGCTCAAACTAAGAACCTGAGAGGGCACAGTTTCAAACTGAGGAAAGACAGTTGTAGAATAGATGTGCAGAAATTTGCCTTTAGCCAGTTGATTGGTGGAACAGGTTTCCATCTTTTGTTGTGGAGGCTAATAGGCTAAATAAATTTAAGGCTGAGCTGGACAGGCATTTGGAACAAATGGAGGGATGAAATGGGAGGGTTTTTTTTTTTTTTTTGTTTTTTTTAGCTGATGCTGCATATGATGCAAGAAAGTTTGCTTTCTTGCATGGTATGCCTCTACTAATGCTAATAACCACCTGCATTTGCTCACTAGAGATGATCCACCACAGTGTGCCCATTGTTCTATAACTCTGACGGTGAAACATTCTCATTATGACCTATTCTTGCTCTTGAAAGGACTACTTCTTCTTGTCTAGATGTACAGACACTGGAGCGCAAAATTTTCGGATCCTGTTTAAACTGAAAAAGTTTATTATTAGTCTGAGAGTGCCAGAGGGCTGTCCATTCTGATAGGCGTGCAGCATTAATGATCAATGTATAGTCTGATGCTGGAACACGGATATTGGTTAAATTAAGGGGGGATAGATTTTTCACAGCTTGATCAGCCAGTTCATTGCCCAAAATACCAGAACGGGCCTGAATCCAACAGAAAGTGACCCGTTGATGGCATTCTTCAATCTGCAGTAATAATCTTCTATTTTCATTTATAACAGGGTGAACTTTATCTGAGGAATAACACAATGCCTTGATTGAGCTGAGGGAATCAGTATAAATAACAGCTTTTAAAGAACAGTCGGAACAGAGATTTTCTAAGGCTAGTTTAACTGCATATAATTCCGCTAAGAATATACTGAATTCAGATGAGAGGGATGCTGAAATAATAATATTCGGAAACACTGTGCTCCATTTGAATTAAATTTAGACCCATCTGTATAAATTGGGGGAAAAAAAAATCAATATATCGTTGAGTGTGAAGTACTTGAAGTTGTTTGACAGTGGATGCTGGTAAAACATTCTTTCCCCATTGGCAGAGTTGAGTGTCACGGGGATGTATAGGAGGAGGATCCCATGGTGGTTGAATGCAAGTTTCTATATATTGTACGGAATGGATGGAAACATTTCAAACCTGCACAGTTCAAGAAGGTGAAGACCAGCTGGCTTTACTATGCTAGGCTTATTTCTGTAGAGGTTTTCTAATGGTGGATTGAACAGGCATGACTGAATGGCATGTGACACACAACATTGTATCTTAACAGCATACTTCAGTAACAGTGCTTTCCTATGTAAACTTAGTGGGGGCTCATAAGCATCAATGAAGAGACTGTGTGCTGGCGATGTTCTGAATGTACCAAGTACAATTCGCAAAGCACTGTGTTGAACTGGACCAAGCCAGCACAATGCACTCACTCTGGCAGAATCATAAATGGCAGCTCCATAATCCAGACATGATCTGATTAAAGCCTTGTATAGACGAAGCAGGAAGGTATGATCTGCATCCCGTTTGGGCAGATATAGCTCTGAGTATGTTCAACTTTCTTAGACAGCAAGTATGCATATTTTTAATATGATCTAAGAAGTTTAATTTGTTGTCTAGGATTAATCCTAGAAATCGGATGTTATTAGTGACTGGGATGGAAATATTAGAGATTTGAAGTTCAGGATCCAGGTGAATCTTGCATTGTCTACAGAAATGGATAGCAACTGTTTCCTGCTGCAAGAGTCAATAGCCGTTGAGGCTGGCCCATTGCTGTATTTTATTGAGATATTTGAAGTTGTCTTTCAATAGATCTGTTTTGGGAATGGCAGGAGACAGAAAGGTCATCTGCATAAAGGTAAGTTTCTACTGTATTTGGAAGTTGTTTTGTGATTTCTATTCTAAGAGTGAAAAGAGTACACTCAGTACTGATCCCTGAGGAACACCTTGAATAAACATTGTAGAACGGGCATGCTGGTATGATCTAGTAATCAAACTTGAAATGATCTAGTATGTAGAAAATTCTTCACAAATATAGGAAGGTTGCCACATAGACCAAGACAGTAAAGATCACTAAGTATGCCATGCCACCAGGTAGTGTCAAAAGCCTTCTCTATTGAAACCATTACTAGGTGTTCGTGTTTAAAAAAAAAGACATTACGAATGGCAAACTCAGCCTTAACCATAAGATCCAGGCATGACCTGTTTTGATGAAAGCCATATTGAGTATGGTCCATTAGCTGTTCTGACTGTATGATCCAGACGAGCCTACTGTGGACAATTTTTTCAAGGATTTTGCCGAGACAGCTTGAGAGAGAGAGATATCAGTCTATAGCTAATGGGGTTGTTGGATCTTTTCCAGGTTTTAGGAACACCAAAACAGTAGAATAATGCCAAGAAGCTGGATAAATATTTTCTAAAAAAATACGGTTGTAAAAGACCAGGAGGAGGTGCAAAGCTTTGTCATCACAATGTTGTAGCATGACATAATAGATCCCATCTGGTCCAGCAGCACCATTGTGGGCTGTTCTAATAGCATGCAAGAGTTCAGAATATTGCAGAGGTTTGTTATATGGCAGAAGATGGGCAGTTTGAAAGTTAATAGAATGCTGTTCTGATGCATTTTTAATTTGCTGAAAAGATGTAGTATAAGCTGATGCTGCTGAGATTTCAGAAAATGTATTGCCCAAAGCATTAGCTATATCCAAAGGAGATAGCTCTTGCCCATTCCAGGAGAGGATTGGTGAAGGTATGGTTGAAAACTTATCAGAAAGCTTTCTAATTTTTTTCAAAATTACTTTGCTGTCAGTGTTTGTGTTAACGCTGGATGCAAAATGTGCAAAACGGGTCCAGGATTCCTTATTGGCTTGCTTTTGTATGAAATGTGATTTTGCCTTTGACTTCTTATAATTTATCAGATTGGTTGTGTTTGGATATTGCTGATACAAATTCCAGGCTTTATTTTTTGCTTTTGTGCATTCGTCATTCCACCAATAATTATAATGCTTTCGGCCTGGGGGATTTGATAACGGTATTAGTTCTTGGCCACATTTAGGAGATGCAACGATGTATTCTGTCACGTCATTAATAGGCTGGAGACGGATTTTTTCCTCATCGAAAGATATTGATGATTGGAATTTTGCCAGTTTGTTGGGCAAATTCCCATTTTCTGCACGGTTGAACTAGAGGAGTCTGTGCTATCAAGAAGTTGCATACTATTGGGAAGTGGTCACTGCCCATGGGTTATTTATTACGTACCACTCTATGGTCAGAACCAGTACTTGAAAACAAATTGAGAGATCTATTACTGAGGTATGTCCAGTTGGAAGCTGTATGTGTGTGGATGCCCAGTATTAAGTATGGTGAGATTTAGTCCGTCTAAAAAGGTTTCAATTAGTCGACCCCATCTATCTAATTTAGTAGCACCCCCATAAGGGGTGGTGCCCATTAAAGTCCCCTAATATACAGATTGGTGGAGGTATCTGTAAGAAGAGGTCTTCAAGATCTTTTGAAGAGTAAAAATGGTTTGACTGTAGGTAGATTGAGACAAGTGTTACTGCAATATGGAGAGTTATATTGCAACAGCTTCTATTTCCGTTTAAAGTGGTATATGTTTAGTTGGGATCTTTGAATTTACTAGGATTGCCACACAACCATGGGCAGCATTAGCTGTATTTCAATCTCTTCAATAAAGGCAATAGTTCTTTATCGAAGGAGAAATTTTCAAGGTTAGGTAAGTTTCCTGAAGACAAAGGGCAACTGTAAAAATTCAATTAATTAGATCTTGGATATCGTCTCCAGATGTTTCTATATGACAAAGGGAGACAATTTACTCATAGGCTGACTACTTAAAGAATGGATGGAAATCCATGTCTACATGGTCTGTATTTGCTATGTTTGCTCCTTTTAGCCCTTGGCAAGAGGACTTATCTGTCAAGGTTTCCGGCCCCGCCACTGAGAGGCAGTAGCAGTGCCGCTAGGAGGCCAAGCAGTTAAAGTGTTAGTTGGTTAGTGAACTAGAAATATATGGATAAATAAAGAAAGGTAGGGTTCCTTTCTGTGTTCTAACTTGTGGCTTTTCAAGTATAGAATGGTTTAAAAAATAAGATTGCTAAGAGAAAAGTAGGAACTCAGAAATAACTTTAGTTGCTTTTGAATATCACTCTATGGATCGCAGGATTTTGCTTGGCCTCGAATTCTCTTGCACCCGGGGCTGACAGACTTGTGAGCATGTGCATTTTCCTGGTGGAACAGGATCCGTTTGCTGAATTCCCCTCAGCATTTGTCTTTGCTGTCTTCAGACAAAGCCACACACACAGTCTAAGTAATATGGCCGTGACTGTCAAGACTTTCTGAAGGTAATCCACTAGCAACATTCCATCGGCATCCCAAAAACCGATGCCATCACCTTGCCAGCAGAAGGAATTGACTTGCCTTTCACTGGAGAGGAAAAGAGCTAAGTTTCCACTGTTTGGACTACTCCTTTGTTCCCTGGCTGACTGAAAGTGATGGATTCACATCTCATCTCATTCATGGTGACAAACTTTGCAAGGAAATTTGCTGGATTTGTTTGAAAATGATGCAAATGTTCACTTGACTCGTGCAATTCTGATCTACTGTCAACTACTTCAGAATCCATCATGCTGGCATCTTTTTTGTAGCAAGAACCTTTGATACATGTACGAGGAATGCCCAAGATGATGGCAATGTACCAAACTATCACTCACCACCAAGTCATGTACACTACCAACAACTTCTGGAGTGGTGGAAATTGCAAGTCTTACATCCAGGCTTTCCCACCCTCATTTAAATTCTGATGCTCCCTTTTTAACCATGGAATAGGAAAAGCATCCTCCCCAATACTGTAACCATAACCTCAATAATTGCCTTTGGAGATAGTCCCTTTTTCCCAAATATCAGATGATTGCAAGGTGACTGATTTTGTTCATCTTTCCTCACTCTCACTACTTTGTTGACTTCAGGACCTGTAATTAAAAAAAAAAGACAATACTGAAACTGCATGACACTTTGTGGGTTACTATTTCTATTTGAAGTATCATACATTAAGCACAGAAATTTTTAACACTTCCACCATCACTAATTCATTCTCAAGCCACAAACTTTTCAGCTGCTCCTCATATATACAGTCGATTCCGGTTTTTGGGAAACATCGAAACTAGTGCATTTTGGCCCGATTAAGCGGCTGCCCCAATTATCCGAAGTTTCACATAAAAAAAAGTTAAAAATGCAATGGACTCCTGCTTTACAATTGGTTCACTGTACAGTCAAATCACGTTACGATGGAGTCACCATAGTAAAGTACCGTTCACTATACGATGTGTAGTAAGTGCCGGTCATTGTGATCACGTTTGTGAATTAAATTTGAATTCTATTAAACAGCGATTCTAATTAGAGAAAATAGGAGGAATATAATCCATAGGCTATAAAAGTAAAGATATATTAAGCACAAATTTGCCCTTTATTACCTTACCAATTAAAAAATTAAATGATATGTGAAAATTGGAAGAATATACATGATAATCGGAATAATTAATACGTACTGTAATATGTACATACTAACTAGTATGTACATATATGATTTGACTGTACAGTGAACCAATTGTAAAGCAGGAGTCCATTGCATCTTTAACTTTTTTTTACGTGAAACTTCGGACATTTGTGGGTGGGGGTTAAAATTTAAAACAGTAAAAAGATAAGCAATCAATAACAAAGAACACGGCACACACAAATTGCAAGTAACAAGGCATGCGCAAGTGAGAACAGAGTAGTTACGAAGCTTTAAAAATAGGAATGAAGAGAAGATTCTGAAAATTAATTTTTTTTATATGATTGAAGATTCCATGGAAGTGTAAACACATTTCACCATAATAACCCACAAAATTCCAGCTGTCTGTATTATCGCAAATTCAATAAGATCAAGTTTACTATCCGTTTATGAATGATTGCACTAACAGAAAAGCCCAATAAACAGGTGACTGCTAATTGTTTTATGGTTGTGACCTCCAGTAATCTGACCGAACCACATGGTATGGCTGGAGACAATAGTAGGGTAATCTCCAGTGTTGCGATCTCCTGCCCCGATTAAATGGTATGTTGTCCCAATTAAGGAGAAGTAAACCATGGCTATTTTCTCGATTGGGTTCTGTTTTTTTAAGATTTGCCCCAAATAAACAGCTGCCCCGATTAATTGGTGGCCCAAATAACCGGAATCCACTGTGTGTGTGTGTGTGTGTGTATATATATATACACATATATATATATATATATATATATATACACATATATATACAGTAAACCCCCGCTATTCGCAGGGGTTACGTTCCTGAGAAATGCCGCGAATACCGAAAACGTGAATACTGAGTTATGGCTCCCATAGTAATAAAGGGGTTCCGTTCCAAAGTATGAAATATATAAGAAAAACTAGTCTAAAATTTTGTCTATGTATGTATTATATGTACCTTCATAATATGACTATGTACATAGACAGTACATAGTGAAATGCAAGCATATGGCATTGAAATGAAAATAAGAAACAATTTAATATTAAATGTAATATTTATTAGATTGTTATTTGGTTTTTTAGGAGCATTAGCAACTAAGGCCATATTGCTCCGGGATATGCGGTGGTCATTCTCTGACCTTTCCGCATCCTCCGTATTTGGTGGTAATGGGCTCGAACCCCGGTCTAATCAAGAAGCATGTGCTACACACTGATGCCCCTTCCCACCGGGCTACGGAGGCGCCTATTTATTAGAAATTTCAAACAAATGTTTCAAAGCAGCGCCTTTGCTAGCTAAAAAACTTATCCCGCCAGTGCTATCACCAGTTTCGCTAAACTGTTGATAAAGGAGTTTTGCCTTTTCACGAATGATGAGTGAAATTAACGAAATTTTATTTTGAGTTCGGTTTTCTACCCACAGATTTAAAGCTTTTTCCATTTTTTCTAATTTAACATCACGAGTTACAGAGCAAATTTTTGAAGCAATTAGCGCGTTTTCACGGACACTATGGCGGATTTTTCTTCCGATTTCTTGATTGATCATACCGTTGACTCATTGATTTTATAATGTTTTGCCACTGAGGAGACACTTTCACCATTAGAAATTTTATCTAATAACTCAATTTTATTCGCTAATGTCATCACCTTCTTTGATCTTTTCACATTTCCCTTGTTATTCGTAGCCATATTTTTGTACGGGTTAGAAAGAACTTGTCCACAATAAAGTCACTTTCTTCCATTAACACACTAGAAAAAGTCTGTTTTACACTGCAAAACGGTAGATTTATCACTTTTATAAGCATATCACTTTATAAATTGATAAATTTATTCAATTTATAAGCATATACAGTAAATTAAAAGCAAACGACGAAACCTTCCATGAAAAGAGCATAACACATACTGAACAAGGATTAGCGAGAAACATCCACGCTTGCGATTTTGTCACCCCTCTCCCCTCACCCACTGAGCGCTGTTTTGATCGGGAAAGATAATTTTAGCCACGCCCATGTTTTTTTATGGCGGAAAATGTTCACGGTGCTTTAAAATTCACATTTTTTAGGTTTCATTTTTTATATTAAATCAGTGACCGCAAATGCAGATACCGTGAATAGCGGGGGTTTACTGTATATATATATATATATAAACGAATATTAAATGTAACCCCTTAAAGGTAATGTTTAAAAAGTTATAGGATAAAGAGGTATTCAGTTGATAAAATAGTTTCAGTGAATGAAAGCACAAAACAGCATTAAAGGATGCAAGAGTATATATAAGTTTGTATTAATATATTGAATAAAGTATGCATAAATGGATGTGAAAGTTACACAAAGTGCAGTAACTTGAAGGGTGAGGAAAGTAGAAAAAGAAGTGTAGTAGATTTGTGAAAGGTGAAAGAATGCTAATATCCTAAAGGTTATGTGAATTAAGAGAATTGTTTTGTTGTTGTTGTTTGTTATTTGATTTTTAGGGGCATTAGCAACTAAGACCATATTGCTCCGTGAATATGCAGTAGTCATTCCCTGACCTTTCCGCATCCTCCGTATTTGGTGGTGATGGGCTCGAACCCCAGTCTAATCAAGAAGCGTGTGCTGCGCACTGCTGCTCCTTCCCACCTGGCTACGGAGGCATCCATTAAAGAATTATGGGCTGAATTACCAAGCCAATAGAAAGTGGAAGAACTGTAAAATAAAATTAGTACATCAAAATGCTAATAAAATAAAATACAAATAAAATGAAAAAAAAATGAAAGTGGTATAGTTGTCATCAGATATGGGGGAAATGTGTTCTAAATATCTTTCTCCCCATATCTGATGATAGCTATACCACTTTCGTTTTATTTGCATTTTATTATTTATTTTTATTTTATTAGCATTTTTATGTACTAATTTTACTTTACTTTCTATTGGCTTGGTAATTCAGCCCATAATTCTATTAATTCATCATAACTTTTAGGCCTTTAAGATATTAACATTTTTTCACCTTTCACATATCTACAAACACTCCTTTTTCTACTTTCTTCACCCTTCTAGTTACTGGCACTTTGTGTAACTTTCACATCCATTTATGCATACTTTATTCAATATGCAACGTACAAGTTAGGGCAAATGCATCATATTAGTACGCAGCTAAACTCTGAATTAGCACAAATATGCAAAGGCGGCATCGTTTAAGTTATATCTCATATTGTGAATACCTTCACAACAAGTTTCCATGATATTGCACTACTTCAATACCACCACCTTTAGAGTGAATGGATCGGAGTTCCCCCCCCCAGTTTTGGCTGATGCTGCATAAGCTTGCTTTCTTGCATCGTATGCCTCAACTAATGCAAATGCTAATATTCTGATTAAATATTTAAGCAGAATATTTGCGATTTAATTTTAAATATTTGCACAAAATGCCCAATATCAGCCAAAAGAGTAACAGCACTCAAACAGGAATATTATGCTGCACAAAAATGTTGGCAAGTAAAAAGGGAAAAAAATCCACAAGGATTAATTACTGATCTCAATCAGAACTTACAGACATGTATGTTCTTCTCAAGCAACAAAGCCTGGCATATTTTATGAGTTTAATATGCTTTCTAGTAAAAACAAGTTCCCATGCTGACAATTATCAATGGTCAACCTGCTTTTTACATACCCTTATAGAAGAATCTTAGAAGAGAGAGATAATGCCACATTTAAGAGGGCACCAATGCCTTCAAGACACAACCTCGCTGAATAATATGTGCACAGGTATATATTGCTCAAATAGTTTCTACTCTACTGCATAAAACAATTTGCATCTTACAAAATAATTGATAAGAAATTCTCCAATTCTTGCCTTTACATTCACTGAATTTGACTAGTGAAGATTTCTGGGTATTCGAAAGGCAGTGTTTACAACATTCAATATGAGGTTTTTGAATTCTCTACAGACTCTCTACAAGAAAGTGTGAACGATATTATTCCTTGTCTACTTAAATTTCAGCAAGGTATTTAACCACAGAACATATTTAATATATTTTATAATGGCAATGTTTATAATTATGTGTTGTATTACAGCATTTATAACTACCCTGTACCTAAAAAGTCATCAGCAAAACACCATATCCAATATACTTAACTAGAAGTAATATTATCTGACATGCTTAAAAGTTTAAAGGTGGATCATAGTCCATGTGTGCAAGGTGAGATATTCCAGTTTCATTTCAGGTAATGGTAAAATGCCAACAACTGAGCAGCATACCAATGTCCAATGTTGTGTGCTATTAAAGAAGTTTCCAACTGTTACACTGTTAAGTTTCCAACTTACACTGTTACAGTACGGTGTTCCACTGTTACGGTGTGAACAGTGTAACAGTTTCCAACTGTTACACTAAGTTTCCAACTTACACTGTTACGGCAAGCATGTAATTGTGATTCATTGAAACAGTGCCACATGAACTAAACATAAACTGGAAACTATCTGAATATACTGAACAGTAGAAAAATAAACACATACTTCACAATATTATATGTTAGGAATTACAGGATTTTAAAACAACTCACTACTTGCCCTAAAGTCATTTGATGATTGGTAACCATTTCCACAATATGAAATGCTTCTGCTAAAGGTCCTCTAAATGCATCAGTGAAAATTAAGTCAGGATGCCACGGGGATATGGCACTTTTAACAACAATTTGCTGAACATACACTACTGGGGGTCCCTGAAACTGGGGTGGAGGAAAAAAATTTATTAAAATATTTTCTTATATTTCACTTTTAACATACATTATTACAAAAATTGCCTTAAAATGTAGTAAGTAAAAACAATTCAATTATCAGTTACTGAAATATGATGACAGTACATAATGAAGCCTCATCACACTGTGATAATTTGAAATTTAAATAAGATGGACAAGTTTTAAGCTCTTCCTTTTTTACCTCCTGAAATATGGATTTTGATAAGCAGAATCCAAATCTGAAGTCATTACCTAACACCCTATCAAATTGTAGCAGGGTACTTAATGATTTTGTAATAACTGAGAGCAAACTGGAGGAGAAATTGTTGAAGTTAAACATAAGAAAAGCACCTGGGGTGGATAGGATCTATCCAGTTATATTAAAGGAGACGGCAAAGCAACTAAGCAAACCCTTAGCCATAATTATGAGAGCATCATTGGACTCAGGGAAGGTTCCCACGGACTGGAGATGTGCAAATGTATCCCCAATTCACAAAGGGGGATCGAAGGGTGACACGAGTAATTACAGACCAGTTAGTTTAACTTCTGTTCAGGGTAAAATAATGGAGTCACTGGTTAAAGATGCATTGCAGGATCATCTAGACAAGACTGCAGCAATAATTCAGACACAGCATGGGTTTGTTAAGGGAAAGTCTTGTCTGACAAATTTGATTGGTTATTATGATGTGGTTACAAAGGAACTGGATGCAAAAAATAATTTTGATATCATATATTTGGATTTCAGGAAAGCTTTTAACACTGTTGCGCATGGAAGACTATTGTACAAATTGGAGCAGAATGGTATTAAGGGTAAGTTGCTACAATGGATAAAAGGATGGTTAAGTGGGAGAAGACAGAGGGTGGTAATCAATGGGTGCTGCTCTTCGTGGACTAATGTTATTAGTGGAGTCCCACAGGGTTCGGTGTTGGGTCCACTGTTATTTTGTATATTTATCAATGATATTGGTGAAGGTATATCAGGCTTAGTGTCGAAGTTTGCAGATGATACAAAGGTTGGCAGGGTTGTTAATGACAGTAATGGCAGTGTGCTACTGAAACAGGATCTGGATAATTTGGGCAGATGGGCTAAGAAGTGGCAACTGAAGTTTAACCTTTACAAATGCAAAGTACTGCATATGGGTAGAAGTAACCCAAGAGAAAAGTACCAACTTTGTGGTACTACACTTAAGGTGGTAGAAAATGAAAAAGATCTGGGAGTAATTGTGCAGTCAGATATGAAGTTTTCTGAGCAATGCAGACAGGCTGTCATGGGGTTTTGTCAATGATATATAGGAATTTTGGAGAAGGGAAGAGGAGGTGATTGTCCCTCTGTATAAGGCAATGGTCAGGCCACGCCTTGAGTACTGCGTACAGGTCTGGAGGCCTCATTTTAGGAAGGATGTCAATTTGCTTGAGCGTGTACAGAGAAGGGCAACGTTGTGGAAGTTGATAGGTTGAATAAATTTAAGGAGGAACTGGACAGGCATTTGGAGGGAATGGTGTGATTTTTTTTTTTTTTTTTTTTGGCTGATGCTGAATAAGCTCATACACTTGCTTTCTTGCATCACATGCCACTGCTACTACTACAAGATTGGTGAGGGGAATGAAGGGATCCTCTTACCAAGAGAGGCTTAAGTTCTGCAAATTACAGTGGCTGGAGACTAGGCACCTGCGCAGTGATCTGATTAAGGTGTATAAGGCCTTGAATGAGTTGAGCGTGCTGAATTCTGATGGGATCCTTCCACTTTTTCAGATTACGAACCTAAGGGGGCATAAATTCAAATTAAGAAAAGACAGATGTAGAATAGATGTGCGGAAATTTGCCTTTAGCCAGCAGGTGGTTAACTGCTGGAACAAACTTCCATCTGTCGTTGTGGAAGTTGATAGGTTGAATAAATTTAAGGAGGAACTGGACAGGCATTTGGAGATAATGGTGTGATTTTTTTTTTTTTTTTTTTGGCTGATGCTCCATAAGCTCATACACTTGCTTTCTTGCATAACATGCCACTACTACTACTACCACCCATTGATGAGAGAAATGTAGGTTACACTTATCGAAACGTTTAATGAAATTTTAACAAGTATTCTAATAAATGGCATAAAAATATTATCAATTATTATTTTTTTCATTTGATTTTTTCTTCAGTAAGGATTATGAGCTGTTTTTTGTTGTTTATTTGGAGCTTTTTTGGCACAAACCCAACTCTGGCAATATGCTTAACTACTGGTATTATATATAGGTTAGTGCAAAAGCCTCATTTTAACATAGCTATCTACCAAAGTAGTTAAATTAATTAATTAAATTGGCATCGTTTTGGTTATATATCTCATATTGTAAATAACTTCAAAACGAGTTGCCATGGTATTGTAACATTAGCATTAGCATTAGTAGAGGCATTTGATGCAAGAAAGCAAGCTTATGCAGCATCAGCCAAAAAAAAAAAAAAAAACCCACTTCCACTTCAACCCTCTGTTCGTTCAAAATACCTGTCCAGCTGAGCCTTAAACTTATTTAGGCTATCAACCTCCACCACAAGGGATGGGAGTCTGTTCCACCAACCAACCACCCGCTGGCTAAAGGCAAATTTCCGCACGTCTATCCTACATCTGTCTTTCCTCAATTTGAATTTATGCCCTCTCAGGTGATTTTTCTGAGCTAGAGGAAGAATCCCATCAGCATTGAGCATGCTTAAACCATTCAAGGCTTTATACACCTCTATCAGATCACCTCGCTGGTGCCTAGTCTCCAGACACTGTAATTTGCAAAACTTAAGCCTTTCTTCGTAAGAGCACCCCTTTGTTCCGTTCACTAATCTTGTTGCCCTTCTCTGTACTCGTTCCAGCAGCTCTACATCCTTCTTGAAATGAGGCCTCCAGACCTGTATACAGTACTCTAGGTGTGGCCTGACCATTGCCTTATACAATGGAATAATCACCTCCTTATCCCTGCTGGAAAAATTCCTGTATATCATTGACAATACTCCAAGAGCTACTACCTGAGTAACTACCTCGAATAAGAAACACTTCACCAATGGAGAAGACTACTGTTACTTATTCTCAGTGGACACCACCATCCAGACGGCACCGTTTCAAAGCTTGTTGGCTTCTCCTCAGTGGGTGGGCAGGTACTCTGGTGCTGCAATAGTGACAACCCAGTTATGAAATATAACTTCACAATATGAGAGATGCCTGATTGTGTGCAGTGATATAGACTATAAAATATTTAAGGGCAAAGGCCTCATGCTACGAGGTAGGATGACTAACATGTTAGTCATTCTACCTCGTAGCATGAGGCCTTTGCCCTTAAATATTTTATTGTTAGTCATTCTACCTCGTAGCATGAGGCCTTTGCTCTTAAATATTTTAGTCTACTGGTATTATGAAACACAATGTTAGTATTAGTAATGGCCACATAGTGCAAGAAAGGTTATGCTGCACCAGCCAAAAAATAAATAAATAAATAATAATAATAAAATAAAATAATAAGAAGAAAATTTTAATAATAATAATAAAAATTAATAAGAGAAAAGGAAATGGACAACCTACATATTTCCTTCCTCCCATAGGTAATCCAGCTGACCTTTGAATTTCCCCAAACTGTCAGCCTCTACCACCCACGTAGGTAACTTATTCCAGTAATTTATAAATCGCTGGCTAAAATAAAACTTCCCGCAATCCAGTCTAAATATCTTCCTGTACCTTTAAATTACAGCCCCTAGTTCTAGAATCATTTATAACCATGAAAATTTGTCCTCATTCATTTTACTTATGCCTCTCAGAGCCTACAACACCTCTATCAAGTCTCCTCTAAGGTGCCTAGTTTCCAAGCTGTGCAACCCACATATTCAAAGTCTTTCCTCATACAGATGCCCTTTTGCTGATCTCACCAGGCGAGTTATCGTCTTTTGACCCTTTCAAGAAGCACAATGTCATTCTTTAGGGGCTTTAGGTAGATGGGTAGTGAGCAGCTCACAAACGATTGAAAAATGGTCACTTCCCATGGGATCATCCAGAGCACACCATTCCTTGATTGGAAACAGAATTGGGGAGCATATTGATAGATTGATTGTAGAAGTTTGTCCAGTTGGTAATTGTATGTGAGTGGGTGCACCAGTATTAAGAACAGTAAGGTTTTGCTTCTCCAGAAAGGTTTCAATTAGTCGGCCATGCCTATCTAATTTAGTCGATCCCAATAAGGCGTCGTGGCCATTGAAATCCCCCAAGAGACAGACAGGGGAAGGTAACTGCATTAGAAGATTTTCAAGATCTTGGTAAGAGATGGTATGACATGGTGGGAGATAGATTGATACTAGTGTTAACGCAATCTGGGCTATCAAATGTATGGCAACAACTTCAATTTCAGTTTGCAAAACAATTTGTTTGGTGAGGATCTTTGTACTGACTAAAATGGCCACACACTTCCACAGGCCGCATTTGAAGTATTACGATCTTGTCGATAGATAGAATAGTTCTTTATGTTGGTAGAAATTTGAGACGTTAGGTAGGTTTCTTGTAGACAGAAACCAACTAGAGAGTAGTGGCTAATTAAGACTTGAACATCATTAAGGTTGCTACAATATCCTCTACAATTCCATTGTAGAATGAAAGGCATTACTGGTGTTTAGTAGTAGAAACTGTATCTGACTGTTTCTTTAATGTGGCTGGCTTATGGCGTTCAGGCTTTGGTTTGCCTTGTTTTGAGAAGAATGGGCGACTAGTGTCAATATCTTCTTCCACATATAATTCTAGGTTTGGGCCTTCTTCTCTGGAGGAGTCAATTGTATCCATAGATGTTTCTTGGATAATCTTTTTTTAAATTTGAGCTTCGATTATTCGACATAGAAGCAATCACTGGGGGAGGAGAAAGAGATGTAACTGCTACTCTAAGTGCAGTATTTACTTGCATGGTTCAAATGTTTCAGGATATTGGACTGTTGCTGAAAGAAAACAGTCCGAGCCCAGTTAGAGATTAAGGTGTTTGAAGGGACTGTAACATCAGTTTGAGTGGACACTGATTGATTTTTTTTGCACAATATTGGCAAACGTACGTTTATTCATACTGGGACCAATTAATTTCAGTGCTTCTTGAAAGCTTACTTTATTTTTGATCTTATATTTAACAATTTTCTTTTCAGTTTTCTATGTCACATGTCCTTGAATAAGCAGGATGGTTTCCTTTACAGTTGAAGCAAGTCATTTCTTTTGCCAAGCAGTCACTTTGGGTGTGGTCAGAGGACCCACAATTAGGACAAACTTGGTTTCCTCTGCACACCGTTTGAGAGTGACCATACCGTCAGTCCTCATATAACACATGTTTACACTACACGAATTCGACCATACACGATTTACGAATAAGGGAATGATATCGTATATAACATGAACCGAATTCGTTTATGCACGAATCACCTTTGTGTTTACAAGAAATGACAGTTGAACGTGGAATCACCCCCCAATTGAATGCAACACAATAGGAATGAAGAAGAGAAGATTCTTAAAATTTATTTATGTTTTTATATCAGTGAAGGGGAAACACTTTTTGTCATAACGTAAAACCCCCACAATTCCAGCAATCGGTATTATCACAAATGAAATTAGATCGAGTTTACTACCCATATATAACAGATTCCACCAGCAGGAACGCAACTGGAAATTGTTTTTACTGTTTTATAGTAGTGACTTCCAGAAATGTGCTTTACTAAAATGTGAGCTAGTGAGGTGATAGTGTTTCTGCCTTAAGTGTTATTTATTCAGTTGCTACACACGTGCAGCTTTGTTTAAGTGTATCAAGCATGCTCCTCATTTTGTAATTGTGTTTTATTCCCTAAAAATTAGTAAAATACTTAAAAGGTGTCAAAAAGGAAGCATCCTGGTGAAGACACTACAGATTCAGATAGAAAAAGAAAAGTAATGTCGACAGACAGAGGCAGACTGATTCAAAAATTCTTACCCGGGAAAATTTGTAGCGGCCTCATACTAGCGTTTATGGCCAAAATCACACCGGCCTCCATCTGGCCAACGGCCCACCAGGGTTTCCGGTGTAAGGTTTATGGTCAGTCAGCCTGTGTCAATAGAGAAAAAAATGTGAAATTGTGAAACGCTTTGAGCGAAATGAAAGAACATGTCATATTGTACATGCTACAGACCTATGTGGGGCAAAGCGAAAACAATTAGAAAGAATGCAGAGAAAATAAAAACTTTCATAGCAGGAACAACTCAGTGAAATAAAATCTATTAGATCAAGACACAAAGAATTGGAAGAGATGGAATGGCTGTCATTTGTTTTTTTTTTTTTTTATGTGAACCCCAAACACGAGAGGTATTAGAACCTATAGTACTTAGTACTACGCTTGGGTCGGATAGAAGATCAAACAGAACATTTGCTTACGATAGAAGCAAAAGCATTAGCAATATTTTATTACATAATGACCATAATAAAATATGTAGTGTATTTCATTACAATTATTTATTGTGTTTGGTAACGTTTTGGTTACAAATGTGTGTTCAATCTTGGGTGGTCGGCACCTAACCCTATTTTTCCCATAGGGCCTGTTATTTATATTGCATGAGGGTTTCTAGGAACAAAACTATCGTGTTATACGAGGACTGACTGTACTTTTGGCACTTAAAACATCTCAATGGGTTAGGAATGTCTCAATGGTCTAATGCGGCAAAACATCTCAATGGTCTAATGCGGCAAAACATCTCAATGGTCTAATGCGGCAAAGTAGATAGCCTACTTTTATCGATGGCAATAGATTTGGCATGTTGTTGTTGGGGTTTAAAGTGCAATGGCTACTTAGGCCATATTGCACTTATGGAAGTGGTGCATACTGTCTGCATTTGTTGATTTAGAAGCAGTTAAATACGGTTACACAATCTTATTCGTTTTAGAAAGGAGAAGAATTCTGCGAGATTTGAATTTGACTATGATATGGCCAAGTGACAAAGGTTCCTTTAAATTTGACAGAAAATTGAAATACATTAGTCGAGCATTATTATATAGAGTACAGTCCAGAAGTATGTGTTTGACTGTGAGTGGTGTATGACAATGATTACACTGGGGAGGATCATTTCTTGACAAAAGAAACAGATGGGTTAAATGAGTATGACCGATTTTGCCTAGAATTACTTCTTCTTGTCTGTTTGCTATAGAGCTAGAAGCCCATAATTTTGGTAAGGGTTTTATTTGGAGTAGTTTATTATGGAATTGTGTTTGCCATGAAGAGTCCATTGATCCTTACATATTCTTTGTATATTCATTTTATAATCTGTGACAGGTACTAGCAGCAAATTCGTTGGGGCTGGGCTGGATGGATTTTTGGCAGCATCATCTGCAATTTCATTCCCTAGTATTCCGGTATGGCCTGGGATCCAGCAGAAGATAACCTTTTGCTGATGCTCTCTAAGACGTATCAACTGTGTTTTGATGAGCTTTAATATCGGGTGAGTAGGCGGGGAATTGTTTTGCAATGCTAATACGGAACCTTGCGAGTCTGTGTATATTATGCTCTTTTGAATTGACATATGGAAGACATTTTCTAATGCAAGCTTTATGGCAAATAATTCAGTTGTGTAGCTACTACACTCTGTCGAAGGAGACTGAGAAATTATTTTATCAGCGAGTACCACTGCTGCACCCGATCCACTCTCAGACTTCGATCCATCTGTATACAGGTCTGGAGGCCTCATTTCAAGAAGGATGTAGAGCTGCTGGAACGAGTACAGAGAAGGGCAACAAGATTAGTGAATGGAACAAAGGGGTGCTCTTATGAAGAAAGGCTTAAGTTTTGCAAATTACAGTATCTGGAGAATAGGCACCAGCGAGGTGATCTGATAGAGGTGTATAAAGCATTGAATGGTTTCAGCATGCTCAATGCTGATGGGATTCTTCCTCTCGCTCAGAATAATCACCTGAGAGGGCATAAATTCAAATCGAGGAAAGACAGATGTAGGATAGACATGCGGAAATTTGCCTTTAGCCAGCGAGTGGTTGGTTGGTGGAACAGACTTCCTTCCCTTGTCATGGAAGTTGATAGCCTAAATAAGTTTAAGGCTCAGCTGGACAGGTATTTTGAACGAACTGAGGGGTGAAGTGGAAGTGTCTTTTTTTTTTTGGCTGATGCTGCATAAGCTTGCTTTTTTGCATCAAATGCCTCTACTAATGCTAATGCTATATATTTTAGCGAAGTCAGGATAATGTTGAGCATGTTCATTGTGTAGCTGTTGGATGGTAAAGTCTGATAGAGTGTTTACTCCACTGGTGGAAATACTTGTCACAACATGGCATGATGACAGACCATGAAGGGTCAGGATCTATAGGATCTTGCAAGATTTTATCGAAGTGTATATCCCAATCTTCTGTTAGATGTTTTAGCCTAATACCAGCAGGCCGAACTGTCTGTGGTTTGTTTCTATACAGGGTCATATACAGTGGATCATGAAGTATTGACTAATTAGGATGGATTACCTGGGTTTGGATCTTGATTGCATAGTTTAACAACATCTTTCTCCTGATATTTAGAGGAGGTTCATGGGCTTCGATATATAAACTTTGCACTGGAGATGTTCTGAACGCACCTAATGCTGATCTAAGAGCTGAATGTTGAATAGGGTTGAGGAGAGATAAAACACTCTCCCTAGCAGAATCGAAAACAGGCGCCCAGTAGTCCAGGCGTGATCTAATTATGGTTCTGTATAGGTGAAGCAGGCTGTAATGATCTGCTCCCCATGTTGTTGCTGATAAAACTCTGAGTATGTTCAGTTTCTTTTGACAGTTTGTCCGGAGATATTCAACGTGTTTTGGGAAGTTTAACTTGCTGTCGAAAAATAACCCTAGTAGATGAATACAATTAGCTATGGGAAGAGGGTGGTTATTCAAGTGGAGCTCGGGCTCAGGATGCATACTGCGTCTGTTACAGAAGTGTATGGCAGCAGATTTCTGGCTAGAAAGTCTATAACCATTTTGTGTCATCCATGTCAGGATGCGATTAATTGATATTTGTAGCTGGCGTTCAATATGATGCATGTTTTGAGAATGACAGGATACTGAGAGATCATCTGCGAAAAGGTACGAATCTACAGTTTTCAGAATGAGTTCAATTATATGGTTCAGTCTCATTGCAAATAAAGTGGCACTGAGAACTGGCCCTTGCGGAATTCCTTCTTCTTGGGTAAAGATCTTAGAGAGGGTTCCCAGGTAACGAACTTGAAAGGATCTCTGATGTAGAAAATTTTTGATAAAGTATGGTAAATTACCTCTCAGGCCAAGAGAATGCAGATCTTTTAAGAGGTCGAATCGCCATGTAGTGTCAAAGGCTTTCTCAACGTCAAGACAGACCATTACGAGATGTTCCTTCTTGACAAAAGCATTTCTAATGTTTGTCTCGGTTTTGATCATGAGATCCAATGAAGATCAATTTTTCCGGAATCCAAATTGGTTGTTGTTAATCAAGTTTTGGGACTCCAGGAACCAAGTGAGACGGCGATGTAACATTTTCTCGAGGGTTTTGCTTAGACAGCTGGCAAGGGATGTTGGTCTGTAATTTTGCGGAATAGAATGATCTTTACCGGGCTTTGCAATTGCTAGTACATAAGAATGATGCCAGGAACTTGGGAAGGTATGTTCGGAAAAAATTCGATTGAAATATATGAGCAGTAAGGAGAGTGATCTCTGTTCCAAATTTCGCAGCATTACATAGTATATCCCATCTGGGCCAGTAGCACTGTTTCTTGAGTTTTTAAGGGATTGTTGCAGCTCAAGCATGGTAAATGGTTTATTAAAAGATAAAGCGGAATTTCGAGTGAAATTTAGTCTCGATTTCTTTGCAACCGTTTTAAGTTTTTGAAATGTTTGATCATAGGCGGTAGAAGAGGACAACTGAGAAAATACGATCCCCAGTGCATTTGCTATTTCTGTAGGAGTAGTAAGCTCTTGTCCATTCCAGTTCAGTAGTGGGGTGGATAAAGAAGGGAATTTACTGTTTAAACATTTTATTTTTCTCCAGATTAATCTGATATCGGTATTTTTATTTACTGATGAGGCGAATTTAATCCAATTTTCTTTTTTCGCTTTACGTCTGATGAAACGGGCTTTTGCTCTAAGACGTTTATAACTAATAAGATCGGAGGTGGTTGGGTGTTTGTGGAAAAGGTTTCACGCTTTGTTTCTCTTTTTTCGCATGATTACAGTCTTCATTCCACCAGTAATTTGTTTTTCGTCTATTTCTTACTTGATATTGAGGAATGGTAGCGGATGCGACTGTCAGAATTTGATTTGTGATGTGCTCAGTAACACTGTCGATGGAAAAGGACTGAATAATGTAGTTGTCAAATGATATGTGCGTTCTGTATTTTGTCCAATCAGCTCTTGAAAATTTCCATTTAATTGGATTTTCTGTTGGGAAGGAACAGGATGTTTGAATTTTGCAGATTATGGGATAGTGGTCACTGCTATAAGGATCGCTTAGAGTTACCCACTCTATACTTGGAGGCGCCTCCGTAGCCAGGTGGGAAGGAGCAGCAGTGCGTAGCACACGCTTCTTGATTAGACCGGGGTTTGAGCCCGTCACCACCAAAAACGGAGGATGCGGAAAGGTCAAGGGAATGACCACCGCATATTCCCGGAGCAATATGGCCTTAGTTGCTAATGCTCCTAAAAACCAAACAACAACAACAACTCTATACTTGGAAAGAGGATTGGGGAACAAATGGTAAGGTCTATTGTAGAAGTTGAACCTGTAGGGAGATGGATATACGTGGGAGTGCCAGTATTTAGTAAAGTTAAATTCTGCCAGTCTATCAACATTTCAATAAGCTTCCCTCGTCTGTCTGATATAGGTACCACCCCATATTGGATGGTGGGCATTAAAGTCTCCTAGTATACAAAATGGAAATGGTAACTGCAAGACAAGATCTTCAATTTCTTGAATGGTATATTGATGATTTGGTGGAAGATAGATTGAAACCAGTGTTAGTGTAATACCATTTACAACACGAGTGGCAACAGCTTCTAAGGAGGTTTGTAAATGGATGCATCTGGAGGGGATGCTTGAATCCACGAGTATTGCTACTCCTACGTGAGCACTGTTAGTGCCAGCTCTGTCTTATCTGAACATAGTATAATTTTTGATTTAGATCTGAGGTGTCAAATTCGTTTCCTGCAAGCACATTGCAAGAGGTCTGTAGTGGTGAATTAATTCATGGATATCATCTATGTTACTGAAAAGGCCTCTACAGTTCCATTGGATGATCTGTTCCATTATTTGGATTTGTAACAGGGAGATTAATCTGACTGCTTTTTATAAGTGGGTTGTTTGACGATCCAGCTTAGGTTTTTCTTTTCTGGGGAAGTTGGGGCGTGTTGAATTATTGTTATCTTCCATTTCACCATCTGCATGTAATTCAAGAAGGTCTTGGGTAATCGTATCATCAGTATCCATCCTTGTTGAGAGTGGTTGATTAACCTCGACAGGATCGGATTTTTGCAGTTTTTCTGTTACTTTACCTTGGGTTATGATTTGGGTTGGAACCGTAAGAGGTGTATTCATACTTTGATCTACTGTGTTTGGCTTTGATGTAGGCTGGGTCGATAGAACTGATCGAGCCCAGTCTGCGATCGATTTATCTGGAGAGAGTGACACTTCCGTCTGACATGCTACTGATTGGTGAGAGTGGATAACCGAGGCATAAGAGCTATTTGGCATGATTAGTTTAATTTGTTTCCTAGCTTCTTGATAGGAGACTTTATTTTCAGTCTTATATTTTTGTATTTTTTTGCATATCTTCCAGAGATCACATTCTTTAGAGTATGCTGGATGTCTTCCCCTGCAATTAGGACACTGCGGAGTTTGTGCTTTGCATTCTGACAGGGTATGAGTTGTGGAGCCACAGTTTGGACATGTTGAAACGCCACGGCATGCTGTCTAGGAGTGACCAAATTTCTGGCATTTGTAGCATCTTAGGGGATTTGGGATAAAGGGTCGAACACGGCAATATAAGTAACCTGCGTTGACTGATGCTGGTAGATTCGGTGTATTGAAAGTTAGAATTACGTTACGTGTTGGGACCAACACGTAACGTAATTCTAACTAAGTAATTCTAAGGTACCATCTTTTCGTATCATGATTCTTTTTGCTTGAGTTACATTTTGTGTCTTTAGTTCCTGTACTATTTCTTCTTCAGACACGTTCAGTAGATCACATTCAGTAATCACTCCCTTGGATGAATTCAGGGTGTTATGTGGAGTGACTTGTATTGGAATTCCGCTTAAAGTGGTGAGTTTCAATAGTTGTTCAGAGTGTCTTGGGAGAGAAGTCTCTATTAGCAAGTCCCCGGATTGGAGACGTTTCACCATTTTTGGTGATGCTGCTGCATGTTCCAGGCATCGTTGGATTATGAAAGGGGAGAGCTTACTAACAGGCTGTGCCGACAGAGAATGGATATTCAGGAAGGCTGGTGATTCCTGTCTGCCTGCATATTTTTCATTCTCTTCGAGGTAGAGAAGTCATGGTCGGTTTCATGATTTTCATATTGAGCACTCTTGGGCTCTAGACGTGGAAATTCATTGGTTTCCATTACTGCTCCTTTTAGCCCTGAGGGTTGATTTATCCCCCAGGTTACCAGCCCCGCCACATGGAGGCAGGAGCGGTGCCACTAGTGACCAAGCGATAAAAGGTTAGTGGTTAGTGTGTTAGAAAAGTAGTTATATATACAAAAGAAAGGTGTCTTTCCTTTCTTGTAGGAGGCTTCCTTCTTTATTTACAAAGAGCCACAAAATAAATAACTTTGAAAGTAAAGCCTTTGGAAATCTCTTTAACAAATTCTCTTTAGAAAAACTCTTTCAAATTCACTTTGTAATTTGCTAGATCACTCGCTTGGCACTCAGGGATTTGGCATGTTAAAGGTTAGGATAATATTCCTTGTAGGTGTGAGTGTATTTTCTCTTTTAACCATAATTCTTTTCATAGCAATGACATTTTGATCTTGAAGCTCTTTTTTTATCTCCTCCTCTGTGGCATTCAATAGATCCCAGCTGGATATAACATTCTTAGATGTATTTAGGATTGCATGGGAAGAAACCTTTACTGGAATTCCAGCAAAGGTTGTAATTTTTAGCAATTTCTCTGAATGTTTACGGTTCATTGTTTCCACTAGAAGGTCCCCTGATTGCAGTCTCTTGACTGTCTTAGGAGATCCTGCCAGACTTTCCACTTGTTTCTGGATAAGGAATGGAGAGAGCTTTCTGAGAGGCTGATCTGCAAGAGAGTGCATTATAAGAAATGCAGGACAATCGGTCGCTGGGGAAGTGGTTTTCAACCTCTTGGGTTGCAACGTGTTATGCTCAATGTCTAACTCTGACCAAGAGCTTGTTGGCTCTAGAGACGGAAACGCATTTTGATCCTTGTTGGCTCCTTTTTTGGCCCTTGGCAGATCTTATCTATGATTTGTGATAATATTTTGATGCTGCCACGTGAAAAATTCTACACGGAAAAATTTCACATGGCAGCACTGGAGACATTCTGAAAGGCCTTTTGTGAGTAAGGACAAGTGTGTGAGATGAGTATGTCCAATGCATAATCTTGTTAGAATGATTTCTTTGTGTTGATCCATACAAAAACTTAACTTCATGGCTAAAGATCCTGTTTTATTTTCAAACATTTTCTATTTGGATGACTCAGAGGTGAAAGCATGTTTGATTATGAATCTGTAATTAGAATGTGGGACTCCATAGAGCAGTGAGTTTGTACTTACCAGATTTTTTGCTGCACAATCATCATGTTCATTTCCTTTGATAGCAGCATGTCCTCAGATTTAGAAGAGATTGACTTGCCACTTGTTATCTTTTAGTTTTTTAGATGAATGTGTTTCAAAGCTATGTGTATGGCATATAGCTCAGTTCAATAGCTACAAAAATTGGGAAATGACAGTATGTGTAAGGACCACTACAGCACTGACCTGAGTATCTGTACATAATGACCACCTGTCTCTCCACAAATGAATACATCCCAAAGCACCTAGAAGTGATATCACCAACTGGCCTATCAGTTTGTCAGTACAAAATAGTGTAGCTTTTCTTGTGCAATTGGGAAAAGAAAGGGCCTTGAAAGGTTTGAACAGGGAATGATTTACAGTACTAGGAAGGCAGGGATCTCATCAACTGCAGGCATTGTCAACTGTTTAAAGGCTGCAGTAGAAAAAGTTGTGGGAATGGTCCAAATGGGGACACATAAGCACCCAACATGACAGAACAGATAAACCACCATTGGTTGACAGCTGAGGTGATCAGCAGCTCACATGTGCTGTCTGGGACAATACACAGCCCACATTCTGTCAAGAGCAGACTACAACCAGGTTGCACACAAAAAAAAGTTTCAAAGTACACTATACTGAGTGGATGTATAGTGTACTATACTGAGTACACTATACAGGAGGATGCTCTTGTGAATAGGCCTATAGCATGTTTCCGCTTAAAGAAGTGTCTTAACAGTAGCTCAGAGTGACTTGGGTAAGAGGTCTCTATTAACAAGTCCCCGGATTGGAGACATTTCACCACTTTCAGTGATGCTGCTGCATTTTCAAGGCATCGTTGTTAAATAAAAGAGGAGAGCTTGCTAACAGAAAATGGATTATCAGGAAAGCTGGAGATTCCTGCTTGTTTGCGCCTTTTTTTTAAAGTCTTTTCAACAGTGAGAGGTCATGATCAGTTTTGTGATTGTCATGTTGCAAGCTCTTTGGCTCTAATCATGGGAAATAGTTAATAAAATTTTTACTCCTTTTCGCCCTGAGGGTTCAATGCTCCCGGTTACTGGCCCCACCACATGATGGCAGGAATGGTGCCAACCCGTGACCACGTAATCAGAAGAGGAGAGCAGTACAATGCTAGCGAGGGAGGCAGTGACGTTGCTAGCAAGGGAGGCAGTGATGTGAGCGAACAGCAGTAACGTTGCAAGTGGAGGAGGGTTTATGAAAACATGCTAGTACCTGCCCAGGAAAAACATCAGAAATTGCACTAGAGATATCGCTTGGCACTCGGGGGGGGGGGGCAGTCTTTTGGTGTGAGAGGTGTAAACCACTGTTCTGAGACCATTTAACAACTTTGTTGATGGTACCTTGAAAATGTCTTTCCACCAGCTGCATATTAGGGGAATGGCAGAAGATACTGAAATCATCAGCATATGGGGTAGTGGTAGGTCCCGTGTTATTGAATTCATTATTATGTTAAACGTGGCACTTAGCACTGAACATTGTGGGACCCCTTCTTCTTGGATAAAATTTGAAGATAACTGGTTATAAATTCTAACTTAAAATGAGTGGCTTTTTCTATCAAAGAGAACCATGGCAAATTATTATTTTTGCACAAAGCATCAGGGATCTTTATTTTTGTCTTAATCAACACACCTGATCTGAAAGTTTAGATATTTGCAGAGATATGCTGGATTGCTGCTGAGAGAGGATGTTTCAAGCCCAATCAGAAATTGATATATTAGTAGGGACAATGGCATCAGTTTGAGAGGCAACTATTTGGTATTTCTGTACAACACTGGCATAGGTAGCACGTTTTGGTATGACGGGTGCAATTAGTTACCTTGCATGCTAATAACTAACCTTGTGGTCACCCATATATTTCACTATTTTTTTTCACTTTACCAACTTTCACATGTCCTAACATATACTGGGTGGTCATCTTTGCAGCTGGGGTAGGTCACTGCCATTGTCAAATAGCCATTTTGAATATGATCTTAAGACCCACAGTTGGGACAGACAGGATCTCCTCTGCATACCATTTGAGAGACCATACTTTAGGCAGTTATAAACTGCTTTTATAGACAAATGAAAGTTTTGGGCACTGAATGTAAGAATAATATTCCTGGTAGGGATAAGTTTATTATCTCTTTAATAGACGTAACAGGCTAGTGCACGAGCATCATGTTTGTATGTTTGTATACATCATGAATGTAATGAATTACTGAAATAGGTAAAACAGCATTGTTTTTAACATATCTCATACTTTTAATACCTCCACGAGTTGCCCAATATTGCACTACCTCAAGTAAGTAATGCTTCACCAGTGGAGAAAACTTGTTACTTATTTTCAGAGAATACCACCACCCAGACGGCCATTTCAAGGCTGTTTGGGTTGGTAGGCATCCTGGTATTGCGATAGCAACAACACAGTTATGAAGTGTAACTATGCAATATACGAGGGGCATTCAAAAAATAAATTACACCTGCTGCCATATCTTGGTATAATTGCACAACAAATGTGGCGCGTGTGCAGAATGGAGTTCATATCGTGTGCCCCTGATCGGCAAGTTTCATTGACGTTCACCCCCAACATCGCCCGTGCAGAATAAATTCAAAGTTGCACCAACCCCAGGCGGCTCACATCTGGTGAGTATGGGTTTGGCACGCCCAGGTTCCTGAGTTGGATATCATCATTTTTCTCTTTCTTGGTGATTCTCTTTTACTTTTCTTTCTTTCTTTCTCTCTCTCTCTCTCTCTCTCTCTCTCTCTTAGGATAACTGGGGAATTTTTTTTTTTTTGGCTGGTGCAGCATAAGCCTCAGGCTTCCTTGCACCATATAGCTGCTAATAATAATAACCAACAAGAAAGGCCATAGCCACTGTGTTTTTTATGGGAAAGGAGTTGTTTATACAGAATTTATGGCAAAAGGCACAACAATTAATGCTGCCTCATACTGTCAAACATTACAGTCTTTGTGAACAGCCATGATAAACAAGAGGCCTGGAAAGTTAAGCAAAGGTGTTGCTCTCATTCAGGACAACAGCATGCCACACAATGCACGCACAACATGACATTTGCTCCAAAGTTTTGGATGGGAAATATGACAACATCTGCCGTACAGTCTTGATCTTTTGCCTTGTGACTATCACATCTTTGGCAAGCTGAAAGAGCATCTAGGAGGACAACGATTTGCAAACAATGAGCAGATGCAAACAGCAGTTCGACGGTGGCTGAATCCCCAAGGAATGGATTTCTATCATCAGGGAATCAAACATTTAGTCACACATTCCGAGTAGTGTTTACGCCAACTCTGTGACTATGGAAAAGTAGTGCAAGGTATGTGCTTTCTATTGCATAATGTTGCATACCTCGATAAATGTCTCTTGGGCTACAATGGTCAAGTGTAAATTACTTTTTGAATTACCCTCATAAGAGACTCTAGGTGGTGAACAACAGTGTAGACTGACCAGCCTTCAAACAGCAGTCTAAATGGTGGTATCCACTGATAGAAAGTAACAATAGTCTTATTCACTGGTGAAGTGATACTTATTCAAGGTAGTGCCATATAAGGCAACTCGTGGAGGTATTTACAATAGGAGATATGATAAAAACGATGCCATTTTACCATTTTCGGTAATTCGCACAAACATGATGCTAATGCACTAACCTGTTATGTCTGGTGAATTTTCTGTAAGTTGAGGCTTTAGCACTAAATATATTCAATCTATCTTTTTAATAATAATTTGCTTGGCTAAATTACATTTTGTTTCTGTAGATCTTGAGTTATTTATTCCTTTGTAACATTTAGTAAATCCCAACTGGATGTAATACCCTTAGACAGTGCTTTTTTTTTGTAAAAAAAAAAAAATAGGTGCCGGTACTCATTCTTTGCTATCAGGAAAAATTGAAAATTAAAAGGATATTAGCATTAGCATTAGTAGAGGCATTTGATGCAAGAAAGCAAGCTTATGCAGTCAGCCAAAAAAAAAAAAAAAAAAAAACCCACTTCCACTTCACCCCTCTGTTCGTTCAAAATACCTGTCCAGCTGAGCCTTAAACTTATTTAGGCTATCAACCTCCACCACAAGGGATGGAAGTCTGTTCCACCAACCAACCACCCGCTGGCTAAAGGCAAATTTCCGCACGTCTATCCTACATCTGTCTTTCCTCAATTTGAATTTATGCCCTCTCAGGTGATTCTTCTGAGCTAGAGGAAGAATCCCATCAGCATTGAGCATGCTCAAACCATTCAAGGCTTTATACACCTCTATCAGATCACCTCGCTGGTGCCTAGTCTCCAGACACTGTAATTTGCAAAACTTAAGCCTTTCTTCGTAAGAGCACCCCTTTGTTCCATTCACTAATCTTGTTGCCCTTCTCTGTACTCGTTCCAGCAGCTCTACATCCTTCTTGAAATGAGGCCTCCAGACCTGTATACAGTACTCTAGGTGTGGCCTGACCATTGCCTTATACAAGGGAATAATCACCTCCTTATCCCTGCTGGAAAAATTCCTGTATATCATTGACAATACTCCATGAGCTACTCTTGCAGCCCGTCTGCACTGCTGAGAGAACTTCATATCTGCCTGCACAACCACCCCCAAGTCCCTTTCATTCTCTACCACTGTCAGTGTAGTACCACAGAGTTGATACGTTGCTCTGGGGTTGCTGTTTCCCATGTGTAGCACTTTACATTTGTCAATGTTAAACTTCATTTGCCACCTCTCAGCCCATCTGCTCAACCTTTCCAGATCCTGTTGCAGTAGCATAGTGTCAGTAGTGTCCTTGACAACCCTGCCAACCTTTGTATCGTCTGCAAATTTGGACATTAAGCTTGATATACCATCATCAATATCATTTATAAATACAGAAAACAATAATGGACCCAACACTGAGCCCTGAGGGACTCCACTGATAACATTAGTCCACGATGAGCAGTGTCCATTGATTACCACTCTCTGTCTTCTCCCCCTCAACCACCCCTTTATCCATAGCAGCAATTTGCCTCCAATGTCACACTGCTCCAATTTGTGTAGCAGTCTTCCATGTGCAACAGTATCAAAAGCCTTTCTAAGGTCCAAGTATATAATATCAAAGCTATTCCCTGCATCCAGTTCTTTTGTGACTGCATCATAGTATCCAATCAAATTGGTCAGGCAAGACTTCCCCTTAACAAAACCATGCTGTGTCCTAGCTATAACTGAAGTCTTGTCTAAATGATCCTGCAGTGCTTCTTTAACCAGTGCCTCCATTAATTTTCCTGGAACAGAAGTTAAGCTCACAGGTCTATAATTACTTGTGTCAGCCTTTGATCCTCCTTTGTGAATTGGGGTCACATTTGCACATCTCCAGTCTATGGGTACCTCCCCTGAGTTCAAGGAAGCTCTCATAATTATGGCTAAGGTTTGCTTACTTCCTTTGCTGCCTCCTTTAATATAACTGGATAGATCCCATCCACCCCGGGTGCCTTTCTTGTGTTTATCTTCAACAGTTTCTCCTCCACTTTACTCCCAGTTATTTCAAGATTCTGTAGCTTACTACTAGAGTTGAATACACCTCTGGCATTCCCCTCGCTGAATAACTCCTCATGTGTGAATGTCAATGCAAAATATTCATTTAGTTTGTTAGCTACCTGAGCAGGATCATCAACAGTTGACCCATCAATATCAAGTGGACCAATCTGATTCATCCCCTTCCTTCTAGAGTTTACATAAGTAAAGAACTCTTTGCTGTTTTTCTTTGCATCCCTTGCCAAGGATTTCTCGTAATCTGCCTTCGCCTGCCTAACCTCCTTTGCAACTTGGTTGCATATCAACTTGTATCTATCATAGGCTTCTGTGTCATGTGTTAATTTGTAAGTATCCCATGCATTTTTCTTCTCTGCCATATGCCTCATTAGTTCATCTGACATCCATTTTGGCCTAAACCTTGAACAATATTTCTTAGTTGGTATGTAAAGCCTAGTAGCTTCCAAGATAAGTTCTTTGAATGCTTCCCATTTTGAATTTGCTGTTGGTAACATCATCAGTTGGTCCCACTGTATAGAATTAAAATACTGTCTTAGTCCATCGTAGTCGCCTTTACGGAAGCAATAACCCTTCCCTTTACCCCTAATGGTAGTTACCTCTTTGAGTAAATCCCACTTCAGCACACTGTGATCACTGCCACCTAGTGGTTCATTTATCTGCAGATTCTTAATGCATGAAGAATCACTGCTGATAATCAAATCCAGAGTATTACTCCCTCTAGTTGCCTCCCGAACATGCTGATGTAGAAAACAATCATCCAATACGAAAAATACTCTAAAAAATATTTTTCCTGATATTGTTACTTTAGTAGTAATGTTTTTAGAATAAGAAAAACAAATTAAATATATTAACACATATATAAAAAAATAAGTAAATTTTAATATATAAAAAAATAAGTAAAATGTGAGTAAAATAAGTAAAAAATAATAACATAAGTAAAAATAATTTCATAATAAAGTTTTTGTAGAATATTTCAAATTTTTATTAAGTTCTCATCAGACACTATGGCAGGGGTCGGCAACTTTTTCTGAGTGAAGAGCCATTTTTGATCTAATTAAAAAAGAGAGAATCTGAAGAGCTGCGCACCTCAGCTCAAGCTGGGAGGAGGAGGAGGGGGGAAAAGGCAAGTTTTTTAAGAAATTGAATAGAGTGGGAAGGTGTTTATTAAAAAATATATATATATATATTTTGAAATATTATTTATTAAAAATGAAAAAAAAAACGTAACAAACATTCAATTAGATTTAAATTAATGTGACTTTTGCTGATGAACTTCTTGAGTGAGTCAACATCATGCGAGTATGTCGTAATTAAACATGCTCACATTGTTCAGATGATGGTTTCTTGATTTATTTTTAATATAGTTCATGTTCAAAAATATTTGCTTGCAGAAATACGTTGAACCAAAAACTGAGAAGTCCAAACGCAAATATTTTCAAATTTATATATGGGTCCAGTAAGCTACTACACTCATCGAACACAATTTGGTCTGCATTTTAAACTCATCTATCGCTGTCCATTTGTGTAGAATTGCAAGGGCAGCCTTTTGCCTATCCAAATCCTCAATTTCAGTTTTAAGGCATTTTAGTCTTGCACTCCACATGTCCTTGATTTTTAAGTCCTCTAACTCCATTTCAAATTGTGCTTAATGTGAGTTGTAAAGTTAACAAACCGCAGTTACATGTTAAAAGAGCTGCATGCGGCTCGTGAGCCACAGGTTGCCGACTTCTTTTCTTCCTCTTTGTGTGTCAGATGCTGAATGACGTTTCTGAAGCAGCCATGAATTGACATATTTTGCTGGATCGAAGTGGGTCGGTGGTGGGCCTACAATTTTAAGAAACAGTAGTGAAGAAACTGTTTTGTCATCAATGAAGCGCTGGCAATTATATTCATTTGTGAAAATCCTCGTTCACATTCAATCAATGAAATTGGTATCGTACTCAGAGCATTCATCAAATTCTTCGATTCTTCCGAAACCTTATCAATTAGGTATCACCGAAATCCACGAATTGCACTCTTTCATTTAACTGTAACCTAATTTACAATTTTCTAACTTCACTTTAACCAAATGCCAACAATTCATGTTTAGAAGGATTAATACCTTCGTTGTCCTCATTTTCCATCTCTCGTCATCAGTATTGTCAGTAGTTGTTAAATCTGATTTTTTTTTTTTTTGTTTGAAACTGCCGAAAATATCGGTGTCATTCAGATATTCAGGTACTACGATCATGTAAACAGAGATAGGGAAAATTTACGGAAAAATGTGGATAATGCACTTCCGTGAAACAACAGATGATTATTTGTCGGAGTAAAAGAAAATCGCCCTCTCCTAATTCTCGAACAGGGTTGATTCACAGCAGTGTCCAACCTACAGCCCGCAAGGAAAATGAACTGAAACAGCATTTTAAATTTTGTTAATTATCAAAAAAAATTAGCATTAAATGTTTTGTTCAGTAAATGTAATTGTGTATTGTACTTAATAAAATTTTCGAACATTATCAATTTTACTTTTATATGCAAAAAGATATGGAAAATGTAACACACTAAAGAAATGTAACTTTCAATTTTTTTGAATATTGTCCCTGTACGGGAAAAGGTTGGATACCACTGCAGTAGAAGGTGGACCAGAACCCATTGGGAATATACCTTGATCTGCTCACTCTTGACTAGCACGACTCCTCCGTATGTGGGACAGGTGGTGGGATAGGTTTTACCAGGTACCACTAAGTTGTAGAATGCTTTAGCTCTCTTAATTCGTGCAGCAGCACTTTGTACCTTCCATATTTCTGACCACTGAAACATGCAGACTTTTTTTATATGCTTCAAATAATCTCTATATGGTACTTGGTAATTTGCTGGTGTTGTACTGTTTGGTTTTTTGGCTGCCTGATCTGCTCTCTCATTGCCTAAGATACCAGAATGCCCTGAGATCCAGCAGAATTTCACTGAATGATTCCTACTTCGTAGATGGTTTAAACAGCAAATGATTTGTTTTTTGATTGGCTGTGATATTGAAAATTGATTGCCCAAAGCAGACATTGCACTTAATGAATCAGTGTATATTATACTGCTAGCATTGTGGAGTGTTAAAATTCTGTAAGGCTAGTTTGACTGCATATAACTCATCAGTATAACTGCTACATTCAACTGGTAGTGATATGGAGACTGTAAAAGACAGAAAGACAGCTGCGGCACCAATGGCAGAACCTGTTTTTGTGCCATCTGTATATATTTGGCAGTTTTGTATATTGTTGAGGGTATGTTCTGTATGTAATTATTTGATATTTTCGTCTGCGAGGAATTTCTTTCCCCATTGCTGATTGGTTTGTTAGGTTTTATTGGCGCATTAGCAACTAAGGCTATAATGTGCCAAAACTAGGTGATATTTAAAAATTTTAATTTCGCTGACCTAATTATTAAGGTCACCAAGTCAAGATATAAAATAACAACAGTATAAAATGTAAAAAAGATAAATCAATACAGAAATAACATCAACAAATAAATTTTAAATACAAGTAAAAACCTTTATTGAATTAAAATAGTTAAAAACAGCAGACACATTGTCATTGTCAGATAAAATCTGACTGAGTGTATAAGGCTCAGTCAGATGGTTAAAAGCGGTAAAACGGATATTGCTAAAACCTGGACAGTCAACTAAAATGTGTCTAATAGATAAAATTGTGCCACAGGACTCACATAGGAGCGTCATCAGACCTCAGCAAAAAAGAATAAGTCAAATAACTATGTCCTATGCGGGTCCGGGCAAGAACAACTTCCTCCTTACGATTCCTGTGCAGACTAGACTGCCACGGTTCAATTACAGGCTTTATACGATATAATTTATTCGCAGTCTGTCTATTCCACGAATCCTGCCATTGGGAGAGTATCTTTTTATGTATTATTTGCCTGTAGTCTGTTGTTTGTTTGTTTGTTTGTTTGTTTTTGTTTGTTTTTGGTTTTTTATTGGCGCATTGGCAGCTGTGGCCATAATGCGCCAAGACTATGCAATATTTAAAAGTTTAAATTCTCGGTGACCTAATTAGTTAGGTCACCATGTCCAGATAAATAATAACAAATATATAAAAATTAAATCAATAAAGAGATAACAATAACAAATTTTAAATACAATTAAAAACTTTTATTGATTTAAAATAGCTAAAAACAGCAGACACGTTGTCATTGTCGGATAAAATCTGACTGAGTGTATAAGGCTCAGTCAGATGACTAAAAGCGGTAAAACGGGTGCTGCTAAAATCTGGACAGTCAATTAAAAGGTGTCTAATCGTTAGGATTGTGCCACAGGACACACACATAGGAGGGTCATCAGCCCTCAGCAAAAACGAATGAGTTAAATGACTGTGTCCTATGCGGGTCCGGGCAAGAACAACTTCCTCCTTACGATTCCTGCGCAGACTAGACTGCCACGGTTCAATTACAGGTTTTATATGATATAACTTATTCGCAGTCTGTCTATTCCACGAATCCTGCCATTGGGAATGTATCTTTTGATGTATTATTTGCCTGTAGTCTGTATAGGGGACTAACAGGCAGTGGTCATTATTGGGAATTGCTGATTTGGCTGCGGCGTCAGCCAAATCATTTCCCCTAATCCCAATGTGGCTAGGAATCCAGCAGAAGCGGATATCATATTCACGTTCATGGAGAACGTGAATCTTCTGCTGAATGCTAGACAGAACTGGATGAGAATTATATCTCACAGATATTAAAGCCTGTAACACGCTGAGAGCGTCGGTATACAAAATGAACCGTTGGTATTGGCATTCACTAATGTGATCCAAGGCTAACTCTATAGCGTGCAGCTCTGCAGTAAATATGCTGCATTCAGAGGGAATCTGCTCCGATGTAGTGCTGTCTGTAAAGACAGCAGCAGATCCCACATATGATTCTGACTTCGACCCGTCTGTGTAGACTGGCGCGAAGTCAGAATGTTCAGCTCGGTGTGCTGAAAAAAGCTGCAGGTAGACAGACGATGGAGTGTCCGACTTTCCCCAATTTCGAAGGGACAAGTCACATGCCGGGACATGAGCATGCCAGGGTGGAAGGGGTTGCTTTGGTGTTTGGGCAACTCTGTCTACCTTTATATTAAGTTCTTTGAGTAGCTCTTGGACACGAATACCAAAAGGACGATTGGCAGTCTTACGGGTGTTGTACAAATTTTCCCATCGTGGCTCAAAAACGGTTAGCCACGTAGGGTGGTCTGGCAGGGATTTCAGTTTTAGAGCGTAGTTTAGAGACAACTGCTTACATCGAAGCAATAATGGCGGTTCGTTTGCTTCGACGTATAAGCTCTGGACAGGAGATGTGCGATATGCTCCAATAGCGGTACGGAGAGCCAGATGATGGACAGGATCGAGCCAACGAAGTACACTGTCTCTGGCCGAATTGTATACCAGGGACCCGTAATCCAGTCTGGATCGTACAAGTGCACGATAGATGCGTAGTAGGGTGCATCGATCCGCACCCCAAGATGTTGAGGAAAGAGAGCGCAGAATATTTAGCCCTCTTGTGCACTTTGTGCGGAGTTGACGGATGTGATCCAGAAAGGTCAGCTTTTTATCGAATACGAGTCCCAAGAATTTTGTGTCCGCTGCTATTGGAATTACATTTTGTCCGAGCTTTAATTCAGGCTCAGGATGAAGATTACGCTTACGACAAAAGTGTACGCAAACGGTCTTCTCCGGCGAGAACCTGAAGCCATTAGCAAGAGCCCAGGAGTTGAGGCGATCAATAGCTTTCTGCAGTTGTCTTTCAATAACCCTCATGTTGCATGACTGACAAAATATGCTAAAGTCATCAACATAGAGGGCACAGTTTACAGTTGGAGGAAGTTGTTCTGTGATGGAATTCACTTTGATGGCAAAAAGCGTGACACTTAATACTGATCCTTGTGGTACTCCCTCCTCTTGGCTGAAGGAACGAGAGAGTGAGGATCCCACACGAACTTGGAAAGATCGATTGGCTAAAAAGTTTTTAATAAAAATGGGGAGTTGCCCCCTAAGGCCAAGGCTATGCAGATCTTTTAAGATGCCAAATCTCCAAGTTGTGTCATACGCTTTCTCCATGTCAAAGAACACCGACACCAAGTGTTCACGTTTTAGGAAAGCATCCCGGATGGATGCTTCCAATCTAATAAGATGGTCCAAAGTGGACCGGTTCCTTCGGAAGCCGCACTGTATGTTGGAGAGAAGGTCATTTGATTCTAAGTACCATATTAAACGAGAATTAACCATTCTCTCCAGGATTTTGCACAGACAGCTAGTCAGAGCAATAGGACGATAGTTGGTGGTGACTTTTGGATCCTTTCCTGGCTTAGGGAAGGCAAGAACGATTGCCTTTCTCCAGGAATCCGGAAACTGCCCTTCAGTAAAGATTCTGTTATACAGAAGGAGCAGACAATCCATAGATTTTGGTGAAAGATGTTTAATCATGTCATAATGGATGCCATCTGGTCCAACAGCACTTGCTTTGGAAAGAGCGAGGGCTCTTTTCAGTTCCTGAATAGTAAAATCCCCGTTGTAGGGATAGAGGCCCTTGGACTTAAAATTAAGTGCTTCTCTTTCCAGTTTATGTTTCAGGACCAGGAACTCTGGGGAGTACGAGGATGTTGCGGAGATGTTAGAGAATGTTTCCCCAAGAGCATTGGCTATTGCAGTTGGATCTGCAACAGCGCATCCATTATAATCTAAGATTGAAGAAGGGTGGGATGTATATTTTCCCTTCATTTTCCGGATTTTATCCCAGACTACCTTAGAGTTGGTAGACTGGTTAATAGATGATGTAAAACAGATCCACGATTCCTTTTGGCTCTGACGACGGATGTAGCGTGCTTTGGCTCGTGCACGTTTGAAGGCTATAAGGTTGTTCGTGGTAGGATATCGGCGAAATATCCCCCACGCTTTGTTTTGAGCCTTTTTTGCTGCTGTGCATTGTGAATTCCACCAAGGTTTGGGAAATGGTGGAAACCGGGCTGATGTTTTTGGGACAGCATTAGCAGCTGCGTGGACAATGATTTCTGTGATGTACGTTACTGCGTCATTGATAGGCTCCTGACTGACTGTACTGAGGTCAAAATTTGCCTGATGTTGGAAGGCATTCCAGTCAGCCTGATCAAACTTCCACCGTGGTAACCTAAAAGGAAGACACGGTCTCCCACTGTGTAACAAGGTTATCACAGGGAAGTGATCACTTCCGTATGGATTCTCCTCCACTTCCCAGGTGAATGAAGGGAGTAGAGAAGGGGAGCAGATAGAGAGATCAATGGCAGAAAAAGTACGGGTAGGCATATGGAAGAAGGTGTTTGTTCCAGTATTTAGAAGGGAAAGGTCATTGTCATTGAGCATACGCTCTATGACTCGTCCCCTTCCGTTGATGTTAGCACTACCCCACAGGGTGTTATGTCCGTTAAAATCCCCGAGAAGTAAGAAAGGGGGAGGCAACTGCGTTACAAGATCATCAAGGTCTTCCTGGGAGATGTCAGTCCCAGGTGGCAAATAAATCGAGCAGACCGTTATTAAAAATCCCACTGTAAGGCGAATTGCAACAGCCTCTATGCTGGTTGTAATTAGCAAGGGCTGAACTGGGGTCTGATTACCCACAAGGATAGCCACTCCTCCATGAGCAGGACCATCCGCAATTCTATCCTTACGAAAGATTGTGATGTTATGCAGGGTGGGATCATCATTTGCCTTTAGATAAGTCTCCTGCAAGCAAAAGCAAACTGGCTCGTGCTTTTGCAGGAGGGCCTTGATGTCATCAGTATTTCGCCGGAATCCACGACAATTCCATTGTAGGAATTTAGCCATTATTTTGGCTTGGTGGGTCCATCAGGCGGCTTCCGAGGTGCTGAGGGCTTACTTTTATCAGTCTTGGCTTTGTCTTTTTTGGGGAAGAATGGACGATGTCCCGTGTCCATTTCTTCCTCTGCAAAGAGTTCCAAGACTGATTCATCCTGTACCTCCTTGTTCTCTACATCCATTCTTTCTGTTGTTACTTCAGGCTCTTTACCACTTGGTTTTGGTAGTGGTGGAGCACTAGGAGGTACGGATATAGGAGTGGCAACTGACTGTGTTTTTTTGGTGGGCTTTTGAGAACTCAATAAATAGCGTGCAATCGGGGTGAATGACTCTCTTGGTGGTATAGTCATCTCAGTTTGTGTCCCGATAGTGCTCTTAGCAGAAACCTTCTGGGCATATGAAGGTTTCCCGCTATTTACTGGTTGGATACGTTTTCTGGCCTCTGGGTAGGAAATATTCAGCTCTGTTTTTAGTTTTTGGATTTCTTTTTCGTCTTTCCACCGCTGGCATGCTCTTGAATAGGCGGGGTGCTCACCTTGGCAGTTAACACAGGCGGGTTTTGGAGCTGTACATTCCTTGCTCTCGTGGTCTTTAACACCACATCGAGCACAGGCAGGGTTACCACGACAAGATGTTTGTGAGTGGCCGTATTTTTGGCATCTAAAACACCGCAGTGGGTTTGGGATATAAATCCTCACTGGGCAGTTTAGATAACCTGCCTTGATGGAATTTGGAGGCCGTGGGGTGTTAAACGTGAGGATGAGAACTCGGGTAGGGACGAGATTCCCATCCTTCCGTATCGATATTCTCTTTACAGCTGTCACTCCTTGGTCTTTCAATTCAGAGCAGATCTCTTCTTCAGAAACATGAAGAAGGTCCCACTCTGATATGACACCACGTGAAGAATTTAGAGTTTTGTGAGGGGTTACGATGATAGGTATTCCCCCTATGGATGTAGCCTTTATGATTTTTTCCGCTTGCTTGGTGGTAGAAGCTTCGACCAAAAGGTCGCCAGAACGCAGTCTTTTTACAGATTTTGGTGAACCTGCCAACCCTTCTAATCCTTTCTGGATGAAGAAGGGTGACATCTTTCCAATGGACTGCTCTCCGGTGGAATGGAGAATGAGGAAAAGCGGTGTCACTAATGGTGGTGATTTATCCTCAGTTCTGGCTCGTTTTGCAGAGGTGTTATCTGCGTCATCATCTCGATTAGGTAGGGGCCTTGTTGGGGCCCCAGAAGAAAGGGGATTTGAATTACTCATGAGAGTAAAGAAAAATGTCTGATGCCTAAGTACCTCACCCACCACGGAGCCCTACGAGGGGGCGCCCACTCGTGAACTAGCAGGTACTGCGTACACGAATGGGACGCCGAGTTCGCTTAGAACACCATACCCACGTTACCAATAAGTCTTTATCCCGTCCCAGGACCATAGGGAGGGAGACTTATTGGAACGCAGTTGACCCTAGCAGTATAATACCACCCGCCGATTGATCCCAGTCGAGCCGGTCCGGGACCACCCGTCTCGTCGAAGCAGGGGCCAAAGTGGTGTATTAAGGCTGGGCCCCTCAACCACCAGGATCCCCCTTTCCGCTTCCACGGGTCGCGGCGCACGGCTGCACACGCCGGATTCCAATGATGTAACCCTGGAACCAAGGTATGGGCGTTGGATCCCAGTGATGCTAATCTGGAAAACCAGCAGCATCACTGGGAGGTCCCCTCACCACGTACAGGTGCCCACGTCGAGGGGTAGTCTGTTGTATAGGGGACTGACAGGCAGCGATTATTATTGGGAATTGCTGATTTGGCTGCGGTGTCAGCCAAATCATTTCCCCTAATCCCAACGTGGCTAGGAATCCAGCAGAAGCGGATATCATATTCACATTCATGGAGGAAATGAATCTTCTGCTGAATAACAGACAGAACTAGATGAGGATTATATCTCACAGATATTAAAGCCTGTAACACGCTAAGGGAGTCGGAATATAAAATGAACCGTTGGTATTGGAATTTACTAATGTGATCCAAGGCTAACTCTATAGCGTGCAGCTCTGCAGTAAATATGCTGCACTCAGAGGGAATCTGCTCCGATGTAGTGCTGTCTGTAAAGACAGCAGCAGATCCCAAATATGATTCCAACTTCGAACTGTCTGTGTAAACTGGCACGAAGTCAGAATGTTCAGCTCAGTGTGCGGAATAAAGCTGCAGGTAGACCGATGATGGAGTGTCCAACTTTCCCCAATTTCTAAGGGACAAGTCACGTGGCAGGACATGAGCATGCCAGGGTGGAAGGGGTTGCTTTGGTGTTTGGGCAACCTTGTCTACCTCGATATTAAGTGCTTTGAGTAGCTCTTGGAGACGAATACCAAAAGGATGATTGGCAGTCTTGCGGGTGTTGTACAAATTTTCCCATCGTGGCTCAAAAACAAATGGACATGTGGGATGGTCTGGCAGGGATTTCAGTTTTAAAGCGTACTTTAGAGACAACTGCTTACGTCGAAGCGTGGTTCATTTGCTTCGTTATACAAGCTCTGGACAGGAGATGTTCGATATGTTCCAATAGCAATACGGAGAGCCTGATGAAGGACAGGATCCAGCCATCGAAGTACACTGTCTCTGACCGAATTGTATACCAGGGACCCGTAATCTAGTCTGGATCGTACAAGTGCACGGTAGATGCGTAGTAGGGTGCATCGACCCGCAACCCAAGATGTAGAGGAAAGAGAGTGCAGGATGGTCTGGGATGGTCTGGCAGGGATTTCAGTTTTAAAGCGTACTTTAAAGACAACTGCTTACATCGAAACGATAACGGTGGTTCGTTTGCTTCGATGTATAAACTCTGGACAGGAGATGTTTGAAATGCTCCAGTAGCGATACGGAGGGCCTGATGATGGACAGAGTCCAGCCATCGAAAGACACTGTCTCTGGGTGAGGAATATACCTGGTACCCATAACCTAATTTGGATCGCACAAGTGCACGGTAAAGCCGTAGAAGGGTGCATTGATCTGCTCCCCAAGATGTAGAGGAGAGCGAGCGGAGAATATTAAGCCCTCGAGTGCACTTTGTGCGGAGTTCACGAATGTGATCCAGAAAGGTCAGTTTTTTATCAAATATGAGTCCCAAGAATTTTGTGTCTGCTGCTACTGGAATAGCATTTTGTCCGAGCCTTAATTCAGGTTCAGGATGAAGATTACGCTTACGACAAAAGTGTACGCAAACGGTCTTCTCCGGCGAGAACCTGAAGCCATTAGCAAGTGCCCAGGAATTAAGGCGATCAATGGCTTTCTGCAGTTGTCTTTCAATAACCCTCATGTTGCATGACTGGCAAAATATGCTAAAGGCATCAACAAAGAGCGCTCAGTTTACAGTTGGAGGATATTTTATTGAATTTACTTTGATAGCGAAAAGCATGACACTGATCCTTGTGGTATTTCCTCCTTTTGGCTGAAGGAAAGAGAGAGGGAGGATCCCACACGAACTTGGAAAGATTGATTGGCTAAAAATTTTGAATAAAAAAGGGGAGATGCCCTGTAAGGCCTAGGCTATGTAAATCTTTTAAGATGCCAAATCTCCAAGTTGTGTCATATGCTTTCTCCATGTCAAAGAACACTGACACGAAGGGTTCGCGTTTTAGGAAAGCATCCCAGATGGATGTTTCCAGTCTGATTAGATGGTCCAAAGTGGACCGGTTCCTTTGGAAACCGCACTGGATGTTGGAGAGAAGGTCATTTGATTCTAAATACCAAATTAAACGAAAATTAACCATTCTCTCCAGAATTTTGCTCATACAGCTAGTCAGAGCAATAGGACGGTAATTAGTAGTGACTTTTGGATCCTTTCCTGACTTAGCAAAGGCAAGAACGATTGCCTTGCGCCAGGAATCCGGAAACTGCCCCTCAATAAAGATTCTGTTATATAGAAGAAGCAGATAATCCATAGATTTGGGTGAAAGATGCTTAATCATTTCATAATGGATGCCATCAGGTCCAACAGCACTTGCTTTGGAAAGGGTGAGCGCTCTTTTCAGTTTCTCTATAGTGAATGCCCCATTGTAGGGATAGAGGCCCTTGGACTTAAAATTAAGTGCCTGTTTTTCAATTTTATGTTTCAGGACCAGGAACTCTGGGGAAGACGAAAATGTTGCACAGATGTTAGAGAAAGTCTCCCCAAGAGAACTGGCCATTGTAGTTGAATCTGCAATAGCACATCCATTATAATCTAGGATTGAAGAAGGCTGGGATGTATATTTTCCCTTCATTTTCCAGATTTTATCCCAGATTACCTTAGAATTGGTAGCCTGGTTAATAGATGATGTAAAACGGATCCATGATTCCTTTTGACTCTGATGGCAAATGTAGCGTGCTTTGGCTCGTGCACGTTTGAAGGCTATTAAATTAACAGTGGTAGGATATCGGCGGAATATTCCCCATGCTTTGTTTTGAGCCTTTTTTACTGCTGTGCATTGTGAATTCCACTAAGGTTTGGGAAATGGTGGAAACCCGGTAGATGTTTTTGGAACAGCATTCGCAGCTGCTTGGATGATAATTTCTGTGATGTATGTCACTGCTTCATTGATCGGCTCCTGACTGACCGTACTGAGGTCAAAATTTGCCTGATGTTGGAAGGCAGTCCAGTTAGCCGGATCAATCTTCCACCGTGGTAACCTGAAGGGAAGACATGGTCTCCCACTGTGTAACAAGGTTATCACAGGGAAGTGGTCACTTCCGTATGGATTCTCCTCCACTTCCCAAATGAGTGAAGGGAGTAGAGCAGGGGAGCAGATAGAGAGGTCAATGGCAGAAAAAGTACGGGTAGGCATGTGGAAGAAGGTATTTGTTCCAATATTTAGAAGGGAAAGGTCATTGTCATTTAGCATGCGCTCTATGACACGTCCCCTTCCATTGATGTTAGCACTACCCCACAGGGTAGTATGTCCATTAAAATCCCCGAGAAGTAAGAGAGGGGGAGCCAACTGCGTTACAAGATCATCAAGGTCTTCCTGGGAGATGTCAGTCCCAGGTGGCAAATAAATAGAGCACACAATTAATAAAAATCCCACTGAAATGCAAATTGCAACAGCCTCTATGCTGGTTGTAAGTAGCAAAGGTTGAACTGGGGTCAGGTCGCCGACAAGGACAGGCCCTTCTTCATGAGCAGGACCATCCGCAATTCTATCCTTACAAAAAAAATGTGATGTTATGCATGGTGGGATCATCATTTGCTTTTAGATAAGTCTCCTGCAAGCAAAAGCAAACTGGCTCGTGCTTTTGCAGGAGGGCCTTGATGTCATCAGTATTTCGCCGGAATCCACGACAATTCCATTGTAGTAATTTAGCCATTATTTGGGCTTTGTGGATCCATCAGGTGGCTTCCGAGATGCTGAGGGTTTCATTTTGTCAGTCTTGGAGTTATCTCTTTTGGGGAAGTATGGACACTGTCCTGCGTCCATTTCATCCTCTGCAAAGAGTTCCAAGACTGAATCATCACATACCTACTTGGTTTTGGCATCCATTTTTTCTTGCCCTGACATCGGCAGTTCAGTTTTCTGTAATGTTAATTTAGTGCTCGCTTTTGGTAATACTGGAGCACTGGGAGGTGCTGATATTAGAGTGGCAGCTGACTGAGAGTTTTGGGTGGGCTTTTCTGACCTCAATAAATAATGAGCAATAGGAGTGAAAGAGTCCCTTGGGGGGAACAGTCACATCAGTTTAGGTCCCGATGGTACTCTTACCAGAAATTTTCTGGGCGTATGAGGGCTTGCCGCTAGTTATAGGTTGGATGCATTTTCTGGCCTCCTGGTAGGAAATGTTCAGCTCTGTTTTCAGTTTCTGAATCTCTTTTTTGTCCTTCCACCACTGGCATGCTCAAGAGTATGCAGATTATTCTCCTTGGCAGTTAATACAATTTGGCTTAGGAACTAGACATTTCTTACTCTTGTGATCTTTGCCACCACATAGAGCACAGGGTTACACAACAAGCTGTTCATGTGTAGCGATACTTTTGACATCTAAAACACCTCAGTGGATTTGGTTATCTAAATTGCCTCACTGGGCAGTTTAGATTGCCTGCCTTGATGGCACTTGGAGGCTGTGGGGTGTTGAATGCAAGTATGAGAACTCGAGTAGGGATAAGATTCACATCCTTTCGAATGGATATTTGCTTGACAGCTGTCACTGCTTGTTCTTTCAATTCAGAGCAGATCTCTTCGGAAATGTGAAGAAGATCCCATTCTGATATGACATCGCCTGAAAAGTTCAGCTCTGTGGAGGTTACAATAATAGGTATTCCACCAATCAATGTGGCTTTCAAGATTTTTTCGGCACGCTTTGTATTTGATGCTTCGATTAAAATATCTCCAGAACTCGGCCGTTTTACAAATTTATTTGATCCTGCCATCCTTCTAATCCTTTCTGGATAGAGAAGGGTGACATTTTTCCCAACTGACTGCTATCCAATGGAATGGAATGAAGAATGAGGAAAAGAGGTGTCACAGATGGTGTTTTATCCTCAGTTCTGGCTCTTTTAACAGAATTGGTGTCATATCATCTTATCATCTTATCTTACTCATATGAGATTTAAACTACTCATATGAGTAAGATAAAAATTTTAGATGCCTAAGTATCTCACCCACCAAGGAGCCCTAAGAAGAGACACCCACTCGGGAATTAGCTTGTTGTTGTTGTTATGGGGGTTTCACGGTGCATAAGCTACTTAGCTATAATGCGCCTATTTGCTTATTATAAAAAGGAAATCAGAAAGTCTCATACAGTCAGTAAGGTCCTTAATCAGAAAAGATTAAAAATTCCAGTTTGCTTGAGGAATCGGGAACTAGCACGTACACGAATGGGACATCATAACCACATTTCTAATAAGTCTTGATCCCTTCCCAGGACCAAAGGGACGGAGAATAATTGGAATGCAGTTCACCTAGCAGTAAGAACCACCCGCCGATTGACCCCAGTCAGGCCGATCTGGGACCTCCCATCTTGTCGAAACAGGGGCCAAAGTGGTGCATCAGGGCTGGACCCCCTCACCTACCATGATCCCCTTTTCCGAGTTTCCATGGGCTGCAGCGCATGGCCGCACACGCCGGACTCCAATGATATAACCCTGGAACCAATGTATGGGCATTAGATCCCAGTGATGCTAATCTGGAATGTGAGCAGCATCACTGTGAGAGGTCCCCTCACCACGCATGGGTGACCACGCTGAGGGGCAATGCAGGGGAGAAAAGCAATTATGAGTTTGCAGTAAGTCTAGCTGTAGAGGTGCACTAGAAATGCTTGATCACAATTGCTTGGCACTAGGGTCTGAATAATATGGTATAACTAACACAGTATGTAAATAATGTGTCTGTGTGTACTTTTATTAATTTTGCTAGTTTAATATTGACTGTTTAATTTTTGTTTTTGATGAATATTTAAGTAAAGCTTAAATTAAATTGGCTAGTCCAAAAATTGGACACTGGAAATACATCTCACCTTAATAACATATAAATGTGACATATGTAAAAAAAAAACATCAATGTAACATTCTGTTACACTGAATGTAACAGTGTAACATTCTGTTACACTGTTACATTCTAATTTACATTTTTTTCAACATATGTCACATTCAAATGGCAACACATGCCAAAAATTGCTGATGTAAATCAGAAACTACTTATTTAGGTTAATTTTAAGAAAATAAAGTAATTTTTCTGGGCTGAAGAAGAAGAAAAATATAAATTAATATTTATGATTCTTACCCATCTGGGTGCTTTAAAAGCTTTATCTGACTGATCAGTTTCCGTTAATGATAACGAATAATCCTTAACAGACGTGGTGAAATGTTGAGATGAGCTGCCCAACAAAGGAAGATGCAAAAGGGGATAACTGCAAAATTTAATATGCCATTAAGTATGTTTACAGAGCAACAAATAAAATATTTTAATGTACAGGTACATAATATATACTGAGTGGTCACTTTATTAAGTACACCTAACAAATAGGAAGCCTATTTGGCAGATGTACCTAACAGCCTGAATTTGTAACAGTATGGACTCCAGGCATTCAAAAGCATGCCACAGGGATGTTAGCCCATGTTCACTCATATGTTTCCCAAAGCTGCATTATCTGTGAATCCTACCAATAACTAGATTATACTAACTCTATACACTATTATAATACAGGACTGCAGGGGATACACAAATAATGCTTAGGTGTTTAAATGGAAGTTTTTCTTCCAGAAATTGCTTGGTTTGTTCACTTAGATTAAGTAAAACTGTTCAAGACAGAAAATAATATGGCTACCAAGAAGTTACAGCTAAGACACTGAGGCCGAGGTTGATAACATTTTTTTTTTTTTTTTTTTTTGTAGTTGTTGGCGCATCGGCTTCTGTGGCCATGGTGCACCTACCAAGGTTTTTGCAGTACTTTGATCCAAGCCAGAGGCGGGATTCGAACCCGCAACCTTTGGGTTGCCAGGCAGGCACTTTACCCACCCGGCTAGCCCGGTCAGCACCCCACGACATAGCAGAAATTGTCCTAAGTAGATTCAGCTTTCTTAGACAGGTTGTATGAATATGCTTAATATGTTCTAAAAAACTTAATTTTTTATCCAGAATTACTGCAAGAAATCTAATACTTTGTTGATAAGCAATTGGATAAGAATCAAGTTGTAAATCTGGATAGGGATGTAAACTTCATTTACAGCAAAAGTGTATTGCTGTTGTTTTTTGCTTTGAGAGTCGATAACCATTATTTTTTGCCCACTGGACAAGCTTGTTAATTATGCCTTGAAGTTGTCTTTCAATTACACACATATTTTGAGAGTGACACGACATTGACAGCTCATCAGCATACAGGCATGTTTCCACTGTGTCAGGAATGCATGTAGTAATTGAATTAATCCTGATAGAGAAGAATGTGGCACTAAGCACAGAACCCTGAGGGACTCCTTCTTGCACAGATGTTTGCGAGAGAGCAGAGTGAATACATACTTGAAAGGACCTATTGCTCAAAAAGTTACGGATAATTTTTGGAAGATGACCTCGAAGACCGGATTTGAAGAGATCATGGAGAATCCCATATCGCCAGGTTGTGTCGAAAGCTTTTTCAATGTCAAGACATACCATCACTAGGTGTTCATTCCTGAGAAATGCATTTTGAATGTTTCCTTCAGCTTTCACCATGAGGTCAAGTGTTGACCTCATGGTTGGTTGGTTGGTTGGTTATTAGGATTTTTATGGTGCATCAGCATCTAAGGCTACAGTGTGCCAATTTAACCTCATGGTGACCCTAGGATATTTTCCATCTCCAGGAACCATGTCAACCTGGCATTAATCATTTTCTCTAATGTCTTTCCCAAACAGCTGATTAAAGCAATAAATCTGTAATTTGTTGGATCAGAATGGTCCTTTCCAGGTTTTGGGAAAGCTAGTACAATGGAATGACACCAGCTAATAGAGTAGTAATTCTCAAGAAAGATTCTATTATATAGTTTCAGAAGAGCAGACTGGGCCTCTTCACTCAAATGACATAGCATTGCATAATAGATTCCATTAGGGCCAGCAGCACTGTTTTTTTATCGTAAAAGTGCACTGCTTAACTCTGTTATGGTGAGGGGTACAGGAAGCTGGTGTGTAGTATTGAAATATAGATATTTTTCGGCCTGTACTTTATGTGACTGAAAGGTTGGAATCATATGCAGTTACAGCTGAAAGTGTTTCAAATGTTTTACACCTAAAGAATTTGCAATTTCAAGAGGATTACAGATTTCTTTCCCTTTTAAAAGTAGAATCAGAGTAGTTATAGGAGGGTATTTTCCATTAATTTTTCTCACTTTATTCCAAACTGTTTTGATGTCTGTGGTTCTGTTTATAGTGGAGGTATTATCGGGACCATGTCTCTTTTTTTGCTTACACATTGTATATGACAAGCTTTAGCTCTAGCTCTTTTAAAATTTATCAGATTAGTTGAGGTTGGGATTTTACGAAATAAATTCCAGTATTTATTCTTTCTTTTTTGGCATCCCTATAGGCTTCGTTCCACCATAATTTTGGGCGCGAGCAGACTTTGATAAATGATTTGGGTATGGTGGTTTCTGCAGCTGCCATTATAGAACACAAACATCATTTAAGTTGGCTCGAAGTCCGCGACAATTAGACTATGATTCTATGCATTACTGAGTATTATCAGGCGTATCTGTTTGCTTACGGGATGCAGTTTGTTTACGCTTGTCTATTCTTGTGTTTTATTTTTTTTTGGGAATATTGGTCTACTGATATCCATGTCTTCCTCTGCATGTATTTCAAGAAGTGTATCAACTTCATGTGATTTTGTATCAATGTCCATGTTATTGGTTTCAGATTTTTGGCTCTCTCCTTCAGAACTTGTGGGCTTTATTGGGTGTGGTACAGAGGTGTGTTTACAGAAAGACTTTTTTCTTTCAGTGAGGAAAGGACTGATCTTGCCCAGTCAGAGATATTGACATGCTTGGAGGAACTGGGCAATCGGTCTGTACTGTTACAGAGTGCTGTGGCTTTTGCACAACTGAAGCATAAGAAGGCAATTTAGTAGACACTAAAAACTGTTTCTTTTGCCTCATGATATGGCACTTTGTTTCCAACTCTGTATTTTTGGATTTTCTTTTCCTTCTACCATTGGGTGCACTCCTTTGAGTATGCCGAATGATTTTTTTGGCAATTTGGACAGCACTGCATTTCAGTAGTACAGTCTGTGTGTATGTGCTCTTTTGAACCACAAGAGGCACAGGTAGTAACACCTCCGCAGACTGCTTGGGAGTGGCCAAACTTCTGACACTTAAAACAGCAGACTGGGCTAGGAATGTATAATCTAATTCTACATCTCAAATATCCAGCTTTTATGGTTAATGACAGAGTTGGTGTACTCAATGTTAGAATTACTGTGCAAGTAGGAGTAAGTACTCCATCTTTCTTGATGACTATCCTTCTCAGATGACATTTTGATCATTTAGTTCTTGAACAATCCCTTCCTCTGAAACATTAAGGAGATCCCACTCTGCTATTACCCCTTTAGAGGAGTTCAAGGTGGCATGTGGGGTAACCTTTGTGGGAATTCCACCAAATGTAGATATTCTAAGCAGTCTTTCTAAGTGTTTATGTTCACTCATCTCAACTAGAAGGTCTCCAGATTGGAGTCTTCAGACCATTTTTGGAGGGTCAGGCACATTTTCAAAACATTTCTGGATTAAAAATGGGGAAAGCTTATTCAGTGGGTTGCCTATCAAGGAGTGTAGAATTAGAAAACGAGGAGCAGGATTTTCAGTTCCTTCTTTTTTCTGCCTCTTTGCACTGGATGTAGTTATATCATCCCTGGTCGATGGAGCTGGATCAAGAGATCCATAATTGTTTCTTCTCCCGCTATCCATCGGAGCTCCCTTTTGCCCTGGGAGAGTGAGTTTCTTCTCCCGGGTTACCGGCCCTGCCACTTGGTTGTCACAGGTAAAAGCTCACAATTACATTCACTTTCCAACGAAAAAACCATAACATATATAACTCTGCTAAATATGTCAACATGACTTCAACATTTATCTTAATGGGTGTGAATTTCTTCTAGAATCATCAGCCATAGCAACATTTATGGTTGACGTTCGGTAGCATGCTCTATTGGGAGCTACAGAGACAAGCACATATTTCTTTGAACTTCATGGCTTTTGAAATTAAAATTCATCGTGGGTGTCATAGGTAAAAACCTGTGACACCCACAGATGAATTTTAATTTCATTTTAATTTCACACAAAAAGCTCACAATTACATTGATTTTCCAACTGGCAAAATCATAACATATACAACTCTGCTAAATGATTTTGGCATAAAAGGAAGAATTTGATTATTCAAGGCTTCAAGATTAAAAAAAGCACCTCTGCTTCACTGCCTTTTTTGCTCATTTTGTTAACACTAATGAGGTATCTGAGAATTGCAAAGGGAGTGTACTGAGACAGAGTGATTTAAGATAGGAAAAAAAAAGTTCCATCAAGTTAGTTTTACAAGCTTTTACAGAAATGTCAAAAAAAAAAAAAGAACCTCTGTATTTATAAACATGCTCATTTTATGAGCTCACTTTTCAGCAGTACATATATCTGTGATCAAGAGTTTTCCAGTGACCTCTCAAAATCCCATACCACTGATGGCCACCTTGAGAGTTGACTCCAGTTTGTTGCACATCTTCAGTTATTCTAATATACATTACCTTCTTTGTGAAATGTAGGGCCAGGTTTCTTGCTGACTATTGAAAAATTTTGATAATATTCCACTTCTCTGTATTGCTTTCCTTTGATGTATCTTCCTTAATACTTAATATTTTACGATTAGTGTCATATAATAATTGCAAAGTATTTTTGAATTTGATTATTAAATGTAAAAAGTTTAAACTGAAAATGTAAACAATGATCAACAAAAATAAAATGCTATTTTGAAAAATGCATACACATTAATTATAGGAAACTAATTTTTATTTTTGCTAATGTGGCCCTCGCTTTCAACTTTCATCTGTTTTGGATGCATCTGGTCTAGACACTGCATATTCCAAATACTGCAAAACTGACACTTGAATTACACCACTCTATAATACATCTGATGTGAATGTGGATATTTCATGAAATATACAGGAATTGGAAAATATCTGCAAGAAATATTTATTATAATGAGATAACCAAATGAAGTTTTTCAACCTCCTAGCATACCTGTTATTAAATGGAACCTGCAGACTCAAAAAATTAATTACCGACCTTAGTGCAGATTTAGTGCTTTTTGAAGTACAACTTCATTATATTAAAATGAAAGAAAAAAAAACTTTATATTATGCAGGAAGCTTTATTATATTGAACTCATATTTCTTAAATGTTCATTGATGTTATTTCTCTTTTAATATTGCATACTAAATGTTGTAACCATTTCAGACTCACACATACAAATATAACAGATGACATGGAATTATTGTTCCCCCTACATTTTTAACAAGGATAATCTGTAATGTAGGTTTATATTGAATAAAGAAGTTAGAGAATACACAAATATACCAACAAAGATATGAAATATATATAAAACGCTTCTGTATACACCAATAAGAATGATTTTTTCAAAATAAAAATGCACAATATGTAAACAAGACTAGAAGAAAAGGAAAAGAAAAATAAACAATGAGTCCTCTGTTACTATATGACTATTATGCAGGCGATAATATGAAGACAAGCAAAAATGCCAATACTTTTAAAGTATATGTTACAATAAAAATTTAGAAATGAGCTATTCTAAACTAAATGAAATGTAGAAGTTTCCTCCCCCCCAAGGACCGTTATCAGTAACAATGATATGCAGCAGGCATGCATCACACACCAGCATTTTTACAGATTCAACTCCAGCAACAGCTTAACTGCAGGCATGGCAAACTGTGATCAATGACACTTGTTTCATAGAACAGACTGCCAAGTGAATATAGTAAGTCCCCGACTCGCGTAACTTCAGACATACGTAAATTTGTTTTAATCAAATTTTTTTTTTTTTTTTTAGGATTGTAAAATTTAAAACAATAAAAAAAAAAAATGAGCAATCAATAACGACGAACAAAGCATGCACAATAAACTTTTTTTATTGTGCTAAGTACGGTACAAGTACTAGAAACAATAGTTCTCATCACGGCGACATAGCCAGGAGGTTTACATAAGGAATGATACATGTGATTAATTGGTAAAATTAATAGTTACATGGGATATTATAAGTTACACAAAAATAAAGCATGTAAATTGAAATTATAAGTAAGAAACAAGTTTACAAAGCTTGAACCATAGGAATGAAGAGAAGATTCTGAAAATTTATTCTTTTTTTTTTTTTTTTTAATATGACTGAAGATTTCAGAGAAGGGGGAAACATTTCACCATAAAAACATAAAAACCCACATAATTCCAGCTATCAGTATTATTGCAAATGCAATTAAGATCGAGTTTACTACCCATTTATAATGAATTGCCCAATAAACCAGAAAGTGCAAATTGTTTTTATTGTTTTATGGTCATAACCTCCAGAAGTGTGCTTCAGTAAAATGTAGACTCACGTGAGGTGATAAGAGTGTTTCTGCCTTAACCCTGTGAAGCTCTTTACAGAAAATTTCATTTTGACCCTTATCATGGTGTCAACTAAGAGAATAAGTGACATCAGTACTAGTAAATCTACCAAGAAGAGGAAAGTGATCCATTTGGATCAGAAAATTAAAATAAGGATATATGAAAATGGTCAAACATTAACTATATCCCATGGAATTCAAATTGTCAGTGTCAATAGTGAACACAATAATAAAGGACAAAGACAGAACATGAGAAGCAGTGAAGAGCTCAGCACAATGAAGTCAACTATACTGTAATAAACAAAGCTATGGAAAACATTAATTTTTACAGTACGATAACATGCATTTTTCCGTCCTTTTATGTTTTCCTTTCTTATGTACCACTCCGGCTACTTCACCACTGTTGCCAGATAAAGTTAATTGAACAAATTAAAAATATATAACTATTTTTCTATATATATATATATATATATATATAACTAATATATAAAAAATATATAACTAATTAATTGAAAATTATATAACTATTTTTCTGTATATATAACCAGTGCTTTTTTTTGTAAAAAAAATATGTGCCGGTAAAATGATTACCGGCACATATTTTTTCCTGATAACAAAGAATGACTTTGCTATCAGGAAAAATTGAAAATTAAAAGGATATGAAAAGTACTCTAAAAATTTTTTTTTTTTTTTGATATTGTTACTTTAGTAGTAATATTTTTAGAATAAGAACAACAAATTAAGTATATTAACACAGTTTATTAAGCATAAATTTATTATTCAAGTATATAAAAAAGTGAGTAAAATAAGTAAAAAATAATAGCATAAGTAAAAATAATTTTATAATAAAGTTTTTGTAGAATATTCTAAATTTTTATTAAGTTCTCATCCGACACACTATGCCAGGGGGTCAGCAACCTTTTTTGAGTGAAGAGCCAATTTTGATCTAATTAAAAAAAAAAGAAAGAGAGAGAGAGAATCAGAAGAGCCGCACCACAGCTCAAGCTGGGAGTGGGGGGGCAAGAGTTCTTTAATGGAATAGAGTGGGAAGGTGTTTATTAAAAAAAATATATCTTAAAATATTTTTATTAATACTGAAAAAACGTAACAAACATCCAATTAATAAGTACAAATTAATGTGACTTTTGCTGATGAACTTTTTGAGCGAGTCTCTCAACATCATTCGAGTATGTCGTAATTAAACATGCTCGCATTGTTCAGACGACAGTTACTTGATTTATTTTTAATATAGTTCATGTTCAAAAATATTTGCTCACAGAAATAAGTGGAACCAAAAACTGAGAGAAGTCCAAATGCAAATATTTTCAAATTTATATATTAGTCCGGTAAGCTACTCCATGCATCGAACACAATTTGGTCTGCATTTAAACTCATCTATTGCTGCCCATTTGTGTAGAATTGCAAGGGCAGCCTTTTGCCTCTCCAAATCCTCAATTTCAGTTTTAAGGCATTTTACTCTTGCACTCCACATGTCCTTCATTTTTAAGTCCTCTTAACTCCATTTCAAATTATGCTTAATGTGAGCTGTAAAGTTAAAGAACCGCAGTTATGTGTTAAAAGAGCTGCATGCGGCTCACGAGCCATAGGTTGCCGACCCCTATCCTATGCCGACTTATTTTCTTCCTCTTTGTGTGTCAGTTGCTGAATGACGTTTCTGAAGCAGCCATGAAGTGACATATTTTGCTGGATCGAAGCATGTCAGCGGTGGGCCTACAATTTTAAGAAACAGTAGTGAAGAAACTTTTTGTCATCAAATTCAGATTCATTTGTAAAAATCCTCATTCACATTCGCTTGATGAAATTAGTATCGTGATCAGAGCGTTCATCAAATTCTTCAATTCTTCTGAAACCTTCTTATCAATTAGGTATCCACGAATTGCATCTCTTTAATTTAACTGTAACCTAACTGACAATTTTCTAACTTCGCTTTCACCAAATGCCAAAAATTCATGTTTAGAAGGTTTAATACCTTCATTGTCCTCGTTTTCCATCTCTCATCATCAGTATTGTCACTAGTTCTTAAATTGAAATTTTTTCTTTTCTTTTCTTTTTTTTGAAACTGTCCAAAATATCGATGTCATTTGGATATTCAGGTACTGTGACCATGTAAACAGAGATAGGGAAAATTTACGGAAAAATGCAGATAACGCACTTCCACGAAACAACAAATGATTATTTGTTGGGGTAAAAGAAAATCACTTTTCTAATTCTCGAACAGGGCGCTTACACTTGATTCACAGAGGCGTCCAACCTATGGCCCACGAGGAAAGTGAACTAAAACAGCATTTTAAATTTTGTTAATTATCAAAAAAATTCTCATTAAATGTTTTGTTCAGTAATGTAGTTGTGTATTGTACTTAATAAAATTTTCAAATATTTTCAATTTTAGTTTTACATGCAACAAGATATGGAAAATGTAACATACTAAAGAAATCTAACTTTGAATTTTTTTGAATATGGCCCCTGTACGGAAAAAGGCTTGATACCACTGCAGTAGGTGGGCCAGAGCCCACTGGGAACACAACTTTATCTGTTCACTCATGACTAGCTTGACTCCTCCATATGTGGGACAGGTGGCTGGATAGGTTTTACCCGGTACCACTAAATTATAGAAAGCTAATCCCTTTAGCTCTCTTAATTCGCGCAGCAGCACTAATTGCCTGAAGGCCAGAAATGTGAAGTGCATACCGAGTTAATTCTCTCCTAATCCATTCGCTATATAAAAATTTTCTTCGCTCAACGGAAACTATTTTAAATGTAACTTCCAAGGGAAATTCAAAATAATTCGGTATAAAAGGACTTCATTAAACAGAGGTCCAACTGAGTAATTTAGAATTATAAAAATGGTTATACAGTTTTATATAGAAATATCTTTTATATAGAAATATATTAGTTATATATAGAAAATATATAACTAATATATAGAAAATATATACAAAGGGTACTAGGAAAGTTTTGCAATATGACGCAACAATGAATCACAGGAAGCTGCTTGTTGCTGCATGTTGAGACATGTTCATACGTGCATAGTAGCCACCACGCCAAGTCGATGGGCTCAGTTATTCATTAGTAGTGAGAGTGTAAAGTGCTTGCCATGGCATCGTGGTCACGAAATGAGATAAGGACAGTTTTGCGGTATAATTTCGTGCGTGGTTTAACCATAGACCAGTGCTTAGAAGAAATGACTCTTGCACTAGATGATGATTGTCCACATCGTACAACGATATTCAGGTGGTATAGAGAATTCCAAAGGGGAAATTTCACTCTGGAGGATTCTGAGAAGCCGGGAAGGCCACGAACGTCAGTTACGGAGGAAAATGCTTGACGAAAACAGGCGAGTGACCTACCAACAGATAGAGGATACTTTGGGCCTAAATGCACCAGCAATTCGTTAGATTCTGCAAGATCATTTGCACGTGAAGAAACTTTGTTCTCTCTGGGTGCCGCATCAACTGACTGAAGAGCAGATGACACGACGTGTGACTTGGTGCCGGGAGATGTTAAAAAAGTTTGATAAGGGACAATCTCGGTATGTAAACAACATCGTGACAGGTGACGAGACTTGGCTGTACTATTACAATCTGCCGACCAAGGCTCAAAACAAAGTTTGGGTCTTTGATGATGACGACACACCCGTAATTGTCAGAAAATCCCGATCTGTAAAGAAGAAAATGATAGCTGTATTTTTCAAATAGAGTGGAATTGGGGAACGTGTCGTTTTGGACACGCAGAAGACAGTCACAGCTAAGTGGTATACTGAACAATGCCTGCCTAAAGTCATTGGATCTATGAAGAACCTGCGGCCAAAGTCAAGAATGGACACCTGGTACCTCCATTACGATAATGCTCCAGCTCACCGTGCCAAAGCCTGCACCGAATATTTGACCACGACAAGACTGAAACTTCTCGAGCACCCTCCCTACAGTTCAGACCTTGCTCCCTGCGACTTTGCACTGTTCCCGCATGTGAAAATGAAGCTAAAAGGGAGGCGGTTTTCCAGTGATGAGGACCTTCTACGGGCTTGGGACAACGAGTGTGCTTTACTCCCTAGTGAAACTTGGCAGAACTGGTTTAAAGATTGGTTTCGGAGGATGGAGAGGTGTATTGAATGTAGAGAATATTACTTTGAAAAAATTAAATAAACAAAGCTGTATTGCAAAACTTTCCTAGTACCCTTTGTAACTATTCTTCTTCCTTCATCTGAGGATGTTATGTGGTTTTTGTAATTTTGCCATATCAGGGATATAGCAGCAATATTTTATTAGTTATTCCAGAGTTAGGCAAAACTCGACTTATGTAAGTAATCCTAGAACATATCTCTTACGTATGTCGGGGACTTACAGTATGTTTTCTTCTTTTAACTGCAAAATTAGAAACATTTTATTAAATTATCGCCATTTTCCTAACCTAACTGGATGTAAAAGTTTCATTAAGATAATCAAGTCAGGAGAAAGAAAGAAAATGGAAGCCTCCAACAAGGGAGCACACTGCAAACTTCAATCAATGGTACAATTCTTTTACAAATAATTTCTGTTATTCTTTATTAAACCTTTCCAAGGCTTATTTGCTAAAACTCTAACTTTTCCTAAGGCTTTAAAATAAATGTGTCCCCAATTCACAAAGGGGGGGACCAGGGGGTGACACAAGTAATTACAGACCCGTAACTTGAACTTTTGTTCCAGGGGAAAATAATGGAGTCACTGGTTAAAGCACTACAGAATCATCTAGATAAGACTGCAGTTATAGTTCAGACACAGCATGGGTTTGTTAAGGGTAAGCCTTGTCTGACAAATCTGATTGGATACTATAATGTGGTAACAAAGGAACTGGATGCAAAAAATAATTTTGATATCATATACTTGGATTTTAGCAAACCTTTTGATAGCATTGTAAATGGAAGACTACTGACAAATTGGAGCAGTATGGCATTAAGGGCAAGTTGCTTCTATGGATAAAGGGATGGTTGAGTAGGAGAAGTCAGAGGAAAAACTACTGCAACAGGATCTAGAAAAGTTGAGCAAATGGGCTGAGAGCTGGCAACTGCACATTATTGTCTTTAACAGTGACAAATGTAATGTACTGCATATGGGTAGCAGTAACCCCAGAGTAACGTACCAACTGTGTGGTACTTCACTCAGGATAGTGGAGAATATAAGAACCTGGGGTAATTGTGTAGTCATATATGAAGTTTCTGAGCAGTACAGACAAGCTACAAGAATAGCTCATGGTGTCTTGTCAATGATAATATAGGAATTTTGCTAGCAGGGATAAGGAGGTGATTGTCCCTTTGTATAAGGCCACACTTTAAGGCCTGACCATACAGGTCTGGTTGTTGTTATTAAGTTTAATGACACAAGGGCTACTAAGACCAAATTGTGTCAGTTAATAGTTTATTTCTTATATCCATATACCTTTTAACAATTTAATTATATATTGCGTATAGGAAGGTATCCCTCCGTAGCCGAGTGGTCAGGAGCGGGAGTGCAGTAGCACACACTCTTTGAGTAGACCGGGGTTCAAGCCCCTGACTGCTGAATACGGTCGATCTGCCAACCCGCACTGGACCAGCGTGACAGATTATGGTCCATTTCCCTCTGCATGAATTGTTGAGGAGGCTTCCATCCTGCAGTGGGTTGATAATGGCTGCACTTTATAGGCCAGTACAATTTAAGTATGTTAACAATTCTTCTATGTTTGCATGGTGTCCAAGAAAATTAGATAAAATCTGGGATTCGTTTAATTTGCTGAATGACTGAAAGGTACTAGAATGGATTGATAAGTAAAGAGGACAGTCTACAAAAAAGTGGTGAACTGTAAGTATGCAGGTCTGGAGGCCTCATTTTAGGAAGGATGGAGAGCTGCTGGAATAAGTACAGAGAAGGGCAACTAGATTAGTGAATGGAACAAAGGGTTGTTGTTACCAAGAAAGACTTAAGTTTTGCAAATTTCAGCGTTTGGAGACTAGGCACCTGCGAAGTGATTTAATTGAGGTGTATAAGGTCTTGAATGGTTTGAGCAAGCTCAATGCTGATGGGGTTTTCCTCTTGCTCAGATTACACACCTGAGGAGACAAATTCAAATTGAGGAAAGACAACAGTAGAATTGATGTCCAGAAATTTGAAAGATAGTTTTCTATCTTTGAATCTTTAATAAATCATTAATAAATTATTACATACATTTAATTTAACTTGCCTAATTCTAAATTCTTAATGTAACATTCATTACAACGGTACTTTCCTTTGTAGTAACTGCCAATGCAAGTTACTACAGAAACACAGAAAACACATTATTGTCTTACCATTAATTCTTGATGTTTGTCCCCTTGAAAAAGTCAATATGATTATTGATATACAGCAATGTACTTCATATACCCATAAAATTATTTTCATTATGATTGTAGGTTCAAAATACATTTACAGTGGCCCTGCCCTAGTCAATAACACATACTTGCATAATATCTTCATGCTTATTTCATACTATAATACCAAATGGAAATTATATATTTTTCCAACAAAGACTCACCAGCAAATAGTTAATATGCCAAGGGTGACTAGAATAACTGCATATGGATGACTTGAGCAGAACAAACCATGCCTATAATATATCTGTGCAATTCTATCTTGGACTCCACCTGATGATTGTGATGGCAGGGATGAGTATTCCATTACAAAACCACTATTTCAGAAAGCATTAACTGAAATATAAAATATGAAAAAACACAAAATTATATTGTTTTTTCCATATCAAATGGCACAATAATTTTCATCATCTTTTCATCTTAGATATATATATATATATATATGAAATTTAATTATATTAAATAAAATCTTGGTTCATTTTTAAAAACTTGGTTCTTTTTTGAGCATGGAGGCAGCTCACCTATAAAGTCTCCAAAAGTCGGCTGCAACTGAACAGATGAAAACAACAACAAAATTCCACTACGACAAAACTTAGGTAGTCTGAACCATAAACAGAACTGAAATTTCATTCTAATGAATACCACACAAAATTATTTTAAAAGACTATTTATTCAGATAAGTGCTATTGAACTTATATGAATATAGAAATACATATGGTTGATTATTTCTAACATAGAAAAATAGTAATTTTTCTGAACATGTTGGAGCCTTATTGTAGTGAGTTTTCCACTAGCAGCTGGCTCTATGTTCCATTATGAAAATTTGTATGTAATGCTTTAAATATTAATTTGTTCTTATTTTGACACTTAATACTGGAATAAACATGTCAAAAATCAAATCAGATTATTTTTTAAATTCTCAAAATGATACAATTTTTTTTTATAAAAGTAAAAAATCTTTAAAAAATCCTAAACTTTGTAAAAACTTATTACTTCTTTTTTGATGCAATACTATCTTATGCATCTATTTTTATACAAGCGCCATTCAAAAAGTTTTGTCATACATATAGTTCCTGTAATCCCAGACTCACGAAATTCAGACAGCATGTTACGACTTCTCTATGTAGTCGCCACTTACAGTTTTGAATTTTTCTCATCTGTATTTCAACTTAAAAATCTCCTGGTTGTAGAAGTCTGTATTTTACTCATCAAAATCAGTCACTGCCGCTTTCAAATGTTCATCATCCACAAAATGCATTCTATGAAGATGCTGATTCAATTTTCCAAACAAGTAAAAGTCAAATGGGGCCATATCAGGTAAATAAGGTGGACATTCAAATCCCAGTTGGGCCTCTGTTGTTCCTGTCAGTTCATATCCATGGGGAGAGGCATCCAGCAACAGCACCCCTCAGGACAGCATCCCTCTTATCATTGCTACTTGATGTTTTCTTGTAATTTGGTTAATAGATCCACATAGTACCTCCTTGTCACAGTTTTACCATTTACAAGGCAATCAATGAGCTGTACTCCCAAACAATCTCAGAAGACTGTCAACAGAATCTTCCCGGACTGAGGCTTGCAAATTTGAATTTTTTTGGTGTCTGTGACACAGCATGTTTTCATTGCAAGGCAGCAACTTTAAATTCGGGATCAAAGTAGTGAACCCAACATTTGTTAGCAGTAACAACACAGGTAAAGAAATGTTTCTTCATTCAGAGGGGAAATGCTCAAAAAGAGACCTAGCGATGTTCACTCTTACCTCTTTGTGACTATCACTCAGCATTCTTGGAAACCACCAGAAAGACACCTCTTGTCATGCATAGCTGCTCGTGTAAGATGGCATATACTGACCCAGCAAAAATCTTTACTTTATTGGCTATCTGTTCAATGTTCATTATACAGTCTTCTATAACTAATTTATGCACTAATTTGTTGAACATTTCCTCATTCTCGGGACCCAAGGACTGGGCTGTTGCTGGCCACCCAATCCTTGGGCCATTTTCGAAGCTCTCTCAGCCATGCTTAAATTCAATAAACCATCTCCAAATTGTATGCTCTGATGGAGTAGATTCAACATATATAATGTTCAACTGTTTTTTCTGATTAACTGAATAATTTTGGTTAATTCCACATTATCTTTTGTGAGGAATTTTATAATCATTTGCTGTTCAAATTTTTTCATTTTTGGCTTGCTTCTCAGCAGACTTCACAATTACACCTGCCAAAAAGAAATAGAATAAGTTATATGGCTGAAGTTTTGTACAGATACCACTAAGTCTATCTCCTATTACTATGCCTATTTGTACCTCAATGTGTCTGAGAAAACTTTTTGAATGCCTCTTATATCACTTGATCTGATTTCCTCATTTTCATCAATTTCTTTTCTTTCTGAATTTCAGAGAATTTTGGCTTTTGTAAACCAAGACAAAATATAATGGCAAGACAAGATATACATATATGTCATTAAAATCTGTGCACTTGATTAAGGTGTCTGAGAGATAAAACTGTGTCACTGGACTTGCACATAGAAGGGTCACTGGCCCTCAGCAAATGTACCAAATAACTGTGTCCTATGCTGTTATTTGTTGTTATTTGGTTTTTAGGAGCATTAGCAACTAAGGCCATATTGCTCCGGGATATGCGGTGGTCATTCCCTGAATGACCTTTCCGCATCCTCCGTATTTGGTGGTGACGGGCTCGAACCCCGGTCTAATCAAGAAGCGTGTGCTACGCACTGCTGTGTGTGTGTCCTATGCAAATCCAAGCAAAAACAACTTCCTTTTTGCAACTCCTGCACAGAATAGACTGCCACAGTTCAATTACAGGCTTTAATATAATATATTTGTAGTCTGTGTATTCCATGAATTCTGCCACTGGGAATGTATCTTGTTATGTATCATTTGCCTGCAGTCTGTATAGGGGACTGACAGGCAGCAATTATTAGTAAAAATTATTTGGCTGCAATATCAGCCAAATCATTTCACCTAATCCCAACATGGCTAGGAATCCAGCAGAAGCGTATATCATATTCATGAAGAGAGTGAATCTTCTGCTGAACTCGAGACAGAACTGGATAAAGGTTATATCTCACTGATAATAAAGTCTGTAAGATACTCAAAGAATCAGAATAGAAAATGAACTGTTGGTTGGTACTGGGAAGTACTGATGTGAGCCAAGGCTATCTACCTGCAGAACTGCATGCAACTCTGCAGTGCATATGCTGTGTTGAGGAAGAATCTGCTCGGATGTAGTACTGTCTGGAAAGACTGCAGCAGGTTCTACACGTGATTCCGACTTCCAGCCATCTGTGTAAGCTGGAAAGAAGTTAGAATGTTCAGCTCAGTTTTCTGAATAGAAATGCAGGTAAACAGATGGAGCGTCTGACTCTCACCAGTTCTTGGGTTTGTTTGTTTGTTTTTGGTTTTTTATTGGCGCATTGGCAGCTGTGGCCATAATGCGCCAAGACTATGCAATATTTAAAAGTTTAAATTCTCGGTGACCTAATTAGTTAGGTCACCATGTCCAGATAAATAATAACAAATATATAAAAATTAAATCAATAAAGAGATAACAATAACAAATTTTAAATACAATTAAAAACTTTTATTGATTTAAAATAGCTAAAAACAGCAGACACGTTGTCATTGTCGGATAAAATCTGACTGAGTGTATAAGGCTCAGTCAGATGACTAAAAGCGGTAAAACGGGTGCTGCTAAAATCTGGACAGTCAATTAAAAGGTGTCTAATCGTTAGGATTGTGCCACAGGACACACACATAGGAGGGTCATCAGCCCTCAGCAAAAACGAATGAGTTAAATGACTGTGTCCTATGCGGGTCCGGGCAAGAACAACTTCCTCCTTACGATTCCTGCGCAGACTAGACTGCCACGGTTCAATTACAGGTTTTATATGATATAACTTATTCGCAGTCTGTCTATTCCACGAATCCTGCCATTGGGAATGTATCTTTTGATGTATTATTTGCCTGTAGTCTGTATAGGGGACTAACAGGCAGTGGTCATTATTGGGAATTGCTGATTTGGCTGCGGCGTCAGCCAAATCATTTCCCCTAATCCCAATGTGGCTAGGAATCCAGCAGAAGCGGATATCATATTCACGTTCATGGAGAACGTGAATCTTCTGCTGAATGCTAGACAGAACTGGATGAGAATTATATCTCACAGATATTAAAGCCTGTAACACGCTGAGAGCGTCGGTATACAAAATGAACCGTTGGTATTGGCATTCACTAATGTGATCCAAGGCTAACTCTATAGCGTGCAGCTCTGCAGTAAATATGCTGCATTCAGAGGGAATCTGCTCCGATGTAGTGCTGTCTGTAAAGACAGCAGCAGATCCCACATATGATTCTGACTTCGACCCGTCTGTGTAGACTGGCGCGAAGTCAGAATGTTCAGCTCGGTGTGCTGAAAAAAGCTGCAGGTAGACAGACGATGGAGTGTCCGACTTTCCCCAATTTCGAAGGGACAAGTCACATGCCGGGACATGAGCATGCCAGGGTGGAAGGGGTTGCTTTGGTGTTTGGGCAACTCTGTCTACCTTTATATTAAGTTCTTTGAGTAGCTCTTGGACACGAATACCAAAAGGACGATTGGCAGTCTTACGGGTGTTGTACAAATTTTCCCATCGTGGCTCAAAAACGGTTAGCCACGTAGGGTGGTCTGGCAGGGATTTCAGTTTTAGAGCGTAGTTTAGAGACAACTGCTTACGTCGAAGCAATAATGGCGGTTCGTTTGCTTCGACGTATAAGCTCTGGACAGGAGATGTGCGATATGCTCCAATAGCGGTACGGAGAGCCAGATGATGGACAGGATCGAGCCAACGAAGTACACTGTCTCTGGCCGAATTGTATACCAGGGACCCGTAATCCAGTCTGGATCGTACAAGTGCACGATAGATGCGTAGTAGGGTGCATCGATCCGCACCCCAAGATGTTGAGGAAAGAGAGCGCAGAATATTTAGCCCTCTTGTGCACTTTGTGCGGAGTTGACGGATGTGATCCAGAAAGGTCAGCTTTTTATCGAATACGAGTCCCAAGAATTTTGTGTCCGCTGCTATTGGAATTACATTTTGTCCGAGCTTTAATTCAGGCTCAGGATGAAGATTACGCTTACGACAAAAGTGTACGCAAACGGTCTTCTCCGGCGAGAACCTGAAGCCATTAGCAAGAGCCCAGGAGTTGAGGCGATCAATAGCTTTCTGCAGTTGTCTTTCAATAACCCTCATGTTGCATGACTGACAAAATATGCTAAAGTCATCAACATAGAGGGCACAGTTTACAGTTGGAGGAAGTTGTTCTGTGATGGAATTCACTTTGATGGCAAAAAGCGTGACACTTAATACTGATCCTTGTGGTACTCCCTCCTCTTGGCTGAAGGAACGAGAGAGTGAGGATCCCACACGAACTTGGAAAGATCGATTGGCTAAAAAGTTTTTAATAAAAATGGGGAGTTGCCCCCTAAGGCCAAGGCTATGCAGATCTTTTAAGATGCCAAATCTCCAAGTTGTGTCATACGCTTTCTCCATGTCAAAGAACACCGACACCAAGTGTTCACGTTTTAGGAAAGCATCCCGGATGGATGCTTCCAATCTAATAAGATGGTCCAAAGTGGACCGGTTCCTTCGGAAGCCGCACTGTATGTTGGAGAGAAGGTCATTTGATTCTAAGTACCATATTAAACGAGAATTAACCATTCTCTCCAGGATTTTGCACAGACAGCTAGTCAGAGCAATAGGACGATAGTTGGTGGTGACTTTTGGATCCTTTCCTGGCTTAGGGAAGGCAAGAACGATTGCCTTTCTCCAGGAATCCGGAAACTGCCCTTCAGTAAAGATTCTGTTATACAGAAGGAGCAGACAATCCATAGATTTTGGTGAAAGATGTTTAATCATGTCATAATGGATGCCATCTGGTCCAACAGCACTTGCTTTGGAAAGAGCGAGGGCTCTTTTCAGTTCCTGAATAGTAAAATCCCCGTTGTAGGGATAGAGGCCCTTGGACTTAAAATTAAGTGCTTCTCTTTCCAGTTTATGTTTCAGGACCAGGAACTCTGGGGAGTACGAGGATGTTGCGGAGATGTTAGAGAATGTTTCCCCAAGAGCATTGGCTATTGCAGTTGGATCTGCAACAGCGCATCCATTATAATCTAAGATTGAAGAAGGGTGGGATGTATATTTTCCCTTCATTTTCCGGATTTTATCCCAGACTACCTTAGAGTTGGTAGACTGGTTAATAGATGATGTAAAACGGATCCACGATTCCTTTTGGCTCTGACGACGGATGTAGCGTGCTTTGGCTCGTGCACGTTTGAAGGCTATAAGGTTGTTCGTGGTAGGATATCGGCGAAATATCCCCCACGCTTTGTTTTGAGCCTTTTTTGCTGCTGTGCATTGTGAATTCCACCAAGGTTTGGGAAATGGTGGAAACCGGGCTGATGTTTTTGGGACAGCATTAGCAGCTGCGTGGACAATGATTTCTGTGATGTACGTTACTGCGTCATTGATAGGCTCCTGACTGACTGTACTGAGGTCAAAATTTGCCTGATGTTGGAAGGCATTCCAGTCAGCCTGATCAAACTTCCACCGTGGTAACCTAAAAGGAAGACACGGTCTCCCACTGTGTAACAAGGTTATCACAGGGAAGTGATCACTTCCGTATGGATTCTCCTCCACTTCCCAGGTGAGTGAAGGGAGTAGAGAAGGGGAGCAGATAGAGAGATCAATGGCAGAAAAAGTACGGGTAGGCATATGGAAGAAGGTGTTTGTTCCAGTATTTAGAAGGGAAAGGTCATTGTCATTGAGCATACGCTCTATGACTCGTCCCCTTCCGTTGATGTTAGCACTACCCCACAGGGTGTTATGTCCGTTAAAATCCCCGAGAAGTAAGAAAGGGGGAGGCAACTGCGTTACAAGATCATCAAGGTCTTCCTGGGAGATGTCAGTCCCAGGTGGCAAATAAATCGAGCAGACCGTTATTAAAAATCCCACTGTAAGGCGAATTGCAACAGCCTCTATGCTGGTTGTAATTAGCAAGGGCTGAACTGGGGTCTGATTACCCACAAGGATAGCCACTCCTCCATGAGCAGGACCATCCGCAATTCTATCCTTACGAAAGATTGTGATGTTATGCAGGGTGGGATCATCATTTGCCTTTAGATAAGTCTCCTGCAAGCAAAAGCAAACTGGCTCGTGCTTTTGCAGGAGGGCCTTGATGTCATCAGTATTTCGCCGGAATCCACGACAATTCCATTGTAGGAATTTAGCCATTATTTTGGCTTGGTGGGTCCATCAGGCGGCTTCCGAGGTGCTGAGGGCTTACTTTTATCAGTCTTGGCTTTGTCTTTTTTGGGGAAGAATGGACGATGTCCCGTGTCCATTTCTTCCTCCGCAAAGAGTTCCAAGACTGATTCATCCTGTACCTCCTTGTTCTCTACATCCATTCTTTCTGTTGTTACTTCAGGCTCTTTACCACTTGGTTTTGGTAGTGGTGGAGCACTAGGAGGTACGGATATAGGAGTGGCAACTGACTGTGTTTTTTTGGTGGGCTTTTGAGAACTCAATAAATAGCGTGCAATCGGGGTGAATGACTCTCTTGGTGGTATAGTCATCTCAGTTTGTGTCCCGATAGTGCTCTTAGCAGAAACCTTCTGGGCATATGAAGGTTTCCCGCTATTTACTGGTTGGATACGTTTTCTGGCCTCTGGGTAGGAAATATTCAGCTCTGTTTTTAGTTTTTGGATTTCTTTTTCGTCTTTCCACCGCTGGCATGCTCTTGAATAGGCGGGGTGCTCACCTTGGCAGTTAACACAGGCGGGTTTTGGAGCTGTACATTCCTTGCTCTCGTGGTCTTTAACACCACATCGAGCACAGGCAGGGTTACCACGACAAGATGTTTGTGAGTGGCCGTATTTTTGGCATCTAAAACACCGCAGTGGGTTTGGGATATAAATCCTCACTGGGCAGTTTAGATAACCTGCCTTGATGGAATTTGGAGGCCGTGGGGTGTTAAACGTGAGGATGAGAACTCGGGTAGGGACGAGATTCCCATCCTTCCGTATCGATATTCTCTTTACAGCTGTCACTCCTTGGTCTTTCAATTCAGAGCAGATCTCTTCTTCAGAAACATGAAGAAGGTCCCACTCTGATATGACACCACGTGAAGAATTTAGAGTTTTGTGAGGGGTTACGATGATAGGTATTCCCCCTATGGATGTAGCCTTTATGATTTTTTCCGCTTGCTTGGTGGTAGAAGCTTCGACCAAAAGGTCGCCAGAACGCAGTCTTTTTACAGATTTTGGTGAACCTGCCAACCCTTCTAATCCTTTCTGGATGAAGAAGGGTGACATCTTTCCAATGGACTGCTCTCCGGTGGAATGGAGAATGAGGAAAAGCGGTGTCACTAATGGTGGTGATTTATCCTCAGTTCTGGCTCGTTTTGCAGAGGTGTTATCTGCGTCATCATCTCGATTAGGTAGGGGCCTTGTTGGGGCCCCAGAAGAAAGGGGATTTGAATTACTCATGAGAGTAAAGAAAAATGTCTGATGCCTAAGTACCTCACCCACCACGGAGCCCTACGAGGGGGCGCCCACTCGTGAACTAGCAGGTACTGCGTACACGAATGGGACGCCGAGTTCGCTTAGAACACCATACCCACGTTACCAATAAGTCTTTATCCCGTCCCAGGACCATAGGGAGGGAGACTTATTGGAACGCAGTTGACCCTAGCAGTATAATACCACCCGCCGATTGATCCCAGTCGAGCCGGTCCGGGACCACCCGTCTCGTCGAAGCAGGGGCCAAAGTGGTGTATTAAGGCTGGGCCCCTCAACCACCAGGATCCCCCTTTCCGCTTCCACGGGTCGCGGCGCACGGCTGCACACGCCGGATTCCAATGATGTAACCCTGGAACCAAGGTATGGGCGTTGGATCCCAGTGATGCTAATCTGGAAAACCAGCAGCATCACTGGGAGGTCCCCTCACCACGTACAGGTGCCCACGTCGAGGGGCCAGTTCTTGGGGGGAAAGTCGCATGCCAGAGTGTAAGGGGCTGCTTTGATGATTGAGCAACCTCGTCTATTGTGATGTTAAGCTCTCTAAGTAGCTCTTGGACACAAATACCAAACGGACAATTGGCAGTATGGCAGGCATTCTACAAATTTTCCTATCATGGCTCAAAAATGGATGTTCATGCAAGATAATCTAGCAGGGATTTCAGTTTTAAAGTGTACATTAGAAACAAATGCTTACGTAGAAGCAATAATGGTAGTTCATTTGCTTCCATGCATAGGTTATGGGCAGGAAATGTTTGAAATGCTCCAGTAGCAATACAGATAACCTGATGACGAACAGGGTCCAGTAGATGCACAGTAAGGTGCTCCAAGATGTAGAGGAGGGGGAGGGGGAGGGAGGGAGAGGGGGAGGGAGGGAGGGATGGAGGGAGAGAGAGAGAGAGAGAGAGAGAGAGAGAGAGAGCATGGTGAAGGTACATGACAGGTGAGTACTTCACCTGCCACAGTGCCCTATAAGGAGATTCCCACTCAAAACTAGCAGGGATTACATACATGAATGGAATGTCAAGTTCACTTAGAGCATCATATCCACATTTCCAATAAGTCTCGATCCTGTCCCAGGTTGTTGTTGTTTTGGTTTTTAGGAGCATTAGCAACTAAGGCCATACTGCTCCGGGAATATGCGGTGGTCAGTCCCTGACCTTTCCGCATCCTCCATATTTGGTGGTGATGGGCTCGAACCCCGGTCTAATCAAGAAGCATGTGCTACGCACTGCTGCTCCTTCCCACCTGGCTATGGAGGCGCCTTCCTGTCCCAGGACCAAAGGTAATGAGACTATTGGAATGCAGTTGACCATAGGAGTACGAACCACCTACCAACTGATCCTATTATGGTCAGTCCAGGATCTCCCATCTTGTCAAAGCAGGGGTCAAAGTGGTGTATTGGGGCTGGACTCTCACCCACCAGGATCCCTTTTTCCTAGTTTCCATGGGTTGCAGCACATGGCTGCACATGCCAGATTCCAATGATATAAGCCTAGAAACAAGTGGGTGTTGGTTTCTGGTGGTGCTACTCTGGAAACATAGCAGCATCACTGGAAGTCCCCTTACCACACACAAGTACCCACATAGAGGGGGGACCACAAACCTGGCATACAGCATCTGGACTTGTCATCCGGAAGTGGCCATACTTCTGGCATTTTAAACAGTAAATGTGATTCAGGATGTAAGGTTAAATTTTGCAGTTTAAATAACCAGTTTCCACTGATTGGAAGAATCAGTACTGTTATTTGTTATTTTTGTTATTTGGTTTTTTTTTTTTAGGAGCATTAGCAACTAAGGCCATATTGCTCCGGGATATGCGGTGGTCATTCCCTGACATTTCCGCATCCTCCGTATTTGGTGGTCACGGGCTAAAACCCCAGTCTAATCAAAAAGAATGTGCTACGCACTGCTGCTCCTGCCCACCTGGCTATGGAGGTGCCAGTATCAGTACTAAATGTTGGGATAATGGACCTAGTTGAAATGGAGGAGGGGCTAGCCTCTTTTTTGTCAAAATTCTAGCAGCATTTGTCACCTTTTGTTCACTAAGTTCTTGGATTATTTCCTCTTTGGTCACAGTAAGTCAGTCCCACTCTAATAACACTTTTGGACATGTTCAAGATTTAAAGGAAGTGACTAATACTTGAATTTCATTAAAGGTTATTAACTTTAGTAACTGTTCAGAATATTTTGGTTTTAGCAGCTTTATTCAATAAGTCTCCAAACTGAATGCATTTCACCATTTTCGTTGATCCAGCAACAGACTGGACATTTTTGTATTAGAAGGGTGATAGTTTTCTTACAGCCAGTGTAGATAAGGAGTGCATCACCAGGAAAGCTGATGTTTCATTGATCTATGTTTCTGTCCACAGCTTCTTTGGAAGAATCATGCTCCAGGAAATTTGTCAGTGTTCACAGTAGCTCTTTTAACCCTGGGGGTTAGTTTCTATCTCGATGGTTTCCAGTCCTGCTGCCCAGGAGAAGCAGCACTGCCACCAGTGACCATGCAGGAATGATAAAGGTGCATTGCAAGTGAGACATCAGTATGTTGCAAGCAAAACTAGCAGTACCACTGCAAGTGAAAAGCAAACTGTTAACTTTGTTATAAAATCACAGGGGATCATACAAGAAATGCTTGATCACTGCAATACCTGGCACTGGGGCTTTGTAAGCTGGAGTAGTACAATAAATCTGTGCATGGGTTTAGATCTGCAGTTTGCATAAGTAGTATCACCCTAGCATACTGTCTGGGAGTGTTTAAAACTTCTGACATTTGTAGCATCTTATGGCCTTCAGGATAACAATCAAACATGGCAATTTAGGTATCCTGCTTTAACTAAGAATGGTAAATTCGGAGAACTAAAAGTCAAAATGACTGCGTATTGGAATTAGGCTACCATTTTTTAAAATCATTATTCATTTTACTTGTATCACTTTCTGATCTTGTAACTCCTGGACTCTGATCTTCTGAGCAGTTTAATAGATCCCATTCACTTAAAACTACCTTGAAAGAATTTAATGTGCCATGTGTAGAAATTTTAATTGGTATTCTAATGGCAAAAGCCTTATTAAATATTCTGAATGTCTGTGTTGAGAGGTTTCCATCAATGGATCATTTGACTGGAGCCTTTGAACCATTTCTAGAGATCCTGCTGCATTTTCTAAACATCTCTGACAACAAAAGCAGCAAGTTTTATCACTGATTGAGTTTAATAAGTGTATATTATCAGAAATGCTTGTGGTTTGTTCAAGCCACTTTTGAATCTCTTGGGGAAAGAGATGTCATGGCTGTTACCATGATGGGAGTTCTTTCCCTCTTTTGGTAGATAATCATTTGTATCCATTTTAACTCCTTTAGTCCTAGGGGTTGGCCCTTCCATCCAAGTTTCGGATCAGGATCCTTTTTTGCCTGAGTGACTTTTTGATCTTTAAGTTCCTGGACTATTTCAATATTTTTTTCAATTATTTCAATAAATCCCATTCAGTGATCACTCCCTTTGAAGAATTGAGGGTGGTATGTGGTGTGATTTGAACTGGGATTCCACTCAAGGATGTCAGACGTAATAATAGTTCAGAATGTCGAGGAATTGGTGGTCTATTATTAAGTCTATAGGTTGGAGGTGTTTCACCATTTTTGGTGAACTTGCGGTATAGTCGAGGCATCTCTGAATGATGAAAGGCTTACCCACAGGTTGTGCTGACAGAGAATGTATTATCAGGAATGCTGGTAATTCCTGTCTGCCAGTGTCTTTCTTCATTCTCTTCAAGAGAAAGAGAAGTCATGGTCAGTGTTGTTGTTGTTTGGAGTTTAATGGCACAAGAGCAGCTTCGGCTATATTGCACCTGTTCAAATTTTGTTATTTCCTGTTATGTTGTTACTGATTTGACATATTAGATATGATTGGTTAGGTTTATTAAACTGAGGTATAAAAAGAGTTCACTGACGTTTGATTTTTCTCCCATAATGAGCTCAAGGCTTAATGGCTCATTTGAATGCGATTTGAAAACTGATTGGCGGGCAATTCGATATCGCGGACATTCTGTGATGATGTGCTTCACTGTTAGTGTGGTTAGACACTGTGGGCAATGTGGAGGATTGTCTTTCATTAGGAGGTAAGAGTGTATTAAACATGTGTGGCAGATGCAAAGCCGGGCGAGGATAACTTCGTGTCTGTTTGACCGAAAACTTGATTTCCAGGATTTCTGCTGCTGTTTGATTTCGTATAATTTATTATTTGTTTGAGATTTCCAGGTCTGCACCCATATGTTTTCAGAGGCTTTTTGATTGACGTTTTTAAAGTCATTGAGCAGAATTTTATGCAAGTGAGAATTTTCATTTGATGGATTTTTTGCAGCATCATCCGCACGTTCATTGCCGAAAATTCCAGAATGTCCAAGAATCCAAGTGAATCTGACTCTGTTTTTTTTTCCTAAGATGTGATAACATGGAAAGAATTTTTCTTACATACGGAGATGGATGATCTTCTGTCTGCAAAGCATATATTGTACTTAATGAGTCTTTCACTCTGAGTGAAAATGATACTTTTTACGAGGGAAGTTTTGGCAATGTGATCTAGGGCGAGACTTATTGCAAACAAAAGAACTGCACTCTATTGGAAGAGACTGTGAAATTATGCTGTTTGGCAATATGACTGCAGCACCAACGTGTGCATCTGTCTTGGATCCATCAGTGTGCAGATGAGAATAGTCGGAGAATTGCGTTACATAATAGGAATGTAGCTGTTTTATATGTTGACTTGGGATATTGTTCTGTTTCAATTTTATGAGGTCCATGTTACAGTCAACTGAACTGATTTCCCACGGTGGAAGGGATGGGGGTATCTTGGTAGATTTTATCCGTACTTAAGTTCAATTTTGAGAATATTTCTTTTAGTCGGATGCTTGCAGGTTTGCACGTGTTAGGTTTCTTTGAATATAAGGTTTCCCATTTCGGTTTATACAGATATTGCCATGTTGGATGTCCAGGAAGGCTTTGAACTTCGGCAGCATAGTTCAGAAGGTTTGTTTGTTATTTGGTTTTTAGGAGCATTAGCAACTAAGGCCATATTGCTCCGGGAATATGCAGTGGTCATTCCCTGATCTTTCCGCATCCTCCGTATTTGATAGTGACGGGCTCGAGTTCAGAAGGACTTTTCTACGAAGATTGAGTGGGAGTTCATGGATCTCTTAGTATAGACTATACACAGGTGAGGTACGAAAGGCTCCGGAAACAACATGTAATGCACTGTGATGAATTGGATCTAACCAGTTCAACACACTTTTCCTAGCTGAGGAGTAAATGGGAGAACCATAATCTAATCTGGATCTTATCATTTCATGATAAATGTGCAAAAGTGAATAACGATCAGCTCCCCATGTCATGGCTGATACAGCTCGTAGAATGTTTAATTTCTTTAAGCACATTGTATGTAGATATTTTATGTGTTCTAGGAAATTTAATTTTTGATCCATGATTAGTCCTAGTAGTCGGATACTTTGTTTGAGTGGGATTTGCTGATTGCTTATTCTTAGTTCTGGATCAGGATACATCTTTCGTTTTCTGCAGAAGTGTACTGCCACTGTCTTTTGTACTGAGATTCGATATCCATTATAGATGGACCAGGACTCTATTGTTAATAGCACATTGGAGCTGCCTCTCGATTGTCCGCATATTCTGTGAGTGACATGATATTGTGGGGTCGTCAGCATATAGGTAGGTTTCTACGGTTGCTGGAATAACTTCTGTTATAGGGTTGATTGTGATAGCGAAAAGGTTGGACTGAGCGTTGGGGGACCCCCTGTTCTTGATTGTATATTAGAGACAGAATATGATGGTAGCAGACTTGAAAAGTTCTTTCAGATATGAAATTCTGAAGGAACTTCAGTAGATGGCCTCGAAATCCTAATTTATGCAGTTCAGGATTTGATTTGATTTGATTTTTAATGGGACATTGGCAGCTAAGGCCATAATGCGCCAAGTCAGATTTAAAACGCTACAATAAATTTTGGTAGCCGCGGCTACCACGTCAAGCAAAAAAGGTACAAATTAATAGCATAAAAATTATAAAATTTACATCCTTGAAAAAAATTAATAGACTGTAAAAAGTTAAAAACGTCGGACATATTGTCTCTGTCACCAATAATCTGACTGAGTGTAAAAGGCTCAGTCAAATTATTAAAAGCAGTAAAACAGAAGCGTCGTGCTTGTGTAAAAACAGGGCATTCAATAAAAATATGACTGACGGTTAAAAGAACGTTACACCTCTCGCACATAGGTGGGTCATCCGGCCTCAACAAATAGGAATGTGTTAGATGACTATGACCTATGCGGAGCCGAGCAAGAACAACTTCCTCTCTTCGGATCCTACGTAAACTGGACTGCCATTGCGAAATTACAGGCTTAATGTGATGTAATTTATTTGTGGCCTGTCCATGCCAAGAATCTTGCCATTGGGAATACAATTTACAGCGTATTATTTGCCTGTAGTCGGTATAGGGGACTGACAGGCAATGACTATCCAGGGAAAGGGCTGATTTGTCAGCAGCATCAGCTAATTCATTTCCCCGGATCCCAATGTGGCTTGGGATCCAGCAAAAGCGAATATCAAATTCCAATTCTGCGAGAGAAAATAGAATGTGCCGGATCTTGGACAGGATCGGATGAGGGTTAAACCTCACCGATACTAGAGCCTGTAACACGCTCAAGGAATCACAATAAAAAGTATACCTTTGGTAGTCGCTATTTTTAATGTGATCTAGGGCTGTTTGTATTGCATGCAACTCTGCAGTATAGATGCTAGATTCTTGTTGGATCTTGTAGGATAGTGTTTTGTGAGGGAATACAACAGCAGATCCCACATAACATTCTGACTTTGAGCCATCTGTATAGACTGGCATAAAGTCAGAATACTGCTGTCTATGTGATGCAAAGAGTTGCTGGTAGACAGTTGGTGGTGTAGTAGCCTTCTCCCAGATCTTAAGGGAGAAGTCACAAGTTGGAAAATAGGCATGCCAGGGTGGAAGGAATTGCCTTGGTGACTGGGCAATGTTGTCTACCGTTAAGTCTAGTTCATTCAACAGCCCTTGAATCCGAATACCAAAAGGTTTGTTGGCAGTCCGACAGGTGTTATAGAGGTTTTCCCAGTGCGGCTCAAATACGGATGGCCACGTGGGATGATCAGGCAGGGATTTTAATTTGAAGGCGTACTGTAAGGACAACTGCTTATGTCGAAGAGAAAGAGATGGTTCATTTGCTTCAACGTAAAGGCTTTGGATAGGAGATGTGCGAAATGCTCCAGTGGCTGTCCGGATGGCTTGATGGTGGATTGGATCTAACCACCGAACTGCACTATCTCTAGCAGAACCATAAACCTGAGACCCATAGTCGAGTTTGGAATGGACAAGTGCACGGTAGAGACGAAGAAGTGTAGAACGATCTGCGCCCCACGAAGTTGACGAAAGGGCACGAAGGATATTGAGCCCTTTTACACACCTTGTCCTAAGCTGGCGGATGTGTTGTAAAAATGTCAGCTCCTTGTCGAAAATAAGTCCCAGGAATTTGAACTCTGCTACAACTGGGATGTTATTTTGCCCAAGCCTTAATTCTGGGTCAGGATGAATATTACGTTTGCGACAGAAGTGCACACAAACAGTCTTCTGTGATGAAAATCTGAACCCATTAGCCAAAGACCAAGATCTAATGTGATCAATGGTTTTCTGCAGTTGCCTTTCACTGACCCTCATATTGCATGACTGACAAAATATAGTAAAATCGTCAAAATACAAGGCATTTTTCACCGCGGGAGGAAGTCGTTCTGTGATAGAGTTTATTTTGATTGCGAACAGCGTGACACTTAGGACGGATCCTTGTGGGACTCCCTCCTCCTGACAAAATATTCGAGAGAGAGTGGATCCTAAACGGACTTGGAAATGACGATTCAAAAGAAAGTTTTTAATAAAAAGAGGAAGGTTACCTCTAAGACCGAAGTTGTAGAGGTCTTTTAATATTCCAAATCGCCAGGCTGTGTCGTACGCTTTTTCAATATCAAAGAAAACTGCTACCAAATGCTCGGATTTAATAAAAGCATCACGAATGGACGTTTCCAATCAGATTAAATGATCCAGAGTGGATCTATTTCTTCGGAAGCCGCACTGTGTCCTGGAAAGCAGACCATTTGTTTCTAAATACCATACCAGGCGCGAATTTACCATTCTTTCCAGGATCTTGCACAAACAGCTTGTCAGAGCAATAGGACGGTAGTTACTTGGATTTCTAGGATCCTTTCCTGGTTTTGGGAAGGCAAGAACGATTGCCTTCCGCCAGGAATCCGGAAATTGTTTATTAAGAAAAATTCTGTTAAACAGAATTAAAAGGTGATCCTTAGATTGTGGTGAGAGGTATTTTACCATTTCGTAGTGGATGTCATCGGGCCCCACAGCACTTACGTGCATGAGAAAGAGTGCAGCATTTAACTCCTCCTGTGAAAAGGGCTTGTTATACGATTCAAGCCCTTTTGAATAGAAGTTCAGGGGGTTTTTCTCATTTTTCTCTTTCAGGGCCAAAAACTCTGCGGGAAAAGATGTTATTGCAGAGATTTTTGCAAATGTTTCCCCTAGAGTATTAGCTACTGCAGTTCGATCTGCAATTGGACATCCGTTATGCTCGAGGATCATAGAAGGGCATGGTGGATATTTTCCCTTCATTTTCCGGATCTTATCCCAGACTACTTTTGAGCTAGCAGCCTGAGTTATGGAAGATGCAAAACGAATCCAAGATTTCCTTTGGCTCTGACGTCGTACATAACGCGCTTTCGCACGTGCACGTTTAAATGTTATTAAATTTTCAGGCAGTTCAGGAAGGATACCATATCTCCAGGTAGTATCAAATGCCTTTTCAATATCAAGGCATATCATTACAAGGTGTTCATTTCGGAGAAAGGCATTGTGTATATTTGATTCGGCTTTTATTATTATGTCTATTGTTGATCTGTTTTTCCGAAAACCATATTGGCTAGGACTAAGGAGGTTGTGGAAGTCAAGAAACCATGTTAACCGATTATTCACCATTTTTTTAAAAAGTTTTACCTAGACAGCTAGTGAGAGCAATGGGGCAATAATTATATGGGTTGGAATGGTCCTTCCAAGGTTTTGAAAAGGCCAGTACAAACGAATGTCACCAAGAGTCTGGATATGTATCCTCAAGATATATCCTATTATATAGCAGTAAGAGCAAGTATAAAGAATTTTTACTGAGATGTTTAATCATTTGATAGTGGATTCCATCTGGACCTGCTGCACTTTGCTTAGATTTCGCTAGGGCTTTATGCAATTCATTTATAGTAAAGGGTTGGTTATATGAAATCTCATGAGCTGCATGGAAATTAATTCTGTATTTTTAGATTTGAGCTTTATATGTTTGAAAGATTGGTCTGTATGATGTTGTTGCTGACAATTCCTCAAATGTTTCTCCTAGTAGATTTGCAATTTTTTCTGGTTCAGTTATGTCATGACCTTTCCAGCTTAGGATCGGTTTAGGGACGGTTGAATGTTTGCCTGATATTTGTCTAATTTTATACCAGATAATTCTGGTGTCTGTATTTCTATTAATTTTGCTTGAAAAAGATATCCAGGACTCTTTCTGAGATTTCCAGCATATATAACGTGCTTTTGCTCTGGCTTTCTTATATTTTATGAGATTAGTGGTGGTGGGGAACTTTCTGAATTGATTCCAAGCCTTATTTTTTTCTTTTTTTGCTTAGAGCATTCTTCATTCCATCACTGCTTGTAGTGTTCATGGAGCTGGCTAACTGTCTTTGGTATTGCAATACAGTAAACCCCGGAACGCGGCTGTTGTTGTTTGGTTTTTAGGAGCATTAGCAGCTTAGGCCATATTACTCCGGGATATGCGGTGGTCATTCCCTGACCTTTCCGCATCATCCGTATTTGGTGGTGACGGGCTCGAACCCCGGTCTAATCAAGAAGCGTGTGCTACGCACTGCTGCTCCTTCCCACCTGGCTACGGAGGTGCCCCGGAACGCGGCATTTCTCGGGAACGTGGTTCCCAAGAAATGCCGCGAATACTGAGTTATGGCTCCCATAGTAATAAAGGGGTTCCGTTCCAAAGTTTGTTTGTTATTGTTTGTTATTTGGTTTTTAGGAGCATTAACAACTAAGGCCATATTGCTTCGGGATATGCAGTGGTCATTCCCTGACCTTTCCGCATCCTCCGTATTTGGTGGTGACGGGCTCGAACCCCGATCTAATCAAGAAGCGTGTGCTACGCACTGCTGCTCCTTCCCACCTGGCTATGGAGGCAGCCCGTTCCAAAGTATGAAATATATAAGAAAAATTAGTCTATGTATGTATTATATGTACCTTCATAATATGACTATGTACATAGACAGTACATGGTGAAATGCAAGCATAAAGCATCGAAATGAAAATAAGAAACAATTTAATATTAAATGTAATATTTATTAGAAATTTCAAACAAATATTTCAAACCAGTGCCAGTGCTATCACCAGTTTCGCAAAAGTGTTGATAAAGGTGTTTTGCTTTTTCACGAATGATGAGTGAACTTAACGGAATTTTATTTTGAGTTCGGTCTTCTATCCACAGATTTAAAGCTTTTTGTAATTTAACATCACAAGTTACAGAGCAGATTTTTGAAGCAGTTAGCGCGTTTTCACAGACACTCAGCGGATTTTTTCTTCCGATTTCTTGATTGATCGTACCATTGACTTATTGATTTTATAACGTTTTGCGATTGACGAGACACTTTCACCATTAGAAATTTTGTCTAATAACTGAATTTTACTCGCTAATGTCATCACCTTTTTTGATCTTTTCACAATTCCCTTGTTATTCGTAGCCATATTTTTGTAGGGGTTAGAAAAGAATTTGTTCACAATAAAGTCACTTTCTTCCGTTAACACACTCAAAAAAGTCTGTTTACATTAACACACTGCAAAACGGTAGATTTTTCACTTTTGAAAGCATATCAATTTAAAATTGATAAATTTATTCAATTTATAAGCATATAAATTAAAAGCAAATGGCGAAACCTTCCATGACAAGCGCATAGCACATACTCAACAAGGATTAGCGAGAAACATCCACGCTCGCGATTTTGTCACACTTCTCCCCCCACCCACTGAGTGCTGTTTTGATCGGGAAAGAATGATTTTAGTCAAGCCCATGTTTTTTTATGGTGGAAAATGTTCACGGGCATTTAAAATTCACATTTTTTTTTTAGGTTTCATTTTATATTAAATCAGCGACCGCGAATACGCAAAACCGGGAATACAGATACCGCGAATAGCGGGGGTTTACTGTATTTGCTGCAGAGATTATTTGATTTGTAACAGCACTATTGATATCAGAATGTCTTATAGTTTTCTTATCTAAAGAAGCAGCACATTGTTTTTTTTTCCCAGTTTGCTTTGCAAAATTTCTTTTTTGTACCTCTTACAGATTGCGGTAAGTCATTTGCTAGTAGGTGGCTTGGTTTGGTTTTTATTGGTGCATTAGCAACTAAGGCTATAATGCGCCAAAACCAGGTGATATATATAAAAAAAAATTAAACTTTCACTGACCTAATTACTTAGGTCACCATGTCAATGTATAAAATAACAAAGGTATAAAATGTAGAAAAGATAAATCAATAAAGAAATAACAATAACATGTAAATTTTAAATACAAGAAAAAACCTTTATTGATTTAAAATAGCAGACACATGGTCATTGTCAGATAAAATCTGACTGAGTGTATACGGCTCAGCCAGATGATTAAAAGCAGTAAAATGGATATTGCTAAAATCTGGACAGTCAATTAAAATGTGTCTGATAGTTAAAATTGTGCCACAGGACTCACACATAGGAGGATCATCAGCCCTCAGCAAAAACGAATGAGTCAAATGACTATGTCCTATGCCGGTCCAGGCAAGAACAACTTCCTCCTTACGATTCCTGCGCAGACTAGACTGCGATGGTTCAATTACAGGCTTTATACAATATACTTTATTCGTAGTCTGTCTATTCCACGAATCCTGCCATTGGGTGTGTATCTTCTGGTGAATTATTTGCCTGTAGTATGTATAGGGGACTGACAGGCAGCGGTTATTATTGGGAATTGCTGATTTGGCTGCGGTGTCAGCCAAATCATTTCCCCTAATCCCAATGTGGCTGGGAATCCAGCAGAAGTGGATATCATATTCATGTTCAGGGAGGACGTGAATCTTCTGCTGAATGCTAAACAGAACTGGATGAGAATTATATCTCACAGTTATTAGACTGTAAGACGCTGAGAGAGTAGGAATATAAAATGAACCGTTGGTATAGGCATTTACTAATGTGATCCAAGGCTAACTCTATAGCGTGCAGCTTTGCAGTAAATATGCTGCATTCAGAGGGAATCTGCTCCGATGTAGTGCTGACTGTAAAGACAGCGGCAGATACCACATATGATTCCAACTTCGAACCGTCTGTGTAAACTGGCACGAAGTCAGAATGTTCAGTTTGGTGTGCTGAATGAAGCTGCAGGTAGACAGATGATGGAGTGTGCGACTTTCCCCAATTTCTAAGGGAGAAGTCACATGTTGGAACATGAGCATGTCAGGGTGGAAGGAGTTGCTTTGGTGTTTGGGCAACTTTGTCTACCTTGATATTAAGTTCTTTGAGTAGCTCTTGGAGACGAATACCAAAAGGACGATTGGCAGTCTTACGTGTACAAATTTTCCCATCGTGGCACAAAAACGAATGGCCACGTGGGATGGTCTGGCAGGGATTTCAGTTTTAAAGCGTACTTTAGAGACAAGTGCTTACGTTGAAGCGATAAGGACGGCTCGTTTGTTCGACGTATAAGCTCTGGACAGCAGATGTTCGATATGCTCCAACAGCGATACTGAGAGCCTGATGATGGACAGGATCCAGCCATCGAAGTACACTGTCTCTGACCGAATTGTATACCAGGGACGCGTAATCTAGTCTGGATCGTACAAGTGCACGGTAGATGCATTAGCATTAGTAGAGGCATTTGATGCAAGAAAGCAAGCTTATGCAGCATCAGCCAAAAAAAAAAAAAAAAAAACCCACTTCCACTTCACCCCTCTGTTCGTTCAAAATACCTGTCCAGCTGAGCCTTAAACTTATTTAGGCTATCAACCTCCACCACAAGGGATGGAAGTCTGTTCCACCAACCAACCACCCGCTGGCTAAAGGCAAATTTCCGCACATCTATCCTACATCTGTCTTTCCTCAATTTGAATTTATGCCCTCTCAGGTGATTTTTCTGAGCTAGAGGAAGAATCCCATCAGCACTGAGCATGCTTAAACCATTCAAGGCTTTATACACCTCTATCAGATCACCTCGCTGGTGCCTAGTCTCCAGACACTGTAATTTGCAAAACTTAAGCCTTTCTTCGTAAGAGCACCCCTTTGTTCCGTTCACTAATCTTGTTGCCCTTCTCTGTACTCGTTCCAGCAGCTCTACATCCTTCTTGAAATGAGGCCTCCAGACCTGTATACAGTACTCTAGGTGTGGCCTGACCATTGCATTATATAATGGAATAATCACCTCCTTATCGCTGCTGGAAAAATTCCTGTATATCATTGACAATACTCCATGAGCTACTCTTGCAGCCCGTCTGCACTGCTCAGAGAACTTCATATCTGCCTGCACAACCACCCCCAAGTCTCTTTCATTCTCTACCACTGTCAGCGTAGTACCACAGTTGATACGTTGCTCTGGGGTTGTTGTTTCCCATGTGTAGTACTTTACATTTGTCAATGTTAAACTTCATTTGCCACCTCTCAGCCCATCTGCTCAACCTTTCCAGATCCTGTTGCAGCAGCATAGTGTCAGTAGGGTCCTTGACAACCCTGCCAACCTTTGTATCATCTGCAAACTTGGACATTAAGCTTGATATACCATCATCAATATCATTTATAAATACAGAAAACAATAATGGACCCAACACTGAGCCCTGAGGGACTCCACTAATAACATTAGTCCACGATGAGCAGTGTCCATTGATTACCACTCTCTGTCTTCTCCCCCTCAACCACCCCTTTATCCATAGCAGCAATTTGCCTCCAATGTCACACTGCTCCAATTTGTGTAGCAGTCTTCCATGTGCAACAGTATCAAAAGCCTTTCTAAGATCCAAGTATATAATATCAAAGTTATTCCCTGCATCCAGTTCTTTTGTGATTGCATCATAGTATCCAATCAAGTTGGTCAGGCAAGACTTCCCCTTAACAAAACCATGCTGTGTCTGAACTATAACTGAAGTCTTGTCTAAATGATCCTGCAGTGCTTCTTTAACCAGTGCCTCCATTAATTTTCCTGGAACAGAAGTTAAGCTCACAGGTCCAATAATTACTTGTGTCAGCCTTTGATCCTCCTTTGTGAATTGGGGTCACATTTGCACATTTCCAGTCTATGGGTACCTCCCCTGAGTTCAAGGAAGCTCTCATAATTATGGCTAAGGGTTTGCTTACTTCCTTTGCTGCCTCCTTTAATATAACTGGATAGATCCCATCCACCCCGGGTGCCTTTCTTGTGTTTATCTTCAACAGTTTCTCCTCCACTTTACTCCCAGTTATTTCAAGATTCTGTAGCTTACTGCTAGAGTTGAATACACCTCTGGCATTCCCCTTGTGAATAACTCCTCATGTGTGAATGTCGATGCAAAATATTCATTTAGTTTGTTAGCTACCTGAGCAGGATCATCAACAGTTGACCCATCAATATCAAGTGGACCAATCTGATTCATTCCCTTCCTTCTAGAGTTTACATAAGTAAAGAACTCTTTGCTGTTTTTCTTTGCATCCCTTGCCAAGGATTTCTCGTAATCTGCCTTCGCCTGCCTAACCTCCTTTGTAACTTGGTTGCATATCAACTTGTATCTATCATGGGCTTCTGTGTCATGTGTTAATTTGTAAGTATCCCATGCATTTTTCTTCTCTGCCATATGCCTCATTAGTTCATCTGACATCCATTTTGGCCTAAACCTTGAACAATATTTCTTAGTTGGTATGTAAAGCCTAGTAGCTTCGAAGATAAGTTCTTTGAATGTTTCCCATTTTGAATTTGCTGTTGGTAACATCACCAGTTGGTCCCACTGTATAAAATTTAAATACTGTCTCAGTCCATCATAGTCGCCTTTACGGAAGCAATAACCCTTCCCTTTACCCCTAATGGTAGTTACCTCTTTGAGTAAATCCCACTTCAGCACACTGTGATCACTGCCACCTAGTGGTTCATTTATCTGCAGATTCTTAATGCATGAAGAATCACTGCTGATAATCAAATCAAGAGTATTACTCCCTCTAGTTGCCTCCCGAACATGCTGATGTAGAAAACAATCATCCAATAAATCCACAAAAGTCCTGCTAGTGTGTGAGTAACCAGCCCCCAAATTCCAGTCAATATCTGGGAAATTAAAATCTCCCATTATAAGACACTCTGATTTACTGGCCCACTCTATTTCCCTGTATAGTTCCTTATTATACTCATCAGAGTCATTAGGCCTATAGCACACTCCTACTCTCAATTTTGATCTCCCAATGCTTATGTCACACCAAACTGACTCAACACTGCACTGTCCAGCGATGTCGACTGGCTTCACTTCCTTGGTTTTTATGTGTTTCTTAACTAATAGCATAACCCCTCCCCCCTTTCTATCCTGTCTATCCTTTCTGTAGACGTTGTACTCCTCAAATTGCAGTTCTGCATCCCTTATATCTGTGTGACATCACGTCTCTGATATCCCAACAATATCTGCCTTTGATGTTTTGAGCAATACCTCAAATTCATCAAATTTATTTACTAAACTCCTAGCATTGGTGTACACGCAAGTATACCTGCACCTGTTTCTATTCTTAGCTACCCTAACACAACCCATGTGTTTACTTGTACCTCAATGGCTCCCAGCAGTCTCTGAAATACCATGCATCTTGTTTTTCAGGCTTCTGCTCATTCTAATAGAAGCAGTGCAAGAATCTCTTTCACCTCTGCCAGTGGCTACTGTCAATCTATTGGTCTTTGTCTCCCCCCCCCAAGCTAGCAGTTTTCCGACCCACCTAACACTGCCTCGATAGCATCAGCAAATATTCTTGCACCCTTTCTATTTAAGTGTATCCCATCCCTGTAGAAGCAATCTCTCCTGTTAACAAGTACAGTCCAGGCTGAAAAAAATTCTACCCCTTGAGCCTTGCACAATCTTTCCAGGGCCGAATTGATCAACAAGGCTCTCATCATATACTCCCTCCTATCATGCATAGTAGAGTGCATCGATCTGCACGGCAAGATGTAGAGGAAAGAGAGCGCAGGATATTCAGGCCTCTTGTACACTTTGTGCGGAGTTGACGGATGTGATCCAGAAAGGTCAGTTTTTTATCAAATACGAGTCCCAAGAGTTTTGTGCCTGCTGCTACTAGAATAGCATTCTGTCCAAGCCTTAATTCAGGTTCAGGATGAAGATTACGCTTACGACAAAAATGTACACAAACTGTCTTCTTCGGCGAGAACCTGAAGCCGTTAACAAATGCCCAAGGTGATCAGTCTTTTTGCAGTTGTCTTTCAATAACCCTCATGTTGCATGACTGACAAAATATGCTAAAGTCATCAACATAGAGGGCACTGTTTACAGTTGGAGGAAGTGTTCTGTGATGGAATTTAATTTAAGGGCAAAAAGCGTGACACTTAATACTGATCCTTGTGGTACTCCCTCCTCTTGGTCTTAGAGGGCATCTCCCCTCGAGAGAGAGAGGATCCCACACAAACTTGGAAAAATCGATTGGCTAAAAAGTTTTAATAAAAATGGGGAGTGCCCTCTAAGACCAAGGCTATGCAAATCTTTTAAGATGCCAAATCTCCAAGTTGTGTCATAAGCTTTCTCCATGTCAAAGAACACTGACACCAAGTGTTTGCGTTTTAGGAAAGCATTCTGGATGGATGTTTCCAATCTAATTAAGTGATCAAGAGTTGATCTGTTTTTTCGGAAGCCGCACTGGATGCTGGAGAGATCATTCGATTCTAAATACCACATTAACCGAAAATTAACCATTCTCTCCAGGACTTTGCACAGACAGCTCGTCAGAGCTATAGGACGGTAATTAATAGCGAGTTTAGGATCCTCTCCTGGCTTCGCAAAGGCAAGCACAAGTGCCATGCGCAAGGAATCCGGAAATTGCTGTTTTATATAGATTCTGTTATACAGAACAAGCAGGCGATCCACAGATGTAGGTGACAGATGTTTAAGCATTTCATAATGGATGCCATCTGGTCCAACAGCACTTGCCTTGGAATAGTAGAGAGCTCTTTTTAGTTCCTGCTGTGTGAAAGGCACATTTTAGGGAAAAAAGCCTTTCGATGTTAAATTTAGTGCCTGTTTTTCTGTTTTGTTTCAGGACCAGGAACTCTGGGGAATAGGATGATATCCCAGAGATGTTTGAAAAAGTTTCCCCAAGAGCATTGGCTATTGCAGTGGGCTCTGCAATAGTGCATCCATTATAGTCTAGGATCGATGAAGGGTGGGATGTATATTTTCCCTTCATTTTTTGGATTTTATCTGAGACTACCTTAGAGTTGGTAAATAAATGATGTAAAACGGATCCATGATTCCTTTTGACTCTGACGGCAAATGTAACGTGCTTTGGATCGAGCCCGCTTGAAGGCTATTAGATTAACAGTGGTAGGATATCGGCGGAATATCCCCCACGCTTTGTTTTGAGCCTTTTTTTTGCTGTTGTGCATTGTGAATTCCACCAAGGTTTGGGAAATGGTGGAAACCAGGCAGATGTTTTTGGAACAGCATTCGCAGCTGCTTGGACGATAATTTCTGTGATGTACGTTACTGCATCATTGATAGGCTCCTGACTGAGGGTACTGAGGTCAAAATTTGCCTGATGTTGGAAGGCAGACCAGTCAGCCTGATCAATCTTCCACCGTGGTAACCTGAAGAGAAGACACGGTCTCCCATTGCATAACAAGGTTATCCCAGGGAAGTGATCACTTCCGTATGGGTTATCCTCCACTTCTCAAGTGAGTGAAGGGAGTAAAGAAGGGGAGCAGATAGAAAGATCAATGGCAGAAAACGTACAGGTAGGCGTGTGGAAGGTGTTAGTTCCCACATTTAGAAGGGAAAGGTCATTGTCATTTAGCATGCGCTCTATGACTCATTCCCTTCCATTGATGTTAGCACTACCTCACAGGGTGTTATGTCCATTAAAATCCCCGAGAGGTAAGAAATGGGGAGGCAACTGCGTTACAAGATCATCAAGGTCTTCCTGGGAGATGTTAGTCCCAGGTGGCAAATAAATAGAGCAGACGGTTAATAAAAATCCTACTGAAAGGCGAATTGCAACATCCTGTATTCTGGTTGTAACTAGTAAGGGCTGAACTAGGATCTGGTTGCCCACAAGGATAGCCACTCCTCCATGAGCACGGCCATCCGCAATTCGATCCTTACGAAAAACTGTGATGTTATACATAGTGAGATCATCATTTGCCTTTAGATAAGTCTCATGCAAGCTAAAGCAAACTGGCTCGTGCTTTTGCAGGAGGGCCTTGATGTCATCAGTATTTCACCGGAATCCACGACAATTCCATTGTATGAATTTAGCCATTATTTTGGCTTGGTGGGTCTATCAGGCGGCTTCCGAGGTGCTGATTTTGATTTTATTGGCGCAAAAACGACTAAAGTTATACTGCGCCAAGAAAATATTAAAATATCAACAAAGATAAATTCTGGTAACCTTTAAAAAGGTTAACTCGTCAAATTGTTATTTTTATATATATATATAAGGCAGTATAAGTTTAAAAGTAAGTGATCCAATATATATATGTGTATATATTTTAATGGCTTCTGTGTATATATTTTAATGGCTTCTGTGTATATATTTTAATGGCTTCTGTGTATATATTTTAATGGCTTCTAAAAACTTAAAAACTGCTGACACGTGGTCGTTGTCTGATAAAATTTGACTGAGTGTATAAGGCTCAGTTGGATGAGTACAAGCGGTAAAATATATATTGTGAAAATGGGTAAAATTGACGCAATCTATTAAAATATGCTTTATTGATAAAATGGTGTCGCAAGACTCGCACATAGGAGGGTCATCTGCCCTCAGCAGAAACGAATGTGTCAGATGACTGTGTCCTATGCAGAGTCGAGCAAGAACAACTTCCTCACTCCGATTCCTCCGCAGACTGGACTGCCAAGTTTCTATTACAGGCTATATTTGATATAATTTATTTGTTCTCTCTCTATGCCATAGTTCTTGCCATTGGGAATCTACCTTGTTGCGTATTATTTGCATGTAGTCTGTATAGGGGACTGACAGGCAACGATCATTAGTGGATGTTGTTGATTTGGCTGCAGTGTCAGCCAAATCATTTCCCTTTATCCCAATGTGGCTAGGAATCCAGCAGAAGCGGATATCAAACTTGTATTCATGAAGAGAATGTATCTTCTGCTGAACCTGACAGAGAACTGGATGAGAGTTGTGTCTCAAAGATAATAAAGCCTGTAATACACTCAAAGAATCAGAATATATTATTGACCTTTGGCATTGACAAGTTCGAATGTGGTCCAAGGCTAACTCTATAGCATGCAGCTCTGCAGTGTATATGCTGGATTCAGGAAGAATCTGCTGAGATATTATAGTGTCTGGAAAGCCAACAGCAGATCCTACGCATGATTCATACTTCAAGCCGTCTGTGTAAACCGGCAGGAAGTCAGAGTGCTCAGCTCGGTGTGCAGAATTCAGCTGCTGGTAGACTGATGGAGTCTCAGGCTTTACCCATTCCTTAAGGGAAAAGTCGCACGATGGGGTATGAGAATGCCAGGGTGGAAGAGTTTCTTTTGTTGTTTGTGCAACCTTGTCTACCATGATGTTAAACTCTCTGATTAGCTCTTGGACACGAATACCAAAAGGTCGGTTGGCAGTCTGACGGAAATTGTACAGGTTTTCCCAATGTGGCTCAAAAACGGATGTCCACGTAGGATGGTCTGGCAGGGATTTCAACTTTACAGCATAGTTTAAAGACAACTGCTTACATCGAAGGGATAACGGTGGTTCATTTGCTTCGAAGTATAAGCTCTGGACAGGAAATGTTCAAAATGCTCCAGTAGCAATACAGATAGCCTGATGGTGGACAGGGTCCAGCCATCGAAGGACACTGTCTCTGGCTGACGGGTATACCTGGCCCCGTAGTCTAAATTGGAACGTACAAGTGCACGATAAATACATAGTAGGGTGCACCTGTCTGCTCCCCAATGCGTAGACGAAAGAGAGCGAAGAATATTTAGTCCCCTCGTGCACTTTGTACGAAGTTGACGAATATGTTCTAAAAAGGTCAACTTTTTATCAAACACAAGTCCCAAGAATTTTGTGTCTGACACTACTGGAATAGCATTTTGTCCGAGCCTTAATTCAGGTTCAGGATGAAGATTACGCTTACGACAAAAGTGTACGCAAACAGTCTTCTCCGGCGAGAACCTGAAGCCATTTGCAAGTGCCCAGGAATTAAGGCGATTGATGGCTTGTTGCAGTTGTCTTTCAATAACCCTCATGTTGCATGACTGACAGAATATGCTAAAGTCATCAACATAAAGGGCGCTGTTTACAGTTGGAGGAAGCTGTTCTGTGATAGAATTTACTTTGATGGCGAAAAGCGTGACACTTAATACTGATCCTTGTGGTACTCCCTCCTCTTGACAGAAGGGACGAGAGAGTGAGGATCCCACACGAACTTGGAAAAATCGATTGGCTAAAAAGTTTTTAATAAAAATGGGGAGATGCCCTCTAAGACCAAGCCTATGCAAATCTTTTAAAATGCCAAATCTCCAAGTTGTGTCATACGCCTTCTCCATGTCAAAGAACACTGACACCAAATGTTCGCGTTTTAGAAAAGCATCCTAGATGGATGTTTCCAGTCTAATTAAGTGATCAAGAGTTGATCTGTTTTTTCGGAAGCCGCACTGGATGCTGGAGAGATGATCATTCAATTCTAAATACCACATTAATCGAAAATTAACCATTCTCTCCAGGATTTTGCACAGACAGCTAGTCAGAGCTATAGGACGGTAATTAGTAGGGAGTTTAAGATCCTTTCCTGGCTTCGCAAATGCAAGCAGAAATGCCATGCGCCAGGAATCCGGAAATTGTTGTTTTATATAGATTCTGTTATACAGAACAAGCAGGCGATCCATAGATGCAGGTGACAGATGTTTAAGCATTTCATAATGGATGCCAACTGGTCCAACAGCACTTGCCTTGGAATGATAGGGAGCTCTTTTTAGTTCCTGCAGAGTGAAAGGCAGGTTGTAGGGAAAAAAGCCTTTCTGTGTGAAATTTAGTGCCTCTTTTTCTCTTTTATGTTTCAGGACGAGAAACTCTGGGGAAATAGGATGATATCCCAGAGATGTTTGAAAATGTTTCCCCAAGGGCATTGGCTATTGCAGTGGGCTCCACAATAGTGCATCCATTATAGTCTAGGATCGATGAAGGGTGGGATGTATATTTTCCCTTCATTTTTCAGATTTTATCCCAGACTACCTTAGAGTTGGTAGACTGGTTAATAGATGATGTAAAACGGATCCACGATTCCTTCTGACTCTGACGGCGAATGTAGCGTGCTTTGGCTCGTGCACGCTTGAAGGCTATTAGATTAACAGTCGTAGGATATCGGCGGAATATCCCCCACGCTTTGTTTTGAGCCTTTTTTGCTGCTGTGCATTGTGAACACCATGGCTTGGGAAAAGGTGGAAACCGGGCAGATGTTTTCGGTATGGTATTGGCAGCTGCTTGGACAATATTTTCTGTAATGTACGTTACTGCATCATTTATAGGCTCCTGACTGACGGTACTAAGGTAAAAATTTGCCTGATGTTGAAAGGCAGTCCAGTCAGCCTTGTTGGGGCCCCAGAAAAATTTGAATTTTTAATACTCATAGGAGTAAAATAAAAATTTCCGATGCCCTAAGTACCTCACCCACCACGGAGCCCAACAAGGGGACGCCCACCCGTGAACTACCAGGCACTGCGTATACGAATGGGACGCCGAGTTAGCTTAAAGGCACCATACCCACGTTTCCAATAAGCCTTGATCCCGTCCCAGGACCAAAGGGAGGGAGACTTATTGGAACGCAGTTTACCCTAGCAGTAAGAACCACCCACCAATTGATCCCAGTCGGGCCGGTCCGGGACCACCCATCTTGTCGAAGCAGGGGCCAAAGTGGTGTATTAAGGCTGGGCCCCTCAACCACCAGGATCCCCCCTTTCGAATTCCACGGGTCTCGGCACACGGCTGCACACGCCGGATTCCAACGATGTAACCCCGGAACCAAGGTATGGGTGTTAGATCCCAGTGATGCTAATCTGGAAAACCAGCAGCATCACTGGGAGGTTCCCTCACCACGGAGAGATGCCCACGTCAAGGGGCTAGCATGTGGCACACAGCTGGATAATGATCACTGTTGTAGGAATCATCAGAAACAGACCAATTGAGAAGAGGAAAGAGAGCTGGGGAACAGATGGTGAGATCAATTGCGGAGGTAGTCCCTATTGGTAAATGGACATGGGTGTGGGTACCTGTGTTTAAGAGTGTTAAGTTCCTGCTGTCTATGAGTTTTTCGATTATTTGTCCTCTTTTGTCTGTATGATGTGATCCCCAAATGATATAATGCCCATTTAGGTCTCCCATCAAACAGAATGGAGATGGTAATTGTTCAATTAAGTCATCCAAATCTTGCAGTAAATGCGTACGATTAGGTGAAAGGTAGAGAGAAACTATGGTCAATGTAATTCCAGTCATGATGCTTACTGCGACTGCTTCAAGGGGTGTTTGCAGCTGAATGTGCTTGGATGGAATATTAGAGTTGAAAAAAATGGCGACTCCTCCATGAGCTATTGTGGTTTTTCGATCTTGCCTATATACATTGTAGTGCTTGATTTAAATACTTATGTGTGGAGTTAGGTTTGTTTCTTGTAAACAGATACTTGCAGGAGCATATACGGAAATAAGATCTTTCATATCATTTAGATTACTTCTAATGCCACAACAATTCCACTGTAGAAGTGTACACATTATTTGGGTTTAGTAACTGATTCGGATGACTTACGACGGGCTGCTTGTTTTAATCAATCTGTTTTGATTTTTTCTTTTCTAGGGAAGCTTGGTCGGCCACCACTGTCCATGTCATCATTTGCGTAAAGTTCCAGAACTGCTTTGTCTTCTTGCTCCTTTTCGTCAATTTCCATAGTATCAGTATTTTTTTTTATGTTTTTTCAACTGGCTTGGCAGGATTTGTACTGCTTGTTGGTGTTGGATCTTCAGCATTTGGTGAGATAACAATGGGTGTATTAATTGCCTGGTCAACTTTTGGTTTTGTTTGTAAAATAAGATTACGTGCCCAATCCACTATTGAGATGTTAGGCGGGACTGAGATGTCAGTCTGTGTTGCAATTACCTTTGTTTTCTGCACTGTAGTTGCTGCTGCAACTGCATATGATCTCACTGCTGGAAAAACTGGTATCTGCTTTTTGGCTTCTTGATATGTGATCTTATGTTCAGTTTTATATTTTTGAACTTGCTTTTCTCTTTTCCATATATTACAGTCTCTGGAATAGGAAGGGTGGTCTCCTTTGCAGTTTGGGCAGCGAGGAGACTGTGTATTACATTCATTACAGTTATGTTCTTTTGAGCCACAAGTGGCACAAATAGCTTGTCCTCTGCATACTGTTTGGGAATGGCCATATTTTTGACACGAAGCATCTTATTGGATTGGGGATGTATGGCTTTACCTGGCAATTCAGATACCCTGCTTTGATTGATGATGGTAGAATTGGAGTACTGAAAGTAAGTATGAGTGTTGGTTGGAATCAGGTTTCCATCCTTTTTAATAAGGATTCTTTTGGCATGTATGACATTCTGGTTTTGTAGCTCTTGTACGATTTCTTCTTCAGAGCTGTTTAGGAGGTCCCATTCCACGATAACCCCTTTGGATGAATTTAAAGTGGCATGTGGAGTGACTTTGATGGGAATCCCTCCAAAAGTTGTGGTTTCAAGAAGAAGCTCAGAATGTCGATGATTTGTCGTTTCTATTAGTAGGCCACCTGATTTCAAGAGGCAAACCATTTTCGGTGGACCAGCTATATGTTCTAGACACCTTTGTATAACAAAGGGAGAAAGTTTACTAACTGGCTGGTCTGAGAGGGAATGAAAAATTATAAAGAGTGGAGAGATGGTTTGAGTCACATCTTTCTTTTGTCTTTTGGCAGTAGATGGATTAGGATCATCTTGCTGCCAATCATGGTCAGTTTGATCCATAATTCCAGGAGAGGCCTGATTTGTCAAGTCCATTGTTGCTCCTTTTAGCCCTGAAAGGATTATTTTTCCTTTCAGGTTTCTAGCCCCACCACGGGGAGGCAGAAGCAGTGCCACCTAGTGACCAAGCGGCTGTAGGATTAGTTTGTTAGTAAGAAAATGGATAAATATCCTAAAAAAGAAAGGTGATTTTCCTTCCTGGGTTCTACTTAAAATCTGCTAAGTGAAGAACCACTTACAATGAACTGAATATAAAAGAGCGGCTAGAAATGAAACAGAACAAAATCACTTGGAAGGATTACTTTATAATTTGCCTGAGAAAAATCGCTTGGTCCCTATCGCTTGGCACTCGGGGTCATGGTCAGTGTCACGATTGTCATTTGGTTGAGAACTCTTTGGCTCTAAATATGGAAATTCATTTGCTTCCATCTCTGCTCCTTTTAGTCCCAAGGGTTGGTTTATCCCCCAGGTTACCACCCTGCCACATGAAGGCAGGAGCAGTGCCACCAGTGACCAAGCAGTTGTTTAAATTATTAGAGTTGGTTAGTAATGAATATAAAGAATAAGAAAAGAAATCAGATTTCCTTTCTTGGTATTTACTTTTGACCTCTAAAGCACACAATCACTTCAAGTAAACAAAAGAATACGCATACTAGAAAAGAAACAAAAGTATACAATTTAGAGCACACTATAATCACAATAAGAAAATTGCTTGTCGCTATCGCTTGGCACTCGGGGCTAATTCTGAATTAATTAGAACTCTAATCACAATAACTAAGTTTATAATTAAAATTTTGTAATTCAAAAATTTAATATGTAAATAAAAAGTAGAACAAAAATTTCACTTGCATACCCTGTAATACAAGTTCATATCTACAACACAAGATGTTGACTATTATCTGCAGAGATGTAGTTATATTTTGTTCACATTTCTCTGAAAAACAAATTTGTAATTAACTATAAAAATCTAATTCTTAAAAGTTGTTATTAAATTTGAATTAAGTTATTTCCATAAAGATTTTCAAAAAACTTTCAACAAAAACTATAACAAAATTTATAATGCCAGATTAGTAATAAACCCTCTGAAATCTTGAAACTTTTATAAACACCAGTATAAGAGTTTCATAGCCTTGTTTCTTTGCATATATCAACTGAAAAATTTTAAGCATGCAACAGCAGTGGTAGAGTGACAACTGACACTCCTGTTGCAGTAGCATAATGACAGTACACTACTGCAACAGGATCTAGAAAACTAGAAAAGTTGGACAGTTGGGCTGAGAGTGGCAACTGAAGTTTAACATTGACAAATGCAAAGTATTTCATATGTGTAGCAGTAATCCCAGAGTAAATTATCAACTGTGTGGTACTACACTCAGAGTAGTGGAAAATGAAAAAGACCTTGGGAGGTAATTGTGCAGTCAGATATGATGTGCTCTAAGTAGTGCAGACAGGCTACCAGCAAAGCTTATGTGGGTTTTGTGAATGATATACAGAAATTCTTCTAACAGGGATAAGGAGATGATTATCTCATTGTATAAGGCAGTGGTCAGGCCACATCTTGAGTACTGTATACAGGTCTGGAGGCCTTATTTTAGGAAGGATGTAGAGCTGCTGGAATGAGGACAGTCAGCTCCGGGTGCCAGCCAGAATGGGGTGCTATCACTTGAAAATACGACAAGGAAAGTAGAACTTTCCTTCTTGTCCTTCTCATATCTTGAAAATACGAGAAGGACTCTAACAAAATAATTTCAACTTTTTTTTTAAATTTATCATTCTCCACTTACAGTTGCTATTGGAAATTTCTATTTGACACAATTTAATTAATGACAAGATACTTTGATTTTTATATTAACCGACTGTGACTAACTGTATTAACCGTGACTGTGACTGTATTAACCGACTGTGACTGTACTTGCATTTAAATTTTTGGCATGCTATTTTGGTATATAAAACCGGGGATCAAAACAACATTCAACCTTTACAAAAGTGTTTAGTTTAACTACATTTTTTATTAAAAATGTTTGTCTTACAAGTCATTATGTTAGCACCACATTTTTGATGAGCAGATTTATACAAAGCATACAGGCGAGCCTTTGTATTTTCTGAAAACTCATTTTCATTTTTACTTATTTTACATTTCACCCGTTTTTTAATGAACTTCTTTATATCAGTCCCTACATATAAGTACAAAATGAAGGGAAATCGACCCAGCAGATTTCAACAGAGAAAAACAAAGAAAGTGTAAGAAGTAATTCAAGCAATGTCTGGATCATTGTTGAAGTTGTTGCAACTTCAACAATGATCCACTTTCAACATCTGGTGCAAAAGATATTCAGCATAATAAATCAGATGAGCAAGTATAAGAGTCATCTTTTCAAGAGAATCTAACAGAGAAAATTCCCATCAGCAGATAGATTCTAAAAAGGAAATTAACATATTTTTAAAATATTGAGATGGTTTTTTTTTTTTTTTTTTTTGGCCTACCAGTATCCAGGTACCAGATAACTTGAAAATTTATTTTTTAAGAAAGGCAGTGAATATTTTCAAAATAAAGACAGACCTTTTGACACTTGAAAGAACATGAGAAAAAATTAAAGGCAAATGTCAACAAGTAACATCTTCCTAGTTTTATAAGACACTGCCAAATAGAGAAAAAATATTAATAACATGGATGGTTTTATCATCAAGAAATTTATTTTGTTTTTGCTGGAATTTTTGTTTTTGCTGTTTGCTTTTATTGGAGAATAAAGAAATCAAAACATCCAACTTTATCACAGGATTTTAAACTTGGTGGAAATTAAACTCAAAGTTTTCTGACCATGAAAATAGTGAACAACAGCTCTCATGCTTGGAGAAGTGGAAAATCTTAAGTGCAGTGTAGAAGTGTCAACAAACTATTGATCACATTCATCAGACAGTACAGGATAAAAGGAAGAAAGAAATGGAGAGATGTTTTACATCGGCTTAGATGTAATCTTATTTCTGACTCATCAGAATCTTCCTTTTTGTGGACGTGATGAATCCATATTTTTTTACAAATAAAGGAAATTTTAGGAAAATGGTACATTTGCTATCAAATTACGACCCCGTTTTGAAAGAACATATTTTAAGAATTGAACATTCATCTGATAGGAAAGAACCGTCATATTTATTGCCAGAGATTCAAAATTAGTTTATTTTTAGGAAATTATGAGAGAGAAAAAACAGTAGCCGATAATATAAAACAAGCTAAATATTTTGGAATTCTATTTGACAGTACACCAGACTGACCAAATGTGTGAAGTAATTAGATATGTTCACATTGTAGGTGACAAGGTTGAAGTGAAGGAGTCATTTTTAGGCTTTTTTCCCATTGTTGGAAAGACTGCTAGCAAACTCACAAAAGAAACCTTGGATAATTTATGAAAGGATAGACTATTAGTAAATTAATAAGAGGAGTTTACCTCAATATAGTACGTGGAACACTTCCGTATGATACCCTCCAGAAATTAAAACGGAAAAAACGAAAAAAATCGACAACTTACCGGTACATTAAAGTAAAATACAAGGCTATAACATTATGGCAACCATGGCAGGAATTAATGGTGAAGTCCAATCTAAAATCAAAGAAATTAATCCCAAAGCATTGTTTATGCCCATCATCATGTCCACTTATGCACACTCGTTAAATTTATGTTGTTGTAACCGAGGATTTTTGGCACAAGGGCCTCCTGGGCCATACTGTGCCTGTTCATGATTTTCTTATGACTCGCATTAAATTTATGCAGAGTGCATTCTTTTGCAAGTGTTTCATCATGCATAACCTTCTTTGGAACACCTTTATTCTTTCTTTTCAGATGTAATTAGATGTTTTTTTATTATTTCCCACACTGTTGGGAAATAATAAAAATACATACAGGAATGACAGTAAAAAGACTTGCCCATTATGAAGTGGTGGAGTGCACATTATGAATCTGTAAATATGGCCAAAATGAATTTTGAAAAAATAACTTCTGCTCTACAAACATTGTGCGAACCTCAAGAGAATATAGATACCAGAAGAGGTACTGCTGAAATATTCTTATCATCCATATGCGATATTTCTTTTCTAAGTAATTTTTTTTGTTTCTCACACAAAATTCTACAAGAGGTTAACCTTACACAAAAATATTTACAAACAGTTGGAAATAAGCCTGGAAAAATGTTTTGTAAAGTTACACACCTTAAAATTATTTATTAATGAAGAAAGAAATAAAATTATTGAAAGGACTCTTCAATTTGCAAATACAACTTGTGAAGAAATGGACATTTCAATAGGAAGAAGAGGAAGAATAAGGATAAAAAAACAAAGCCAGGAGAAATGACGAAGGATGCTGGACTGTCACTCCAAAAATAATTAAAACTAGCAATGTATGAATGGCTGGATAGGTTTCATCGAGAATTGGAGGTTCGTTCAAAAGCGATGAACGAATTTCTTTCAACGTTTGCCGTTATCCAACAGTATAATATGGTTGTTGTGAAGAAAGAACAATATGAAATGGATATTTCAAAGCTGACCAAAATTTTCAATGAATTTCATCATGAAGAAATTGTACTAGAAATTCACCAAGACATCACTTACAAGCTGCAAAAATAACTGTTGAGGAAGAAACACAATGAACAGCTTTTTAACAGTGTATCTATAGCTTTTCCAAATTGAAATTAATTAAAAATTACTTCCGCTCATCAATGGGTTAGACGAGATTATCAAAATCTAGCTAATTTATCTATTGAAAATGAATACGCCAGTAAAATTAATTTTGGTGAGGTTATTGATAAATTTGCCAAAATAAAGACAAGAAAATGGAAAGTATAAATATCTTCTATTATTGATTTTCACATTATCTCTTTTTCTCTTTTTGTCATTATATTAAATACTATACAAATACACTAATTTATTCACTGAATTTTTAACATTCCTTGCAAAATGTTCTTTAGTTTTCTGTGATTTATTAAAATCAAATTTAAGTTTTAAGACTTTTTTTCAAGTTGATAACATTATTTAGGGGGTGACACCTGTAGGTCATTTGCACTGCCCCAGGTGCAAATGACCATTGTTACGCTGCTGGTACAGAGAAGGGCAACAAGACTGGTGAATGGATCAAGAGGGTGCTCTTACCAATTTTTTTCTGATGCCAAGGCTTCAGTTCTGCAAATTGCACCATCTGGAGACTAGGAACCTATGAGATAATTGGATTAATGTGTTTAAGGCTTTGAATGGATTGGGCAATCTCAATTCTGATGGGATTCTTCCTCTTGCTGAGACTGCACGAAGGGGCACATATTCAAATTGAGGAAGCACACTTGCTGTTGTTGATTAAGGGTTTTAAGACACAAAGGCCAAGATGTGTCTTTCCAGGTTTTTTTTTTAATGTAACTCAATTATTTTCAGATTCATTTGTCAAATCAGATTTGCCAAATGAAATTAAACAGTTCATCTACATTTGCAGAGTTATCTAATATCTGTTGAAGGGTATGTGGATTCTGATTATTACATAGACTTCGGAAGCAAAGTAGTCTGGAATTTGTGAAGCAGGGGGATACAAAAAGGATGTGTTTTAGTGTAAGGTGAACTTGGCATTGAAAACAGAGAGAGGGATTCTCATTAGCTAGTAGATGATAATGAGTAAGGTGAATGTGGCCAATTCATAGTCTGGCAAGCATTAATTCTTCTCTGCGACTTTTTCTGATGCTTGAGTTCCATATTTCTGGATTCAGTTTTATTTCCTGGAGTTTATTATTGGTTTGATTTCTCCATATCTGGGCCCATTCATCTTCACTTGCTCTAATAATAATTGACCTAAAATCAGTGTATGGTACTATCATTGTTTTGTTTGGCAGTTCTGATGGTGACTTGGCTAAATTGTCTGCTTTTTTCATTGTCTTATATTCCAGAGTGTCCTGGAATCCATCAAAGAGTTATTTCAGTGTTTTTTTTGTTTTTTTTGACATCAGTTGATAAGAAAGCCAATTTATTGCAGAAGAGGATGGTGAGAATGTTGTTTACCCTGTATGGCTGAGATAGCACTGAGCGAATCAGAATATATTAGGACAGAGAGAGATGACTGTTGACATATTTCACTTGATGCAAGCTGTATGGTATACAGTTCTGCAGAACGTATGCTGCCCTCAACTAGAAGGGATTTTGAGATTACATGCGAAGGGAATAGGTTGCTGCACTTACATGTGAGTGGGACTTAGAGCCATCTGTAGAGATTATGAGTTTCCCAGTGTGTTCCAAAGTATAGCTGGCATGTAATTGTCGGATGTTAAGTGATGGAATGGTATTTTTTGACCACTGAGAAAAGCATAGATCAAAATCTATATCATGTCTATTCTATGGAGGTAAAGGCATATTTGTATTTTCCTCAATTTTATTGAGATAAATTTTCCTCTTCTGTATTAGTTCTTGAAGACATATCCCAGCAGGTCTTGGGTTTGTTAGGCTTCTATTCGTAAAGTGTTGGCCAAAGAGGTTGGTTGAATTAGACCCAGCAAGGATGAGATGGAGAGCCTCTTGTTTTAGCAGCGTACTGGCAGAGTAGACATTGTCTTCTAAGATAAAGTGTACAAGCTCTGTACTAGCAAGGTTCTGTAGACACCTAGTGCAGATCAAAGGGCACTGTGGTGGATGGTGTTCAGAGACCATAAGATGCTGTTTTTAGGTGAAGCATATACGATAGCTCCATAATCTAATTTTGACTGGATTAGAGCACAATATAAATTCAGCAATGACTGTCTGTTAGCACCCCAAAATACTGCATGAAGATACTGCAGATAGTGCATGAAGGATGTTTAATTTTTGGAGGCATGTAGTTTGCAGGTAGGTTATATGCTTATGAAAATTAAGTTTGATGTCTAAAATCAAACGCAATAATCTTATGGAATCTATCATGGGTATTTCTCTGCCTTTCAGTTTTAACAGAAGTTCCAGATGAAGCAACCACAATTTACAGTAGTGTATGGCTGCTGTTTTCCCCTCGGTTAATCGATAGCCATTGCATTTTGTCCAAGGTTCAATTTTGTTTATTGCTATCTGTAGTTGTCTTTCAATGGTAGCTATGTTTGATGATTGATAGGAAATAGCAAGATCATCTGCATACATGTAAGTTTCCACCATAGCTGGGATCGCGAATAATGCCATTAGTACGTAATGCAAAGAGTGTGGCACTTAAAATCGATCCTTGAGGTACTCCTTGCGTGTGAATTTTGGACACCTCATTCTGGAATCTTACTTGAAAGGTCCTGAGATGGAGAAAATTCTGAATGAATCGTGGCAGGTTACCTCTCAGTCCAGGTTTGTATAAGTCTTGGAGGATTCCATATCTCCAGGTTGTGTTGAATGCTGTTGTTATTTGGTTTTTAGGAGCATTAGCAACTAAGGCCATATTGTTCGGGGATATGCAGTGGTCATTCCCTGACCTTTCCGCATCCTCCGTATTTGGTGGTGACGGGCTCGAACCCCAGTCTAATCAAGAAGCATGTGCTACGCACTGCTGCTCCTTCCCACCTGGCTACAGAGGCACCTGTGTGTTGAATGCTTTAATAATATCAAACGTTAACAAAATGCTTTAGTAATATCAAAAAAAGTGTGCTGTTTTTTAACAAAATCATTTCGAATGTGAGCTTCGACCTTGATATGGACATCAGTTGTAGACCTGTTACAGCGGAAACCAAATTGGTATGTTACAGCATCTTGAACTTCAATAATCCAGACAAGTCTCCTGTGAACCATCTTTTCTAGTATCATTCCTAAACAGTTGGTAAAAGATACAGGACGATAACTATTGGGGGAGGAAGCATCTTTCCCCGGTTTTGCTATGGCTACCACAACTGACTGATGCCATGTATCAGGGTAAACATTCTCCTCAAAGATTCTGCTGTAAAATTTCAGTAGTGTAGATTTTGAGTTTAGGTGACGAAGCATTATGTAGAAAATGCCATCTGGCCCAGCAGAACTAAATTCTGGAGAGCTTCACTGATTCATTCATAGTGAACCTTCTGTTCACTATAAAACTAAGAAACTAATATAAGAATAAGATTGGTTTGTAACAAAGTTAATTTTATATTTTTCTACAGACATTTTTTTGCATCTAAATGAGTCTTCATAAGACTGGGATGATGAAGTGACTGTAAATGTTTCTGCTAATGCCTCTGCAATATCAGTTGGAGAAGAAATATCTATTCCTTTCCAGGACAGGATTGAGGCCTTGGTTTGTTGACATTTTCCACTGAGGATATGGATCTATCCCAGATTATTCTGGGGTCAGAGTTTCTGCAGATGATAGAACTGAATCGAATCCATGCATCCTGTTTAGCTTTTCTACAAATTCGGCGTGCTTCAGCTTTCAGTTGTTTATAGTTTATAAGGTTCTCTGTCATAGCATTTTGGCAAAAAATGTTCCAAGCTTTATTTTGTTTTCTTTTGGCAAGAAAGTAATCCCTTTTCCAACAACCATTATATCTTTGTTTCATAAAGTTTATTTTTGGTATTGCACCGGCAGCAGCTCCAAGTAGTTCTACTACTATATGTCTAGTGGCATTATTAATAGATGCAGTAAGGCTCAAGTGGTTATCAAATTGGATTGTTTTCAAAATCCCAGTTAGCTGGGTGAAAATTCCACATAATTCATTGGTTAGATGAATAGTTTGTATCAGTGTGTATTTTGCAAATTACAGGAAAGTGATCACTGTTGTGAAGGTCAGTTAATACTGTTCATCAAGACTAGGATAATGGACGAGGATCATATGGACAGGTCCAGGTTAGATCCTGTATGCAGGTGGATATAAGTATGTACTCCGGTATTCAGTAATGTTAAGTGATGGTTATCAAGTACGGTTTCGATCATCTTCCCTCTACAATCTATGTTCGGGGAACCCCACAAAGGATGATGAGCATTTAGATCACCTAGATAGCATACAGGTTGGGCCAGATGATTTAGTAAATTGTCAAGTTCTGCAGTGGAACATGAAACGTTTGGTGGAATATAAATGGCAATAAGAGTGAGATTAATGCCAAAAACAATACGAGCAGCTACTGCTTCTAAAGTGGTGCAAAGCTGGACAGGTTTGGATGGTACATTACTATGAACTAAAATTGCTACCCCTCCTCTTGCCGAAGACTCAGAACATCTGTCATGTCTATATAGCGTAAACCATTAGAAGTGTGGGGTATAATTTGACGATAAATAAGTTTCCTGTATACAAATGCATGTAGGATCATGCTGGTGCATTAAGCATTTTAATTCTTCAAAATTGCTCATTAGACCTTTAGAATTCCATTGAATGATTTTCTGCATTACTTGGGTTTAGGTTAGGTGGACTGGTCTGATCATTTGGTTTTCCCTCGATCCTGTTTATATTTCTCTCGTTTTGGAAAGACTGGGCGAGTAATATCCATTTCATCATCAGCATGTAGCAGGAGAACTGCATCTTCATTATCTGACTTCTCATCGATGTCCATAGTTCAATAATTTGGTTTATTCTGTGCATGATGAGCATCTTTCTCCTTTGTTACTGTTCCTGACTTGGGGACATCTTGTTGTGGCTTGGTTGGCTTTGTTTTAGTATAATTTGATTGACTTTTGGTCTTCGTCAGTGTCTCACCATCCATGAAGATGGATCTGGTCCATTCAGCAAGAGATAATTTAGGAGGAATAGTAATATACTTCTCCATGGGTAAGTTCATCCCCCAGCTGTCTTTGCGAATAACTGAACAGTTTTGCAATTAAAGGTCCTTATTTGTCTTTAAATGCGTCTCTGTATGCAAAAGCAGGTTAGCTCGTGCATATGCAGAAGGGCTTTGATGTCGTCCCTATTTTAACGGAATCCATGACAATTCCATTATATGAATTTGAATATGGTTCAGATTTGTTGGGTCTGTCTGATGGCTTTCCGAAGTGCTGAGGGCTTTGTTTTCTCAGTAATGAATTTGTCCTTTTTTTTTTTGAAAAAGAAGGATGCTGGCCTATGTCCATTTCTTCCCTTTAACAAAGAGTTCAAGGATCTAGTACCTCCTTGAATTTGACATCCATTTTTTCTTGGGTTGCTGATGGCACCTCTGGTTTTTTTGGTTTTTCTTTACCACTTTGTTTTGGTAATGGTGGAGCATTAGGAGTTATGAATATTGGTAGGGCAGCTGACTTGTTTTATGAGTGGACTTTTCTGAGCTCAATAAATAAAATGTAATAGAGGTGAATGATTCACCTAGTGGAATAGTCATTTCAATTTGTGCCTCAATGGAGCGCTTCCTGCAACTTTCTCAGCATACATTGGCTTATTGCTATTTATTGGCTTCACTGCTTTCCTTGTCTCCTGTTAGGATATGTTTGGCTCTGCCTTGAGTCTCTGTATCTTTTTCCTCCTTCCACCACTGATATGCTCATGAGTAAACAGGGTGTTCTCCTTGACAATTGATGCATACAGGTTTTGTAGCTGAACATTACATGATTTTGTGGTCCTTTGTCTCACATTAGGTGCATGCAAGGGCACCACGACAGACTATTTGCAAGTATTTTTGACTCTTGAAGCGACTTAATGGATTTGGGACATATGGCCTTTACTGGGCAGTGCAAGTACCTAGCAGTGAAGGAATTAGGAGACATGGGCAAGTTGAAAGTCAGGATGATATTTCTAGTGGATGCTAGATTCCAATACCTACACACGAATATTCCTTTACAGTTGTCACTCCTTGTGCCTTACGTTCAGAGGCAGAATGAATTACCCTGAAGTGAATTTGTAGGATCCAGTGTTTCTTCCATTCTGGACCATGTTGCTGATTGGTAATATTATTATTACCCATATGTTAGCCTTAGTATCTGGTAGAGAACATGTTAAGGTCGAAAGAGAAAAATTTTGATTATCAGGATTCATGGGATTTTATTTTTGATTCAGTGCCAGAAAGCCCAAATGGGATACCCACTAACTGGCAAACAATAAATGTGCTTGGAAGTGGAATGCCCATACCTTCACCAGCCTGAATCCTGTCCCTTGGACCATGAGGGTAGGGGGCATGGCATTGACATGATTGACTTTTGCAGGCAAACCCACTAACCAAATGATCCTGAGTGAGCCGTCCCAGAACCGCCCATCTTCTCTCAAGCAAGGACTAAAGTGGTGTGTTGAAGCTTGGCCTCTCAACAAGCCTGAGACTTGGACACCCCTTTCCAAGTTTCCAGTAGCAGCACAGGGCATGTTAGCCTGGAACATAAGCTGTGGGCATTAGATCCCAGTGATACTAATCTGGAGAACCAGCAGCATCACTGGTAGTTCCCTTCACCCTGTACAGGTGCTCACATTGAGGAGATCCACATATGGAAAGGACACCTAAAAGAAAAAGGCACTGAACTTGTTAAAAAGGTACAAAGATTGGCAACACACATGGCAAAACCAGCATCCACATGAGAAAAGATTAGGAATATGTGGACTGCAAAAGATTGGTAAGTAGGTACCCTTTGAGATGAGCAGTCTAAAACAAACTAAAAATAATTCCCCACATTTTCAATTTTCAAATTATTATTTTAATATCACCAAAATTTGTCAATCATATCCATATGTAATTTTCAGTAGAAGTGTGTACTCAACAAGTACATGCATGTTGCATAGGCTGAAAACTGGAATAGCTCATAGTGGAATCCTACACCCTCTGCCTAAGGTCAGCAGAGTGAGTAAGACCTTTCCATACAAGAGACAAAAACTGTGATGTTCTATCCAATGAAGCTAGCATAGAGGACATATTCAGATGACACATTAAAAATCATATCTTTATTCCAGTTAAGGCCACAACAAAATTACCCATATAAATAAGATTTATTTTTGCAATCCAGAACCTGGTAGCAAACGGATCATTCAACATCATTGTTTTATGCAGCCAAAGCAACAGTACCCAATTAACGATGGGTTATGTACATTTCTGTAGAACGTACATAAGCCATTTTAAACTTTGGGTCATAACTATGACCCAAAGTTTAAATTGGAACAGGAGCAAAAGGTAAATCATAAGTTTACGGATTTTTGGCAGTTTTGTCAGCAAGCTGATTCCCCTTTATCCCCAAATTTCTCTGGGATCCAGCAAAAGGTCACTGATTGATGACATTTCTCAATTCGTAATAAGAGGCTTCTGATTTGGTTTAACATAGAATGAACCTTGTAGGAAAAGTTTTGTATTGCTGTAATTGAGCACAGGGAGTCAGTGTATACTACATATTTTAAAGATGGGTACAGACTGAGATTTTCTAAAGATAATTTTATTGCATGAAGTTCTGCAGAGAAGCTGCTATACTCAGATGGAAGGACATCAGAAATTACTGTACATGGAAATACTGCTGCTGCTCCAAAGGCCAAATGTGATTTGGAGCCATCAGTATATACTGACAAAAAATTAATATATTCTGAATATGGCTTGCATGGAGTTGACTGTTTCACACTGTTGTTAGGTGATTCTTTCCCCACTTGTGAAGGTAAGTATTGCAAGTTAATTGAAGAGATGGAGTCTAAGGTGGATGAGAGTATTTCATTACTTGTAGCCTGTTGAAAATAGGAACATTCCAACCCTATGTCAATTCAATAAAGCATAAGCCAGGGGGTCTTATTTTCCTGGGTTTAGTTCTACAGAGATTAGGCAGTGGAGGATTAAAGAGGTATGGCTCAATAGGATGCGGCCAGCAACTTTGTATTTTAGCTGAATACTTAAATAGTAATGTTTTTCTGTGGAGGCTCATGAGCTTCAATATATAAACTATGGGTAGGAGATGTCCCGAAAGCAGCAAGTTTAATCCACAATGCACTATGCTATATAGGATCCAGCCAGCGTGGTGTATTCTTTCGAGCAGAATCATACAGTGGAGCACCATAATCCAATCGGTATCTCTGATCAATACTCTGTATAAAAGAAGTAAAGATGCATGGTCTTTTCCCCAAGACAGAGCAGATAGAACTCTTAGTATGTTCAGCTTTTTGAGGCAGGAAGTATGCATGGATTTAATGTGCTCAAAGAAATTTCATTTCCTGTCAAGGAGTAATCTCAAGAATCTGATATTGTTAACCACTGGAATGGTAAAGTTTGACATCTGAAGTTCAGGATCGGTGTGCATTTTTTGTTGATTATAAAAGTGGTTGGTTGGTTGGTTGTTGTTGGGTTTTTTTGGCGCAAAAGCAACTTTGGCCATATTGCGCCTATCTATTAATGTTTAGTGACAAAGACATTTATATTTCTTAAATATGATTTATATCTGGTCAAAATATCCTATTAATTTTAAATAAGTGAATATATTTTCAATGTTGGAGTTATCGCCTAGGATTTGTGATAAGGTCAGAGAAACTTGGGAATTTATAGGGAGGTGGAAGGCTGATTGTCGCGCCATGTGGTATTGTGGACATTCTATAAGGAAATGTTTTACAGTGAGTTGACAAGAACAGTGAGGGCATTCTGGAGGATTTGCTTTGGTGAGTAAATAATTGTGCGTAAGATGTGTATGTCCAATGCGTAATCTGGATATAATGACTTCTTCATGCCGATTCTTGCGAAGACTCGATTTCCATGGCTGTAGCTCATGTTTTATTTGAAACAATTTATTGTTTAATTCATTTTGCCACATTTGTGACCACTGATTGTGGAGAAACTGTTTTATGATTGGTCTGTAATCGGTATATGGAACTTTGCAAAACCTTTGGTTTACGTTTATAGGATTCTTTGCTGCTTGATCAGCTCTTTCATTACCTTCAATGCCTGTATGTCCTGGGATCCAACAGAATTTTACTTGCCTCATTTTGCTTTTAAGCTTCACAAGGTGAGCTTGTATCTGATAGAGAAAGGGATGTGATGGAGTCTGTCTTTTTTGGAGAGCTTGTATTGCACTCAATGAATCTGTGTAGATGAGATGTTTTAGAAGAGGGGAAGAATCTATGTATTTTAAGGCCATTTGTAGGGCGAATAGTTCAGCGGAATAACTACTGCATTGATTTGGAAGTTGTTGTGAGAGAACAGTGTGTGGAAGTACCACTGCAGCACCAACTTTGGTGTCTGTTTTAGAGCCGTCTGTATATATATGAAGGTATTCCGAGAACTGTGATGCGTGGGCTGCATGCATCTGTTTTATGTTGACATTTGCCAGAGTGCTTTTTCCCCATTGTTGAAAATAAGTGTCACAGTTTGGCGTGTGGGTGTGCCATGGTGGAATACTTATGCTGTTATCCTCATGTACATTTTCAAAGTTTAGGCCCCATTTTGAAATTGTTTCTTTTAGTCGTATTCCGGCTGGTTTATTTACTGTGGGTTTATTGCTGTAGAGGATTTCCCACTGTGGATTGAAAAGATACTGCCAAGTAGGATGGTGAGGCAGACTTCGGATTTTAATTGCATAGTTTAATAGCAGCATTTGCCTCCGGAGATATAATGAGGGCTCATGAGTCTCTGCATATAAGCTTTGTACTGGTGATGTTCTGTATGCACCTAAAGAGATTCGTAAGGCACTATTATGTATGGAATCGAGCCATTTGATGACACTTGGTCTACACGAACTGTACACAGGGGCTCCATAGTCTAGTCTTGATCTGATTATAGCATGGTATAGGTGAAGAAGTGTGAGCCGATCGGCTCCCCACTTCATTGCAGAAAGAACTCTGAGAATATTTAGTTTTTTTTGACAGGTTGTTCGGAGGTATTTGATGTGTTCCAAAAAGTTAAGTTTTTTGTCAAGAATCAGGCCAAGGAAACGTATACTATTTGCTAGAGGTATCAGCCGGTTTTCTAGTTTTATTTCTGGATCTAGATGCATTTTTCGTTTTCTACAGAAGTGTACAGCTATTGTTTTTTGTTCTGATAATCTATAGCCATTGTTTTTAGTCCACAGTTCTATTTTGTTCACTGCACTTTGTAATTGTCTTTCTATCATGTTCATGTTTTGTGAATGGCACGAGATAGTAACATCATCAGCATAAAGGAATGTTTCAACTGTTTTTGGCAGGTCTTTTATAATGGAGTTTATTTTGATGACAAATAAGGTTGCACTCAGCACTGAGCCTTGGGGTACACCTTCTTCCTGTGTGTATATTTTTGACAGATTGTTTTGGTATTTTACCTGGAAGGTTCTAACTTTCAGAAAATTTTTTACCAAGAGTGGTAAGTTTCCTCGCAAACCGATATTGTGGAGATCTTTAAGAATGCCGTATCGCCAGGTAGTATCAAAGGCCTTTTCTATATCAAGACTGATCATTATTAGATGCTCATTCCTTAGAAAAGCATTTCGGATATTTGCTTCTGCTTTTATCATGGGGTCCAGAGATGATCTGTTTTTACGAAATCCGTATTGAGTTATGTTAAGAACGTTATATGTTTCCAGAAACCAGGTTAATCTATTGTTCACCATTTTTTCGAGGATTTTCCCAAGGCAACTTGTTAGCGCTATTGGTCGATAATTTGTAGGGATCGTGTGATCTTTGCCAGGTTTTGGTAAGGCAATTATAAGGGAGTGAAGCCAGGAATTTGGATAGTAGTTTTCTATATAAATTCTATTGTATAGCATAAGCAATGCCTTTAGAGATTTTTCATTAAGTTGTTGGATCATTTCATAGTGAACTCCATCAAGTCCTGCTGCACTTTTCCTAGACTTAGACAGAGCTTTCTGTAATTCTTCTATGTTGAAAGGTTTGTTATATGGGAGTTGTTTGTTGGTTTTAAAATTTAGTCTGTATTTTTCAGCTGCAGTTTTAGTTTTCTGAAAAGATGGAGTATATGCCGATACTGCTGATATATTTGCAAATATAGTTGCCAGTAAGTTAGCGATTTCCTTGGGGTTTGTTATCTCCTGTCCATTCCAGATTATTAGTGGAGTTGGAACTGAAAGAAATTTCCCATTTAGTTTTCTGATTTTGTTCCATATGACACGGGTATCTGTATTTTTGTTAATTGTGGAGGCAAAACGTATCCATGATTCCTTTCTACTTTTACGCTGGAGATATCTAGCTTTGGCTCTGGCTTTTTTAAAATTTATGAGATTGATGAAAATGGGATATTTTCGGAAGAGATTCCAAGCTTTGTTCTTCTCTCTTTTGGCTATACTGCATTCTTCAGTCCACCATGCTGTGTCATGTTTATGGCATTTTCCAGATGACCGAGGAACTGTAGCTTCAGCTGCTATTAAAATTTGGTTTGTGACATGAGCTGTAGCATTGTCTATGGGCTGAGTGGTGATTATTTGTTCATCTATTGCTGCAATTGTTTTATATTTAGTCCAGTCAGCTTTATGGAATCTCCATCTTTTTTGGCCATCGTGATGTGCAACATCATTTGTTAGTATTTTGCAGATCACAGGAAAATGGTCGCTATTCAGTGGATTCTTCAATATTGACCATTCAATCAATGGGTATAGGACAGGTGAACATATGGATACGTCAATTGCAGAGGCTGTTCCAGTGGGCAAATGGATGTATGTCTCAGTACCAGTATTAAGGAGAGAGAGATTTTGCTGTTCCAGTAATTTCTCAATCAATTTACCACGTTTATCTTGATGACGGGATCCCCACATGGGATGGTGGCTATTTAAATCTCCCATAATACAGACCGGAGGTGGAAGCTGGGCTACTAACGCTTCCAAATCTGAAAATGAAAATTCTTGATTTGGGGGAAGGTAGAGTGAGACCAGTGAGAAAGTAAAATGTACTGAGACTCGAACTGCGACTGCTTCCAAAAGAGTTTGTAGTTGGAGGCGTTTACACGGAATTTTGGAATCAATTAAGATTGCAACTCCACCATGAGCTCCTCCGGAAAAAATTCGGTCTTGTCTGTAGATACCGTAGTGGTTTACTGCTGCATTTATTTGTGGTGTGAGGTTAGTTTCTTGAAGGCAGACGCCTACCGGGTGATATTTATCAACTAGATTGCGAATGTCATCCAGGTTGCTGCGAAAACCTCGACAATTCCACTGTATTATTGTGCGCATTATATTGGCTTTGTATTTGTATTTGTCTCTGACTTTTTACGAGTGGGGGTCTGCTTGGATCTCTCAGGCTTTTTCTCTTTTCTGGGGAAGATTGGGCGAACTTCCATCTCTTCCTCAGCATGTATCTCTAAGATTGGTTCTTCTGGGGGCTTCTTTTTCATATGTATCCATATGATCATGGGCAGGGGGTTTGTCATCTTTATCTATATTTTTAGTATTCATGATTGGCCGTGACATAGACGGCATTGTTGGCGGAATTGTAACAGGTGTATTTATGGCTTGATTAGAAGTTGAGGTTGAAGATGATTTTGCTGATGGAGCTAGGATTGAGCGAGCCCAATCAGAAATAGAGATGTTTGGTGGGACTGTAACGTTGGTTTGAACTGAAGTGGTAGTGGTGGTAACAGCAGTTATTTGTTTATGCTGTTGGACAGTTGCTGCATATGAGCGTGTTATTGTAATTGGTGATATTTGTTTTTTTGCCTCAGGGTAGGAAACTTTGTGCTCGATTTTATACTTCTGAATCATTTTTTCTTTTTTCCATGTTTCACAGTCTTTTGAGTAAGCGGAATGGTTGCCTCTGCAGTTTGGACACTGCAAGGTTTGTGCAGAACATTCGGTATGGATATGGTCTTTAGATCCACATGAAGCACATACAGCAGTCCCCCGACATACTGTCTGTGAATGCCCAAATTTTTGACATTTATAACATCTGATTGGGTTCGGTATATACGGTCGGACATGACAGTTCAAGTATCCGGCCTTTACAGTAGTTGGTGGATTTGGCAAGTTGAACGTTAGTATGATGTTTCTGGTTGGAAGTAATGAACCATCCTTTTTAATTAGGATTCTTTTAACTTGAATGACATTTTGGTCTGAGAGTTCTTGTTTAATTTCTTCCTCGGATACGTGTAGAAGATCCCATTCTGTTACAACTCCTTTTGAGTAGTTTAGGGTGGCATGAGGTGACACTTCTATGGGAATTCCTCCAAGTGTTTTCAATTTAAGTAGCTTGTCAGAATGCTTGGATTGTGTTGTTTCAACAAGCAGGTCACCTGATTTTAGTCTGCGAACCATTTTTGGTGAGCCAGCGACATTCTCTAAACTTTTCTGGATCAGAAAAGGAGAAAGCTTGCTGACTGGCTGGTCAGTCAAAGAATGTATTATGAGAAAATGAGGCCAGATATTCTGGTCTGTATCCTTCTTTTGTCTCTTAGCAAAGGAAGGGGTATATTCTTCCTGCTCTCTAGAATGTGATGGGGCATTGAGCCCGCAAGAGTCAGTGTTGGTATAGTCCATCTTTGCTCCTTTTAGCCCTTGGCAGAGAGACTTTTCTGCCAAGATTTCCGGCCCCGCCACGGGGAGGCAGGAGCAGTGCCTGGTGTGACCAAGCGAAGATTAGTAGGTATTAGTAATATACTATGAGATAAAAGAAAGGTGGCTTTCCTTCCTTGCTCTGTACAGGGACTTTTGTTACGAGAGCTGTTATAAAATGAAAAGATTTTTTAAACGATAACAACAAAAAGGAACTGTAAATCGCTTTCTGGAAATCGCACTGGAAGTACTGAGAAGTCGCTTAGTCACAATCGCTTGGCACCCGGGGCCATTATAAAAGTGGATTGCAACAGTTTTCCGCTGTGATAGATGTTAGCCATCGAGCCCTGCCTACCTTTGGACTTTATTCAGGGATATCTTCAATTGCCATTCAAAGATCTTATATTCTGAGAATGGCAAGAAATAGAGAGATCATCCACATAAAGATAGGTCTCAACTGCATTTGGAAGTTCTTTTGTGATGGAATCAATTTTAAGGACAAAAAGGGTTGCACTCAGTACAGACCATTGTGGCACTCCTTCTTTCTGTAAAAATGTCATAGAAAGCAAGATGTGGTAACGAACTTCGAACAAACAATCTTGAGGAAGTTCCTGATGAATATAGGCAGGTTGCCTTGTAGCCCAAGAGCATGGAGATCACTGAGAATGCCATGACACCAGGTAATATCAAATGTCTTGTCTATGTCTATGAAAACCATAACAAGATGTTCATTTTTTTACAAAAGGCTTGTTTGTTTGTTTTAGAGTTTTATGGCACATTAGCATCTAAGGCTATAATGCGCCAAGTCAAAAGGATGTAGATTATAAAATTATTTGTATATTATTGTAAAAAATATATACGATATAAAACGTTCATATAGCATAAAACTATAAAAATATTTTAGATAGAATTATTTAGATTAATAAGTTGTAAAAACTTAAAAATAGCTGACATGTTGTCATTGTCCAATAAAATCTGTCTGAGTGTATAAGGTTCAGATAGATGGCTAAAACATAAACGGCGGTCATTATAAAAAGACGGACATTCAATTAAAAATTGACGGACTGTTAAAATGGTGTCACAATTTCTACACATAGGACGATCGTCTGCCCTCAGCAGATAGAAATGTGTCAGGTGACAATGTCCTATGCGGAGTCGAGATAGAACAACTTCCTCTTTTCGGTTCCTGCGCAGACTAGACTGCCAATGTTCAATTACAGGCTTAATCTCATATAACTTGTTTGTAGTCTGTCCATGCCATGAGTGTTGCCACTGGGATACCAGTTTCTTTCGGATTACTGGCCTGTAGTCTGTATAGGGGACTAACAGGCAAGAGTTAAATAGGTTCGCTGATTTGGCTGCAGTGTCTGCCAAATCATTTCCTGAGATCCCAATGTGGCCTGGGATCCAGCAGAAACGAACATCAAATTTGAATTCTGCAAGGAAGTGCAGCTTCTGCTGTATCCGGGTCAGGACAGGATGAGGGTTGAACCTCATCGATGATAAAGCCTGCAATGAACTCAGAGAATCGGTATATATAGAATATTTTTTGTGGTGGGTGGTTTGTATACGATCTAAGGCTAACTCAACCGCATGCAGCTCTGCAGTGAACACACTGCATTCGTTGGAGATCTGCTCAGATACCGTGGTGTCTGGGAAAACAGCTGCAGATCCGACAGACATTTCTGACCTCGAGCCATCTGTGTAGATGGGCAGGAAGTCAGCTTGTTCCGAGCGCTCAGCTAAAAAGAGCTGCAGGTAGACAGTGGATGAAGTATTGTCCTTTCTCCAATTATTAAGGGAGAAGTTGCAGTTTGGGACACGAGCATGCCAGGGTGGAAAAGGTTGCCCTGGTGATTGGGCAACATTGTCTAATGTGATGTTCAAATCATTGAGTAGCCTTTGGATACGAATACCGAATGGTTGATTGGCAGTCTGGCGAATGTTGTACAGATTTTCCCAACGTGGCTGAAAAACGGGTGTCCACGTCAGACGGTCTGGCAGGGATTTCAGTTTCAAAGCATACCGTAGAGACAACTGTTTCCTGCGAAGCGATAACGAGGGCTCATTCGCTTCGACATAGAGGCTATGGACAGGAGAAGTTTGAAATGCTCCAGTGGCAATACGGTTCGCCTGATGGTGGATGGGATCCAGCCATCGGAGTATGCTGAGTCTAGAGGATGCGTATACCTGGCACCCGTAATCTGTCTTAGATCGTACGAGTGCACGATAGAGGCACATGAGGGTACATCGGTCAGCGCCCCAAGAATGTGAGGAGATTGCACGTAGGATATTCAAACCTCTCGTGCACTTCGCACGTAGTTGACGGATGTGTTCTAGTAAGGTCAGCTTTTTATCGAATATAAGCCCCAAAAATCTAGTCTCAGGTACTACTGGTATAGCATTTTGTCCAAGCCTTAGTTCAGGTTCAGGGTGAAGACTGCGCTTTCTGCAAAAATGCATGCAAACAGTCTTTTGTGGAGAGAACCTGAACCCGTTGTTCGTTGCCCATGCGTTCAAATGGTCAATGGCACGTTGCAGTTGCCTCTCAATTACCCTCATGTTGCAGGAATGACAAAATATGCTAAAATCGTCAACATAGAGGGCACAATTTACAGTTGGAGGAAGTTGTTCTGTGATGGAATTCACTTTAATGGCAAAAAGCGTAACACTTAAAACGGATCCTTGAGGTACTCCCTCCTCTTGGCTAAAAGAGCGAGAGAGAGTAGATCCTACACAGACTTGGAAAGAACGGTGATATAAAAAGTTTTTAATAAAATTGGGGAGATTACCTCTAAGGCCGATGCTGTAGAGGTCTTTTAAAATTCCAAATCTCCAAGTTGTGTCATACGATTTTTCCATATCGAAGAACACTGACACCAGGTGTTCTCGTTTTAAGAAGGCATCTCGAATGGAAATTTCGAGCCTGATTAAATGGTCCAAAGTTGACCTATTCCTATGGAAGCCACACTGAAATCTGGAGAGGAACCCATTAGCCTCCAAATACCAGATAAGGCGGGCATTAACCATTCTCTCCAGAATTTTGCACAGACAGCTAGTCAGAGCAATGGGACGGTAGTTCGTTGGGATTTTAGGATCCTTTCCTGGTTTAGAAAAGGCAAGCACGATTGCCTTATGCCAGGAATCCGGAAACTGCTCTTCTTTAAATATTCTGTTATATAGAAAAAGCAGTTGGTCCGTGGATTTTGCAGACAGATGTTTGACCATATCATAATGGATAAGATCTGGTCCGGCAGCACTTGCCTTGGTAAGAGTTAGAGCTGTTTCTAACTCTTCCGTGGTAAAGGGCCCATTATAGGGATAAGACTTTTTTGATTTAAAGTTAATTGGCTGCTTTTCACACTTATATTTCCAGACCAGAAATTCTGGGGAGTAAGCAGATGTTGACGAGATGGCAGTGAAGGTCTCCCCAAGTACACTGGCTATTGCAGTTGGTGCAATAACGTATCCATTATACTCCAGGACCGATGAAGGGTGTGATGTATATTTACCCTTCATTTCCCGGATTTTGTCCCAGATAGCTTTACTGCTGGTTGACTGGGTAATGGTGGATGTAAAGCAGACCCACGATTCCTTTTGGCTCTTACGACAAATATATTGCGCTTTCGCGCGTGCACGTTTGAAGGCTAAGAGATTGGCTGTGGTAGGATATTGTCGGAATATCCCCCAAGCTTTATTTTGTGCCTTTTTTGCTGCTGTGCATTCAGTATTCCACCAAGGTTTTGGAAATGGCGGAAACCGGGTAGATGTTTGCAGCTGCAGCTGCATGGACAATTCTTTCTGTGATGTACGCCACTGCATCATTGATAGGCTCCCGACTGACTGTACTCATGTTAAAGTCTACCAGGTGTTGAAAGGTGTTCCAGTCAGCCTGATCAATCTTCCATCGCGGTAACCTAAAAGGTGAGCATGGCATCCCTTTAAGTAGACTGGTTATCACGGAGAAGTGATCACATCCATAAAGATTCTCCTCTACCTCCCAGTTGATTAAAGGAAGGAGAGAGGGGGAGCATATAGAGAGGTCGATAGCAGAGAACGTACGGGTAGGCATGTGGAAAAAGGTGTTAGTTCCCACATTTAGGAGGGACAGGTCATTGTCATTGAGCATATGCTCTATGACACGTCCCCTTCCATTAACATTTGCACTACCCCACAGGGTGTTATGTCCATTAAAATCGCCCAGGAGTAAGCAGCTGCACAATGAGATCATCAAGGTCTTTCTGGGAGATATCAGCCCCAGGTGGTAAATAAACTGAGCAGACTGTTATTAAAAAACCTACCATAAGGCGAACCGCTACCGCTTCGATGTTGATGGTGAGCGCAATAGTTTGATATGGGGTATGGTTGCCCAGAATTATAGCAACACCCCCATGAGCAGGTCCATCCTCAGTTTTGTCCTTTCGACTGATAGTGGTGTTACGAAAATTTAGCCATTATTTTGGCTTGGTGGGTCCATCAGGCGGCTTCCGAGGTGCTGAGGGTTTACCTTTTTCAGTTTTTGGCTTTATCCTTCCTGGGGAAGTATGGACGCTGACCAGTGTCCATTTCCTCCTCAGCAAAGAGCTCCAAAACTGAATCTTCGGGTACCTCCTTCTGCTCAACATCCATGTTTTCTTGGGTACTAGGGGGTACTTCACCTTTCTTATTCTTTTCTTTCGCAATTGCTTTTGTTACTTGTGGAGCATTAGGAGGTACCAATATAGGAGTGGCAGCTGATTGGTCTTTCTGTACAGGTTTTTGGCAGCTTAAAAGATATCGTGCGATGGGAGTAAATGATTCTTTTGGAGGGATGGACATGTTGGTCTGAGTTCCAATGGAACATCTCCCTGCTACCTTCTGGGCGTAGGTAGGTTTGTTGATGTTGAGAGGTTTAACCGCTTTCCTTGCCTCCTGGTACGATATGTTTAGCTCTGCCTTCAGCCGTTGAATTTCTTTTTCTTCTTTCCACCTCTGGCATGCTCGTGAGTAGGCTGGATGTTCTCCCTCACAATTAATGCAGGTGGGTTTTGCGGCTGAACATGCTGTTGTTTCGTGGTCCTTTGCACCACATCGAGCGCATGCAAGGACTCCACGGCAGGCCATTTGAGAATGTCCATATTTCTGGCATTTAAAACACCGTAAAGGATTTGGAACATATGGGCGTACTGGACAGTTGATGTAGCCAGCTTTAATCTCATCAGGAGATTTGGGCGAGTTAAAAGTCAGGATAATGCTCCTGGTTTTAACAAGTTTCCCATCCCTATGTGCACTAATTCTCTTCACGGCAATAACTCCCTGTGGTTTCAATTCTAAGCAGATTTCCTCCTCGGTTACGTCGAGAAGGTCCCATTCCGAAATGATACCTCTCGATGAATTGAGTGTTCTATGTGGTGTCACTGTTATGGGTACTCCTCCGATCGATGTTGCACGGAGTAGCTGCTCAGACTGCCTGTCAGTTTTGGTTTCAATTAAGAGGTCTCCAGAACGGAGCCTCTTAACTGATTTGGGTGACCCTGCTAACCCATCTAACCCTTTCTGTATGAAGAAGGGCGACATTTTGCCAATCGGTTTTTCAGTGGTGGAATGGATAATTAAAAATTTTGGAACAGGCCCTGATGATATTTCTGTTCGCTGCCTCTTTGTAGCAATAATGCTATCAGTATCGTTTTCTATAGTTTCAGATAGGGACTGGGACTAGATAGAGCCCCTGAAGAAGTAAGTTTATCAGGATTCATGGAGTTTTTTAAATTGTTCAGTGCCCGGGCTCCCCACCCACCACGGAGCCCAAAGGGACGCCCACTACCCGGCATGCAATAAATGCGCTCGGGAGTGGAACGCCAGGGCTACCCAGACACTATACCCGCACCGCCGCCAGCCTGAATCCTGTCCCTCGGACCATGAGGGTAGGGGCGTGGCATTGACACGGTTGACCCTCGCAGGCGAGCCTACTAGCCGATTGATCCTAGCTAGGCCTTCCAGGACCTCCCGTCTTGTCGAAGCAGGGGCCAAAGTGGTGTATTGAAGCTGGGCCCCTCAACCACCAGGATCCTCCTTTCCGAATTTCCACGGGTCGCAGCGCACGGTAAACACGCCGGATGTAAGCCTGGAACCTGGGCTGTGGGCGTTGGATCCCAATGATGCTAGTCTGGAAGTCGAGCAGTGTCACTGGGAGGTCCCCTCACCACGTACAGGTGCCCACGTCGAGGGGTTACAAAAGGCATTGCGAATTGCAGACTCATCCTTGATCATGAGGTCTAAGGAGGACCTGTTCTTATGAAAGCCATGCTGATTGTTACTTATTAGGTGTTGTGTTTCGATGATCCAAATAAGTCGATTATGGATAATTTTTTGTAACAGGAGCTGTTATTAAATAAATAAATTTCTTAAGGACATGAACTTAAAAGAACTATAAATTGCTTTTAGACAATGACACTAAGCACAGAGAAAACCTCAATCACAATCACTTGGCACCAGGAGCAAGGTAAGAAGACATAATAAATATCACTTGCAGGAAAAAAAAGCATTTTCATCATTTTACTTAATTTAGAAAATAATTAGGAAATTATGATATGCCTATATAGTCAACAATGGGATACCTACCTTAATCATATCATTTAAATTTAGCTAACACCCAAATGTCCAGATTCCCTATTCAGTTTTTGATAGGGGTAGGAACTGTGCAGGTGGGTTTCTTCATGAAACTTGAAGTTTCATAAAAATGAAAAGCTTGTACATAAATCCTTTTAAATGTTTACTTCTTTTTATTTTGACTTGATTACCCAATGCTGGAATAAAATTACTGTCAAAAATCAAACCATTAAAAAAAATAAAAAAATTGTAAAATTAGGTTTAAAAAAATAAACTTCCCATTACCATATTATTATTTTTTAATTAATATATTCTACATCTATGTATCACTTCATCCAATTTCATCAACTTCTCAATCTGAATTCTGGAAAATTTCTTCAATTTCAGCTTTTGTCAGTCGAATTCAAACCAACTACAATGGCCAGCCAGTGTAATACCCACCAATTTTCAAAAGTAAATATATATATATATATATATATATATATATAAACAGCCATATGTACTTAAAATGACCTTAAAAATGTAGATCTATGTATTTACTCCCTGTAACCCACAGATGAAAAATGTACATCTGCATATGTACTTGTGAAAAAGTTAAAGAATGGGCAGCAAAGGTGCAAAATGCCTCAAGGAATTACCTACCGATCAACCATGTTGACAGCATATCCTAATAGCTGTTATTGCAAAATGCTGCATGCTTGTCAATCAATATACAGTAAAATCTCATTAAAACACATTTCTAAGGGTGTAAGAGTCATTTTCTGGTGACAAAATTAAGTAAGAATTAGATAACTTATTATGGACGGGGAGAGTTTATAGATGAGAGGGGGTTTTTTTTTTTTTTTTTTTGCTAATGCTATGTAAGCTTGCTTCCTTGCATCAATTGCCATTACTAATACTAAAACATATTAGTAGCAACAAGAAACACAACAAAACAACCTTTCATAACCCTAATAAATCAAAAAAAAAAAAAAAAAAAAACTGTATCCATAAGTAAAAACTAGTGGGAATAGGTATATCAAAAACTAAGATGTTATTCTTTAAATGTGGTGAAAGAGACTAACCAAGGTCAGTCTAACAAGGGACAATAAGATATCTACTACTTTTGCTAGAAACAGAAAGCACTTTTTTAAGGCTTAATAACAAATTCCAAAATTTGGTTTGAAATATGTCATTGTTAGGTCAAGTCTCGATGGGTGGTTGAATACAGCAAGCCTCCTTCATTTACTCATCAGTCAATAAGTGCAACAGAAATCATTATTAGTAATGTTAAATGACAAAAGTAAGTGACAAAAAGCCAGATGAAAAAAGCAAGTGAAAATTTTCTGAATCAACCAAAATAAATTTCTGATTCTTTGTACTATTCCTATTCTCACAATATAACTTATCTAATTTTAGTTTGAACTTAGGTTCACTACCTTTGCCACACCAGGAGGCAACTTATCCCAGTGTACGACAACCTGCTGTCCATAAGTGAACTTCATGTGATCCAGTCCTCTGTTATTCCCTAAGCTTCTATATTTGTACTACATGGTTCTTGTTTCTACAAGGGAAAATAGGTCCTCCTCACTCATTTTACTTAACCCTTTAAATACTTTATATATCAAAATCTAGCTCCCCTTAAATGTCTACAGGTCAGACTTTGAAATCCACATCTGGACTGTTCTTCATATTACATCAATTTTCACTCATCACTAATATCATTCTATTTTTTTTTTTTTTTGTCTTCTCTGGAAGCTGTCTTTTTTGTCTCCAGACCCAAATGAAGTCTAATCATCATACTGTAGAGATAGAGAGGTTATTCTTCTCTAGCAAATTCCTATAAATCATGACTAGGACCAACAAGGGCCCTCCTAGTTGCCTGTCAGACTGTATGAAAAATTTCATGATGATTGAATTGTAATCTTTTTTTTTTTTTTTTTTTTATCTTTAACCACTTAGCTACCCTTCCCTCCTCCTCCTTGCTCATACATAGTACTTTACAACTATAAACATTTCATTCACATCAAAAAAAATTTCAGTTACACTCAAATAATATGTTGAATTCTGTCAATAGATTTAGTGACCTAAAATATACTTTGATAGCAACAAACCTCTGTTCACAAAGTGAAGACGTGGGGGAATGAGCAACTGAACCCAAGTTTTCTAGACCACAGCACCACCAAGTCATTTTAGTTAAATGGAGTTTATTACTACTCACCTATCCTTTAGAGTTTCTATGAAATGTTATGAAAATTTTAGTGTTTCTTATTACATCTGGTGAGTATGGACTTGGCAAACCCAGGGTCCTGAGCTGGATATCATCATTCTTCTTTTTCTTGATGATTCCCTTCTGCTTCTCTCTCTCTCTTTGGGTAATTCAGAATTTTTTTTTTTTTTTTTTTTGCCTGGTGCAGCATAAGCCTCAGGCTTCCTTGCACCATATGGCTAATAATAATAATATTCAGTGTACTAAAAATAGGACAATTAAAAAAAATTAGGGAATATTTTTTAGTAATATTGGGGGCTAGGCAAACTAATACCGCCTCATTACATCTGTCTGGAAACTGTTGTCGATATGATCAGTTTTGGGCGGATAATAAACTTGGTTATCGCTTGAGAACACATTTAGAAGTTTATACCATCAAATCTGAAAATGAAACACCCGCGCAATACAACGGGAATCGTTTCCAAACCTCGTTATATGCGAGACACTATACTACCACAGCGTCAAACTTCTAAAAACTACATAAAAAATTAGAATGAAAAAAAACATGTTATTATAAATGCGCCTCCTCATCGTACCTACCATCATACCTCAGCATATTATTATTATATGCCAAGAACACACGTCTCTGGGTGAACTGGCAATTAGGAGCGAAGAAATACACGCTCTGCTTGACGTGAACGTGCGGCTCCTAGGCCTTATTACATTTCTTTTTAAATTCGGTTGATTCTGGAAAACGCCTCTTGCACATAATTATAAATCACTCGTTGTTTGCATTACCTATTACAGTCCAAATATATGTCGAGAAGTTATGATTTGATAACATTAACTATTTTACATATATCACAAGTTCATGGCGAAACCTCGTAGTTTATCACTACGACGACAATATGAGTCACGCGGATTTCATGTTGACTGCTGTAAACAACAGAAAAATAATTCTTAATACTGCCACCAGAGGGAGGGACAAGTTGAGGCGAGCATGGAGATCTAACCACAATGCTTTCAAATCGCAATAATAATTCGGACATGCAAAACTTCAGGCTTAAACCAAAGTAAGACTCTTGGAATTTATGGCATATACCCAGTAATTTTATGGAAGCGGCGACAGAATTCATTGAACCATTCAGGTTAATTAAAAGGGCATCGTTGGACCAGGGAGAGATTCCTCCAGATTGGTATCACCAATAGATAAAGGTGGTTCTGAGAATGAAGTGAATAAAGTAATGACCTCTTGCTTTCTTGCATCACATACCTCTATTACTATTACTATATGTTCTTGGTTAACTTAAATGTTTTTATCAAGCATTAAACCAAGAAATCTAATACTAGATATAAATCTAATATCTAATACTAGGATGGAAAGAAAACGATGGGAATCTAACTGAAGATCTGTATCAGGGTGTAAAGCACGTTTATGACAGAAGTGTAAACTTTTTAAAAAGTCAATATCCATTGTTTTTGGTTCAAGGGTCTGTTTGTGCCTTATACTTGTCTTTCGATTAGTCGCATATTTTGAGAATTACATGAGATGGCAAGTCGTCAGCATACTGGTACGCATCAACTGTTACACTTAATTATAGAGTCAACCTGATGGCAAAAATCTCCGCACTCAGCATAGTTGCTATGCTTTTCAAGTCCGATTTCATTCTTCACTGTCCAAAAATATGTTCAAGAGGAGGGAGTTCTCCAAGGCTAAGTGCTGAGTTCCACACTTTTTGCCATTAGGACTGATTCTATAGCTAAGTGTAGCAGTTGATGCAAAGCTGTATGCTGACGATCTTGCCTTGGAAGGAATCGGACTTGAACGGATCAGTTACTTAGAAAACCGTGAATAAATTTAGGGAAATAACCCTGAAGGCCAGTTTTATATCAGTCAGGAAGAATCCCATATCGCTAAATTGTATCAAAGGCTTTTCGATGTCAACACATCTCATGACTAAGTGCTCATTTCTGAAAAAAGTGTTCCGGATATCTGCTTCATCTTTGATAATGAAATCAAGAATAGATCTACTTCTCCAAAAACTATACTGATTTGGACTCAGAATGTCTTAAGTATCTATAAACCGCGTATGTTAGTCTAGTATTAACTATTTTTTCCAACGTTTTTCTCGGACAACTGGTTTTTTCTTTGATGAGGAAAGGAAAGGAATGATTTCGCCCAACCTAATATCAAGAAATTTTGACTGAGCAGCCAGTTTGAGTTGCTACTTAACATAGCCGTTGAGTAACTGATACGTACGTAGATGACTTAGTAAGTATTGCAAATATTTCTTTGCCACTTGCTTTGACACTTTGTGCTTTATCTTGTATATCTGAATGTTCTTTTCCAGTTTCTATTGGGTTCATTCCTTAGAGAAGGCAGAATGATTACCACTAAAGTTAAAAAGTTCTGCGTTTCAGTGTTAAAGTTGGTAGGTGTGTGTGTGTGTGTATGTGTGTGTGTGTGTGTGTGTGTGTGTGTGTTCTTTTGACTCACAAAAAGCACAAGTGGCTACACATGTTCAAACTGTTTGTGAATGACCAAATTTTTGGCTTAAAGCACCGGACTGGATTAGGAATATATGGTCTTAAGTAGCATCTTAGTTAATCAGCTTTTATAGTTGTGGGTAGATTAGGTGTTTTAAATTTGAGTATTATGTCCGAATAGGAACGGGCTTTCCATCTTTTTTTTTTATGACAATTCTTTTCGCACCTACTACGTTACGGTCCCCTAATTTGTGGAGAAGTTCGTTCTACGATACATTTAAGAGGTCCGATTCTGACTATATGGGTTAACCTCTGTGGGAGAGCTATTAAAAGTAGATATTTTTAACAGTCTCTCAGCATTTCAATGATAAATCATGTTATAAATCTCCATATGTTAGTTGCTGAATCATTTTTGAAAGGCCAGAGGAATTTTCGAGACATTTTTGTATCAAAAACGGGGAAAGTTTGCCCAATAGTGTTTGCTGAAGAATATATAATATTAAAAAGTGAGGAACAGTACTTGTTTTTGGGGGATGTATTTCAATCACCATGTCTGTCTAGATCTGGATCACAAGATCCGTAGTTAGACTGCTTTGTGTTATCCAATTCTGCTCGTTTTAGCCTTGGGAGGGTGGCTTTCTTCTCCTAGGTTTTCAGGCCCGCCACGTAAAGGCAGAAGCGGTGCTACAGCGACCAAGTGATGACGGAAGTTCAGTTTATTGGTCAGTTAGTCCTATATATAAGAAAGACGTCTTTTTTTTCTGTTATGTAAGCTAACTTCTTTACTTTAGAACAGCAAAATGAAATAACTTCAGAAATTATAAGATATGATAAGGTGGAGAATACCATCTCCCCCGATGGTATTCTCCACCTGTCGCGGTATGGGGGGGGGTTTCGTATATCGATGACCCGGAAGCTAAGTCAGCGGTAGCTTAGCTACTGGTAGGGCGTCCCAAGCCGGACAGATCAAAGAGTAGGGGCCAGACTAAGAGAGATACCCTGGTCCTCCAGGTTGGGGGTTGCTGCAACGGGTTAGCTGCTCATTCAATGTAAAAAATACACAAATGCTAAACGACTTACAAGTGAAAATGAAAACGGACTGCACTTTCGGGAACGACTCGGCAAACGGAAAAGGACAATGATTTTGGGATGCTAGAATATTCAAGGTCTTTCAACTAAAAGAAACTTTCTTCCGTATGAACTGCAAAAATTCAATTAAACATCGTTGTGTTATCGGAGACAAAGAAAAATGGAGGTGGAGAGGAAACAATGGGACAATACTACCATTTTTGGAGTGGAGTCGATAAGAGTGAAAGAGCAAGAGCAGAAGTTTCGATTGCTGTTAAAAAGAGATTGAGACATAACATCAAAAACTGGCAATTTATTAATGAAAGAATGATCTCATTGGAATTGTCAATGTGTGGGAAAGAAATATAGGAATTTATGCTCCGACTAATGACACGGCTGATACCTTGAAGGATGGATTTTGGGAAGATCTGAAAGAACTAATAGAAAAAAATCCCTAAGTACAAAGAGATATTTTTAATGGGGATTTCAATGCGAGAGTAGGAACTCAATAAAATAGCAAAGTTATTGGAAGGTTTGGAGAGAAAGAGAGGAACGACAACGGAGACAGCCTATTCAATCTTTGTGAACAGTTCGACTTGAGAATAAACAACACATTTTTCCAACACAAGGATATCCATAAATATACTTTGTCACAAGAAACAAGACAAATTAGATCAATTATAGATTACATTATTTCAAACCATTCAGGGACATATGTATTGAAAGATGTCCGAGTTTATAGAGGAGCAGAATGTGGATCTGCCATTTTCTTGTTAAAACAACACTGAGGTGGAACTGGATTAAGAAAATAAGAGCGGACAACCAACAATGCAGGGAAAGAGAAATGCTACAAGTGGATCAATATAACGTTGAACTACTTCAGGATGACAGCCTTAGAAACAACTTTAAAAAAATATTATAAAAAAAAGCTCATGAAATTCTAGTCAAAAAGAAGAGCCAAGGACCAAAAAAGACCTGGATTACAGAGAAAGTAAGAGCTACTGTAGAGGAAAAGAAACTTGCATATCAGAAATGGCTAGTTGATAGGAATGAAGCAAATAGGAACATTTATGTGAAAAGAAGAAAATAGCCAATCGGTTGGTAGTAGAAGCGAAAAATGAAGAATGGAGAAGGAAATGTGCAACTATTAATAGCATATTGGGCTTCAAGCGATCCGCGGAATCGAGGAAGGTCCTTAAGGATTTGAGAAAACAGAATAAACACAACGCTGGTCTGCAATTACTACCTTTGGAAGACTGGGTGAAGTACTATGAAGGACTTTAAAAGAAGACCGGGAAGAGTTCAAGACGATGGAGGATTTCGGTGAAGAAGAATCGGGCTTAAAAGTTTCTGTTAGGGAAATAGAACTCTTGCTAAAGGAAGAAAGGAATGGCAAATCACCTGGACCTGGAAGAGTTTATATGGAACTTCTGAAATACGGGGGAAGAGGCGTGGCTGGTCTGATACAAAAACTGTTAAATGGTATACTGAGAGGAGAAGAAATACCGAAAGAAATGACAACAAGATATATTACATCAATTTATAAGAAGGGCGATCGGAAAAGCTGTTCAAATTACAGAGGAATATGCGTTCTGAACCCGCTGTTAAAAATTCTTGGAAAATGGATCAGCAACCATTTAGAAGCCCAAATCGAGGTGTCAGAAGTACAAAGTGGTTTTTCAGCAGGGTGGTCATGTATCGACCGATCCATGAGTACGACCGATCCATCTCAACAGTACGACAGATCCTTGAAAAATGCCAATCGAAAAGAAAAGAGATCTTTATGATTTTCATTGACCTTGAAAAGGCATATGATGGTGTTCCAAGAAAACCTTTATGGGAAGCACTGAAAGAGGCAAATATTGATGGACAACTGATTAACATTATTAAGACAATTTACAGGAATAACAGATGCAGAATTAAAGTGGGATCAGCTTTGTCACCTGAATTCCACACTTCAAAAGGCTTGTTACAACGCTGTTGCATGTCAAAATTTATATCGACGTCTTCCTAAGATCCTGGTAAAAAAAAATGCAATAAAATGTAATTCCCGATTAATAAGAACACCCTACACTGTGCTGCCACTTTATTAGGTACACCTACCTAGTCGCGTGTTGAGCCTCCTTTAGCCTTCAAAACAGCATAAATTCGTCTAGGCATGGATTGAACAAGATGCTGAAAACGCTGTGCAGGAAAGGAGTACCATGCACACATGGGTGTGTCACACAGTTCCTTGAGATTCGACGGAGGCGTAGGCCCGCAGCGAACAGCCCTTTCCAGCTCATCCCAAAGATGTTCAGTAGGACTGAGATCCAAGGACTGAGCGTGCCACTGCAGCAAAGAAAAGTCAATGTCATGTTCCTGGAACCATTCCATTGTGAGTGGGGCTTTGTGCAATGGCGCATTATCCTGCTGGAAGTAACCATCTGACTGAGGATAAACTGCCAACAGGAATGGATGTACTTGTTCAGCAACGATGTTTAGGTAAAATATGGCATTCAGATGTGAATCGATGGGTATCAATGGGCCCAACGTATGCCAAGAAAACATTACCCACACCATAACACTGCCCCCACCACCTTGCACAGTAGTTGTCAGACATGACGGGTCCATGGATTCATGTTGTTTTCGCCAAATTCTGAGCCTTCCATCAACATGATGCACCAGGAACTTCGACTCATCAGACCAAGCAGCTGTTTTCCAATCCTCAATAGTCCAGTGCTGGTATTACTGTACCCACAGGAGGTGTGCTTTCTTGTTCTTCATTGATAACAAAGGTACGTGATGTGGCCGTCGGCTGTTGTAGCCCATTCGCGACAAAGTGCGACTAGTGGTCTGTTGCGATATTTTGTTCTGCGCAGCAAGGTTGTATTCTGAGCATCGTTGTATTCTGTGGCCCGTCTGTTTCCTTGCACAATTCTAGCCATCCTCCTCTGACCTGTCTCATCAACAAGCGATTTTCTTCCACAGGAATGCCATTGAGAGGATGCGTTCTGTTCGTTGCACCATTCTCGATACACCCTTGAATCTGTGGTGCGTGAAAAGTTCAGGAGAATTCCCGTTTCAGAGATGCTTTGTCCAGAACGTCTTACACCTACTACCATGCCCCGTTCGAAGTCCGTTAGATCACTCCTTTTCCCCATTCTTCCTACGGTTTGCACTAGAAAGGTTGTTCTGTTGCATTTATATCCACAACTCTGGTCATGTGACTGGCAACGTTGTGGGACGAACCATTTGTGTGCACAACAGGGGTGTACCTAATAGAGTGGCAGCACAGTGTATATTCACAATTTACTTTTTTCAGACGATGAGGTGGTGATAGTACAAGATTTAGAAAATGCAGACTATGCCTGTCGTCAACTGCTTGATGAATACAAACAATGAGCTCTAAAAATCAATTTTAGCAAGACTGAAATGTTGTCTTCAGGATCAGGACACGTTCTAAATATTGTAGGTTTTAAAATCAAACAAGTCGATAAATTTAAAATATTTGGGATCAATCTTACAAAGTGGTGGATCATCCCAAGCAGAGATCAATAAGAGAATTGCAGACGGCAGAAAAGCAACTGCATGTTAAATTCTGTTCTATGGAGCAGATATCTCCTAAATAAAACAAAGAAATTTATATTTCAAACGATTGTACAAAGTCTTCTATTGTATGGAGCGGAAACTTGGACATTGAATAGACGATTGGAAAACAAATTGCTCTCCACAGAAATGGATTTTTAGAGATGCTCAGCAAGAACTTCTAGAAGAGACAGAAAACAGAATGAAGACATAAGACAGAAAATGGAAGCGAAAAAGAATATTATTGACACTATCAAAGAAAAACGTTTAACATGGTATGGACATGTAAAACGGATGCAAGAAACCAGATATCCAAAGGTTATTCTGGAATGGATACCTCCTGGAAGATGGAGAAGAGGAAGACCTAGGAGGACATGGATGGATGGAGTTGTTTGTTTGTTATTTGGTTTTTAGGAGCATTAGCAACTAAGGCCATATTGCTCCTGGATATGCGGTGGTCATTCCCTGACCTTTCCGCATCCTTCGTATTTGGTGGTCAAGGTCGAACCCCGGTCTAATCAAGAAGCGTGTGCTACGCACTGCTGCTCCTGCCTACCTGGCTACGGAGGCGCCGATGGATGGAGTACGGGAATGAATGACAGCCGGAGGCTTAACCGACCAAGATACCTTAAACCACACTTTATGGCGGGAAAAAATTCCTACCAAAAAATAACTTGTAGGCCGAGGAAAATCATTGTAAGTGGAAACACTCCTCTTGAAGAAGAAGAAATTATAAGAATAACACTACAGTATATGTGGACATGTGTTTTTGTAAAGGGCGGCTCCTAGAACGTGAGTTCATCTCCGCCTCGTATCTCTGTAAAGATCAGTATCACTACAAACGGGCCAGACAAGTGACGTAGGTTTGTGTGTATTACGTGTGTGTTCTGTTCTGGCCTCTTGGCTACCCAGAAGCATCAATCACCTGGACAGATGATTCTGGGTACTCGTCCACACCACGGGAAGGTGGGCCATATTTCTCTGGGGGCCTACTCCAGAGAGGGAAAAAAAAAAAATATATATATATAATAAATATAATAAATAAATAAATAAAATAAAAAAATAAATAAATAAAAAAAAATTCCCGTGGTGCAAAAAAAAATAAAAATAAAATAAAATAAATAAATAAAATAATAATAATAACTAAAAATAAATAAATAAATAATAATAACAATTCCCCGTGGTGGAAAAGAAAATATATTAAATAAATAAAAATAAATAAATAAAAATAAATAAAAAAATAAATAAATAAATTTATTTATTTATTTAAATAAAATAAAAATAAAAATAAAGATAAAATAAAATAAATAAATAAATTCTCTGTGATAAAAAAAAAAAGAAAGAAAGAGAGCTGTCTGGCACCAGTGACAGCCGAATCCCAGGTGTCAGAACAGAGCGCGAGTAAAAAAAAATTAAACTAAGTAAATGAAAAAAAAAATTAAAGAATAAATAAATAATTTTAATCCCACACCCTGGCTACAGTGAAGAGGAAGATGTAAGTCGGGGTGCCAGCAGAGAGAGAGTAAAAAAAAAAAAAAAAAAAAATGGGAGAGTGGTTATGTACCCTGCACAGAGTGAGAAAAGAAAAAGTGAGCTAAGGCTGCTCCTAGTTCCAGGGCAGAATCTGGAAACAGTGCAGAACGCAGGTTAGAGAAAAAAAGAAAAAAAATTTTTTTTCACTGAAGTAACAGTCAGTAGAAGAAGTGACTTTCAGTTGGCAGTGGCACTGTTAATGATCGGGATTTCCACGTCGGTGATTGGCAATCAGTGTCCTCCTCCAGGCAAATACCTCAGCTGCAAAGGTCTGGAAGGCTTCGAGGTTGTGCTGGGTACGTATCAGTTGATGCAGTTCTGCTGGGGGGGGGGAAAGTTTTGGATCTTATTCTGGAGACGGTTTCTGATGCGACTACAGTATAGTATTTAAGAAAATCGCTTGAAAATCACTCAGAAATCGATATAATCACTCGCTGATTATATCGATTATTAATCACTCGATGATTATATTATTAATATTAATATTATTAATCACTCGCTGATTATATCGTGAAAATAATACCTAAATTAGACTATTGTGTACAACACAACCTTGATGAACTTATACAGGACTTGTCCTACTCCTAAGATTGCCTTGGCCTCATGGCAACAAACTCTCTTCTTATTTTTTTCTCTCCTTCTCTCTCTTTTTTCTCTTCTTCTTTTTTTTTTTTTTTTTTTTTTTAAACTTGGTCTCTGTCCAGGAAGCTTAGGCGATCCTAGTAGCGACGAGCCAGAGAAGCAATTTGTACTGTTCAGCCTGGCTCACATTCTAGTGGTGTGTACGAGCAACGTGGTGTCCCAACAGGGACCCCGCGGCCAAGAAGCCAGAAGAACAACAGAACCCGACATAAATCTACATAAACCCACACTCCACATACTTCTGGCATTTGCAGAGTACTGTTATCCTCACAAGAGTACTAAAGGCGCAGTTGTGGGAAACCACCGGTGGGGCCTAACTCCCAAACACTATGTACGCTATGTACACTATGTGCAGGACCTTCTCTTTGCAAGCAGGAAAAGACGCATCAGATGGATGAGACTAATCCGTATTCTGACAAGAATAAATTATTCATGTCGATTTTTTATAAACTGAGCAACTACGCTGTCTTCCCTAGCACAGGGTAGAAAAGACCTGAATTCGAGTCCGGTCGATGACGTGAGGAATTTTTATGACTTTTTTCACAACGTGACCGAGTTAGTCGTTCTCAGGAGAAGGTATCATGGTTTTTTCCTCCGTAAACTCGAGTTTTTCGTCCATGACGCAATTTACAGATAGTATACAGGAAGCAATATGACCTTATCGCTGATGCTTCTAAAACCCTACTGCAACAACAACAATGACGCTCACTATGGGCGTCCACCAAACCTCTTGTGACCTTCGGCTGGTTGTTCGGCCGCTATTGAACCAGTCACAGTAGACTCTAGTCACCACAGAACAGGCGCACTTCACCATTTTTGCTGTTGTCAAGATAGTAGCACCTGCACGTTTTGCCCTCACAACCATCTCATTCCAAAGATATTTATTTCGACCGAAAAAGAAAACGGTTCATTAATAATTCAAGGAATTGACGTTGTTAATTTTTAAAATTAAAATGTTATCATTAAAACAATCTCATCTTCAATCATTTTTCTTCTTTAAACTCCTCTGTTTTATAAATAAAATTATACTTTCTTATAAATTGCCTGGCTTTATAAAGATCTTTTAATATTTGGAAGGAGGTAGGGAAGTGCTTACTTCCCCTTCACAAATGAACCATAAAAATCCCTTTGGTGCAGTCATAGGTGATGGAGTTTTTATTGTGGTAATTATGTAACTTTTTTTTCTTATCTAACCAACGATTTCGTAAAACATGCGTCATATGCTTTTCTAATTTTATACTTCCAATGTTTGCAGTCCAGTGCTCACATTTGGGAGGGTCTGAAGAAAGGTGTGGGGAAATCAATGTTATCAGTTTAGAAAAACAAACGAGTTTTCCTGTACCAAATCAGGAAATGTGTACGTGAATTTTTATTACTAGAACTTTGTGCCGTGCCCACCGTTTCTCAACTGAAACCAAGGTTTCCAATATCATTCAGAAATATTACCTCAAAACTTAATCCAGCCAGTGTTGTCTTTATGTACAAGAAATACAGCCATGATTTTTTAAAACTAATATTGTATTCCGGCTACAATAATTTTAATTCTGTGATTTTATAATTCTAAATGACAATATGTCATTTATGGGAATTATAAATCATTATAAATTTTAGGTAACTGGTTATAATTCTCATTAAAGCCATGGTTTCTTTTTACAGTTGTTTAACAACAATGTAATTTATTAAATTTTAAATGCCAGAATACTGTACTCTTAAATGCGAGGATTTATACTTCACTCTGCGTATACAACAGTAAGATGAATCCTTTACTTTTTTATGCACAAAATGGAGGTGGATTCTTAATTCGAGTAACAGCACATCGGTGCAAGAAAGTAAGGCTTATTCAGCATTAAGTAATTCTTAAATAAATAAATAAATTTTCTGTGTATACTCCGAGACAACTACTCGGTCAGAGGAGTCACAAGGTAGAGAGATACACGAGCATTACAGTAGTCCCGTGGGCGAAATCTTAGTCACCTGATTCCATTCAAGTATCTGTCCAACCCTTCCTGAAAGCTACATAAACTCTCCAGTTTTCAAAGATCCTTTGGTTATTATTCCAATAGTTAATAAACCTTTAGCTGAAAGAAAATTTCTTATATCCACAGCCATGCTTCCATAGTTTAAGAACATATTCTCTACTTTGTGCCACCAGCGATGGAAAAAAGACATCCTATTATTGAATTTACTAACGCCTTTAAAACCCTTAAACATCTCAAATAAAGTCTCTAAGCTGCTAAAGGCAGAATTTGCAACTAACAAAACTTAACTTTCTATAGGAATGCTTGTATTGATCACTAACTCTCTCTCGCTCTTTCTTACCTTTTCCAGCAGTTTCTCATGATTCCTGAAACTGATTTCCAAACCTGTATACAGTACTCGAAATGTCTCCTAACTCAGCTCTATTCAATAGAACAATTACTTCTTGTCCCTACTAGTAAAATTTCTGTAAAGAAGTTTATTCTTAGCAAGTAATAGAATAATTTGAGATTACTGTTACCAGTATCATACCTTAACTGCCATTTTTCAAACCATCGGAATAATTTATCTTGTTCCGAAACATCATACCATGGTTACCATAGTTCACCACAGTCCCAACGTTTGTATCATCAGCAAACTTTGACATCAAGTGTGTTATGCCATCATCAATGTCATTAACAAATATCAGAAATCATAACGCGGGCTCTCTACTGAACCCCGTCACTCCACTAGACACCACTGTATAGTCATAACGATAACCATTTAAATTATAACACAGTACCAAAAGCAAAAATATACGATGTCAAAAAAATTATTCTTTAAATTCAGTTCTTCTGCAACAACTTCGTACAGATTTTTAGATTACTTAGAAATAAATTTCCTTTAATAAACTCCTGCTGCATTTCCTGTCTAGTTCCATTTCTGTTCGGATGATGCTACAGTATGCGCTTAATCATAAATACAATTATTTTCTACTAGAGCGATTAAATTTTACTGGCCTGTAATTTTAATTTTTACCCTTCGAACTACTTTCATAAATGAGAGAGATATTTGCAGATCTCCAATCTGCTGCGACTTCACCTGAGTTCTGAAGAATTTTCATGATTGATTGATGACTCTAGAGTCTAGGTTCAATAGTTACTGCTGTTGTTGGTAATGCCTTTATGCCACAAAGGCAACTTGTGGCCAAGATATGACTATTAAAGTTTACCTATGCTGCAAGAGACCTAATCTTGATTATATTAAGCTATAATCTACTCCATACCATTTTCTGTTGTTGTTGTTGTTGTTGTTATTGTTATTGTTCTGGGATTTAGGTGCGTCAGCGACTTAGACCATATTGCGCCGTATGTACTCTATCTGTAAATTGCGTGTGTTCTGCGGTCGATTTGCCTGTTTGTTGGACGTTGTTGTTTTGCTAGAGTTGATCGGCACAGAAGCTACTACACTGAAAGGACAATATTCATGGGAGACCTGATTCCTTCATCCCTCTCACTAGTGGACGAACCCACCGCTTGGCAGGTATAAAGGTACTGCATCACTGCGAAAATAACTTCATGTAGACGGTAATTCGATGCCAGTATGGATAAACGTCATGAATTAGCCGACTTTGAAAGAGGGATGATAGAGGGCGCCCGATGCTTGGGTCACTCTATCGCGGAGGTGGGACAGAAACTGCACAGTCCCCGTTCGATAGTATCAACAGTGTATCGGGCATACGTCATTTCCGGAATAACATCTCGTCGTGGACAGCGCAGTGGGCGAAGAGAGCTGGTTGATGTACCTGGTCGTCAACGTCTGTCTCGCATTGTTTCAGCCAACCGGAGCAACAGTGGCACAAATCACCGCTGACTTCAATGAAGGAGGTACCAAAAACGTCTTCACCATGACCATCAGGCGATCATTAGCCGCAATAGGTTATGGGAGCCACCGACCTACCAGAGTCCAATTGCTAACACCACGACATAGGACTCTACTCCTCAACTGGGCGACAGAACATCGGCACTAGACCTTGGATAATTGGAGACGGGTATCCTGGTCCGAAATCCCTTTCCAGTTATTTCGAGTGGACGGGAGAGTGTGTATCTAGCGGACGAAACCGCACGAAGCTATGCATCCATCATGTCAACAAGGAACTGTTCAGGCAGGTGGTAATACCTTTATGCCACAAATGGTCGGTAATAGTCTGGGGTGTGTTCAACTGGCACAAGTTGGGACCTCTGGTACGTCTAGACGCATCTCTGAATGGTCCAGGTTACGTGTCCATCTTTGCAGACTATCCGCATCCTATCATGGTCATCGTGCACCCACTGGGAAATGGACTCTTCCAGAAGAACAATGCGGCTCCCCACAGAGCCGTGGTAACTAAAACATGGTTCGAAGAGCATTCCGCAGATTTTATCACCATGGAATGGCTTCCTCGCTCACTGGATATGAACCCTGTGGAGCATCTTTGGGATGATGTGAAAAGGTTCGTTCAAGCTTTGGATCCTCCACCCAGGAATGCACGGAATTATGGACAACGGTGCAGCAAGCATGGATGGAAATAACTGTCGAAAGCTTTCGTGAACTAGTGGACTCAATGCTTAGCCGTGTGACTGCCCTTATCCGGACGAAAGGTGGGCCTATCCGTTACTAGGTAGGTAAACTAGGTATCCTATTATTTCTGTCCACTCAGTATACATTGAGCTCCTTGGTCCCCTTGGAGCAATGTTTGGATGCAACAGGTTATCTGAGTTTCCGTCTAGACGCATCCCTTTATGGCTGCAGTCTATCCCACTACGAATGGGTTATTCCAACCGGATGATGCGTCGTGTCATAAGACGACATGCCGCATCATCCTGTATGAAACTAGTGTCTGGAACATGGGAGTGAATTCAGTCACCTTTAATGTCATCGTTAATCACCAGATACAAATCCAATTGAGTACCTGTGAGATGAGACGAAATGAGCTTTTCAGATTAGAGATTCACAACCACCCAATTTGAAAAAAATGTACGAAGTAACTGAGTCAACATGGACCAGGATCTCCGTGTTGCTCACTTTTGACATATCGTTGAGTCCATGCCACGAAGAATCTAAGATGTTCTGAGGGCTTAAAGTGGACCAATTCGCTATTAGATAGGAGGTATACCTAATAAAGTAGTCACTCAGCGTCTATTCGCCAGAAGGGTGTCGTTTAATCATTGTATTAAAAAATTCAGTGTAGATTTTTTAGATAATTTTCTTCAATTATTTCTCAATTGAAAAATGCGGTAATAGAATTGTTGAAATTTTTATCTCTGCCTACTAACAGCAACTGATATTTTTCGAGGGTGCTATGTATTTTGAAGTGATATATCAAAATCGTTCTATAGTTATGGTGGATCAAACTTCACGTAGCCCTTTATTACATTAACAAAAATTGTTGCTCTCCACTCTTGTGAGAAAGTTTTCTTTTCACAACATCTCAACCGTTACACGTTTTAAGATAGCTCACTACTAAAAACTGAATCACTCTGTTTGACCTTGCTCAGGTGTGTCTGAGTAATTGTGCTATTTGAACATTTCCGACATTTGTGTATCTTTACAAGTGTGTGTGTATTAGTTGGTTGCTACAATTAGATGGGGTGGCGTTACTTGATTGGCACCAAGGAGTGTATAAATATTAGGGTAATTCTGGAAAGATTAGATGCGTTTCTTAAAGCTTTAGTATCACTCTACTATACAAAGAAAGACAGAAGATAAAGGACCAAATATGTGAGTCTCTCTTTTTTTTAATATGATGATTATATTTCCAACTTTTGCTTTAACAAAAATTATATATAATAAGCTAAAGTCATGGATTCTTTCACTTTTATAAGGATATTTAGGTTTTAATATTGTTGTATCTGTTTGAAAAACTATTCTTCCAACGTCCCAAGGTAAGCAATAAACCAATTTAAGATTCCTGAATTAAATAGCATCTTCAGTTTTCCACTTAAATGTTTCCTCGGAAAATTTAAAATTTTATGACCAAATAGTTTCCTGATAAGTATCGGTAAAAATAAGTTCATCTGAGCTTTAGGGAATGTTCTGTTGCACAAAACAGACAAGATCAGAAAGTGCAAAACAAAACAAGTTTTTTCCGTGTTAGGTTTTAATGATAACAAATCTCCTAACAGACAGCGTTGGTTGAGGAATGAAATTTAGGTTAAGGTCGATTTAAGCTTCCAATAGAAAATGGTGGCAATCGTGTCATTAGCTTTCATTCTGATATTAAATTGATAGGATGTTGACAACATTGATTTTCCTGGGAGTGTACCGGTTTTTCTGCTGGCTGTTTACAAAACGAAAAAAAAAATTATAAATGTGCTCAACCACGTTAACAACGACGCCTGTTTTCTCAGAAAGAATTTAGAAATTATTTTTAATGTTGAAATTATCCATTTTTTAGCTGAGGATGGTCGTATCTAGTATTTTTGAATTGATTTCATACCATTCCCAAAGTGATTTCTTCTTCTTTTTCCAAAAATGATGACTTCTGTATATTTAATACTTAATGTTGTCTGTATATTTAATATTTAATGTCGTCTGCATATTTAATATCTTCTGCATATTTAATATTTAATGTCGTCTGTATATTTAATGCCCTGGATGTCGGGGGTTCTCAACGTTAAAGGATCGATAGCCTACTGTTGCTTTAGGAAATGTACAGTATTATTCCTTTCATTTTGATTTTTAATTACCATTCTTTGCCTTTCACTTAAAATAACAAAATTAATTTTGTTTTTCGTATTGTTTCAATTAATTTTTCTGGAAGAATACGACATATTTCACTTAGTAGAGACATGCAAAGAATCTGTTGTGTGCAGGGAGAATTAAAGGACTATAATTACATAGCCTTGCTAAAAAAAAAGAAAGAAAAGAAAACAAGAGCATTAAGAGGGAACAAAAGTATTTATCTTCATGCTGTAGTGGGGGAAACCAGGATAATTTGAAAGAAACAATGCTAATTCATCAAGTTAATGAGAACTTTATGCTACATTAAAACTTGTTACCGTTGCTCTTTAACCGGTTTAGTAAGGATTTTTTTTGGGGGGGGAGCGATTTGAAATCCTCATTAGGGAAATTTGTTTTCCTTGTTCCTCTTGCGATCAAATGAGCAAATATTATAAAAATTAAGCACAGTCACCGTGCAGAAGGTTTATGAAATAATGTTCCTGTAAAAATAAAATTACTTGATTTCGTTCAAATATGCTACAATGATTTTTAAAATGTTGGTCATTTCACTACTAATTAGAAATCTAATTTTCTTTTAATATGAACTTTGTATTACCATGCTAGAATAGATTGGTATCGAATTCTAAGATTCTCTCTGATTTTCTGGGATTGACCAGGAATCTACGAAGTTTTCCATGGGAATTAAAAGACTGAACATCCTGAAAAACAACAACAAAAAAAAAAAAAAATGTCTCATATTAGGACCACCCAAGAACAAAATCATCTACCCGTGTGTAATATGCACATAATCTCTGTGTGTTCTCTGGTCGATTTTCCTGTTTTTGTTGGATGAAAAACCCGAGTTTCAGGTAGGAGGGAAGTAGAACGTTGCTATCCACGCCTGAGACAGGTAACTCAGCCACCGAGTGAAAAAACAGCTTTTAAAGGTTCCTTGCCTCATTGACGAGATTCGAACCCGCCACTTTTTCAGTCGGTGTGGGGAGGACAGTGAATATAACGCTGTGTTACCCGCGCGAACGAATATCCTGGTAAAAGGTTGTTTCACATATCAGGAGGGATCAGCAAACAAATATCTGTTCAGTTTAACAGTCAAACAAAAATTCTACTCGCCGGACATATCCTCCACAAAAGAAACCACGCCTATCCGTAAGGATATAATTATCCAGCGCCAACATAGTTAGCAAGATGGGCTTTTCGAATATTCGAATTCTTGTGACATTCAGTGAAGACGTGTTAGCTGCTTTCGGAGCAGAGAAGAGAGCTTTCTCCCCTAAGTTAATATGGCGATATCAGGGGTGTGCTGGGAAGGGCTCGGAGGGGTTCGCGTGAGTCCGTCAATGACACGATGAACTTTCATGGGCTGTTTTCACTTCGTGGATGAGCTAGTCGGTCTCAGGAGAGGACAGCATTTTTTTCTCCCTGTAACTTGGGTTATTAGTCAACAACACAAGCAAACCGACCAGAGAAAAAACGCAAATTGTAGACGTAATACACATGGGTGGATGAGGACACATGGTTGCTCACACGGATTTTGGGGATTATTTAAGTCTCATGTTAAAAAATTGTTTGATAAACTTATTATATATATATATATTTTTTTTTTTTTTAAATATATAAAACAGACTATTTTAACATTAACCTTAGCTAAAATTCTTCTCGACAAATTGGCAGCACGCCCACGGGCGATACCAATAATTGTCTGAGGAAAATTATACTGATTACAGTTCTTCAGTGCTACAAAACTGTAAAGAGGAAAATTGCCTCAACAACATTTTGTAATGGCAAGAGAGAGAGAGAGAGAGATCTTGTCGCTGATAAAAGAAATTGCTGCAACATCCACAGTTGTATCTGTTTTTGAGCTATCGGTAAGACAGTTTCTGAGAGTTTTCTAAGGTGTGTGCAATATATAATTGCTGGAGAACATTATAATAAAGTGAATATAGAATCCAGGGTGGGTCCGGTGCAGCAATAGTTTTACAAGTAGCGCATACAAATGCGCTTCGATTAGTAATGTGCAAGTACTAACTAACTACTATTAATTCTTCTAACAAATTGATATTAGTAATAATGGAAAGGGTGAATGTATATTTTTATAAAAAAAAGCCAAATAACTCAATAAAATATGAAATAAATTAAATTTCATACATTTAAAATAAAATATGCAGAAAAAAGCAGTTTTCCAGAAGTGAGAATAATAACAATCAATGAAAGCAAACATCCTCAAGTCAAACGAAGAGACAAAATAATATAACGTTATTGATGTAAAATATATAAATATGAGAGAATAAAGATCGTACAGAACATTAATTAGATTCAATAAATTGAAAAGAGGAACTAGAACCTGTACGAAAATGAAAATTCCGCAGGGCTATTTATGTTCGGTTTACCGGGAAAAAAAATACTGTAGTTTACGTCTAACGGAGCATTAATTGGTGCTGATAAACTGAAAAAATTTCAGAGATTCAAATAGAATTAGCAAGGAGGCATTTTCGGATTCATCTTCATAAAAACTTCGTTCTTTATTATTTATCTCCAACACACTCGAAGTTTTGAACAGTGGTCTGAACCATTGTGTATCTAACAGTAAATCAATTGACTGAAAAGTAAATTTACCTTACTTTATGCTGGTAAACATAGCATTAAATATCTCTACAAAGATGTTCATTATATTTATTACAACCATGTGATCTGCAACGTATTGATGTTTCCATTTTTATATTCCCATTGCTCAAGTCACTCCAGCCTGACTTAATATAATCATCAACTGGATGTAATGTAGTTCTACCACCTAGTTAACATGTTCCGCAAAATTTAACTCTGTGCAATAGTATCCACAAATAATATTGATCCTTTTCACTCGTTTTAATATTCAATATCCTAAGAATTTTTAAATTATATACTTAGGATTTAAAGACCATACTGTTGATGCATAAAGAGTTATTTGGTATCAGATTTCTGGATGTATTTTATGACTAGCTCCCGATCACCTGTCTAAATTGGCTCTAGATGGATTGACCAAATCGCAACAAAGGTTTGCTTTTATTCTACGCCATGTGAAGCCTAAGTCTGTCTGGTGGGCGACCTTTTGAATGTCTCATTCATTCACATTGCAATATCTTTTTCTTTTTGTGAGTTATACAGAACCATGCTGACTTTGAGAAGTATACTTTTAGACCTATGTCTTTGAAATAATCCTCAAGTTAGCTAATTTTGTTGACGTCCAAAATTTTTAACCTTTATCCAATACTTTTAATACAAGAACAAAAATAAAAACCTCGTCTGCGATGCGGTCAATCCATCTAGAACTGATTTGTGCATGTGATTGGGAGCAATTCATAAGACACATCCAGCAATTCCCCATACCGCTACCCGTTTATGCATCAACGATAATGTCTTCAACTCATAATATAATTGCCAAGTCGTTACGGCACTATGCAATCAAAGGCTCCAGGATGGCATCAAAAAGTACGACCACTTCTTTCTTCCCAATACATCCCTATTTATGGTATGGGATTAAAAAGATACTGATGCGTATCTATAAGACATGATTACTTTAACGTGGTACCTAGGACTTTTACCTGTTGTTTTTGTTGTTTAATGGCACAAGGGCTGCTAAGGCCATATTAGGACTTTTGGTAAGTTCTCCTTTATATTGAAATATGCTTCAACGATGCTAAATAGAACCAAATGAGAGATGGAGTCGTTAGCGTCTTTGGCATTCAGAAAAAATTCGAAGCGAGTTGTATTATAAATAGTGATCGGGAGCTATTGAATGATGATTTGTACGAGATTGCAGCTGACTGATTTCGGAGTAGTCTGATTATTGGAACCAATAATCACACTGGATTTTGGATTTTGGTGAAAAGGGCAGCAAAAATAAAAATTGTTGGTACTGTACAGTTAAAAAACTACACAAATAAAAAAATATTAAATTTTAAAACAATATAGATTTAATGTTTTACAGTTAATGTTTACAGTTTTAATTTAATGTTTTACAGTTAAAACATTAAAATGAGCTAGTTAAAATATACGCGCACGCGTAGCTTTCGATAATGGATACTGTCTTCATTAGCTAAAAATTCAAGTCTACCAACTATCTAGATAAAGTAGTATCGCAGCATTACTCCTCCAACATCCTGTGGGATTGGCCCTGCGCACCGTGTCATGTGAAGCATTTTTGTATGGATATAAGGTCTATTCAGCCACGGCCACCGTAGCCGAGTGGTCATGAGCGAGAGTGCACTAGCACACGCTCTTTGAGTAGAGCGGGATTCAAGGCCCTGACTGCTAAATACGGTCGATCTGTCAATCCGCACTTGACCAGCGTGGCAGATCATGGTCCATTCTTCTCAACATGAATTGATGAGAAGGCTTACATCTTGCACTGGATTGATAATAGGTGCAGTTTAAGGTGTATTCTCTTAACTGGTTCCTTGCAACATTTTCACAAGATTTTCTTTTGCGTTATTATTCATGCCTACTACCTCTGACCAACTAAGTAACTTTATTACATCAGTTGATTGTTAGAAAAATATCTTGATCCGTTTCCTAAAGGTCTCTTCCATTTTGGTGTATAGTTTTTGTGGCTTTCCTATTCTCCTGAGCTTTTTTAGTTTTTACACTATTTTAGTGTTGAATGTTTGTCGTTTTAACTTCAAGCAGATGGCTCTAGAGCAATTGACGTGGTTCTCCTCATTTTGAGTTATCGTCATTATTCAATATATTCCTCACCTACCTTATTTGTAATGGTATTCATTTTTATGGTAACTTAGAACCACCACTTCGATCGTTTAGTTATATCAACTTCTCGTGTAGTGACCACAGAAAGAATATGGAATAAATTCAGAGCCAGAAAATCACAGGCATTCTTTATTTATAGGCTACATAAACTGCTCCATTAGGTTAGTCATTGAAAGATTATTAGTTTAGAAAATTGGTTCCAAAGATCATCGGAGAAAAATCATCAAATATCCTCCCTGTGTAGTCAGGCATATTCCATACAGTGAACATCTGTTTGCAGTAAAACCACATCCCCCAGGATCACATCGAGATTACTTTTATTATCCTCACTATGCCTGCAGACTGGAGAACAAAATAACTGAATGTGGTTACATAAGCCGCATATAGTTACCAAAAATTTAAATGAAAATAAATCCTTCATTGATTTTAAAACATGAATGTCTTTTTTTGTATGAATGTCTCATTTGCATACGAAAATGGAAACTGGCAAGCAATATTTGCCTTACTGCTTCTTGCAGAACCTTCCTTGTATGACGAAATAAATACAATATACATATTTATGAACTACACAAGTACTGGAAATATCACGGAATACCTTATAATAAATAAATATTCTGTTCATACTCTAGGACGGCCACGTATGGTCAGAGGAGTTTACAAGATAGAATACACAGGAGCATTACCATATTCAGCGGTTATGTAGGGGGGAACCTCAGTCAAGTAAAACGCGCGTACCTAGAGTACGAGCTACAGTAAAACATCTTTATAACGTACTATATGGGGGATAAGGCGTGTCCACTAAATCCAATTGTCTTTAACTCGAAAGAAAATCATACGGTAGGACAGTGATCCTACCAACTGCACTACCAGAAGGGCGTTCAAAAGATAGAGTGGGTTAAGATTTTCAAAGATTTCTTCCTAGCTGGTACATCTACAATTAAGACCCATAGTAATCATTTCCCTTCCCTTTACGATGTGTAAATTTCCTTTACTATAATTTTACTACTTTTTGAAATTAAAAAAAAAAAAGTTGGCACAACAGAAATAAAAACTTTTGAATTTCTTGCAGCTTTTTCAACATTGGTGACCCAAGATGGCAGTACAAGTTTTGTGGGTAAGTAGTGTGATACACTCACGCCACCTTTTTATATCTAATAATATCCTAAGCCTAAATTTCATACAGCAAATTGATTATACCAATTTATACCTAAAGTTATCCATCCATATACTTCTAGGTATTTCTCACCCTGTAAATATTCTCGAACTAACTGTAACTTGTTCTCTTTGCCTGTACTTTGCTAACTTACTCTGGCTCTTTAAAAATACTTTTTTATTTCATTTTTTTTTTATATTTCCTCGAATAGAAATTTTTACCAACGCTAATTGCAACTGCCATAAACCTCAAAAAAGCATCCAATATTTCGCGCTATCCTTTCAGAGGAATTTTTACAGGACTATCTACCCTATTTCGAAATATATAATTACTTCGAAACTGTTCTCCAAATGCTAATTAAATAATCACTTAAATGGCGCCATTACGTAATTTGGAACCCGCTGATGACAGACGAAGAGGACATTCAAACGCCATTATTTCAAACTTCCATGTTTTTTCTTTTCGACTTTTTATTATTTAATAACAAACCTCGTTCTTTCAAAAATGGAACTACATTCATGACGCAAGTAGAATAAGCGGAAATTTTTAAAGGAAGATTGACAACAACGCAGCAGAGTAATTTCGCTAAGTTTTATCCTTTTGCAAATATAGGGGAGATGGGCACTGAAAAGAGGTCACAGCTAAAGATGGAACTGAATGCGTTGTGGTTAGAAATAACTATACGATCCAAGGCCATCAACCAAATAAGTCAACTGGAATAATAAGAAAACATATAACATAGGTAATAAAATAAAAATAAAAAATACTTGTATAAATCAATTGCATTAACCCATGCATTTGATATGTCATATCGCAATAAGTTGGAATAAAGCAGCAAACAGAAGAACGATTGCCTCATAGTCAGCTTTTTGAACTATATTCTACAATGCAGTTCAAAACGGAATTTTAGCACAGGGAGTGCAAATAGTGCTCTTGCACGGGTGTGTAGAAAATATTTATTTATAGTATTCAAAAATATAAGTATGGAACAATTAAATCCAATAATGTTCAGCCCACTGCTTATTTCAGGATAATTTCATTAAACTCCACCTGGGTCCGTGTTTCTGACTACCAATAGTTTCCAAAATAATATTTTATAATATAATATACAGTATTATTTTCGAAATATATATGCTAAATTATATATCATTTAATAGGTGTTGTTTCTAAAGTAGAAATAGTGTATACGCATGTAGGTAATAGTGAAATAGGACAGTATATGTAATGAGAGAGAGAAGTAAGCTCATATTTGGAAAATAGGAAGACACGTATGCGTCATACCGGCTTTGATCAAGAGCAAATAGATATTTGCCAAAATTTGTATCAGTAGTGGTGGCAGATGATGCAAGTATGCAAACTTATATCGCATCAGCCAAAAAAAACTATCCATATCATTTGTACAAGCTTGTTAATAACGTCTAATCTTTCTTTAAATTTATTCCAAAAGACTTGATTCTTGTACCCAATTCCACCACACCAGATAAAAGTTTATTCCAACAATGAATTACTCTCTGGTTGAAAGCAAATTTTCGCACATCTCTCCTGCAACCAGCATTTTTCAAATCAAACTTATGTCCCCTCAAGTATGTGTGGTCTGAGCAAGAGGAAGGATGCCTCCAGCCTTTAGTTAACGTAATTCATTCAAATCCTTAAACACAAATGCCTAATTTGTAGACTGTTCATTTACACAAGTCTTGCTTGGTAAAGAACCATTTTGTTCTTCTGACTAATTGTATTTCTCACCTCTGCAACGTTCCAGCAGGTCGACATCCTTCTTAAAATGAGCCTTCAGTCATATATGCAGAACTCAAAGAGCTGCCTAACCATATAACGTTGGCAGATTGGACCCTTAGCGCCTGCCTGCACTTCTCAAAGAACTTCCTGTCCAATTAGACAATTGTCCTTAGATCATTTTCGTTCTCCGCTACCTTGAGTGTGGTATCACTTAATTGATATGTTATTTTGAGATTACTACTACCCATATACAACACCTTGCATTTGTCAATGATAAACCTCAGTTGCCTCTTCTGCCTAATTTATGAGATCTTGCTGTACTAGTATGCCTTCCTGTAATTAATCAATCTGCAGATCCCTGTATTATCAGCAAACAGAGATTAAATTTAATATACCTTTTTCAGTATCATTAATAACTACAGAAAACAACAATGGCCCAACACTGAACTCTGGTGGACTCCGCTAATAATATTAGTCTAAGAGCAGAGCCCATTAATAACCATTCTCTCTTCTGCCACTCAAATATCCCCTTTATCCATAACAGTAGCTAGCCCGTAATGTTACATCGCTCCAGTTTGTGCATCATATCAAAATTATTTTTGAATACAGTTAACTCTGTTACTGCGTTACAGTAGAAAATCAGATTGGCCAGACAAGATCGCACGTTTAACATGCTGTGACTGCAGTATAATTGTATTCCTGTATAGGTGATCCTGCATTATTTCTTTAACCATTGAGTTCATCGTTCTCTCTGGAGCAGAAGTCAAGCTAACAGGTCTGTAATTACTCGTTCGCCCTTTGTGAATTTGGGAAGCATTCACGCATCTCCAGTACATAGGGACCTCTCCCTGGATCCAAGGATGCTCGCATAATTATGGCTAAGAGTTTGCTTACGTCTTTTGCAGTTTCTTTCATAAAATTGGATAGATTTTGTCTGCTCAAAGTGACCTGTTTTACAAAATCTCTTCCACTTTGATCTCGGTTATCAAAAATCATTTCGCTTCCAGTTATAATTTGGTATACTTCTGGTATTCTCATTCTAAATACTTCTTCAAGGGTGAGGTAGGCCCTCATGGGTAGCACAGTTGGTAGAATCACCGTCCTCCCCACACCGGGTAGAAAAGACACGAGTTCGAGTCCCGTTAAATGGTGTAAAGAATTTTTATGGGCTTTTTTACAAGATGACTGAGTTAGTCGATCTCAAGAGAGGTAACATGGTTTTTTCTCCCGAAAACTCGAGTTTTTCGTGCGGCAAACAAAAAATCGACTTCAGAACACACGCAATTTATAGACAATATACACGGGGCAATATGGCCTTAGTCGCTTAGTACTACAACAACTTGGATGCAGATGCAAAATATTTATTCTGTTTGTTAGCAACAGAATCCTCAATGATTATGCCATTTATATCTAGTGTGCCAACGTGGTTCTTCCATTTACTTCTAGTGTTAACATAACCAAAGAATTCTTTTTGCTACTTTCCTTCATATTCTTAGTCGAAGTCTTCTCATAATCTGGCTTGGCTTACCTAATCCCCTTAGTGACTTGATTGCAGACAAGTTTGTACACATAATAATATTCACAAATTAGAAAAAAAACTAGTTTATTAAAATATTTGAAAATTAGAAACAGAATTTAGCGCAAGCTTCTATGTCCATTAACAACATTTTGTCTTTTATTCCTTCTGTTTATTTTTATTATTTATTATTACATTTTTTTGCTTAATGCCCTTTTCGCTTATTAAATTTATATATTTATATATTCTGCAGTGGATGTTCAAATACGAATGCAATTTCTTACAATAGCTGAATATATTCTTTTGAAACCCGAAAGAGTATAAAACTATAAATCAAAGCTGGGACAGCAACAGGAAATAGGTTAAGCATCTGGGATAGCCCAGCTGTACAAAACGGAAGTTGATTCGTACTCAGCTTGTATTACGTTAGAATAAATAACCTGAATCACGTAGTTTCACACCTTTAATAGTTGAAAATGTACCAGGCCACGCAACAGAGAAGGCTGGCAGTTATAAATCTGACTGGCATTACATTATTCAGCAGAAACTAATAACTCATTTCTTTCATTCTTCAGAGCGAAAACAAACCCAAACATTTTGCTTGCAAAAATATTAATTAAGCAAGAATTTTTATATTTTTAAGCAAAATGTTTGAGTTTGTGTTCACCCTGAAGAATGACATCATTTTTATCAATCATATATGAGAACGGATTCAAAGGTTTAATAAATATTTGTGTGGAAATAACTACTGTTTTAGTAACCGTACTCTTTCTTATGAGGAATATTCCCGTGATTTCTTATGGAGAAAACGTAAAGAATTTTCGTTTTACGTGCATTTCTTTAAGGAACGTATTTGTCTTAATTAAGGAATTCCTGTGCGGTGTTTATAGGGTTGCAAGATCTCCAAAAGCGATAAGCCGCACGTGTGCGATGAAATTTGATTCGAAAGGATTCGAATTAATAGATAGATAGATAGATAGATAGATAAACCGTGTAAGGCTCGTTGAAATAAAAAAAGACCGAGATAAGTTCACCGATGCGTAATTATCCTCTAAGTTTATTCCAATGTCACAGCATTGTATCTCTGGAACCACACAATAATAATAAACAGGATAATTTCATGTGGTGTTACGCCCTCTCTCCTTCACCCCCCCCCCAAAAGTCAAGGTCAAATCTGACCTCTAGAGTTATACTCTCGACCTAGAACACCGCGGTGTGAAAATACGAATCAGTGTTCTTTGCCTTATCACCTGAATGAAAACTACGATGTTTGAGTGCTGCCTTCAGAAGGACGAAGAGGTGGTAGTCACAGGTCAACAGGTCGGTGTTGTAGGCTGAGTGTTGCGGCCTGTACCGCCTCATCAAAATCTTAAGGGCTATACGAGCTTTCGCGTTAAAGCCAAGCAACTTCATACAACGCATTAGTCCTCGTATAGAGTCGCTGTATGACGCCCGACAAGTGGGGGAGGGGTATGTAGTAACTGGACATGCAATTCTTCAAGGGCTTCAAGCCCGGCTATTACATTTTTAGGGTCCGTAGTCTAACGAAGGACCCTTATAATGTCACTCAGTTGTCTGTCTGTCTGTCACAACATTGTATCTCTGGAACCACTCAACCTATTGACTTGAAATTTTGCATGGGTTTGTACATCATGTGGGCCAACATAACGCCATATTGATCGTTGTTGACAAAAATTTGTCTGAGAAATGGAGAGGTAAAATGTGGGGGGGGGACAAAAATGTTGTCGACAACCTATAGCCGTGGTATACACCGTCGGAAAGAGTTCAACGAGTAGGTTTAAAATATAATTTTAAAATATTTTTACCACACTAAGAACCATTCGTGACTACTTCATCCTGAGTGCCCGGCACTCAGTAGTTAACCGATTTATTAAATAATTAAATCCATTTTCAATAATCGGCAAAATCGACAAAACTTAAAATAGTAAAAACGATGTATTAATTTTTTATCTGATTGATTTTTTATGTTACAATTGACTTGTTGCTTTTTAACCTTCATATCTACATATGGGCGCATATGCACACACAAACGCATATACAAAGACAAGGAGAAGGGCGTCACGCACTTCGCACCGGGGCTCGTGTTAGCTCTCGACTTCCCTGATAAGAAATAAATACCACAATTACCCACATTTCTTCTAAGCTTCACTGAACTCTTCGTTACACTGTATTTGCTATCTCTATGACTGCTGTAACCTGAGTATATCCACTACAAATTGCTGATGCAGTCAATATCTTCCAGTAAAAGTTTATTGGAGCATTCAGTAGCTATTTATTGGTTTCTAATCTCGTGGAGCTTCAGAAACAGCAAGGAATTATTCAGTGTTATAGGAAAGTTTTCTGCAACTGATACTGCTAATATTGTACTGCAGGAGTGAAAGACAGAGCCAAGAAATCTTTATTGGTACGCAATAAATGTCATATTATCTTAATCTGTACACTACTGACTATTCCGAATTACGCAGTATATCGAATCTGGTCCATAATAAAATATCGAAAAGCCTCAGAAAGAATGATCTGAAACAGTTCAAACAACCGAATGAATTTAATTATGTCATATAATTACATTTTGCATTGTTTGTGTAGTTTTACTATTATTATTATTATTATTATTATTATATTCTGCTTATTTTATCCTAGATCGCTGCTCTATTTGCTTTGTCATTTGTCAATGCTGCTCCCAAAACCACCACAGAGAGCAGCGCTGCATCCGGCAACGTCCCAAGTACACCCAGGACGGTTTGGAACAGAGCGCTGTGCAATTGCAGTTTATTCCAGTGTCCGAACGTTACTAAAGTTCAAAAGTTATGCAATATGAACAACGGTACTGTAATGACAGGTGGCTATTGTAACTGCTGTCAAATTTGTATGCTGCCAAACAGAGGTAATCCCACTATTTTTTTTTTAATTCCTCTTGTACTTTTATTTTACATACTTAATGTATAGCTATTATTTATTTATTTATTTATTATTATCATTATTTTATTTATTTATGCTTTACTATGGAAAACTGAAGCCTTTCCTGGAAAGAGCACTTTTTTGCTCCCCCTCACCAATCTTGTTGCTCTTCTCTGCACCCCTTCCAACACAAAAAAAAAAAACCAAGCTATTATATATTTAGGCCACCTGAATATAATTAAATTCATCTGTCGTGCTGTGTCTTATGTCTGTTAATTGCGTGTGTTCTATGGTCGATTTGTCTGTTTGCTGGTCGAAAACCACCACTTTTTTGGGGGTTTTCGACTAACTCAGACCACGGAGTGAAAAAAGCCCATTAAAGTTCCTCGCGTCATCGACGAGATTCGAACCCGGGCCTTTTCCACCCGGTTTGGGGAGGACGGTGACGATACCCCTGTGCTACCCGCGCAGACCCCCTTCCAACACAACCAGGTCCTCCGCAAAACGACCTTTCCAGATATACGTGGTACTCAAGATGTGGCCTAACCAATGTCTCATATAAAAGGACAGTCGCCTCCCTATCCCTACTGGAAAAATTCCTCTATTTCATGGACAAAATCCCATGAGCCGTCCTTGCTGCCTGTTCACAAAACTTCATATCTGACTGAACAGTTACCCCTATGTCCTTTTCATTCTCCTCTGCCCCAAGTATGGTACCATACAGTTGGCACACTAACTTGGGATTTCTGCCGCCCATATGAAGCACCTTGTATTTGGTAATATTGAACTTCAGCTGCCACTTCTCAGCCCATCGGCCTAGTTTGTTCAGACCTTATTGCAGCAGCATACTCTGGCTACTGTCATTAACCACATTGCCAACCTTCGTATCAAGCAGAAAACAAAAACAACAACAACAACAATACAGTATAGAAAACAACAATTGGCCCAGCACTGAACCCTAGGGAACTTCACTAATAACATTAGTTCAAGAAGAGCATTAATAATGTCCATTAATAACCACTCTATCTTCTCCCATTAAAACATCCCTTTATCCAGAGCAGTAACTTGTCCTTAATTCCACACTGCTTCAATTTGTATATCAGCCTTTCATGTGCAGCAGTATCAAATGCTCTACTGAAATTCAAGTAATGATGTCAAAATTATTTTTTTGCATCCAATTCCTTTGTTACTGAATCATTGTATCGAATCAAATTGGTCAGACGAGATCGCCCTTTAATATGCTGTGACTACCGTATAACTGAATTCCTGTCTAGATGATCCTGCATTAATTATTTAACCAGTGACTCTATTATTTTCCCTAGAGCAGAAGCTTCCCTTCGATCACCCTTTGTGAATTGAGGATACATTTGCACATATCCAGTCCATAGAGATAGCCTCCTGAATCTAGGGATGTTGTCATTATCATGGCTAAATATTTGCCTACCTCTTTGCTGCCTCCTTTAATATAACTGATAGATCCCATCTACCCAGAGTACCTTTTTTATGTTCATGTCCAACGATTCGTCCTCCACTATTCTCTCAGTTATCATATTAGCTCCCTGCCAGAATTTGACTCACTGCTGGCATCCCAAACCCAAAAAAATTCCTCATGCGTGAATGTAGTCATGGGAAACATGCGTAAAAGATTAGAAGAATGCCTGCACAGAGAACAGAGGTCACCGGGAAAGTATCATCTTCGAGGATTTAAGATTTATAATTTGGAAAATGTAAATTCTTTATTGAGTTTTTAAAATTGCCCGTTTCCCCGCCTCACATTTTTGATAAAGATAGTACTGTATTAATAATATACAAGAGCTTTGATATGCAATAAACATACCAATATCATATTGGTTTCATAACCATAAATTGGTGTCATAACCATACTGGTCTCTTGTTGGATATCGTTAACAGTACCTGGCAGAGAGTCCATGACAGTTATGAAACCAACTTAAAACATGTTTCTCGACAAAATAATTAATAACAGGACTGTCCATTCGTTGATTTATCGTGTTTGTTTCTTGCATACTCATCGATGACTAGGATTGCTGAATCTGTGTGCCAACCTATTTTCGACACGTGTTCGTTGTATGTATTACTATACATGACATGCGTAATAATAACTAAGTGTAACCCTGTAACGCGTGTTCTTGAAAATAAAATGCCATCGCAACTGCCATCACTTCTTCCTCGTGAGTAGCCTTCGCTTATAAATTACCAACATCAAGATGCTGATGCCATGCATGCATATTGAATTTTAATCTCACTTTTTAATGTTCTCTATTCGTCTCGTGATTCCAAGATGTAAAAAATTTCATTGCCTTTTTGTTCTAGTAATGTTATGCTGCTGAGTGATGCATTTTTTTTTCTACTTCTTTTAAATTCGATAAATAAATCTTGAGTTACAGGTTTATTCTTGCATTTCATGTGTGAAAGAAAAAAAAGAAATATTTTTATATCTTATAACGATTGAATTATATACATGCGTATAGGCTTTAAGTATTTTAACAGTTCTTCATGTTGGCATGATTTCCAAGAAAATTGGATTAAATCTGAGCTTTGTTCAATTTATTGAATGACCGAAAGGTTCTAGAACAGATGGATAAGTTAAGAGAACAGTCTACGGAAAGTGGTAGACCGTAAGTTGGGTGTGACAGGATGTGCGCTGTGGGTGGATCTTCTCCCATGCGTGGATTTTGGAATAGAAGCATCAGCTGCAGTTAGAATCTGATTGGTTATATAACTGGTTACATCATCAATAGGTTCTTATGATTATGAAATCTGTTTAGAAGTATATGAGCAGAATAGCCATCCCAGTTCAGATTTTAAAACTTCTAAGTGGATCGTTGATTAGAATTTGGAATTACCCCTGCTTGTAATGAGAAAATAATTGGAAAGTGATCACTGTTAAAGGGATCATGACATACCGACCATGGTTGGAAAGATGGATGGTGAATAAATCGACAAGTCCATTACAGAAGGAGATCCTATAGGTGGTCAACATAATTTGTCTGCGTGCCTTAGAATATGTGGCTTTATGTTCTGTTTTGTATTTTTGAATTTTCTTTCCGGTTTTCCACATTGCACCTGATTTAGAAAAGGCAGAGTGGCTTCCTTTGCAGTTGGGACAAATGGGAGTTGAGGCTGAGCAATTTGTTTGTATATGGTCTTTGGATCCACATATACGACAGATAGTGTCACCTCTGCATGCCTGTCGCCATATTTTTGGCATTTAAAACAAAGCAGGTGATTCGAAATGTATGGCCGAATTCGGCAATTTAAATTACGGGCCCAAGTTACCGGCCCCATAACAGGAGCGGTGCCAACCAGTGATCGCGCGATCAGGAGAGCAGAAGATCAGTACGTTGCTAGCGAGTGTAGCAGTAAGGCTGCAATCTGAGGAGGATTTATAAACGAAATAGTACTCACTCTAGAAGATCGCACTACAGATCACTTGGGAGCTATCGCTGGGCACTCGGGGCCTTTTCACGAGTGTCAATATTTTGGCCGCAATTCAAGGCTTTTTTTTTTCTCTCTCTTTTTTGCGACATTTCTAAGTATTACTTAGAGCGTGCCGCTATATATAGGAGGCTCTAGTATTCGTGTAATAAGTGTTTTTTCTTTTCTTTTTTTTTTCAGTTTGCTATGGCTACCGCACGTAAGTGCAAGTTATCTCCCGACTCCTTTTATGTTTGTAGATATATAGGTTTAAAAGCATAACATCTTTGGTGGCACTAAGTTTTGCAGTGCATATGAAGCCTACTTTGGGATGCCAATCAGAATTTAAAAATAAGTTGTGTGCACCTGATTTCTTCCGCGATAGTTGCATGCCAACATTAGCTGTACGGAGAGAGAGAGAGAGAGAGAGAGAGAGAGAGAGAGAGAGAGAGAGAGAGAGAGAGAGAGAGAGAGAGAGAACTTCAGAAGCTATTATGATAACTGCTACTTTTGTATGGTGAGTATGTATATCAAAGTTTAAAAAGTCTGCAGATCGAAAAGTTGTAGCGTATCCCAACGTATCATCCTCTATGGCTCTAGAGTCATAGAAAGAAGATCTGTTAATTCCCAAACCACATTTTACAGAAAAGTCTACAAAATTGGATGATAAATATAGTGAAAAGGATAACCGGGATTGGAGAACAGGAAATGAGACATCAAAAGCCGGTTCAAGTAAAACCCTACATTTCCCTAATCAGCAAGGATCCCATGGCTACTACGCATGATTCTTGCTGATTAGGAGAAATGTCAGGACGATAATTGGTCAGAATCTACTTGATCCCTATTACACGACTTCTACATACAAAAAATACGTTAAAATACATTTAAAAAAAAAACAAATAGGCAGAATGGTTGATGCTGGATGAAATTTCTAGCAGTTTTTTCCTTGTAGTGAATGACTTTATTTTTAAGAGGAGTGAAAATTGCAAAGAACTAGTTAAAATTGATTGAAAATTATGGAAAAATTAGATGCAATGCTAATCAAGCTCCGTTACTTGCACCCTCACCTGGATTTTGTGAGGTAAAATCTCTCCCAGAAAGGTCCTGGGAGAGATTTTACCAGGACATGCATTCAATGCAGAAGTATCAAAGGTGGGATGAAATGATGGGATGAAGAAATTTACATTTCAAAGACGTTGAAATGTAACTTTTTTAAGAATTTTTTAACAGAAGGAGAGTTTCTACTTTTAAATAGTTTTATCCAAACCAAGCAACGCGTATAATTTAAATCTTCTTTTATGTAATCTTTTCATGCATGTATCATTTAAAATACTGCATCCCACTTCAAATATACAATATTTCCTGCAATTTTTTAACTTGGATTAATGAATTTTTTCCCCCTTTCATCTTAGGTCGCCAATTTCGATGTGGTTTGTTGAAGAGCAGACACGTTCTTATTGCCAATATGACATGCAGTGAAGGCCTGGTATGCGATCACAGACGAAGTATTTGCGTGGCTCCAAATGAAGTGCTTCCAATCTACGGTGGAAACATTAAATGGGATGACGTCTATCAAGAAGTTCAAAAGAGAGGACACGATTAATACCACATCATGAATGATGAACATCGGTACCCTGCAAGCTAATGGGTACAGTACCCCTGCTACATAATATCATTATTCTATTGAACAATGCAATAAATTTATCATATTTAGAAATAATGTTCAAGAATACAAGGTTGTAAGGTTAGATTTATCAGTACAATAAAGGAATTCATGTTTATTCTGTCAAAAACTTTCAACTCTGTGACCAAACACGAAAGACGCCTTGTCTGTTGGCAACCTTCAGTTGTAATTAAACCACGAAAATAACTGAACTCTTTACTATTTGTTAGTGTGGAACATGGCAACTGGATGTATTTCGAGTAACGTATGCAGTCACTCTTCGATAGACACAGTACACTGCCACAAAAAAACGCATATTCCTTAACCTGTCAACTGTTCGCTGTTTAATTTAGCAGTCATAAAATAATTGATAGGATAATCCCCTGCTGCTACAGTAACACGTGCCATGAACCGTGATCCTGCTGATGTTATTTAAGGATGTGCTATGACAGTTAAGTTCCACGGTTGATAAAGGAGGCGGTCGCCTTTAAAAGCTACGGTGTTGTTTTATCGCTTTTAATGTGTAATATTTTTAATCTTATGTGTTTTATTTATATCTATATTTTTTATCGCTTTTAACTCTGCAGTTGTCAGTGCAATCTCCAATTATTCTGGATCAACAATATAAGTGCCATTCCAAAAGTAACACCCCTAACTTTACTTTTTAAGCTATTACTATACAATTTTACTTGTACACTATATTAAGTACAGTACATACGTTATGTAGGCTCTGTTAAACATCTGAATGACATTCATGGAAGCAGCCATGTTTAACGACTGCTACAACAGCACCACCTGTGATAAAACAACTTCATTAGTACAGCAGGATGCTACATGCTTTGCAACTTCTGATTTCTTCGAGTGACCTCACGTTCTCTCTTCTTGGGAAGAAGAAGATCCCTCCATTCATGCAAAATATTCATGAATTTGCAAAAGCGAAGTTCATGAATACGAAGGCTTGCAAAAGCCTTCGTAGTGTAGTTAGCTAAAAGCAAGCTAACGTCCTTCCTTTCTTTGTATCAACTTAATTTGATTTTAGCTACTTTCACAACTGAGGCTTTTGCCAACTCATGTACATTAATGTTTTTTAGCTCTCGTATGCCTGAAGACTATAATTAATTTGGCCATTCATAAGTCAGGGAGCAGTGTTTAAAGTTATTCGAACGTCAGTACTTTCTGTGGAAATCAAACTGAAATTTTATTCTCACACAAACCCGATTTCTTTTAATATCATTGACTTCCATTCGATGGATGACCAAAGCTGATTCCCAATGTTAATATTGTGATATATACACGCACTTCAACATATAACTAAATTAAGACAAAAAACACATAAAGAACTGCTGTAAGCCTACTATATTATTCAAAATATTGAAAATGGGAACAGGGAATTATGTGTTGTATTTCGCCTTGAGTTCAGCTATTATTATTTGGACTGCCAATTGATAAAACCTCTGCAGGTTGCCTGGCCTGTAGTGGGGAACCCTACTTCCGAGATTGGCTATCCATACCCTTAACTGAAACGCCTTTAAGAATTCATCGACGGGACTGACATGTGATGTACCGAGCACGCATGCCTGAACTAGTATGCCTATGTATATGAATCTTTATTGTTACTATATTACACAATATCCCATTGCAGCTGGTACAGCTAAGGGCTTTACAAAATATCAATTATTATGATCTAAAAGCTTTCCTATGACATGATGAAGATAAACAATTATAAATACTTATTTGCACTAAATCATACAGGTATATCTTTTAAATACGTATGAAAAGTATGGTATTAACAATTGTTCAAGAAAAATAAACAATAGAGACAAACTATTTCATGTGAGAAGGTTCAGATTAGTTCACTGATTGCAGAGCCAATCTCTATCTTCAGTTATAATATACAAGTCCTCCCCGAAAAGCAGGATCTGCGACTTCCGCTACACATTTTCCTCTCTGTTCATCCTTGCAGTTGTATATGAGTTCCAATCCACACGTGACAAATGAGGATAGCAGGGGAAAGTCAAGAGCAAACTAGTTTAGCGGACTCCAAAAGTAAAATAAACATTTTTTTGTGAGTGTCTTGACTGGGCAAATGTTTATTTGCCCAGGCAAGATCTTGTAAATATAAAGTAGAAAAATAATAAAATAAATTAAAATGGGAATACGTATTCATAAACAAAATAAGGAAGATTTTTTAAAGACCAAGATAAAATGCGCGATAGCAACTTAATTACAAAAGGTGTCCTTCAAGTGACATCTGAGCGTTTTCTTTTCTGATGCTCTGCTATCGAGGTGTTGCTGTTAGTAAATAAAGGATGACTTGGCACTTGGAAACAAGTTCGATATGAATGGAGTGTTGTAATGGATGATTATTTGCAACTTCAAAATAACTGCGCACCTTAGCAACAGAAGAAACATTTTTTGCGTCTGTACTGCAGAACACTGGCCCCTTTTCCACTACTAAACTCGGTTTTTCAAAAAGAATAGAGGTGTTTATAGGTTGTTTACAATATACACCGATAAGTTAAGGTCATTGGGTGTGAGTATACTTTGTCTATAAATTGTATATATTAAATGATCCTTTTGTCTGTATTATGGGATGAAATACTCAAGTGACTTTACACTAATCCTCAGTAGGAAAGAAAGCGCAAGGTGGCAGTGTCTTATAAGGAGCCTCCTCACAAAATAAGGCCAAGAACTACTCTATGGTTACTGCGCAGACTGTACTGCCAGAATTTGATTACTGGCTTAATCAGTCTGCATGGGTAGCACAGTGGCATCTCGTCACCGTCCTCCCCACACCGGGTGGAAAAGACCTGGGTTCGAATCCCGTCGATGACGCGAGGAACTTTAATGGGCTTTTTTCACTCCGTGGCTGAGTTAGTCGGTCTCAGGCGTAGATATCAAAGTTTTTCTCCCAGAAACTGTGGTTTTTCGTCCAGCAAAACAGACAAATTGACCATAGAACACACGCAATTTACAGACATAATACACAATGCACGGCAGATGAATTTAATTATTCGGGTGGCCTAAATATAATAGTTTGTTTTGTTTTGTGGTTTAATCAAACATAACTTGCTTATTTCTGTTTCTGCTCCATACCATAATTCTTGCTATTGGGAGCTTAATCTATTAGGCACACCTGCCTGTTGTCTCTATAGGAGACTAGGATTATTCTGGGGTATTCGCAGAATCAGACAGTTCATTATCTCAGATCCCACTTTAGTCTGGAATCCAGCAGAAGTGGCTGTCAAATGTGTATCAAAAAGGAGGGGGGGGGAGAGAGCATCTGCTAAACCCCGGGACAACACTGCATGAGGATTATACTCAGGATCTTTCGAATGAGTAGAGTTGAGTCGAGTTGATTTAGATTTTTGTGGCGCAAAAACAGCAAGGTTATAGTGCGCCATCGAATGAGCAGAAATTGCTTGATGAACACACCGACGGCGTTACTTTTGTAACAATAAACTTTCGGCAATAAAATGGCGAATTTTTAAATTTACACGCAGAGATATACACTGCTCTAACGTTAACATCCGGACACTCCTCCACGAATGGGGAAACAGGTCCTGTGTATGCAACACGTCACAGAACTTGCTATAAATATGCACAGTGGGCTTCGAACAGAAAATTGCAAAAGTGGGCATGCAAAATGACACGTTCAACAGAATTACCTCAACAGTTCAACAGAATTGATCGCGTCAACAAATACTAGACGCCGATTAACATGGTGTAAGGAGAGCGAATCCTGGACAGTAGAGTAGTGGAAAACAGTCCTATGGACCGACAGTCGAGGTTCGCACTCTACCAGTCTGATGGCCGTTCTCGGGTGTAGCGAATGCCAGGGAAACAGTTCCTTCCTGATTGCATCCTCCCAACAATAAAGTTTGGTGGAGGCAGTGGCATGGTATGGGGCTCCTTTCATGGTATGGCTTGGGCCCATTACTCATTATCGACAAAACCATGAATGCTGTGCAATACCAGGACAGCCTTGACAATTATGCACTTCCACTTCCAACATTATGGCAATACTTCAGGGAAGGCCATACCTGTATCAGCTAGATAACGCGCCATGCCATACTGCTCGTGTCGTAACAGAGTGGTTTGAGGACATGGGTGTGGAAAAGTTGGATTGACCAGCCCAGAGAGATCTGAACCCTATCGAGCATCTTTGGGATGTATTGGATCGTCGGGTACGTGCACGTTGAGATCGCACAAAGATCAAGGCCGAACTGGTAGCTGCGTTAAAGGCCGAGTGGGGAACATGTCACCTGATATTTATAAAAAGTATTTTTTTTTTTTTTTTTTTTGACTAAAGGCAGGTGTCCGGATATTAATGGTAGGGCAGTGTAAGATTTAGGAACAGTCCTGATTATACCTCATTTTCTCATGAAGAATCCGTATACGCTTTTAATAATTGGAAATTTTAATGGCGTCAAAAGATTAATTCTATTTGCCACTGTTGTATACACCCTGCATTCACGGGAAATCTTCTCATATATGTTACTATCTAAGATAACGGCAGCAGATCCCACAGCGTATAAAGTTAACCACATAGAGGACACTGTTCACATTTGGAGAAAGTTGTTCACTAATATAACTAACTCTGATATCAAAAAGGGCAACAGTTAAAACTCAAGCTTCAGCAGCTCCCTCCCCTTTACGAAAAGGTCGACAGAGAGAGTTCCGTATCCAGATAATTATCTGCATTTTTGGCAGGTTACAAACTCCGTGATTACAAGACGGTTTTAATGACATTCGTGATTTGGTTTCATGATCAGAAACTCCGGGGATTAGAAAATTTTTGCAGATAATTCCGCAAATGTTTGCTACAGAGTAATGGCAATTACCGTTTGATATACAATTGAGCATCCATTTTGTTTTAGGCTAGGGAAACAAAATGGTCCCAGAGTCGCGAAAAATTTCTTTTCTGTAATGTAAATGTTCTGATTTTACGAAATTTTAAACGTACTTGTTTACCCAGCAATTTTTATCATCACCATTTTCAGAAAATCATTTTCAATATCCTCTGGAAAATCGGTTGCACGCGTAGGTCAACCAAGAGTTGATTCTAAGAAGAAAATTATGACAGTTGGGCATCTGTTTCTCTTCGTTCTCTTCCATCTACACAGGCTGACCAATTTAATTTTCGGAATGGCAGCGCGACCGTAAAACCACTCAAGTTTTTGCGAACTGCAGATAGATGGCAGGAGAGTGTATGCCCAAGAATACTCTGATACAATAGCAAGTTCTGACATTTCAGGCAGTTTCAAGTGACCGTAAAAAAACAAAACAAACTGTTGTATGAACCATTTTGCGAGCTTCATAATGGAAGATTTGAAGAATGAACTACGTTTTGTTATTCGCTATCCTGTCGACATGGTACGAGTACTATATAAAATGTGAGAGAAATGCCAGAAGTTTGCGGAAAAGGAAACTGCAGTTTTCAAGTGGCACACGCGTAATGAAGAAAGTTGAGAATTCTATGGCCATAACGACCACTTTCAAAGACTTATCAAGAAATGACTTCCACCAGCACTTCTACCAGTGGATTTATCGATGGTGGAAGAGTACACACTTCGAAGATTATTTCGAAAAGGAGGGAACACAGGCAGACCTCAGCGACGAAGGTTAAAATTAAGATAGGGCCACTCCATGAATTTAATGACCGACCTGTGTATAAGCGATCTTAGTGGTGCAGATCTTGAATGTACCCATTGTGTCAGAATGTATACACTGAATGTACGCACTGTCTGAAGAGTACCTTCCTGTGGGCTAAAAGGAAAAATTCAAACTTGGACAGATAATCTGCTTTACAATCGACATTGGTCTTGCTGAAGGATGCGATGCGATTTTTATTACTATTTAGTCGAACTTCTGTAATTGAGAATTTTGTTCTTTACAACATAACATATTCAAAAATTAGGCGGTTAACTTCATACCGTGCAATTGATAAAGTATTAAAATTTTTCCAAGTATCTTTCCGAAGAATAACCATCTAAATTTATTATAAAAATTTTTGAATAACCATTAATTGAAACTTACTTCCATGTTATGCATAGTGTGCTTCGCATTCCATTAGCAATTACTCAAAACTGAATGTTCCAAAAATATCATAACTCAGGCCATGAGGAGTTGCATGCACCAGCGGTCGAAATGTTTAAATTAAGCATTGAAGAAATTATTTTATTCCATTAAATGCTTGCAAAATTTTAAGTGATTACTCGCCTGAGACCGAATAACTCAGACAGAGTGCGAAAAGGTTTTTTGGTTTGTTTGGTTTTATTGGCGCATTAGCTACTAAGGCTATAATGCGCCAAACTAAAGTCATATATAAAAATTTCAATTTTCACTGACCTAATTACTTAGGCCAGCATGTCAGTATATAAAATAACAAAGGTATAAAATGTAGAAAAGATAAATCAATAAAGAAATAACATAACATGTAAATATTAAATACAAGTAAAAACCTTTATTGATTTAAAATAACTAAAAATAGCAAACACATGGTCATTGTCGGATAACATCTGACTGAGTGTATACGGCTCAGTGAGATGATTAAAAACGCCAGAACGGATATTGCTAAAATCTGGACAGTCGATTAAAAGGTGTCTAATCGATAAAATTGTGCCACAAGACTCACACATAGGAGGGTCATCAGCCCTCAGCAGAAAAGAATGTGTCAAATGACTATGTCCTATGCGGGTCCGGGCAAGAACAACTTCCTCCTTACGATTCCTGCGCAGACTAGACTGCCACGGTTCAATTACAGGCTTTATACGATATAATTTATTCGCAGTCTGTCTATTCCACGAATCCTGCCATTGGGAGTGTATGTTTTGGTGTATTATTTGCCTGTAGTCTGTATAGGGGACTGACAGGCAGCGATTATTATTGGGGATTGCTGATTTGGCTGCGGTGTCAGCCAAATCATTTCCCCTAATCCCAATGTGGCTGAGAATCCAGCAGAAGCGGATGTCATATTCGCGTTCACGGAGAACGTGAATCTTCGCTGAATGCTAGACAGGACTGGATGAGGATTATACCTCACAGATATTAAAGCCTGTAACATGCTAAGAGAGTCGGAATATAAAATGAACCGTTGGTATTGGCATTTACTAATATGATCCAAGGCTAACTCTACAGCGTGCAGCTCTGCAGTAAATATGCTGCATTCGGAGGGATCTGCTCCGATGTAGTGCTGTCTGTGAAGACAGCAGCAGATCCCACATATGATTCTGACTTCGAACCGTCTGTGTAGACTGGCGCGAAGTCGGGATATTCAGTTCGGTGTGCTGAATGAACCTGCAAGTAGATACATGATGGCGAGTCCGACTTTCCCCAGTTTCTAAGCGACAAGTCGCATGCCGGGACACGAGCATGCCAGGGTGGAAAGGGTTGTTTGATGTTTGGGCAACCTTGTCTACCTTGATATTAAGTTCTTTGAGTAGCTCTTGGAAACGAATACCAAAAGGACGATTGGCAGTCTTACGAGTATTGCATAAATTTTCCCATCGTGGCTCAAAAACGAATGGCCACGTAGGATGGTCTGGCAGGGATTTCAGTTTTAAAGCATACTTTAAAGACAACTGCTTACGTCGAAGCGATAACGGTGGTTCGTTTGCTTCGACGTATAAGCTCTGGACAGGAGATGTGCGATATGCTCCAGTAGCAATACGTAGGGCCTGATGATGGACGGGGTCCAGCCAGCGCAGGACACTGTCTCTGGCTGAGGAATATACCTGGGACCCATAGTCTAATTTGGATCGCACAAGTGCACGGTAAAGCCGTAGAAGGGTGCATCGGTCTGCACCCCAAGATAAGGAGGAGAGCGAGCGGAGAATATTAAGGGCTCTTGTGCACTTTGTGCGGAGTTGACGAATGTGATCCAAAAAGTTCAATATTTTATCGAATATGAGTCCCAAGAATTTTGTGTTCGCTGCTACTGGAATAGCATTTTGTCCGAGCCTTAATTCAGGTTCAGGATGAAGATTACGCTTGCGACAAAAGTGTACGCAAACGGTCTTCTCCGGCGAGAACCTGAATCCATTAGCAAGTGCCCAGGAATTCAGACTATCGATGGCTTTCTGCAGTTGTCTTTCAATAACCCTCATGTTGCATGACTGACAAAAAATGCTAAAGTCATCAACATAGAGGGCACTGTTTACAGTTGGAGGAAGTTGTTCTGTGATGGAATTTATTTTTATGGCAAAAAGCGTGACACTTAATACTGATCCTTGTGGTACTCCCTCCTCTTGGCTAAAGGAGGGAGAGAGTGAGGATCCCACACGAACTTGGAACGAACGATTGGCTAAAAATGTTTGAATAAAAAGGGGAAGATGCCCTCTAAGGCCTAGGCTATGTAAATCTTTTAAAATGCCAAATCTCCAAGTTGTGTCATACGCTTTTTCCACGTCAAAGAACACCGACACCAAGTGTTCGCGTTTTAGGAAAGCATCCCGGATGGATGCTTCAATCTAATAAGATGGTCCAAAGTGGACCGGTTCCTTCGGAAGCCGCACTGGATGTTGGAGCGAAGGTCATTTGATTCTAGATACCATATTAAACGAGAATTAACCATTCTCTCCAGGATTTTGCACAGACAGCTAGTCAGAGCAATAGGACGATAATTGGTGGTGACTTTTGGATCCTTTCCTGGCTTAGGGAAGGCAAGAACGATTGCCTTTCGCCAGGAGTCCGGAAACTGCCCTTCAGTAAAGATTCTGTTATACAGAAGGAGCAGACAATCCATAGATTTTGGTGAGAGATGTTTAGTCATTTCATAATGGATGCTATCTGGTCCAACGGCACTTGCTTTGGAAAGAGTGAGGGCTCTTTCCAGTTCCTGAATAGTGAAATCCCCATTGTAGGGATAAATGTTCTTAGATTTAAAGCTAAGTGCCTGTTTTTCGATTTTATATTTCAGGACCAGAAACTCTGGGGAATACGAAGATGTTGCAGAGATGTTAGAGAATGTTTCCCCAAGAGAATTAGCTATTGCAGTTGGATCTGCAATAGCGCATCCATTATAATCTAGGATTGAAGAAGGGTGGGATGTATATTTTCCTTTCATTTTCCGGATTTTATCCCAGACTACCTTAGAGTTGGTAGACTGGTTAATAGATGATGTAAAACGGATCCACGATTCCTTTTGACTCTGACGACGGATGTAGCGTGCTTTGGCTCGTGCACGTTTGAAGGTTATAAGGTTGTTCGTGGTAGGATATCGGTGAAATATCCCCCATGCTTTGTTTTGAGCCTTTTTTTGCTGCTGTGCATTGTGAATTCCACCAAGGTTTGGGAAATGGTGGAAATCGGGCAGATGTTTTTGGAACAGCATTCGCAGCTGCTTGGACAATATTTTCTGTGATGTACTTGACTGCATCATTGATAGGCTCTTGACTGACTGTGCTAAGATCAAAATTTGCCTGATGTTGGAAGGCAGTCCAGTCAGCCTGATCAATCTTCCACCGTGGTAACCTGAAGGGAAGACATGGTCTCCCACTGTGTAACGAGGTTATCACAGGGAAGTGATCGCTTCCGTATGGATTCTCCTCCACTTCCCAAGTGAGTGAAGGGAGTACAGAAGGGGAGCAGATAGAGAGATCAATGGCAGAAAAAGTACGGGTAGGCATGTGGAAGAAGGTGTTTGTTCCAGTATTTAGAAGGGAAAGGTCATTGTCATTGAGCACTACCCCACAGGGTGTTATGTCCATTCATATCCCCGAGAAGTAAGAAAGGAGGAGGCAACTGCGTTAGAAGATCATCAAGGTCTGCCTGGGAGATGTCAGTCCCAGGTGACAAATAGATAGAGCACACAGTTAATAAAAATCCCACCGTAAGGCGAATTGCAACAGCCTCTATGCTAGTTGTAATTAGTAAGGGCTGCACTGGGGTCTGGTTACCCACAAGGATAGCCACTCCCCCATGTACAGAGCCATCCGCAATTCTGTCCTTACGATAAATTGTGGTGTTATGCATCGTGGGATCGTCATTTGCCTTTAGATATGTCTACTGCAAGCAAAAGCAAACTGGCTCGTGCTTTTGCAGGAGGGCCTTGATGTCATCTATATTTCGCCGGAATCCACGACAATTCCATTGTAGGAATTTGCCATTATTTTGGCTTGGTGGGTCCATCAGGCGGCTTCCGAGGTGCTGAGGGCTTACTTTTATCAGTCTTGGATTTGTCTTTTTTGGGGAAGAATGGACGCTGTCCCGTGTCCATTTCCTCCTCCGCAAAGAGTTCCAAGACTGAATCATCCGGTACCTCCTTCTGCTCGACTTCCATCTTTTCTTGGGTACTAGGAGGGACTTCCCCTTTCTTATTCTTTTCTTTCATAACTACCTTTGTAATTTGTGGAGCATTAGGAGGTACCGATATAGGAGTGGCAGCTGATTGGTCCTTTTGTGCAGGTTGTTGAGAACTTAATAGATACCGCGCGATGGGAGTGAAAGACTCCTTTGGAGGAATGGTCATGTCCGTCTGAGTTCCGACGGAACATCTCCCTGCTACCTTCTGGGCGTAGGTAGGTTTGTTGATATTCAGGGGTTTGACCGATTTGCTTGCCTCCTGGTATGATATATTTAGTTCTGCCTTCAGCCGTTGAATTTCTTTTTCTTCTTTCCACCTCTGGCATGCTCGTGAATAGGCCGGGTGTTCGCCTGCACAGTTAATACAGGTGGGTTTTACGGCTGAACATGCTGTTGTTTCGTGGTCCTTTGCACCGCATCGAGCGCATGCCAGGACTCCACGGCAGGCCATTTGAGAATGTCCATACTTCTGGCATTTAAAGTACCGTAGAGGGTTCGGAACGTATGGACGCACTGAACAGTTGATGTATCCAGCTTTAATCTCGTCAGGAGGTTTAGGAGAGTTAAAAGTCAGGATAACGTTCCTGGTTTTAACAATTTTTCCATTCCTTCGCGCAGTGATACTCTTGACGGCAATGACTCCCTGTGGTTTTAATTCGGAGCAGATTTCCTCCTCGGTGACGTCGAGAAGGTCCCACTCCGAAATGACACCTCTCGATGAATTGAGTGTTCTGTGTGGTGTCACTGTTATAGGGATTCCTCCGATTGATGTTACTCGGAGTAGATGTTCAGATTGCCTGTCATTTTTAGATTCAATTAAAAGGTCTCCAGAACGGAGCCTCTTAACTGATTTGGGAGAACCTACTAACCCATCTAACCCTTTTTGAATAAAAAAGGGCGACATTTTACCAATCGGTTTTTCACTGGTGGAATGTATTATTAGAAATCTTGGGACACGCCCTGATGATGATGTTTCAGTTCGCTGCCTCTTTGTCCTCCGTCATAATATTATTAACTGCCTCTCTGTCTATGTTTTCAGATAGGGACCGGGTTGGGGCCCCTGAGAAGTAAGTTTATCAGGATTCATAGAGTTTTTAATATGGTTCAGTGCCCGGGCTCCCCACCCACCACGGAGCCCAAAGGGACGCCCACTACCCGGCATGCAATAAATGCGCTCGGGAGTGGGACGCCAGGGCTACCCAGACACTATACCTGCACCGCCGCCAGCCTGAATCCTGTCCCTCGAACCATGAGGGTAGGGGCGTGGCATTGTCACGGTTGACCCTCGCAGGCGAGCCTACTAGCCGATTGATCCTGGCCGGGCTTTCCAGGACCATCCGTCTTGTCGAAGCATAGGCAAAGGGGTGTATTGAAGCTGGGCCCCTCAACCACCAGGATCCCCCTTTCCGAATTTCCACGGGTCGCAGCGCACGGCAAACACGCCGGATTCCATTGATGTGAGCCTGGAACCTGGGCTGTGGGCGTTGGATCCCAGTGATGCTAGTCTGCAAGTCCAGCAGCGTCACTGGGAGGTCCCCTCACCACTTACAGGTGCCCACGTCGAGGGGTGCGAAAAGGACCCATAAAAATTCGACGCATCATGGAATTCCCACCCTGGCGCTTTCTACCTGCAGATGACAGTGATATCCACCGTGCTATCCGCGAGGATAACAGGGTGAGTTTAAAAATACCCCACAGTTTCTGGGGTATTGGGAGGAAGTACCAAATATGTGTAATTTTATGTTACTGATATGGAATTTCGAATTGATAAATGTGTTTTGTTTCTTCGGTTTCCTTAATTAAAATTTCATTTCAGAAGAGTTGAAAGAAACAAATTATGCTTAAGAGATCTTGTTACGGTCGGTGGTCATCATTTTATTTATTAATTTTTTTTTACAAGATTGTATTTCAGGAAAGAGACCTCGAAAATTGAAAAATTATCTCGCCTTTCTGTTTGGTATTGCAGCACAATAATGTCGAAAGGATATTTTTGGAAATGCATGAATCATTATCTAAAATTATTATAATTGGTCACACCTCAGCTCCAGCAACTAATGCTGGAGCTGAGGTGTTCTTTTAAAAAACTCGCAACTCTTTCTCAAATATAATTTAAGAACTGCTAATGCTTTCTTAAATTATATTTGAGAAAATGTTGCAATTTATATATATTTCCTGATTTATTTAATTTCTTAATTATTCCTAAAATATGCTGTTAATGTATTTATTTATTTTAGTTTATATTAAATCGTATTTTCTCTTTTATAAATATTTCTGTCTCATTTTTAGACCTGAACATGGCGAAGTTCTCATATATAATCTACTGTCAAACAGCACTAAAATCAATATTTTCTTGAACATTTAATTTTCCCGGAATTAAGCTTTAAAACCCATTTTGTCACGTTTGCAATTGCTAGATGTGGTCACCCGATTCTAGGCCCAATGGTGGGCACGATTTGGCCCTTCATTTCATATTTTTCCAAACGACCTTTTAGTTGCCATACCAATCAAAATCACGCTTTCGTATTGGATGGTTCGTTGAGAATCGAACCTGGTGCTTGTTTCTCGTTGCATGTTTCTCATTGGTGCTTCTAATCAGGAAGGATAGACATCTACTATTAATCATCTTCCAAGTAATATATACGTTAAAATCGAGATGTAGATGACTTTAAAATCGCTAAAATACAATGCTATAGTGTGATAACAAGCCCAACCAAACTGTGTATTTAACGGAGAAATGAATATGCAAAGACGTGTCCTCATTTGCCTTTAAACATGTCTCCTGTAAGCAAAAGTAGGTTCGTTCACACGCGCACAAGAAGGCCTTGATGCAATCATTATTTCTGCAGACTCCACTGTAATCCCATTGTAAGGATTTCGCCATTTTTTATGGGATCCGTCAGTACAATTCCAAAGGACTGAGGGTTTGGTTTTTTCCCGTATTAGATTTTCTTCTTTGGGAAAGAAGAGCTAGAGGCCCGTGTCCATGTCTTATTCCCGAAGAGTTCCAGGACGGAATTTTTTAGCAGAATCTTCACCTCAACATTCACTTTTTATTTCGTTAAAGGAGATTTTTTTTCTTTGTTTATCGCTTGATAATAGGAGGCACTGGTATGGAAATATAAACTACTATGAATTTTAGCAGGATTTTGAGAACTCAAATAACCTTAAATATGTTTCATGATGAAATAGTAGTGTGAAATACATGGCGTAAAGTAAATCTTGGAGGGGGCTCATTCAGTTTGTGCTACAAAGAACAAGTTTTCTTACAACTTCTGACTCTGAGTAGTGTTGTTGATGGTTTTTTTTTTTCTCGGTTTTACTAAATTTCTTCTCACTCGGTAACATTCAGCTCCTTCCTTCCATCCCTGGAACGTTCAAGAGTGCGTAACTGTCCCCTTGGCAATTAACACAAGTTGATTTTGAAACAGAAAATACCTTATTCTCGGGGCCTTTAGTGATGCACCATACCGAGTGCAGGCAAGAGACCCCGGAAGGCTTCATATGAATATCCATATGTCTTGTATTCAATACAGCGTAAAGGGCTCGACCCGTACCCAAAATGTGCAAGGTAAATAAATACCCGACGTGATGAGATCTCTCTTTAAATTGATTTGGATTCCGCCAATAATTCTAAACCCATATGAATAAAAAGAGATGATGTTTATATACTTAAATACATATATACTTATATATGTATTTTTATATATATACTTAAATTATTATAACAGTCTTGCTTACAGCCCCATCGCTGAAGTTGCCATAAAGGTAAGAGCATAAGTTCATCAAGGTTGAATGGTTGGTTGGTTTAGTGTTTAATGGCGCATTGGCAACTGAGGCCATAAGGCGCCAAGTCAAGACTACGCAAGGCGAATAGGCAAGCCGATTTTAAGATCCAATTGTGGGCTTGAAGCGTCTTCAGAAGAATCCTACTGCTTAGAGCGTTTTAACGAAAATTCAAGGCATATCCAAAATTAAAACAATACCATAAACAGTCTGTTGTTAGGAAAAAAAAAAACTCATGCCAGATTTCAAGTTTAATGGTTAGCGAAATTTGAGAAACAATAAGACAGCTGGCACAACTCTGTTATGTGCATCATTCGATATATATATATTTGGCTTTTTATCATTGTAAGCTGTAGAAGTGCATCGGAAATAACAACAATATTTTTCTTAGGACCTTGACTAACTCTTTCGTTTCACAGTTGGATGTCATAACAACATCATCTTTGAGTCATCTTCGTGCCCTGTCGCACATCTATGTCAACAACTTATAGTGTACACGCACACTTATAACAGTTGTACACAAAATTATCTCAAGAATCATTGTTAGTACTGAAGGGCAATGTGTTTCTTTTCTTACCAGCATAGCATCAATTATCTACCACGTCAACTGTGCTAAAAGCAAGCATTACCTGAAATTAAAAAAAAAAAAAACAAACTTAATATGATTGGGTTCCAACAACAGGAAATACTTCTGTATTTATGAAAGCTAGAATCCCATAAATTTGGTCTCACACTCGCTCCACAAATCAGAATAGAAATTAAAGTAAACAGTTTTCAGTAATATATCAGCCATGAGAGAAGTCGCAAAAGGTGAATTGGCAAAACAGCTTACGTTGTTTCCCTCCAAAGAGCGTCATGAGGACATACTTCATGTTTTGAAATCGTATTGTCAATATCATTTCTTTGACGTCATAGTTTCTGCGTGACTTGAAACATTTCTTTAAAAAAATATTAACACTTTCCTCTTGTTTAAGGGGAAATTACCATCATATATCTCAGAATAATGATTAGGGGGTGAAACCTAAGGAAATGATAACTTGAATCATGAGCAGAACGCCTTTAATAAACGGGGTTTAATAAACGTAAACGTGAAGAATTTACGCTTATTTTGTTCTCTTAAAACCCTTCTGGTTTTCTTCGAGTTATAGAAAGTAAACAATTATTTCTACTGAGCGCGATTATATATTTTCAAATCTATGTTATTTGATTGGTGAGACCAGAGCAGGGTCCCTTATTTAAATATCATTTGCCACTTGCTGGTCTGTGTTCGAATCCAGTCGATGACTGATGGAATTCTTAAGGGTCTCTTCAATCAGAGCTGTAGATTGCCCCTTTCAGGCTGAGGGATGTTTTCCTGTCGATTTTTCAACTCACGTCTTGAGTAGTTCAACTCAAGACGTGTTAAAGATCACGTCTAATACCATATGAACTGGAGCAGTACCCAACGTTTACGGTAACCACTGAGCCAAGGAATATTCCAACCGAACAGTGAAACCTGATTATTCAAAGTTAATGGGAGGGTTTGAATCAAATTTTAAACTATTAATCTCACCTTCTGGCTAATTTTTTGAAGTAGAGGGGAAGCGGTTATGTTGTTCCCAAGAAAATAGTTTTAGGCTGCAATACTCCCTCTGTTGCAGTCAGTTTGATATTCGTTTTCTTTTAATTCATTAATTTCTCCAACCTATGAAGCTAAATTTAGTTTCTTTGTTTGTTATTATGACTTCGGTTTATATTCCTGGATAGTCGCATACGAGACACGAACCGCAAGAATATTACACTACTATGCAATATCACGTGACTTTGTCACAGTTGGTAGAATCTCCTTCCTCCCCACACGCGGTAGAAAACACCTGAGTTCGAGTCTCGACGACGACGTGAGGAATTTTTATGGGCCTTTTTCGCAAAGTTGTTGAGTTTGTCGGTCTCAAGCGAGGACAGCATGGTTTTTTCTCCCGGAAACTCGGGTGTTTCCCCCATAAAACAGAAAATTGACCTCAGAACCACGCAATTTACTGACGGTATACGAGGAGTAATATGACCTTAGTCGCTGATACTTTTAAAAAACCCTACTACAGCAATAACGTAGTTGCACAACTGTACTTCGATGCTTACCATACTCCAATGGTAAGCATCGAACTGTTCTATCGTTACTGTTTCGTTCTTTCCCCAAAGCAAAGGCGATTTAGGGACGGGGGTCTGCAGTCATGCTTTAACCTCTAAAACTCTGGCGCACCTAGCTGGAGGTGGCTAATATCAATAAATTAACTACTTCAAATATTTTTATGGTCCAGTTCAGTTTTAATATTTCCTTTACATTTGTGTGTTTCCTTTACATTTTGTGTGTACGCTCGACGCACCTATCAGCGCAATCTTCATTTGTCTCAGGCCGATGTTCGCATCTTTTATAATTATTACGTTGATCTCAAGAAACGTTATGTGAGGGCAATTGCCTACCAGGAAGAAGGAAACTTGGACAGAATTTGTGTACAACTCTGGTAATGCAGACCCGTGGGGGCTACTTTATAAAATTGTAAGAAATAAATTATTTACACAAGAAGTGTATGGATCGATCATATACAATGGTCTGGAGACCACTAACTGGACGGATTCTGTAAACATTATTCTGGATAATCTTTTTCTACAGGACAATGTGAGCTCCGACTCTGATTTTCACACTAACAATCGTTCTGCCAATTCTCTGTATGTTTCTTCAATTAAGACTGAACTGAGCCTTTTAGTGCCATCGAGTTGGACACAGCGGTCAAACAAGTGAAAGTTAAGAAATGTCCAGGGATGGACATGCTAGAGAGCTTTTATTGTACAGCTCGCCAAGATTAAGCCCAGTATACTTCTACAACTTTTCAATAAATGTTTAGATGCTGGGACTTTCCCGGATCTGTGGAAGACTGCCCTCATCAAGCTGATTAGGAAACCAGACAAGCCTCCTCAGGAACCGAGGTCATATCGGTCTATAGCCTTATTGGCCAACCTTGGTAAGCTATTAGAACGTTTAATTGCCCTGCAATTAAACAACTTGTTATTGGAACGGGGACTAATTGCGCCTAATCAATACGGATTCACTCCTGGAAGGTCCTCGAGGACGCCCTTGTTCACTTCATTTCTTCTGTTGAACACTCCAGTTTCAAGTATACTCTTGCTATCTTTATTGACTTCGAGGGTGCTTTTGATTCCCTTTGGTGGGAAAGTGCCCTCGAACGTTTATGTCGTGCCGAATGTTCCCAGCAACTTTATCTTCTAATTAAGAGCTATTTCTCTAACAGATCTATCACCGCCAGATCTAAGTACAGACAAATTTTGCGTCAGGTCTTTCGAGGGTGTCCTCAAGGCTCCATTTTGGGACCACTTTTCTGGACCTTTGTTCTGCAAGGTTGGATTATCCGAACCTTTGACAACGTGAAGATCATGGCATATGTCGATGATTTGACAGTCCTTGTTGTTGGCAATTCAAGATCTTCTATTGAAATATCCGCTGAGAAAGTTCTATCTGATCTTCAACAATGGACAGTTGAAAATAAGTTAAAAATTAGTTCTACCAAGACACAAATTATGATCCTTGGATCTAAATTGGACGTTCGTCAACCACCAAGAGTTAAAATAAACAATAGACAAATACCTCTAATAACGGAAATTAAACTTTTGGGGATAACTATTGACAGCAAGTTAAATTTTCTCCCTCATTTATCCAATCTGCGAATTAAGATCAGAAATTTCACCGGCGCTCTTGTCAGAGTTTCTAGAACTGAGTGGGGTCTTTGTAGAAGGTGTTTAAGAATCTACTATAACTCTATGTTTCTCCCTATGGGTGCCTATGCTGCTGGCGCTTGTTTCCATAGGGTGCGGACTGTACAATTTCAATAAAAATTGATGTCAATCCAGCGTACAATGTTACTTTGTATTTTGAAGATTTGTAGAACAGTTTTAACACCTGCAATAAAAGACAGGGTCTGCACATACCTTGACAAATTCCTCATCATTGATTTCTGGACAAACTTCTCTCGACCAGATGTGACACATTTCATCAAGAAGAGGCCTAGCATCGATCCCTGGACTTGACCATCAATCTTGGACTCCCGGTTTTGACCACCTCCACTGTTCGTTCTGATGGATTACTTGGACCAGCCTTCAGTCTAGATGCGACACAGACTCACCAAATGGAGCCCCAATGACGGCACCTGAACTAGACCTTACTGAACATGACCCATCCACCATAGCAGCACTCACACTGCTGGATTTCCAGCAAGTTGTCGGCTCCAACTGACTGGCCGTGCTAGCTGTACCTACCCTGAACTTGCGGAATATATCTCTCTCTCATTTTTTATTTTATTTATTTTTATTTTTTTATTTATTTATTTTTTCGGCTTCTTTCTTCTGTTTCCGTTCTTTTACTCCCCCCCCCCCCTATTTTTCTCTTACAGAATGATTTTTTTTTTTTTTTTTTTTTTGTGGGGTGGTGGTTTTCGTCCACCCGCCACCCCACTCCTCTCTCTGGTGAGGCACTGGGCATGCCACACTGCCATCAGGGGCCATCTTCCCTTTTGGCCCCTTTCTTCTGTTTCCTACCCTCCAGTCTTCTGCCTTCCTCTCTTACTTTTCTCTTGCACAACGTTTTTTTTTATTTAGTTTATATATATATATATATATATATGTGTGTGCGTGTGTGTGTATATACATATATTTATATATACACACACACGCATTCCCCACAGGTCTAAATCTAAAACATCAAAATTACTGCCCGACCTATTTGGCCCTAGAACAAGTTATCAGCGAACAACCCTACGCTCTGTTAAAATTACAACCGTTGCTCAAGAAACAGCGATCATCTCATTCTCAAATCTGGTCCTAGCCACTGAAATCCCAGGAAAGTAGGTGGCAGGACCCGCCAGAGTACTCTAGCTACAGTGGTACACCCGGTCAGCCTCCCCGTGGCATGGTGTGGTAACGTCGGGTCCCATTAGGGGCTCGGCGGCTAATAGACCGGAGGAACAAAGGGCACAACACAATATACAGCACATGACCCCCACACACTTCAAATCTCTGGCCCCGATACAATGTACACCCGCGGAGATGGGAGAAATCCCAGGAGCCGTTAGACACTAACATACCTTATACCTGCTTTACAAGTTTTAGCCGGGACGTTACCACTCGACCTCTACGTAATTTTCAGAGGCTTATGTTATCGCTTGAAACGTCAGATTCCCACTCAGATCCTTGGTATTTCTATTAACACTCAAGTCGATGTTAAAGCTGAACGACAAAGAATTTGGCAAGAGTTGATCAACTTGTGGCAGAGTAGGTGGGATGGCACAGCACTGGGCAGTGTAACGCGTAAGTTTTTTCCTGAAGTTGACTCTCTTACGGATAAAAAATCTACAGTCTGGTTTAGCCTTGACTTGTTTACCTTCTATTTGAAATCAGGACATGGATCATTAAATAAGAAACTGTTTAAATTTTGGCTGTCTTCTACGAAACTCTGCCATTGTGGCGGTATGGAAGATTGGCAGCACGTGTTGTACTCTTGTCCCTCATACAATGAATTTCGAGTAATTCTGCACAATGCAATTCCCAACTTTTCATCAGGATTGGAACCTAATTTTGTATCAAATGCCACGAGTTACCGCGCCCTTCAGGATTTTGCTAAGGCAACCTTCAATAAAAGGCTCGCAATCCTTTCTGCAATGACTGCACATGCGAATGTTTCAAATTCAGCTCAAGACTCTTCACCTTCACTGCAATGACGTCCATTTTCTCAACAAGATCTACAATTCTGGACTTGTGCTCTGTGTGTTGTGTTTTTTTTTTTTTTTTTTTTTGAAACTCTACAAGTGTCCTACAACTACAACTCAGTTTGGCGAAGAAAATTCCTGTGCTCCTTTGTTATTGATGATTGACTGTGACTTTGCTAATAATGACTGCAGGACTTACTGGATCTAACCTCAACTGTTTATAAGGTTTGTACCTGCTTCTGGGCTTTTGTAAAGTTTTGTCGGTTGAATGGTACTGTTATCCTTAATTATTTTCTTTGAACTTTTTTATTTATTTATTTTTTTATGTTAATATGCATAAGATTACTTTCATTGTTTACTTTTAAATTTCCAAGTGTCATTTGTGTTTACCTCAATCTGTTGAGGTTATCTTTTGTACAGTATTTAATCTTTGTATAGTTGTATAAGTTATTTTTTATTATTATTTTTTTTTACTATTTTTGGCTTGTACTTTGTTGGGCTCTTGGCGTCTCTCTCTCTTCTGCTGCCGCCGGTTGGTTGCCCTTGGTCTACCTTCCCGTGGCTGTGGTGGTGGCGCGTTTCCGACCTGCTGATTCCGGGTAGCCAGACAGCCAGTTCACTTCTGGCCATTTCTGCAGAATCCTCTAATTTAAAAGTGAAACGAGGCGGAGATGAACTAATGTTCCAGGTGCCGCCCAAGACAAATACATACATACATTTGTGTGTACTTCACAGCTGAAGTATGTACACTTAAAATGTTGTTCATAGAAATTCTGCCTTTATAAAACGCGAGGCGATGCTTCACGTTTAATTTAATGGCAATTTCCATTGAAACACAACCCCATCTCCTCAGAATTTCACTGAAAGCACTGGCAGAACAACCCGAATTCCAATGTAACGTTTTCAAATTAAATTGCATATGGTGTTAATTTTTTTTTTTTAGGGTAGCGGCATTACCCTAGGTCAGGAATTTTTTATTTGAAGGGACAAAAGGGTAATTACTCTGGTGTCCCGTCAAACTTCTTTACTTTTTAAGAACATAGCAAATCTTAACACAAAAAATCTTTAAAAAAATTAAGAAAAAAAATTAAAAAGTGGTACTAAAGTATCACATAATTTTTAAACCTCTTAAAAATTTCAACTCTATGTAATTTTTGATAAAGGGAGTTATTTATGTAGTGTTAATGAATGATAATGGTAACAAAATTTTTGAATTCCTGAAAGATTTAAACAAGCGAAACCATTCGGCAATAGAGGAACCAACAAGACCTCCTTTGAGTGAAATACAAATCACCAAAGAGAGCGTAATGAAAGCAATCAACGATCTGCCCAATAAGGCCACTGTTGGACCAGACAAATTTCCAATGTTCATCCTTAAAATAAGTAGCCCATTTATAATAGATCTATTACTGCACATCTATCAGGAAATCATTAGGTCAGGAGCTTTCCTGCAAGCCTGGAAAAATTACATTGTAACACCAATACCAAAGATTAAACACCCAAAATTGGCTAAGGATTACAGACCAATTTCTGTCAGTTGCACCCTACAGAAGGTATTCGAAAAAGCACTGCTTCCCACCATCAATCAACACTGCTTCAGCCATAGACCACCACATTTGCACTCAGTCATTTCGGGGAGATCAACAATAACAAACTTACTGGAAACCCTTTTTCGCGTGCAGAAAGCACTTAAATGAGAAAAAGCAAATTGATATTATTTTTTTGGATATCTCCGCAGCCTACGACAAGGTCTCAATTCCAGCGCTCATTGCGATTTTAAAGAATTATTTTAATGTAAGAGGAAATTTGTTAACTATAATAACCAGCCTGCTAGAACATAGAAAACTTATTGTTAAGCACCAAAAGCTACAATCTTGCTTTACCATCTCGCAAGGAGTGCCACAAGTGGGAGTTCTTTCGGCTACTCTCTTCGCGGCCGCCCTGGAGCCGTTTCTTGCACGGTACTACAATTTTATAACATATGCTGACGATGTAAAATTCTTCATCACTTCCAAAGACCGTGAATCAGCAGAAGGTATTTGTCAGATGGCAAATAGCACAATCCGAGAATTTGAGAGCTACCTGGATTGCATCGGGCTCCGTATTAATGCACAGAAGTCTGCCCAAATGACCATAACTTACAAGCAGAATAAAAATGACATCTCGATCTCTGTGAACGGGTCTAGTGTGGAAAAAGTGCACTCTCACCTGAACCTGGGTCTTAAGTGGGATGACAGACTCACCTTTGCTCAACACTTCGCCCATATGAAGACAAAAATATTCGCCGCTTTATGGGCTACTAGACAGGAACTTGTAGGAATTAGGGATCCTCCGCTAGCGACCAAGTACATTTTAATGTGTGTCCTGCCAATTGCAATGTATGCCTCGCAAATCTGGTCTTCAGCTCCAGATTCGCATTATAAGTCCGTCCTTGGGATCGAGTACTGGTTCTTGCGATGGCTTAACAGAGTTGCTGGCCACCCTTTTACTATCTCAAGGGCCATTCTCTACTCAAACCCTAACATCACACCCTGGATGCAGCGGACAATTAACAGGAACATACACACTCTCGCACAAATGCTCACAGGCAGAGTAGATGCTCCAGTCCTGGATAATATTCTAGTTAAACCGCGTGCCACTGCTAGACGTTGCGGAGAAGTAAATAATCCACTGCGTTCAGTCCTGAGCAGTCTTAGTAGCCTGCAAAGATTCTTCCCATCAAATGCAGCGAAAATATTTAACTCTCTGCACATAGATGCCGAAAAACTGTGTGAGGATGCAACATACCGGAAAGAGATCTTCCAGGATTCGTACAGACTTACCGAAATATGAATCGGCTGCAAAGTACCAAAGAATTGTGAATAAAAGTGAAACTTTGTGCTTTAAGAACAATAATAATTTGTTGACTGGAAAAATATACCTTCTGTAACAGGTATGTTAATATGTAAGTTAGAGATGGAATTATTAGTGAATTGTAAATATATGAGTTGTATAATGTATGTACAGAATCATTAATGTGTAAATACTATATATATTAAACATAAAATGTGTATATAATATTTCGGGACGAGACTACGTGTTCAGTATATGTAACCCACTGCACGTAGTATCTCGTACCCTGATATGTATTTAGCACCCTCCTGGCACTTTGCCGTCCCGGGGTGGTTTCCTTATGGAAATAAACAGATAATAATAATAATAATAATAATAATAATAATATTCATAAAGAATGATATATAAACACTGGCCTGGAAAATACCAACCTTTATTCAGTATCGAATCGGACCGTCTTTGTTTCGAATAACAGTAAGTGAGTGGGGTGGCCTATAAGGTATTTTTTGTGTGTTTTGGTCAAATTGTAACCGTTCTTCCTGCAAAATATCGTGCAGCTGCAACAAAGCTGAAGGAGGTGGACTTTGTTGCAGAATAACTCTCTCCAGTATAATCCATACATTCTTGATAGCATTGGGATCAGGTGAATGGGGAACCACAGAAGATGGTAGAAATCCGTGTCGTGGTTCGTGAACAATGCAAGAATGATCCTCCGAACCATTCTTGCATTATTCTGGCACGATGCGCTGCTGCAGTGTCATCTATAAAGTGGCTATCGCCTTCGGGATAAAAGTGTAACATTGCCGGGTGGAGTAGATCTGATTCAAATTTCAGGTTCTCCCTGGATGGCATTGAACCTTCCACCGGTATCAACGCACCCAGTCGCTGCCATTAAACATTCCCCATACCATAATACCACCTCCAGTGTTTGGATTATTTTAACAAGGTAAGCAGGGTCTATCGCTTCGTGACGTTCCCACCACAATTCTGCCAACCAAAGTGTTTCGTGATTCATCTGACAACATGACTTTCTTCGATTGTTCCACTGTCCAATGACGACGTTCTCGGCACCACTGCAAGCAGATTTTTCTGTTTTTCTCTGTTACAAGTGGATTCCAAATAGGCACACGACTGCCACTACCCAACTTCTTCAAGTCCCCCGTTCATGGTACGGATTGAAACAGGACAGTTCTGGACTTTGTTGAATTCAGATGTTACTTCCTGTATTTTTTCGTTAGTCCTCCTTAAAGTATGATTGATGGCTTCGCTCTTGAAGTATTGTTTTACTGCCACATTTACGCCTTTAAGATGTGGAAGAACCGCTTGCTTTCTAGTCATTAAAAACCCTTCAAATGGATGTCTTTGAGAAACCAGTTGTTCTTTCGTTTTTTTGAATCGCGGCTCCTGGTAAAAGTGCACCCACGATAAGACCTTTTTCAGTCTGATAGATCGCGTGTTTTCCCTATTCTGGCTTCAAATTACTGCTGTCAAACAGCCTGCACCCTCTTTATACTCAAAGAGCAACTGGTCATCACCCCACGTCACTGTTTTCTTTACATCTATTTGCATTTCTTTTGTCTGTAACAAACAGATAGGTTCGTATTTCTTTGGCCAGTGTGTGTGTGTGTGTGCCTAGTGAACTTACCAGAATAAAATTAGAAGAGGCCGTCTCTGAGGCAAATTGTCGATGATTCACTATACCTCATACTGCAACGTAATAAACGAAAAGTCGGTCATAAACCGAGGGCTTCAAGAACCTAAAACATTTTCATCCACATTAAAATATAAAAAGAAAATCTCAAAAAGTTGTTAGTTAAAAATGAAAATTTAAAAATGCATGAAAACTTGCATTCTTATCTTGGTGTTTATCGTTCTTGAAATCCCTCATGAAACTCATATGTTTAAACTGAAATAACTAATACAAATCTGATTGCACAATTTCTTAAAATGAAACCCAGATCATTTTTGAAATAACTCGTGAACGAAATCGAACAAGAAAAGAGCCGGAAGTTGAATGTTAAGAACTTTACAGGCACAGACGTCCTTCAAAATCACCAACGAAGCATGAAACGCCTTATTCTCAGACCGAAAGGTCTTATTTAGCGTCGAGAAATGCTACACGTGAATGTGCCTCAGAAAAACCGGAAATGACCAAAGGGAGGAAAAGAAAAAGGGAAAAAGACATGCCAATGAACGGAAACGGGGGGAGGGAACTTTCGTGAATGTTAAGCATTTGGAACTCAGCAACCTAAAAGTTTCAAAGGCCACTTGAGTCATCTCGTTCTGGTAAAATGGCAGCCACATTAAGAAATAATAACAGCAATAGGATTTTTAGGAAGCGATTATTGTATCACAGTAGTGGTTACAAGGAAAAACCTAGTTTAAAAGCAGCTTAAAAACGAAAGGATATGAGAGGAACGGAACATATGGCTCGTGTGACCAAGACTGGAAGACAATGCATTGTTTTCAATGCTCTCAACGCACCTGATTCTCCACTTCCCTTTTTGCCACAATACAGGATGAAGAAATTAAAACTCGAGAAAGAACGTAGATTGGAGTTTCTGTGGTTCAGAAAAACATTCAACACACATGTACAAAAGCCTGGAGACCTTTCTATATGTATTAAAACTTCCAAGTCAATAAACCAGTTCAAGAGGGTAATGTCAGCGAATAAAGAATATTACTCGTAAATTTCGTGTCCGTAGCATTCTTTTACTTGAAGTTATTTATCATGTTCGTGGGTTCTCATTCAAAACATCCACCCTGACTTTTAATTATGTTATAATTTGCCCAGCTTTCTTAGTTAAGCAGCAGTAAGTGACAGTTATTTTTTCTTGTTCAGTTTGGAATTAAATTCTTATATTGTCTTTATCTTGCTAAGTTTCTCTTTCTTCTTAAAAGAACACGTGAACAAGCAATCTTTGTTTTCCATCCTATAAAAAGATTACAATTCTGGATTTCCTTTCAAAATCACTGATAAAAACAAACGTTTTAGCATTCGTAGCTTTAAAATTTACTTTCTTCCAAATATAAACCATAGAAAGTCATTTAATAGAACCATGTTTTATATGATTCTCTTAAAATTAACTTACATCAAGTCTTATGTTAACGTCCACTGAATAAACAGAATGATGAAGTAGTTCTTGATCTCATCGAAATTAATGAGCAAAACATCATTATTTAGAAATTTCTAGGAACATACGCCTATTTGTTTGTTCTTAATGAAATTACAACCACTTATGATACTAAGTCAGTGTACAGCAAATTCATTTGAGAAAGCAGACTATATAATTAGAGGTTGTTGATGTTTGTGATTAAGAAAACTGTCGTTTCCACATGCGTAGAAGTCTTGGTATTTATCGTTCTCGAACTTCTTTGACTATAATGTACTATATGCTGCTCTCTTAAACCCTTACTCTTTACCTTACTTCGTCTAAGCTGGGTGGATTGATTCTCCCCTGTCCACTCAAATTCATTGGCCTTTCAATCCCCTCTTCTAGCTCTTCTTTTTTTTTTTTTTTTTTTTTACTTGGTCTCCATCAGGAAGCTCAGGCAACCCTGGCGGAGGCCAGCCAGCGTATAATAGGCAGCTTGGCTCACCTCCCAGTGGTGGTGGCGGGCAACGTGGGGTCCCCCTAGGGGCCCTGCGGCCAAGCAGCCAGAGACAGAACAACAGAACATAACACTACTCTGTCAGAAACCAGACATTACACTTTTTCTGGCTTTTACAAAGATCCTGTAATTCTTCACAAAGTACCATGGTGCAGATGTGGGAAACCACCGGTGGCGCCTTCCACAAAACACTATGCCACTATACATTTGAATTCGTTTTAGGTACAAAAAGAATTCGGAGAGATTTTCATTGTTACCTATGATGCGGCTGAGTGACAACGGTTCTTGTAAATTTGACAAGGAGCAGAAAATAGACTGTCGGGAATTGTTAAACAAGCTACATTCAATGAGTATATGCTTTACTGTCAGTGGTTGCAAGCAGTGTGTACATTGCGGAGAATCATTTCCTGTGAGCAGAAACAAATGAGTTAAATGAGTATGGCCTATTCGGCTTCTGGCTAGGATTACTTCTTCTTTTCAATTTTTACGAAGACTAGAATTCCATAATTGTGGTTCAGGTTTCAGCTGAAACAACTTGTTCTGTGTTTGATTTCTCCACAGAAGTAACCATTGTTCCATACATTTTCTGTGGATATTGCATCTACAATCGGGATGCGGGACTAGATCATTTGTTGAGGCAATGCTGGAGGGATGTATTGCAGCATCATCTGCGCATTCATTTCCGTTAATACCACTGTGCTCTGGGATCCAAAAGAAGACAACAGTTTGCTGATGCTCGTGAAAACGTATCAGCTTGTGTCTTAAAGGATTGTGAAGTGTTGTGTTTTTGAGAGTGGAGAAAGAACTTTTGGAGTCCGTATATATGATGCTTTTATTGATTGAAAGAGTAAAATATTTTCCAAGGCAACTTAATGGCATGAAGCTCAGCAGTATAACTACTGCATTCTGCAGGAAGTGTAAGTGAAATAGTTCTATTAGAGAAGCTGCTTTTACCCACTTTATTACTAGACTTTGAACCATCGGTGTAGATCTTAGAAAAGAGGGAATACTTCTGTGTATGGAAAAGATATAGGCGTTGGATGTTGATATCTGATACAGCACCTTTTCCCCACTGCTCAAAGTAATCATCACAAGAAGGTGTGAAGGTAATCCACGGTGGATCCGGATCTGTTAAGTGTCTGAGGATATTATGAAGTTGAATATATCATCATTCTGTTAGATTCTGGAATCTGATACCAGTAGGCCGAATTGATCTTGGTTTATTTGCATATTGGATTATGTACTGAGGATCATGCAGTAGTGGCGAAATAGGATATGTGGGGTGGCTTTTAATTTTAGCTGAATAGTTCATCAATAACATCTCTCTTCTGATATTCGGTGAAGGTTTATGGACCTCAACATACAGACTTTGAACTGGGGATGTTCTGTATGCACCTAGGGCAATCCTAAGAGCAGAGTGATGGATGGGAGCAAGACGGATCAAGGTACTCTCTCTAGCAAAGTAATAAACAGGTGCCCCATAGTCCAGCCGAGATCTAATTAGGGACCTGTACAAGCCGAAGAAAGTGCAATGGTCTGCACCCCATGATGTACTAGAGATGACTAGGAGTACGTTCATTTTCCTAATGCAAGTAGTTCTTAGGTGTTTGATGTGATCTTGGTAATTTAGCTTCTTATAAATTAATTAGCCCTAGGAGACGAATATTATTCAAGATTGGGATAGGATTGGGACTGTCCAAAAGTAGCTCAGGATCTGGATGGATTTTGCGCTTGTTGCAGAAGTAGATAGATGTAGGCTTTTGCTTTGATAGCCAGTATCCATTTTGTGTGTGTGTGTTATGGGTGTTTATCGGCACATAAGCTGCTGCTGTGGCTATAATGCGCCTATTCACATGAAAAAGCTAAAAACATAATTTAGGCGAAACAACTTGGTTGCGTTTACAGAGATATTTAAAATTTATCATAAAATTCAATTATTTTCAGATAAGAGAAAAACTCGTTGATGTTTGCATCATCTCCAATAATATGTTGTAATGTCATTGGTTCTCGTAGATTTCTCAGGGAACTCAGGACGGATGTTCTGTCCTGTTGATAGTGAGGGCAGTCAATCAGAATATGTTTGACTGTTAAATTTTCTGAACAGTATGGACATCGAGGAGGATCTTCGCCTCTGAGCAGATGGAGGTGGGTCAGATATGTGTGTCCAATACGTGCCCGTTCAAGAACCACTTCTTCTCTTCGCACTGTTTTTGTGCTAGAGTGCCAATGTTTTGGATCCTGTTTCAACTGGTAGAGTTTATTATTCTTTTGTTTGTGCCATAGCTCTTTCCACTTCGCGAAACATGCTGTTTGTATGATGTGATAGTAGTCAGAGGCTGGAACCGGAATGGAGGTTAAATCAAAGGTTGACGGATTTTTAGCATTTTCATCAGCAAGTTCGTTACCCTTTATCCCTGAATGTGCTGGTATCCAGCAAAAGGTCACTGATTGATGACGTTCTTCAATTTGTAATAGGAGTCTTCCGATTTGATTTAACACAGGATGGTTGGTTGGTTGTTGTTGGGTTTTTTTGGCGCAAAAGCAACTTTGGCCATATTGCGCCTATCTATTAATGTTTAGTGACAAGGACGTTTCTATTTCTTAAATATGATTTATATCTGATCAAAATATCCTATTAATTTTAAATATGTAAATATATTTTCAATGTTGGAGTTATCGCCTAGGATTTGTGATAAGGTCAGAGAATCTTGGAAATTTATAGGGAGATGGAAGGCTGATTGTCGCGCCATATGGTATTGTGGACATTCTATAAGGAAATGTTTTACAGTGAGTTGACAGGAACAGTGAAGGCATTCTGGAGGATTTGCTTTGGTGAGTAAATAATTGTGCGTAAGATGTGTATGTCCAATGCGTAATCTGGATATAATGACTTCTTCATGCCGATTCTTGTGAAGACTCGATTTCCATGGTCGTAGCTCATGTTTTATTTGAAACAGTTTATTGTTTAATTCATTTTGCCACATTTGTGACCACTGATTGTGGAGAGACTGTTTTATGATTGGTCTGTAATCGGTATATGGAACTTGGCAAAACCTGCGGTTTGTGTTTGTAGGATTCTTTGCTGCTTGATCAGCTCTTTCATTACCTTCAATGCCTGTATGTCCCGGGATCCAACAGAATTTTACTTGCCTCATTTTGCTTTTAAGTTTCACAAGGTGAGCTTGTATCTGATAGAGAATGGGATGTGATGGAGTCTGTCTTTGTTGGAGAGCTTGTATTGCACTCAATGAATCTGTGTAGATGAGATGTTTTAGAAGAGGGGAAGAATCTATGTATTTCAAGGCCATTTCTAGGGCGAATAGTTCAGCGGAATAGCTACTGCATTGGTTTGGAAGTTGTTGTGAGAGAACAGTGTCTGGAGATACAACTGCAGCACCAACTTTGGTGTCTGTTTTAGAGCCGTCTGTGTATATATGAAGGTATTCCGAGAACTGTGATGCGTGGGCTGCATGCATCTGTTTTATGTTGACATTTGCCAGAGTGCTTTTTCCCCATTGTTGAAAATAAGTGTCACAGTTTGGCGTGAAAGTGTGCCATGGTGGAATACTTGTGCTATTTTCCACGTGTACATTTTCAAAGCTTAGGCCCCATTTTGAGATTGTTTCTTTTAGTCGTATTCCGGCTGGTTTATTTACTGTGGGTTTATTGCTGTAGAGGATTTCCCACTATGGATTGAAAAGATACTGCCAAGTAGGATGGTGAGGAAGACTTCGGATTTTAATTGCATAGTTTAATAGCAGCATTTGCCTCCGGAGATATAATAAGGGCTCATGAGTCTCTGCATATAAGCTTTGTACTGGTGATGTTCTGTATGCACCTAAAGAGATTCGTAAGGCACTATGATGTATGGAATCGAGCCATTTGATGACACTTGGTCTACACGAACTATACACAGGGGCTCCATAGTCTAGTCTTGATCTGATTATAGCATGGTATAGGTGAAGTAGTGTGAACCGATCGGCTCCCCACTTCATTGCAGAAAGAACTCTGAGAATATTTAGTTTTTTTTGACAGGTTGTTCGGAGGTATTTGATGTGTTCCAAAAAGTTAAGTTTTTTGTCAAGAATCAGCCCAAGGAAACGTATACTATTTGCCAGAGGTATCAGCTGGTTTTCTAGTTTTATTTCTGGATCTAGATGCATTTTTCGTTTTCTACAGAAGTGTACAGCTATTGTTTTATGTTCTGATAATCTGTTGTTGTTGTTGGTTGAGTTTTATTGGCGCATCAGCAACTATGGCTATAATGCGCCAAAACCTTGTCATAAAAAGTAAAAAAGTTTCAGTGACCTACTGAATTAGGTCACTACGTCAGGTTATAAAAACAAGTATAAACTGTAACAGACAAATATCAGTAAATAAGTAACAATGGAAAATCTTAAAATAATAAGATTTTTAAATATGATCAAAAAGGTTTACTGATTTTAGGAAATTAAAAATAGCAGACACATGGTCATTGTCGGATAAAATCTGACTGAGTGTATACGGCTCAGTCAGATGGTTAAAAGCGGTAAAACGAGCATTTCTAAAACAGGTACAGTCAACTAAAATGTGTCTGATTGTTAAGATTGTGCCACAGGACACACACATAGGAGGGTCATCAGCCCTCAGCAAAAACGAATGAGTTAAATGACTGTGTCCTATGCGGGTCCGGGCAAGAACAACTTCCTCCTTACGATTCCCGCGCAGACTAGACTGCCACGGTTCAATTACAGGTTTTATATGATATAATTTATTCGCAGTCTGTCTATTCCACGAATCCTGCCATTGGGAATGTATCTTTTGGTGTATTATTTGCCTGTAGTCTGTATAGGGGACTAACAGGCAGTGGTTATTATTGGGAATTGCTGATTTGGCTGCGGCGTCAGCCAAATCATTTCCCCTAATCCCAATGTGGCTGGGAATCCAGCAGAAGCGGATATCATATTCACGTTCATGGAGAACGCGAATCTTCTGCTGAATGCTAGACAGAACTGGATGATCATTATATCTCACAGATATTAAAGCCTGTAACACACTGAGAGAATCAGAATATAAAATGAACCGATGGTATTGGCATTCACTAATGTGATCCAAGGCTAACTTTATAGCGTGCAGCTCTGCAGTAAATATGCTGCATTCAGAGGGAATCTGCTCCGATGTAGTGCTGTCTCTAAAGACAGCAGCAGATCCCACATATGATTCCGCCTTCGAGCCGTCTGTGTAGACTGGCGCGAAGTCAGAATGTTCAGCTCGGTGTGCTGAAAAAAGCTGCAGGTAGACAGACGATGGAGTGTCCGACTTTCCCCAATTTCTAAGGGACAAGTCACATGCCGGGACATGAGCATGCCAGGGTGGAAGGGGCAACCCTGTCTACCTTTATATTAAGTTCTTTGAGTAGCTCTTGGACACGAATACCAAAAGGACGATTGGCAGTCTTACGGGTGTTGTACAAATTTTCCCATTGTGGCTCAAAAACGGTTAGCCACGTAGGGTGGTCTGGCAGGGATTTCAGTTTTAGAGCGTAGTTTAGAGACAACTGCTTACGTCGAAGCAATAATGGCGGTTCGTTTGCTTCGACGTATAAGCTCTGGACAGGAGATGTGCGATATGCTCCAATAGCGGTACGGAGAGCCAGATGATGGACAGGATCGAGCCAACGAAGTACACTGTCTCTGGCCGAATTGTATACCAGGGACCCGTAATCCAGTCTGGATCGTACAAGTGCACGATAGATGCGTAGTAGGGTGCATCGATCCGCACCCCAAGATGTTGAGGAAAGAGAGCGCAGAATATTTAGCCCTCTTGTGCACTTTGTGCGGAGTTGACGGATGTGATCCAGAAAGGTCAGCTTTTTATCGAATACGAGTCCCAAGAATTTTGCGTCCGCTGCTATTGGAATTACATTTTGTCCGAGCTTTAATTCAGGTTCAGGATGAAGATTACGCTTACGACAAAAGTGTACGCAAACGGTCTTCTCCGGCGAGAACCTGAAGCCATTAGCAAGAGCCCAGGAGTTGAGGCGATCAATAGCTTTCTGCAGTTGTCTTTCAATAACCCTCATGTTGCATGACTGACAAAATATGCTAAAGTCATCAACATAGAGGGCACAGTTTACAGTTGGAGGAAGTTGTTCTGTGATGGAATTCACTTTGATGGCAAAAAGCGTGACACTTAATACTGATCCTTGTGGTACTCCCTCCTCTTGGCTGAAGGAACGAGAGAGTGAGGATCCCACACGAACTTGGAAAGATCGATTGGCTAAAAAGTTTTTAATAAAAATGGGGAGTTGCCCCCTAAGGCCAAGGCTATGCAGATCTTTTAAGGTGCCAAATCTCCAAGTTGTGTCATACGCTTTCTCCATGTCAAAGAACACCGACACCAAGTGTTCACGTTTTAGGAAAGCATCCCGGATGGATGCTTCCAATCTAACAAGATGGTCCAAAGTGGACCGGTTCCTTCGGAAGCCGCACTGTATGTTGGAGAGAAGGTCATTTGATTCTAAGTACCATATTAAACGAGAATTAACCATTCTCTCCAGGATTTTGCACAGACAGCTAGTCAGAGCAATAGGACGATAGTTGGTGGTGACTTTTGGATCCTTTCCTGGCTTAGGGAAGGCAAGAACGATTGCCTTTCGCCAGGAATCGGGAAACTGCCCTTCAGTAAAGATTCTGTTATACAGAAGGAGCAGACAATCCACAGATTTTGGTGAAAGATGTTTAATCATGTCATAATGGATGCCATCTGGTCCAACAGCACTTGCTTTGGAAAGAGCGAGGGCTCTTTTCAGTTCCTGAATAGTAAAATCCCCGTTGTAGGGATAGAGGCCCTTGGACTTAAAATTAAGTGCTTCTCTTTCCAGTTTATGTTTCAGGACCAAGAACTCTGGGGAGTACGAGGATGTTGCAGAGATGTTAGAGAATGTTTCCCCAAGAGCATTGGCTATTGCAGTTGGATCTGCAACAGCGCATCCATTATAATCTAAGATTGAAGAAGGGTGGGATGTATATTTTCCCTTCATTTTCCGGATTTTATCCCAGACTACCTTAGAGTTGGTAGACTGGTTAATAGATGATGTAAAACGGATCCACGATTCCTTTTGACTCTGACGACGGATGTAGCGTGCTTTGGCTCGTGCACGTTTAAAGGCTATAAGGTTGTTCGTGGTAGGATATCGGCGAAATATCCCCCACGCTTTGTTTTGAGCCTTTTTTGCTGTTGTGCATTGTGAATTCCACCAAGGTTTGGGAAATGGTGGAAACCGGGCTGATGTTTTTGGGACAGCATTAGCAGCTGCGTGGACAATGATTTCTGTGATGTACGTTACTGCGTCATTGATAGGCTCCTGACTGACTGTACTGAGTTCAAAATTTGCCTGATGTTGGAAGGCATTCCAGTCAGCCTGATCAAACTTCCACCGTGGTAACCTAAAAGGAAGACAAGGTCTCCCACTGTGTAACAAGGTTATCACAGGGAAGTGATCACTTCCGTATGGATTCTCCTCCACTTCCCAGGTGAGTGAAGGGAGTAGAGAAGGGGAGCAGATAAAGAGATCAATGGCAGAAAAAGTACGGGTAGGCATATGGAAGAAGGTGTTTGTTCCAGTATTTAGAAGGGAAAGGTCATTGTCATTGAGCATACGCTCTACGACTCGTCCCCTTCCGTTGATGTTAGCACAACCCCACAGGGTGTTATGTCCGTTAAAATCCCCGAGAAGTAAGAAAGGGGGAGGCAACTGCGTTACAAGATCATCAAGGTCTTCCTGGGAGATATCAGTCCCAGGTGGCAAATAAATAGAGCAGACCGTTATTAAAAATCCCACTGTAAGGCGAATTGCAACAGCCTCTATGCTGGTTGTAATTAGCAAGGGCTGAACTGGGGTCTGATTACCCACAAGGATAGCCACTCCTCCATGAGCAGGACCATCCGCAATTCTATCCTTACGAAAGATTGTGATGTTATGCAGGGTGGGATCATCATTTGCCTTTAGATATGTCTCCTGCAAGCAAAAGCAAACTGGCTCGTGCTTTTGCAGGAGGGCCTTGATGTCATCAGTATTTCGCCGGAATCCACGACAATTCCATTGTAGGAATTTAGCCATTATTTTGGCTTGGTGGGTCCATCAGGCGGCTTCCGAGGTGCTGAGGGCTTACTTTTATCAGTCTTGGCTTTGTCTTTTTTGGGGAAGAATGGACGATGTCCCGTGTCCATTTCTTCCTCCGCAAAGAGTTCCAAGACTGATTCATCCTGTACCTCCTTGTTCTCTACATCCATTGTTTCTGGTATTACGGGTGACTCTTCAGAACGTTTTTGCTCTTTTTTACCACTTGGTTTTGGTAGTGGTGGAGCACTAGGAGGTACGGATATAGGAGTGGCAACTGATTGTGTTTTTTTGGTGGGCTTTTGTGAATTTAATAAATAGCGTGCAATCGGAGTGAATGACTCTTTCGGTGGTATAGTCATCTCAGTTTGAGTACCGATAGTGCACTTGGCAGAAACCTTCTGAGCATAGGAAGGTTTCCCGCTATTTATTGGTTCGATACGTTTTCTGGCCTCTGGGTAGGAGATATTCAGCTCTGTTTTCAGTTTTTGGATTTCTTTTTCATCCTTCCACCGCTGGCATGCTCGAGAATAGGCGGGGTGCTCTCCTTGGCAATTAATACAAATCGGTTTTGAAGCTGAACATTCCTTGCTCTCGTGGTCTTTAACACCACATCGAGCACAGGCAGGGTTACCACGACAAGATGTTTGTGAGTGGCCGTATTTTTGGCATCTAAAACACCTCAGTGGGTTTGGGATGTAAATCCTCACTGGGCAGTTTAGATAGCCTGCCTTGATGGAACTTGGAGGCCTTGGGGTATTGAACGTGAGGATAAGAACTCGGGTAGGGACGAGATTCCCATCCTTTCGTATCGATATTCTTTTCACAGCTGTCACTCCTTGGTCTTTCAATTCAGAGCAGATCTCTTCTTCAGAAACATGAAGAAGGTCCCACTCTGATATAACACCACGTGAAGAATTCAGAGTTTTGTGGGGGGTTACGGTGATAGGTATTCCCCCTATGGATGTAGAGTTCAAGAATTTTTCAGCTTGTTTTGTGCTGGAAGCTTCAACTAAAAGATTGCCAGAACGCAGTCGTTTAACGGATTTTGGTGAACCTGCCAACCCTTCTAATCCTTTCTGGATAAAGAAGGGTGACATCTTTCCAATTGACTGTTCTCCGATGGAATGGAGAATGAGGAAGAGCGGTGTCACTGATGGTGTTGGTGTATCCTCAGTTCTGGCTCTTTTTGCAGAGGTGTTTTCTTTTTCATCTTCTCGATTAGGTAGGGGCCTTGTTGGGGCCCCAGAAGAAAGGGGATTTAAATTACTCATATGAGTAAAGAGAAAGTGTCTGATGCCTAAGTACCTCACCCACCACGGAGCCCTACGAGGGGGCGCCCACTCGTGAACTAGCAGGTACTGCGTACACGAATGGGACGCCGAGTTCGCTTAGAACACCATACCCACGTTACCAATAAATCTTTATCCCGTCCCAGGACCATAGGGAGGGAGACTTATTGGAACGCAGTTGACCCTAGCAGTATAAAACCACCCGCCGATTGATCCCAGTCGAGCCGGTCCGGGACCGCCCGTCTTGTCGAAGCAGGGGCCAAAGTGGTGTATTAAGGCTGGGCCCCTCAACCACCAGGATCCCCCTTTCCGCTTCCACGGGTCGCGGCGCACGGCTGCACACGCCGGATTCCAAAGATGTAACCCTGGAACCAAGGTATGGGCGTTAGATCCCAGTGATGCTAATCTGGAAACCCAGCAGCATCACTGGGGGGTCCCCTCACCACGTACAGGTGCCCACGTCGAGGGGTCTGATAATCTGTAGCCATTGTTTTTAGTCCACAGTTCTATTTTGTTCACTGCGCTTTGTAATTGTCTTTCTATCATGTTCATGTTTTGTGAATGGCACGAGATGGTAACATCATCTGCATAAAGGAATGTTTCAACTGTTTTTGGCAGGTCTTTTATAATAGGGTTTATTTTGATGACAAATAAGGTTGCACTCAGCACTGAGCCTTGCGGTACTCCTTCTTCCTGTGTGTATATTTCTGACAGATTGTTTTGGTATTTTACCTGGAAGGTTCTAACTTTCAGAAAATTTTTTACCAAGAGTGGTAAGTTTCCTCGCAACCCGATATTGTGGAGATCTTTAAGAATGCAGTATCGCCAGATAGTATCAAAGGCCTTTTCTATATCAAGACTGATCATTATTAGATGCTCATTCCTTAGAAAAGCATTGCGGATATTTGCTTCTGCTTTTATCATGGGGTCCAGAGATGATCTGTTTTTACGAAATCCGTATTGAGTTATGTTAAGTACGTTATATGTTTCCAGAAACCAGGTTAATCTGTTGTTCACCATTTTCTCGAGGATTTTCCCAAGGCAACTTGTTAGCGCTATTGGTCGATAATTTGTAGGGATCGTGTGATCTTTGCCAGGTTTTGGTAAGGCAATTATAAGGGAGTGAAGCCAGGAATTTGGATAGTAGTTTTCCGTATAAATTCTATTGTATAGCATAAGCAATGCCTTTAGAGATTTTTGATTAAGTTGTTGGATCATTTCATAGTGAACTCCATCAGGTCCTGCTGCACTCTTCCTAGACTTAGCCAGGACTTTTTGTAATTCTTCTATGTTGAAAGGTTGGTTATATGGGAGTTGTTGGTTGGTTTTAAAATTTAGTCTGTATTTTTCAGCTACAGTTTTAGTTTTCTGAAAAGATGGAGTATAGGCCGATACTGCTGATATATTTGCAAAAGTAGTTGCCAGTAAGTTTGCGATTTCCTTGGGGTTGGTTATCTCCTGTCCATTCCAGATTATTAGTGGAGTTGGAACTGAAGGACATTTCCCATTTAGTTTTCTGATTTTGTTCCATATGACACGGGTATCTGTATTTTTGTTAATTGTGGAGGCGAAACGTATCCATGATTCCTTTCTACTTTTACGCTGGAGATATCTAGCTTTGGCTCTGGCTTTTTTAAAATTTATGAGATTGGTGAAAATGGGATATTTTCGGAAGAGATTCCAAGCTTTGTTCTTCTCTCTTTTGGCCATACTGCATTCTTCAGTCCACCATGCTGTGTTATGTTTATGGCATTTTCCAGATGACCGAGGAACTGTAGCTTCAGCTGCTATTAAAATTTGGTTTGTGACATGAGCTGTAGCATTGTCTATGGGCTGAGTGGTGATTATTTGTTCATCTATTGCTGCAATTGTTTTATATTTAGTCCAGTCAGCTTTATGGAATCTCCATCTTTTTTGGCCATCGTGATGTGCAACATTATTTGTTAGTATTTTGCAGACCACAGGAAAATGGTCGCTATTCAGTGGATTCTTCAATATTGACCATTCAATCAATGGGTATAGGACAGGTGAACATATGGATACGTCAATTGCGGAGGCTGTTCCAGTGGGCAAATGGATGTATGTCTCAGTACCAGTATTAAGGAGAGAGAGATTTTGCTCTTCCAGTAATTTCTCAATCAATTTACCACGTTTGTCTTGATGACGGGATCCCCACATGGGATGGTGACTATTTAAATCTCCCATGATACAGACCGGAGGTGGAAGCTGGTTTACTAACGCTTCCAAGTCTGAAAATGAAAATTCTTGATTTGGGGGAAGGTAGAGTGAGACCAGTGAGAAAGTAAAATGTATTGAGACTCGAACTGCAACTGCTTCCAAGAGAGTTTGTAGTTGGAGGCGTTTACACGGAATTTTGGAATCAATTAAGATTGCAACTCCACCATGAGCTCCTCCGGAAAATCTTCGGTCTTGTCTATAGGTACCGTAGTTGTTTACTGCTGCATTTATTTGTGGTGTTAGGTTAGTTTCTTGAAGGCAGACGCCTACCGGGTGATATTTATCAACTAGGTTGCGAATGTCATCCAGGTTGCTGCGGAAACCTCGACAATTCCACTGTATTATTGTGCGCATTATATTGGCTTTGTATTTGTATTTGTCTCTGACTTTTTACGAGTGGGGGTCTGCTTGGATCTCTCAGGCTTTTTCTCTTTTCTGGGGAAGATTGGGCGAACTTCCATCTCTTCCTCAGCATGTATCTCTAAGATTGGTTCTTCTGGGACTTCTTTTTCACATGTATCCATATGATCATGGGCAGGGGGTTTGTCATCTTTATCTATATTTTTATTATTCATGATTGGCCGTGACATAGACGGCATTGTTGGCGGAATTGTAACAGGTGTATTTATGGCTTGATTAGAAGTTGAGGTTGAAGATGATTTTGCTGATGGAGCTAGGATTGAGCGAGCCCAATCAGAAATAGAGATGTTTGGTGGGACTGTAACGTTGGTTTGAACTGAAGTGGTAGTGGTGGTAACAGCAGTTATTTGTTTATGCTGTTGGACAGTTGCTGCATATGAGCGTGTTATTGTAATTGGTGATATTTGTTTTTTTGCTTCAGGGTAGGAAACTTTGTGCTCGGTTTTATACTTCTGAATCATTTTTTCTTTTTTCCATGTTTCACAGTCTTTGGAGTAAGCGGAATGGTTGCCTCTGCAGTTTGGACACTGCAAGGTTTGTGCAGAACGTTCGGTATGGATATGGTCTTTAGATCCACATGAAGCACATACAGCAGTCCCCCGACATACTGTCTGTGAATGCCCAAATTTTTGACATTTATAACATCTGATTGGGTTCGGTATATACGGTCGGACATGACAGTTCAAGTATCCGGCCTTTACAGTAGTTGGTGGATTTGGCAAGTTGAACGTTAGTATGATGTTTCTGGTTGGAAGTAATGAACCATCCTTTTTAATTAGGATTCTTTTAACTTGAATGACATTTTGGTCTGAGAGTTCTTGTTTAATTTCTTCCTCGGATACGTGTAGAAGATCCCATTCTGTTACAACTCCTTTTGAGTAGTTTAGGGTGGCATGAGGTGACACTTCTATGGGAGTTCCTCCAAGTGTTTTCAATTTAAGTAGCTTGTCAGAATGCTTGGATTGTGTTGTTTCAACAAGCAGGTCACCTGATTTTAGTCTGCGAACCATTTTTGGTGAGCCAGCGACATTCTCTAAACTTTTCTGGATCAGAAAAGGAGAAAGCTTGCTGACTGGCTGGTCAGTCAAAGAATGTATTATGAGGAAATGAGGCCAGATATTCTGGTCTGTATCCTTCTTTTGTCTCTTAGCAAAGGAAGGGGTAAAATCTTCCTGCTCTCTAGAATGTGATGGGGCATTGAGCCCGCAAGAGTCAGTGTTGGTATAGTCCATCTTTGCTCCTTTTAGCCCTTGGCAGAGAGACTTTTCTGCCAAGATTTCCGGCCCCGCCACGGGGAGGCAGGAGCAGTGCCTGGTGTGACCAAGCGAAGATTAGTAGGGATTAATAATATACTATGAGAAAAACGAAAGGTGGCTTTCCTTCCTTGCTCTGTACAGGGACTTTTGTTACGAGAGCTGTTATAAAATGAATAGATTTTTTAACGATAAGAACAAAAAGGAACTGTAAATCGCTTTCTGGAAATCGCACTAGAAGTACTGATAAATCGCTTAGTCACAATCGCTTGGCACCCGGGGCCAACACCGGATGAGGCTTGTAGAAAGAGTTTTGCATTGCGGTTATTGAGCTGAGAGAGTCTGTGTATAGAACATATTTTATAGATGGGTAGAGATTCAGGTTGTCTAAAGCTAATTTTATTGCATGAAGTTCCGCGGAGAAGCTGCTATACTCAGGTGGAAGGGCAGCCGAGATGATAGTAGAGGGAAATACTGCCGCTGCTCCAACGGCTGAATGTGATTTGGAGCCATCAGTGTATATAGGGCAAAAAATCAGCGTATTTCTGAATATGACTTGCATGGAGTTGTTTCACACTGAGTGTTGGTAGATGATTCTTTCCCCACTTGTCAAGATAAGTATCCAAATATAACTGAGGAGGAGGAATCCATGGCGGTTGGGAGTAATTCATTACATGTTTCCTGTTGAAAATTTTAAACTTCCAACTCTGCGTTAATTCAATAAGGCGTAAGCCTGCCGGTCTTATTTTACTGGGTTTATTTCTATAAAGGTTTTGCAGTGGTGGATTAAAGAGATATGGCCCAATAGGATGCTGATAGCAACTTTGTATTCGTGCTGCATACATAAGAAGTAATGTTTTCCTGCGGAGATAAAGAGGGGGTTCATGTGCTTCAATATACAAACTATGAGTAGGAGATGTCCTGAAAGCACCAAGTGCAATCCGCAATGCGCTATGCTGTATAGGATTCAGCCATCGTAGTGTACTCTTACGGGCGGATTCATAAAGTGGAGCATCATAATCCAATCGGGATCTGATCAATGCTCTATATAAAAGCAACAGAGATGTACGGTCTGCTCCCCAAGACAAGGCAGATAAAGCTCTTAGTATGTTCAGCTTTTTGAGGCAGGATATACGGACAGATTTAATGTGCTCAAGGAAATTTAGTTTCCTGTCAAGGATTAATCCTAAGAATCTGATGTTGTTAGTAACTGGAACGGTAAAGTTTTGCATCTGAGGTTCGGGATCTGTATGCATTTTCCGTTGATTGCAAAAGTGTATTGCAACAGTTTTCTGCTGTGATAGACGATAGCCATTTAACTCTGTCCACCTTTGGACTTTATTCAAAGATATCTGAAGCTGTCGTTCAATGGATCTCATATTCTGAGAATGGCAAGAAATAGAGAGATCATCGGCATAAAGGTAGGTCTCAACAGTATTTGGAAGTTCTTTTGTGATGGAATCGATTCTTAGGGCAAAAAGGGTTGCACTCAGTACAGATCTTTGTGGCACTCCTTCTTCCTGTAAAAATGACATAGAAAGCGAGTTGCGGTATCGAACTTGGAACGAACGAGTCCTGAGAAAGTTCCTGATGAATATAGGAAGGTTGCCTAGTAGATCTAGAGCATGGAGGTCACTGAGGATGCCACGACGCCAGGTAGTATCAAATGCCTTCTCTATGTCTATGGAAACCATAACAAGATGTTCATTTTTTAAAAAGGCATTACGAATTGCAAACTCTGCTTTGATCATGAGAACTAAGGAGGACCTGTTCTTTCGAAAGCCATGCTGATTATTGCTAATTAGTTGTTGCGTTTCGATGATCCAAACAAGGCGATTATGGATCATTTTTTTCAAGTAATTTACCGAGGCAACTGGATAGAGAAATAGGTCTATAACTGTTAGGACTGGTAGGATCTTTACCGGGTTTCAAAAAGGCAAGAACTGTGGCATGATGCCAAGAGCTGGGATAAATGTTTTCCATAAATATCCGGTTATAGTAGACCAGCAGTATTTGTAAATTTCTGTCACCAAGGTTTTGTAACATAATGTAAGATATTCCATCTGTCCAGCGGCACTCACTGTTGCGTGTTGTTTTAATGACAATTAGAAGTTCATGATATTGAAGAGGCTGGTTATATGGAAAGAAAACTGATGTTCGAAAGTTGATGGCTCGTTCTTCAGTCTTGGTCTTTATTTTCTGAAAAACCAGCGAATAATTTGATGTCGCAGAAACTTCGGCAAAGGTTTTGGCCAAGGCATTTGCAATGTCTTCAGGAGCAGATAGTTCTTGCCCATTCCATGAAAGAATTGGTGAAGGGGTGGTTGGAAATTTTCCGGAAATCTGCCTGATTTTCTTCCATATTAACCTGGAGTTAGTGTTTCTGTTTATGGTAGAAGCAAACCGAATCCAAGAATTTTTCTTGGCTTCTCTTTGAATGCGACGTGCTTTTGCTCTTAGTTTCTTGTAATTGATAAGATTAGCTGTGGTTGGGGATCTACGAAATAAATTCCACGCTTTATTTTTTAACTTCTTAGCTACTGTGCATTCTTGATTCCACCAATAGTTAAGGTGCTATCGGGATTGGGGATTCGACAATGGAATTGAACATTTAGCTGCAGATAGTAGGTGTGAAGTGATATAATCTGTGGCTTCATCTATCGACTGTGTTCTTATATATTGCTCATCCAGGGTGACAACTGATTGAAATTTGACCCAGTTGGTTTGAGAGAACTTCCATTTCCTGAAGGGTTTGACTGATGGTGGCTGTACAGTGAGCAGATCACAAATAATCGGAAAATGATCACTGCTTAAGGGGTCATCTAAAACAGACCATTCTATGATTGGAAACAGAATCGGGGAACATATTGATAGATCAATTGCAGAAGTTTGTCCAGTTGGTAATTGTATGTGAGTGGGTGCGCCAGTATTAAGAACAGTAAAGTTTTGCTTGTCTAGAAAAGTTTCAATTAGGCGGCCATGTGTATCTAATTTTGTTGATCCCCATAAGGGATGGTGGCTATTGAAATCACCCAACAGACAGACAGGGGGTGGTAATTGCATTAGCAGGTTTTCCAGATCTTGATAAGAGAAGGTATGACTTGGTGGGCCCCTCGACGTGGGCACCTGTACGTGGTGAGGGGACCTCCCAGTGATGCTGCTGGATTTCCAGATTAGCATCACTGGGATCTAACGCCCATACCTTGGTTCCAGGGTTACATCTTTGGAATCCGGCGTGTGCAGCCGTGCGCCGCGACCCGTGGAAGCGGAAAGGGGGATCCTGGTGGTTGAGGGGCCCAGCCTTAATACACCACTTTGGCCCCTGCTTCGACAAGACGGGCGGTCCCGGACCGGCTCGACTGGGATCAATCGGCGGGTGGTTCTATACTGCTAGGGTCAACTGCGTTCCAATAAGTCTCCCTCCCTTTGGTCCTGGGACGGGATAAAGACTTATTGGTAACGTGGGTATGGTGTTCTAAGCGAACTCGGCGTCCCATTCGTGTACGCAGTACCTGCTAGTTCACGAGTGGGCGCCCCCTCGTAGGGCTCCGTGGTGGGTGAGGTACTTAGGCATCAGACATTTTTTCTTTACTCCTATGAGTAATTTAAATTCTTCTTCTGGGGCCCCAACAAGGCCCCTACCTAATCGATCGTTAGATGAGAGCGAAAGTAATTCAGCTAAAAGAGCCAGAACTGAGGAGAAAACAACATCTGTGACACCTCTCTTCCTCATTCTCCATTCCACCGGAGAGCAGTCACTTGGGAAAATGTCACCCTTCTTCATCCAGAAAGGATTAGAAGGGATGGCAGGTTCACCCAAATCCGTAAAACGGCTGCGTTCTGGAGATATTCTAATAGAAGCATCAAATGTTAATCAAGCTGAAAAGTTTTTGAAAGCCACATCTATAGGGGGAATACCCATCATCACAACCCCTCACAAAACTTTGAACTCTTCAAGAGGTGTGATATCAGAGTGGGATCTTCTTCACGTTTCTGAAGAAGAGATCTGCTCTGAATTAAAAGAACAAGGAGTAACAGCTGTCAAGCGAATATCCATGCGTAAGGATGGGAATCTTGTCCCTACCCGAGTTCTCATCCTAACATTCAACATCCCAAGGCCTCCAAGTTCCATCAAGGCAGGGTACTTAAACTGCCCAGTGAGGATTTACGTTCCAAACCCACTGAGGTGTTTTAAATGTCAAAAGTACGGCCACTCACAAACAGCTTGTCGTGGTAACCCTGCCTGTGCTCGATGTGGTGCTAAAGATCACGAGAGCAAGGAATGTATAGCTCCTAAGCCTAACTGTATTAACTGCCAAGGAGAGCACCCTGCATACTCTCGAGCATGCCAGCGGTGGAAGGACGAAAAGGAAATACAAAAGTTAAAAACGGAGCTTAACATCTCCTACCCAGAGGCTAGAAAACGCATACAACCAATAAATAGCGGGAAGCCTTCATATGCTCAGAAGGTTTCTGCGAAGTGCACTATCGGTACACAAACAGATATGACTATACCACCAAGAGAGTCATTCACGCCGATTGCACGCTATTTATTGAGTTCACAAAAACCCACCACAAAAACACAATCAGCTGCTACTCCAATATCCGTACCTCCTAGTGCTCCACCACTAACAAAACCAAGTGGTAAAAAAGAGCAACCAAAATTAAGAGAATCAATGGATGTAGAGGAAAAGGAGGTACCGGATGATTCAGTCTTGCAACTCTTCGTGGAGGAAGAAATGGACACCGGACAGCGTCCATTCTTCCCCAAAAAAGATAAAGCCAAGACTGATAAAAGTAAGCCCTCAGCACCTCGGAAGCCGCCTGATGGACCCACCAAGCCAAAATAATGGCTAAATTCCTACAATGGAATTGTCGTGGATTCCGGCGAAATACAGATGACATCAAGGCCCTCCTGCAAAAGCACGAGCCAGTTTGCTTTTGCTTGCAGGAGACTTATCTAAAGGCAAATGATGATCCCACCATGCATAACATCACAATCTTTCGTAAGGATCGAATTGCGGATGGTCCTGCTCATGGAGGAGTGGCTATCCTTCTGAATAATCAGACCCCAGTTCAGCCCTTGCTAATTACAACCAGCATAGAGGCTGTTGCAATTCGCCTTACAGTGGGATTTCTATTAACGGTCTGCTCTATTTATTTGCCACCTGGGACTGACATCTCCCAGGAAGACCTTGATGATCTTGTAACGCAGTTGCCTCCCCCTTTCTTACTTCTTGGGGATTTTAATGGACATAATACCCTGTGGGGTAGTGCTAACATCACTGGAAGGGGACGGGTCATAGAGCACATGCTCAATGACAATGCCCTTTCCCTTCTAAATACTGGAACAAACACCTTCTTCCACATGCCTACCCGTACTTTTTCTGCCATTGATCTCTCTATCTGCTCCCCTTCTCTACTCCCTTCACTCACTTGGGAAGTGGAGGAGAATCCATACGGAAGTGATCACTTCCCTGTGATAACCTTGTTACACAGTGGGAGACCATGTCTTCCTTTTAGGTTACCACGGTGGAAGTTTGATAAGGCTGACTGGAATGCCTTCCAACATCAGGCAAATTTTGACCTCAGTACAGTCAGTCAGGAGCCTATCAATGACGCAGTAACGTACATCACAGAAATAATTGTCCAAGCAGCTGCGAATGCTGTTCCAAAAACATCTGCCCGGTTTCCACCATTTCCCAAACCTTGGTGGAATTCACAATGCACAGCAGCAAAAAAGGCTCAAAACAAAGCGTGGGGGATATTCCGTCGATATCCTACCACTGTTAATCTAATAGCCTTCAAGCGTGCACGAGCCAAAGCACGCTACATTCGCCGTCAGAGTCAAAAGGAATCATGGATCCGTTTCACATCATCTATTAACCAGTCTACCAATTCTAAGGTAGTCTGGGATAAAATCCGGAAAATGAAGGGAAAATATACATCCCACCCTTCTTCAATCCTAGATTATAATGGATGCGCTATTGCAGATCCAACTGCAATAGCCAATGCTCTTGGGGAAACATTCTCTAACATCTCGGCAACATCTTCGTATTCCCCAGAGTTCCTGGTCCTGAAATATAAAATCGAAAAACAGGCACTTAGCTTTAAATCTAAGAGCATATACCTCTACAATGGGGATTTCACTATTCTGGAACTAAAAAGAGCCCTCACTCTTTCCAAAGCAAGTGCCGTTGGACCAGATGGCATCCATTATGAAATGATTAAACATCTCCCACCAAAATCTATGGATTGTCTGCTCCTTCTGTATAACAGAATTTTTATTGAAGGCCAGTTTCCGGACTCCTGGCGAAAGGCAATCGTTCTTGCCTTTCCTAAGCCAGGAAAGGATCCAAAAGTCACCACCAATTATCGTCCTATTGCTCTGACCAGCTGTCTGTGCAAAATTCTGGAGAGAATGGTTAATTCTCGTTTAATATGGTATCTCGAATCAAATGACCTTCTCTCCAACATCCAGTGCGGCTTCCGAAGGAACCGGTCCACTTTGGACCATCTTATTAGATTGGAAGCATCCATCCGGGATGCTTTCCTAAAACGCGAACACTTGGTGTCGGTGTTTTTTGACATGGAGAAAGCGTATGACACAACTTGGAGATTTGGCATCTTAAAAGATCTGCATAGCCTTGGCCTTAGGGGGCAACTCCCCATTTTTATTAAAAACTTTTTAGCCAATCGATCTTTCCAAGTTCGTGTGGGATCCTCACTCTCTCGTCCCTTCAGCCAAGAGGAGGGAGTACCACAAGGATCAGTATTAAGTGTCACGCTTTTTGCCATCAAAGTCAATTCCATCACAGAACAACTTCCTCCAACTGTAAACTGTGCCCTCTATGTTGATGACTTTAGCATATTTTGTCAGTCATGCAACATGAGGGTTATTGAAAGACAACTGCAGAAATCCATTGATCACCTTAATTCCTGGGCACTTGCTAATGGCTTCAGGTTCTCGCCGGAGAAGACCGTTTGCGTACACTTTTGTCGCAAGCGTAATCTTCATCCTGAACCTGAATTAATGCTCGGACAAAATGCTATTCCAGTAGCAGCGGACACAAAATTCTTGGGACTCGTATTTGATAAAAAGTTGACCTTTCTGCACCACATCCGTCAACTTCGCACAAAGTGCACACGCGGGCTTAATATTCTCCGCTCGCTCTCCTCTACATCTTGGGGAGCGGACCGATGCACGCTTCTTCGGCTTTACCGTGCACTTGTGCGATCCAAACTTGATTATGGGTCCCAGGTATATTCTTCAGCCAGAGTCAGTGCCCTTCGGTGGCTGGATCCTGTCCATCACCAGGCTCTTCGTATCGCTACTGGAGCATATAGAACATCTCCCGTCCAGAGTTTATACGTCGAAGCAAACGAACCACCGTTATCGCTTCGACGTAAGCAGTTGTGTCTAAACTACGCTTTTAAACTGAAATCCCTGCCAGACCATCCTACGTGGCTATCCGTTTTTGAGCCACGATGGGAAAATTTGTACAATACCCGTAAGACTGCTAATCGTCCTTTTGGTATTCGTCTCCAAGAGCTACTCATAGAACTTGATATCAAGGTAGACAAGGTTGCCCAAACATCCAAGCAACCCTTTCCACCCTGGCATGCTCGTGTCCCGGCATGCGACTTGTCGCTTAGAAACTGGGGAAAGTCGGACACTCCATCATGCGTCTACCTGCAGCTTCATTCAGCACACCGAACTGAATATTCCGACTTCGCGCCAGTCTACACAGACGGCTCGAAGTCGGAATCATATGTGGGCTCTGCTGCTGTCTTTACAGACAGCACTATATCAGAGCAGATTCCCTCTGAATGCAGCATATTTACTGCAGAGCTGCACGCTGTAGAGTTAGCCTTGGATCATATTAGTAAATGCCAATACCAACGGTTCATTTTATATTCCGACTCTCTTAGCATGTTACAGGCTGTAATATCTGTGAGGTATAATCCCCATCCAGTTCTGTCTAGCATTCAGCAGAAGATTCACGTTCTCCATGATCGTGAATATGACATCCGCTTCTGCTGGATTCCGAGCCACATTGGGATTAGGGGAAATGATTTGGCTGACGTCGCAGCCAAATCAGCAATTCCCAATAATAACCGCTGCCTGTTAGTCCCCTATACAGACTACAGGCAAATAGTACATCAAAAGGTACATTCCCAATGGCAGGATTCGTGGAATAGACAGACTGCGAATAAATTATATCGTATAAAGCCTGTAATTGAACCGTGGCAGTCTAGTCTGCGCAGGATTCGTAAGGAGGAAGTTGTTCTAGCTCGTCTCCGCATAGGACACAGTCATCTTACACATTCTTTTCTGCTGAGGGCAGATGACTGTCCTATGTGCGAGCAATGCGACACCATTTTATCTATTAATCACATTTTAACCGTATGTCCACGTTTTAGACATGAACGTGATTTATACTTTACCGTTTTTAGTCATCTGGCTGAGCCTTATACACTCAGTCAGATTTTATCTGACAATGACCATGTGTCTGCTGTTTTTAGCTTTTTAAAATCAATAAACATTTTTACTGCCATATAAAATTTACATTTTATTGTTCTTTTCCATTGATTTATCTTTTACACATTTGTTATTATTTATTTTGACATGGTGACCTAACTAGTTAGGTCACTGAAAGTTTAAATTTTTATTAATGACATGGTCTTGGCGCATTATAGCCTTAGCAGCTAATGCGCCAATAAAACCAAACAAACAAACAAACAAACAAGACTTGGTGGGAGATAGACTGATGCTAGTGTTAACGCAATCTGAGTTATCAAACGTACGGCTACAACTTCAATTGTAGTTTGCAAAACAATTTGCTTGGTAGGGATCTTTGAGCTGACCAAGATGGCCACGCCCCCACGGGCAGCATTTGAATTATTACGATCGTGCCGATAGATAGCATAGTTCTTTATGTTGGTGGAAATTTGCGGAGTTAGATAGGTTTCCTGTAGACAGAAACCAACTCGAGAGTAGCGGTTAATTAAGACTTGAATATCGTTAAGGTTGCTACGAAATCCTCTACAATTCCATTGTAGAATGTAAGGCATTACTGATGTTTAGTAGAAGAAGCTGCTTCTGACTGTTTTTTTAATGTGACTGTTTTGTGACGTTCAGGCTTTGGTTTGTCTTTTTTTGGGAATAATGGTCGACCGGTGTCCATTTCTTCTTCCGCATATATTTCTAAGATCGGTTCTTCTTGTCTGGATGAGTCAATAGTATCCATGGACGTTTCTTGGATATTCTTTTTTAAATTTGAGTTGCGATTATTCGATATAGAAGAAATCACTGGGGGAGGAGAAGGAGATGTAGCTGGTACTGTAAGTGCAGTATTACTTGCCTGGTTCAACTGTTTCGGGACATTGGACTGTTGCTGAGAGAGAACAGTCCGATCCCACTCAGAGATTGAGGTGGTTGAAGGGACTGTAACATCAGTTTGGGTGGCTACTGATTGATATTTTTTGCGCAATATTGGCGTGCGTACGTTTATTTATACTGGGAGTAAGTAATTTCCGTGCTTCTTGAAAGCTTACTTTATTTTCTATCTTATATTTTACGATTTGGTTTTCAGTTTTCCATCTGTCACATTTCCTTGAGTAGGCAGGATGGTTTCCTTTACAGTTGGGACAAGTCATTTCTTTTGCCAAGCAGCCACTTTGGGTGTGGTCAGCGGACCCACAATTAGGACAAACCTGGTTTCCTCTGCACGACGTTTGAGAGTGGCCATACGTCTGGCACTTAAAACACCTCAATGGGTTAGGAATATATGGCCTAATGCGGCAGAGTAAGTAGCCTGCTTTTATCGATGGTGGTAGATTTGGCGTGTTAAAAGTTAGAATAATATTCCTTGTAGGTGTGAGTATATTTTCTCTTTTCACCATAATTCTTTTCACAGCAGTGACATTTTGATCTTGAAGCTCTTGTGTTATCTCCTCCTCCGTGACATTCAATAGATCCCAGCTGGATATAATGCCCTTAGATGTATTTAGGATAGCATGGGGAGAAACTTTTACTGGAGTTCCAGCAAAGCTTGTAAGTTTTAGCAGTTTCTCTGAATGTTTACAATTCACTGTTTCAAATAGAAGGTCACCTGATTGTAGTCTCTTGACTGTCTTCGGAGATCCTGCCAGATTTTCCAGGTGTTTCTGGATGAGGAACGGAGAGAGCTAACTGAGAGGCTGATCTGCAAGACAGTGCATTATAAGGAATGTAGGATAAATTGTCGCTGAGGAAGTGGTTTTCAACCTTTTGGGTTGCGACATGTTATGGTCAATGTCTATCTCTGGCCGAGAGCTTGTCGGCTCTCGGAAACGTATTTTGGTCCATGCTTGCTCCTTTTGGCCCTTGGCAGATTAGCTTTTCTGCCAAGATTTCCGGTCCCGCCACTGGGAGGCAGGAGCAGTGCCCGGTGTGACCAAGGGTAAAGTAGTAAGTGTTAGTAAAAGATATAAGAAAAATAAAGAAAGGTAACTTTTCTTTCTTGCTCTGTACAAGTACTTTTGTAACAGTAGCTGATTTTAAATAAATAAATTTTTTAAAGGCAGGAACTTAATATAACTCTAAATCGCTTTTGGATAATCACACTTTAATCACAGAGAAAACGCTCGATCACAATCGCTTGGCACCCGGGGCCACTATCCATTTTGTGTCATCCACAGTTCAATATTATTTATTGATATTTGTAAGTGCCTCTCGATATAATTCATATTCTGAGAATGACAGGATACGGTAAGATCATCAGATTAGAGATATGAGTCGACAGTATTTGGAATTCTGTTTGTAATATTGTTGATTCGTATTTTAAATAAAGTGGCACTGATATCAGAGCCTTGTGGGATTACTTCTTCTTGTATGTATGTTTGTGACAGAGCCTGATGGTATCGGACTTGGAAAGACCTGTGCCGAAGGAAGTTTTGAATAAAAGATGGTAAATGGCCTCTCATATCAATAGAATGGAGATCCTTAGGATTCCATAACTTTATGTGGTGTCTAAAGCTTTTTCCAAAGTGTTTGATTATAGGGCAAAAGATAGGTAGCTTTGAAATTTAGTTTGGATTTCTCAGCTTCGGCTTTAAGCTTTTGGAATGATGGCTGATACGCAATTCAGGCGGACAACTCAGAGAATGCAGTTCCTAAGGCGTTTGCAATCTCTGTATGAGTACAGATCTCCTTCCCATTCCAGTTAAAAATAGCCGAAGGTGATTTAAGATATTTGCCATTTAATTGCCTTATTTTTTTTCCAAATTATTCTGGATTCAGTACCTTTGTTAATGGTTGAAGCGAATTTTATTCAAGAGTCTTTTATGGCTTTTCGGTAGATGTATCGTGCTTTGGCTCTAAGTGTTTTATAATTAATAAGGTTGACAGTGGTGGGGTATTTGTGGAATTGGTTCCATGCTGCATTTTTTTCTCTTTTAACCTTGTAACAGTCTTTGTTACTATTTGAGACTGCGAGATGGTGGTTGTTGCAGCTCTGAGTATCTGTGCTGTTATATGCTTGTGAAGCTATCGATAGGAGAAGACCCAATGATGTGATCATCAAAAGAGACATGATTTTTATATTTTGCCTATTCTGCTTTGGAAAATTTCCATTTCATTTGGGTTTCAGTTGTTTTGGAATGGGTGGTTTGAATTCGGTATATTACAGGACAGTGGTAGCTGTTGAGGGTGTTGTCATGTATTGTCCACTCGACACTTGGGAAGAGTTAGAAAACAGGCCTTGCGCGTCGGGTTGCATATCATCCAAGTTTCTTGCGACGACCGACTAACTGGTTAAAATAAATTTATTAAAATAAATAAATGATATATACATAAGATAAAACAGAGATAAAATAATATAAAAGTGTTAAAATATTAGCGTTAAAATACATAGAAGCTTTCGAGACGAAGTGCCTCTTCATCAGCTAGTCGGTGAATGGTGTACTTCAGTATATATTGATGGTTACAATAGCAAAAGTCAGCTGGAGATCATGTATCACGAGTCTGGTGTCGGTAGAACAGAATTACGTACACGTGATGACCGTCAGCGCTCATCGCACTGCAATACAGTACATTCTATAATAGGGCGTAAGTGCATTCCCCTCATGCGATTCATAGTACTATTATTGGTGGCTATGTGTAGTGCTTCAAACCATGAGCGCTGACGGTAATCACGTGAATAGTCGACGATTTCAATGTCCCGTCGGGGATGAAGATCGTGCTGCTCAACCCAATAATGCTCGGCGAATGCGGAGCCCAGCAGAACTCCTTTTTGCTGTGTATAGGTACGGAATACGACACGATGATTACAACGTGCTTGAAAGATTCTCTAGTACAAAAATTGCAGTATAAACGTCGGTTGATTTTTGATTTGATTTGGTAGTTGTTGGCGCATCGGCTTCTGTGGCCATATTGCACCTCCCAAGGTTTTTGCAGTACTTTGATCCAAGCCCGAGGCGGGAATCGAACCCGCGACCTTTGGGTTGCCGGGCAGACACTTTACCCACTCGGCTAGCCCGGTCGGCTAAACGTCGGTAGATAGACTGAAAGCCCCAAGTCACGTAAGAAACCTTATTTCCAAATGGTTTCAAAGCCCTTTTCGATGTCCAAGCACAGGACTGCTATGCGTTCATTTCTTTAAAAAAGCTTTAAGGATTTTAGATTCTGGTTTTACTATGAGTTATAGCGTTGATCTACCTTTCCTAAAACCATGCTGATCTAGGTTAAGCAGTTTTTGTTATCTAAAAACCATATTAAGCGACCCTATATTATTTTTTGTAAATTTTTGGATGGGCAACTGATATGAGCTATTGGGCAGTAGTTAAATGGATTTGAATGGACCTTTGCTCGTTTTAGAAAATCCAGTATTATAGTGTCTCCAACTTGTAGATTGGGTTTCTTCCAAAAATATTTTATTATAAAAAGTTAGTGGAGCGAGCAAGGTTTCTTCACTAAACTGCTGGATCATATGATAGCAGATCCCGTCTGGACCTACCGCACTTGGTTTTGTTATTGTAGTGCTCTATGCAACTCAGTTTAAGTGAGACGTTTTTTATATATTTTCTGAGTAGTGTAGAAATTTATTATAAGATAGCCTTTGTCAGATATTATAAGATAGCCTTTGTTATTGATATTTTAGCGGAACTTCATAACTTTCGTTCGGTAGCTTAAATTTAATTTAACTTGTAGCTAAAGCTTTTTTTTAACAGTTTAACTTCTGTAATACTTTGTTAATATAAATTATGTAATATATTGGAAATTTAAATTCTGTAATCTTTCTAAAGTTCATTTTTTACCTAAATAATGATTGTTACAAGATCAACTTACAATACAAGGTCCAGAGACATCGTCAGCCAGACGGAAATAGCTGCAGACATCTCCCGTGTGGGTCACCAGTTCGTCGATTATATAACCTGTGGCATGTATTCTAGGACAGTTCCAGTAGGCAAACCTAACTATTTTCTTTGCACTCGATATAAGCAGTGTACCGATCTAAAATTAGAACTTGGTACATTACAAGAAGAATTTGAGTCACTGAAGAAACGGGTGCTTGACCTAAATTGAAATAACTGGGAAATCGTCAGGAACTCAAGTATCTTGCGAACTGACAAGTGATGCACCACAGATTGGGGTCCGAGAAAGAATAGCGGAGACGGTTTTCTCGTGTGGGGCGGAATAATGATCAACGGTAGCACCCCCTCTTCATGTTTTTGATAGGGGAACTGTAACTACGCAAAGGTGCCGAAAACAGATCTTCGAACCCTATGTGCGAATATTTAGGAGTGCAGTTTGCCCAGATTTTCTTTTCATGTACGACAACGCTATGCACATAGAGCTCAAGTGGAGGAATATCTTGAAACTGAAGATATCCAACGGCTGCTATGGCCAGCACGATCACCAGACTTAAATCCATCGAACACGTGTGGGACGCACTTGGGCATCGCATTGCACACTGATAGCCAACTCCTCGGTCATTTGGTGAGTAAAGGTCTGGGCTTGTGGAAGAATAGATTTGTTGTCACAGAAACTTATAGAGAGTCTTATATCGAGCATGGTTCATCGCTATCAGGAATGTTTAGGCATTGGAAGGGGATCATACGCCGTACTGTAACTGATATCATGTGACCATATTTCGAGCATCTTGTATCGACTTCTGTAATATGACCTTTTTTTGGTAATTCTTATAAAATCCCTATAAATGTTCCTTATACCTGTCCGAAGTATTTCGCTGTCTGCTCATTTCATCGTTATTCTACGTTACACCACTACACCAAATTTTGTCCCGCTTCATCGCAAGCGGCACAAGTTACAGCACATTTTCTACGCGTTTTGTTAATTTTTGTCGAGCAGTGTATTTTGACACAGTTACTCATGAACTGGACATAGGAAACAATTCCGATATAGTTTATTTGGATTTTAATAAGGCATTTCACTCAGTCCCTCATGAGAGAATTTTTTGTGGCTGAGTTAGTCGGCATCACGTGAGGACAGCATGGTTTTTACTCTTATAAACTCGGGTTTTTCGTCCAACAAACAGAAATCGACAACAAAACTCACGCAATTTATAAACAGTATATATGGAGCAAGATGGCTTTAGTCGCTAATGCTCATAAAACCCTATTACAACACATGACATCCTATTACAGCAGTGGATTTCCTCAAGGATCGGTTCTTGGACCACTGTTGTTTCTCATTTTCATAAATGACGTGGACGAAGGGATCGAAGGCGTGATGTCAAAATTTGCAGAGAGGTAAAGATTGGTGGAGTTGTTAATGATCAGTGCTAAGTAACGCTCCTGAAAGATTTCTTGAATATGCTTCAGGAATGGTCAGAAAAGTGGCAAAATGCAAGGTCTTACACTTGGAGAACAGTAACTGCAAAATTAGTTATACATATGGGAGGAATGAACTAAAAAAAATAGAGGAAGAAAGGGATCTGGGAATTATGATACGGGCAAACATAAAGTTTTCTGAACAGCGTAAACAGCCAGCCAGGAAAGCCCATGGTGTTCTATCGATGATTTCTCGAACGTTATCCTGTAGAGAAAGAGAGGTCATAATCCCAGTGTATAAGGCAATTGTAAGATCACATTCGGAACGCTGTGTTCAAGTATGGAAATTCATCAGAAAAAAAAAAGTTGAGTTCAAAGGGTCCAAAGACGGGCAACTCGCATGGTGACCGTACGAGGAAAGACTCCGTTTATATGGGCTACAGAGCTTGGCAACCAGGCACCTCAGAGGTGACCTGATTGAGGTTTATAAGACTCTCAGAGGGGGATTAGTAATAGTAATGAAGGCGGAATTTTCACTGTTATAAAGAATTCCAGACTAGAGCCCATGAATTTAAATTACAGGGGGAAGAAGATTTGATTGGATTGTGGGAAGTTTTCTTTTAGCCAGCAAGTCTTTGATTATTGGAATAAGTTGTCTCCACATGTTGCTGAGGCTGACAGTTTGAAGAAATTCAAAGGTCTACTACCTGAATTACCTGCAGGAGGAGGGAATTTCATACTTTTTTTTTTTTTGTGCCAGCGCATCAAAAGCGTGTAGCTTCCTTGCACTATTTGGCGAATACTAAGGAGGTGTTTGGCCATATCAGACTTCCGTTTGTAAGGATGTGACAACATATGATTTTTGAATTACAGCCGCAATAAACGTAAGCTTTGTATAACAGGAGTGTGGTTTTCTGCTTCTTGCTGGGTGACCTTGTGCTCCACCTTATATTTCTGTATCTGCTCTTCTCTCTTTTCCATATTTGATAGTCTTTGGAGAAGACTGGATGGTTCTGCCTGCAATTTGGTCATCGTAGGAGTTTTTGTTTGCATTCACTGTGTGAGTGCTATTTGGATAAACAAGAGGCACATACAGCTACAATTTGCAAGATGTGGTTTTATAAGACAAATAAAATAACTGCTTTCACTGTGCTTGGTAGAGTTGGCGCACTGAATGTAAGAATTACGTTCCAGTTCGAACAAATACACCATCACTTTTAATCGAAATTCTTCTGGCCTGGATTACTTTTGGTCTTTTAATTCTTGTTCTTCTTCTTCTTCTGCGCTATTTATTGGGTCCCATTGCGTTATACACCTTTCGAATAATTGAAAGTCGGTGTGGAGTGACTTTGATTGGGATTTCCCCAAATGATGTAGCTCCAAGCAACAGTTCTGGTTGCCTGTAATGGGAAGTTTCAACTAGCAGATCTCCTGACTTCAATCTGCGAACCATTATAGGTGTTCTTACTACAGCGTACAGACTCCTTTGTATAACAAAGGGGCGAGAGTTTACTGATCTGGCTGAGTTAGTCGGACTCAACTAGGGTAGACGTTTTTTTATCCGGAAACTCGGGTTTTCATCCATTTATCCTTAACAATCCACTAATTTATCGCACTTACGTTTTCCATGAGTATTAAAATGTACATTTATTCCATGACACAGATTACATTAAGTTAATGAAGATTACCAATTAAATAGCCATGAAGAACAACGAGGTTCAAGGAGACACGATAGATAAATAATGTAATTATTCCGAAGGTATCGAATTGCACAACAAATATTGCATTTTGGAATTAAATGTATTCAATTTGGCTAAGCAAGATGACACATTTGTGTTTCTCCTTGAAAAACCGTTTACATACTTATTGAGAGATAATAACATAAATAACATAAAAGAGAATTGCGGTGTAAAGAATATTTTCGATGCGTATTTGTCATAAAATTTACCACTGCTATGTAGGCAGTACCAACAAGTACAAGATGATTTGCAATTCTGGAAGTGATTCATCACCCCTACCCCTTATCTGTAGTCCTGCCTCGAAGGAGCCGATTTCCACACAGACTTAACTGCAATCCTAGTATTTCGGCAAGTCACGAGTGTTATTTTCACATCTAGTTGACATCGCATCTTATAAATGCTGTTGATGCTGTTGGTTCGACGTAAAATCTGATCATTAAGAAGAGAAGAAAGAATAAGAAAGGTAGCAAGCATCCAGTAAGTAAACACGTTTATTATTATTACTGTTAATGTTGCTATGCCATCAATCTTGTATGAAATGAAATTTGTGATTTAGAAGAACGTTAGGTTGGTGAACAGACTATTATAGAATCGAAATATACTGAAATCGCTGGAGCATAATATTTCTCACTTAATTTCGAAAATCCACGTACGTTTTAAGCAGTTGTCCTCAAAATGCATAGAGTTCAATTCTCCCAACTTATAAAATGGTTCTTATCTGAAGAATATTTTACTGGTAATCTTCTTCACAGCCGACTAGAGTAAATGCTGCGATGTAAAACTGGTAATTCTATCAGAAGTTAAAAAAAAAAAGTGTACTCATTTTCAAATGAAAAACAACAACGTCAACTGAGATATTCTAAATTTCTAGATCTCAACAGCAGCTTTTAGATTTCAAGTCGAACTCAAATTAGATGGTGTTAATTTAGAGATTTAAATTTTAGATTGTTTGGATTGGTTTGATTTGAATTGGTTTTAGACAATTGAGGCCATGAGACATTATATTCCAGGATTGGTTATTTGTGTTACAGGATGCAAAACCAGTCTCCGGGAGGGAAACGCTGTTGTTGTTGTTGTGGTGGTGTTTTCTGGCGCAAGGGCAACTTAGGCCATATTGCGCCTCCCAAATCAATTGACTTTACATATAGGAACTGCTTGTACAGTAGTTAGAAACGGTCATACATTTGAATTTGTTTTAAATAGAAAAAGAATTCAGAGAGATTTGCTTCTTTACCTATGATGCTATTGAGAGACAGAGGTTGTAGATCTGAAATGAAACTAAAAGCCATTCGTTGGGCGTTGTTAAACAAGATACATTTCTTGGAATACCACTGTGGCCAGGGATCCAAGAAAAGATAACAGTTTGTTGATGCTCATGAAGCTGTATCAGCTTATGTCTTATGATTTTTAATAAAGGATTGTTAGGTGAAGAAGTGCCTTTCAAAGGTAGAAGAGCACTTTGTGAATCCGTATATATTATACTTTTATTTATTGACAGCAGTGAGATATTTTTCAGAGCAAGCTTAATGGCATGAAGCTCAGCGGTATAACTGCTACATTCGGCTGGAAGTGAAAACGAGACAGTTGAATTAGGGAAGACAGCAGCTGCACCCACTTGATTGTCAGACTTTGGACCATCAGTATAGATCTTGGTGAATTTGGGGTACTTTTGTGTATGAGCATAATGTAGTTGTTGTATGTTAACATTTGCTATGGAACCTTTACTCTATTGCTCAAAGTATTCATTAGAAGAAAGTGTGAAGGTAGTCCATGGTGGATCTGGATCTTTTGATTCTCTGAGGATATTATCAAATTGTATGTTCCAGCTTTCTGCTAGAATCTTCAGTCTGATACCAGCAGGCCGAATTGTTCTGGGTTTATTTGTATAGTGGGTTTTCCACTGAGGATCATGCAGAAGTGGCCAAACAGGATGAGTAGGCAGGCTTTTAATTTTAGCTGAGTAATTCATCAGCAACATCTTTCTTCTGATGCTAAGTGGAGGTTCATGAGCCTCAACATAAAGACATTGGCCTGGTGATGTTCTGTATGTACCTAGGGCTATCCTAAGAGAGAAATGTTGGATGGGCGCAAGGCGGGCTAAGGTGCTTTCCCTAGCTGAGCCATAAACAGGTGCTCCATAGTCTAGCTGAAATCTAATTAGGCACTTATATAAGTGGAGCAGGGTATAACGATCTGCACCCCAAGATATACTGGAGATGACCCGGAGTATATTAATTTTCTTTGCGCAAGCGGTTCTTAGATATTTTATGTGTTCCTGGAAGTTTAATTTCTTTTCAAAAATTAGCCCTAGAAGAGAATACTGTTTACGATTGGTAGAGGGTGATTGGCCAAGTGCAACTCAGGTTCAGGATGCATTCTCTGCTTTGTGCAGAAATGTATGGCTGTAGATTTGACCTTGACAGTCTGTATCCATTTTGTGCCATCCATGATTCAATGTTGTTTATGGATATTTGTAGATGCCTCTCGATATAACTCATATTCTGGATATGGTAAGGTCATCTGCATAGCGATATGAGTCAATGATGTTTGGAATGCGGTTTGTGATATTGTTTATTCGTAGTGAGAACAGAGTGCCACTAAGAACAGAGCCCTGTGGTACTCCTTCTTCTTGTATATATGTTTTGAGATAAAACCTGTCGGTACTTAACTTGGAAAGATCTGTGTCGAAGGAAGCTTTGAATAAAATATGGTAAAATGCCCTCTCATATAAATAGAATGGAGATATCTTAGAATGCCGTATCGCCATATGGTATCAAAAGGCCTTCTCTATATCAAGGCATATCATGACGAGATGTTGATTTCTGATGAATGAGTTCCTTATGGTTGTTTCAGCTTTTGTCCTGAGGTCTAGGGAAGATCTATTCTTTCGAAAATCATACTGATTATGTTTCGGGATTCAAGATACCAGGTGAGACGACGGGGAACTATTTTTTTCCAAAGTCTTACTCAAGCAGCTGGTTAGAGAGATTGGTCTATAATTGTGTGGAATCGAATGATCTTTTCCAGGTTTCGGTATAGCTATTATATAAGAATGTTGCCAGGAAGTGGGGAATATATGTTCTGAGAATATCCAATTGTAAAGTTTAAGCAATGAAGATAGTGATTTCTGACTGAGATGTTAAAGCATTATATAGTATATTCCGTCAGGGCCAGGAGCACTGTTTCTTGAGGGATATATAGATTCTTTCAGTTCAGATATTGTTAATGGTTGGTTATAGGGTAAATGGCATGTAGCTTTGAAGTTCAGCTTCTTTTTCTCAGTTTCGGCTTTAATTTTTTGGAAAGACTGGTGATATGCGCTTGAGGCAGACAATTCACAGAACACAGTTCCTAAGACATTGGCAATTCCTCCAGGAGAGGAGATCTCCTTCCCATTCCAGTTAATAATGGGATAAGGTGATAGATGATGTTTTATTGAAATTTATGGTAACCATCTATCATAAAATATGATGATATTTTATGATGATATTTTATGATAGATGGTAATTGAGAAATAAGGTTTTCCAGATCCTGAAATGTGCATGGATGGTTTGGCAGAAGATATAATGAAACCACTGTCAATATGATACCGATAACTATACGTGTAGCAACAGCTTCTAATGGTGTTTTCAAAGGAATGCGCCTGGAGTGGACTCGTGATTCCACAAGTACAGCTACTCCTCCATGAGGGCTGTTAGTTTCAGATCGATATTTTCTTAAGATGGTATAATTTTTGACTGAAACCGAGATTTTTGTTGTTAAATTCGTTTCTTGTAGGCACATGGCAGCAGGTTTTAAATGGTGAATTAATTCATAGATATCGTCAATATTGTTGCGAAAACCACTGTATGATTTGTTCCATTATTTAGTTTTGTGGGTGGAAGTTGAGTCTGTCTGTTTTTTGTGGGTGGCTTGTTTACATCTTTCGAGTTTTGATTTTTCTTTTCTTGAAAAATTAGGGCGGTCTGAGTCATTGCTTTCTTCCATATCTCCATCTGCATGTATTTCAAGCAGATCTTGGTTGGTTATGTCATTTGTGTCCATGCTTGATAGATGAGATTGCTTCGCCTCAACAGGATCTGATTTCTGCAAATTATCCAGGGCTTGACAACGGGGAAGTCTCTGGGATGGAACTGTTAGTGGTGTATTATTTCATTGGTCTACTACGTTTGGTGGAGATTAGAGTTGGATGCTCGACCGAGAGGACTGATCGAGCCGATCAATGTGTCTGGAGAAATGGTCACTTCCGTCTGACATGCTACTGATTGGTGACTGTGAGTAGCAGAAGCATAGGTGTGTTTTGGCATACTTAATTTTACTTGTTTTCTTGCCTCTTGATAGGAAACCTTATTTTCAATTTTATATTTTTGTATTTTTCCCCAACTTCCAGAGGTCGCAGTCTTTGGAATATACCAGATGGTTGCCTTTACAATTTGGACATTGTGGAGTTGGTGCCTTACATTCTGTTTGTGTATGAGTTTTACACCCATAGTTTGCACAACTTGCATCTCCACGGCATGCTCTCTGGGAATGGGCAAATTTCTGGCATTTAAAACATCTTAGAGGGTTCGGGATATAGGGCCGAACGCGACAGTTTAAATATCCTGCTTTGACTGAAGGTGGTAGGTTTGGAGAACTGAAAGTTAAAATTATATTCCACGTAGGGACTAAACTGCCATCTTTTCGGATCATGATCCTTTTTGCTTGAGTGACGTTTTGTTCTTTAAGTTCTTGAACTATTTCCTCTTCGGGGACGTTCAATAAATCCCATTCAGTGATCACTCCCTTTGAAGAATTGAGGATGGTATGTGGTGTGATTTGAACTGGGATTCCACTCAAGGATGTCAGACGTAGTAGTAGTCCAGAGTGTCTAGAATTGGTGGTCTATATTAACAAATCTCCGGATTGAAGACGTTTCACCATTTTTGGTAAACCTGCAGCATGTTCGAGGCATCTCTGAATGATGAAAGGGGAGAGCTTGCCGACAGGTTGCGTTGACAGATAATGTATAATAGGAATGCTGGTAATTCCTGTCGGCCAGTGTCTTTGTTCATTCTCTTTGAGATAGAGAAGTCATGGTCAGTATCGTGATTGTCAATTTGTTGAGAGCTCTTTGGCTTTAAACGTGGAAATTCATTTGTTTTCATCTCTGCTCCTTTTAGCCCTGAGAGTTGGTTTTTCCCACAGGTTACCGGCCCCGCTACGTGGAGGCAGGAGCGGTGCCACCAGTGACCAAGTGGTTGTTTAAATTAGTAGAGTTTATTAATAATAATTATAAAAACTAAGAAAAGAAAGGTGGATTTCCTTTCTTAGTTCTTACTTTTGATCTCTAAAGCGCAGAACCACTTCAAGTAAACAAAAGAATAAGCACGCTAGAAAGAAACAAAACTATGTCACTTTAGAGAGCACTCTGTTATCACAGTAAGAAAATCGCTTGTCACTATCGCTTGGCACTCGGGGCCGAGGGAAATGCAAGCAGCCCTCTCCTCAGACCGACTAATTGAGCCACGGTTTGGAAAAGGGCTTAAAGGTTCTTCCCATTGAAACGTAACTCCAACGTAGACCTTTTCACTAGGTGTGGAAGAGCAGCAATCATACCCACTTGTTAGCGGTGAGGGAGTCTTCAACTGCAACATACTCCTAATTTAAAAAAAATTAGAAACATCAAGGATAGGGTAATAATTTATGCTTTATTTTGTAGTATCAGTTTTTAAGTACGCCATAACACTCCTCGGTGTTTTCCCATCCTATCCTTAATAAGAAGTTGGCTGATTCCAGAAGTCCTTGGAGGCCACACACCTGTACAAATTCGCTTTCAGAAATAAATTATACCGATAACGGTTTGGTTTGGTTTGGCTTGCAGTTTATTGGCTCATCAGCAACACAGGCTATAATGAGCCAACGACAGTAAATGAATAGAAAATAGTTATGATTTGGGAAAGATAAAACATCGATAAAATGTTACGATGACCAATGAGGTTGGTCACTGTGTCAAAAAACAGTTAAAAACTAGATAAACGTAGAAAAACGTCAAAAAAGGTATAAATAATATATAAGTACAAAAATCATGAACTTGACCATCTTATTCAGGGTGCGGACATTGTCAGATTTGTGAAGAGCCAGAGCCTGGCTGAGACATGTTATGAAAACGGATGACAGCAGAACAACTAAGAGGATAATGAAATGGAAACCTACCGGTAGGAAGGCAAGTGAACTATTTTCATCCATCCATCCATCTTTTCTACGTCATCCATCCATAGAAAAGATGGATGGATGACGTAGAAGAGGACTTAAAGATCATAGGAATAAGAAGTTGGAGAAGTTTGACTTCCGGGAGGGGCTTACTGGTGGGACATCGTTGAGAAGGCTAAGACGCACCCTGGGTTATAACGCCAGAAGAAGAAGTACAAAAACTATATTCGATAAAAGATATACTTAAATACAACTAAATAAGTTAAATAACCTTAAATAGTTAAAAACAGCTGACACGTGATTATTATCAGAAAGTATCTGACGGAATGTACAGGGCTCAATCAGACGATTTAAAGCAGTAAAAGATATACACCTTTCATGCCTAAATATTCGATTAAAATATATCTAATGGTTAAAATAGTGTTGCAGTACTCACATATAGGAGGGTCATCAGCCCTCGGCAAAAAAAGGATGCGTGAGATCACTGTATCCTATGTGGAGGCGAGCTAGAACAACTTCCTCTCTATGGCTACTGAGAAGACTAGACTGCCATATTTGAATTAGAAGTTTAATTTGATAAAACTTGCTTGTTACGGTTTGTGGACTGTTCGTACCATGATTGATGCCAGTGAGAGTTATAGGGGACTAGCGGACTGGGATTGCTCTGAGATTGTACTGATCTGGTTACAGCATCTGCCAGATCATTACCACTGATCCCAATGTGGCCCGGAATTCAGCAGAAAAGGGTCTAGATTCACAAAGAAAATAAAACTTCAGCTGAACCCTGGACAGGTGGAGATGAGGATTATATGGCATCATTGATAAGGCCTGTAATGTGTTTAAAGTATCTGAATAAACCATACACCTCATTATAAACCATACACTTTTTGAATAATAAATCATTATTCAAAGATAAATCATATTGGAAAGTCTCAATCAGGAATCGAGATGTTAATTAGTTTCGTTTAAAAATGGAAGAATTACTCTCCATAACGAAGAGTATCAGCACCGAAGTGTTCTGCAAGACACCATAGAGGTAATCCTTCCATTTTTAAATTAATTTACTTATAACGGAGAACTTATTGAGCCTTTGCTACTCTGCTATCCATTAATTAGATATTAACTAGAACATAATGAGCTAATTTTTGCATATGAAATTAAGTAATTGATGCTTAGTGTAAATGAAATAGTTTCGTGTGTGATTTTATTATTTCACGTATAAGTGATCAAATCCAAACATAAGCGTTTTTCTAAATATTGCGTGATTCGTTTGAGAGAAAATTTGAACGAAGTGGTATAAATGAGAAATATAAATTTAAAAAAAGCATAACGAATAAAATAATAAAAAAACTGTCGCAAGAAGGAAATTTATCGATTAAATAAACTAACCACCGAAAACTGTAACCTTATTTTTGACCGTTATATTATTCATATCTTTAATTTGAAAGATATTTAAGAATGTGATAAATGTTAGGAGTTAGTACAATGGCTATTAGCGTTAGCACAAATACAGCGCAGTATTTTAAATCGAGAGGTAGGCCGAGTTAAGTCAACCTGAACTGTTTCGTTTTCACTAATCATGATAATTTATCAGCCTTAGTTAAATCTCAAGAGGTTTTTGCTCAGAGATGCATTGTACACGTGCATTTAGAGTGGTAATAAGCTATTCTCGACAAAGTACACCCCAGCAGCACTAGAGCTGGAGACTGCTGACTAAAACATTTAGCCAGTTGATAAAATGTGTTAACTTATCAACCATAATGTGGGCAATATGAGAGTCTGTCAACACAGACGTTTCGACTTGGTCAAGAAATACAGTACATCTGTTCTCAGATCATGCCTGCCTATAAACAGGTCAGTCTTATCATCTATATCAGTATTATTATTTTGCTATTCAACTGTGCTTTTATAAGGTTCTGTTTGCATTCCTGCACGGCCACATACATCAGAGGAATCTATAATTGCAGATTTGAAAAAGGAAATATTATCATTAACTACGACAAAAAACTCAAATGCTTGTACAAAGTACTTTTGCAATCACCACTCAGCTACGTCAAGCCAGTAGAAGTATACTTTTGTAATTCGAGCAGAGTGATATTTGGCAGGGATATGATTTCTGTTTCATCTTCTTATCCTCTGTTCAACAGAGGATAAGGAAATGAGCTATTAGGGCGCTAATGAGCCAAATTACGCAACATTCTTCATTCTAGGACAAAGATAGCGAACTGGACACTGGAAACATGCAAAAAAAAAATAAAATTCTTATCTATTTTTCCTCTCTTACTTTTTAAATACATAAATGAACTCCATATCGTGTTAATAATTTTTATATTCGCAACGAGCAGAAACTTGGCAAGTCAAGCTGAGCAATATGTAAGCAGTGATAATCAAATTACAGAAGGCTGTTTATTAGAATAACTTAAAGAGTCCTGGTGTTGTCGGCATATGCTTATTAATTTTGAGAGAGAGAATGCAAGGGACTACACTGAACCATTAAGGTTAATTAAGAGCATCATTGGACTCAGGGGAAGTTCTTTTAGTTGGATAAGTGCCATCTTATCGTCAATTCAAAGGAACGTTTATTGACTTTTTTTTTCATGCCACGATCGAGCTAGACAGTCACGGGTGGGAGTAGCGTAGTTTTTTGCTCCCGGAAATTCGAATTTTTTATCCGAAAAACGGGGAAGCCAACCAACCAAAGAACTCGTGCAATTTAGTGATATAATTCACAACCGGTGTATGAGCGTATTTGCTCCTTGATATGGTAAAATTTTAAATGTTTATCGATAATTCATAAAGGCGTTTCGATGAGAGAAGTGACTGCATACCAGAAGCTTAATTGCAATGGTAGGGAAAATCCTGGAAGCGATGATCGAACATGCAATACAGGAGTCATCTCGATATAAAGGGTATTCTGAAGGAAACGCACCATAGTTTTTATAAAGAGAGAATCTTGTTTAGCTAATCTGGTTAGCCATTTTGACAGAATTATTCATGAATTGAATGTATGAAATAATTCTGAAATAATTTAGTTGAATTTTAGCAAATATTACTCTATAAATCATAACGTGCTAGTATCAGTGGTAAGATTCCTTGATAGATCACAGGATATCTACAGGACAGGAGGTGGATGTTGTAATTAATAGTTATTTTTTAGATTGGGCTATGATACGACAAATTTTTCGTTGAATTCCATCAATAGGATGCGAATATTTGCTAGCATAATCGACATCGATTATTTGTCAACTTCTTTTCTTGTGTATAAAAATTTCAAATGAAATACGATCTGTTCCTTAATTATAATCATTATAACTGTTAATTTATCTATATAAAGGTTACTAATGTAATAAAATGCCAAAGATGTGAAATTTTATTTTATCTTTTCTTCCAGATAGGAATAGCTAAAAATAACGAATTCCTGACCAATTGAGAATTCCAATTGAATCCATCGCAATGCGAACGATATTTGCTCTTTGCGTAAGTAGCAGATTACTCATTATTTTATTAACTGTTGATATTATTTTGTCATAAATCAAATACAAAAAGTCCCCTGAAATTAAATAAACTTAGTAAACTACGAATTACATGTATAATGTCTAAATTATAGTTATTCCAATACTTCTGTTGAAATTGCGTATTCATTCTAATTATTAGCAATATTTCTACTTTTATTATAATCGGTGAAATTATTCATAAGCCATTCAAGGTTATCTGAACTTTACTTCGGTTTCCTATAAATTTTAGGAGAGAAAATTAAAGAAAGTAATTCTTAAATAAAAAGTACGACTGTGGCAAGTGATTTTTTAGATTTAAACACAGCCCTTATCCGAATTTCAACTTGGTTTCTAAAGTGATCAATTCAGAGACAAGTGAAAGAGAGGGTTTTTTGCACAAGGGCCTCCTGGGCATTGTGTGTCTTGCCAATGATGTATTATTTATAGACTTATGCTTCACTGAAAGCTTCAAGCAGAGGTTTGCAACTTTTCGCTAACTATGAGCTTCGCTTAAAATTGAAAATATCTGGCGAGCCACTTTAACAGCAAACCACTTTAACAGCAAATAATGCTAGAGGCATGAAATTTGGAGTGGGAATAGTAGCAGCACTAGTGATGTCACAACCGTGCGTAAATACAAGATGAACTCAATCAATGTTTCTTGATCTGTCTCGGGTAGCGTTTGCATGCGTTTTATTCCGAAAACTGGGGTTTTTCATCCAGCGAACAGGCAACACCGAGAATATAATACACGGGATTCGCGTACGAATTAAAACTGTCATCTTAGGGCTACCAGAGAATTACTTCATCTACCTGAACAAAAAACTCGAGTTTTCAGGAAACCTTGCTATTCTACAATAAATATTTCAACGCAGTAGTTGAAAACAAATGAAAATCGTATCCTTCAAGGCGTTCGATTAATGGGAATCAATCTGCTTCCGCTGAAAACTGAGGCCAAGTGCTACGGCTTGAGCTTTTATAATAATAACTTGAAAGGCACAAAACGGCTGTTGTGCCAAACCTCAACAACAATTTATCTAGCTATACAAAGTGCTTGCCTAAGTTTCTTAAATTGTATGTCATCTCCTGAACAGGTAATTAAATTGGATAATCACTTGTACATTAAAATTTCAAGCAAAATTTAAAATTTCTTGCGAATATACTAGTTTCTCATCAGCTGACTAATGGTCTCTATAAGTGAACGTAGGCCAAACTGTAAATAATGTTTTCTTTAATTGAAGTGTTTGGCTCTGTACTTAGACGAAATACAACAGATAAAGACCTGTATACGCTTCTTGAAAGGCTACGAATTCCCAAAGATATTACTTAGGTTGGATGGTTCTTAAACTCTTGTGAACCTAAGAATCCACTTTTACTTGAATTTTTTTTCTGCAGACCAAAGCTTAACAAAATTGTTTATATGCTTTAAATTCTTTCAATTTTTAAATATTTATAAGCAATTTAGAACACTGTTCCCCCACCGCAGTTCCAGAAATATTGAACCTTCAGGCAATTTCCTTTTAGCAATATATGCAAAACTCATGATAGAGCACTTCTAGTAATATGATTTTGATGCGTTCTCATCAACCTTGCTCATGGCTACGTACAAAACTGATGCTTTTGCCCTAAATTTAATTTGTCTTCCTCTGGAGTAGGTTGAATATGGACAAATACAAATGAATGAAGATTATTGGCATTAGGTCTCCCGGGCTTGTGCTTGTCTATGAGTTATATTTGACTAGTTCTTCACTATTATAGATCAGAAGCGATTATATTAGATATAAGAGCCTTCGTGGGTAACACAGTTGATATAATCGCCATCCTCCCCAAACCGGGAGTTCGAATTCCGTTAATGACGCGAGGAATTTTCATGGGTCTTTTTCACAACGTGGCTGAGTTAGCCGGTCTCAGGCGGAGAGTGCCAGAAACTTTGGGTTTTTTCGTCCAGCAAATAACAAATCAACAACAGAACACACGCAATTTAGACATATTATACGCGGCTCAATACGGCCTAAACTGTTGATGTGTCTAAAACCTTATAACAACAACAACAACAACAACTAACCAACTAACCAAAGGGTACAGGCCTGGATAAATTCAAATTAAATCATTAACAACAGAAGTAATGGCGTCAACCTGACACCAACATAATCAAAGAACAACAATTATATTTGGCTATTTCACATTCTTTTAATATTTTTAAATTCTTATATAACTAGCTTAATTTATTTTATATTAATAGGTGGCTCTCCTCTCATTTGCTTTCCTTCAAGCCGATGACAGTGCAGAAGGAGAAATGTGCGACTGCTCCTCAATGCAGTGCGCTTCGCCTGATGCTGTTCAAGCAGTATGCAAACAAGAGAATGGCACAATCGAAAAAGGAGGAGACTGCAAATGTTGTGACATTTGTATAATCAAAGATTTGGGTAAATATCTTTCAGTATTCTGAAACAGAAAGCTTTTCATATAAAAAGTTACTTATTTGTTATGCCGAACCATCTTATAACTTGATGCTCTTTGTTGTTGTTGTTGTTGTTGTTGTTGTCGTTGTTATGAAATTTAACGAACATAAGCTGCTAGGGCCATATTGTGTCTTTCTAATGGTTAATAAGAAATACTAACTTTATTGTAATATCTGTTATATTTCATGGCATATTCTTATGTTATTTAGGAAGGCAAACAGTTCTGTTTTATTAGGGTCATCTCCAAGAATCTGCAATGATGTTAGTGAAGACTGTGCATTAGCACATGATTTAAAGCTTTTTGAGCGGATACTGAGAAGATGAGGACAGTCCATTAATAAATGACGAATAGTCAGTTGACATGACATGATGTGCATTGAGGAGTGCTGTCATTCGTTAATAGATAGAGGTGTGTGAGTAGGGTATGCCCAATTCGTAGCCTTCCCGGAATTACTTCTTCTCGTCTTCTTTTCCGAAAGCTGGAGAGCCACAGCTTCGGATCTGGTTTTATTCGGTAAAGTTGGTTCCCTGGATAACCTCTCCAGTTTGTTGACCAACTATTGTAACATGCTTTACAGATGATTGATTTGAAATCGGTATATGGAACTTGAAAAGTCTTTAAAATAGAGGTATCTGGTTGTTTGGCTGCAAGATCTATTTTTTCATTTCATGCAATCCCACAATGCCCTGGGATCCAACAGAATGCCACAATTTGGTTTGACTGATTATATGCAAATAATTTAGACTATATTTCTTTTATTACAGGGTGAGAGGAGTTGGTATTACTGCTTATGGCAGAGACAGCACTGAGCGAGTCAGGGTATATTAAAGCAGACGAAATTAGTCGTTCAGTAATGTGATCCCGAGCTAAGTTTATAGCATAAGCTCAGCAGTGAAGATACTGCATTCTACTGGTAACGAGACAGAAGTAGCGAATGATGGGAATATCACCGCAGCACCTACTTGGGTCTGAGTTTTTGATCCATCTGTATAGATTTCGCAGGCCTGTGAATGAAAAAGAGAATAAGTTGAATGTAACTGCTTCATATCGGAAAGAGACAGAATGTTCTTTCCCCACCGTTGAAAATAGCCATCATATATTGCACAGATATTTGTCCAGGGTGGATCTGGTGGTGTCATGTCCTGAAATATATTGCTGATTTCTATATTCCATGATTGAGCCAGTTCCTTTAATCTAATTGGAGCAGGACGGTTTTCATTTGGTTTGCTGTTGTAAAATGTTTCCCATTCGGTATTGTACAGACATCTCCAACTAGGGTGGGAGGGAAGACTGGGAATTTTTGTGGCATACATCAGAAGTAGTTTTTCTGCGAAGATGTAAGGGAGGTTCATGGGCTTCGATGTAAAGGATGTTGAAAAGATGTTGAACATGAGTTGGAGAACCAGTGTTTAACACAATCAGATTATGGTTATCTAGGAATGTTTCAATTAATTGGCCTCTCCTATCCATAGTGGAAGAAATGGATGGTGACCGTTGAAATCACCGAGTAAACAGACAAGAGGTGGCAGTTGCGTTAAAAGATTGTCAAGTTCAGTCTGGGAACAAGGATAATTAGGTGGTATATAAACAGATGCAAGGGGTAATGATATTCCCATTGACATCCGAACTGCTACAACTTCTCGGGAGGTTTCTATTTGGAGATGTCTTGATGGTATGGTAGTTTTGACAAGGATACCTACTCCTCCACGAAGAGAAGAGTCAAAATCCCTGTCTCGCCTAAACACAGTATAGTTTTTGAATTTGAGTGAAACTTTTGGTGATAAAAATGTTTCCTGTAAGCATACACCTACTGCGTTAGTAGTAAGTGTATGCTCACAGGCCTAATTTGTTATTAGATATGTTTATTAGTCAAAAACTTCGCAAAATTCTAAGAACAAACATAATTGTAATTATGCTTGTAGTGAACGATAGAACATGAATTTAAAAGTCTAATATTCGGTGCTATTTCAAGAACTATTATGAAGAATCTTATATATGTCCAATTTCTCTTTGTTTCAAAGTAAAAGGACAAACAGAAATAATTTAAATTGAGATTTAGAGATTCAAATCATTTAGAATCTTAAATTATGTTGGAAATTCTTGATAGGTCAAGATTCTATACTTCAAAACGATAATGCCATACTATGAGAGACATTCGCAATGCAATGAGGACGCATGTCAACAAATGGAATGAAATAAATCTCTTATTTTTCTGAAATAAAACTAACATAATTAGATCGATATGCATATTGTGTTCATAATACATTTAAATCGATAATTTTCTTTCTGCAGGAATGGACAGTCCATGTGGCAAAATCAAGGATGGTCCTTTCATAATAACTGGAGAGAAATTATGTGCTGATGGTCTCATGTGCGATCTCACCAGTAAAAAATGCATGCCAAAACCTGCAGGATTAGAAGAAGATACGAAATCATCCGAAGAAGAGATAGCAGTTCAACCGGCATCAAATGAAACATCTTCAACACCTCCACCCTACTAAGCGCAGTTCTATAGTAGGAAATGGAAGATGAAAAAGTTGAGCTTAATTATGAATACAAAAGAATTTAATTCTTAATAGCTACCTGATAAAGAATAATAATTCGCAATTCGATATACAGATCTTGTTCTCCTCTGGTAATCTCTAATTCACATTCATCAAACATAAAAAGCACTATTAATTAATCGCTTTAGTAAACGGTTTTCTTCAAGAAAATATTTCAATAAAGTTTATTTAAATGAGGTTAGATATCCATACAATAGCTGCAAGCCTCTTCTTAGTAAAATATAAATATACAGAGAAATTTAGAATTATCTACATAAATGGAATCGGATGTGGGCATCAACTGGTAAAAAGACAAAGTGTACGTTATTATTGTATCCATATATCAAAACAGAGTTGTGTGAAATTAATGCGAGAATATTCACGTATTTTATTGTGGGTATCTGCACATAAATATTTTCTAGTTAATTGCTTAATGAAATTTCTCTGTAACAACAGATACTCAGGGAAACATTAGTCTTTCATATACAGAATATAATGAAATATAAGAATATAATCTGCGAAAGCCAGCAGGTATAGTTTTGTTTAGCACTTGTTAAAGTGTAAAGGTAACTTCACTAACTGTTATTGCAAGAATCGTAATGTAACTGATAAGCCTAATTTACGAAATAAAGATCGTATCTCAATGGATAATGTAGCTTTTGAATCAATTTTTGACAGATTAAAACATTCCTATCATGCATACCAAACCTTATTCTCTTGATTTGGCACCCCGCAACTTTTGGTTATTTGCAAAATTAAGACATAAAACCAAAACAGTTTTAAGTCGATTCAAAAAATCCATTGAAACAGGGCGTACTGCCTAAAAGCATTCACAAAATAAAACGTGGCAAGCACGATGGAACAAGTGTGCTGTTGCAGAAGGAGATTATATTGAGGAATATTAGCGATGTAAACAAATATCGTTGTATAAAATTAATAGTTTTTCAACGTTCTTTGAGCTTGTTGATAAAACCTTGTACGTTATGATCTCGTCACAAATATGTTCTTCGTCTGAAACTCAAATATTACGCCAGAACATGAAAACTGTCTCGATTAGATCCAAAATTTCAAATAAAAATATCTTTGGTAGTTAAGAAATAATCAAGTAAAAATATCCTATCTTGGACAGAAAAGTCCAAAGATCAATCAAAAGATCGAGAGCGGTTTTCGCATTTTCTTTAGTACTCATATCCTTCAATAATAAATCGAATTATAATCTCCTACAGAAGAATCATCAATATGGAATTGCATCATCATGCGACCTTGCATTGCTTCCATCACAACTCTTATTGTAATTGAGCAACCTTCCCTCTGTGGCTATCTACCTTTCGTGTAGTTTTTTTTTTCAAATTTGGATGGTGTTTCATAAATAATCGAAAACAATTACATTCTGGTAGCTTCGTATGTTACTGCCATTTGAAGATGACTAATGCCGAATTTTTTTAATATAGGCTGAATATTGAAATGCACTACCCGTTACTTGAAACTCAAATTCCTCAACCTAAAATATATCCTTCTGGATATGTCTCAGATGTTGTGTCTCCTCAGTAAACCGTTTGGGGATGACCAAATGTTTGACACATATATAAAGTCACTTGCAGAATCTGATGGGATTGGGTATATTCATCCGATCCCATTCTGCAATTGCCCCTTTGTAGATATTCGCATGCGGAGTGACTTGTACTGGTATACCACCTATGGTAGTATACCAGTACAAGTGCACATATGGTGGTATGCAGTAGAAAATATACTAAAAACTATACCAAATACTTCCAATACTAATACATTACATTTATTAATTAAGGCGGTCCCAGCCAATATATGGCAACCCAGACGTCATTTACAGATAATTTAGCAGTATTCCAATGTACACCCTCTCATGTTTGCTCAACTACATGGAGAGAAAGACTGACACAACCAAAACAGATAAAAATGAAAATAACCAACTTATGCAAAAATAAATATAATCAAATATTAGACAGAGTCCAAACTCCGGTTTCGGCTCATTGTAAAGAGATGCTGCCGAGAATGGAAATGCCAGAACAAAGAGCTGGATTTGTAGTGAACTCATGCCTCCGCCGAAGCAAAGCCATTCAGAACGATCACACAGAATTCTAGCTAATCCAGCAGTACACCATACGGCATTACCAATTTACCAATCCAGTCATTCCACGTGGTCTCCAGCTCTGAAGCTTCTCCTGGTATACCACCTTTGGTGGTATATCCGTAGAAATTTCAGAACTTGAGAGCCTAAGAAGGGTCTCAGAATGTCTGCGACTCGTAGTTTCGATCAGTATATCACCAGACAGAAGAACTCTTTATTGATCTAAGTCATCTGACCTTTAGCTGAATCCGCTGCATTTTCTAAACATTTTTTGTATAAGAAATAGGATTAGAGTACATATAGATTTGTCTGACAGACAAAACAAGATAAGGAAGGGACATTCCCGTTGATTTGTGTCCATACGCAGTCCTTCTAGCTGTGATGTGCCATGGTCAGATTTATTGACAGAACATGATGAGCGTCTAAGCTGCTCATGTGGAATACAGTATATTGTATTTCATGGTTTTCTGCTTTCTGCCTTGTTAACTTTACCTCCCAGGTTTCCGGCCCTGACACCGAGGGATGGTGACGGCAGCAGTGCCGCTAGGAGACCAATCAGTTGAGCATGAAAGAGGTAGCTTTAAACAACAGGAAGTTATTGTCATTATAATGAAAAAAATGCCCTCAAATTGGTATTTTTGAGTATCATTCTTTGAAAATTTTTTCTTAGATCCCTTTCTGTTATAGACCTATTTATAGATATCGTATATTACATTTAAAAATGGGTTTCTACTCATTAAGATGCTACATCAACTTCGGCAGCTCTGTTCACCATGAAGTTAAAATTAATTAAAACGCACTTCCAGCTGAAATTAGGTGTAGAATGTATATAACCAGCAGTGTGTTTGGAAAACTAGAATGTTTCTCATCTAAATTGTTAGAAACTTGATTTTTAGGATGATCAGCTTTTATTATTTATTATTAATATTTAATAGTATTAATATTTTTATTATTTAGAATCAACACATTATTCCACTGCTGGCATTAAAAGTCGCCACATTTCGTAACTAGATTTTTTTCCTTTTTAAATCTCGTACTCCTCCATTAACTCAAGGCTAGATTCATTTAAATGAATTAAACAGACAATGATGTACGAAAGTGGAGGGGCAGTGTGCCCTTTCACAACTACTTTAGCTCAACCAAGTAGAATCAGGTTTGTTATTTTCATTCTAGCTTGCGAAACAACAACCCGTTAAGTGAAAATATTGCTGTGTGAAGAGGAATCCTCTCCAGGGATATAAACGACCACCGCGAGAGGTACACTGATGTCCAAAAGTTAAAGAACAACCACAAAAGATCGAACATATCACAAATTAACTCATCAATGAATGTAAAAGAAATTTATAAATTTCTTTCGATGTACTGATCAACGGAGATATGATATTGGGGGGGGGGAAGTAGCTGGCTGGTTAATGTGGAATCACAACAGTACACGCGCTTAAATTGACCATAAATCAAATGTACTTTACCACAATAATGTTAATGATAACGTTCGTGTTAAATGACTAGCTGTAAACTATTCTGACCTTCACGGGCATATCGAAGGACATTTTTACAAGTGTATAAGTAAAATACAAAATGACAAGTATTTATTTAGTGTTTTCCTGAAGTGTACCAAATTTCCGTATTGGCTCTGTTTCAGAAATCTCTAAACGAAGATTGCCTTGGCTTTTGAAAAATGTTTTTGCAATCAAGTTTATCTGCAGTGAAAACGAAATGAGGGTCTTTTATACGCTGTCTTCTTTCACATGCTTGAAAGGACTTATATATCACTTGAGTCGGACTGTAATATTCAGCATTTTCCCACGAAATACATTATTCTTATCTATTTAAATTCATCATGGAGTTACTAGTGACAAAACGTGTTCTGTATAACATTCACTAGATTATCTTAAAACCCGGAAAAACTGGCAGTACAACTGGAATATATTTTCTACAGCTGGCGAATTCCATAAATTATTTCCCTCTTTTTGCTTTCCTCCACCTGTTTATATAAAAACAACAGGGAAAACTAAGCAGGCTTTAAAAAAAAGACACATCCTGAAGAAATAGTATATAATTAAGTTCCTCAATAGATGGCAGCAGTTTATAAGTCATATCTCAATATTCAGAAATAATACGTTATAATAATTTATTTACGTATAAAATTATATTTTGTAATAAATAAATAAAAAGGCAATCAGAACCAACTTAACAAATAATAATACATTCAATATTCGTACATTACTATCGTTATATAACACAAAAACTTTGACCATGTTGTTCCACTGGGTATTACGTCCGTTCAAGTGTATGCTCAAGGCCGATTTGCATGCATGTTGTGAGGGATGAAAAACCCTACCTTCCCGCTTGAAATCAGCTAACTACAGCCCCGATTGAAGAGACCTTTAGCAATTCTTCCATTCATCGATGGGACTAGAATCGAGAATTCTACCAAACTAATGAAGTTTCATTAATGGCAAAGCATGCCATTTATGCAAATTGAAAAGTAGCTTATCAGAATGAAAAGGCATATCCACCAAAGGAGGTTATAGACCTTAATATGGGGACTGATTACCCTCGTCAGTCAGACAAAACTCCTTTGGAAACTTCCTGAAACTCAAAACTCCTTTTGAGTTTCAGGAAGTTTCAGAAATCCAAAAATGTCCAACCCGATCCCAAATGCACCAAACCATCAACCAAAATCACCGAGTGATAAGTCCGTACTTAAAAAACAAGTGTTAAAGTGTGGCTCCTGACTGATTGTGGAGGTATTAAATTCTGTCAGATGTGTAAAGGCATTCCAGTCAGCTTGGTCAATTATCCGACGTAGTATTGTAGATGGGTTTGTTGGTTAGTTGGTTGGTATATGCATTTATCGGCGCAAGGGCAACTTAGGCCAAAATTCAAGGCGCATCTTGAATTGCGGGATAGTTGTTGTTGGTGGTGTAGATGTTTATCGGCATAAGGGCAACTTAGGCCAAAATGTGCCTATTCTAGTATTTGGATAGACGTGCGGGACAGTATTTTTAAGATTATGCTAATCTGTAATCTACTATATACTAGATCTACTTTAAAAAATTGAAAAGATCGTTTAGATTTGCGTTATTTCCCATTAGATGTGTTAATGTCAATGGTTCCTTTAATTTCAATTTCATAATGAGTTAATGAGTGCATTATAAGAAATGCTGGCACGTCTTTTTTCTGATTTTCCGTCCGTAGTCGCTTAGGACGATTGGAGTCATGGTTGATGTCAGGAATTTCTGATTTTGAGCTCGAGGGCTCTAAAGGTGGATACTTACTTATATCCATGATGGCTCCTTTCGGCCCTTGGGGTTTGTTTTTATCACCCAAATTACCAGCCCCGCCGCGGGGAGGCAGGAGCAGTGCCTGGTGTGACCAAGCGTAAAGTAGTAGGGGTTAGTAATAGAACTATCAGAAAAAGAAAGGTGGCTTTCCTTTCTTGCCCTGTACAAGTACTTTTATAACAAGATTTGTTATTAAATAAATATATTGCTTAACGAGAGGAACGTAAAAGAACTATATATAGCTTTTAGAAAATCGCACTTAAAGCACGGAGAAATCGCTTGGCTCGCGGGACTTAGGAAAGAGGGAACTACGCATAAAACACATGGCACCAACTAACCTGGCCAAGGGCAGAAAGAATTCATAAGTTCCACTCAGCGCGGCAGGAAGGGTTTCTTTACATCTCATGGCGACTTGAATCGAATCCAAGCTTATAAAATACTGTGTGAGAAAGCAGAGATGCTATCTACTGCGCTCCCGGAGGAGCAGCCCCACTGTTTCTTAACTATTTAAGTAATGCCATTTAGTTTAACAAACGCTCGAATTGGGATTAAAGGAAATGTTCGAAGCTCCTACCAACTATTAGGTCCCATGAATATTTCTTCTCGTTTTCCAATAATTTTATTAAAGAAACAAAAACGAAAATGAGCGATAAATAGTATTATATGCACTTACTGACACAATAAATTAAACTCCTTTTGAATACACTGAAACCCTCCACGAAATCATTCATTTAGCTAGCCAAGATTGATTATTTTTTTTCACTCGAAACCGCCCTTTCGACCTTTATTTGGCCCTGTATTTCCTGTTGTTTACATTTAGTGAGTTCAATTTGCTTCATAGTATCAGTTCATTCACATCACTGACACGATTAACCTTCATAAACTCAGGCCACTTTTCGATGTATTCATTATTAAAGAAACAATAAAAAGTAGTGGTGGCTGAAATTTTTCCTTGAGGAGGGCGATCAAAACAAAATAAAATTTAATCACCAATTATTCCTACGAAGTAAGATGAGACATCAAGATCGCATTAGTTTTAGCTCGAAAACTCAAAGTGTGGCAGCTGTTTATTGATTTCTTTTTGTGATAACTGCTTTCATATCATTTTCTGTGACCATTGAGCACAAGGACTACCGCTACTGTTCTCGAGACTATGATTTTAAATAAAAAAAAATGTACAGCTCCCAGAGCCATACAATTTTTTAAATCATATTTGAACGCTGTAACTATATTATATATAAGTTTTCAGTACTATTTCTCTGTCTGCGCTGGTAGCACAGTGGCATCGTCACCGTCCTTCCTACACAGGACAGGAAAAGCCCAGGTTCGAATCCCGTCAATGAAGCGAGGGATTCTTATGGGCTTCTTTCACTCCCTGGCTGAGTTGGTCGGTCTCAGGAGTAGTTAGCAAGGTTTTCCACCCCAAGGACTAAGGTTTTTCATCCAGAAAAACAGCAAATTAACCAGAGAACACGCGCAATTAACGAACATAACACACTTGGGTAGATGAATGAATATTGAAGAAGAACTCTTTATTGCATACAAAAGGCACACACCGTACACAATACCCTTCACGGCTACAAGCCAGAGGTTTACAGTAAAGGCTAATACAATGTAATAAACAGGGATGAGATAGGGAGAAAAAAAAACAATATTATTGCTAATTATACAAGTGTAGGATTAAACATTGGAAAAAAATTGAAAACTTTACATATGAAAATATATACACAACAGCATGTTATCAAGTTAAATAAGGGTGTAGCCCGAAGGCTTGGTACTGGGATTCTCCATCCATCGGCAGTTAGCCCAGTCTTGTTTCGAAATAATGCCAACCATCATTTTTACAGCAAAGACGAGTCTTCTCTCATGGATAATGGCAGGAAGACGTCTGGTGTTTAGAGCTGCCACCATCTGGGTGATCCTTGGTGCAGGGGGAAGCCGAAATTTCCATATGGCCCACTTCAATAGCCAAAATTCGCCCGCAAAAATCCGTCTCAGATACGTTGTGGCAGTTGAGGTCCAGACTTCTGCGCCATAAAGTATGACCGGTAGACATATCTTAATATATCTGCACCCAACGGCCTGGTCATGGACATGCATAAGTTGTTGCTTAAGCATCCACCGAAGTCGACAGAACGTTATTTGCAGATGGTCTATGTGTGGTAGAAAAGAAAGCTTCTGGTCAAAAATAACGCCCAGATTGGTATGTTGCTGAACAGCAGGAATCGCAGATCCTCTTATATTGGGTTGCACCATCGTTGGGTTACGTTTGAGCGAGAAAGTCAACTGTTTCGACTTCTCAGGATTGATGTGAAGGCCGAATCCGGAGAGGAAGGCCTCGAGGTTCTTGATTTTCTGTACGATTCAGGCATTTATGTAGTCAGCATTGTCTCCAGGGTTGATAACACCCAACAGCTTTATATCATAAGCGAAGGTGATAATATCAGTTCGGCCCGTCACGAAAGGTAGCAGAACAGCTGAGAACAAGATACCAGAGAGGACCCCACCTTGTGGGACTCCAGCTGTAATAGTTCTGGTGTAGCGCCGATTAGCGTCGCGAACAATAATAGTTCTGTTCTCAAGTATTGTCTGAATAAACCAGAGCACGTCTTCACCAATGAGATAATACTCACGTAGTAGCCTTGACAACGCGTGAACGGATACGGAATCAAATGCTGCCTAGACGTCGATATAAGTAACGGTGATTTCCGAACCGTGCTCAAGTGCCTCGAGGATCTTGGTAGTGGTGGTGACTAGATTTGTAGCGATGGATCTTGACCGGGTGGCATAGTGGATCTGCGGTGGCTTATGTGGCATTATTTGGGTAGTTAACGTTTTCAAAAGAGATTTCTCAAATAGCTTTAGTAGGCTTGATGCAGAAGAAATAGGTGTGTGTGTGTGTGTGTGTGTGTGTGTGTGTGTGTGTGTGTGTGTGTGTGTGTGTGTGTGTGTGTGTGTTATGGGGGTTTATCGGCGCATAAGCTGCTGTGGCTATAATGCGCCTATTCACATGAAAATGCTAAACACAAAATTTAAGCATAGCTAAAAACATAATTTAGGCATAACAGCTTGGTTGCGTTTACAGAGATATTTTAGAATTTATCATAAAGTCCAATTATTTTCAGATAAGAGAAAAACTCGTTGATGTTTGCATCATCTCCAATAATATGTTGCAATGTCATTGGTTCTCGTAGATTTCTCAGGGAACACCGGACGGATGTTCTGTCCTGTTGATATTGAGGGCAGTCAATCAGAATATGTTTGACTGTTAAATTTTCTGAACAGTATGGACATTGAGGAGGATCTTCGCCTCTGAGCAGATGGAGGTGGGTCAGATATGTGGGTCCAATACGTGCCCGTGCAAGAACCACTTCTTCTCTTCGCACTGTTTTGGTGCTAGAGCGCCAATGCTTTGGATCCTGTTTCAACTGATAGAGTTTATTATTCTTTTGTGTGTGCCATAGCTCTTTCCACTTCGCGAAACTGCTGTTCGTATGATGTGACAGTAGTCAGAGGCTGGAACCGGACTGGAGGTTAAATCAAAGGTTGACGATTTTTAGCATTTTCATCAGCAAGTTCGTTACCCTTTATCCCCGAATGTGCTGGGATCCAGCAAACGGTCACTGATTGATGACGTTCTTCAATTTGTAATAGGAGTCTTCCGATTTGATTTAACACAGGATGAGCCTTGTAGGAGGAGTTTTGCATTGCAGTTATTGAGCTGAGAGAGTCTGTGTATACGACATATTTTACAGATGTGTTGAGATTCAGGTTTTCTAAAGCTAATTTTATTGCATGAAGTTCTGCGGAGAAGCTGCTGTACTCAGGTGGAAGGGCAGCTGAGATGATAGTAGAGGGAAATACTGCCGCTGCTCCAACGGCTGAATGTGATTTGGAGCCATCAGTATATATGGGCAAAAAATCAACGTATTTCTGAATATGGCTTGCATGGAGTTGTTTCATATTGAGTGTTGGTAGACGATTCTTTCCCCATTTGTCAAGATAAGTATCCAAATATAACTGAGGAGGCGGAATCCATGGCGGTTGGGAGTAATTCATTAAATGTTGCCTGGTAAAAATTTGAACATTCCAAATCTGCATTAACTCAATGAGGCGTAAGCCTGCCGGTCTTATTTTACTGGGTTTATTTCTATAGAGGTTTTGAAGTGGTGGATTAAAGAGGTATGGCTGAACAGGATGATGACCACAATTTTGTATTCGGGCTGCATACTTTAGAAGCAGCGTTTTTCTGCGGAGGTGAAGGGGGGGCTTATCAGCTTCAATGTACAAACTATGAGTAGGAGATGTCCTAAAAGCACCAAGTGCAATCCGCAATGCGCTATGCTGTATAGGATCCAGCCATCTCAATGTACTCTTACGGGCGGAATCATAAAGAGGAGCACCATAATCCAATCGGGATCTGATCAATGCTCTATATAAGAGCAACGAAGATGTACGATCTGCTCCCCAAGACAAGGCAGATAAAGCTCTTAGTATGTTCAGCTTTTTGAGGCAGGATATACGGACAGATTTAATGTGCTCAAGGAAATTCAGTTTCCTGTCAAGGATTAATCCCAAGAATTTGATGTCGTTAGTCACTGGAACGGTAAAGTTTTGCATCTGAAGTTCGGGATCTGTATGCATTTTCCGTTGATTGCAAAAGTGTATTGCAACAGTTTTCTGCTGTGATAGACGATAGCCATTTAACTCTGTCCACCTTTGGACTTTATTCAAAGATATCTGCAGCTGTCGTTCAATGGATCTCATATTCTGAGAATGGTAAGAAATAGAGAGATCATCGGCATAAAGGTAGGTCTCAACAGTATTTGGAAGTTCTTTTGTGATGGAATCGATTCTTAGGGCAAAAAGAGTTGCACTCAGTACAGATCCTTGTGGCACTCCCTCTTCCTGTAAAAATGATATAGAGAGCGAGTTGCGGTATCGAACTTGGAACGAACGAGTCCTGAGAAAGTTCCTGATGAATATAGGCAGGTTGCCTCGTAGACCTAGAGCATGGAGGTCACTGAGGATGCCACGACGCCAGGTAGTATCAAATGCCTTCTCTATGTCTATGGAAACCATAACAAGATGTTCATTTTTTACAAAGGCATTACGAATTGCAAACTCTGCTTTGATCATGAGATCTAAGGAGGACCTGTTCTTTCGAAAGCCATGCTGATTATTGCTAATTAGTTGTTGCGTTTCGATGATCCAAACAAGGCGATTATGGATCATTTTTTCAAGTAATTTACCGAGGCAACTGGATAGAGAAATAGGTCTATAACTGCTAGGACTGGTAGGATCTTTACCGGGTTTCAAAAAGGCAAGAACTGTGGCATGATGCCAAGAGCTGGGATAAATGTTTTCCATAAATATCCGGTTATAGTAGACCAGCAGTATTTGTAAATTTCTGTCACCAAGGTTTTGTAACATAATGTAAGATATTCCATCTGGTCCAGCGGCACTGTTGCGTGTTGTTTTAATGACATGTAGAAGTTCATGATATTGAAGAGGCTGGTTATATGGAAAGAAAACTGATGTTCGAAAGTTGATGGCTCGTTCTTCAGTCTGGGTCTTTATTTTCTGAAAAACCAGAGAATAATTTGATGTTGCAGAAACTTCGGCAAAGGTTTTGGCCAAGGCATTTGCAATGTCTTCAGGAGCAGATAGTTCTTGCCCATTCCATGAAAGAATTGGTGAAGGGGTGGTTGGAAATTTTCCGGAAATCTGCCTGAATTTCTTCAATATTAACCTGGAGTTAATGTTTCTGTTTATGGTAGAAGCAAACCGAATCCAAGAATTTTTCTTGGCTTCTCTTTGAATACGACGTGCTTTTGCTCTTAGTTTCTTGTAATTGATAAGATTAGCTGTGGTTGGGGATCTACGAAATAAATTCCACGCTTTATTTTTTAACTTCTTAGCTACTGTGCATTCTTGATTCCACCAGTAGTTAAGGTGCTGTCGGAATTGGGGATTCGACAATGGAATTGAACATTTAGCTGCAGATAGTAGGTGTGAAGTGATATAATCTGTGGCTTCATCTATCGACTGTGTTCGTATATATTGCTCATCCAGGGTGACAACTGATTGAAATTTGACTCAGTTGGCTTGATAGAACTTCCATTTCCTGCAGGGTTTGACTGTTGGTGGCTGTGCAGTGAGCAGATCACAAATAATCGGAAAATGATCACTGCTTAACGGGTCATCTAAAACAGACCATTCTATGATTGGAAACAGATTCGGGGAACATATTGATAGATCAATTGCAGAAGTTTGTCCAGTTGGTAATTGTATGTGAGTGGGTGCGCCAGTATTAAGAACAGTAAGGTTTTGCTTGTCTAGAAAAGTTTCAATTAGTCGGCCATGTGTATCTAATTTTGTTGATCCCCATAAGGGATGGTAGCTATTGAAATCACCCAACATACAGACAGGGGGTGGTAATTGCATTAGCAGGTTTTCCAGATCTTGGTAAGAGAAGGTATGACTTGGTGGGAGATAGACTGATGCTAGTGTTAACGCAATCTGAGTTATCCAGCGTACGGCTACAACTTCAATTGTAGTTTGCAAAACAATTTGCTTGGTAGGGATCTTTGAGCTGACCAAGATGGCCACGCCCCCACGGGCAGCATTTGAATTATTACGATCGTGCCGATAGATGGCATAGTTCTTTATGTTGGTGGAAATTTGCGGAGTTAGATAGGTTTCCTGTAGACAGAAACCAACTGGAGAGTAGCGGTTAATTAAGACTTGAATATCGTTAAGGTTGCTACGAAATCCTCTACAATTCCATTGTAGAATGTAAGGCATTATTGATGTTTAGTAGAAGAAGCTGCTTCTGACTGTTTTTTAATGTGACTGTCTTGTGACGTTCAGGCTTTGGTTTGTCTTTTTTTGGGAATAATGGTCGACCGGTGTCCATTTCTTCTTCCGCATATATTTCTAAGATCGGTTCTTCTTGTCTGGATGAGTCAATAGTATCCATAGATGTTTCTTGGATATTCTTTTTTAAATTTGAGTTACGATTATTCGATATAGAAGAAATCACTGGGGAAGGAGAAGGAGATGTAGCTGGTACTGTAAGTGCAGTATTACTTGCCTGGTTCAACTGTTTCGGGACATTGGACTGTTGCTGAGTCCAATGTCCCGAAACAGTTGAACCAGGCAAGTTGCTGAGAGAGAACAGTCGAGCCCAGTCAGAGATTGAGGTGGTTGAAGGGACTGTAACATCAGTTTGGGTGACTACTGATTGATATTTTTGCGCAATATTGGCGTACGTACGTTTATTTATAGTGGGAGTAAGTAATTTCCGTGCTTCTTGAAAGCTTACTTTATTTTCTATCTTATATTTTACGATTTGCTTTTCGGTTTTCCATTTGTCACATGTCCTTGAGTAGGCAGGATGGTTTCCTTTACAGTTGGGACAAGTCATTTCTTTTGCCAAGCAGTCACTTTGGGTGTGGTCAGCCGACCCACAATTAGGACAAACCTGGTTTCCTCTGCACGCCGTTTGAGAGTGGCCATACTTCTGACACTTAAAACATCTCAATGGGTTAGGAATATATGGCCTAATGCGGCAGAGTAAGTAGCCTGCTTTTATCGATGGTGGTAGATTTGGCGTGTTAAAAGTTAGAATAATATTCCTTGTAGGTGTGAGTATATTTTCTCTTTTCACCATAATTCTTTTCACAGCAATGACATTTTGATCTTGAAGCTCTTGTGTTATCTCCTCCTCCGTGACATTCAATAGATCCCAGCTGGATATAACGCCCTTAGATGTATTTAGGGTAGCATGGGGAGAAACTTTTGCTGGAATTCCAGCAAAGTTTGTAAGTTTTAGCAGTTTCTCTGAATGTTTACAATTCACTGTTTCCAATAGAAGGTCACCTGATTGTAGCCTCTTGACTGTCTTAGGAGAACCTGCCAGACTTTCCAGGTGTTTCTGGATATGGAACGGAGAGAGCTTACTCAGAGGCTGATCTGCAAGAGAGTGCATTATAAGGAATGTAGGATAAATTGTCGCTGAGGAAGTGGTTTTCAACCTTTTCTGTTGCGACATGTTATGGTCAATGTCTATCTCTGGCCGAGAGCTTGTCAGCTCTAGAGGCAGAAACGTATTTTGGTCCATGCTTGCTCCTTTTGGCCCTTGGCAGATTAGCTTTTCTGTCAAGATTTCCGGCCCCGCCACGGGGAGGCAGGAGCAGTGCCCGGTGTGACCAAGCGTAAAGTAGTAAGTGTTAGTAAAAGATATATAAGAAAAATAAAGAAAGGTAACTTTTCTTTCTTGCTCTGTACAAGTACTTTTGTAACAGTAGCTGATTTTAAATAAATAAATTTAAGGGCAGGAACTTAATATAACTCTAAATCGCTTTTGGATAATCACACTTTAATCACAGAGAAAACGCTCGATCACAATCGCTTGGCACCCGGGGCCAGAAGAAATAGGATGGAAGTGACTGGACTGAGAAGCAGAGCGTATTTTTGGCAGCGGTCTTACTAGATAGACATGCCATATAGTAGGGAAGAATTTTTGATGAAGGATTTTGTTGAATAACTACAGAATGGGATCAACAATAAATGTACTGAGGCATTTCAGCATAAACTGAGGAATCCCGTCGGCGCCTGATACGGCCGTAGGTACTAAACTATTTATTGCATCAATCAGCTGATATTTGGCGAGTTGAACTGAATTTAAGGGGTCAGTTGAAATCGGATTGATTGGGAATCCCATTGGTGTAGTGGATTCTGGCTGAGCGGTGAACCTAGTTATATGGTCGAGCCAACTGCTCAGTGAGTCGATGGGGGTCCTCTGATTCGCTTCTATGGAAGGGCTTCCCCTTATTTATGGTAACCTCTAGGTGCAGTTTTATTGCCTCCCTCTTGTTATTAATAAAAAGCGCCCTAGCTAGGGAGAAGGCAGTTCTGTCCAGGGTGAGCCGGAATTTTTCCATCGCTTGTGCATGTTCTGTTTGACGTGGAAGCTTTCAGAGACTTTTGGACTCCACCAGGCCCGTTTCAGGGTCGCATTCCTCAAAGACATCCCGTGGGATTGCTTGGGCCCCATAAACATACCTTTCATGATTGAGGTATTTGGGCGCTGTAACTATTTTGGCTGTGACTTTCCTCCTGCCAGAAATGATGGGCATTTCTGTTTGCACAAAGAGAATGATGGGGTTACGATCAGACTGTATGTTGCTTGTCGGGGTTTGATTAACTACACAACTTGCGGACGCGAACGCGAGGTCCAATGTGCTTTCACCCCTCGTCGGTGGTGTGCTCATCAGTTTAAGACCTAATATGTCTAGACGCTGACTCAGTCTTCTCTTGAGGCTCCCCAGGGTATCTGGGAGATTGAAATCCCCACACACGACGTGCTTCAGTGATGAATGGAGATAGTTAAACAGCCAATTGAGGAATTCATCAACTACTTGTGCATCTGGAACTGGTGGGATATACACTGCGACAATGTCGAGAGAACCGTTCTGGCTGTTTTTGTTTTAGGTTTTAGTGTGACTAGCACTGCCTCGAAAGAATCAGATTGGGTCGATACTGAGTGGAGGCTAGAAAATACCTGCTCACTGAACAAAATTGCAACTCCCCCCCCCTGCGGTTTTCTCTAGACGTGCACACCATCTGATATCTTGCAAGACAAGTAAAATGTCACTACATTTTAGCGAAATTATACTTTCCAGGTGTTTCTCAAGTGGATAGCAGGGAACTTCGCAACCGAACGACTGCAACAACCTCAGAATTTCACATGGACAGAGTAGTGTTTCGTTGTGTCGAAAAAACACTCCACGAGACAGGAATCCGACCCGTATTCATCTGGTTCGCCGCAGTCTTCTTACCGTCTAGTTATATGAATTTGCGTTAATTGCCCTTCCACGTGAGAGGAAAATCTAAGAAAACAGTCCCTTCACTTTTCTAAAACACTGACTGTATAACCTTTCTCACCAAAGCACACAGTTTGAAAGATAGGATCAAATGAGCAGAAAATGTGTTGAGTAGTGGCAACAAACACCAGCAGCAACTTTATGGCAAAAGGAAATTAAAATCTGCTTAACACAAAACTTTCAGCCTAGGAAACTTTACTTTTTGATTACTAGTGGTGCCTAGGCAGAAACAGAGCTATGTCCACCCGTGAACCAATCAAAATCGTATTGTAGACACGAGATGGTTATGCTGGAGACTGTTGATCAGGAATAAACTTGAGTCTTATTCACACTGACTATAATGTCCATAAGATCACTTTAAAATGTAAATCTTGTTTTTTTTATGGCCTGTAGAAAAGATCACAACACTAATCAGCTACTAGAACTGTTTTATATATACAAATTCAGACAGGAGTATTTCAGTCTAAAGCGCAAAAAATTATCTTGTTCAAAATGGCAATTTAAGTAAATATGCTATATCTTGTTATTAATAAAATAAAATAAAATTAATAAAATAATTTGAGCAATTTTTGAATATAAGTTTACAATTGAAATATTAAAAAAGTGGAATTTTGAGTAAGATTGCTTTTAATGCAATGATAATGCCCTCAGATACACTCTTAATTAGTTAAAGGACTATATCGCCCATACCTTGTTATTATTAAAATAAAATAAAATTATAACAATATTAAAAATATAAAAGATTTAGGCATTTGCCACACTTGTAATGCACTTAAGGGTTCTTTTGAAGGAGAAATCAAGGGCATGGAGTTCGATTCCAACATCATGTTAGTTAAAGGACTGTATAGCCAATACTTTTTTTCTCTGTATAATGGGAAGAGACGTTGAGGAAACTCGGGCACGTGAATGAGAGCCATTAAAATTGGTTTGAGTATGTTTTAAGGGAAGAAAAATCTACCCTGGCATTATTAAATTTGTGGAGAAAATATAAGTCGATATATTTTCTTCCATTGCGTGCATTATGGGTGCTTTACTATGTCCTCAGAAGCAGAGAGTTCTTGCCCATTTCGCGAAAGAATTGAAGAAGGAATGGTTGGAAACTTGTCAGAAATCTGCCTAATTTTCTTCCATATTAACCTGAAGTTGGTGTTTTCTATTTACTGTAGAGGCAAACTGAATCCAGGAATTCTTCTTGGCTTGTTTTTTGAATGAGACGTGGTTTTGCAGTCTCGTTGAAAGATTGTCAATCAGAACCTTTAAATAGTGGATTGATCGGTATTATATTCTATGGCAGCTCAATACTCTATTCAATAAATTCTGTGTTCTCAGTTTTTTGCTTTTTTTATTTATTTAGAATGAAAAATCTCGGATGAACATTCTGGAGATTGTCCTTGGAAACCATTGATCGATTTATTTGGCAGCTTAAGCCATTATTCACCAAAAATCACTTTCAACGATAATCACTTTTAATACGATCTTGCTTTTGATAGTCTGTGGGTCAGATTCCAGAATATGTTTATTTACAGTATTTATGAATGAATAATTCCTCGTTCAATGCTGCAGTTCTGCAGTTCCACACAAGTTTCTACTAGTGTTTCAACATGATACAAACTTAGCTGAGATACCATTCCCCCCCCCCCCCTCTCGGATTAAGAGTATATTGTCAAGATCATATCTTAACTAACCCCGATTATCTTGTTTTCTAACAGGCCCATAGATAAGGGTAGTTTGGATGTTATATCCCTTAATAGCGAGTTCCTAGCTTTTAAGAGCTTTGTCTCTATTGAGGTATTAGCAAAATAGGTCAATATTAAATTCAATTGCTTAGTAAACTTCTTGTTCATTGTGATTACGTTTAAATTATCGAAGATATCGACTAATCTACAGCAAAGTGTTGAGATATCAGCGTATTAGACGTGTCAAAATTTCCTACATTGCTCTAATTTGTTTGCTCCTACTTAATCGAAATATGGCGAAGAAAGGAAGTGAAACCATTAGTAATATCTCAATCTTTGTTTTAAAGAGCAGAGTGGCAGCTGCTTGGTGTTTTAATTGGGCCTGTTTTTAAAGCTATAGCACGTCAACACACAAATGATATGTTCATTAAAATGACAGACCATACGGTTAAATAAATGAATTGGTTCTGAAAAAGAGAGACTTTTTTGTTATTTGGAATTATCCAACCATCCTAAATCTAAGTAATAGAAATATAAAAAACAAGGATTTTGGTAACCTCAATATGCTGTTCTACGAGGGGATATCAAAACGTTCGTACTCTGACCTAGATAAAACATCTGTAGGAAGATGCTGTTCTTTATATAAGTTAAGACATATACAATAACTAACATGTGAAATTTAATTACCGATCATTAATTAAATTAATTTAATTTAATTAATGATCGTACACCAGAGATGGAGCCCAGAATCTGAGGAAGGACGCTATGGTTGATAAAGTAGAGTATCGAACAGTGATCAACTCCCTGGATTTGCAGGGCAAGAAAGCTCAGGAAATTGACGAAGATATGAAAGCTGTGCATGGGCTGAATTATCCATCCTATGACACTGTAAAATGGTGGAAATGGGAGTTCCAGTGTGGTCGTACAAGAGTTTTTGACGAACCATGAGAAGAAAGGCCATCATCATCCACAGACAGTGAGACTGTTACAAAACTTGAGCAGCTGGTGCTGAGTGAAAGACGTGTGACAATTAATTTCATCGCAAATTTCATCGGTCTGCCCACAGCATTTTACATGACCATCTGCACATGTCTAAGGTCTCTGCACGATGGGTTCCAAGATTGCTGACGCCTTCGCAGACACAATGTCGAATGCAATGTTCTCTCCAACTGTTTGATTTGTGTTTTTTTTTTTTTTTTTTGTTAGTTGTTGGTGCATCGGCTTCTGTGACCATAATACACCTCCCAAAGTTTTTGCATTTACTCTCATCCAAGCCTGAGGCGGGATTCGAACCCGCGACCTTTGGGTTGCCAGGCAAGCACTTTACTCACCCGGCTAGCCCGATCGGTGTTCGATTTGTGTAATGCGGATGTTGAGATCTTTTTTGATCGGTTGGTGACAAATGGCGAATGCTGGATGTACCCGTATGATCCGGAGACTAAAGACATGTCAAAGCAGTGGAAGCATAGCTACTCCCCACCTCCCAAAAAGACAAAGACCATTCTATCTGCGAAGAAAGTGATGTCCGTATTTTGGGACAGAAAAGGGGTTAACCTGGCATATTACCCACCTCGTGGTTCCACACTTACCGGAGAATACTACAGAAATCTTTTCAAATAGTTACGCGATACTTTGTAGGTGAAAAGGCGTGGAATGTTAACAAAAGGTGTCTGTCTTCTGTCAGACAATGAACCAGCTCACATGGCCGTTGCCACCACCAACTTTGTTGCCCAGTGCGGCTTCTGACTACTGCAGCACCCACCCTATTCTCCTGACATACCACCGTCAGACTTCTTGTTTCGAGAAATGTAGAAAGAATTGCGTGGACGCTGCTTTGATTCGTCTCAGGAAGTCATCAATGAAGTAGAATCGTGGTTTCAGGCAAAGAGTGCAGACTTCTATGATCACGGCATTAAACAACTGATCCATAGATGGGAGAAATGTGTTACTATACATAGAGAAGGATTAAAAGTTCCTGTGAAGTTTCACCTTTCTAGGTAAGGGTATGAACTTTTTGATACCCCTTCGTACACTTACAAAAAGGAGACAGAATAAAATGAAAAGTTTCATTTTAAAAAGGTAGACGTAGCTAACATATAGGCATTATTTTTATTTGTTTGTTTATTGTTTTTGCTTCAAATTAGGTAAACTGCCAAAAGAAGGAAGGAGAGCCCGCTCAATCATCCCTCATGACCGACCAACTGGGGCATGCTGTAAGAAAAACTTATTAATATTCTCTCATCATCGCAGGACTGTAACCAAGCTTTTTCACAAGATATGGCAGGCGTGTAAAGTGTGTATTAAGCGCCAAAGCGACTAAGGATATGAGGTGTCAGATATTGTGCCTGTAAATTTCATGTATTCCAAGGCCGATCTAGCAGGTCGAAAAAGTAATGCTTCGGGAAAAAAGAAAAGCTGCTGTTATCACCTGAAACCGACTAACTCGGCCACACTATGAAAAAGAAAAGAAAAAAATTAATAAAAATTCGTTGCGTCATTAGCGGGATTAAAACCCACCAAGTGTGTGGACACCGGTGCTTATGCCCACACGATGTTTTAGGATCATCAACCCTTAACAGAAAACGGGCTGCTAGATAACTGACACAATTTTTCTTTATATTAACCAACCAAGAACAATTCTTCAAATAGGAATCGGGGATTGGGAATATAATCACTCGTAATAACTGCGATGAAATATACGAACCCAATAAATGACAAAATATTTAATAAAAATATAAAATAATTAATATAGGATAAAAACTATACAAAAATGTATATTTAAAATAAAATACAACGCTGGTAAAATTACGAAATTAACAGCAAGACAAATTAATAGCGAAACATATTGAGGCTTTCAAAGAGGACTTGATTTTGTCAACAGCAAAATTTACGGTTGCTGTACATTCTTCATCCAATTTGAAAAATATGAAGAGTTTCTTTTAAGTAAGTCACCGGAAAGAATCCTTGAGATTTGGTCAAGGCGACAAAAGTTACATCCAGTTGAAGAAGCTATAGGGGAGGTATTTAAGAAGAAGTTCAAGTTGCTTTTAGTACTAGATTAGTAAGACACATTAATTAGAAGTCGTGAGGCTGTAATTAATGCCGATACATCTTTAAATAACACAGTACACACCAAGCCGTGATCTTTTTCTGTTATTTATGGATATATCATCACTTTAAATTTCACTGTTGACAAGTTCTCTTAGTTAACATAGTTGGTAGAATCGCCGTCCTCCCTCACACCGGGTGGAAAAGACCTGAGTTCGAACCCCGTTACTGAGGAGGATCCTCTCCTGTGAGTAGATGGAGGTGAGTCAGATACGTATGTCCTATTCGTGCCCGTGCAAGTACCACTTCTTCTCTTCGAACCGTTTTAGTGCTAGAGTGTCAAAGCTTTGGGTGCTGTTTCAACTGATAGAGTTTATTATTGGTTTGGGTGTGCCATAGATCTTTCCACTGCGCAAGACATGCTGTTTGTATGATGTGATTGTAGTCAGAGGCTGGAACTAGGACGGCGGTTAAATCAAAAGTTGATGGATGTTTAGTAGTTTTGTCAGCGAGTTCGTTCCCCTTTATCCCCGAATGTGCTAGGATCCAGCAAAAGGTCACTGATTGATGACGTTCTTCAATTTGCAATAGGAGACTTCTGATTTCATTTAACGCAGGGTGAAACTTGCAGGAGGAATTTTGCATTGCTGTAATTGAGCTGTTGTTGGAGGTTTTACGGCGCAACGGTAGCTAAAGGCCATTATGCGCCAAACACAATGGTAGGAGTTACCAGGTGTCATTAAAAGTGAGATGTGTATTTCGTGGGATTTAAACACTATATTCTGTCGTAGCATTTTCTTTTTTAGAAAAATGAAAACGGCATCAATGTCAGACCTGTCATCTAAAATTTCTTGCAAAGTAGGTATAATTTGGGCTGCATGGCTTGATAAGAATGTGGTTTGCCGTACTCAATTGTAGAGAGGGGCAGTCAACTATGATATGCTGGACTGTGATTTTCGCTTGGCAGTTCGGACAGAAAGGCGGATCTGAGGAAGAAAGAAGATAAAGATGAATAAGGTGTGTATGTCCTATTCGAAGTCTTGCAAGCGTGACTTCTTCCTTTCGGTTCAAGCGGAAGCTAGATGGTCAAGACTGGAGATTCGGTTTAATCTGACGGAGTTTGTTGCCTTCTTGGTTTTGCCAGATAGTTTGCCAGTGATCCATACTTCGTCTTGTTTTAAGACTCTTATAGTCGGTGAAAGGGATTTTGAAAGATGCGTCAACTGGTTTCACAGGAGATTTAGTTGCGTGGTCAACACTCTCATTGCCAGGTATGCCAACATGGCTAGCGATCCAACAAAATTTTACTACTTTCATGACCTTAGCTAGGTCAGCCAGAAAGTTATGAATATTACCAAGTAGGTAATTGAGATGTTTTCTTGGTTGCTGTAAAGTGAGAAGGGCACTGAGGAGGTCGGTAAAAATAACGCTATGGGTAAACTGGTGCAATTTTATAGTTTCCAGGGCCATTTGTATGGCATGTAGCTCAGCAGTAAAAATGCTGCATTCTGAAGGTAACTTACTGGAGATTATGGACAATGAAAGAACAACAGCAGCACCGACAAGATGGTCAGTTTTGGAGTCATCAGTGTATATCTGGGTATAAGATTCATATTTTTCAATTAGAGATTTGTTAAGCTGTTTTATATTCTGTGGAGAAAGAGTACTTTTCCCCCATTCTTGCAGGGACAGATCACATGCTGCAGGACAGAGAGCCCATGTAGGAGCAGTGAAACTAGTTGTGGCTATTTTAGAAAGATCTAGCTGCCAATTTTCGAGTAATGAGCGAAGACGTATGCCAGCAGGTCGATTTATTGATGGATAAATGGCATACAAGTTCTCCCAATCTGGAGTAAATAAATGTTTCCACGCTGGATGAAGGGGTTGACTTTTGATTTTGACAGCATAATTTAGCAGTAAAATTTGTCTTCGTAGAGAGACTGGAGGATCATAAGCTTCAGCGTAAAGGCTGTGGACTGGAGATGTGCAGTAGGCTCCAAGAGCAATGCGCAGGCCACTGTGGTGAATAGGGTTCAAAAACCTTAAGACGCTGGGTCTAGCAGAGTTGTAAACTGGAGATCAATAGTCTAATCGTAATCTTACGATAGCATGATATAAATGAAGAAGTGTATGACGGTCAGCACCCCATGATGTAGCTGTTAATACTCTCAATATGTTTAATTTCTTGAAACAGGTGATTCTAAGTTGTTTGATATGGTCATTAAAGGTCAATTATTTATCTAAGGTTAAGATTAATTGGATAGTAGGCACAACAGGCATCGTAGTTGCCCAGCTTCAGAATTGGGTCAGGAAGGAGATTAGGTCTTCTACAGAAATGAACTGCAACAGTTTTTTCAGGTGATATGCGAAAACCGTTATCTGCAGCCCACGTTGTAATCTTATTAAGAGCTGCTTGCAGTTGTCTCTCAATCATTCTCATGTTCTGGGAGTGACAAGATATACTAAAGTCATCTGCATATAGAGTAGTAAACACAGTGAGTGGAATGATCTTTGATACAGAGTTGATTTTTATAACGAATAGCGTGGCACTTAAAACTGAACCCTATGGAACACCTTCTTCTTGAATGAAGTTACGAGAGAGGGTGGATTGAATGCGCACCTGAAGCGACCGCTGTTTCAGAAAGTTCTGTATGAACTGTGGCATATTTCCCCTGAAACCTAAAATGTAGAGATCACGAAGAATTCCATATCGCCAGGCTGTATCAAAAGCTTTCTCGATGTATAAATAAACTGTAGTCAGATGTTCCTTCCCTACGAAAGCATTGCGAATCTGGTTTTCCATTTGAGTCTAAAGTTGATCTATCTGTATGAAATCCACACTGCGAGCGGCTGATAAGGTTATTTTGTTCAGCAACCAGGTGAGATGAGAGTTTACCATTTTTTTTCTTTTTTTTTTTTTTTTTTTTGCCCATACAGCTGGTGAGGGCAACAGGCTGGTAATGACGTGGATTCATTGAGTCTTTGCCAGGTTTAATAATGCTATGACATATGCCTGTCTCCAGGTATCGGGGAAAGCATTTTCTGTAAAAATTCAGTTATACAGAAGAAGTAAGACACGAAGCGACTCTTCACTCAGCTCTTTTAACATGGAACAGTGAACTCCATCAGGTCCAGCAGCACTAGATCTTGAGCTGTTAAAGGCAAGCCTTATTTCAATTATGGTAAAGGGACAGTTGTATGATTGATGGTGGTTAGTGCTAAAATTTAACTTCTGTTTTTCAGCAAGGGACTTTAATTTCTGGAATTCTGGTGAGTATGAGGATACGGCAGAGGTTTGAGAAAAGGCCTCTCCGAGAGTGTTAGCTATGTCCTGAGGCAGTGAAACGTCATTACCATTTATATTCAGTATTGACAGATGTGAAGGAGGATATTTATTATACATTTTCCTAATATTTTTTCAGATGGTTTGTGTTTTGGTGGTCCGCGTAATCGTGGAAGCGAAACTTTTCCAGGATTCTTTTTTAAGACACGTGGTTCGAAGGTAAGATATATGGGAAGCAAAATTAAGTTTATTATCTAAATGTAACCCCAACAGACGAAAATTGTTAGTGACAGGTATCAGGCTGTTTTTTAAAAATATTTCTGGATCCGGGTGGAGTTTTCGTTTTTTACAAAAGTGAATTGCAGTGGATTTTTTTTCGGCTAAAGAATAACCATTCCGCAGTGCCCATGATTCTATTTTAGCTATGGAAATTTGAAGTTGTCTTTCAATGATGTTCATAGTTTGGGATTGACAGGAGATAATGAGGTCATCGGCAAACATGTACGATTCTACTGTATTTGGTACTTCCCGTGTCATGTTTGTAATTCTTACTGAAAAAAATGTTGGACTTAGAATAGAACCCTGCGGTACACCCTCCTCTTGTTCAAATGATTTGGATAAATTGTTCATATACCTTACCTGAAACGTTCTGTTGCATAGAAAATTTTGTATGAATTGAGGTAACTGACCTCTCAAGCCGAAAGAATGGAGATCTTTTAGTACACCATATCGCCAGGTGGTATCGAAGGCTTTCTCAATATCGAGATTAATCATGACTAGATGTTCTCTCTTTATAAAGGCATTTCGGATGTTTGCCTCTGCTTTTATCATCACATCTAGCGTGGACCGGTTCTTTCGAAATCCATACTGGCTGCTGTTTAGTAAGTTGTTTGCTTCCAGGAACCACGTTAGCCGCCTGTGGACCATTTTTTCCAGGACTTTTCCCAGACAACTAGTCAGTGAAATTTGCCTGTAGTTATGCGGAAAGGTACGATCCTTTCCTGGCTTCGGGAAGGCTAGAACAATTGAGTGACGCCAGGAGAGTGGGTAGGTATTTTCTAAGAAAATACGGTTGTAATATTTTAACAATGTTGTTTTTGCTCTGTTGTCAAGTTGCTTTAACATTATATAATAGACCCCATCTGGACCAGCAGCACTATTGGGTGTTTTATTGAGTGCCCCTACTAATTCTGCTAATGTGAATGGATGGTTGTATGGATGTGAAACTGCCGTAGAAAAATTAATCTTACGCTTTTCTGCAGATTCTTTAATTCTTTGAAAGGTTGGGTTAAAGGTGGCTATTGCTGATATGCTGGCAAATGATTCCGCTAAGGCATTTGCTATTTCTGCTGGTGATGACAACTCCTTCCCTTCCCAATTTAGTATTGTAGTTGGGGACTGGACATATTTGCCATTGAGCGTTTGAATTTTCCTCCAAATGATTCTACTATCTGTGTCCTTATTTATACTTGAGGAGAAGCTGATCCAGGCTTCTTTCTTTGCATTTCTTCTTATTTTGCGGAACTTGGCTCTCAGTCTTTTGAAGTTAATTAGGTTACTAGTTGTGGGGAATTTACGAAATAAATTCCAAGATCTGTTTTTTTCCCGTTTTGCATGTGTACAATCTTGGTTCCACCAGTAGTTACTGTGTTTCCGTTTCCCCGGTAAAGATTTTGGTATTGCAATGGTGGCAGCTAGTAATATTTCAGTAGTAATGTGTTCCGTGACATTTTCTATGGTCTGAGATTGTATAATTTTATCATCTAATTGAACATGAGAGGCATATTCACTCCAGCGTGCCCTACGGAATGTCCAAATGGAGCGACGTGGGGAAGGAGAGTTTGCTCGTGTTTGGAGTTTGCAGAGAATTGGCAGGTGATCACTGTTCATTGGATTGTCAAGAACAGACCACTCCATAATAGTATACAAGGAGGGAGAACAGATCGAGAGATCTATTGAACTCATGGATCCAGTCGGAAAATGAATGTAGGTTGGCTCGCCAGTATTTAAAATGGTGAGTTGATAAGCATCAAGAAAGGATTCTATTAGCTTACCTCTCTTGTCAATTGTTGGAGATCCCCACAGCGAATTATGTGCATTGAAGTCTCCGAGCAAGCAGAACGGAGATGGTAGCTGGTCTATTAGATTTTCTAGGTCGTCTGAAGTGAAAAAGAAATTAGGAGGGATATATATTGACGCTATTGTAAGAGTGATGCCAATTACAATACGCACTGACACTGCTTCAAAAGGGGTCTGAAGAGCAATATGTTTCGATGGCACGTTGTTTCTAACAAGAATTGCCACTCCTCCACGGGCTGGCGAATCTATTCTCCTATCTCGTCTAAAGATGATGTAATTTTTAATGGTGGGACACACTCGGGCATTTAAGTAGGTTTCCTGTAGGGCTATGCCTGCCAGATCATACCGGTCGATGAGATCATATAAATCGTCTTTTGTATTGCGAAAGCCTCTACAATTCCATTGGAGGAATCTTTCCATTAAGTGGTTTTGTTGTTTATTTTTGTTTCTGACTGCTTTTTAGTTGAAACTTGCTTAGATCGATCCAATTTCCCTTTCTCTTTTTTTGGATAGTAGGGACGTGTGACATCCATCTCATCAGTCGCATGCAGTTCTAATATACCATCATCTGATTCATTGCGTTGGTCAACATCCATGCCCGTAGCAACTGGTGGGTTCAGAACTTTAGTTTCTGCCACTTTTGGTTTTGCTGTTTGAGGCACGTCGGTTGGAATGGTAATTGGGGTGTTACTGGCTTGTTCAATTTTTTGTTGAGTAGGACACTGTTTGGAAGCAGAGAGCAAAGAACGTGCCCAATCAGAGATGGATAGTTTTGGAGGAACTGTAACATCTGTTTGAATACCTACTGACTGAAATTGTTTAGCAGCAGTGGCATATGTACGCTTTGGTTCTGTTTTGAGTATTTCTCTTCTTGCCTCTGTGTATGTGACTTTATTCTCGACTTTATATTTTTGGATTTTTTTTCCCTTGTTTCCATAATTCGCATATTTTCGAAAAAGCCGGGTGATTACCTTTACAGTTTGGGCATTGAGAAGTAGCAGTGCATTCAGATTGATTATGATCCTTTGATCCACAATTTGGACATATTGCCTCACCTCTACATGCAGTTTGGGAGTGTCCGTATTTTTGGCACTTATAGCACCTGATTGGATTCGGGATATAAGGACGCACACGGCAATGAAGATAGCCAGCTTTAACAGATGTTGGTAGGATAGGAGAACTAAAAGTGAGGATTATACTCCTTGTGGGAACAAGGATACCATCTTTCCGAGTCAGAATTCTCCTTGTTTGGATTACTTTTTGTTCTCGAAGTTCTTGGACTATTTCCTCTTCTGATACATTTAACAGGTCCCATTCTGCAATTACCCCCTTCGAGGAGTTTAGGGTGGCATGGGGAGTGACCTTTATTGATTGTCCACCAAAGGTAGTCAGCTTTAATAATTTTGCAGAATGTTGAGAGTTACTAGTCTCTACAAGAATATCCCCGGACTGAAGTCGCCTTACCGTTTTCGGTGAACCTGCAGCAGACTCAATACATTTTTGTATAAGGAACGGCGATAACTTACTCAGAGGCTGCTCTGAGAGAGAGTGTAGAATGAGGAATGATGGTATCTCCTCTTGAGGGGTTGTTCTCAGCCTCTTGGGTTGAGAGAAGTCATTATCATTATCATTTATGTTCTCTCGTCTTGAGCTCAATGGCTCTAAAGGTGGATACATATTTTTGTCCATCTTTGCTCCTTTCAGCCCTGGGAGAGTGGATTTCTTCTCCCAGGTTACCGGCCCCGCCACGGGGAGGCAGGAGCAGTGCCGCTAGAGTGACCAAGCGGTATAAAAGTTAGTACGTTAATTTAAGGAAAAAGAAGAAAGGTGTTTTTCCTTTCTTAAACTTGCTTACGATTTGTAAGACTAAGTTGCGTAATAATAAAAAAGTAAGAAAATTTTTATAACTGAAAGAAAACTATATCTTTGAGAAAACGCTTTAGAAATCACTCAGGAGATTGCTTGATCACTATAACGCTTGGCACCCGGGGCCGGCGCATTGGCAGCTAAGGCCATAATGCGCCAAGTCAGGTTTAAAATGCTATTAAACATTTTGGTAGCCAAGGCTACCACGTCAAACAATTAATTATTATGTTAAAAAGGTATAAGAGTAAAAGCATAAAACTTAGATCTTTGTATAAAAATTAATAAATTGTAAAAAGTGAAAAACCTCAGACATATTGTGTCTGTCACCTATAATCTGACTGAGTGTAAATGGCTCAGTCAAATTATTAAAAGCGGTAAAATACGAGCGTCGTGCTTCTATAAAAACAGGACATTCTATTAAAATATGACGGATGGTTAAAATAACATTGCACATCTCGCACATAGGTGGGTCATCCGCCCTCAGCAAGTAGGAATGGGTTAGATGACTATGACCTATGCGGAGCCGAGCAAGAACAACTTCCTCTCTTCGGACCCTGCGTAGACTGGACTGCCATTGCATAATTACAGGCTTGATGTGATGTAATTTATTTGTGGCCTGTCCATGCCATTGGGAAAGTAGTTTAGAACGTATTATTTGTCTGTAGTCTGTATAGGGGACTGACAGGCAATAATTATCCAGGGAAATGGCTGATTTGGCAGCGGCATCAGCCGATTCATTTCCCCGGATCCCAATGTGTGCCACAAGGGTAACCAAACGGCTGAGTTAGTTCGGTTAGTACTGTTAAAGAAAACAGAAAGGTGCGTTTCCTCTCTGGAACTCTGTCTAGTTCTTGTAGTGCAGAAGTTACGCAATACAACTAAATAATTTAAAAACTCATTAAAACCAAAAGAAAACTATTCGCTTTGCATACACAGTATAGGTTACACTATTAATCGCTTGGCACCCGGGGCCGTAATTCAGCTGAGCGAGTCCGTGTATACTATATATTTTACAGAAAAGTAGTGCATCAGATTTTCTAAGGCTAATTTTAATGCATGGAGTTCTGCTGAGAAGCTGCTATACTCAGGTGGAAGAGCAGCCGAAATGATTGTAGAAGGAAATACTGCCGCTACTCCAACGGCTGAATGTGATTTCGAGCCATCAGTATATACGTGTATTGGCAAAAAATCAGCACATTTCTGAATATAGCTTGCATGGAGTTGTTTGTCATTGATTATCGGTAGGCGATTCTTTCCCCACTTGTGAAGATAAGTATCGCAGGTTAATTCCGAAGGGGGGGGGGGGAGTACAAGGTGGCTGAGAGTAATTCATTAATTAGTAATTCATTAGTAATTCTTGTTGTTTGTTTGTTTGTTTGTTTGTTTTTGGTTTTTTATTGGCGCATTGGCAGCTGTGGCCATAATGCGCCAAGACTATGCAATATTTAAAAGTTTAAATTCTCGGTGACCTAATTAGTTAGGTCACCATGTCCAGATAAATAATAACAAATATATAAAAATTAAATCAATAAAGAGATAACAATAACAAATTTTAAATACAATTAAAAACTTTTATTGATTTAAAATAGCTAAAAACAGCAGACACGTTGTCATTGTCGGATAAAATCTGACTGAGTGTATAAGGCTCAGTCAGATGACTAAAAGCGGTAAAACGGGTGCTGCTAAAATCTGGACAGTCAATTAAAAGGTGTCTAATCGTTAGGATTGTGCCACAGGACACACACATAGGAGGGTCATCAGCCCTCAGCAAAAACGAATGAGTTAAATGACTGTGTCCTATGCGGGTCCGGGCAAGAACAACTTCCTCCTTACGATTCCTGCGCAGACTAGACTGCCACGGTTCAATTACAGGTTTTATATGATATAACTTATTCGCAGTCTGTCTATTCCACGAATCCTGCCATTGGGAATGTATCTTTTGATGTATTATTTGCCTGTAGTCTGTATAGGGGACTAACAGGCAGTGGTCATTATTGGGAATTGCTGATTTGGCTGCGGCGTCAGCCAAATCATTTCCCCTAATCCCAATGTGGCTAGGAATCCAGCAGAAGCGGATATCATATTCACGTTCATGGAGAACGTGAATCTTCTGCTGAATGCTAGACAGAACTGGATGAGAATTATATCTCACAGATATTAAAGCCTGTAACACGCTGAGAGCGTCGGTATACAAAATGAACCGTTGGTATTGGCATTCACTAATGTGATCCAAGGCTAACTCTATAGCGTGCAGCTCTGCAGTAAATATGCTGCATTCAGAGGGAATCTGCTCCGATGTAGTGCTGTCTGTAAAGACAGCAGCAGATCCCACATATGATTCTGACTTCGACCCGTCTGTGTAGACTGGCGCGAAGTCAGAATGTTCAGCTCGGTGTGCTGAAAAAAGCTGCAGGTAGACAGACGATGGAGTGTCCGACTTTCCCCAATTTCGAAGGGACAAGTCACATGCCGGGACATGAGCATGCCAGGGTGGAAGGGGTTGCTTTGGTGTTTGGGCAACCCTGTCTACCTTTATATTAAGTTCTTTGAGTAGCTCTTGGACACGAATACCAAAAGGACGATTGGCAGTCTTACGGGTGTTGTACAAATTTTCCCATCGTGGCTCAAAAACGGTTAGCCACGTAGGGTGGTCTGGCAGGGATTTCAGTTTTAGAGCGTAGTTTAGAGACAACTGCTTACGTCGAAGCAATAATGGCGGTTCGTTTGCTTCGACGTATAAGCTCTGGACAGGAGATGTGCGATATGCTCCAATAGCGGTACGGAGAGCCAGATGATGGACAGGATCGAGCCAACGAAGTACACTGTCTCTGGCCGAATTGTATACCAGGGACCCGTAATCCAGTCTGGATCGTACAAGTGCACGATAGATGCGTAGTAGGGTGCATCGATCCGCACCCCAAGATGTTGAGGAAAGAGAGCGCAGAATATTTAGCCCTCTTGTGCACTTTGTGCGGAGTTGACGGATGTGATCCAGAAAGGTCAGCTTTTTATCGAATACGAGTCCCAAGAATTTTGCGTCCGCTGCTATTGGAATTACATTTTGTCCGAGCTTTAATTCAGGCTCAGGATGAAGATTACGCTTACGACAAAAGTGTACGCAAACGGTCTTCTCCGGCGAGAACCTGAAGCCATTAGCAAGAGCCCAGGAGTTGAGGCGATCAATAGCTTTCTGCAGTTGTCTTTCAATAACCCTCATGTTGCATGACTGACAAAATATGCTAAAGTCATCAACATAGAGGGCACAGTTTACAGTTGGAGGAAGTTGTTCTGTGATGGAATTCACTTTGATGGCAAAAAGCGTGACACTTAATACTGATCCTTGTGGTACTCCCTCCTCTTGGCTGAAGGAACGAGAGAGTGAGGATCCCACACGAACTTGGAAAGATCGATTGGCTAAAAAGTTTTTAATAAAAATGGGGAGTTGCCCCCTAAGGCCAAGGCTATGCAGATCTTTTAAGATGCCAAATCTCCAAGTTGTGTCATACGCTTTCTCCATGTCAAAGAACACCGACACCAAGTGTTCACGTTTTAGGAAAGCATCCCGGATGGATGCTTCCAATCTAATAAGATGGTCCAAAGTGGACCGGTTCCTTCGGAAGCCGCACTGTATGTTGGAGAGAAGGTCATTTGATTCTAAGTACCATATTAAACGAGAATTAACCATTCTCTCCAGGATTTTGCACAGACAGCTAGTCAGAGCAATAGGACGATAGTTGGTGGTGACTTTTGGATCCTTTCCTGGCTTAGGGAAGGCAAGAACGATTGCCTTTCTCCAGGAATCCGGAAACTGCCCTTCAGTAAAGATTCTGTTATACAGAAGGAGCAGACAATCCATAGATTTTGGTGAAAGATGTTTAATCATGTCATAATGGATGCCATCTGGTCCAACAGCACTTGCTTTGGAAAGAGCGAGGGCTCTTTTCAGTTCCTGAATAGTAAAATCCCCGTTGTAGGGATAGAGGCCCTTGGACTTAAAATTAAGTGCTTCTCTTTCCAGTTTATGTTTCAGGACCAGGAACTCTGGGGAGTACGAGGATGTTGCGGAGATGTTAGAGAATGTTTCCCCAAGAGCATTGGCTATTGCAGTTGGATCTGCAACAGCGCATCCATTATAATCTAAGATTGAAGAAGGGTGGGATGTATATTTTCCCTTCATTTTCCGGATTTTATCCCAGACTACCTTAGAGTTGGTAGACTGGTTAATAGATGATGTAAAACGGATCCACGATTCCTTTTGGCTCTGACGACGGATGTAGCGTGCTTTGGCTCGTGCACGTTTGAAGGCTATAAGGTTGTTCGTGGTAGGATATCGGCGAAATATCCCCCACGCTTTGTTTTGAGCCTTTTTTGCTGCTGTGCATTGTGAATTCCACCAAGGTTTGGGAAATGGTGGAAACCGGGCTGATGTTTTTGGGACAGCATTAGCAGCTGCGTGGACAATGATTTCTGTGATGTACGTTACTGCGTCATTGATAGGCTCCTGACTGACTGTACTGAGGTCAAAATTTGCCTGATGTTGGAAGGCATTCCAGTCAGCCTGATCAAACTTCCACCGTGGTAACCTAAAAGGAAGACACGGTCTCCCACTGTGTAACAAGGTTATCACAGGGAAGTGATCACTTCCGTATGGATTCTCCTCCACTTCCCAGGTGAGTGAAGGGAGTAGAGAAGGGGAGCAGATAGAGAGATCAATGGCAGAAAAAGTACGGGTAGGCATATGGAAGAAGGTGTTTGTTCCAGTATTTAGAAGGGAAAGGTCATTGTCATTGAGCATACGCTCTATGACTCGTCCCCTTCCGTTGATGTTAGCACTACCCCACAGGGTGTTATGTCCGTTAAAATCCCCGAGAAGTAAGAAAGGGGGAGGCAACTGCGTTACAAGATCATCAAGGTCTTCCTGGGAGATGTCAGTCCCAGGTGGCAAATAAATCGAGCAGACCGTTATTAAAAATCCCACTGTAAGGCGAATTGCAACAGCCTCTATGCTGGTTGTAATTAGCAAGGGCTGAACTGGGGTCTGATTACCCACAAGGATAGCCACTCCTCCATGAGCAGGACCATCCGCAATTCTATCCTTACGAAAGATTGTGATGTTATGCAGGGTGGGATCATCATTTGCCTTTAGATAAGTCTCCTGCAAGCAAAAGCAAACTGAATTCTTGTTGCCTTCTGAAAGTAGGAACATTCCAACTTAGTGTTAATTCAATAAGGCGTAAGCCTGCTGGTCTTATTTTATTGGGTTTGTTTCTATAGAGATTTTGTAGCGGTAGATCAAAGAGGTATGGCTCAATAGGATGCTGCCAGCAACTTTGTATTCGGACTGCATACGTAAGAAGCAGCGTTTTTCTGCGGAGGTAAAGAGGGGGCTCATTAGCTTCAATAAACTATGAGTAGGAGATGTCCTGAAAGCACCAAGTGCAATCCGCAATGTACTATGCTGTATAGGATCCAGCCATCGTAGTGTACTCTAAGGGGCAGAATCATAGAGTGGAGCACCAAATCCAAACGGGATCTGATCAATGCTCTGTATAAGAGCAGTAAAGATGTACTGTCTGTTGTCTGCTCCCCAAGACAAGGAAGATAAAGCTCTTAGTAAGTTCAGCTTTTTGAGGTAGGAAGTCCGTACAAATTTAATGTGCTCAAGGAAATTTAATTTCCTGTCAAGTATTAATCCCAAGAATCTGATGTTGTTAGTCATTGGAATGGTAAAGTTTGACATCTGAAGTTCAGGATCTGTATGCATTTTCCGTTGATTACAAAATTGGATTGCAACAGTCTTCTGCTGTGATAGACTATAGCCATTTAACCCTGCCCACCTTTGGACTTTATTCAGGGATATCTGCAGTTGCCGATCAATGGATCTCATGTTCTGAGAAGTGATTATTTGAGAATCCAAGAATAATCCGCTCTCCACGCTCCTGCGCAGTCTAGACTTTCATAATTTTATAATAGGCTTGACTTCGTGTAATTTATTTTTAACTTTCATTATCATGAATGTTGCCATTGGAATCGTAATCTGTTATATTACTTGCCATAGGTCTGTTTAGGAATTAAATAAAAATTGTTGTTTTATGTTCAGTTTCCAAAACAACTAAGGATATGACGCATCAGCATACTGTGTCTATAAATTGCGCATATATTCGGATTGATTTGTGTATTTACTAAACGAAAAACCGCAGTTTATGGGAGATAAATGAGGCAAGCCCATCAGAGACCGAATAACTTGGCCACGCTGTGAAAACGTCCATAAAAAATTCCTTGCGTTATCGAGGGGATTCAAACCCGGGCCATTTCACGCGATATGGGAAGGAAGGCTTATATATAGGCACTGTACTGAGCGCGAGCTGTCGCCACGTAATATATAAAAAGGTCCAGTGATGCTATTTATTTTGCGCTGGTCTCTGGCTTCTGTCTGTGGTCGTTTCCACCTTAACGCAACCCTGTTCAGAGGCCACGCATCATCATATTTAATTAAGAAACTGAACAAATAAGATTCTGTTTTGATGCAGTTATCATATATAATATTCTGATTTGTGTCATGGTCTGCAGTAAATAAAAAATGAAGTTCAATATCCGGACAAGAGACCTGTCAACAGCATTAATGGCAGGACTGTAATCTTGTAAATAAGCAAACAGTAATACGATAAAAAAGAACTGGTTGAAAAAGTTTATATTAGCGGCCGCTGAACTTTACATTTTATTTATATTTTATTAATCGCTGATTTTGGGCGAAGAACATTAAGGTCGAACAACGCTGAATGGGAAGGAGAAGAAAGAGACAATTACAGAAATAAAAAAATTCTAGCATAACTGTCACACATAAATATGATTAAATTAGGCCTTTATACCTATTTCCCATGTGCTTTTAAAGTTTAGAATTCTTTAGCGAACAGTTGATAACATTTGTAGATTAATAGTAATAAATCTAACTTTATACACCAAAAAACATTAATATAACAGGTTTTAAGTATTCCTAAACTAATATAAGAAAATACGCCTTAGAATTAGTACCTGGTGATTTGGGATTAAAATTTGCATAAGGCAGTTGAACAATTCAAATGAAATTTAACCAGTGGAGTTGATCCAACTAATTTTTCTCTCATTTTCTAACGAACAGGTTTTCTCAAAAAACCTGAAAGAAGCGCATACCTAACAAAATGGACATTAAGCAAACAACTTTGCTGCTTTCGGTGGGAATGCATTGGAGTTCTCCCAGTCGTTGGTTGAAGCTGGAAAACACAGATTATTCCCCATCGCTGTGGAGATGCTCCCATGGGCTTTTATTGTATCGTTGCAAAGTTAACTGGTCTCGGAAAAGGCTACATATTTCTTTCTCCCAGAAACTTGGGTTTTTCATCCTACAAACAGGATAAGGACCATTTACTTATATTTACATGCAATTTACAGATATGGCATCCTGATGCATCATAGCCTTGCTTTTCTCATTGCAATTCTAAAAACCCATCCCTGAAATCCGATTTATAATAGAGTATTGGTTCCCTTGTGGTAGTGATCATAGCGTAGATCCTCACAGATAATACTTTGGACCAAAGTTTGACTAAGATATCAAAGCCCAATCTTGTTTAATTTTTCATCTTTGATAATGTCTGAAAATTCAGTTCCATATTTAGGCATTCACCGTGACTGCCCTTAATGTATATGAAATTAAGGGAACTAAGATTTTCTGGGATAACAGTTTGACCGCCTCTTTCAAAATCTCGAAATGTTTTTAAGTTGGGTTCCATTTCAATTTGATTATCGTTTCAAGAGAGATATCACTATAATTTTAACAAGACATGTATGTTAGATACCGCTCGAGTTAAATTTGCAATTTACTTTAACTTGCATGATGTTACATAAGAAATTTTAGTGATCTTCCACACAGATACAGTCAGTATCTGTGTGGAAGATGACTAAAGTAAGGATTGTATAAATCATCTGCATTGCGATTAAGGCAGCCATTTCACAAATTCGTGAGTAAACTGGGTCAATTTATTTAGTATGAAATAAAAACAAAAATTCCTTCTGTTGGCATTATTAAATAGACGTGGTTCTTCATATTCAGTCACATGAAACTTTTCTCAAACTACTTTAGACCATTGAGAGAGAGAGAGAGAGAGAATCAGTCCTAAACTGCAACTATAAGATCAGATTTCGTTAAGTTATGGGGTACGTGAACTGATTCCACGTGTATTTATACTGCAGTGGAGAAAAGCCTACAGAAACAAAAGAAAGAAATAAACTAGATGCATCCGCTACCAGAACCGAGAAGATAAGAGTTTATTAACTTTTATCACTGGTACTAAAGCATATAATAAATCCTTCGGAATGCAACCTATTGTCTGGTATGCTTTCATAAACTCCTGATTTACAATCTGGCTAATCTTCGTAACGAGACTGCTTCAGAATTATTCTGTCCCATCTAGCGTAATTACATATAAATCACGTTATTTCCTTCCACAGTGCACTAACCACAAGTGACCACAATATAACTGCAGAAATAACTCGAACTCCACTGTTCTATATTTAGTGCTTTCTTTCTGAACAGCATTTTCTCACCCAGAAATGCATATTTATCCTCGACACTTTTAAAATTAAAACAACGCTATATCGAATGAAGCTATTTGTTCTCTATGACTTTCTGCCCTTTCTGCAAGCATTTTAATACCATAAACGTAAAATTACTCTGTCTGTAAAGCAAAGGACGCAGACAGGGCATTTTTGATGGATGTATCGATGGACAGGAACCGACAAGTCCTGGCAAAAAACCCACTAAAACACAGGAGGAATAATTTAGCGAAGACCACCGCTTGGTTTTGTGTAGAAGATCCTCCGATTGAAAGTCAAAATCAGTTAAATAACACTGTGATAAACTGATTTTCATCCCCAGTAATGAGCTTATTTAAAAATGGCGCCTGAAGTTCACGATCATGCAACGGAGCACGAATGTTTACCCTCTCCCTCTAAGATTATCTGACAGCTCGTATGCAGAACTCCCTTTCTAATTTTCTGACACATTTTCTAGCTGGTGCGTGGCAATGAACGCTGGAATGGATCGAGTTAAGACTTTGAGTAAGTTCTGAACCAATTTCAGTATTTTCTGAATTTTGTTTAATAATACATTAATGAATAACATTACTTGAAATTGCTATCGTATTAATCTACTAGGTAGATTGATATGTACAGTACAGACATTGACATCTACAGTGTTAAGGAATGGCAATATTCCTTAACATATCAACCGCACTGAACGTGACAACTTGGAATTCAAACGCTCAATACTAGTAAAGCGTTTGCGATAAGTTAGGAACTTTAACTCTGACCATAATCTGTAGCCAAACACATTCAGGTGAATTGAGCTGGTTTGATTTTATTCTTTGCTGGTCGAAAATAAAGATTCACGAATGAAAGTCATTCAAAACTTTGCCGAAACCAACTGAAACTATGAGGCATCAATTAATTGTGTTAACTGCTTGTAATCTTCGGTAGGCTTGCTTCCTGCAGAATGAAAAAGCCTCGCCTGAGACCGACTAACTCATCTGTGAAAAAAACCTCATAAACAAAACATTTCTCGTCATTTTTTTTAAGATTTAAAGTGAAAGTCTTCCTTATCAGTAAGAAGAGTTATAATGTAATAACAAGAACTTGTTACCCAAGAGGAGCTAGAAGAAAACCTGGAAGACAAAGGCGGAGATGGATAGATGAAATTCATGAGTTTTTGAGTAGTAAATGGATGGCCAGTGCCCAAAACAGAAGGAACTGGAAAGTTGCTGGAGAGGCCTTCATCCTGCAGTGGATTGAGAATGGCTGATGATGATGATGAACAAGAACTTGTGGGCTGTAATGGCTGAAAAGTCTGAAGATCCATTTGGCTCTGGCTCTGGATGCTCGCTTTTCCTCACAGATTTCCAACCTCACCACAAGAAGGAAGGAACAATGCCATCATATGACCATGAGGATGGGTTAACTAATTTAGTTCTGTTAGAAATGAAAGCAGAAAGATCTCTGTTAAGATTTAACAGTTGAATAAAATAAAGAAAACTACATATTTTAAACCAAATATTCACTTGATACCCAGGTTCACCTTTGAGCCCAATATGAAAGCAGAAAGATCATACCTTTCACAAACATAAAAGGAACATATTAAAAATATCCATTAAATGAATTAACGTTAACTGATAGTAATTGCAAAAAAAAAAAACATTAAAAAACTAATAAGATTTTTACAATTTCAAAAAAGGTTTGAAGAATATGTAAAAAAAATTAATTTTAAATAGCCCTTCAAAAAATGTTTTTCTTCATTTCTTAAGACAGACGTCAAAACGAAAGCAGATGAAGCAAAATCAGTATACGAATACAAAGACTCGAATGTCCCACTCCATTCCCGAATACTCAATAATAACGGAACCTGACCATGCCCTGATGTACTGCTGATGCTCTGCTATAAAGAGAATGATTCGAAAAGGAATATATCAGTTTTCTTTCTAATAATACCAATTAAATAATAATGACACAGCTAAATTTGGCATCTGATATTCGTAGATGTAAAATTATTACTTCATTACGAATCAATTATTTTCACAATAGCGTAATAAAAATGTTAATATGAAAGCTGAGGACCATACACGATGCTCTCAGACTGCTTTAATGCTTTGGCGTTGTTACGTGTCACAGTAGTTCATTACGTCACAGAGAACTCCTGTGGAGTAGCTGCCTTCCGATGGGAGTGTAAATCGAGATGAGGAGGTCCTCTGGAAAAGAGTGCTTTCGCTCCTTTGGTTATGATAAATGGTAACGTTATGAGCTGTTCATATTTTGTGTTTCTTTATATATTTACAGTCCACGTATTATTGTGATTTTTAACTACGGTATGTATGGTCTTTTTATGGTGTGCTTTTATATTCTAATAAATGAAAATTATGAGAAGTTAAAATATTGAGAAGGTTGTTATCCATGGGCGGTATGACTTTTAGATTTAAAATTTTCTTTACTTAACTCTTTGAAATAAAAACAAGTGGTTAAGAGTGTCATAAGACATTGACTTCTTTAACCATCTCTTTCGGTTTAAATGATTTTTTTTTCTTTCGGAAAGTTTTACAGAGATTTAATGAATTTCCATTGCTTATCTTTTGCAGAGGATTCACCCGCCTGTACGTGATGGAAAATGATTAGGATCAAATTCAGTTCAGTTTTTTTCAGAAGTTTAAAGGTAGATAGGAACATGGGAAAAATCCCAACGAAAGTTTGGAAAATTTCCAACCTCTTTACTGTTATTATTGAATTACAGGGTTGTTGTTGTTGTTGTTGTTGTTGTTGTTGTTGTTGTTGTTGTTGTGATGGTTTTATAGAGCCAGGGCTCCTAAGATCAAAATACGTCTCTTACCATGGAATGATACAAAAGAGATTTAAAAGTGGATACACAGGTTTATCCACTTTTTCATTTACTCATTTTGAGTACTTGAAAAATTCTGCTAAGTTGGAGTCATCTCCAATAACGTGAATTAGTTATTAATTAATATGTGAATTAGTTGGTAACTATAAGTAAGGTATGTATGACAAATGCCTAATCTGGTTAGTATGGTTTCTCCCTTTCTGTTTCGTCTCAGGCTGGATTGCCACTGTCTGGGTTCTCTCTTGATCTCAAGAAGTTTATTATTTGTTAATTGTTGTTGTTTTTGTTGGGTTTTCTGGGACAATGGTTATTCAGACCATGTTGCGCTTGTCAATATGATTCATGCTACTTGTGCTGGCTGCTTTGGAAGCAGTTAGAAGCGATCATATAAACCTCTTAGTTTCAGGAAAGAGAAAAATTCTTGACAGTTCCTCTACGTTTGAGAGAGTGATGATTGACAATGGACGGACATTATTAAACAAGGCACATTCCAGGAGTATACATTGTACATTGTGAGTGGTCTATTGTCGATTTGTTTGATTTATTGGTGCAAGGGCTGCTACGGCTATAATGCACATATTAAAAAATTACTTGGTTACACTAAACAGGTGGTTCAGTTCAGATGGTATCTGCTTATCGTTTTCAAGAAAGTAAAAAGATCATTTATATCTCGTCGGTCTCCAAGAATCTGCTGTAAAGTAAATTGATTTGAGAAATATAGTTGGAATGAGAAAGCTATTTGACGTTCTCTCCAGTATAATGGGCATTCAATGGTAAAATGCTTTACTGTGAATTGAGTTTGACAGTTGCTGCATAGTGGAGGAACATCCCATGAGTAGGTAACTATGAGTTAAGCATGTATTCCCAATCCGCAATCTAGCAAGTACGACTTCTTCCTTCCTATTCCCGCTTAGGCTTGATGCACACTGCTTGTGATCGTTTTTTATCTGGCACATTGTTTTTGTTCTCCTGCTAAATGGATAGCCATTTCTTTTCTACCGATGTGTTTGTAATCAGTGTAAGGTATCTGGATGTCTGATGTTTTCAAACTCACATTCATGGCAGCAAAATCCGCTTGTTCGTTTCCTGTGATTCCAGAAAGTCCAAGTATCCCACAGAAGATTATATTTTTTGCCTGTTTGTAAGAAACTGCACTAAATTTATCTAAATTTGTTGTGAAAAGGGATGAATAAAAGGAAGTTTACACTGAACAGCCGATACAGTGCTTAAGGAATCGGTATAAATAATGGTTTAAGATATAAAGACTGTTTTACATTATCTAAAGTCATCAGGATAGCATACAGTTCTGCGGTGAACAGTAAGTGCTGCACTCCAAATGGAACTGCTGAGATATTATAACGTTTGGTAGAACTACAGCTGCACCAACTTTACTGTCTCTCTTGGAGCCATCGGTGTAAATTTGAGTGAAATTAGAGAATTAAAAAGAGTGAACTGCATGGATTTGCTTAATATTGAAATTTGGAAGTGCATTCTTCACCACTTGTTCGTTGGAAAGGTTTATCAATGTGTGCCAAGGGCATTTGTCATGGAGGTGTAGCCGTGCCTTCATCAGGAATTATGTTATTGATATTCAATCTCCAACATGTGTTTAAGCTTTGTAACCTAATGCGGCATGCTGTAATTTGCAAAGGTTTATTTTCATACAAATTATCCCATTTTGATTTGAACAGATATTGCCATATAGGATGATATGGGAAACTTCTAATTTTGTTGTATAGTTTAATAGCAGAGCATGCCGATGAAGGAATAGAGGTGGTTCCATATAAAGACTTGGAACTGGCGTTGTACGAAAAGCTCGTAGTACAATTCGGAGAGCTTTGTGATGTACAGGATCAATCCATTTTAATACACTTTCTCTGGCATATACAGAAGACCTATAGTCTAGTCTAGAGGCATATACAGGAGACCCATAGTCTAGTCTAGAGGCATATACAGGAGACCCACAGTCTAGTCTAGATCTAATTGACGACGGATATAGATGTAGTATCAACATATTTCAAGCAATTCTTCTTGACTATTGGTATCAAGGAAGGCCCATGGTGTCCTATCGATGATCTATCGAACTTTTGCAAGTAGAGATAGGGACGTGATAATCCCATTATATAACGCTTTTGTTAGACCACACTTGGAATACTGTGTTCAAGTATGGAGACCGCACCTAAAGAAAGACATCGAGCTTCTTGAAAGGGTGCAAAGACGGGTAACTCGCCTGGTGAGATCGGCAAAAGGGCGTCCTTATGAAGAAAGACTTCGAATATGTGGGTTGCAGAGTTTGGAAACTAGACACCTTAGAGGAGATTTGATTGAGGTGTTTAAGGCTCTGAGCGGCATCAGTAAAATGAATGAGGACAAAATTTTCAAGATTATAAATGATGCTAGAACTAGGGGACATAAATTCAAGTTACGGGGGGAAATGTTTAGATTGGACTGCAGGAAGTTTTATTTTAGCCAGCGAGTTATAAATTACTGGAATAAGTTGCCTTCATGGGTGGTAGAGGCCGACAGTTTGGGGAAATTCAAAGGTCATCTGGATAGTACTTTCGGGTAAGGGAAGCGCACAGGATGATAGGTTTAATTTCCTTTTTATTTATATTATATTTTATTATTTTTTTATTTATTAATTATTATTATTTAGTTATTTATTTTATTTATTTATTTAATTTTTGTTTTTATCATTGTTTTGTTCGGATTTTTTTTTTTTTTATTTTATTTTTTTTGTTTTTGGCTGGTGCAGCATAAGCCATAGGCTTTCTTGCACCATGCGGCCGTTACTAATACTAATACTAATCATCTGTATCCATGCTTCTTATCTATGGTTGCTTCACTCAACAGGATATGATTTTTGCAATTTTTCGCCTACTTTACAGTGGGACAGGCTTTGGGATGGAATTGTGAGTGGTGTATTTTAATTTAGTCTACTAAGTTCGGTTTAGATGGATGCTGGACCTCGAGTACTGATTGAGCCCAGTCTGAGATTGATATATCTGGAGAGAGATGAACACTTCTATCTGACATGACAATGCTAAGTTGGAAATCTGAGTAACAGAAGTGCGTTTTGGCATACTTAATTAACCTTTTTTATTGCTTCTTGATAAGAGACTTTATCTTCAATTTTATATTTTTCGTATTTTTGTGTTTTTCCCTAACTTACAAAGTTCCCAATCTTTGCGGTAAGCTGGATGGTTTCCCCAGTAATCAGTACAGTGTGGTTTGGTACTTTGCATTCTGTTTTCGTGTAAGTTTTACACACACAGTTTGGACATGTTGCATGTCCACTGCATGCTATCTCAGAGTGGTCAAATTTCTGGCATTTATAACATCTTAGTGGGTTTGGCATAGATGGCCGAACGTGACAGTTCAAAAAACCTGCTTGAAAAGAAGCTGATAGATTTGGTGTAGTAAAAATTAAGATTATGTTCTGGGTAGGAATGTTGTTGCCGTCTTTTCTGATCATGATTCTTTTTTTCTTGAGTGAAATTTTTATCTTTTAGTTCCTGGACTATTTCTGGACTATTTCTTCTTCAGAAACGTTTAACAGATCCCATTCAGTGATCACTCCCTTGGAAAAGTTCAGTGTGTTGTGTGGGGTGATTTGAATCGGAATTCCACTTAAAGAAGTAAGTCGTAATGAATAATAGCTAAGAATATCGTGAGTAAAATGTCTCTATTAGTAAATCGCTTGATTGGAGACGTGAACCATTTTCGGTGAATCTGCGGCATTTTCAATCTCTGAATGATGAAAGGACAGAGCTTGTTTACAGGTTGTGCTGAGAAAGAATGCAATATCAGGAATGCTGGCGCTTCCTTTTGTCCTTATTCAGTCTTTTTGAAAGAGAGACAGATATCAAATTGAAAGCTCTTTGGCTCTAAACGTGAAAATGCATTGTTTTCCATTTGAGCTCTTTTGGAGCCCTGTTGGTTAGTTTTCCCCCAGGTTACCGAACCGCCACATGGCGACAGCAGCTGTGCTACGAGTGACTAAGTGATTGTTGAAGGTCTATTGTGCTGTGTCTTATGTAAGGCAGCCCCTAAACGTTAGTTCATCTTCGCCATGGTTCTCTGCGATGATATACAAAACTATGTACAATGGCCAGAAATTAGTGTAGTGCTATGTTTGCGTTGTGCGTTGTTATGTTTATTATGGCTACTTAGTTACCAGGAAGCAGCGATCACCAGAAAGGGTGCTTCCCAGTAACCGTCCACGCCAGGAGAAGGTGGGCTCAACTATACATGGACTAAACTAAATGTATTATTACCAGCACCCATAAGAAGAAGCGCAGGTGGTACAGGTGCAGCAGTCTCCTATAATCACGTACGGTGGTGAAGACCACCAAGAATCCCGCATCCACTGGATAAAGTGTAATACCAGTGGATGCCAGCAGTTCTCGTACCCAGGAAGCCCAAATCTTGATACGAGCAGGTGAAAATCCCGTCTCTAATAAACTGGAAACCAGATAATCCTGCCCCTTTGGGGCTAGCATAAAAAACTGTCCCCAAAGGGACTAGCATTGATATATATACTAGAAAAAGAAAAGTGGAGTCCCTTTCCCGGGTTTTACTTCAGACCTTGCAAGCGCGGAACTACTTGAGGTAAACAAAAGAGAAAATCACGCAAGAAAAGAAATAAAACTATATCGCTTTCAAAGAGCACTCCATACGTCGCAAGGAGGAAATCGCTCGTCACTATCGCTGGAAACTCGGGGCTTCCTGAGTGGAAACATGGTGATTATATTAATACCGGCGAGGACCCTTGCTACCGCTTCCAGAAACTTACGACTGGAGTAAGACATTTTTCCAGAAGGCGAAGTAAACACCCTGATATGTGTAATGAATTTCAATACGTTAGTATATAAATTAACTCAGTTGAGGTATAAATATATTATTTCTTTAAGCGATTTTATTTCTTCCAACAATGATCATCGGTCTTTTTGGAATTATGTGAAAGCTAAACTTAAAACAAACACATAAGTAGCTTTCTTGTTCTTTAATAACTTTACTGAAATTGCTCCAAAAGACACCGTAAAATTACTTTCTGATTATTTTGTCGTAGTATTTACATTTCCATCACCTTTAAACCAATCTATCTTTACAGATTACCAAAGTTTTGATATATTTTTATACAGATAGAAGCGAGTTATTTAATTGCTGCTTTGGACCACGTAACTAATGATTATTCCCGATATCCTGAAAATATACCATTAATTTTTTGGAAGGATTGGTTTCCTCTTTCAACGATCCATATACAGCATTTTCCCTCTTACTTCTTGAAGGAACTAATCCAAAATGTTTTAAATTGCGTACATATTTACAATACAAAAGCAACAATCTAAGTTACCGGCGACTCATTATAGACCTATAACATTAATAAATTCTGTTGTAAAATATTAGACAAGAGCGTTAAAAAAAACTAGTTAATTACTTTCATCATATTTGGTCACCTGCTGAATTACACAGATTTTGCACACTGGTTGTTGTTGTTGTTGTTGTATTTGGGTTTTTGGCACAAGGGCCTCTTGGGCCATATTGTGCCTGTTCAATATTTGCTTATCACAAATTTCTCATGTTATTGTGATCATAGGCTATTATAAAGATTTATCTGTTTCAAATAAGTGAACAGTTCCTCCAAATTTGCGTCACTGCCAAGAATCTGCAATAAGGTTATCGGATCCTTCAAGTGGGTTGTTGTTGTTGTATTTGGGTTTTTTGACAGAAGGGCCTCTTGGGCCATATTGTGCCTGTTCATGATTTGTTTGTCACTATGATCACAGTCTATTATACAGATTTATGTGCTTCAAATAATTAAACAGTTCCTCGAAATTTGCTTCATTGCCAAGAATATGAAATAAGGTTAAGGGTTCCTGTAAGTTGGACAGGGAGCTAAAGCTTGATTTTCTGACTGTTGAAAGTTGGGGACATTCTATGAGGATGTGTTTTATCGTTAGCTGCCACTGACAAAAGAAACACTGAGGAGGATTCTCTCCCATAAGCAAAAACAGATGAGTTGGATGCGAATGGCAGATGCGGAGCCTTGCTAGAATCACTTCTTGTCGCCTGCTTCCCCTGGAACTAGATGTCCACAGTTGTGGCTCTTTTTTTATCTGCAGCAGTTTATTATTGGTTTGAGTTTTCCAAAGGAGAGACCATTGTTTCCCGCATGTTGTTTTAATGACAGATTTGTGATCGGTGTAGGGAACTTTTATTTGTCTGGAAGATTGGGACATGCGGATGCTGCTGCAACATGCTGCAACATGCATGTCCCATGCGGATGCTGCTGCAAAGCAGCAGCATCCGCATGTTCATTGCCTGAGATGCCAACATGACCAGGGATCCAGCAGAAGGTAACCTTCTGATTGACTGTTTGATAGTGAAATAACTTAGATCGGATCTCTTTAAGAATGGGGTGAGAGGGAGAAAATGTAGATTGAATGGCAGTGATTTGCGCTTAAGGAGTCTGTATATATCAAGGATTCCTTGATATGGTACTTGTTTATATTATCTATAGCCAGTTTTATTGCGAATAATTCTTCAGTATAGATACTGCATTCAGTGGAAAGAGACACAGCTACTGAGAAGGTGGAAAAAACTGCTGCAGCACCTAGAGCTGTATCTGTTTTAGAGCCATCAGTATAGATATGTACTTTTCCTGAGTTTTCCAAGGAATGCGATTTATGGAGCTGTTGAAAATTTGTATTAGCCAGGGATGTCTTCCCCCATCTTAAAAAGAAATTGTCACAGAGAGGTACGAATTCAGTCCAGGGAGGTTCAGGAGTACCAAGGTCTTGGAAGACATTCTGAAAATTGATGGGCTAACGAAACCAACCTTTCGGTAAATATTCAAACATCTTCTAATACAAAAAATCTTACATTTTCTATCAAATATAGAACAGATTACGGAAAATACAGTCCAATACATCATTACTAAATGTGTATTTTACTGTTGGGTAACAAATAAATCGACCAACTTTTACCAATGAATCTTTTTCAATGTCATATCCCAGAAATGTCACTGGACTGATAATTTTTGTTATCTTACTATATTTCTATTTTTTGTTATCTTACTATATTTCTATTTTTTGTTATTTCATAATTATTGTTGTTTTTTGTTTGTTATGGTTTTTCGCAAATTATTATTGGGACCGTTCCTCTAATGTCTTTATTAATAAATAAATAAATAACTGAACGTGTTTTTGAAAAGGCCCTAAAGATTTGTTAATTCCAACTTTTTCCAGCATTTCATTGGTTAAACAAATAATGAAAGAGCTTTGTTAAAAATATTATTTTATCGAAAAAAATATATTTGCCGGAGTAGTTTTGATTAATAGTGAGGGAGCGAGTGAGAGTTTATTAAAATGTTTCCCAATTACATTTTTGATGTTTATTTCAGACCCCATTTTCTTCATGTGATCGGTAATGGAACTTCCTCATTTTAATGTAAGTATCGAAATGTTAATTATCGTCAATATATTTCCATTATACGAGAAATATATTCCTCTACATATATATATTCCTCGTAAATATATTCCTGTAATGAGAGTGGTTGTAATAGTGCCCACAATCGTAAACAGAACAGTGACTACGTGACTGAGGACAGATGTAGAAATTTATAGCCATCCCATAAAAATCGAAAGAACTCTCCATTCCATAATGGTAATGGTGTTATTTTGCGTGGACAGCAGAGAACCTTCCAGATTGTGGAATTTTATGTTACAATAGTTAGTCCCTGGATGGTTGATCGCGCTTGAGTTCTTTGGTGCATGGAATATGAGGTTCACAAGCGGTAGTTAATATAGCACGTGCATTTGAAAGTATCCTAAAGTAAAGAATTTAACGGTTTTATATTAATTAGGGTTGTATCTCATTGGCGTTTATTTCTTCAGAGGATGTGATATGAATTGCAGTTAACCCTCGGTTTTACAGACATCGATTTAACTGGCACCAGAGTGTATCTTGATTGTGCTCGTGAGATAGAAAAGGAAATCATGAGTTAGGACAGCACAAAGCAAGCGTCCCAATGAAAAATGCACAATTTGAGGTTTGCAGTTTCCAATATTATTGTAACAAGTTCTGAAACTGTGACTGGCAAGTAAAGTGAATTCATAGACTAAGCATGATACTAAAACTTGAACTCCAGTTTATGTTCTGGAATCCGAAGGAAATACATATTTATGTCTTACACATTGAACGTGTATTGAACACTCTATTGTAGCATTTAGTTTCTTGAAACAATAACAGAAATGGTCATTCTGTATAATTTCGCTTGTCAGTTTGTAAAATGTCAATCTTTTGATACGTTTAGGTCTATTTGTCAACCATAGTAATCACTGGACAACAGGCCTTGCGCTTCGGGTTGCATATCACAAAACTTTATAGCGACGACCGACAAACTGATTTAAAATAAATTTATTAAAATAATATCTACATAAAATGCTAAAACAGAGAAAATTATAAAATAAAGTATAAGCGTTAAAATACAATAGGATGGCGTTGCTCTCTGATTTGCCATTTGGCTCCTTCACGGGGTAATACAGTGGTTATAATCACCTTCCTTTATGTGGATAAAGATCTAGGTTCAAATCCCGTCAATGACACGAGGAACTTTTCAGGCTAATTTAGTCGGTGTGAAGCGAGGACAGCAAGGTTTTTTGTCCAGGAAACTCGGGTTTTTCGTTAAGCAATACAGGCAAATCGACCGGAGAACATACTTAATCTACAGTATATCCATAAATACAGTGCTGTGTAGTCACTATGCGATACTTTGAACTGAATTTATAGATCATACATTGCTGTTTCAATGTCCTGGTATCCAGCGTATTTAAATTTAAAGTTTTTCGTTTAAAACGTTTGTGGTATATTGAGTGGTTCGCTTTGTTCGTTTATTGCAAAATATCTTCCTTTCTTCAAATATGTTTGGACTCACGTGAGTTTTGCTTTGTGAAAACTGCATTCAGGATCGATTCTTGACTGGTGCCAGCAAGGCGCGGCATTCAGCTTGCACTTAAAACCTACCAGTTGAACTGGCGCTCGCAATGAAAGCATAAAAAACCAAAGTAAAATTTTCAGGCCTGAGCACAAAACATGTGAATCTTGACTAATAACTGTTTCCGCATTGGTCACAATTTGTATTTTATATCTTTGTTTTTATATTAACACAGATTCCACCACGAACTAAAAGAATAATATTTCTTTTTATTTTGGAAAAATCTTATGTTCTTGTTCCTGTAATTCTATCAAGCCTTCTGTTATTTTATTTAGCTTTCTTTATTTAAAAAAGATTCTTCCGATACTAAACACTCGCGCTGCACAGCGATTTTGAACCAGCCTAATAAAATTATTTTACACTAAACTAAACTCTTTTAAAACCCCCAGAGAAGAAAAATCATAGAGAACAGAAGAGTCATCTGATGGTGGTCAACCACACGTTGATATCATTGTTTCATTGTGCATATTGACATTGTATGATGTTAAAATATATTTGAGCCAGATACCAACTGGTGTTTAAGTTACCAAGCGGTGTTCTTTCGGTTAGCATATAACTTATTCTTTTTGTTCGAATACTTGGTCCAGGTAGGTGGAGTGACTGGGCCAGAATCTTATTTTGTATGCGTATTATGCAGCGAAATGCGTCTTCTAATGGAGAGGTGTGGTTCATTCGCTTCTGCATACAAACGATGCAGTGTGATGCGCAGAAGGATGTTACAATACTGAGAACATGATGGTGAAGTGGGTGAAATCTCGCTGTTGTTGTTGTGCTGAAGGTTTTTTGGCACAAGGGCCTCCTGGGCCATATTGTGCCTATTCATGATTAACTTATGACTGAAACTTTTATAATATAGTTATCAAAGGCGATTATATATATATATATATCTGATAATTAAAATATATCTGATAATTAGAATATTTTAATTATCAGATATATATATCTGATAATTAAAATATAATATATTATATATATATATATATATATATATATATATGCTTTTCAAATGTTAAACAGTGCTTCAAAATTTGCATTACTGTCAAATATATGTTGTAAAATCAAAGGTTCCTGAAAGTTGGATAGAAAGCAAAAACTGGATTTCCGGATACTTGAATATTGAGGGCATTCTATGAGAATATGTTTGATTGTTAATTGGGATTGACAGAAGAAACACTGAGGAGGGTTCTCTCTCATAAGCAGGCACAGATGAGTTATATAGGAATGACCGATTCGGAGTCTTGCCAAAATGACTTCTTCTCACCTGCTTTTCATGAAACTAGAAGTCCACAGTTGAGGTTCTTTTTTTAATCTGGAACAGTTTGTTGTTGTTGACCAGTTTGCCACAGTTCAGCTCATTGATTCTAACATGCTGTTTTAATAATGGATCTATAATCAATGTATGGCACTTTTAGATGGCAGAAAGATTCATTATCAGGATGTTTAGCAGCACGATCCGCACATTCGTTACCTGGAATGCAGACATGACCAGAGATCCAACAGAATGTGACCATCTGGTTGGATGTTTGATATTGGTATAATTGATACCGGATCTGTTTCAGAATGGGATGGTGGGAAGAAGTAGTACTTGGTTGTTGGTTGGTTGTTGGATTTTTTTGGCGCAAAAGCAACTTTGGCCATATTGCGCCTATCTGTTAATATTATGTGACAATGACGTTGACGTTTCTTAATTATGGTTTATATCTGGCTAAAATATCCTATTAGTTTTAAATAATGAATATATTTTCAATTTTGGAGCCATCGCCTAGGATTTGTAATAAATTCAGGGAATCCTGAATATTAATAGGGAGATGGAAGACTGATTGCTGCGCCATGTGGTATTGTGGACATTCTATGAGGAAATGTTTCACAATGAGTTGACAAGAACAGTGAAGACATTCTGGAGGATTTGCTTTCGTGAGTAAGTACAAGTATGTCCGACGTGTATGTCCAATACGCAGTCTAGTTAAAATGACTTCTTCGTGCCGATTCTTAAGGAAACTCGAATTCCATGGCTGAAGTACATGTTTTATTTGAAATATTTTATTGTTTGGTTCATTTTGCCACAATTGTGACCACTGAGTGTGGAGAATCTGTTTTATGATAAGTCTGTAATCGGAATGTGAAACTTTGTAAAGCCTTAGGTTTGTATTTGTAGGAGTCTTTGCTGCTCGATCAGCACTTTCATTACCTTCAATGCCTACACGTCCTGGGATCCAACAGAAATTTACTTGCCTTCTTTTGCGTTTGAGCTTCACAAGATGAGCTTGTATCTGGTGAAAGAGGGGATGTGATGGAGCCTGCTTTCGTTGGAGTGCATGTGTTGCGCTTAGTGAATCGGTATATATGAGATGTTTCAGAAGAGGACAGGATTCAATGCATTTTAAGGATATTAGTATGGCGAATAGCTCAGCAGAATAACTGCTGCATTCATTTGGAAGTTGCTGTGAGATGACAGTGTGTGGAAGGACCACTGCAGCACCTACTTGAGTATCTGTTTTAGAGCCATCTGTATGTATTGGAAGATATTCAGAGAACTGTGATGAGTGGGCTGCATGGCCCAATACGCGTCCTAGCCGGGATCACCTCCTCTTGCCTATTTGATCTCATGCTTGATGCCCACAACTGAGGTTTCCGTTTGAATTGCAGCAGCTTATTTCCGCCCTAAGCCTGCCAGATCTGCAACCATTGTTTTTCACACACGATTTTTATGACTGATTTGTAGTCTGAATACGACACTTGATAGTTAGAAGTGTATGCAGTGGTCGGATGTTTAGCGAATTGATCTGCATGCTTATTTCCTTTGATGCTTACACGACCTAGTATCCAACAGAAAGTGACTGATTGGTTATCAGCACGTAACCTGATTTGCTTCAAGACAGGGTGGATTGGCTTGGATAAATTTTTTAATGCTATTATTGCACTCAAAGAGTCAGAATAGATCATTGTTCGCTAACAGGACAGATCAGTTACGTGATCTAGAGCTCTTTTATTGCAAAACGTTTAAGTTGTTGTTTGGCAGGGAGACTTTTCTCAGAAAGAAATTATCACAAGGAGGTGTGGATTGAATCCAGGGATGTTCAGGAGTAACGTCTTCGAGGATTTGCTGAAATATGATATGCTTTAGTTTTTTTAACATTACATAGCAGACACCATCAGGACCAGCAGCAGTACTGGATGTTTTATTGAGAGACTGCGTTGACATTAGGGATGGCCATATCTCCTACTGAGGACCACCTCTTCCCTTTGTTCCACCTTTGGCAGTGATGCATCTGTCATGGCAGCCAGTGCTCTGTTGACATTTTTGAATAAAGTCCCTCTGTACCGTTTTGTTTCCGTTGTTGTGTCGGTGTTTCCTTCATCATTTTTGTACCTCACCAGGTTCCTTTGGTATGCTTTTCCCATATCTAGGCCACTCCTATGAGAAGCTACAGGCGAAAACTTGACTGGTCCTGAAGTTTCGCACACCTGTGCCCGACTGGAGTCGCCTTACCGATTTAAGTGAACCAGCAGCAGACTCAATGCATTTCTGCACTAGGAAGGGTGATAATTTGCTCAAGGGCTAATCTGACAGTGAATGTAAAATGAGGAAAGCTATCGCCTCTTGAGCGTTTTTTTTTTCAACCTCTTCGGTTGACAGTAGTCATTATCGGTGTCATTTGTCATTAGTTTTGAGCTCGATGGCTCTAAAGGTGGAAACATTTTGTGATCCATCTTTGCTCCTTTCAGCCCTGGGAGAGTGGATTTCTTCTGCATGTTACTGGTCCCGCCAGTGGGAGGCTGGAGCAGTGCCGCTAAAGTGCCAAGCGATATAAAAGTTAGTGTTAGTCTAAATGAAAAGAAAGAAAGGTGGCTTTCCTTTCTTAAACGTGCTTACAATTCGTAAGACTAAGTTGATTATTGATTTTCGAGAACGTAAAAAAACTTTTCAAACTAAGGAAGAACTGTGGCTTTCAGTAAACGCTCTAGGAATCACTCGAAAATTGCTTGATCACTATAAACTTGTCACCCGGGGCCGTCAAGTCTCACAAGTGTTTTTTTTTCCTTGCTGAATCATGCACAAGTACAGTATAACCTGTTTTCGATCTGTTGCATTGTACAGATTTAATAAAGTGCTTCTCTTAGGTCTAACTGATTTTACAGTTGTTGTTGTTTATGGGCTTTACGACCCAAGGACAACGAGGCCATAACGCTCCTAGTGATTTTATACAGAGATGCTATATAGGCCAGTGGTTATGCACGGAAGTGTGTGTGTAGATATCCTGCTTTTACTGATGAGGGTATATTTGGACTGTTAAAAATGAGAATGATATTTCTGGTGGGTGTAAGTATATTGTCCCCTTTGGTCATAATTCGTTTGACAGCAATTTCGTTTTGTTCCTGAAGCTCTTCTTTAATTTCTTCTTCTGTCATATTGAAAAGGTCCCAACTAGATATAACACCCTTAGATGTATTTAGGGTTACATGGGCAGTTACCTTCACTGAAATTTTAGCAAAGTTTGTCATTTGTAAGAGTTTTTCAGAATGCCTGCTGCTGACAGTTTCTACAAGTAAGTCCCCTGATTGCAGTCTCTTAACCATCTTGGGAGACCCTGCAATACTTTCCAAGTGTTTTTGGATTAGAAAGGGGATAGCTTACTAAGAGGCTGTTCTGATAATGAGTACATTGTCAAGAATGCAGGAAACTCAGTCGTATAGGAAATGGGTTTTAACCTCTTTGATTGAGACGAGTCATGCTCGTTTTCTGTCTCTGCCCGACAATTTGTGGGTTCTAAAGACGGAAACATATTGAGTCCCATCTTGGCTCCTTTTAGCCCCTGGCAGATGAACTTTTCTGCCAAGGTTACCGGCCCCGCCACGGGGAGGCAGGAGCAGTGCCTGGAGTGACCAAGCGAATTAGTAGGAGTTAGTCTATTAAATATGAAAAATAAAGAAAGGCTACTTTCCTTTCTTTCTCTCTATCAGTACTTTTGATACAAGAGCTACTATTAAACAAAAGGATTTTTTAAAGAGAGGAACGTAAAAAATAATACATTGAGGAGGTCCCATTCTGTAATTACTCCTCTTGGGGTGTTTAAGGAGGCATTAGGGTGACTGTAACTGGGATCTCGCCAAAATATTTTGCTTTTAGCATTTGTTCAAATTTTCATGATTCGCTATTTCATCGAGAAGCTCAACCGATTTAACCTGACTGCCTCAGGTGACCCAGTTATGTTTTCCAGATATACGATCATCCTTCATCTATCTATCATCATCATCTATCGTCCTTCCAAAAAGGATGATAGTTTATCAGTGATCTTACCACTTGTCGAGTAAATTATCAGGAATAAAGTTGCTCCTTTTTGCCTTGAGAAAAACTTTCTTTCTTCCAAGTTTCTGGCCCTGCCACAAGGAGGCAGAGGCAGTGCCGCCAGAGTCACCCTTAGTGTTTTAACATAACAGAGAAAAAAAAAAGAAAGGTCATTTTCCTTTCCGGATACCTTTTGTAATTTAAGCACTTTTAAAATAAATTGAAGAAGAAACTTTAGAGCTTAATACGAACAGTAGCTGTACCCTTGGAAAATCGCTTTCTCTTAGCACGAATAGCCGCTTGGCCACTTGAATGCCAAGCACCCGGGACGGTGCTGGAGTATAATCAAGAACATATGCAGGATATTTTGGCGAGTCATGCCATTATTGAGCAAGTTCGTGATAAGTTCTTCGAAAGTCTTTGATGTCTTCTTCAATGTCTGCTTTAGCTTATGCTTTCTGTAGAAATGGATACAGGTCATTCTGAGTGTTGAAATTCTGAACCCATTTACTGTTTTTGAATTGCTGTTGTTGTTGGAGATTTAGCGGCACAAACAGATTTAGTGGCACAAGAACAACTGATGGAAGGATGAACCCTGCGCATACAAAATAGCTAATGTGTCCTATTTTTCAGTAACATTTTACACTTTAGACCAGTACCTAAATTGATGCCCGTGCGGAACGTAATTTAAATTTAGATGATCAAAATCTCGTTTTAATTTGACTCAACTTCGTATTAGAGTCGCAATATCTTCGGAGTGCTAGCTAGTCTTTCGAAACCTTTTTTTTTTCAATTGGGGATTTCTTTTGTACTGTTGTCGTTGTTGTTGTTGTTTGTGAGTTTTATGGCTCAAACGCTGCTTCGGCTATATTGCAGCTGTTCAAGTTTTGCCTTTACCGGTTAGTACGTAACTGATGTTGGTATATTAGATGAGGTTGATAAGATTTATTAAATAGAGGAAAGTAAAGAGTACATTTAAGTCTGATTGTTCTCCATGGATAAGTTGAAGAGTTAATGGTTCATGTGCATGTGATTTGAATGCTGACTGGCGCTCTGTTTGGTATCGTGATCACGTGCTTTACTGTGAGTTGGGAATGACACCGATAGCATTGTGGACGATCATCATTGATTAGGAGGTAAGAGTGTGTTAAATATGTGTGTCCAATACGAAGTCGGGATTACTTCTCCATGCCTATTTGAAAGAAAACTTGATTTCTAGCGTTTCTGCTGCTGTTTGATTTGATATAATTTGTTACTTGTTTGGGATTTCCAGGTCCATATGTTTTCAAAGGCTTTTCGAATGACTTGGTTAAAGTCACTGTATGGGACTTTATACACGGACAATTTACTTTTCACCAATGTTTAGCAGCTTGGCCACTCGTTGCTCAATGTTCCAGAATATCCAGGAATCCGAGCGAACTGAACACTTCGTTGTTTTGTTCTTAAGTGAGATATGCAAGTGAGAATTTTTCTCAGATATGGAAGTAGGATGATTTTATTACTGTAAGACATTTATTGCGCTTAATGAGTCGGTAAAAATTATACTTTTTGCAAGGGAAGTTTTATCAATATGATCTAGTGCGAGACTTGTGGAAACAATTCCGAACTATATACAGTATACTGCATTCTACAGGAAGAGACTCAGAAATTATGCTGTTCGCAGGACCACTGCTGCACCTAAGTGTGGGTCTGTTGTTAATGTTGTTGCTGTTGTGATAAAATTTAACGACACATAGGCTGCTAGGGCCATATTGTGTCTTTCTAATGGTTAATAGGAAATACTAACTTTATTGTAATACCTGTTATATTTTATAGTATATTCCTATGTTATTTAAGAAGGCAAACGGTTCTCTTTTATTAGGGTCATCTCCAAGAATCTGCAATAATGTTAGTGAAGACTGCGCATTAGCACATGATTTAAAGCTGTTTGAGCGGATATTGAGAAGGTGAGGACTGTCCACTAATAAATGACGAATAGTCAGTTGCACATGACATGATGTGCATTGAGGAACGCTGTCATTCGTTAATAGGTAGAGGTGTGTGAGTCGAGTATGCCCAATTCTTAGCCTTCTCAGACTGCTTTTCCGAAAGCTGGAGAGCCACAGCTTCGGATCTGGTCAATGCTCAATGTTCGGTAAAGTTTGTTCCCTGGATACCCTCTCCAGATTGTTGACTAACTATTGTAAGATGCTTTACGGATGATTGGTTTGAAATCGGTATATGGAACTTGAAAAGTCTTTCAAATAGAAGTATCTGGTTGTTTGACTGCAAGATCTGGGTTTTTTTTTCATTTCCTGCTATCTCACAATGCCCTGGGATCCAGCAGAATGTGACAATTTGGTTTGACTGATTACATGCAAGTAATTTAGAATGTATTTCTTTTATTACAGGGTGAGAGGAGTTGGCATTACTGCTTATGGCGGAGACAATGTGTGTTCGTTTTGGAGCCATCAGTGTACACACGACAGTAGCCAGCAGAGAAATTCGTTGCATAAGCGTAATGTAGTTGTTTCTCATGTTGTTGTCAGATTGCGATTTGTTTTTATTTTGTGAGATCTATGTCACAGTCGACCAAATTGACGTTCCACGTTGGAAAGGATATGGAATTATCTTGACAGATTTTATCTACACTTAAGTTCCCTTGCGCAAGTAATCCTTTTTGGTGGATTCCCGCAGGTTTGCATTTGCTTGGTTTGTTATTATGTAAGGTCTTTCATTTCCTGTTATACAGATACTGTCATGTTGCATGTTCGGAAGGCTTTGGAATTTCATAGTTCAGAAGAAGAGCTTTTCTAACCTAGTGGGAGTTCATGGAGTTCTTTCTATAAACTGTACACATGTGATGTACGAAATGCTCCGGAAAGGATACAACACGCACTATGATCAATAGGGTCTAACCCTATTGATCAAAGGGTTGCGCTAAGAACTGATCCTTGCGGTACAGTCCTCTGTTCTTGATTGAACTTTTCAGAAAGAATATGATGATAATGGACTTGGACATTTCTTTTACAAATGTAGTTTTGGATCACTTTGGCAGATGACCTCGTGTTCCTATATATGGCATCCTGCAATTAATGCAGGATGCCATATCTCCAGGTAGTATAGGAAGCCTTTTCAATGTCAAGACATATCATAACAAGGTGTTTGTTTCTCAGAAAAGCGTTTCGTACATTTGCTTCGGCCTTTGTCATTGTATCTAGTGTTGATCTGTTTTTGAGAACACCATATTGGGCTTTCAGAAAAGGAACTAAGGAGATTATGCGAATCAAGGAACCGTGTTAATCGGCCATTCACAATTGTGTGTGTGTGGTATGGGTGTTTAATGGCGCACAAGCTGCTGTGGCTATATTGCGCCTATTCATAGGTATGTTGAAAAGATAAAATAAATAATTAATGTGAAGACGGTTCAATCTCATTTCATCCCAGAAACTAATCACAGTCGCTTATACATTCCTATTTGTTTCAAATAACAGAAAAGTTCATTAATATTGGCATTTTCACCAATGATATCATTTAATGTTATCCATTCACGGAAATTAGCCAGAGAATGAAATATTGAAGTTCGATGTCGTTGATAATGTGGACAGTCAATCAAAATAGGTTTGAATGTTAGATGCTCAGAGCACTGTGAACAAAGAGGAGGATCATCGCCTGTGAGTAGATGGAGGTGAGTCAGATGAGTATGTCCTATTCTAATCCGCGCGAGTACCACTTCTTCTCGCCGAACTGTCTGAATGCATGAGTGCCAAAATTTTGGGTCCTGTTTTAACTGGAACAGTTTGTTATTTGTTTGTTTATGCCATAGCTCTGTCCATTGTGCATGATATGCTGTTTGAATTATAATATTATAATCAGAAACTGGAATAAAGGCAGAGGTTAAGTCTACACTTGATGGATTTTTAGCCGAAATATCAGCCAACTCGTTCCCTTTGATGCCTGAATGTGCTGGAATCCAGCAAACGTTCACTCGTTGCTGGCGATCTTCGATTTTCAACAGCAAATACTTGATTTGATTTAGTATAGGATGATCCTTATAAGAGAAATTCTGCATTGCTCTAATTGAGCTGAGAGAGTCGGTGTAAATTAAATATTTTGCAGATGGGTGAAGACTCAAATTTTCTAGAGCTAATTGAATTGCATATAATTCCGCTGAAAAGCTGCTGTACTCAGGTGGAAGAGAGGCTGATATGATAGCAGAGGGAAACACTGCTGCTGCTCCAACAGTTGAATGAGATTTGGAACCATCAGTATATATCGGTAAGAAGTCAAAACTGTTTTGAATATGGCTAGCATGGAGTTGTTGCACATTCAGAGTTGGTAGACGATTCTTTCCCCATTGGAGAAAATAATTATCACAGGCTGGTTGAGGAAATGGGGTCCATGGTGGGCAAGAATAATTCTTTCTGTAAAGCCTACTCTGGAGAGGAACATTCCAATTTTGTGCTATTTCAAGGAGCCGTAGGCCTGCTGGGCGTATTTTATTTGGTTTATTTCTATAGAGATTGTGAAATGATGGATTAAAGAGATATGGTTGGATGGGGTGCGGAGAACAGTTTCGTATTCTGACTGCATATTTAAGTAGTAACATTTTTCTGCGGAGGTAAAGAGGGGGCTCATGGGCTTCAATATATAGACTATAGGTTGGTGATGTCCTATAAGCACCAAGAGCAATCCTCAGTGCATTGTGTTGTACAGGATCCAGCCAGCGTAATACACTCTTTCGAGCAGAATCATAAACTGGGGCACCGTAATCTAACCGAGATCTAATCAGTGCTCTATATAAGAGCAGCAAAGTTGTACGATCTGCTCCCCAAGACTGGGCAGATAGAGCTCTAAGCATGTTCAGCTTTTTCAGACATGTAGTACGTATTACTCTAATGTACTCAAGGAAATTTAACTTGCTGTCTAATATTAATCCCAAGAATCTAATATTGTAGGTAATCGGGATGCTGGAATTTGATATTCGGAGTTTAGGGTCTGTATGTAATTTGCGTTGGTTACAAAAGTGGATAGCAACTGTTTTCTGATGGGAAAGCCGATATCCATTGAACTCAGCCCATTTTTGAATTTTATTGAGGGATATTTGCAATTGGCGTTCAATAGATCTCATGTTCTGAGAGTGGCAAGAAATGGAGAGATCGTCAGCACAAAGATAGGCTTCTACAGTATTTGGAAGTTCTTTGGAAATGGAATCAATTCTAAGGGCAAATAGGGTTGCACTCAAAACCGACCCCTGTGGTACTCCTTCTTCCTGCAAGAATGTAGAAGAAAGGGAGTTTTGGTATCGAACCTGGAAAGAACGGCTCTGGAGGAAGTTTCTAATAAATATAGGCAGGTTGCCTCGTAGACCAAGATTATGTAGGTCACTGAGAATGCCATACCGCCAGGTAGTATCGAATGCCTTTTCTATATCAATGGAGACCATGACAAGGTGTTCATTTTTCACAAAGGCATTGCGAATTTCAGATTCGGCCTTGATCATCAGATCTAGAGAGGACCTATTTTTGCGAAAGCCATGTTGACAATTACTCAATAGTTGTTCAGTTTCAATGATCCAGCTGAGTCAACTGTGGATCATTTTTTCAAGAATTTTACCAAGGCAACTTGACAGAGAGATTGGCCTGTAACTATTAGGACTGGAAGGATCTTTTCCAGGTTTCAAAAGGGCAAAACTGTAGCATGGTGCCAAGATGTTGGATAAATATTTTCCAGGAAGATCCGGTTAAAGAAAACTAGCAGCATTTGTAAGTTTTGCTCATCGAGATGCTGCAGCATGACATAATATATGCCATCTGGCCCAGCTGCACTGTTTCTCGTTGTTTTTATGGCTTGTAAAAGTTCACAATATTCAAGGGGCTGATTATACGGAAGTGATAGTGAGGTTCTAAAGTTAATGGGCCTCTGTTCGGTGGAGGTCTTAATTTTTTGGAATTTCGGAGTGTAATTTGATACAGCAGAGACTTCGGCAAAGGTTTTACCCAAGGCATTCGCTATATCTAGAGGACCAGAGAGTTCTTGTCCATTGTATGAACGAATTGGGGAAGGGATGATTGGAAACTTCCCAGAAAGCTGTCTAATTTTCTTCCATATTAATCTGGAGTCGGTATTTCTGTTGATAGTACATGCAAACCGAGTCCAAGAATCTTTCTTGGCTTGCCTGTGAATGAACCGCGCTTTTGCCCTTAGCTTCTTGTAGCTAATTAAATTTGCTGTTGTCGGAAATCGACGGAATAAATTGAATGCTTTATTTTTTTCCTTCTTTGCTTTCGTGCACTCTTCGTTCCACCAGTAGTTGAAGTGCCGTCGGGTTGGGGGGGTTGATAATGGAATTGAGTATTTTGCTGCAACTAAAAGACTGGATGTGATATAATCGGTTACTTTATCTATAGGTTGTAGCTGAATAGTTTCTTTGTCCAGAATGATTGCTGATTGAACTTTGGCCCATTTGGCTTTAGAAAATTTCCATTTTCTGCAGGGTTGGTCTAATGGTAGTTGTGTAGTGAGCAGGTTACAGACAATTGGAAAATGGTCACTTCCCATTGGATCATCCATAGCGGACCACTGAATGACTGGAAACTGTATCGGAGAAACAAATCGAGAGGTCAATTGCAGAGGTCTGTCCAGTAGGTAACTGTATATGGGTGTGTGTACCAGTATTAAGAATGGTAAGGTTTTGTTTATCTAGTAGAGTTTCAATCAGTCGGCCCTGTCTATCTAATTTAGAGGATCCCCATAAAGGGTGGTGGCCATTAAAATCCCCTAGCAAGCAGACTGGTGAGGGTAGCTGTACTAAAAGTTCTTCAATATCTTTGAAAGAGTAGGTATTGTTTGGTGGGAGATAGACTGAGACTAGCGTAAATGCAATCTCAGCAATCAGACGCACAGCAACGGCTTCAATTTGGGTTTGAAGAATGATTTGGCTAGCAGGGATCTTTGAGTTAACCAAAATAGCTACACCACCACGAGCAGAGTCAGATGTATTCCGATCTCTTCGATAGACTGAGTAGTTTTTTATAGAAACAGAAATTTTAGCAGTTAAATAGGTTTCCTGCAGACAGAAACCCACTGGAGAGTAGCGTCTAATTAAGTACTGAATGTCATCAATGTTGCATCTAAAGCTTCTACAATTCCACTGTAAAATATAAGGCATTATTTGAGTTTAGAAGAAGCTGTACCTGACGTGACTGTCTTGTGGCGTTCTGGCTTTGGTTTATTTCTTTTTGGAAAGGTGGGGCGACCTGTGTCCATATCTTCTTCTTCTTCTTCTTCTGCAAATATTTCAAGAATCGGATCTTCCTGTTTAGATGGGTACTCTTGATCCATTGATGTTTCCTGAATACTCTGTTTTGAAGTTGAACTGGGATTATTTGGTGTGGTAGCAATCATTGGCGAATGAGGAGATTTTGCTGGAATCGTAAGAGGCGTATTACTTGCTTGATCTGAGTGCTTCTGGATATTGGACTGTTGCTGAGAAAGAACAGCTCGGGCCCAGTCGGAGATTGATATGTTGGATGGAACAGTAACCTCAGTTTGCGTGGCTATTGTTTGATATTTTTTTGCAATACTGGCATAGCTACGGTTAGATATACTGGGTGCAATTAATTTTCTTGCTTCCTGATAAGTAACTTTGTTTTCGACTTTATATTTTACAATTTTTTTCTCCATTTTCCACTTCTCACATGTTTTAGAGTAAGCAGGATGGTTACCCTTGCAATTAAGACAAGTCATTTCTTTTGCCGAACAGTCGTTTTGACTGTGATCAGAAGATCCACAGTTGGGACAAGCTGGGTTCCCTCTGCATGCCGTCTGAGAATGGCCATACTTTTGGCATTTGTAGCATCTCAGCGGATTAGGAATATAAGGACGAATGCGACAGAGTAGATATCCTGCTTTTACTGTTGAGGGTAGATTTGGACTGTTAAATGTGAGAATGATACTTCTGGTGGGTGTGAGTATATTGTCCCTTTTAGTCATGATTCTTTTGACAGCAATTACATTTTGTTCATTTAGCTCTTCTTTAATTTCTTCTTCTGTTACATTCAAAAGGTCCCAACTAGATATAACACCCTTAGATGTATTTAGGGTTGCATGGGCAGTTACCTTTACTGGAATTTTTGCAAAGTTTGTCACTTTCAGGAGTTTTTCAGAATGCCTGCAGTTGACAGTTTCTACTAGTCAGTCCCCCGATTGCAATCTCTTAACCATCTTGGGAGACCCTGCAATACTTTCCAAGTGTTTTTGGATAAGAAAGGGGGATAGCTTACTAAGAGGCTGTTCTGATAATGAATGCATTATTAAAAATGCAGGAAACTCGGTCGCAGAGGAAATGGTTTTTAACCTCTTTGCTTGCGAAGAGTCATGTTCGTGCTCTGTGTCTAGCCGACTGCTTGTCGGTTCTAAACAAGGAAACATATTTTGTTCCATCTTGGCTCCTTTTAGCCCCTGGCAGATGAACTTTTCTGCCAAGGTTACCGGCCCCGCCACGGGGAGGCAGGAGCAGTGCCTGGAGTGACCAAGCGAAATTAGTAGGAGTTAGTCTATTAAATATGAAAAATAAAGAAAGGTTACTTTCCTTCCTTGCTCTCTACCAGTACTTTTGATACAAGAGCTACTAAATTAAAGGATTTCTCAAAGAGAGGAACGTAAAAGAGAACGCAGAATTCACCTATCAAAAAGTCGCAGTGAAAGCACAAATAGAAATCGCTCAGTCAATCGCTTGGCACCCGGGGCCCCATTCACAATTCTTTCTAAAGTTTTGCCGAGACAGCTAGCGAGGACAATTGGGTAATAGTTATTTAGATTTGAATGGTCTTTTCCAGGTTTAGGAAAAGCCAGCGCAAATGAGTGCCGCCAAGAGTCCGGAAATGTGTCCTCAAGATATGTTGTGTGGAAATTAATATATTTTTCAATTTGAATTTTATATTGTTGAAAGATTTTGTTTGTGTAATGAAGTGGCTGAAAATTCCGGAAAAGATTCTCCTAACAAGTTTAGAATTGTTTATAGTTCGGTTATGTCTTGAACTTTTCAGCTCATTATTGGCATAGGGGCTGTTGAATATTTGCCTAAAATTTATCTAATCTTATTCCAGATGATTCTTATGTCTGTATTTCTGTTAATTTTGCAGAAATATTTTCTTCATATATAACTGGCCTTTGCTCTGGCTTTCTTATATTTTATGAGGTTGGAAGTGGTGGGAACTTTCTGAATTGATGCGGGGCCTTATTTTTTGTTTTCTTTGCATATAGGCATTCTTCATTTCACCACCGTTTGTAATGTTTATGGTACTGATTAATGAACTGAGGATAAGAAAATTTTATGGTACTGATTAATGAACTGAGGATAAGAAAAGCTTCTTATAAAGCTTCTTGATGGTAAAATTTCTCCATCAATTTATTAAAATTCAAAAAAATAAATAAATAAGAGCAAAATAAGCAGAAGAAAGGATTCATTAATAGATATTCAAATGCAAGATAGATGAGTCATGTAAATGGGAAAGTGGGAAAATAGACAAAACTTAAATATATTAAAGAGCAGTATGTGCGAAGTGATTAGTCTGTATTTCACATTACCAGATGTATATCCTATTGGTAAAGCCCCTCCCATATGGTAAATCTTTCCTCATCAGAAATTTAACAAATCGTACAATGCGCACGAATTTATGTTCGATTTATCACACCCACATCATTTTATAATTTTCATACAGATTAATTTTATCCCTGCAAACTAAAGAGTGTCGCAGCTAGAAAAGCGACACTCTTTAGTTCGTTCAAGAGTACCTGCATATTAAAACGTGTTTCCTTTTGAATTATCCAGAATAATTGCATCCCCTCCTCAATTTTCAAATTGCATTTCTGTTTTTAATGGATGTGTGCACAAACAGCATATTAATATATCATTAAGAATAATTAACTTCACTACGGGGAAGGTCTCTCTACCTTTGATGATAATATAATGATCAAATAACCTAGAAGGAGACCGGGAAGAAGGAAACAAAAAATGAAATTCGTTAGAAACAGCTAACCTGATAAATTGGGGTGCATTATTACGTTACATTTTATCAAGAATCCTAGAAAAAAGATAAGGCAGTAATTCCCCTGAATGTTTTTTTAAAGAACAGAAGGTATACATTCTCTCACCAATTGTTGTTGCTGGAGTGGAGGTTTAATTGACGCAAGGTCTACTATGGCTAAATTACGCCTCATAGTTTGAAATTGTAATCAATGTGATAAAATAGTAGTAGTAGTAGTAGCAGTAGTAACGAAAAATGATGCAAGAAAGCAAACTTATATAGCATCAGCCAAAAAAAATAAATAAATAACCCACAGTTCACCCATCCGTGGCCTCCAAGAATTTGTCTAGTTCTGCCTTGAATTTATTTAACCCATCCACTTCCACAACAGATGGAAGCCTGTTCCAACAATCAACCATCCACCGGCTGAAAGCAAACTTACTCGCATCTATCCTGCAACAAGCCTTCCTCGATTTAAATTTATGCCCCTCATTGCGTAGTCTCAGCAAGAAGAAGAGTGCCATTCACATTCAGCTTGCTCAATCCATTCAAGGCCTTACACACCTCAATCAGATCACCCCGCAGGTGCCTAGTCTCCAGAAGCTGCAAATTGCAGAACGGAAGTCTTTGTAGGTAAGAGCACCCTTTTATTCCCTTCACCAGTCTGGTTGCCCTTCTCTGCACCGTATACAATACTCAAGGTGCGGCCTAACCATGGCCTTGTACAAAGCGATAATTACCTCCTTGTCCCTGCTAGCAAAGTTTCCGTATATCATTGACAAAACTCCATGAACTATCCTGGCAGCATCTGCACTGCTCAGAGAATTTCATATCTGACTTCACAATTACCCCCAGGTTTTTTCAGTTTCCACTACCCTGAGTGTACCATACAGTTGATAAGCTACTCTGGAATTACTGCCACCAATTTGCAGGAATTTCATTTGTCAATGTTAAACTTCAACTACGATTTCTTAGCCCGTTGACCCACTTTTCCCGGATGCTGTTGCAGTAGCTCAACGTGATTACTGTCATTATGCACCCTGCCAAACTTTGTATCATCTGCAAACTTAGATATTAAGCCTGATATAACTTCATCAATATCATTGATAAATATTGAAAACAACAATGGGCACAGCACTGACACTGAACCCTGGGTAACTCCACTAATAACGTTATTCCACGAAGAGCAGTGTTCATTGATAACTATTCTCTGTCTTCTTCCACTTAGCAATCCCTTTATACATAGCTGTAACATGTCCTTAATGCCACATTGCTCTCGTTTGTATAGCAGTCTTTGATGTGCAACAGTATCAAAAGCCTTCCAAAAATCCAAGTATATGATATTAAAATTATTTTTTGCACACAGTTTCTTGGTCACTGCATCATAGTAACCTATCAGATTGGTTAGACAAGACCGGCCCTTAACAAATCCATGCTGTCACTGCAGTATAGTTGCATTCCTGTCCAGATGGTCCTGCATTACTTCTTTAACCAATGACTCCAATATTTCCCTGGAACCGATGTCAAGTAATGGGTCTGTAATTACGCATGTTCCCTTTTGATCCCCTTTATGAATTAGGGATACATTTGCACATCTCCAGTCCATAGGGACCTCCCCTGAATCCAAGGATGTGCTCATAATTAAGGAACTCGACCTCGAACTCCAATTGCTTATAAATCTTGCAGGATGCCAAAGCACGCTTCATACGTAGCACAGCGGTTATAATCATTGTCCTGCCCACTCTGGGTGCTAAAGGCGTGGGTTTGAATCCTGTCAATGATGCATGGAATCTTCGTGGCTGCTTTCGTCACAACATGGCTACTTTCTTCGGTCATAGGTGAGGACTACACGGTGTTATATCCCCGAAACGAAAGTTTTTCAACCAGCAAACAAGCAAATCAACCAGAAAATAGAAAATATATGCATTTAGAGATATAATATACCGGCACCTAGTAGCCTTAGTTTCTTTTGGGCTTAACACCTATCCACAAACACACACATACAAACAAATACACGTAAGGAACAATGTAGCCTTTTTGTATTTAAAATTTTTTCCCTGCAGTTACAATAATCTCTCTAATTAAGATTTCTTTCAGAAATTATATATTTAAAAGCTAGCTACATATAATAAGGAAACATTTCATAATATAATTTAGTTATTAAGTACATTTCATAATACAATTTACAGTGTATATAATTATATTTAATAATTCACGTTACAAAATCCAGATATTCATTTCTAAAATATTATTTCGATGCACCCAACTTTATACCACCGCATTGAGAAATTGGAAGTGCTTTAAATTGCACAAGGCAGTTAAGGATTTACCAGGAACCATTTCTAAGCAGCGGTCAGATTAGCTGTAATTATATTGACTCAATTTGAATAATGTTTCGTCATGTGTTAAAATATCCTTTCTTATTTCGTGATTATGATGGAGCCCATTTTTCCTTCCTCTACCTCTGACGTGTCAACTGGTACTTAGAACAAGGAACCTATGATTATCTATTGCTTAACTGCTAACTGAATAATCCCTTTGACGATCCGCAATAAATTATGTTGACGATGGTAGTCGTGAATCATAAGTAACAGTCCACTATGTCACGATATTCTTGGAACAAAATAAAATTGCCCATTGTCTTTCCTTTTTAAATATTCGATTCCATATAATTTTCCTTTATTTCTTAAATAGTATATACAAATGACAGAACTAAGAAAGATTTATCATATTTATATATTTTTTTTTATCAGACATCATCGTACACCTCTTCTCAGAACTCATCTGATGATTTGTCCTTCAACGAGTTCCTTCCCACGTTGGTGCAGTGCAACTCAATAGTTTTAGCAGGGTAAGTATCCAAATGAAAAGTCCTTAATGCCACATAGGAACACCCTGTAATAAATGAAAATTGTACATCTTTGTTATTCAAAATAAATGTATGGTAGAGGATGGAAAGTTTCTTATTTGAAATAAGCATGTAAAAAGATGGCATTTGTCCACAGAAGAATTTCTTTGATATTATGAAACTTCTTATGCTTTTTTGCAGCTATTTTTCGTGCCGACTTGGCCTTTTATCTCCCTCCGATGTAAATGGCATCAGTAACTTCGCAGCTTATTTTTCCATGACAGCCGTCATCTGCATATCCATCGCGACAGCTGATCTCCATGATCTCCACTGGCAACTGCTAGTTGGAGTAGTGTTAGGAAAATTTATTATTTATATGTCCGTGGTGGGGATTACGCTAGTCATTGGAGGTTCCAGACATCTGGGATTAGCTGGAATGTATGGAATCTTCTGTGTCAACTTCAATGACCTACCTGTGGGAAATCCCCTAAGTAAGTATCTTTATTATTGATGAAAGAAATATGTGAAAGTATGAAAACTCTTTCGGTAAATAATTTATTAAAAATTCAAAACTTTTTAAATGCTAAGCACAGACATTCCGTATATTATATAAATATCCCTTAATGACCTGGCTTTATGGAATTTAATTAGCGTACCTCTGCTGTTGGAATTCCCTCATTAATCGCGTCTTACGCATCTTGCAAGCAGGTCTACAGAAACGATGAAAATTCTTTTACCGAGATCTATTCCAATTTATTCCAACTCCTGAGATCAGCTACCTAGGAATTTCTAAAGTTCTAGAATGGAAAGGACTTTAGAAATTCTCCCAGTCATCGCGGGAATCGAACACAGACCTACAGAAACGTGGATAAGACGGTGATAAGTAAGAAAATTTAATTAAGATAAAGCTTTAAATAAGATTTTGTTTTCCGAGATTGTTTCTCCAAAATTGCTTCACTAATTTTGTATCGAAGACCTCAGATTTACGATGTTGTCATAAGTTATAGTCTTTAGTGTAACAATCATCTTTCTGATAACAGATTTTAAATTTGAATGGAATAATTTGGACCCACTCTCTTCTCTATTTCCGATGAATAGTTTTCTGAAGTCAATAAAGTAGTAGAGAGTTTTAAAAGCTACTTAAATAAATTTTACACAATGTGTTGCTGTATATCATTTTGTTTTCGGTTGATCCACTTGGATTGTATCTTGTTCACTGTGCTTAAGACTTTTAACCTATTAATTACAACTACTGACTTCATGTGATTGATATAAATGCCTTTTTAGATATTGCTGGGACTGTATAACCTTAAATACTTGTGGTAACTGTTGTGCAGCTTTCACCGACCTCAATTATATTTTAATGATCATATTTTCAATTTATTGTATGATTCATTTCTTAATGTTAACGGTTCATCTACTAATGAGGCATAATCATAAAATTCTGTTCTGGTTCTTCCTTAGATTTGACAACAGATAACCCATAAACTTTAATTAATAAATATTTCAGTGATCAACTCTTGATCTCGGAAATATATGGAAGCGTTTTATCCTAAGAAAGACAGTAATTCTTCGCATATTATTAAGTAAATACGTTCCTCTATGTATTAATAAATTTGATATCCTTAACCCGAACACAAAAATAACATTAAGTTAATAAAAGATGAATATTCATTTATTTTTTTACTATTTTCAGTGTCAGCACTGTTCCAGACAACTCGCCCTCGCCTTTTAAAGTATCTTTTCTTCATGCCTGCTTTGACGGCTGTTTTCTTCACTCCCCTTAGCGATGTGATGATGGAAGTTGACAGCTGGCGACAACACCGAAAACACAAAAAGAACACCTGCTCGGGTGACAATGAAACCCCTTATTCGATAAGTGAAATCAGTTGTCGGGTAATGGAAAACTTGGAAACGAATTCTATAGATATGCCCAAAGATCTTATAAAGCGTACTGTATTGGGAATGGCAAGGAATCCTGCCATTTTGGCAACTCTTATCGGAATATTTATTAATATACTTTTTGATGGAAAGCCACCGCCATTTGTTTACACCCCAATTAATGTAAGTATGTCCAGCTCCGCTTAACTCAATAATCATCTATTTACAATCCATTATAAGCAGATGTATTACATAATCATATTTTTATACGAAAAATGTATCTATGATTTTGAACTTAGTGGTCTTCGTTTGATTTCTAGCAGGTCCTGGCCGCTAGTATTCCTGCTCTTGCCCTTTTTATCTTGGGGATGGCAATGCTTGGACACGTGAAACATCTTGTGGGTTCTGGCATGATTTTAGCCGGAGTACTTATCGTTGTTAAGATGTAAGTGAAAAGTCAAATTCTGTGTCATTCTTAAGAGTACGATATGTAATGCTCGAAGAAATAAATAATTTTATGCAAAGTTTGTTTGTTTTGGTGTTTAATGGCGTATTGGAAGCTGAGGTCAATATGTGCCAAATCAATTTATAAAAAGTAGTAAAATAGATTAGAGTATTTCACATTATAAAATGCAGTAATATTATAACAGTTCAACCTCCCAGATACGGCAATCAGTTGTTCTTTTCAGATTCTTTTCAATCTGAAAAGACTACCACACAGGAACAGGGCAGGTCTTAGAGTTCTTGAGGTCCGGTGTGCAAGGATTAACGTTGAGAATCCTCCTTGATCGGAGGAACCCGTATTTGGATTTAGGCCCTTTCCATCTGGGAGCCCAAAGTGCGTTGACCCATTGCATCCCCTAAAAGACTTGTTTAACTGAGACGTCGGCGAACCGAATGAAACTTTTTTGCTTTTTCGTATACCAAAATTTGGAAAAGAAGCCGAAGAGGGAAATTATTTTACTTTTATTGTACTTTTCCATGTATTGTATATTTTTCTTTTTAAAAGGTTACAATTGTACTGTAATATGTACAATAAGTTTCATTCGAGAAATGCAACACTTTTCACAGGTTCTTAATCTATAATATGACAACCCAAAATCCAGAGATTCTAAGATCCAGCAAGCATCAGATCCCTGGTTGCTAGATTTCGGGGGTTCGACTGTACCACCATTTCATTCTCTACCAAAAAGTCTTAGATTTCTCATGGTTTTTCTTGTATTAGAATAATTTCTCCGTTGATCCTTTATGCAGTCGTCAGATGGCTTTCCCACTGCTCAAGTGACAGTAGACAGTTAGCGGACTTCGCTGTAATGTATGGCATTCTATCACCGGCCAGCACCACCTTCAAAGCAGCAAATCACCACAAGCTCACCATCAATGCCGTGAGTCTGAATAATTCATTGAATTCAGAACAGAGATTATCTCATTTACTTTTTTGACATATAATTTTTTGTTTATACAATTTTTCTATGTTAGAATAAGTTGCTAAGAAATTAATATGTTTACAATTTTTTCTTTTAATACTTGTTAAAAAAAGACAAACTTAAAAGTCTATTCCTTTACTTTTACATTAAAGTTGCTTATACTTCACATTCCTGGTACTGCTCTGTTTATTTCTGTAATTTTTACGTTTAAATGCATTCATTAAATGCTTCTGAAGCTATTGTTATTGGTATTGGTATTGTTATTTCTGGCGCAAGGGCTACTAGGGCCATATTGCGCCTATCAAAGGTATGGAGTTCAGACATTGTGATTATAGAATCATATCAGATGCGATCATATAGTTGTATCTCTTTGAGGAAGCAGAAAAATTCTTGAAGATTTGCATCATTGCCTATAATATGACGAAGTGTTAAAGGTTCTTGAAGATTTCGTATAATACTGAAAGAGGATATTCGGGCGTCAGTGTATAGTGTACAATCAATGAGAATGTGTTTGATTGTGAGAAAAGCGTTACAGTGCGTACACTTAGGAGGATCGTCTCCTGTGAGTAGATAAAGATGGGTTAGGTGACTGTGACCGATTCGCGCTCTGGACAGGAGCACTTCTTCCCTTCTGCTTGCACGGAAACTGGAAGTCCATAACTGTGGTTCAGATTTTATTTGCAGGAGCTTGTTCTGCGGTTGAGCTTGCCATAGAAGTGTCCACTGTTCCTTACATACATGTCTTATATAGGATCTGTAGTCAATGTATGGAACGTAGTAATTTGTAGATGTTATGTTGGATGATTGTTTTGCTGCATAATCCGCTTTTTCATTACCTGATATCCCCATGTGGCCTGGGATCCAACAAAAGATGACTACTTGCTGGTGCTCTTGGATATGCATCAGCCGAGATTTTATTATTGCTATTACAGGATGTGTTGGCGAGGAGGAATTTTGCAAGGCTATAAGTGCGCTCTGTGAGTCTGTATATATCACAGTTTTTTGGATGGACAGATGGAGGATATTTTCTAAGGCAAGGTTGATGGCCCATAATTCTGCTGTGTAACTGCTGCATTCAGTGGGCAAGGAAACAGAGATGGTGTTATAGGGAAAGACAGCTGCAGCCCCGACTCCACTTTCAGACTTTGATCCATCAGTGTATACTTTTGTAAAATGTGGATAATTTTGTGTGTGAGCAGTATGAAGTTGCTGTATATTGATATTAGCAAGCGAATGTTTTCCCCAGTTTAGGAAATAGCTGTCACAGGATACTTTAATAGAATACCATGGAGGATCTGCACTGTTTGAATTTTGGAAGACTTTGTCAAGATGTATATTCCAGGTTTGCGATAATGCTTGCAATCTGATACCAGTAGGTTGAACTGCTCTAGGTTTGTTTCTATAGTGCATAGAGAACTGTGGATCATTAAGTATTGGCCGAATGGGGTGCGTAGATACACTTTGAATTTTAGCAGCATAATTTAGGAGTAACATCTTTCTCCTGAGTCTGAGGGGAGGTTCATGTGTTTCAATATAAAGACTTTGTACTGGCGATGTTCTAAAAGCACCTACAGCAATCCTGAGGGCAGAATGTTGAATAGGGGCAAGTCGTGCTAACACGCTTTCCCTAGCGAATCGTACACCGGGGCACCATAATCAAGGCGAGATCTGATTAGGGCTCTATATAAGTGAAGTAAGGTGCAACGATCTGCACCCCACGATGTAGAAGAAATAACTCTTAGTATGTTCATTGTTTTCTGGCAAACAGTCCGTAGATGATTAATGTGTTCTTTAAAGTTCAATTTATTGTCAAAAATCACACCAAGAAGACGAACGTTGTTCACAACAGTGACAGGTTGGTTTCTTAGGTGTATTTCAGGATCTGGGTGCATCTTTCGTTTGTTACAAAAGTGAATGACACTAGATTTCTGATAAGATAGTCGGTAACCATTCTGTGTCATCCATAGTTCGATATTATTTATTGATGTTTGAAGTTGCCTCTCAATATAACTCATGTTTTGTGAACTGCAAGAGACCGTCAGGTCATCAGCATAAAGGTATGAATTCACTGTATTGGGAATAACTTTAGTCAACTGGTTTATTCTTATTGCAAACAAAGTTGCACTAAGAACAGAGCCCTGAGGGACTCCTTCTTCTTGTATAAATGTTTTGGAAAGGACTTGCCGGTAGCGAACTTGAAAGGTCCTCTGCTGTAGGAAATTCTGTATGAAGTAAGGTAAGTGACCTCTCAGATCCAGGGAATGAAGATCTCTCAGTATGCCAAAACGCCAAGTGGTGTCAAATGCTTTCTCTATATCGAGACATGCCATGACGAGATGCTTATTTTGAATAAATGCATTCCTAATATTTGTTTCTGCTTTGATCATAAGATCCAGTGATGATCGGTTTTTCCTGAAACCAAATTGATTATCAGATATCATGTTTTGGGAATCAAGGTACCATGTCAGTCTACGGTGTATTATTTTTTCTAGGGTTTTACTTAAGCAGCTGGTGAGAGAAATGGGTCTATAATTATTAGGCATAGAGAGATCTTTCCCTGGTTTGGGTATTGCCAGTACAAAAGAGTGACGCCAGGAACTGGGGAATGACTGTTCCATGAAGATGCGATTATAGAATGTCAGAAGGGAAGATAGCGATTTATTATCTAGATGTTGTAGCATTATGTTGTATATTCCATCAGGGCCAGCAGCGCTGTTCCTTGCAGTGGATAGAGCCTCTTGAAGTTCTAGCATAGTGAGTGGTTGATTGTACGGTAGAGACGATTTGGTTCTGAAATTAAGCTGGAATTTTTCAGCTGAAGTCTTAATCTTCTGAAAAGATGGTTCGTATGCCGTTGATTGAGATAACTGTGCAAATACTGCGCCTAGGGCATCTGCAATCTCTGCAGGAGTAGACATTTCCAGCCCATTCCAGGTGATAAGTGGGGAGGACAATGGGTGAAATTTTCCATTTAATTGCCTGATTTTTTTCCATATAATTCTGACGTCAGTATTTTTATTAATTTCAGTTGCGAATCTAATCCAAGAGTCTTTTTTTGCTTTCTTCCTAATATGTGGGGCCTTAGCTCTAAGTTTTTTGTAGTTTATCAGATTAGCAGTGGTAGGGTATTTGCGGAACAAGTTCCAAGCACGGTTTTTTTCTTTTTTTGCATTTCTACAGTCCTCATTCCACCAGTAGTTTCTGTTTCTACGGATGCTTGTCTGTGTTTGTGGAATGGCAATAGATGCAGCTACTAGGATCTGTTTTGTAATATGGTTGGCAGCCTTGTCAATTGGATGATATTCAATGGTCTGGTTGTCAAAGGATACGTGGGAAGCATACTTTGTCCAATCTGCTTTAGAAAATTTCCATTTTGTGCTGGTTTCTGAAGTTATGCAGAGTGAAGTTTGTATTTTACAGATTATTGGGTAGTGGTCACTACTGAGTGGATCGTCCAGAGCAGTCCACTCAATATTAGGAAAGAGGATAGGAGAGCAGATGGATAGGTCTATTGCAGAGACTGATCCAGTTGGGAGATGGAAATATGTTGGTGAGCCTGTATTTAATATGGTTAGATTTTGTCTGTCGACAAGCATTTCAATGAGCTGTCCTCGGGCGTCTATGTTCGGAGATCCCCACAATGGATTGTGTCCATTGAAATCGCCCAGGAAACAGAATGGGGTTGGCAGCTGCACAATGAGATATTGAAGTTCTTGAAAGGTACAAGGATAACTGGGTGGCAGATAGATAGAAACTAGTGTTAGGCTAATGCCAATCGCTATTCGCGTGGCAATAGCTTCAATCGTAGTTTGTAGCGGAATGCATTTACAAGGGACTCGTGAATCTACGAGTATGGCTACCCCTCCATGAGCATTTGTGGTTGTAGGTCTGTCTTGCCGAAAGAGAGTATAATTTTTTATCGAGGGTGACAACTGAGGTGTTAAATATGTCTCTTGTAAGCAGATTCCAATTGGATTATGGTTCATGATTATTTCGTGGATGTCGTCAATATTGCTGCGAAAGCCTCTGCAATTCCATTGTACGATGTTTTTCATTGTTTGGATTTATATGAAGTAGCTGCATCTGTCTGTTTTTTGGAGATCTGTTTCAGGCGGTCAGCTTTCATTTTCTCTCTCTTTGAAAAAACAGGTCTGGTTTCTATTTCGTCTTCTGGATGAATTTCCAGAATGGTTTCATTTTCTTCTTGATTGCAAGCCTCATTTGTGTCCATAGCAGAAGAGGATTCAGCATGCTGTTTATTAATGGGGTCAGAATTTTCTCTTTGAGCAGGTCTTACGGAAGCTGAAGCAGCAGCAGGTGGTATCGTGACTGGCGTGTTACTAGATCTGGTTGAAGTCTGTTGCTTTGAGGACTGTGGTACTGAAGAGAGTATAGATCGTGCCCATTCAGAAATAGAAATGTTTGGTGGTATTGATGTTTCAGTCTGAACGGATATTGTGTGAAATCTTTTGGTAGCATCAGCATTTGTATGTTTTGGTATCAGTTGTTGTATTTGTTTTCTTGCTTCTGAAAATGAGACTTTTTTTTCTACCTTGTATTTCTGGATTTTCTTTTCATACTTCCATTGGTCACATGTCTTAGAGAAGGCTGGGTGGTTGCCTTTGCAGTTAGGGCAGAGTGAGGACTGTGATTTGCAATCAGCTTGGGCATGCTCCTTCGAGCCACAGTTAGGGCATACCGCATCACTTCGACAGACTGTTTGGGAGTGTCCGAATTTCTGACATTTATAACATCTTAATGGGTTTGGAATATACGGGCGAATGCGGCAATTCAGATACCCAGCTTTCACCGATGTTGGTAGGTTTGGTGAACTAAATGTCAGTATGATGCTGCGAGTTTGGATAAGTTCTCCATCCTTCTTCAGCATAATTCTTTTCGCCTGTATGACCTTCTGATCTTGCAATTCATTTACAATTTCCTCCTCTGAGACATTCATTAAGTCCCATTCTGAGATGACACCTTTGGAGGTATTGAGTGTAGCATGTGGTGACACCGTGACTGGAATTCCACCAAATGTGGATATTTTCAGAAGGGAATCAGAGTGTTTGGAGCTGGTGGTCTCAACCAGTAGGTCGCCAGATTTAAGACGTCTCACCATTTTCGGGGAACCTGCTACACTTTCCAGACATTTCTGAATGAGAAATGGAGATAGATTGCCTATGGCTTGATTTGTTAAAGAATGCAAGATCAGAAACGTTGGATGTTCCATTCTGCAAGCATCCGTCTTCAGTCTCTTTCTGGTGTTTTTGTCATCATCGGGATGGTGCAAATCCATTGAATTAGGATTTGCTGTCTGGATCGGGGGAAAGTTGTCAAAATCCATATTTTGCTCCTTTTGGCCCTGGGGGTTTGCTTTACCACCCAGGTTTCCGGCCCCGCCACGGGGAGGCAGGAGCAGTGCCACGAGGTGACCAAGCGGCTGTGTTAGTAGTTAGTACTAATAGAAAAGGAAACAGAAAGGTGATTTTCCTTTCTGGGCTTCTGCCTACTTCTTGTAGTGCGAGAGAGCTACTCTAATATATATAAATTAAGAAAACGGTGTTTGAAACTAAAATATAAACTGATTGCTTAAATTCTCTTTTTAGAAAACGCTTTCAGAGACGCACTATAATCGCTTGGCCACGGAACGCTTGGCACCCGGGGCCGCTTCTGAAGCTTAAAACTGCAAAGCATAAAATTAAAACTTAAAAGTGTTTGCAGAAAACATTTACTCTAGATTGTTGTTATATATGGAGTTTTTTGGCAGGGCATCTTGGGCCATATTGTGCTTATTCACGATTTACTTATGTGTGTGTGTTATGGGTGTTTAATGGCACATAAGCTACACTGGCTATAATGCGCCTGTCCATAGAGATGTGTTAGGAAATAATTCAGATTTGAAGGCATTTCAATTTCATTTTAGAAACTATTCAGAAGCGATGATATATTCCAATTTTTTTCAGAAAACAGAAAAGTTAATTAATGTTTGCCTTGACGCCTATAATATGCTCTAGTGATATTGGTTCTTGCAGTTTATTCAGAGAAAGCAGGATCTGTCCTGGTTATATTGAGGACAGTCAACAAGAATATGCTTGATTGTTCGATGTACTGGGCAGTGAGGACACTAAGGAGCATCATCACCTGTGAGTAGATGGAGGTGGGTCAGATGAGTATGTCCTATTCTTGCTGGTGCAAGTACCCTTTCTTCCCTTCTAGTTGGTTGGATGCTTGAGTGCCAAAATTTTGGTTCCTGTTTTAACTGGAAAAGTTTGTTATTAGTCTGGGTGTGCCATAGCTCTTTCCACTGTTCAAGGCATGCTTGCTTTTATGATGATATCATGGTCAGAGGCTGGAATATGGGCAGAGGTCAAATCTAATGTGGAGGGATTTTTTGCCGATATATCCGCCAGTTCATTTCCGTTTATCCCTGAATGTGCTGGAATCCAACAAAAGTTCACGAATTGTTGACGTTGTTCAATTTTCAAGAGCAACTTCCTGATTTGGTTTAAAACAGGGTGATTCGTATGAATGGAACATAGCTCTGAATATGACTTGAATGGAAATCAACATAGCTCTGAATATGACTTGAATGGAGTTGTTTCAGGTCGAGAGTCGGTAGAAGATTCTTACCCCATTGAAGAAAATAAGTATCAAATTTCACTTGAGGAGGGGGAGTCCAAGGTGGATGAAAGCAATTCATTACCTGTCGACTATTGTGAAGAGGAACTTTCCAACTCTGTGATATTTCAAAAAGCCGTAGGCCTGCTGGCCTTATTTTATTAGTTTTATTTCTGTATAGATTGAGTAGTTGAGGATTGAAGAGGCAGGGGTGAATAGGATACAAAGGGCAACTTTTTATTTTGGCTGCAACTTCAGTAGTAACATTTTTCTGCGGAGGTGCAAAGGGGGTTCGCGAGCTTCAATGTATAGACTGTGAGTTGGAGATGTCCTAAAGGCTCCAAGTGCAATCCGTAAGGCACTGTATTGTATAGGATCCAGCCAGCATAGTACACTCTTTCGGGCAGAATCACAGACTGGAGCACCATAATCCAAACGTGATCTAATCAATGCTCTATATAGTCGAAGATACGAGGTACGATCTGCTCCCCAAGACAGGGCAATAAAGCTCTTAGTATGTTGAGCTTTTTGAGACGGGTATTACGTACGAATTTAATATGTTCAAGGAAGTTTAACTTCTTGTCAAGGGTTAATCCCAAGAATCTGATGTTATTGCCAATCGGAATGGTAAAGTCTGATATGTGAAGTTCAGGATCTGAATGTAATTTGCGTTGATTGCAAAAATGTATAGCGACAGTTTTCTGTTGTGAAAGATGATAACCATTGAGCAGTGCCCACTTTTGTATTTTATTTAGTGATATCTGCAATTGATGTTCAATAGATCTCATGTTCTGAGAATGGCAAGAAAGAGAGATCGTCAGCATAAAGGTAAGCCTCAACAGTATTTGGAAGTTCTTTAGTAATGGAGTCAATTCTAAGAGAAAAAAGAGTTGCACTCAGTACAGACCCTTGGAGAACTCCTTCTTCCTGCAAGAATGTCGTAGAAAGGGAGTTAAAATATCGTACTTGATAAGAACGACTCCATAAAAAATTCTTAATGAATACAGGCAGGTTGCCTCGTAGACCAAAGGCATGCAGATCTCTAAGAATGCCGTGACGCCAGGTAGTATCAAATTGCCTTCTCTATGTCGATGGAGACCATAACAAGGTGTTCATTTCTCACAAAGGCATTGCGAACTGCGGACTCGGCCTTGATCATAATATCTAAGGCAGACCTGTTTTGGCGAAAGCCATGTTGACTATCACTCAGTAGATTTTGGTCTTCAATTATCCAAACGAGTTGTCAGTGGATCATTTTCTCAAGAATTTTACGGAGGAAAGGAAATTGGCCGGTAACTCAAAGGACTGGAGGGACCTTTACCGGGTTTCAAAAAGGCCAAAACTGTGGCATGGTACCAAGACGTAGGATAGATGTTTTCCAGAAATATTCGATTATAAAATAACAACAGCAACTGCAATTGTTTGTCATCAAGGTGCGGCAACATGATGTAATATATTCCATCGGGCCCTGCTGCACTATTGCGTACTGTTCTAATGGCTTGTAGAAGTTCTAAATACTGAAGAGGCTGGTTATATGGTAAGCTTAGAGAGGTGCAAAAGTTTATGGGTCGCTGTTCAGTGATGTTCTTGATTTTCTGGAATTCCGGGGAATAGCTTGATGTTGCTGAGACTTGAGCAAAGGTTTTGCCCAAAGCATTTGCTATAGTCAAAGGAGCAGAGAGTTCTTGTCCATTTCAGGAAAGGATTGTAGAAGGGTTGGTCGGAAACTTTCCAGAAAGCTGTCTAATTTTCTTCCATATTAATTTGCAGTCAGTGTTTCTATTTACAGTGGACGCAAACCGAGTCCAAGAATCCCTCTTGGCTGGTTTTTGAATGAGACGCGCTCTTACCCTTAGTTTCTTATAGTTAATGAGATTAACTGTTGTTGGTGATCGTCGAAATAAATTCCACGCTTTATTTTTTTCCCTCTTTGCTTTCGTGCATTCTTCATTCCACCAGTAGTTAAAATAGCGCTGGGGAATAGGATTTGTTAATGGAATAGAGTTTTTAGCTACTGATAACAAGTGGGATGTGATATATTCCGTTACTTCATCAATGGGCTGTAACCGTATAATTTCCTCATCCAGGGCGATAGCTGACTGAACTTTGACCCAGTTGGCACGAAAGAATTTCCACTTCCGGCAGGGATCGACTAATGGCGGTTGTGCAGTGAGCATATTACAAATAATTGGGAAATGATCGCTGCCCGTGGGATCATTCATAACAGACCATTCCATGACTGAGAACAGTATCGGGGAGCATATTGAGAGGTCAATTGCAAAAGTTTGTCCAGTTGGTAATTGTATGTGCATAGGTTCACCTGTATTAAGAATGGTAAGATTTTGCCTATCCAGAAAGGTTTCAATCAGTCGGCCATGTGTATCTAATTTTGAAGGTCCCCCATAGAGGGTGGTGACCATTGAAATCCCCCAATAGACAGACAGGGGAAGGTAACTGCAGTAGAAGGTTTTCCAGATCTTGGTAAGAGAAGGTATGATTTGGTGAAAGATAGATTGAAACTAGTGTTATCGCAATCTGCGTAATGCAACGTACAGCAACAGCTTCAATTTTTGTTTGAAGAACAATTTGCTTCGCTGGGATATGCGAGTTGATCAAGATAGCCACACCATCACGGACAGCATTTGATGTATTGCGATCTTTTCAATATATAGAGTAGTTCTTTATGGAGGTGGAAATTTGGGAAGTTAAATAGGTTTCTTGCAAGCAGAAACCCACTGAAGAGTAGCGATGAATAAGGTCATGGATATCGTCGACATTTCTGCGAAGTCCTCTACAATTCCACTGTAAAATATAAGGCATTACTTGATATGAGTACAAGGAGCTGTATCTGACTGCTTTTTCAGTATGGCAGTTTTATGTCGGTCAGACTTCGGTTTGTCTTTGTTTTTTTTGGAAATATAGGCCGACTAGTGTCCATTTCTTCCTCCACATATGAGTGCTTAGGGATGTTGGACTGTTGCTCAGAGAGGACAGCTCGACATTGTTTGGGTGGACATTGTTGTTTTTGTGTAATACTGGCATAGGTACGTTTGGACATAGTAGGAGCAATTATTTTCCTGGCTTCTTGATAGCTTACCTTGTTCTCAACCTTATATTTAACAATTTGTTTTCTCAATTTTCCATCTGTCACACGTTTTAGAATAGGCAGGATGGTTGCCCTTGCAGTTGGGACAAGTTTTCTCTGTCGCCAAGCATTCAGATTGAGTATGATCAGAAGATCCACAGTTGGGACAAACTGGGTTTCCTCTGCATGTAGTCTGAGAGTGGCCATACTTTTCGCACTTGTAACATCTCAAGAGATTGGGTACATAGGGACGAACACGGCAAAGTAGATAACCAGCTTTTACTGATGACGGTAGGTTTGGGGAATTAAACGTAAGGATAATATTCTTGGTAGGTGTAAGGTTATCGTCTTTTTTAATCATTATTCTTTTTGCTGCAATAACATTTTGATCTTGGAGCTCTTGAGTTATTTCTGCCTCCGTCACGTTCAACAGATCCCAGCTGGATATAACACCCTTAGATGTATTTAGGGTAGCAGGGGGCGATACTTTAACTGGTATCCCAGCAAAATTTGAAATTAGTAAGAGTTTCTAAGAATGTCTACGGTTTGCCGTTTCTAATAGTAGGTCTCGAGATTGCAGCCTCTTCATCTTAGGAGATCCTGCAATACTCTCCAGGTGTTTCTGAATGAGGAAAGAAGATAATTTATCCAGAGGTTGTTCTGTAAGTGAATGCAAAATAAGAAATGCAGGATACTCTGTTGTTGGAGAATTTGTTTTCAACCTCTTGGGTTATGATATATCATAATCAGATTCAATTTGTGGCTCAGAGCTTGTCGGCTCTAAAGGTGGAAACACGTTTTGCTCAATCTTTGCTACTTTTAGCCCTTGGTAGTTCAAGTTTTCTGCCAAGGTTTCCGGCCCCGCCACGGGGATGCAGGAGCAGTGCCTGGTGTGAACAAGCGGAGGTTAGTAAGGATTAGTACCTAGTAAAGAAAAATATAAAAGAAAGGTGGATTTCCTTCCCTACTCTCTACAAAAACTTTTTGGTAGAAGAGCTTCTATGAAATAAACAATTTTTTGTAAACGCTGGAACTTAAAAAGAACTACTGGTCGCTTTATAAAGATCACTTACTGAAAGATCGCACAGATAATCGCCTGGTCACAATTCGCTTGGCACCCGGGGCCACAATTTACTTATGATTAATTCTACATGTTATTATGATCAAAGGCAATTACACAAATTTATTTCAAATAGTTAAACAGTTCTTCGAAATTGCATAATTTGCATCATTGCCAAGAATATGTAATAAAGTTACGGGTTCCTGCAAGTTGGATAGGGAACTAAAGCAGGATTTTCGGATAGTTGAATGTTGGGGACATTCAATGATTGTTAGCTGGGAATGGCAAAAAAAAAAAGCACTGAGGAGGGTTCTCTCCCATGAAAAAATTCAGATGAGTTAGATGGGAATGACCGATGCGGAGTCTTGCCAGAATCACTTCTTATTCTCTCTAGAGCTTTAATTCCTATAAATTCAATTCAATTCCAGTTTCTTCTGTTTTCTGGATCTGATTCTCAATTAACCGCTGTATAGCAAAAGGTTTGAGCGTAAATTTCTCCGTTGTTAAGTTTTTCAAGGGTACTTGGGGGTATTTCTTTTAATCTATGTTTCCAGAGTTTAAGGTTGAGGTTAATGTTCAACATCGATCTTGTCCTCGTGTTCGGTTCACGTGTCATTTTTTTCCCAGCCATTTAAGCATCAGTACTCCGCTGCCAAGATCTTCTGAATCTGTTTAGTTGGGGACGATGACCATATAACTGTTCCATGCATGACAAACGGGTAAAGACTAATAAGTATAAGTACGTGCTTTACTGTTTGATTGTCTGTTTTTAGTTGTTTTATTTGTACACCAAAGCAATTAAGGTCCTGAGGCGTCAATGTGTTTTTTCTAAAACTTGCGAGTATTCTGCGGTCGGTTTTGTATTTTCCAGATTAAAACTCGAGTTGAATATCCGACCTTTGCCTACCGTTTTAGGGGGCTTCGTGTACTATAAGGGGTGTTATTCGTTCCATGCATATCGCAACTGTATTTCAAAAGTCTGTGTTTCTTGAAGGAATCTTATATTTGCCAAAAGTAAACTCTTTTGGCGTTTAAACAGTAAAATGAGAGAGTTACAGAAATATAATACCCAATTCAGATTATGAAAACCTGTGGACGTCCCCTTTCCTTAATAGGAAAGGAATTCTCTTTCCTTAATTTAATTGTATGTTTATATTTTTCAAAACTAGGGTTCAAATTTGCTTCTTAAATCTCTCCATCATCTAACTAGGAATAAATAATTCTATTCTCCTCATTATTATAATCATGTACCCCGATTTGGAATTTTTCTGACATTTAACTAATACTTTTGTTTATTTCAGATGGGCGGTGCCTTCATCCTCTCTAGCTTTGCTTGTTTTCCTCTATCTTTCGGAATGTTTAAGAGTGCTCTGACTAGTTCTGCTAACCGTGAAGATTATCTCTGGCTTCTTCAAAGGCTATTATTAGGAACAAGTCTTTTAAGTATTGTCTGTTGCGTAAGTACCTTTATACATAATTTTATATAAATTATACGTGTAGTTTATATAAAATTATGTATAAAGTATAATGAAATTTATATATAATACATAAATTACATTTAACTCCTTGGATAAATATTTTCTAGTTCTTTTTGATCTCTTTCGAATTGGTGGAAATTATAATTAAAACCCAAAAGTTTTCAAAGATCAATTAATCCAAGCACTTACTTCGCACAACTAATGGCTGAAAAATAAAGATAGCTTCCATTGACAACATCCACAAAATCATAATAATCCTTGAAAATATTTCAAGGGTTTCGAGAACATACGAAAAGCTGAAGCGCTGTTTTAAGTCCAAGGATGAGGTCAAGGATACAGTTGCACTTTAAATACTACAACTACCAACATATTTGTACAAAGAACATAAAAAAGATTGATGATACAGTGGGATAAATATTATAAAGCGAGCATTCCAGTTTCGATTATCGTCAGCAACCGAAGTGGAAAATTCTTCCTAATAAGGGAGGAGAAATTTTCATGAATCTTTTTATTCGCATCGTGGTAGAGTCAGTCTGCGTCTGGAGAGGCTTGCATGTTTTTTTTCTTATCGGAAACTCGGATTTTTGATGATGCAAAACGGGCAACCGTGCATAGAATTCACATAGATCACAGACATAAGATTTACGCCTCATGTCATTAGCTGACTCGGCGTAAATTCTAATCAGATCAACGCACGCGTTGATAAATGCTTGTAAATGTCATTCCGTTCGGCTGCAAGCGTTTTTCAACTTCGGTCAGCAATGGAAATGAAACCGAGGTCTTTTCCACACAATATGAGAAAGCAGAGACTTTATACCGGAGTAAATAATGTAAAACCAAAAATAAAATTACCAAACGCACTGAACCACGTATTTTTGAAAGAATTGGTTTTTGGGTAGCAGATAAATATTAAGCAATTTGAGTCTATTTCAATTCTTAATTCCAGCAGATGCTGAAACTTCTGGAAGGGAAAACCTAACCATGATCGTTATTGGACAATATTTCTGCAGAAATATTGTCTAATATCGTCTAATGCGCTTTGGAAATAAATTCTATTCATTTAGTACTTCAGCCATGGACTACTATACCTTGAACCTTGAGAATTAAATTAATAGTGCAATATCTGTTATCTATCCATTCAAAATTCAATGCGTGTCACTATGGAGATTCATCACAATCTAAATTTTAGGATTTGGAAGAATTCTACAGTTTAGATTGTGATGAATCTTCATAACGACCCGTGAAAGGGTACTGAATTTTAAATGAGCAGATAACTGATATTGCACTATTAATTCTTAAGGTTTACGATATAGTAGTCCATGGTTGAAGCTACTGAATGAATAGAATTTATTTCTAAAGGCTATTCTACTGAAATATAGTCTAATAGCGATCATGGATAGGTTTCCCCATCCAGAAGCTTCAGCACTTGTTGAAATAAAGAACTGAAATTTTTGAAATTGAAAAAAAATGAAGAAATTTCGAAATTGAAATTGAAATTCGAATTAAAATCATAAAAATTAAAAGAAATTTTGAAATTGAAAAATTTGAAGAAATATTGAAATTTGAAATTGAAGAAATTTTGAATTTAAAACTGAAATTGAAGAAATTTCGAAATTGAAATTGAAATTGAAGAAATTTTGAATTTGAAATTAAACAAACTGAAATTTCGAAATTCTTTTATTTTTAAAATTATCAGACGCTTGAAATTAGCTAATGATATTGTAAGACAAATTTAACGTATTCTGAAGCGTTTCTCTTATAATCCTCCCTCTCTCTCATTTCTTCTAACTTGCTCTTTTACAGGCTTTGGTTCTAATTCACTTACTACGAACTGGAGGCTATAAACATCTTCCTGATTGTTACGTCTTGTGCTTAGTTATTACTCAAGTACGTATAGAAAACAGTATTTAGAATTTATGAGCATATCATTAAATATTTTTTCCACAACTTGGTTCCCTGTTAATTCTTCGTTAGATTTCCAAACTTGAATTTTAAAAAAAATTAATAAACCAGGTGTTATTTCAAATGCCATTTTTGTACATCTCTGCATTTCTTGAAAAAAAATTCAGTTTCAAGAAAAGGAATGCTCTTCTTTTCTTTCATTTTCTACAGAAAGCGAAGGTTGCACATAACGAATCACATGATTATAGTGATTTAAAGTGCTAAATAAGCTGTTGATCTATCATTAAAATCAGTAGAAAGCATTACTGATAACGAGTCCTTGTGGGTTAGCACGATTCTTATAATCGCAGTCCTCACCCCGGGTGGAAAAAGCACTGGTTCGATTGGATTTTATTTGGAATTTTGTGGCGCAAAAACAGTAAGGTTATAGTTCGCCATGAAATGGTGAAAATTCAAGTAACATGAGATTGGTAACCTTTTAAAAAGGTTACTTCGTCGAAAGTGTATATATATATATAAATAAAGGCATATCAGTAAATAAAATCAATACTATGATAAAAGCAAATTGTATATTTCATATGAGTGTATATTAATATATATTAATAAATTTTAAAAATTAAAAACTGCTGACACATTGTCATTGTCATTTAAAATCTGACTGAGGGTATATGGCTCAGTCAGATGGGTAAAAGCGGTAAAACGAGCATTTCTGAAATATGTTGAACTGATAAAATGGTGTCGCATTGCTCGCATATAGGAGGGTCATCAGCCCTCAGCAAAAAGAAGTTGTTGTCGTTATTTTTGAGAGCATTAGCAACTAAGGCCATATTGCTCCGGGGATATGCGGTGGTCATTCCCTGAGCTTTCCGCATCCTCCGTATTTGGTGGTTACGGGCTCGAACACGGGTGTAATCAAGAAGCGTGTGCAATGCACTGCTGCTCCTGCCCACACGGCTACGGAAGCGCCAGCAAAAAAGAAATGTGTCAGATGACAGTGTCCTATGCGGAGCCGAGCAAGAACAACTTCCTCTTTGTGATCCCTGCGTAAGCTGGACGGCCAAGGATGGATCACAGGCTTAATCCGACATGGTTTGTTGGAAGTAACCAGGCGATGCCACCAATCTTGCCACTGAGATTGTAAGTTACTACGGATCACTTGCCTGTAGTCTGTATAGGGACTAATAGGTCAAAATTATCCGTCAGGGCTGCCGATTTGGCTGCAGTGTCAGCCAAATCATTTCTTCTAATCCCGATGTGACTGGGGATCCAGCAGAAGCGGATATCGAATCCACTTGCATAGAGGCTGTATATTATCTGCTGAATTCGGGACAGGGTTGGATGATGTGTATGACATCGCTGACAAAGCCTGTAGTGCACTCATTGAATCGGCATATATAATACACCGTTGGTATCGGTGTTTTCTTATGTGATCTAGAGCTAACTCTATGGCATGCTCACAGCTCTGCAGTGTAAATGCTGCAGTCAAGGGGTATCTGTTCTGATATGGTATCATTTGGAAAAACAGCAGCAGATCCCACATACGATTCTGGCTTCGACCCATCTGTATAAACTGGCAAGAAGTCAGAATGTTCCGCACGGTGTTGTGAATAGAGCTGCAGGTAGACAGAAGGCAGAGTATTAGACTTCGTCGCAATCTTGAGCGAGAAGTCACATGCTGGTGTTTGTGCATGCCAGGGTGGAAGGGGCTCCTTTGGTGATCGAGCAACCTTGTATACCGAGATGTTAAGCTCATTGAGTAGCTCTTGAACACGAATGCCGAATGGGCGATTGGCGGTCCGTCGTGTGTTGTAGAGATTTTCCCATCGTGGCTCGAAAACGGATGTCCACGTGGGATGGTCCGGCAGGGACTTCAGCTTGAAGGCATATTGTAGAGACAACTGCATTCGTCGAAGCGACAAGGATGGTTCATTTGCTTCGACATACAGACTTTGGACAGGCGATGTTCTGAATGCACTAGTAGCAATACGAATGGTTTGATGATGGATGGAGTCAAGCCAACGAACAGCGCTATTTCTGGCAGATGCAATACCTGAGACCCACAATCTAATTTTGAGTGTACAATCTAATTTTGAGCGTAATATTCCGAGTTTCCTCCCGTAAACTCGGAATTTTCACAAACAAGCAACCGACCTGAAAAACGCACGCAATTTATGGACATTATATACATCAATAGATGAGGTTGTTCTCAGGTGAACATCCTTATCTGCTCGTGTATATGTACAAAATAGGTTGTTGAAAATCAGCACATCAGTGCAATTGTTCGCTCCTTAAAGCATGTTGGTTCTGATGGGTCGAGTATAAATTCCAAAGTCCAAGAGTTTTATAATACTGGGTGATCATACCTGTTTCACTTTCACTGTACATAAAAAAACAAGATGAGTTCTCTCATTTTCATAATAAAAGGTTTAGGCCATAATTCATTTTGTCAGATTTACATTAATCTTTGTAGGCTTGTATTTAGCATATAAATCCTTAATTAACTTAAATAAAATGTTTCAAATCCAATTTATTTAAACAGAGCATCATGGCATTGGGAGTTCTGTTCTCTGCCTTTCCCAACAGTAAATTCTCTCAGCTGTTTCTAATAGCGTTAACTTCTGGGGGACAAGCATCAACGTTCATTTGGGTAGCAGCACTTGCAGTGATCTTGAATACTTTTCAGAAGCATCAGGAATTTCTAAGAAGTGCCCGACTGACTTTGATAACCTGCATTCTTGGGTAAGAGCAAAAATGAAAGAAAAAAATGTATTGAATGTTTATGTTTGTTTAAATTGTTAACTTTTGATTGGTCTACCTTTAAGGAACAATATCAGTTGTAAAAAACAGAGGTGTCTGGATTTTGTAGTAGTACGTGCCCATTGCTAAAAGTAGCTATCCAGTTCCATTTTTGTCAGACTCTACCTCAGTTCCATTTTTGTCAGACTCTACCTCAGTTCCCTTTGGAGGTAACTTATTCCAATGATCAAAAACATGCTGGCCGGAGCGTAACTTCATGACATAATCTTGTGTTACTTCCGAAATTTTATATTTGGGAAGTAACAGAAGATTGCCTCTTGTTCTAGTTTAACTTGACAGTACGAATATAGCTACCTCATTCATTTGATTTATTCCTTAAACATCTCTGTCAGGTCACCTATAAGGTGAACAGTCTCCAGGCTCTGCATTGGCCTTCTTTTATGAAATTCGGGATATTTCTGCATTTTTACATAGCGCCACTTATCTCCAGGATCCACATATGTCAAACTATAGTGTTTCTTTCCAGTGAAAAAACATTCTATCATAAAATATGCAACTTTTGGGTCTAGGAGTCCTTTTTGATCGCTGTGATTTAAAATCACTACTGGCTAAAGGTTAAACATTGCCGTTTCAATTTTCTCGACTCGTTTCAATTTCCAGACATTTCAGAGTTCACAACTATGCAGGTACAATACGATTCTCATTGGAAAAACTGAGAATCGTGTCCTCAGGTCTGAGTATTATCATAAAAACGAGTGTGTATAAAAATAGAATACCGATTCCTGACTTCAGTGAACTGCATCATGTTTCTCGCTGCCAGTCATAGCTTTGATGTAAATTAGAATTCATTTTATATTAATATTTATTCTATGAATTCTATAAATTTGCTCTAATAACAATTATGCAATATTTACTACAGTTTTTTTTTTTTTTGGTTTAATTTTCCCTTCTTAACGTACCTCTAGGTTTTCAGCGATGCCAATCGTTCTATTGGTTATTCTGCACTTAAAGGATCCTCCTCTCTATCCTTATCCCTTCATCTACAACTCAATAGACGTAAGTGTTAAGAAATTTTCTAAATCCAAATATTACCTCAATATTTCACTTCTAAATCCTTATGTTTCCTTTGCGCCAGGAGAATTCCGAGAAGAAATAAGTTGCTCTTAAAATAAGAATTTATATTGCGCATTTGCATAATACGATCCTTAAATTTTGGACTTTAAAATATTTCACCATTTTTCATTCCTGAATCATTTTTATGCATTTCCAGGCATTTGATGTCCGAACTTTGAATGCTACGTTAAATACTCCGATGAATCCCTATTCAAGGTCTTTTTTAAACTCACAAAGGTCACGCATACCCAAAAAAAAAAACTCCAAGACACATAGAGACGAAATCTTCAGCCGTGAAATTTCATAACCACTTAAGAAAACTTAAAAATACTTCATTGAAAAACAAGAAGAGCTTTCCTACAATTAGAACTTAAATTTATTTAGTATAGCGCATATCAAATTTATTGATAGGAATTGAAAACTTTCTAAATCTGCGTAGACCATCAAGTTTTAGAGCTAATCTATATTTGTAAATAAAGATTATGTATATATAATCTGTGTACATCATCGAGCTCTAACTTTCCTTTAAATTCTTTAACTTCGCATTTCTGTAAACCAGAATTTTTTTCCAAATGAAAGAGTGATGATAAAATGTCAGAGTCAATATTAAGTTGATTCTTTTTGGTTCTAGAAAGTCTACTGTAACAGTTAAGGCAATTATATATCTCTCATAACAGTACTGCATAACTTTAGATGAATATTATACGTTTTGCATATATTTGTAAATAACTCAACTTGATTCAATTACCATCAACAAGAAAATGTATTGATGGTATGACAGACCAAATTACATCGATCCAGCTTATAAATAACAGGAGCAAAAATAATTTTAGATTTTTGTAGTTAATTAAACAAGTACGAGCGAGGATCAGCTGCAGCAAAAAGTTATTTTAATTAAGTTTGAAATTGCAAAAATATTGATTATGTTCCATTAGAAATCCTCCTTACTGAGGCTTAATGGTGATGTCTCTTATAGGTTTCCGCTGGAATTCTCTCTTCTGGCTTGTGCGTTATTATCAGCTGGGGATCTCTTGTTTGCTATTACAGGAACAAAAATTCTTACAAGTCAATAAGTAAGTTGACTTCGTGACGTATAAGAATTAATCAGGATATATTATTGATTAATTGAAAGTAAACGATGTAAAAATATCTTAGGTTTTACATCTCATAATATTAGATCTCTAAACTTCTTTAGGTATCATTCCAGAAAGGTACGGATCCATTAACACCATTTCAAAACTCACTTTATCTGATATCTCCATATCGAATCTTTCTGAAAATCCTGAAGAAGCAGAGAAAAGGTATTATAGCAGATTGATTTATTAACTATCTGTGTACTGATATCAATTACTCTTAATTAACAACCTGTGATCGTGTATATGGTTTCGTGTTAATGTTAACTGTAGGTTGTTTTACTTTTTTTCTGGGCTTATCTTTAAATTAGCAGAAATTAGCGTTAAATACGAAAATAAAGCACATATATGTGTTAAATAATTATGGAAGCATGGGGTGGTGTAGCAAGGAGAAAGGCTCAAGGTTGTTCGAGTTCCATCTCCTCGGTCATTAGTGTGAACAGGCCTATTGGATGATCTTGAACCGTTCATTGGTTTTCTCTTCACGTAGCTGAAAAGAAGTGAGTCGTCTAGTTTTTAGAAGCTACCGAGAAAGACAGGTAAGAATAAATTTGGTCCAAGGCATATTATGAAGGGTGTCAGGATTATGCTCAACCGATGACGATACACAGATGTGCCACCTTAAAATAGTGAGGTAGTCTTATCGGCTGTGGTTGTTATTATGGGGGTTTAATAGCGCATAAGATAAGTTGCTGTGGCTATAATGCGCCTATTCATTTATAATATAAGGATATGAGAATTTTTTGTAAAATCAGAAATTATAAAAAAGTCCAGTTTGCTTGAGGTACTTGAAAAATTCGGAAATATTTGTCAGATGACTGTGTCCTATGCGGGTCCCTACTAGAACAACTTCCTCCTTATGATTTCTGTGCAGACTAGACTGCCACGGTTCAATTACAGGCTTTATCTACTGTGATTTATTGGTTGTCTGTCTGTTCCATGTACCTTACCACAAGGGGTGAATCGTTTTGTGTATTACTTGCTTGTAGTCTGTATAGGGGACTGACAGTCAACAATTATTAGAGGAATTGCTGATTTGGCTGCAATGTCAGCCAAATCATTTCCCCTAATCCCAATGAGGCTGGGAATCCAGCAGAAGCGGATATCGTATTCACGTTCATGGAGAGAGTGAATCTTCTGCTGAATTTGAGACAGAACTGGGTGAGGATTATATCTCACAGATAATAAAGCCTGTAAGACGCTCAAAGCATCCGAATATAAAAAGAACCGTGGTGTTGGCATTTACGAATATCATCCAAGGCTAACTGTATAGCGCGCAGCTCTGCAGTAAATATGCTGCATTCAGAGAAAATCTGCTCCGATGTAGTCGTGTCTGCAAAGACAGCAGCAGATCCTACATTGAATTCTGACTTCGAGCCGTCTGTGTAAACTGGCGCGAACTCAGAATGTTCAGTTCTGTGTGCTGAAAAAAGCTGCAGGTAGACACATGATGGAGTATCCGACTTTCCCCAGATTTTAAGGGAAAAGTCGCATGTTGGAACGTGAGCATGCCAGGGTGGAAGGTGCTGATTTGGTGTTTGGTCAACCTTGTCGATCTTCATTTTAAGTTCTTTGAGTAGAGCTTGGACACGAATACCAAAAGGACGATTGGCAGTCTGAGGGGCATTGTACAAACTTTCCCATCGTGGATCAAAAACGGAAGGCCACGTCGGATGGTCTGGCAGGGATTTCAGTTTTAGAGCATATTGAAGAGAGAACTGCTTACGTTGAAGCGATAACGGTGGTTCATTTGCTTCAACGTATAAGCTCTGGACAGGAGATGTTCGATATGCCCCAGTAGCGATACCTATAGCCTGATGATGAATAGGGTCCAGCCATCGGAGTACACTGTCCCTGGCTGAATTGTACACCTGGGACCCATTATCTAATCTCGATCGCACAAGTGCACGGTTGATGCGTAGTACGGTGCAACGTCCGCACCCCAGGATGTAGAGGAAAAAGAGCGAAGAATATTAAGACCTCTCATGCACTTGGTACGAAGTTGACGGATGTGATCTAGTTGTTGTTGTTGTTGTTGTTGTGGGGGTTTTCTGGCGCATAAGCTGCTTTGGCTATAATGCGCCTATTCCTTTATTGTAATAAAATATGAGAATTTCTTGTCACGTCAGAAAAGGAGAAATCAGAAATGAGTAAAAAGTCCAATTTTCTTCAGAAAGTTAAAAAGTTCAGGAATATTTGCATTGTCACCAATGACATTCTCTAGGGTTATTGGTTTCCGAAGGTTAACCAAAGATAGTAGGGTTGTATTTCTGTCTTGATTATAGTGTGGGCATTCAACGAGAATGTGTTTCACAGTCAAATTTAGAGAACAATGTGGACACTGTGGTGGATCATCTCCCGTGAGTAAATGAAGGTGAGTCAAATGTGTATGTCCTATTCTTGATCTTGAAAGAAGTACTTCTTCTCGTCTTGATGAACGGACACTGGAACGCCAAATTCTAGGATCCTGTTTAAATTGAAAAAGTTTGTTATTTGTTTGAGAGTGCCAGAGTGCTGTCCATTCTGTTAAGCATGCACCACGAATGATTTGTGGATAGTCTGATGCTGGAACAGGTATATTGGTTAAATTTAAGGTAGATGGATTTTTTGCAGCTTTATCAGCCAGTTCATTACCAGAAATTCCAGAATGTGCCGGAATCCAGCAGACGGTGATCAGTTGGTGGCGCTCTTCAATCTGCAGTAGTAATCTTCTAATTTCATTTAGAAAAGGGTGAACTTTATCTGCGGGGTTAGATAATGCCATAATTGAGCTGAGGGAGTCAGTGTAAATAACAAATTTTAATGAGCAGTCAGAATATCCGCTTTCAAGCTATTGGATAATAAATCCAGTAACTCTCCTAACTATGAAGCAATCCTCGTTACGTTAGGATACTCCTCGTTACGTTAGGATACAACTTCGTGACGTTTGACGTCTGTGTGCTGTATATACCCCCAAAGCCGTCCCAGCAAATCATCCTTGAAGTTTCCAACTGGTTAATCAATCAGCTGCATCCCACAGCTTCTCACTTAGTTTGTGGTGATTTCAATTTACCTCCTCAGCTATCTAATCTGAAAAAGGATCTTCTGGCACACTTGAGATGTGCTGACCTACAACTTATTAATGAAGCTCCAACTAGGAGGAATAACCTCTTAGATCTAGTTCTAGCCTCTTTCCCTTGTACCCTTGATTACATTACAGAAACGTCATTTGACTCTGATCATGTCCCAATACATGTGACCGCATATCTGCCAGCCCCCAAATTAGAAGCCAGAAGGACAACAACAAAGGTTGACATCACTAGCCCCAACTTACTTGACGTAGATAAGTGCATCAGAGCCGCCTCTCTCATTCCCTGGGTGGCCTTAGAGACTTGTGACCCAGAACTAGCTGTGAACATTCTCACAAACTGGATCAACACGGTTGCCAAATATGCTGCCTCCAAAAAGATCACAATCAGTCCATATACAAGACTTTGGTGGAATTCTGAACTCAAAATGAGTTTCCAGCTGAAGCAACAGCTCCATCGCACATGGAAACAGTCGCAAAATGTCAATGATCGTATCGTTTATTCAAGGGCACGGGCTCAATTTAATCGCCTGAAATCCGAGGCAATCAAATTATACGTTAACCGTGAGCTGGCTAAAGGAAAAATCCCATACAAGAAAGTGAACCCTCATTTTCCTTTACAACTTGATCCTGAATTGTGGCTCGATTTCGTCACAAGATTTAACCGTAATCCTATGCCAAACTCAGATCTAGCTCTACTAACAGAGCCCATCCAGCAAGAAGTGTTGAACAACATTCAGATTACAAAACAACAGCTGATCGTAGCCATCAATTCTCTACCTGCCTCGTCAACCACTGGTGATGATGGAGTTCCCCAATTCATGCTCAAATGCCTAAGTCCGTATATTATTCAGCCACTTTTAATTATCTTCAACCAGTTACTCTCGAACAAAATTTTCCCACAGCAGTGGAAAAACTATCTCATCAAACCTTTAGCCAAAGTTCAGTCGCCATCGAAACCTAAACACTTCCGACCCATCTCCAACTCCTCCAGCCTGCTGAAGCTCCTGGAGAAGGCCTTACTTCCCATCCTCACTAAGCAGATCTTGCCCAGTAATCCAGCCCAAATTCACTACTCCCTTCCAAACAGATCAACGATCACCAATCTGCTAGCCACCACGAATACTATCTTGTCAGCATTGGAGAATAGGCAGGAACTAGCTGTGACTTACTTAGACATTCAGGCTGCATTTGATGCCGTCCAAGTAAACCAACTTCTCACTCTCCTGGAATGCCACTTCCAGATCACAGGGAACATATTATGCTTTCTCTCCTCTCTTCTGAATAACAGAGTTATAAAGCTTCATACAGGAGATCGCACCCTTACTAGATCCGTCACCGCAGGAGTCCCACAAGGAGGGGTCATTTCGGGCCTTCTATTTTCATCCATTATCTTCCCACTGGTTGCACATTCTCGATGTCTACTGAGCTATGCGGACGATATCAAGATACTCACTCCCATCATCCCAGGTCAAGACCTAGATCTGGTAAAAGTGGAAATTAACAACACTCTCACCACAGTCACATCTTACCTCTGCCAGTTTGGGCTCAAGATCAATCCTGCTAAGTCCAAATTCATGGTGTATTCATTGAAGCAAACGCCTTCTTCTCTCCAGCCTTCGGTCGGCAACACCCTCATCCCAATTGTGTCCAGCCATCGTGATCTGGGCGTTGTATTCGACCCAAAACTTCGATTCAACGCCCACATCGACATGCTCCTCACACGTGCTTCAAGACTCCGGTGGATAGCAAAACAACATCTCCTTCATATCACAGATAAAAAGATAACTGTGAGGTACATAAGAACAGTTATCTTTCCACCTTTACTCTATGCTGCTGAAATTTGGGCGTCAGCGGCACCGTCAATAAAGAAACCACTCTTTGCCACAGAATTCTGGCTCCTAAAGTGGGCCAACAGGAAGCACAACCTTCCAGCTCAGATTCGTACCACGCAGCTTGCCAACTCTCTCGGAATTCCACGGCTTCCCACCTTAGTCGACGACCAACGCCTCCTAGCAACAGTCAAGATGATAACAGGCATAATGGCAACACCTTCATTCTGGGATACCTGTGGCTGGAGGATCCCCCCTGCTGCCCTTAGGGCCAATCCCGAGCTCTACTCGCATTCAGCACGACTCCATCTCTCGGACAGGTTCCTTCCTCAGCAGATGCTCAAGCAAACCCAGGCACTGGACGCCGACCTCAACAAATTCGCTGCTGACCGGACTTACCGGAAAAAAATTATGACGAGTAGGACTCATCAGCAATGACTGATGTGTACCTTGCATCTGTTCCTGTCTGATTGAGCTGGTGCTCTTATCTCGATGTTAAGCCAGCTCAATCAGATTAACTCTCGTAAGGAGTTCTCTCCTTTGTATTATAATGTTTTCTTTGTAAAATTACCGTTTTGTAAATAATTGTTCAATTTTCCCGGAAGTTTGGGAAACTGTAAGCCCCTGGCTTTATGGCCGTGAAGGGTAATAAAGATTATCTCTCTCTCTCTCTCTCTCTAACAGAGATTTTCTAAGGCTAGTTTAATTGCATATAATTCTGCTGAGAAGATGCTGAATTCAGGTGGAAGGGATGCTGAAATAGTGGTATTTAGGAACACTGCTGCTGCTCCAACGTTTGAGTTAGATTTAGAGCCATCTGTATAAATTGGAGAAAAGTCAAAATATCTGGGAGTGTGAATTGCATGAAGTTGTTTCACATTTGATGCTTGAAGAACATTTTTTCCCCACTTGCAAAGGTAAGTGTCACAGGTGGGTAGAGGAGTACACGTCCATGGTGGTTGAGCGCATGTTACTACTTCTTGTACAGAATGAATGGGAACATTCCAAAGCTGCATCAGTTCATGAAGACGAAGACCAGCTTGTTTTACTATGCTAGGCTTAATTCTGTAGAGGTTTTCTAATGGAGAATTGAATAGGTATGACTGAACTGGATGCGAGGCACAACTTTGTATTTTAACGGCATACTTCAGTAGCAGTGTTTTCCTACGTAGATTTAAAGGGGGCTCATGTGCATCGATGTAGAGGCTATGTGCTGGTGATGTTCTGAAAGCCCCAAGTGCAGTCCTCAAGGCGCTGTGCTGAACTGGATCAAGCCAGCGCAAAGCACTTGCTCTGGCAGAATCATAGACAGGCGCACCATAATCGAGACGGGATCGGATTAATGCCCTGTATAGCCGAAGTAAGGAGGTGCGATCTGCACCCCATGTTACGGCGGATAAAGTTCTGAGTATATTTAACTTTTTTAAACAGGAAGTACGTACATTTTTAATATGGTCTAAGAAATTTAATTTGTTGTCAAGAATTAATCCTAGAAATCTGATGTTAGTAGTGACTGGGATGAAGACGTTGGAAATTTGAAGTTCAGGATCCAGATGGAGTTTGCGTTGTCTGCAAAAATGGATAGCAACTGTTTTCTGTTGTGAGAGTCGATAGCCATTAAGGTTGGCCCATTGTTGTATTTTATTCAGTGATATCTGAAGCTGCCTTTCAATAGATCTCACGCTTTGGGAATGACAGGAAATGGAAAGGTCATCCGCGTAAAGATATGATTCAACTGTGTTTGGAAGCTGTTTAGTGATAGAATCGATTCTAAGAGCAAAGAGAGTGGCACTCAGTACAGATCCCTGAGGAACACCTTCTTCCTGAATGAAAGTTGTAGAGAGGTCGTTTTGGTATTTTACTTGAAACGATCTAGTGTATAGGAAGTTCTGCACAAATATGGGAAGATTGCCCCGTAGACCGAGAGAATAAAGATCACTAAGTATGCCATGTCGCCAGGTGGTGTTAAAAGCCTTCTGTATATCTATAGAAACCAATACCAGATGCTCGTGTTTAACAAAAGCATTGCGAATGGCAAATTCAGCCTTGATCATGAGATCTAAACATGATCTGTTTTGTCGAAAGCCATGCTGACTATTGCTCATTAGTTGTTGAGACTCTATGATCCAGACGAGTCTACTGTGGACGATTTTTTCAAGGATTTTGCTGAGGCAACTGGACAGAGATATTGGTCTATAGTTATGGGGACTGGTTGAATCGTTTCCAGGCTTCAGGAACGCCAAAACAATAGAGTGGTGCCAAGAAGCTGGATAAACATTTTCTAAAAAAATACGGTTGTAAAAGACCAGGAGGAGGCGCAAAGCTTTGTCATCAAGATGCTGCAGCATGACATAATAGATGCCATCTGGTCCGGCGGCACCATTACGAGCTGTTTTAATGGCATGCAATAGTTCAGAATATTGTAGAGGTTTGTTATATGGTAGGATGAGGGCAGTTTCGAAGTTAACAGAATACTGTTCTCGACTGTTTTTAATTCGTTGGAAAGATGTAGTATAAGCTGATGTTGCTGAGATCTCAGCAAAAGTATTGCCCAAAGCATTGGCTATATCCGAGGGACTAGATAAATCTCGCCCATTCCAGGAGAGGACTGTAGAAGGTATGGTTGGAAACTTACCAGAAAGCTGTCTAATTTTTTTCCAAATTAATTTGCTGTCAGTGTTTCTGTTAATTGTTGAGGCAAAACGGATCCAAGATTCTTTTTTGGCTTGCCTCTGTATAAAACATGCTTTTGCCCTTTCTTTCTTATAATTTATCAGATTGGCTGTGATTGGATATTGCCGAAACAAATTCCACGCTTTATTTTTTGCCTTTTTTGTTTTGGTGCATTCCTCATTCCACCAATAATTATAGTGCTTACGGCCCGGTGGATTTGATAATGGTATTGTATCTTTTGCCACGTTTAAGAGATGCGACGTGATGTAATCTGTCACATCATCAATACTCTGGAGACGGATTTTTTTCTCATCGAAAGAGATTGATGACTGAAATTTTGCCCAGTTTGCACTTGTTAATTTCCATTTCCTGCAGGGTTTTGTTAAAGGAGTCTGTGCTATCAATACCTTGCATACGATTGGGAAGTGATCACTGCCCATAGGATCGTTTATAACATACCACTCTATGGTCGGGACCTGTACTGGAGAACAAATGGAAAGATCTATTGCTGAAGTATGTCCAGTTGGGAGCTGAATGTGAGTGTGCGTGCCAGTATTCAGTATGGCGAGGTTTAGTGCATCTAAAAGTCTTTCAATGAGTCGACCACGTGTATCCAATTTAGAAGCACCCCATAGGGGATTGTGTCCATTAAAGTCCCCTAATATACAGAGAGGTGGAGGTATCTGTATGAGAAGGTCTTCAAGTTCTTTTAGACAGTATGTATGGTTTGGCTGCAAGTAGATTGACACAAGTGTTAATGAAATATGGAGCGTTATACGAACAGCAACAGCTTCTATTTCAGTTTGAAGTGGGATATGCTTTGTTGGGATCTTTGAATTTATCAGGACTGCAACACCACCATGGGCAGCATTTGCTGTATTACGATCTCTTCGATAAAGGCAATAGTTCTTTATCGAAGGAGAAATTTGTGAAGTTAAGTAAGTTTCTTGGAGACAAAGAGCAACTGGCGAATACCGGTTAATCAGATCATGGGTATCGTCTGTGTTGCAACGAAAGCCTCTGCAGTTCCATTGCAAAATACAAGGCATTATTTGTGTTTAACTGATAGAGCTGTATCTGACTGCTTTTTGAAGGTGACTGGCTTATGACGTTCTAATTTTGATTTATCTTTTTTGGAGAAAATTGGGCGACCAGTGTCCATTTCTTCTTCTTCAGCGTGAATTTCTAAAATTGGATCTTCCTGTATAGATGTGCCATCTGTATCCATGGTTGTGTCCTGGTTATTTTTCATTACTTTTGAGTTTGTAATATTGGATGTAGTAGTACTCATTGGAGCAGGAGATGCTGCTGGTATTGTCAGAGGAGTATTGTTTGCCTGGTCTGAAACTTTGGGTTGTTGTTTAGAAAGAACATTTCTAGCCCAGTCAGAAATTGATTTGTTAGTGGGAACTGTTACATCGGTTTGAGTTGAGACTGTCTGGTATTTTTTTACAGCATTGGCATAGGTCATATTTTTGGTTATAGAAGGAGCTGTTGTTGTTGATTAAGGGTTTAAAGACACAAAGGCATCAATGGCCAAGATGTGTCTTTCCAAGTTTTTGATGGAAATCAAACATTAGATTTGTTTATCGAATCTGATTTGCCGAATAAAATTAAGTAATTCATCTATATTCGCAGAATTGTCTAAGATCTGTTGAAGGGTAACTGGATTATGGTTATTGCATGAACTCTGAAAACAAAGGAATCTGGAATTTCTGAATCGAGGGCATACCAAAAGAATGTGTTTTACGGAAAGCTGAACTTGGCATTGGACACAGCGTGGGGGATTTTTGTTTGCCAATAGATAAAAATGAGTAAGATGAGTATGGCCAATTCTCAGTCTGGCAAGTATTACTTCTTCCCTGCGACTCTCTCTGATGCTGGAGTTCCATATTTCTGGATTAGGTTTTATTTCCTGCAGTTTATTGTTGATTTCATTTTTCCATATTTGAGCCCATTCATTTTCACTTTCTCTAATAATGATTGGACTAAAATCAGTGTGTGGAACTATCATTGTTTTATTTGGCAGTTCTGATGCTGACTTAGCTGCAATGTCTGCTTTTTCATTGCCTTCTATTCCGCAGTGTCCTGGGATCCAGCAAAGAGTTATTTCAGATTGTTTCTTGTGACAGAGGTTGATTAGAATGTCAATTTCTTGTAGGAGAGGATGACGAGAATGTCGTTTACCCTGTATGCCTGAAATAGCACTGAGTGAATCCGAATATATTAAGACAGAGAGGGACGACTGTTGACATATTTCACTTAATGCAAGCTGTATAGCATAGAGTTCTGCAGATAGAATGCTGCACTCAACTGGAAGGGATTTTGAAATTACATGCGAAGGGAACACGGCTGCTGCACCTACATGTGATTGGGTCTTAGATCCATCCGTATAGATTATGAGTTTCCCACTGTGTTGCGAAGTATAGTTGGCATGCAACTGTCGGATATTACATAGTGGAATGGTATTTTTTGGCCACTGAGCGAAATAAAGATCAGATTTTATATGATGTCTATTCCATGGAGGTAAAGGCATATTTTCACTTTCCGCAATTTTATTGAGATCGAGTTTCCACTTTTTGATTACTTCTTGAAGACGAATCCCAGCAGGTCTGGGTTCATTAGGCTTGGATTCATAAAGTGTTGGCCATAAAGGTTGGTTGAGGTATACCCAACAGGGGTGAGTTGGAAAGCTTCTAATTTTGACAGCGTATTGGCAGAGTAGTCGTTGTCTTCTAAGATAAAGGGGAGGGTCGTGTGCTTCTATATACAAGCTTTGTACAGGCGAGGTTCTGTAGGCGCCTAGTGCTGATCGAAGGGCACTGTGTTGAATGGTGTTCACAGACCGTAAGATGCTGTTTTTAGCTGATGCATATACTATAGCTCCATAGTCTAATCGTGACCGGATTAGAGCACGATACAAATTCAGCAATGACTGTCTGTCTGCACCCCAAGATGTTGAGGATACTGCACGAAGGATGTTTAGTTTCTGGAGGCACGTAGTTCGTAGATAGGTCACATGTTTACGAAAATTTAATTTGGTGTCTAAATTCAGACCCAATAATCTTATGGAGTCTGTCATCGGTATTTCTCTGGATTTCAGTTTTAATACAGGTTCCGGATGAAGCGATCGTAATTTACAGAAGTGTATTGCTGCTGTTTTTCCTTCAGTTAATTGATAGCCGTTGCTTTCTGTCCAAGTTTCAATTTTGTTTATTGCTATCTGTAGTTGTCTTTCGATGGTAGCCATGTTCGATGATTGACAGGAAATAGCAAGATCGTCTGCATACATATAAACTTCTACCGTGGATGGGATGTCTCGTATAATGCTACTGGTACGTAATGCAAAGAGTGTGGCACTTAAAATCGATCCCTGAGGTACTCCTTCTTCTTGTGTGTGAATTTTGGACAGCTCATTCTGGAATCTTACTTGAAAGGTCCTGAGGTGAAGAAAATTCTGAATGAATCTAGGCAGGTTACCTCTAAGTCCAAGTTTGTATAAGTCTTGGAGGATTCCATATCTCCAGGTTGTATCGAATGCTTTGGTAATATCGAAAGTTATCATTACCATGTGCTGTTTTTTAAGAAAAGCATTTCGAATCTGAGCTTCGACCTTGACGTGGACATCAGTTGTACATCTATTACGGCGGAAACCAAATTGATGGCATGATATAGCATCTTGATCTTCAATAATCCAGACAAGTCTCTTGTGTACCATCTTTTCCATTATCTTTCCTAAACAGCTGGTCAAAGATATAGGACGATAACTATTGGGAGAGGAAGCATCTTTCCCGGCTTTCGCTATGGCTACCACAACTGACTGATGCCATGCATCAGGGTAAACATTCTCCTCAAAGATTCTATTGTAAAATTTCAGTAGTATAGATTTTGAGTTTGAGTTGAGGTGGCAAAGCATTATATAGAAAATGCCATCTGGTCCAGCAGAACTATTTCTAGAATTCTGGAGAGCTTCGTTGAGTTCATTCATAGTGAACGGAAGGTTATAAGAATGAGATTGTTTTGTAACAAAGTTAATTTTATATTTTTCCATGGAAATTTTTTTGCGTCTAAATGAGTCTTCATAAGATTGAGATGAAGAAGTGACTGCAAATGTTTGTGCTAAAGCCTCTGCAATATCAGTTGGAGAAGAAATATCTATTCCTTTCCAGGACAAGATTGGGGCTTTGGTTTGTTGACACTTTCCACTGAGGATACGGATCTTTCTCCAAATTATTCTGGGGTCAGTGTTTCTGCAGATGGTAGAGCTGAATCGAATCCACGCATCCTGTTTAGCTTTTCGACGAATTCGGCGTGCTTCAGCTTTCAGCCGTTTATAGTTTATAAGGTTCTCCATTGTAGCATTTCGGCGAAAGGTGTTCCAAGCTTTGTTTTGTTTCCTTTTGGCAAGATAGCAGTCCCTTGTCCACCAATTATTATACCTTTGTTTCGTAAGGTTAACTTTCGGTATTGCGCTGGTAGCAGCTCCAAGTAATTGTTCTACTATATGTTTAGTGGCATTATTAATAGATGCAGAAAGAATCAAATGGTTATCAAATTGCACTGTTTTCGAAAACTTTTCCCAGTTAGCTCTGTGAAAATTCCACGTAATTTTTTGGTTAGATGTATAGTTTGTATCCGTCTGTATTTCACAAATTATAGGAAAGTGATCGCTGTTGTGAAGGTCAGTTAATACTGTCCAATCAAAGCTAGGATAAATGGACGAGGAACATATGGACAGATCCAGAGCAGAGCTAGAACCTGTAGGCAAGTGGATATAAGTATGCACACCGGTATTCAGTAGTGTTAAGTGATGGTTATCAAGTAGAGTTTCGATCATCCTCCCTCTACGATCCATGTTCGGGGAACCCCACAAAGGATGATGAGCATTTAGATCACCCAGAAAGCATACAGGTTGGGGTAGTTGATTATGTAAATTATCAAGTTCTGCAATGGAACATGAAACGTTTGGTGGAATATAAATGGAGACAAGAGTAAGATTAATCCCAAGAACAATACGAACGGCTATTGCTTCTAGATTAGTGGAAAGCTGAACGGGTTTCGATGGTACATTACTACGAACTAATATTGCTACTCCTCCTCTTGCTGGAGAATCAGAACATCTGTCACGTCTATATAGTGTATACCGTGAGAAGTGTGGGCTATAATTTGATGATAAATAAGTTTCCTGTAGACAAATACATGCAGGATCATGCTGGTGCATTAGGTATTTTAATTCGTCAAGATTGCTTCTTAGTCCTCTACAATTCCATTGAATAATTTTCTGCATTACTTGGGTTTAGGTTAGATGGATTGGTCTGATCGTTTGTTTTTCCCTCGATCCTGTTTATATTTCTCTCGTTTTGAAAACACTGGGCGAGTGATATCCATCTCATCATCAGCATGAAGCATGAGAACAGCATCATCATTGTCTAATTTCTCATCGATTTCCATGGTTCGTTCAGTTGGTTTGTTTTGTGTACGATGAACATCTTTCTCTTTTAATAATGTACCTGAGTTTGGAATGTCTTGTTGTGGCTTGGATGGCTTTGTATTAGTAGAATTTGATGGACTCTTTGTCTTTGTTGCTGTTAGTGTCTCACCCTCCGCAAGGATGGATCTAGCCCATTGAATCAGAGATAATTTAGGAGGAATAGTAATATAAGTCTGTGTAGAAAATTCTTTAGTGTTTTTGACTGCATTGGAGTATGTTTTGGCAGGCATCACATTTAATAAATGTTTACGTGCCTCTTGGTAAGATACATTTTTCTCTACCTTGTACTTCATTATCTTCTTTCCCGTTTTCCATAATTCGCAAGTTCTAGAATATGCGGGGTGAGTACCCTGGCAATTGGGACACTTTGGAGTTGCAGCTGTACATTCAGTTTGGGAATGGTCTGATGAGCCACACAGGGGACAGATTGCTTTACCTTGGCATGCTGTTTGAGAATGGCCATACTTCTGGCATTTAAAGCATCTAAGTGGATTTGGTATATAGGGCCGGATCTTACAGGAAAGGTAGCCAGCTTTTACTGATTCTGGGAGATTCGGACTGCTGAAGGTAAGGATAACATTTCTTGTGGGTGTAAGGACACCATCTTGTTCGGTCATAATTCTCTTAGCTCCGACAACACGTTGTGCTTTAAGTTCTTCGGCAATTTCTTCCTCAGAAACATTAAGGAGGTCCCATTCCGAGATGACTCCCTTTGAGGTGTGTAAAGTTCTGTGAGGGGTTACCGAAATGGGAAGGCCTCCGAAGGTCGTTTGCTTCAGGAGTTGTCTAGAATGACTGGGATTGGAAGTCTCTATAAGAAGATCTCCTGAGCGAAGGCGTTTGACAATTTTGGGAGTACCTGCTACAGCCTCTATGCTTTTCTGCACAAGAAATGGCGATAAGCTACTAAGAGGTTTCGTTGATAACGAGTGTACAATTAGAAAAGCAGGTAGGTCATGTGAAGAATCATCTTTTTTGATTCTTTTTGCTTGAGATGACTCAAGTTCATGCGAGCACGTAGGCTCTACAGTCGGTGATATTAATGGATCCATTATTGCTCCTTTTCGCCCTGAGTATTATATTAATACTCAGACTACCAGCCCCGCCACGTGGAGGCAGGAGCGGTGCCACCAGTGACCAAGCGATACGAGATTAGTGGTTAGTTTGTTAGAGAAATGGGTTATATATATATATAAAAAAGAAAGGTGTATTTCCTTCCTTGATACTAAGCTTAGTTCTTTATTTAGAAAAAGCCAAAATTAAATAACTTGAAATAAAGAAGGTTTTAACAATCTCTACAATCTATCACTTAGAGAAAAGACGCTTTCAAATCACTTTGGAAATATCGCTATGATCACTCGCTTGGCACTCGGGGCCATAGAAGGAGCAAGTAATTTTCTCGCTTCTGGGTAACTTACTTTGTTCTCAACCTTGTATTTTACTATTTTCTTCTCGGTTTTCCACTTCTCACATGTCTTTGAATATGCAGGATTGTCACCTTTGCAATTTGGGCAGGTCATTTTTGTAGCTGTACAGTTACTTTGTATGTGATCTGAGGATCCACAATTAGGGCAGACAGGAACTCCTCTGTATACAGTTTGTGAGTGGCCATACTTTTGGCATTTATAACATCTTAAAGGGTTTGGTATGTAAGGTCGGATGCGGCAAAGTAAATAACCTGCTTTTACAGAGGAGGGTAAGTTGGGTGTATTGAAGGTGAGAATAATATTTCTTGTAGGTGTAAGTTCATTATCTTTTTCAATCATTATTCGTCTTGCTTCAATTACGTGTTGTCCCTGCAGCTCTTTGGTTATTTCTTCCTCGGTAACGTTTAATAAGTCCCAACTGGATATCACACCCTTAGATGAATTTAGGGTTGTGTGCGGAGATATTTTGACTGGAATGCCAGCAAAACTTGTAAGCTGTAACAGCTTCTCAGAATGTCTGTGGTTGGTGGTTTCTACTAGTATGTCTCCTGATTGCGGTCTCTTCACCGTCTTGGGAGATCCTGCAATACCCTCCAGATGTTTTTGTATGACAAACGGAGACAATTTATTAATGGGCTGACTAGTTTGTTTGTTTGTTTGTTTGGTTGGGGATTTTTTTGGCGCATGGGCATCTATGGCCATAGTGCGCCATACATAGGTTAGTATTTCTGCTATTTCGTTATAGATCGAGGGTCAGGAGACTGATTTTTGACTAGCTAAAGGAGGTGGTATACATTGATCGCTTTGAGAAAAGTAAAAATCTTTGAGACATTTGTTTTATTGCCCAAAAGTGAAACAAGTGTTAGTGGGTCTTCAGTTGTGGCTGGAGTGAAGATATTCTGGCGTTCTATTGCAAATTTTGCGCATTCCACAAGGATATGTTTCACTGAAAGTACTGTTTTACAGTGATCACACTGGGGGTGAGTCTCCCCTCTTAAAAGATAACCATGAGTAATATTAGTGTGACCTATTCGGAGACGAGCTAGTATTACCTCCTGTTGTCGAATTGCACTGAGGCTTGAAGGCCATTGCTCAAGATTTGGCTTGATACTTCGAAGCTTATTTTCAAGTTGATTTTGCCATGTTGATTGCCACTGGTACATGCATTTTTCCTGTATTATTTGTCTATAATCTTGATGTGGAACTCTCCACTGTACATCAGGTGGTAAGTCGGCCGTTTTTGCGGCACTGTCCGCTAATTCATTTTCTGGAATTCCCATATGTCCTGGGACCCAACAGAAGTGTATGGTTTTTCCAAGCTCAGATAAGGTATATAAAGAGTTTGTTATTTCTTTAACGACAGGGTGGGTGATGTTCATGGTGTTTTCCAGGGCTTGAAGTGCACTTAGAGAATCAGAGAATATTATGCTGCTTTCAATATTGGAGGCTGACTAGTAAGAGAGTGGATAATTAAGAACGATGGGCAAGGTTGCTCCATCCGATCAGTCTTTTGTCTCTTTGGATTTTCGTTCTCAATATCCTGATGGTCTGTGTTTGCCATGTTTGCTCCTTTTAGCCCTTGGCAAGTGGTCTTACTTGCCAAGATTTCCGGCCCCGCCACGGGGAGGCAGGAGCAGTGCCGCTAGGAGGCCAAGCGGTTAAAGTGTTAGTTCGTTAGTGGAAATAGAAATATACGGATAAATAAAGAAAGGTGAGTTTCCTTTCTCTGTTCTAACTTGTGGCTTTTAAGTGTAGAACGATATAGAAATAAAGCTGCTAATAGAAACCTAGGAAATTAGAAAAAACTTTAATCGCTTTTGATGAGCACTCTATATATCTCAGAAAAATCGCTTGACCTCGAATTCGCTTGGCACCCGGTGCCGATGTGATCTAGAGAGATCAGCTTTTTATCAAATACGAGTCCCAAGAATTTTGTATCTGACACTGCTGGAATAGCATTTCGTCCGAGCATTAATTCAGGTTCAGGATGAAGATTACGCTAACGACAAAAGTGTACGCAAACGGTCTTCTCCGGCGAGAACCTGAAGCCATTAGCAAGTGCCCAGGAATTAAGGCGATTAATGGCATGTTGCAGTTGTCTTTCAATAACCCTCATGTTGCACGACTGACAAAAAATGCTAAAGTCATAAACATAGAGGGCACTGTTTACAGTTGGAGGAAGTTGTTCTGTGATGGAATTTACTTTGATGGCAAAAAGCGTGACACTTAATACTGATCCTTGTGGTACTCCCTCCTCTTGGCAAAACTGACGAGAGAGTGAGAATCCTACAGGAACTTGGAATGATCGCTTGGCTAGAAAGTTTTTAATAAAAATGGGGAGATGCCCTCTAAGACCAAGGCTATGCAAATCTTTTAAGATGCCAAATCTCCAAGTTGTGTCATACGCTTTCTCCATGTCAAAGAACACTGACACCAAATGTTCGCGTTTTAGGAAAGCATCCCGGATTGATGTTTCCAGTCTAATAAGATGGTCCAGAGTGGACGTCTTTCTGCGGAAGCCCCACTAAACGTTGGAGAGAAGGCGGTTTGATTCTAAATACCACATTAAACGAAGATTAACCATTCTCTCCATGATTTTGCACAGACAGCTGGTCAGAGCGATAGGACGATAATTAGTAGGGATTTTTGGATCCATTGCTGACTTCACAAAGGCAAGAACGATTGCCATGCGCCAGGCATCCGGAAACTGCTCTTCAGTATAGATTTTTTTATATAAAAGGAGCGGATGGTCCATAGATGTTGGGAAAAGCTGCTTAACCATTTCATAATGGGTTCCATCTGGTCCAACAGCGCTTGCTTTAAAAAGTGAGAGAGCTCTTTTTAATTCCTACATAGCGAATGGTTCGTTGTAGGAACAACGGCTCTTTTGTATGAAATTTAGTGCCTATTTTTCTCTTTTATGTTTCAGGAGCACAAATTCTGGGGGAATAGGATGATATCCCTAAGATGTTTGAAAATATTTCCCCAAGAGCATTGACTATTGCAGTGGCCTCTGTATTACTGCCTCCATTATAGTCTAGGATCGATGAAGGGTGGGATGTGTATTTTCCCTTCATTTTTCCGGATTTTATCCCAGACCACCTTAGCACTGGTAGACTGGGTAATCAATGACGTAAAACGGATCCACGATTCCTTCTGACTCTGGTGGCGTGAGTTCCGAGCTTTGGCTCGTGCGCGTTTAAAGGCTATAAGGTTGGTCGTGGTAGGATATCGGCGGAATATGCCCCACGCTTTGTTTTTAGTCTTTTTTGCTGCTGTGCATTGTGAATTCCACCAAAGTTTGGGAACTGGTGGAAACCGGGCAGATGTTTTTGAAACAGCATTCGCAGTTGCTTGGACGATAATTTCTGTGATCTACGTTACTGCATCATTGATAGGCTCCTGACAGACGGTACTTAGGTCAAAATTTGCCTGGTGTTGGAAGGCAGACCAGTCAGCCTGATCAATCTTCCACCGTGGTAACCTGAAAGGAAGACAAGGTCTCCCACAGTGTAACGAGCTTATCACAGGGAAGTGATCACTTCCGTATGGGTTCTCCTTCACTTCCCAAGTGAGCGAAGGGAGTAGAGAAGGGGAGCAGATAGAGTGATCAATGGCGGAAAACGTACGGGTGGGCATGTGGAAGAAGGTATTTGTTCCAGTATTTAGAAGGGAAAGGTGACTGTCATTTAGCATACGCTCTATTACTCGTGGTAACCTGAAAGGAAGACAAGGTCTCCCACAGTGTTGTTATTGATGTTAGCACTATTCCATTGATGTTAGCACTACCCCACAGGGTGTTATGTACATTAAAATCCCCGAGAAGTAAGAAAGGGGGAGGCAACTGCGTTACAAGATCATCAAGGTCTTCCTGGGAGATGTCAGTCCCAGGTGGCAAATAAATAGAGCACACAGTTAATAAAAATCCCACTGTAAGGAGAATTGCAACAGCCTCTATGCTAGTTGTAATTAGCAAGAGCTCAACTGGGGTCTGGTTCCCCACAAGGATAGCCACTCCTCCATGAGCAGGACCATCCGCAATTCTGTCCTTACGAAAAAATGTTATGTTATACATGGTGGGGCTATCATTTGCCTTTAGATAAGTCTCCCGCAAGCAAAAGCAAACTGGTTCGTGCTTTTGCAGGAGGGCCTTGATGTCATCTGTATTTCACCGGAATCCACAACAATTCCATTGTAGGAATTTAGCCATTATTTTGGCTTGGTGGGGCCATCAGGCGGCTTCCGAGGTGCTGAGGGCTTACTTTTGTCAGTTTAGGATTTATCTTTTTTGGGGAAGAATGGACGCTGTCCGGTGTCCATTTCTTCCTCCGCAAAGAGTTCCAAGACTGATTCATCCGGTACCTCCTTGTTCTCGACATCCATTGTTTCTCTTATTACTGGAGGCTCTTTACCCCTTGGTTTTGGTAGTGGTGGAGCACTACGAGGTACGGATATAGGAGTGGCAGCTGACTGTGTTTTTTGGTGGGCTATTGTGAACCCAATAAATAGCGTACAATCGGGGTGAATGACTCTCTTGGTGGTTTAGTCATCTCAGTTTGTGTACCGATAGTGCACTTAGCAGAAACCTTCTGGGCATATGAAGGTTTCCCGCTATTTATTGGTTGGATAAGTTTCTGGCCTCTGGGTAGGAGATATTCAGCTCTGTTTTCAGTTTTTGTAATTCTTTTTCATCCTTCCACCGCTGGCATGCTCTAGAGTAGGCGGGGTGCTCTCCTTGGCAGTTGACACAGATCGGTTTTCGAGCTGAACATTCCTTGCTCTCGTGGTCTTTAACACCACATCGAACACAGACAGGGTTACCACGACAAGATATTTGTGAGTGGCCGTATTTTTGACATCTAAAACACCGCAGTGGGTTTGGGATATAAATCCTCACTGGGCAGTTTAGATAGCCTGCCTTGATGGAACTTGGAGGCCGTGGGGTGTTAAATGTTAGGATGAGAACTCGGGTAGGGACGAGATTCCCATCCTTTCTCATTGATATTCTTTTGACAGCCGTCACTCCTTGTTCTTTCAATTCAGAGCAGATCTCTTCTTCAGAAACATGAAGAAGGTCCCACTCTGAAATGACACCTCGTGAAGAGTTCAAAGTTTTGTGGGGGATTACGATGATAGGTATTCCCCCTATTGATGTGGCTTTCAGGATTTTTTCCGCCTGTTTAATAGTTGTAGCTTCGACCAAAAGGTCGCCAGAACGCAGTCGTTTAACGGATTTTGGTGAACCTGCCAACCCTTCTAATCCTTTCTGGATAAAGAAGGGTGACATCTTTACAATTGACTGCTCTCCGGTGGAATGGAGAATGAGGAAAAGCGGTGTCACTGATGGTGGTGGTGTATCCTCAGTCCTGGCTCTTTTTTGCAGAGGTGTTTTCTGCGTCAACATCTCGATTAGGTAGGGCCCTTGTTGGGACCCCAGAAGAATTTCGATTTATAATACTCATAGGAGTAAAATAAAAATTTCCGATGCCCTAAGTACCTCACCCACCACGGAGCCCTACGAGGGGACGCCCACTCGTGAACTAGCAGGTACTGCGTACACGAATGGGACGCCAAGTTAGCTTAGAGACACCATATTGGTATTGGTATTGGTATGGTTATTTCTGGCGCAAGGGCTACTTAGGCCATATTGCGCCTATAAACGAGGTGAGGATTTCACGGTGTCTGTAAAAAACAGTTAGAGACAATTATACAGATTTATGCGTTTTAAGAAGCGGAAAAATTCCGGGAGATTTGCATCATTACCTATGAACTGTTGGAGTGTCAAAGGTTGTTGGAGATTACTGTATGAAGCTTTTCGGGCATCAGTGTATAAGGTACATTCAACGAGTATGTGCTTTATTGTGAGAACGGAGTTGCAGTGCATACACTGCGGAGGATCATTCCCTGTAAGAAGAAAAATATGGGTGAGCTGACTGTGCCCGATCCGGGCTCTGGCCAGGATGACTTCTTCTTTTCTGTTTACAGAAAAACTGGAAACCCATAACTGTGGTTCAGGTTTTATTTCACGGAGCTTGTTATTCAGTTGAGATTGCCATAGAAGTGTCCATTGTTCTTTGCATGTATTTCTTATATGGGATCTGTAGTCCATATATGGAACATAGTAACCTGGTGATGCTATGTTGGATGAATGTTTGGCTGCATAGTCTGCTTTTTCATTCCCTGATATCCCAGTGTGACTTGGGATCCAGCAAAAGATGACAACTTGTTGGTGATCATGGATATGCATTAGTTGAGATTTTATAGATTTTATTAAGGGATGTGTTGTTGAGGAGGAATTTTGCAAGGCCAAGATTGAACTCTGTGAGTCACTATATATTACACTTTTTTGGATGGACAGGTGGAGAATGTTTTCTAAGGCAAGCTTGATAGCATATAATTCAGCTGTATAACTGCCGCATTCGATGGGAAGTGAAACAGAGATAGTGTTAAAGGGAAAGACAGCTGCAGCACCGACTTTACTACCAGACTTTGATCCATCAGTGTATACTTGCGTAAAATTTTGGTAATTTTGTGTGTGAGCGGCATGCAGTTGCTGTATATTGGTATTTGCAAGCGAATGTTTTCCCCAGTTTAAGAAATAGCTGTCACAGGATGCTTTAATATAGGACCATGGAGGATCTGAACTGTTCAGATCATGAAGGATTTTGTCCAGATGTATATTCCAATTTTGTGATAGTTCCTGTAATCTGATGCCAGCAGGTCGAACTGCTCTAGGTTTATTTCTGTAGTACATTGAGAACTGTGGGTTGTTAAGTATTGGCCAATTGGGGTGAGAAGGCAGACTTTGAATTTTGGCTGCATAGTTCAGAAGTAACATCTTTCTCCTGAGGCTGAGCGGAGGTTCATGGGTTTCGACATAAAGACTTTGCACTGGCGATGTTCTATAAGCGCCTACAGCAATTCTGAGGGCAGAATGTTGAATGGGGGCAAGACGTGCTAGCACGCTTTCCCTAGCAGAATCATACACCGGGGCGCCATAATCAAGGCGAGATCTGATCAGGGCTCTGTACAAGTGAAGTAAGGTGTACCGATCTGCACCCCATGATGTAGAAGAGATAGTTCTTAATAAATTCATTTTTTTCTGGCAAGCAGTCCTTAGATGTGTGATATATTCTAAGAAGTTCAGTTTATTATCAAAAATTAAACCAAGGAGACGAATGCTATTCACCACTGTGATGGGATGATTTGTTAGTTGTATCTCTGGATCTGGATGCATCTTTCGTTTATTACAAAAGTGAATGACTCTAGATTTCTGATAGGATAATCGGTAACCATTGTGTATCATCCATAACTCAATGTTATTTACAGATGTTTGCAGCTGCCTTTCGATAAAGCTCATGTTTTGCGAGCTGCAAGACACAGTCAAATCATCAGCATAGAGGTAAGAGTTTACAGCTTTTGGAATATTTTTTGTCATCTGATTTATTCTAATTGCAAATAAGGTTGCACTGAGTACAGAGCCCTGCGGGACTCCTTCTTCTTGTATGAATGTTTGCGAAAGTACTTGCCGATAGCGAACTTGAAAGGTCCTGTGTTGTAGGAAATTCTGTATGAAGTACGGTAAGTGTCCTCTCAGGTCCAGGGAATGAAGATCTTTCAGGATACCAAACCGCCAAGTGGTGTCAAAAGCCTTCTCTATGTCGAGACATACCATTACTAGATGTTTGTTTTGGATAAACGCATTCCTGATGTCTGTTTCCGCTTTGATCATGAGATCTAGAGATGATCGGTGTTTTCGGAAACCAAATTGATTGTCAGAGATAATATTTTGGGAATCAAGATACCACGTTAGTCGACGGTGTATCATTTTTTCTATGGTTTTACTTAGGCAGCTTGTGAGCGAAATGGGTCTGTAATTGTTCGGAATAGAATGATCTTTCCCTGGTTTGGGTATCGCCAGTACAAAAGCATGACGCCAGAGGCTGGGGAAGGAATGCTCCATAAATATGCGATTGTAGAAGGTCAGTAGCGAAGATAATGATTTATTGTCTAGATGTTGTAACATTATGTAGTATATTCCATCCGGGCCAGCAGCACTGTTTTTAGCGGTGGATAAAGCTTCTTGAAGTTCTACCAAAGTAAGTGGTGTATTGTATTGGAAAGAGGATGTAGTTCTAAAATTCGGATGGGATTTTTCTGCTACAGCTTTAATCTTTTGAAATGATGGATCATATGCCGTAGAGTCAGACAACTGTGAAAATACCGTCCCTAGAGCATTTGCAATCTCTGCAGGAGTAGATAGCTCCTGTCCATTCACGGTGAAAAGTGGGGACGACAAAGGGGGAAATTTACCATTTAATTGTCTTATTTTCCTCCAAATAATTCTTACATCAGTATTTTTATTAATTGTAGTTGCGAATTGAACCCAAGAGTCTCTTTTTGCTTTCTTTCTAATATGACGGGCTTTAGCTCTAATTTTCTTGTAATTTATAAGATTAGTGGTGGTAGGATGTTTGCGGAATAAATTCCATGCACGGTTTTTTTCTTTTTTTATATTCTTACAATCCTCGTTCCACCAATAATTTATGTTTCTACGAATGCTTGACTTTGATTGTGGAATGGCGGTGGATGCAGCTGCTAGAATCTGTTTTGTAATATGGTCGGCAACTGTGTCAATCGGATGAGATTTGATGATCTGATTGTCGAAGGATACGTTAGTGATATACTTTGCCCAGTCTGCCTTGGAAAATTTCCATTTTGTGTGAGTTTCTGAAGGTATGCAGTGTGAAGTTTCAATTTTACATATTATAGGGTAGTGGTCACTATTGAGTGGATCATCCAGAGCTGTCCACTGGATACTAGGGAAAAGGATTGGAGAGCAGATAGAGAGATCTATTGAAGAGACTGTTCCTGTTGGGAGGTGGAGGTAAGTTGGCGAACCAGTATTTAATATGGTTAGATTCCGTCTTTCAATAAGCATTTCGATGATTTTTCCCCGTCCGTCTGTATTGGAAGAACCCCACAATGGATGGTGTCCATTGAAGTCACCCAATAAGCAGAAAGGGGTTGGCAACTGCTGAATGAGATCTTCAAGTTCATGTATGGTACAAGGGCGACTGGGTGGCAGGTAGATTGAAGCAAGTGTTAGGGTAACGCCAATGGCTATTCGTGTGGCAACAATTTCAACATTGGTTTGTAACTGAATGCGTTTGCAGGGTACTCTTCCATCTATAAGTATCGCTACCCCTCCGTGAGCATTATTAGTAGCAGGTCTGTCTTGCCGAAAGAGAGTGTAATTTTTTATCGAAGTAGACACCTGAGGTGTTAAATATGTCTCTTGTAAACAGATTCCAATTGGTTTATAACGCTTAATTATCTCGTGGATGTCGTCGATATTGCTGCGAAAGCCTCTACAGTTCCATTGGATGATGTTTTTCATTGTTTGGATTTAAATGAGGAAGCTGTGTCTGTCTGCTTTTTGGAAGTCTGTTTCTGTCGGTCAATTTTTATTTTGTCTCTCTTTGAAAATATTGGTCTGGCGTCTATTACATCTTCTGGATGAATTTCCAGAATGGTTTCCGTTTCTTCATGAGAGCAAGTCTCATTCGTGTCCATGAAGAAAGATTCAGCATGCTGCTTGTTACCGGGATCAGAGTTTTCTGTTTGACTAGATCTTACAGGAGTTGTAAGAGTAACAGGAGGTATCGTGACTGGTGTGTTATTAGATCTATTAGAAGTCTGTTGCTTTGAGGACTGAGGTACAGTAGAGAGTAAAGTTCGAGCCCATTCAGAAATAGAGATGCTTGGCGGGATTGATGTATCTGTTTGAACTGATATTGAGTGAAATTTTTGAGCAGCGTCGGCATATGTACGTTTTGGCATCGGTATTAGTTGCTGTAATTGTTTTCTGGCTTCGGAAAATGAGACTTTCTTTTCTATCTTGTATTTTTGAATTTTCTTCTCGTATTTCCACTGATCGCATGTTTTTGAGAAAGCTGGGTGATTGCCTTTACAATTAGGGCAAAGTGAGGACTGCGATTTACAATCAGCTTGGGCATGTTCCTTCGATCCACAGTTAGGGCATACGGCATCGCCTCTACAGACAGTTTGGGAATGTCCAAATTTTTGACATTTATAACACCTTAGCGGGTTTGGGATATACGGGCGAATGCGGCAGTTCAAATACCAGGCTTTTACTGATGATGGTAGGTTGGGTGAGCTAAATGTCAGTATGATACTGCGAGTTGGAATAAGTTCGCCATCTTTCTTAATCATGATTCTCTTCGCTTGTATGACCTTCTGATCCTGGTTGGTTGGTTGGATTGGATATTTTACTGGCGCATCAGCTTCTATGGCTATAATGCGCCAAACTTATGATTTATGGCTTATTCAATGATGTCTTTTGTTATGAATTTTATATCAAATTATAGTAGTTAATCCGTTTGAGAAACTGGAAGACTTCGGATATATTAGATTTATCTGACAATATTGTTCTTAATGAAAATGTGTCCATTCCTTTTAAGGATTTAAAGGTAATCTGACGCTGTCGTGTGAAGTTAGGGCAGTCAAGTAGGATATGTTGGATCGTTTGCACTGTTTGACAGTCGGAGCACTGCGGCGGAGATTCGGCTCGGAGTAGATAGGAGTGGGTAACATTGGTGTGTCCTATTCTTAATCTGCTCAGTATAACTTCTTCTTGTCTGTTGGTTCTTCTACTGGTTTTCCATTGTTGTAACAGCGGTTTTATCTGTAATAATTTGTTACCAGCCTGTTCCTGCCATTTTTGTTGCCACTGCTTTTCGCCACTATTTCGAATTGTAGTTTTATAGTCCAGGTATGGTATTTTTATGCTATTGTTGATTGGGCCTTCTGCTTGTTTTGCTGCTTGGTCTGCCTGTTCATTGCCATCTATTCCTACATGTCCGGGAACCCAGCAGAATCTTATGTTCTGCTTTCGCTTTGCTAGTTTTGAAAGCGTGTTATGTATTTTACATACGGTCGGATGGGTATTGGTGGTGCTATCCTTTAAGGCTTGCAGAGCATTGAACGAATCGGTAAATATTATACTGTTGGCGATGTTGGTTAGCCATATATGGTTTATGGCTAGTTGTATAGCCTCCAGTTCTGCCGTATATATGCTGCACTCAGTTGGAAGTAGTTTGGAAATAATGGTGTTGGGGAATTTGGCTGCAATTCCTACTTTGGTTTCTGTTTTGGAGCCATCTGTGTATATCAAGGTAGAATTACAATGTTGGTCTCTGTAGGCTGCGTGTAATTGTTGGAAATTTTGTGTAGGTAGGGAATCTTTGTTCCATTTATCCATATGAAGATCGCATATCGTTTGAATGGTATCCCAAGGTGGATATGGAATTTTAGGAGAAACTGCTATCTGACTGAGATCTAAATTACGTTGCTGGATTAGGTCTCTTAAATATATGCCTGCTGGTTTGTTAGCATTTGGATGTGCTCTATATAAGTTTTCCAAACTTGGTTCGTGTAGGATTGTCCATGTCGGGTGGTCAGGTATTGATTTTATCTTTGCAGCGTAGTATAACAACAAGTTTTGTCTCCGGAGTTGTAGTGGTGGTTCATGAGCCTCTGCATATAGGCTGTGGACTGGTGAGGTGCGATATGCTCCTAAAGCTGTTCGTAAAGCGCTGTGGTGCACTGGATCAAGCCACCTCAGGGCACTTGGTTTGGCTGAGTTATACACTGGGGCTCCATAGTCTAGTCGAGATCTTATGAGGGCTCTGTATAATCGCAACAGAGTAACTCTATCTGCACCCCAGGTCGTTGCGGACAAGACTCTCAAAAGATTTAGTTTCTTGAGGCAGTTTGTTCTTAGTTGTTTTATATGTTCTAAAAAGGTTAGTTTTTTATCAAGAATAAGTCCAAGAAATTTTATGGTTGGCTTGATTGGGATTAACAGTCCATTAAGTTTTAATTCCGGATCTAAATGAAGGTTTCTTTTCCTACAGAAGTGTGCGCCTACAGTTTTTTGTGTTGAGATCGTGAAACCATTTTCCTGAGCCCAGTTGCTGACTTTGTTTATTGCACCTTGTAGCTGGCGTTCTATTGTTCTCATGTTTTGGGATTGGAAAGAAATACTGAAATCATCTACGTAAAGAGCTGTATTTATGGAGGATGGTATATGTTGGGTTATAGAGTTTATTTTTATTGCAAATAAGGTGGCACTGAGGACTGATCCCTGTGGTACTCCTTCTTCTTGTAGGAAGACCTTTGAGTGTGTAGTTTGTATTCGTACTTGGAAGGTTCGATGCTGTAAAAAGTTTTGGATGAAAACAGGGAGATGTCCTCTTAGTTTTAAGTTATATATGTCCCGGAGAATGCCATAGCGCCAGGCTGTATCATATGCCTTTTTGATATCGAAGCATATCATGACTAAATGTTGTTTTTTAATGAAAGCATTTCGTATGTTGTTTTCTATTTTAATCAATAGGTCCAAGGTTGATCTATGTTTCCTGAAGCCACACTGCACTGGGCACAAAAGGTTATGGTTTTCTAGGTACCACATGAGTCTTGAATTTATAATCTTTTCCATTAACTTTCCTAGGCAGCTGGTAAGTGCAATTGGACGGTAGCTGTTTAGATTAGTAGGATCTTTGCCAGGTTTTGGGAAAGCGAGGACAATTGCATGATGCCACTTGCTAGGAAATTCTTGTTCCATATAAATTCTGTTGTATAAAAGAAGTATAGATTGTAAAGATTCTTCGCTGAGTTTCTTTATCATTATATAATTAATGCCATCTGGACCTTCTGCACTTTGTTTTGTTTGTGACAGTACCTTATGGAGTTCTGCTATGGTTAGTGGATGGTTATATTGTTCTAAATATTTTGTGGAGAATTTTAAGTTGTATTTTTCTTGATGATTTTTATATTTCTGGAATTCCGGTGAATAGGATGTGGTGGCAGATATTTTGGCGAATGTTTCACCTAAAGCATTTGCTATTTCTTTTGGATCAGCGATGTCTTGTCCTTGCCAGTTGATAATTGGATGTACTAAATTTTGGTATCTGTTGTTCATTTTTCTTATTTTATCCCAAACTGTTTTAGTATTTGCAGTTCTATTTATAGTTGAGGCGAAACGTATCCAGGAGGCTTTCTTGCATGCCCGTCTGACATATCTTGCTCTTGCTCTCATTTTTTTGAAATGTATTAGATTGTCTGTGGTAGGATTTTTGCGAAAAATATTCCATGCTCTGTTTCTATCTCGTTTTGCTTGGGTACATTCCTCATTCCACCAAGGCTTTGGGAATAGGGGAAGTTTGGTAGACGTTTTTGGTATTGATTGTTCTGCTGCTTGGCTAATTTGATTCGTTACATATTGTACTGCTTGGTCAATGGTTAGTTGTCGGACTCTCTGTTGTTCTATTACTGCTAAATTTTTGAATTTTTCCCAGTCTGCTTTGTGAAATTTCCATTTGGGTTTTCGTCTGGATTGACATAGGGTGTCTTTTGTTAAAGTGACAATAATGGGGTAGTGGTCACTATGTAATGGTTCATCATGAACTGTCCATTCCAAAATAGGATATAATGCTGGGGAGCATAAAGTAAGGTCTATCGCTGAGCTTGTTCCTGTTGGAAGGTGGAAATACGTGTGTTTTCCACTGTTCAGGAGGATTAGATTTTTGGCATCTATTATTTTTCCTATTTGATGTCCTCTTTTGTTAAAATCAGTATTTCCCCATAAATGGTGATGTCCATTTAGATCCCCCATTATACAGTAGGGAGGGGGTAGTTGATCTATTAGTTCTTCTAAGTCTTCGTAATTTATTTCCTGGTTCGGAGGTAAATATATTGATACTATTGTTATTAAACGACTTGTTGCTATACGGACTGCTACTGCCTCAAGAGTGGTTTGTAGGTGGACTGCTTGGACTGGTATATGAGAGTTGACAAGGATTGCTACTCCTCCATGGGCTATAGAATTATTTATTCGGTCTCGTCTATGTATACTGTAATTCTTGATTAAGATTGCATCGTCAGGTTTTAGATACGTTTCTTGTAAGCAGAAACATATCGGGTGATATTGAGAAATTAAATCACGAACATCGTCAATATTCTTACGGAAACCTCGGCAATTCCATTGAATAAAAGTACTACTCATTGTTTTGTTTTAGATGAGTTTTCTGGTTGTTTTCTCGTTACTGTTTTAAATTTTTCTGTCCGTGATTTGTCTTTTTTAGGGAAATATGGCTTTCCAGTGTCCATATCTTCCTCGGCAAATATTTCTAGAACGGGTTCTTCTTGTTGTGTTTTTCCTGCTGTGTCCATTTGTTCAGCAGCATGGTGCATTATTATCGAGGTATCTTCTTTGGTTTTTCCCTGCGGTGGTGAAAATACTGTTGGTGGAACTGAGATAGGGGTGTTTGCCGCCTGTTCTCGTTTCTGCTGTTTTGGGGGCATGAGCCATTTGCGTGCCCATTCTGACAACGATTCATTTGGTGCTATTGTAACGTCGGTTTGTGATCCTGTTGTTTGTTGGTTCTGGGTTATTTGCACTACTTGAGCTATCTGTGCATAGGTAGGTTTCCTTGTGTTGGCTGGTTGTATCGTCTTTCTGGCTTCCTGGTATGTAACTTTGTGTTCTGCTTTGTATCTTTGGATTTTCCTTTCCTGTTTCCATCTTTCGCATTCTCGAGAATAAGCAGTGTGGCTTCCACCACAGTTTGGGCATTTAGGATGCTCGGTTGTGCATTCTTGGTTGGTGTGTTCTCGGGAACCACATTTGGCACATATTGCTGTTCCTCTGCATGTTGTTTGTGAATGTCCGTATTTTTGACATTTAAAGCATCGAATAGGATTTGGTATGTAGGGTCGGATTTGACAAAGCAAGTATCCTGCTTTCACATGCTGTGGTGGATTTGGAGTGTTGAAGGTTAAAATGATATTTCTGGTCTGGATGATTATTCCTTCTTTTTTGACCGTTATTCTTTTAACATGAATGACTCCCTGGGCTTTCATTTCTTGTAATATTTCTTCTTCTGTTATACTGAGGAGATCCCATTCAGAGATTACTCCTTTCGAGGTGTTTAAAGTATTATGGGGTGTAATGGATACTGGGACTCCTCCAAAAGTGGACGTTTTCATTAGTTGCTCTGACTGTCGTATATTGGCTGTCTCAATTAATAGGTCGCCTGATTTTAATCTTTTTACTGCTTTTGGAGTTCCAGCTATGCTTTCCAGACATTTTTGTATCAGGAAAGGGGATAATTTTCCAGTGGACTGTTCGCCCGTAGAATGAATGATGAGATACTTTGGAGCGGGTATCTCATATATATCGGTTTTTTGCCTTTTGGCCGTGTTTGTACAAATTTCTTCATGTTCTTGAGTTGACTGGGCCATGTTAGAGGATTTTGTGATTTTGTTGTCAGAATCCATGCTGTTTGCTCCTTTTCGCCCTGGGAGTGAGAGCTTTTCCTCCCAGGTTTCCAGCCCCGCCACGTGGAGGCAGGAGCGGTGCCACCTAGTGACCAAGCGGAAAAAAATTAGGTTAGTAGGTGATTAATATAAAGAAAGGTGACTTTCCTTTCTGTATTAGTAAGTTTTAATGTGCTAAATGTTATTAATATATACAGTAGGAGTTTAAGGAGATTGCAAAAACTCACACAAAAAATAAGCTCTTTATAATAACTGGCACGCTAGAAAATTCGCTGAAAGGTCGCTCGAATCACTACGCTTGGCACTCGGGGCCTCTGATCCTGCAATTCGTTGACAATTTCCTCTTCTGAAACATTCATTAGGTCCCATTCTGAGATAACACCCTTGGAGGTATTGAGTGTTGCGTGTGGTGACACCTTAACAGGGATTCCATTGAATGTTGTGAGCTTGAGAAGGTACTCTGAATGTTTAGAGCTTGTAGTCTCAACCAACAGGTCGCCAGATTTGAGACGGCGCACCATTTTGGGGGAACCTGCTACATTTTCCAGACACTTTTGTATGAGGAATGGCGATAGATTGCCTAGGGCCTGGTTCGCTAAGGAATGCAGGATCAGGAAACTCGGATGTTCTATTAGGGAATCATCCGTCTTCAGTCTCTTTCGGTTGGTTTTGTCATCATTAGGTTGGTGCAAATCCTTTGAATTTGGATTTGCTGTCTGAATCGGGGGAAAGTTTTCAAAGTCCATGTTTTGCTCCTTTTGGCCCTGGGGGTTTGCTTTACCACCCAGGTTTCCGGCCCCGCCACGGGGAGGCAGGAGCAGTGCCACAAGGTGACCAAGCGGCTGGGTTAGGAAGTTAGTATTAATATAAAAAGAAACAGAAAGGTGGTTTTCCTTCCTGGGCCTTTGCCTACTTCTTGTAGTGCGAAAGAGCTACTTTGATCGAGAAATCAAGAAAAACGGTTGTTGAAACAAAAATAGAATCTATTCGCTGAAAATCTCTTTAGGAAAAAACGCTTTTACAGACGCACTAGAATCGCTTGGCCACGGAACGCTTGGCACCCGGGGCCGAGACACCATACCCACGTTACCAATAAGCCTTGATCCCGTCCCAGGACCAAAGGGAGGGAGGCTTATTGGAACGCAGTTGACCCTAGCAGTAAGAACCACCCGCCGATTTATCCCAGTCGGGCCGGTCCGGGACCACCCGTCTTGTCGGAGCAGGGGTCAAAGTGGTGTATTAAGGGTGGGCCCCTCAACCACCAGGATCCCCCTTTCCGAATTCCACGGGTCGCTGCGCACGGCTGCACACGCCGGATTCCAAAGATGTAACCCTTAAACCAAGGTATGGGCGTTAGATCCCAGTGATGCTAGTCTGGAAGTCCAGCAGCGTCAGTGGGAGGTCCCCTCACCACGTACAGGTGCCCACGTCGAGGGGTATTTAATGTGGTGAAAATACAAAACGACCTAAAAAGCAGAGTATAAGATAAAACGCCAAACGGATTCATAAATCGCATTACTATTAGAAATACAGTAGCTTTGATAGGCACTCCCCGCATAACATAACATAAACGTAGGTTATTCAGGACATGGAGATTATGATTTTTTTTTATCACTAAATGATCTCTTCATCTAGGAAGAACAGTAATGGCTGCAAATTCTCAAAACAGTCTCTGAGATGCGAAAGTCTTACTCCAGGAGAAGATTTTATTTCATATTATGACTGCAGCGGGGAAAGAGAAATAAAAAGAAGATATCAGATGGAGCAGCTCGCATCCCTTGTCACCCTCCTTACTACCTGTGCAACTGTAGTAAGTAAATTTATTTGAATTATCGGATTCTAACACAATGTCATATTTGGATAATAAACAATATTTAATTGTTTATTAGCAATAAAATAAAATTGAATAAAACTGCTTTCTGATCAATTTCCAGTTTAATTGATCCATTACTTATTTTCCAGAATTTTTTATCAAACGTCCTTAAAATATCATCAAATTCTTCGAACAGTGTGTCCATCATTCTCGATTTAGTTTCAACCGTACTCACTGTTGGACAGGTAAGAAGTACTTAAAAACTTTCAGGATTAACTCAAGAATAATGTTTCAGAATCTCACTTTTACTGTAACCAATCGAATTTATTGATTATCAGCCATTTCCACAGGTTCATAATTAAAACGAATGCTATTAAGTTTATTTCTTCTTTTTGAGTTTGATATTCTTTCTGTGTTTAAAAAAAAAAAAATATATATATATATATCTATGAAGCCAGTTCGAACATTATATAAATATACTAAAATTACTGTTCTATAAATATTACAGGGCCTCTGGAGCTTCCTACTCTTTGGAGTTGACTTACGAACTCTTTGCATTTCAGTGAAGAAAAGGTGTGGTATCCAACCATGTTAAGTTGTGACTGTTCGTATTTAGCAATAATTTTGACACTTCTGTTAATCGATATGAATATTCTCGAAACACTTGTAAGGGGTATTCAAAAATTTAATATTTTTCCAGAGTGTAGTTTAATTAAAACAGAAAAAAACTTATCCGAAATAGAATATTTCCACTTGAACAGCTTTCGAGAAACTTCAGCTCATATTAAGGAGTTAATTTCAAATATGCTTAATGAACCAGAGAGAAAATATGAAATATAGTTCTAAGTATAGTTCTAAGAATATAGTTCTGTGGGATATTTTAGTGAATGCGAAGGTGTAATTTGTCATTGAAAAACATATAATCTGCTGATTATCCAGTAATGGTGGAATCAATGAGCTTTACTCAATTTATTTTCATTTTTAAAAATAAAAGTGTGTATGTTTAAAAATTAAATAAAAATATCCCCATGATTTCGCAAAACACAGATAGAAAACCACAAGAGTTGTTTGATTTCTGTTTTTATGGACAGTGGAATCTCGATCTCATGGTCTTGAACACCAAATCCATGGTCGCAGCAAAAAGGTATAAGATTTATTGGTAAAAAAGTCCAAGTATGAGTTGAATAGACATTGATTTGTTTGCGTTGTCCTATGCGGAGTCGAGCAAGAACAACTTCCTCGTTATGATTCCAGCGCAGACTAGACTGCCATGTTTCAATTATAGGCTTTATCTGGTAAAATTTATTTGTTCTCTCTCTATGCCATATTTCTTGTCGTTGGGAATATATCTTGTTGTGTATTATTTGCCTGTAGTCTGTATAGGGAACTTCAGACAAGGATTATTAGTGGGAGTTGCTGATTTGCCTCCGGAGTCAGCCAAATCATTTCCCCTAATCCTAATGTGGCTAGGAATCCAGAAGAAGCAAATATCAAACTTGTGTTCGTAAAGAAATGTATCTTTTGCTGAACCAGAGAGAGAGAACTGGATGGGAATTGTCTCAAAGATAATAACACCTGTAGTACGTCCAAAGAGTCGGAATATATTATAGGCCTTTGGGTATTGACAAGTTCTAATGGGTTGAAATGTAATGGACGTACGATCCAATATGAACGCTTCGTGCATCCAAATGCTAAAGGGTATATTAGCTGTACGGTGAGCATCATAAATATTTACCCACTTGAAGCAAATTCAGCTAACTACGTAGGATGACCGAAAACACACTTTAGTTTGAAAGCGTGTGTTAACTACAAATGCGCAACGCTAACAGTACTGGCTCATATTCTTCCACATATAAGCTGTGAATCGCGGACATCCAAAAAGCTCCAGTGGCTATGCAAATGGCTTGGTGTTGTGTTGGATCCAGTCATCGCCGAGCACTGTTCCACTATCCATGGCACAGGTGTAAACCTGAGATCCCTTTAAGACCAGATTAGAACCCAATATAAGAACAGCGCACACATCTTGGCCTCAAAAAAAGTAGGAAGGAAGGATGTTAATGCGTCTCATACATTTTAACCATATCTGACGAATAACTTCAAGAAAGTCAGCTTCTTGTCAAAGAAAAGCCCTAAAAATTTCATCTGTGATAGAATCGGGAGATGATACCCTCGGTTCTGGATCTGGAGGAAGGTTCCATTTACGGCAGAAGTGTGCGCAAGCTGTCTTCTGGGCAGAAAAGCTGAATCCATTTACCAGCGTCGACGGGCTAATGGTTAATCGCCTGTTGCAACTGCCTCTCCAATCGGTCGAGAAAAGAAGGATTCTACTGGACTTGAAACGTAATTATTAATGAATTTTCTAATAAAGACAGGGAGATGATCCCTTAGTCCTAAGTTATATAAAGTTCCTCAATATTCTAAACGTCCAGGCAGTATCATAGGCTTTCTCGATATCGAAAAAGACAGACAAAATGGTTTTATGTGTTCGGAAACCGCGCTGTGGTTTCAAATTTCTGACTGAACAAAAAACCGTTTGTTTTATGTTCAGCCATAAATCATCCATTAGTAATTGAAGTTCATTTGCTACCACATTGTTTATGGTAGCTGTCTGTGACGATGAATGAGCAGTACGTGCTCATGACCACGTGCACTACTGAAGGACCACAGCAAGCTCTTGCTTTGCCACTTGTCTAAAAAGATTCCACTCCTGACAATCAGCAAATACTTAATCAAAGATGTCAGAATTCTCGAGTAGTTTCTAAATCAATTCAAAATGCAGCTATTTTTGAAAAAGCTTTGTAACATAACTACATAGTCACTTCATTTAAAGTTATCGTAATTGAATTAATTGTTCTCTATGTGCAGCGGTCTGTGGTATAAAAATGCGCATAACTTTATTTTATCCAAAGCGTATTTTGCATTTTCTGACTGATGCCGCTTTTAACAGTTTGATACAACTTCGTCAGAAGGAGTTCGTGCTGCCATCTACCGACTTCCTGGACGAAGAGACCAACGCTGCCTGTAACGAATTTGAGAATTACCACTACAGAAAATGCGCAATCCAGTTGGAGAAAAACAGAATGTGAGTTTCTACATTAATAATTCTAGCGTGACAAGAAATTTCAAATATTCTCATTCGATTTCATTATATTGTTTTGTTCTCATTTCAATGTTTGCTTAAAAACATAGATGTTCCTCCTGGTAAATTAAATGTTTTTGTGTATTTTTATGCCCTGGTAACAGAAATGTTTCCAAAAAAGTTCCACCAGCCATCATTGTTCAGGTGATTATCGTGTCATGCAGCGAATAGTAAAATATTAACATACCACATCTAATCGGCTGTCTTATGCCTTCCTTTACTGTCAGTTGTATACTACTTCCCAAAAAAGGATCCGTACACACGTTCATTGCCACTCACTTCAACAGCAAGTCGGTTCCCCTTTGGCCTCTATGATGGATTTTCCACCAACGAACGATAGACTGCAGCAGCTAAAGATCTCCATTCCTTTTGCAAAACAGCACTAGTTAAGTTAAAGAAGTAGATGTGTTGATCTGGTCCTCACCAAAGGTTCCAGATTTTGGTATTGGTATTTTTGGGCACAAGGGCAACTAGGGCCAAAATGTGCCTGTTCCTATAACATGTTTTTATATAAAATTTCATTCCAGTTTTTAATCATAGAAAATCATATATTTGTATCTGCTTAAGAAAAGTAAATAGTTCATTTAAATTCGCATTGTTTCCAATAATATGAGCAAGTGATAGAGGCTCTTTCAGTTGTGAGAGTGAAAGAAAACTATTCCTTCGGAAGTAGGAATACTGCTTACAATCTAAGAGTATATGCTTCACGGTAAGTGGTAAAGCACAATGAGTGCATTGAGGTGGGACATCCTGCTTGAGTAGATATATATGGGTTGGATGTGTATGCCCTATGCGTAATCTTGCTAGCACAACCTCTTCTTGTCTGTTTTTTCTTAAGCTAGATTTCCATAGTGCTGGTTCCTCTTTGATTTCGAGCAATTTGTTGTTCGTTTGTGACCTCCAGATTTCAGACCAGTGGATTGTATAGATTTTTTTAATGCGCTTCAAATAATCTATGTATGGTACTTGGTAATGTGATGGTATTGCACTGATTGGTTGTTTGGCTGCCTGATCTGCTCTCTCGTTACCTGTGATACCAGAGTGCCCTGGAATCCAGCAAAATAACCCTGTATGATTCTTACTTCGTAGGTGGTTTAAGCAGGAAAGAATTTGTTTTATGATGGGATGCGATATTGAAAGATTATTGTCCAATGAAGACACTGCACTCCTGGAATCTGTGTATATTATACTGCTAGTATTGTAGGAAGTGTTTATATTTTCTAGGGCTAATTTTATTGCATATAATTCTGCAGTGTAACTGCTACACTCAACTGGTAGTGATATAGAAAGTGTAAAAGAGGGAAAGACAGCTGCAGCACCAACAGAAGAGTCTGTTTTCGAACCATCTGTATATATTATACAGCGTTGAGCATTATTGAGGGCATGTCCTTTATGGAGCTGTTTAATACTTTCATCTGGCAGGGATTTCTTTCCCCATTGCTGAAAATAGTTATCACAGTGAGGGAGAGTTACAGACCAGGATGGATCAGGTACATCATTCTCTTGAAGCATATTGTCAAAGTTTATGTCCCAGGCATGTATCAATTCTTTTAATCGAATACCAGTGGGTCTATTTTCTGTAACTTTGCTGTTGTAGAACGTGATCCAATCAGGGTTGAGAAGCAATGGTCGAACAGGATGGGCTGGAAGGCTTTGAATTTTGGCTGCATAATTAAGGAGCAGCATTTTCCTTCTAAGGTGAAGTGGAGGTTCGTACGCCTCTACATACAGACTCTGGACAGGGGATGTTCTAAAGGTTCCTAGCGAAGTACGAAGGGCACTATGTTGGATGGTGTTCAGTCTGGTTAGTGCACTTTTCCTAGCAGAGTCATAGACAACAGCTCCATAATCTAATCGTGACCTGATAAGAGCACGATACAGATGTAGCAGAGAGTATCTGTCGGCACCCCATTTCATGGCAGAAATGGACCGAAGAATATTTAATTTCTTTAAACATACAGTTCGGAGATATGTTATGTGAGAAACAAAGTTAAGTTTGGTGTCCAACATTAAACCTAGGAAACGAAGGTTACTGGTGAGTGGCATCAGGTGGTTCTTTAGCCGAAGCTCCGGTTCCGGATTCAGCTTACGTTTTTTGCAGAAGTGAATTGCAACAGTTTTTTGTTCTGACATACGATATCCATTCTTCTGTGTCCATGTTTCTAGCTTATTTATGGAGAGTTGCAGCTGTCTTTCAATGGTATGAATATTTTTTGAACTGCAAGATAGAGTGAGTCATCAGCGTATATGTATAATTCGACAGTATTGGGAATGTTGTGGGTTATAGAGTTCAGCCTGAGTGAAAAAAGAGTAGCGCTAAGTATTGACCCTTGTGGGACACCTTCTTCCTGGGTATAAATACGAGAAAGTACTGTTTGATAACGAACCTGAAATGTTCTGTTTTGGAGAAAGTTTTGAATAAATTTCGGTAAATGTCCCCGCAATCCTAGGGAATAAAGTTCTCGCAATATGCCATACCTCCAGGTTGTGTCAAAAGCCTTTTCAATGTCCAAACTTACCATTACAAGGTGTTCGTTTTTCACATAAGCATTACGAATGTTAGTCTCTGCTTTCACCATGAGATCTAAAGTGGACCTGTTTTGTCGGAATCCAAATTGATTGTTGTTTAGCAGCTTTTCAGTTTCAAGAACCCAGGTAAGTCGCCTGTGCATCATCTTTTCTAGAGTTTTACCTAGACAACTGGTGAGGGAAATTGGTCGATAATTTTGTGTGAGTGATTGATCTTTTCCTGGTTTGGGAAAGGCTAGAATAACGGAGTGATGCCAGGTAGAGGGATATACACCTTCAAGAAAGATCCGATTAAAGAATGTTATTAGCAAATTCAGAGCTATATTGTTTAGATGTTTCATCATTACATAATAGATTCCATCAGCTCCGGCAGTGCTATTTGGTGTTCTGTTTAGTGCTGTTTGGAGTTCAAAAAGACGAAAAGGTTGATTATAGGCTAGAGACTGGGTGGTTTGGAAATTTATCTTATATTTTTCTGCTATGGCTTTAGTTTGTAGAAAGGAAGTATCATAAGCTGTAGTGGCGGAAGTTTCGGAGAAAGTCTCTGCGAGCGCGTTGGCTATTTCTTGTGGTAAAGATATTTCTTGTCCGTTCTTGGTTAAAATTGGAGCAGAAACCGGTAAAAATTTGCCATTTAGTTGTCGAATTTTTTTCCAAATAATTTTACTGCTAGTGTCTTTTGTGATAGAAGAGGCAAACTGTATCCATGATTCTTTTTTTGGCTTGTCTTCTAATTTGCCGTGCTTTTGCCTTAAGCCTTTTAAACTGAATTAGGTTGTGGGTGGTTGGATACTTACGGAACAGATTCCAGGCTTTATTTTTTTCCTTTTTCGCTATGGTACAAGCATCATTCCACCAATGTCTAAGATTTCTGTGTTTGGAAGCAGAAAACATTGGTATTGCTTTGGATGCTGCTGCTATTATTTGTTTGGTAATGTGTTCGGTGACATCATCTATGGACCCTAGTTGTATCAATTGGCTATCAAAGGAGATGGAGACAGAAAACTTTTCCCAATCTGCTTTAGAAAATTTCCATAACACCCGATGATCAGGGCAAGGTGTGTGTGTTGTTTGAATTCTGCATATTATTGGAAAATGATCACTGTTGTGCAGATCATTTAAAACCGTCCAATCTATAATAGGAAGTAACTCAGGGGAACAAATAGATAAGTCAATTGCCGACATACATCCCGTGGAGAGATGAGTGTAAGTGTTTTGACCAGCGTTCAGCAAAGTTAGGTTCAGTTGGTCTATGAGCTTTTCTAGCAAGTGCCCTCTATTATCCATGTGAGCAGATCCCCATAGCGGATGATGTGCATTTAGGTCACCAAGAAGACAAAAAGGAGATGGTATTTGTTTTATAAGATCTTCTAATTCTTTCAACGCGTAAATATTGTTAGGTGGAAGGTACAATGAGACGAGAGTTATTGTTTTTCCCATCGCTACACGAACTGCAACGGCTTCTAAGTGGGTCTGAAGAGGAATGTGTCTTGCTGGGAATTTACAATTCACTAAAATTGCTACTCCACCATGTGCATGGCTTGAACAAGTTCTATCTTTTCTATAGGCTGTAAAATGTTTAATCGAATAAGTTACCTGTGGATTTAAGTAAGTCTCTTGCAAACAAATGGCTACCGGATTATATTGAGAGATCGAATCATATATATCATCAGTATTACTGCGTAAACCTCTGCAATTCCATTGTACGATGTACATCATTATTTGGTTTTAGAGAGGGAAGATGATTCTGTCTGTTTCTTGTAAGATGGAGCAGTTTGCTTTTGACGATCATGTTTTATCTTATCCTTTCTTGGGAAAAAAGGGCGTCCATATTCTGTACTCCCTTCTACATCATCGGTACCAGTAGATGAACATCCAGTCTCCATGTCATCTTCTGCATGAAGATCAAGGACTGTTTCTTCTTGTGCATTTACGGCTTCGCTATCCATGCTGCTTGAATTTGCTTGTTGCAATTCAGTGGCGCGTTGCCTTTGTGGTTTCCTTTGTAATTTATCGATTGACGTAATTTTAGATGGAACTGAGAGTGGAGTATTGTTTATTTCGTCGATTGAAACAGGTTTGTTAGCGGGCTGATTTGTCAAAAGTACAGATCGTGCCCATTCTGCAATGGATGTGTTAGGGGGGATTGACACTTCTGTTTGAACAGCAACAGCTTGGCAGTTTTGGGTAGCAGTGGCATAGCTGCGTTTTGGCATTGTTACCTTGACTTGTCTTCTTGCTTCTTGATATGATACTTTGTTTTCAATCTTAAACTTCTGTATCTTTTTTTCCATTTTCCACAAATCACATGATTTTGAATAAGCTGGGTGATCATTCTTACAGTTTGGGCACTCTGGAGATTTTGCAGTACAATCTGTTTGAGAATGATTTTTCGAACCACAATTAGGGCATGTAATTTCTCCTCTGCATGTTGTTTGAGAATGACCGAATTTTTGGCATTTGAAACACCTTAAGGGATTTGGAATGTATGCCCGGACTCGGCAGTGGAGGTAGCCTGCTTTCACTGAGTTTGGTAAATTTGGTGTACTGAAGGTCAATATGATATTTCGTGTTGGAACTAGTTTATCGTCCTTCCTGATCATGATTCGCCTTGCTTGTGTTACTTTTTGTTCTTGTAATTCTGTGACTATTTCCTCTTCGGTGACGTTTAGTAAATCCCACTCACTTATAACTCCTTTGGAGGAGTTCAGTGTATTATGCGGGGTGACTTTAATTGGGATTCCGCTTATAGTTGAAAGTTTCAATAACAGTTCAGAGTGGGTTTGGGTTTTTTGGGTTTTATTGGCGCATCAGCTACTAAGGCTATAATGCGCCAAGACCAGGTCATTTATAAACGAAAATTTTTAAACTTTCAGTGACCTAATTAGTTAGGTCACTATGTCAAAATATATAACAAATATATAAAAGAAAAATGTAAAAATTTTATATATGAGCAAAAATATTTATTAATTTTAAAAAGATAAAAACAGCAGACACGTTGTCATTGTCAGATAAAATCTGACTGAGTGTATAAGGCTCAGTCAGATGGTTAAAAGCGGTAGGACGGATATTGCTAAAATCTGAACATTCGACTAAAATGTGTCTGATTGATAAAACTGTGCCACAAGACTCACACATAGGAGGGTCATCCGCCCTCAGCAAAAAAGAATGTGTCAAATGACAATGTCCTATGCGGGTCCGGGCAAGAACAACTTCCTCCTTACGATTCCTGCGCCGACTAGACTGCCACGGTTCAATTACAGGCTTTATACGATGCAATTTATTTCCAGTCTGTCTATTCCACGAGTCCTGCCATTGAGAATGTAACTTTTGATGTACTATTTGCCTGTAGTCTGTATAGGGGACTAACAGGCAGCGGTTATTATGGGGAATTGCTGATTTGGCTGCGGCGTCAGCCAAATCATTTCCCCTAATCCCAATATGGCTGGGAATCCAGCAGAAGCGGATGTCATATTCGCGTTCATGGAGAACGTGAATCTTCTGCTGAATGCTAGACAGAACTGGATGAGGATTATATCTCACAGATATTAGAGCCTGTAACATGCTAAGAGAGTCAGAATATAAAATGAACCGTTGGTATTGGTATTTACTAATATGATCCAAGGCTAACTCTACAGCGCGCAGCTCTGCAGTAAATATGCTGCATTCAGAGGGGATCTGCTCTGATATAGTGCTGTCTGTAAAGACAGCAGCAGATCCCACATATGAATCTGACTTCGAACCGTCTGTGTAGACTGGCGCGAAGTCGGAATATTCAGTTCGGTGTGCTGAATGAAGCTGCAGGTAGACACATGATGGAGTGTCCGACTTTGCCCAGATTCTAAGCGACAAGTCGCATGCCGGGACACGAGCATGCCAGGGTGGAAAGGGTTGCTTTGATGTTCGGGCAACCTTGTCTACCTTGATATCAAGTTCTTTGAGTAGCTCTTGGATACGAATACCAAAAGGACGATTGGCAGTCTTTCGAGTATTGTATAAATTTTCCCATCGTGGCTCAAAAACGAATGGCCACGTAGGATGGTCTGGCAGGGATTTCAGTTTTAAGGCGTACTTTAGAGACAACTGCTTACGTCGAAGTGATAACGGTGGTTCGTTTGCTTCGACGTATAAACTCTGGACAGGAGATGTTCGAAATGCTCCAGTAGCGATGCGTATAGCCTGATGATGGACGGGGTCCAGCCACCGCAGGACACTGTCTCGGGCTGAGGAATATACCTGGGACCCATAATCTAGTTTGGATCGCACTAGTGCACGGTAAAGCCGAAGAATGGTACATCGGTCTGCTCCCCAAGATGTAGAGGAGAGCGAGCGGAGAATATTAAGTCCACGTGTGCACTTGGTGCGGAGTTCACGAATGTGTTCCAAAAAAGTTAGTTTTTTATCGAATATGAGTCCCAAGAATTTTGTGTTTGCTGCTACTGGAATAGCATTTTGTCCGAGCCTTAATTCGGGTTCAGGATGAAGATTACGCTTGCGACAAAAGTGTACGCAAACGCAGTTCAGAGTGTCTTGCCTGCGTGGTTTCAATTAATAGATCTCCTGACTGGAGTCTTTTTACCATTTTTGGTGTTCCTGCTGAGTTTTCAAGACATCTTTGAATGACAAAGGGAGACAATTTACTTACTGGTTGATTCGATAGTGAATGCATTATCAGAAAAGCTGGTGGTTCTGGTTTGCTAGAATCTGTTCTCATTCTTTTTGAGAGACTTGGATCATGTTCCCTTCTACGGGTGTCAATATGTTGAGAGCCTGTTGGCTCTAGTGGTGGATATTCGTCGCAATCCATTGTTGCTCCTTTTCGCCCCGGGAGAGGAGCTTCCTTCTCCCAGGTTACCGACCCCGCCACGTGGAGGCAGGAGCGGTGCCAACTAGTGGCCAAGCGATCAGAAGAATAGGAGAGCAGTACGTTGCTAGCGATAGCAGTAACGTTGCAAGCGGGGTTAGCAGTAACGTTGCTAGCTGTTGTTGTTGTTGTGATGGGGGTTTAATGGCGCACGAGCTGCTGGGGCTATAGTGCGCCTATTCATAGGAAAATAATAAAACTCAAATTTTGGATAAAATCAATTTATGGCTTATTAGAGTGATGTTTTAAAATTTATGATACAATCCAATTTTTTTCAAAAAAGAGAAGAATTCATTGATGTTTGCATCGTCACCTATAATATTTTTTAATGTCTTCGGTTCCGGAAAATTTTTTAGGGAAAGGAGGATGGATATTCTGTCCTGATCATAGTGAGGGCAGTCAACGAGAATGTGTTTGACTGATAAGTGCGAGGAACAGTGTGGACAATGAGGAGGATCCTCTCCTGTAAGTAGGTGAAGGTGAGTCAGATATGTATGTCCTATCCGTGCTCGTGCAAGCACTACTTCTTCTCTTCGTACTGTTTTGATGCTAGAGCGCCAAAGCTGTGGATCCTGTTTCAACTGATAAAGTTTATTATTGCTTTGGGTGTCCCATATCTCTTTCCACATCGCAAGACATGTTGTTTGTATGATATGATTATAGTCATAGATTGGAATAGGAGCAAGGGTTAAGTCATAAGTTGATGGATTTTTGGCAGTTTTGTCAGCGAGTTCATTCCCTTTTATCCCCGAATGGGCTGGGATCCAGCAAAAGGTCACTGATTGATGACGTTCCTCAATTTTTAATAATAGGCTTCTGATTTGGTTTAATATAGGATGAACCTTATAACGAAAGTTTTGTATTGCTGTAATTGAGCTTAGAGAGTCAGTATATACAATATATTTTAGAGATGGGTAGAGATTCAGGTTTTCTAAAGCTAACTTTATTGCATGAAGTTCTGCAGAGAAGCTGCTATACTCAGGCGGCAGGGAAGCAGAAATGATTGTAGAGGGAAATACTGCTGCTGCTCCAACAGCTGAGTGTGATTTGGAGCCATCAGTATATATTGGCAATAAACTAGCATATTTCTGAATATGGCTTGCATGGAGTTGTTTCATGTTCAGTGACGGTAAAAGATTCTTTCCCCATTTTTGAAGGTAAGTATCACAAGTTAATTGTGGAGGAGGTGTCCAAGGTGGGTGAAAGCATTTCATGACGTCTAGCCTGTTGATATTAGGAATATTCCAACTCTGTGTTATTTCAATTAGGCGTAAGCCTGCCGGTCTTATTTTACTGGGTTTGTTTCTATAAAGGTTTTGCAGTGGTGGATTAAAGAGATACGGCCCAATAGGATGCTGACAGCAGTTTTGGATTCGGGCTGCATACTTAAGAAGTAGTGTTTTCCTGCGGAGACAAAGAGGGGGCTCATGTGCTTCAATATATAAACTTTGGGTAGGGGATGTCCTGAATGCGCCAAGGGCAATCCGCAGTGCACTATGCTGTATAGGATCTAACCAGCGTAGTGTACTCTTTCGGGCAGAATCGTAGATTGGAGCACCATAATCCAAACGGGATCTGATCAATGCTCTATATAGCAGAAGCAAAGATGTACGGTCTGCTCCCCAAGACATTGCAGATAAAGCTCTCAGTATGTTCAGTTTTTTAAGGCAGGAAGTACGTAGCGATTTAATGTGTTCAAGGAAGTTTAATTTTCTGTCAAGGATTAATCCCAGGAATCTGATATTGTTGGTCACTGGAATGGTAAAATTTGACATCTGAAGTTCAGGATCTGTATGCATTTTTCGTTGATTACAAAAGTGGACTGCAACAGTTTTCTGCTGAGATAGACGATAGCCATTGAGTCCTGCCCAACTTTGCACCTTATTCAAGGATAACTGCAGTTGCCGTTCAATGGATCTCATATTCTGAGAATGGCAAGAAATGGATAGATCATCCGCATAAAGATAGGTCTCAACTGTATTTGGGAGTTCTTTTGTTATAGAATCAATTTTAAGGGCGAAGAGGGTTGCACTCAATACAGAACCTTGTGGCACTCCTTCTTCCTGTAAAAATGTCTTAGAAAGAGAGTTGTGGTATCGGACTTGGAACGAACGGTTCCGAAGAAAGTTTCTGATAAATATAGGAAGGTTGCCCCTTAGACCAAGGGCATGGAGGTCGCTGAGAATGCCATGACGCCAGGTAGTGTCAAATGCCTTCTCTATGTCAATGGAAACCAAAACGAGATGTTCATTTTTTACGAAGGCATTGCGTACTGCAGACTCTGCTTTAATCATGAGATCTAAGGAGGACCTGTTCTTACGAAAGCCATGCTGTTTATTACTCATTAGGTGTTGTGTTTCGATGGTCCAAACAAGTCGATTATGAATAATTTTTTCAAGTAATTTACCGAGGCAACTGGAGAGGGAAATTGGTCGGTAATTGTATGGCCTTGTAGGATCTTTTCCAGGTTTCAAAAAGGCAAGAACTGTGGCATGATGCCAGGAGATGGGATAAATGTTTTCCATAAATATTCTGTTATAGTAGACCAGTAGTATTTGTAAATTTTTGTCACCAAGGTATTGTAACATGATATAAGATATGCCATCTGGCCCAGCAGCACCGTTGTGTGTCGTTTTCATGGCATGTAGGAGTTCGTGATATTGAAGAGGCTGGTTATACGGAAGGAAAACTGAGGTTCGAAAGTTTATGGCTCGTTCTTCAGCCTTGGTCTTTATTTTCTGAAAATCCTCCGAATAATTTGACACCGCTGAAACTTTAGCAAACGTTTTGCCCAAAGCATTTGCTATGTCCTCAGGAGCTGAGAGTTCCTGCCCATTCCATGAAAGAATAGGTGAGGGGGTTGTAGGGAATTTTCCAGAAATCTGTCTGATTTTCTTCCATATTAACCTGGAGTTGGTGTTTCTGTTTATGGTAGATGCAAAATGAATCCAAGAATTCTTCTTGGCTTGCCTTTGAATGAGACGTGCTTTCGCTCTTAGTTTCTTGTAATTGATTAGATTAGTCGTGGTTGGTGATCTGCGAAATATATTCCATGCTTTATTTTTTAACTTCTTTGCTTTAGTGCAGTCTTCATTCCACCAATAATTATGGTGCTGTCGGGAATGCGGATTCGACAATGGAATTGAACACTTAGCTGCAGATAGTATGTGTGAAGTGATATAATCTGTGGCTTCATCTATCGACTGTGTCCGTATATATTGCTCATCCAGGGTGACTAAAGATTTAAATTTGACCCAGTTGGCTTGAGAAAACTTCCATTTCCTGCAGGGATTGACTAATGGTGGTTGAGCAGTGAGCAGATCACAAATAATGGGAAAATGATCACTGCCCAAGGGGTCATCTAAAACAGACCATTCTATGATTGGATACAGAGTCGGGGAACATATTGATAGATCAATTGCAGAAGTTTGTCCAGTTGGCAATTGTATGTGAGTGGGTGCACCAGTATTAAGAACAGTAAGGTTTTGTTTGTCTAGAAAAGTTTCAATTAGTCGGCCATGTGTATCTACTTTTGTTGATCCCCATAAGGGATTGTGGCTATTGAAATCACCCAACAGACAGACCGGGGGTGACAATTGCATTAGCAGGTTTTCAAGATCTTGGTAAGAGAAAGTATGACTTGGTGGGAGATAGACTGATGCTAGTGTTAAAGCAATCTGGGTTATCAGACGTACGGCAACAACTTCAATATCAGTTTGCAAAACAATTTGTTTGGTCGGGATCTTTGAGCTGATGAAGATGGCCACACCTCCACGGGCAGCATTTGAAGTATTACGATCTTGTCGATATATGACATAGTTCTTAATGTTGGTGGAAATTTGTGGAGTTAGGTAGGTTTCCTGTAGACAGAAACCAACTGGAGAATAGCGGTGAATTAGGACTTGAATATCATTAAGGTTGCTACGATATCCTCTGCAATTCCACTGTAGAATATAAGGCATTATTGGTGTTTAGTAGAAGAAGCTGTATCTGACTGCTTTTTTAATGTGGTTGGCTTGTGACGTTCAGGCTTTGGTTTGTCTTTTTTGGAAAAGAATGGTCGACCGGTGTCCATTTCTTCTTCCGCATGTAATTCTAATATAGGTTCTTGTCTAGATGAGTCGAATGTATCCATAGATGTTTCTGGGATATTCTTTTTTAAATGTGAGCTCCGATTATTTGATGTAGAAGCAGTCACTGTGGGAGGAGAAGGAGATGTTGCTGGTACTGTAATTGCAGTATTATTTGCCTGGTTCATCTGCTTAGGGGTATTGGACTGTTGCTGGGAGAGAACAGCCCTAGCCCAGTCAGAAATTGAAGTGTTTATAGGTACTGTAACATCGGTTTGGGTGCCCACTGATTGATACTTTTGCGCAATACTGGCGTACGTACGCTTAGTCAAACTGGGAGCAATTACTTTCCTTGCTTCTTGAAAACTTACTTTATTTTCAATCTTATATGTCACAATTTTCTTTTCAGTTTTCCATTTCTCGCAAGACCTGGAATAGGCAGGATGGTTGCCTTTACAGTTGGGGCAGGCCATTTCTTTTGCTGAGCAATCACTTTGAGTGTGTTCAGAGGACCCACAATTGGGGCAAACTTGATTTCCTCTACATGCCATTTGAGAGTGACCATACTTTTGGCACTTAAAACATCTCAAAGGATTAGGGATGTAGGGCCTAATTCGACAATGTAGATAGCCTGCTTTTATCGATGTTGGTAGATTTGGTGTATTGAAAGTGAGGATAATGTTCCTTGTAGGTGCAAGTATATTGTCTTTTTTAGTCTTAATCCTTTTGACTGCAATGACATTTTGGTCTTGAAGTTCTTGCATTATCTCCTCCTCCGTGACATTCAAAAGATCCCAGCTGGATATAATCCCTTTGGATGTATTTAGGGTAGCATGGGGAGAAACCTTTACTGGAATTCCAGCAAAGTTGGCAAGGTTTAGTAGTTTCTGCGAATGTCCATGGTTTATTGTCTCCACTAGTAGGTCGCCTGATTGCAGCCTCTTGACTGTCTTAGGCGATCCTGCCAGACTTTCCAGATGTTTTTGGATAACAAACGGAGAGAGCTTACTGAGAGGCTGATCTCCAAGAGAGTGCATTATTAGAAATGCAGGACAATTTGTCGCTGAGGAAGTGGTTTTCATCCTCTTGGGTTGCGACGTGTTATGCTCGTTGTCTAACTCTGGCCGAGAGCTTGTCGGCTCGAGAGGCGGAAAGGCATGTTGATCCATGTTTGCTCCTTTTAGTCCTTGGCAGATGAGCTTTTCTGCCAAGACTTCCGGCCCCGCCACGAGGAGGCAGGAGCAGTGCCTGGTGTGACCAAGCGTAGAGTATTAAGTGTTAGTAAAAGAAGTATGAAAAATAAAGAAAGGTAGCTTTTCTTTCTTGCTCTGTACAAGTACTTTTTGTGACAGTAGCTGATATAAAAAATAAATTTATTAAGGACAGGAACTTAATATAACTTTAAATCGCTTTTAGATAATCACTTTTTCAGCACAGAGAAAACGCTCGATCACATTCGCTTGGCACCCGGGGCCAACGTTGCTAGCGTTGAAGCAGTGACGTTGCTCAGCGAGGGAAGCAGTGACGTTGCTCAGCGAGGGAAGCAGTGACGTTGCTCAGCGAGGGAAGCAGTAACGTTGCGAGCAGTCACCAGCAGTGACGTTGCGAGCGGTGGAGGGTTTATGAAAGCACTAGTACTCACTCTAGGAAAAACGCTATAAAACGCACTATAAAGATCGCTTGGGAACTATCGCTTGGCACTCGGGGCCAAAGGTTCCAGAAAGCTGAAAGTGGACTCTGCGCCTCTCATTCCAACTTTGTACATCCATGTCCATGAATCATTCTAGGATAGCATTGGCAGTATAGCATGGGCCATAGATTATATTCTTGGAAATATCTGCAATAAATGGTCTTTGCGTTTCTTCTGGGTGTGTTCAAAATTTATTGTAGTAACATTTGTAGTATTGCCTTAGTAACATTTGTGCAACATGAGATCTAAACAGTAAGGGGAAGACTGTCAATCACTCTCTTGATTAAAAGTGGGCAGTCAACAATGTACGCTGGATGAAGAACGCTACTTGGTGGTGGAACCATACTACTCCTGCCGCAGCTCGACTAACTCAACCACGTACTAAAAAAAATCATAAACCTGACCTTACCCTCTCTTCGGTGTGGAAAGGACCGTAATTATAACCACTGTTAAGACCGTGAACACATATAGGTAAATTTCTGCTGCGTGTATTAGGACTAGTCACAGAATATAAGAGGTTTCTTTGTTTGTTTGTTTTTTTTGTGGGCTTTAAGGCAATGGCCATAATGCGCCTAACTATCACAAAGTTGAATGTACTGTTTTTATCAATGCGAATTGCAGTTGAATATAAGAGGAGGGCGATGAAATGGGAAGCAAACATTGTTTCCCTGCTGGGTTTCCAGTCAGAGAATTCCTCCAGTTTTAGAACAAGCAAAAACAATTAAAGTGAAACGGCCATGGATTCGAGTAGTGAGGTCGAAATCGTAATTTCACAAGACTCTACCGTGCTAACTCCGAGTACTCTCACCAGACGCGCCTCCGCAATTAGTACAGTGACCGATCGCTGTTCTTTCACCCCAATCCGCGCGGAAGGCGCAGTGGTTATAATCACAGTCCTTCCCAATTAAGGTGGAAAAGGCCCAGGTTCGAATCCATTCAATGAACCACAGGAAATGTTATGGGCTCTTTGCACAACGTGACTGAATCAGTCAGGCAAATCGATCAAAGAAGACACGCGATTTATGGACATATTACACGTGGGAAAATGAATTAGTTTTCGTGTGGTCCTAAGTGACACTTTACTTTGTTCTTTCTCTCTATGTGGAAATTGCTTAGATTCGAATCATGCTTCGACAGGAGGAATTTTGTGTGCCGTTTTCACATCGGGATGGGGATGTAGTCAGTCTATCACCAGCGAGGATAGCGTGTTTTCTTTCCGGAAACGCCAGTTTTTTGTTGTTTTTTTTTTTATCCCTAAAACCAAGAAAATCGAAAAAACAAGCATTTATAAATACGATAAACTGATGTCTCGTGTCCTTAGTTGTCTAAATGGAATTCTAAACAATATTACTCCATATGTAAAAGGGAAATGAGTAAAATTGAGTAGGGAAGCCGATAGCAACTTTTTATACATTTAAACATGTCAATTCACGTTTATCTTCATATTATTTTAATTACTCTGCCCTTTATAATGAGAAATAGCACGATATTAAGCGTGTTGTTTCTTACTGGATTCCTGAATTCCTTGCTCCATTAGAGGACACTTATGTTACAGGTCAGTAACCACCCTCTCTCGCAAAATCACAGCAGGACTTTAAGGAGGAGTTTTGTCAGGTGTACTGTTCAAGGCAGTAAATCAGGGCCACTGATCTTAACGCTTCACAACTGAATTTCTCCCTTCGATGAACCAGCATTCAGAATGTCCAAGCCTATGCCGATCTCGGCCTGGTCTTTAATGCCAAAGTGTCATCGAATAGCCACATTGATATGATAGCTACTAGGCTCCGTCGGCTTAGGTAGGCCGCCAAGCAGCAATTTCTCCACGTTTGGGACCTCTACATTCTCATAAGTTTCCTCCTATTAATTTCAATTTATACAGAAATTCTGTGAGGTTATGAAGTTTGAGCCTTCGCAGCTCCCTCTAACATAAAGAGAATCTAATCCGAAGGCCAATGACGAACTCTGCCTCAAGCCCAGGATTTCTACCACTGAAATTTCAGCTGCAGTGTCACTCAGATGTCCTCCTTTATTTACGAAAGGAGAATAGTCTCAGGGCCAAAATTCTGATAGGATCTATCTTCCAACGTAAAATCAGGGAGTAGCGCTCCTGGAGGATTCCACAACCTCTCTTAAATCCTCCACATAGATTCAATGCTCATCAATCACCCGAAGACTTGTTCTCTCTGATAGATTCCTTCTGAACCAAATGCTCGATCCCCTCAGTAAAACAGATGCTAACTTACACAAGATTGTTTAAAGAAAAAAAAACCACATTCTCCTTACCATACAGATTCCTCCAGCACAATCAACTTTACAGTTCTTCTTACCATAAAGAACTCTCCTCTATAATCAAAGTTTCAGTACCCACATCGACAACCTTTGGATTGCCTGCACCCTTCTGCTTCGGATGATGAAGAACAAAGCTGACCCACCAGCTGCTATCTGTCATCCACTACTCATGCATTCTGTGTATTCCTCATATCATCCTCCTTCCAGGGGACTGTAAACAATTGTCGACACTCACCCGTGGCTTACTTTTATGTATGATAAAAACTATTGTAATAATTATTACATTTGGTATTGGCTATTGACATAATGGACGTGATTTGTGGTTGTACGTGTCTTTACATGCAACACGTAGATTGTAAATCCCTAAGATCCTTAGTCGCGAAGGAATTTGTTATTATTTTTAAGTATCACAGTAAAGATGAGAGTAACAGAAACAAGTTGTTGTTGTTGTACTGGGATTTATTGGCGCAAGGGCTGCTAACAGAAACAAGAGATCAGGGCCCGGAATAAACAAAAGCGCAATGGTTGGTTGGTTGGATTGGATATTTTACTGGCGCATCAGCTTCTATGGCTATAATGCGCCAAACTTATGATTTATGGCTTATTCAATGATGTCTTTTGTTATGAATTTTATATCAAATTATAGTAGTTAATCCGTTTGAGAAACTGGAAGACTTCGGATATATTAGATTTATCTGACAATATTGTTCTTAATGAAAATGTGTCCATTCCTTTTAAGGATTTAAAGGTAATCTGACGCTGTCGTGTGAAGTTAGGGCAGTCAAGTAGGATATGTTGAATCGTTTGCACTGTTTGACAGTCGGAGCACTGCGGCGGAGATTCGGCTCGGAGTAGATAGGAGTGGGTAACATTGGTGTGTCCTATTCTTAATCTGCTCAGTATAACTTCTTCTTGTCTGTTGGTTCTTGTACTGGTTTTCCATTGTTGTAACAGCGGTTTTATCTGTAATAATTTGTTACCAGCCTGTTCCTGCCATTTTTGTTGCCACTGCTTTTCGCCACTATTTCGAATTGTAGTTTTATAGTCCAGGTATGGTATTTTTATGCTATTGTTGATTGGGCCTTCTGCTTGTTTTGCTGCTTGGTCTGCCTGTTCATTGCCATCTATTCCTACATGTCCGGGAACCCAGCAGAATCTTATGTTCTGCTTTCGCTTTGCTAGTTTTGAAAGCGTGTTATGTATTTTACATACGGTCGGATGGGTATTGGTGGTGCTATCCTTTAAGGCTTGCAGAGCATTGAACGAATCGGTAAATATTATACTGTAGGCGATGTTGGTTAGCCATATATGGTTTATGGCTAGTTGTATAGCCTCCAGTTCTGCCGTATAAATGCTGCACTCAGTTGGAAGTAGTTTGGAAATGATGGTGTTGGGGAATTTGGCTGCAATTCCTACTTTGGTTTCTGTTTTGGAGCCATCTGTGTATATCAAGGTAGAGTTACAATGTTGGTTTCTGTAGGCTGCGTGTAATTGTTGGAAATTTTGTGTAGGTAGGGAATCTTTGTTCCATTTATGCATATGAAGATCGCATATCGTTTGAATGGTATCCCAAGGTGGATATGGAATTTTAGGAGAAACTGCTATCTGACTGAGATCTAAATTACGTTGCTGGATTAGGTCTCTTAAATATATGCCTGCTGGTTTGTTAGCATTTGGATGTGCTCTATATAAGTTTTCCAAACTTGGTTCGTGTAGGATTGTCCATGTCGGGTGGTCAGGTATTGATTTTATCTTTGCAGCGTAGTATAACAACAAGTTTTGTCTCCGGAGTTGCAGTGGTGGTTCATGAGCCTCTGCATATAGGCTGTGGACTGGTGAGGTGCGATATGCTCCTAAAGCTGTTCGTAAAGCGCTGTGGTGCACTGGATCAAGCCACCTCAGGGCACTTGGTTTGGCTGAGTTATACACTGGGGCTCCATAGTCTAGTCGAGATCTTATGAGGGCTCTGTATAATCGCAGCAGAGTAACTCTATCTGCACCCCAGGTCGTTGCGGACAAGACTCTCAAAAGATTTAGTTTCTTGAGGCAGTTTGTTCTTAGTTGTTTTATATGTTCTAAAAAGGTTAGTTTTTTATCAAGAATAAGTCCAAGAAATTTTATGGTTGGCTTGATTGGGATTAACTGTCCATTAAGTTTTAATTCCGGATCTAAATGAAGGTTTCTTTTCCTACAGAAGTGTGCGCCTACAGTTTTTTGTGTTGAGATCGTGAAACCATTTTCCTGAGCCCAGTTGCTGACTTTGTTTATTGCACCTTGTAGCTGGCGTTCTATTGTTCTCATGTTTTGGGATTGGAAAGAAATACTGAAATCATCTACGTAAAGAGCTGTATTTATGGAGGATGGTATATGTTGGGTTATAGAGTTTATTTTTATTGCAAACAAGGTGGCACTGAGGACTGATCCCTGTGGTACTCCTTCTTCTTGTAGGAAGACCTTTGAGTGTGTAGTTTGTATTCGTACTTGGAAGGTTCGATGCTGTAAAAAGTTTTGGATGAAAACAGGGAGATGTCCTCTTAGTTTTAAGTTATATATGTCTCGGAGAATGCCATAGCGCCAGGCTGTATCATATGCCTTTTTGATATCGAAGCATATCATGACTAAATGTTGTTTTTTAATGAAAGCATTTCGTATGTTGTTTTCTATTTTAATCAATAGGTCCAAGGTTGATCTATGTTTCCTGAAGCCACACTGCACTGGGCACAAAAGGTTATGGTTTTCTAGGTACCACATGAGTCTTGAATTTATAATCTTTTCCATTAATTTTCCTAGGCAGCTGGTAAGTGCAATTGGACGGTAGCTGTTTAGATTAGTAGGATCTTTGCCAGGTTTTGGGAAAGCGAGGACAATTGCATGATGCCACTTGCTAGGAAATTCTTGTTCCATATAAATTCTGTTGTATAAAAGAAGAATAGATTGTAAAGATTCTTCGCTGAGTTTCTTTATCATTATATAATTAATGCCATCTGGACCTTCTGCACTTTGTTTTGTTTGTGACAGTACCTTATGGAGTTCTGCTATGGTTAGTGGATGGTTATATTGTTCTAAATATTTTGTGGAGAATTTTAAGTTGTATTTTTCTTGATGAATTTTATATTTCTGGAATTCCGGTGAATAGGATGTGGTGGCAGATATTTTGGCGAATGTTTCACCTAAAGCATTTGCTATTTCTTTTGGATCAGCGATGTCTTGTCCTTGCCAGTTGATAATTGGATGTACTAAATTTTGGTATCTATTGTTCATTTTTCTTATTTTATCCCAAACTGTTTTAGTATTTGCAGTTCTATTTATAGTTGAGGCGAAACGTATCCAGGAGGCTTTCTTGCATGCCCGTCTGACATATCTTGCTCTTGCTCTCATTTTTTTGAAATGTATTAGATTGTCTGTGGTAGGATTTTTGCGAAAAATATTCCATGCTCTGTTTCTATCTCGTTTTGCTTGGGTACATTCCTCATTCCACCAAGGCTTTGGGAATAGGGGAAGTTTGGTAGACGTTTTTGGTATTGATTGTTCTGCTGCTTGGCTAATTTGATTCGTTACATATTGTACTGCTTGGTCAATGGTTAGTTGTCGGACTCTCTGTTGTTCTATTACTGCTAAATTTTTGAATTTTTCCCAGTCTGCTTTGTGAAATTTCCATTTGGGTTTTCGTCTGGATTGGCATAGGGTGTCTTTTGTTAAAGTGACAATAATGGGGTAGTGGTCACTGTGTAATGGTTCATCATGAACTGTCCATTCTAAAATAGGGTATAATGCTGGGGAGCATAAAGTAAGGTCTATCGCTGAGCTTGTTCCTGTTGGAAGGTGGAAATACGTGTGTTTTCCACTGTTCAGGAGGATTAGATTTTTGGCATCTATTATTTTTTCTATTTGATGTCCTCTTTTGTTAAAATCAGTATTTCCCCATAAATGGTGATGTCCATTTAGATCCCCCATTATACAGTAGGGAGGGGGTAGTTGATCTATTAGTTCTTCTAAGTCTTCGTAATTTATTTCCTGGTTCGGAGGTAAATATATTGATACTATTGTTATTAAACGACTTGTTGCTATACGGACTGCTACTGCCTCAAGAGTGGTTTGTAGGTGGACTGCTTGGACTGGTATGTGAGAGTTGACAAGGATTGCTACTCCTCCATGGGCTATAGAATTATTTATTCGGTCTCGTCTATGTATACTGTAATTCTTGATTAAGATTGCATCGTCAGGTTTTAGATACGTTTCTTGTAAGCAGAAACATATCGGGTGATATTGAGAAATTAAATCACGAACATCGTCAATATTCTTACGGAAACCTCGGCAATTCCATTGAATAAAAGTACTACTCATTGTTTTGTTTTAGATGAGTTTTCTGGTTGTTTTCTCGTTACTGTTTTAAATTTTTCTGTCCGTGATTTGTCTTTTTTAGGGAAATATGGCTTTCCAGTGTCCATATCTTCCTCGGCAAATATTTCTAGAACGGGTTCTTCTTGTTGTGTTTTTCCTGCTGTGTCCATTTGTTCAGCAGCATGGTGCATTATTATCGAGGTATCTTCTTTGGTTTTTCCCTGCGGTGGTGAAAATACTGTTGGTGGAACTGAGATAGGGGTGTTTGCCGCCTGTTCTCTTTTCTGCTGTTTTGGGGGCATGAGCCATTTGCGTGCCCAGTCTGACAACGATTCATTTGGTGCTATTGTAACGTCGGTTTGTGATCCTGTTGTTTGTTGGTTCTGGGTTATTTGCACTACTTGAGCTATCTGTGCATAGGTAGGTTTCCTTGTGTTGGCTGGTTGTATCGTCTTTCTGGCTTCCTGGTATGTAACTTTGTGTTCTGCTTTGTATCTTTGGATTTTCCTTTCCTGTTTCCATCTTTCGCATTCTCGAGAATAAGCAGTGTGGCTTCCACCACAGTTTGGGCATTTAGGATGCTCGGTTGTGCATTCTTGGTTGGTGTGTTCTCGGGAACCACATTTGGCACATATTGCTGTTCCTCTGCATGTTGTTTGTGAATGTCCGTATTTTTGACATTTAAAGCATCGAATAGGATTTGGTATGTAGGGTCGGATTTGACAAAGCAAGTATCCTGCTTTCACATGCTGTGGTGGATTTGGAGTGTTGAAGGTTAAAATGATATTTCTGGTCTGGATGATTATTCCTTCTTTTTTGACCGTTATTCTTTTAACATGAATGACTCCCTGGGCTTTCATTTCTTGTAATATTTCTTCTTCTGTTATACTGAGGAGATCCCATTCAGAGATTACTCCTTTCGAGGTGTTTAAAGTATTATGGGGTGTAATGGATACTGGGACTCCTCCAAAAGTGGAGGTTTTCATTAGTTGCTCTGACTGTCGTATATTGGCTGTCTCAATTAATAGGTCGCCTGATTTTAATCTTTTTACTGCTTTTGGAGTTCCAGCTATGCTTTCCAGACATTTTTGTATCAGGAAAGGGGATAATTTTCCAGTGGACTGTTCGCCCGTAGAATGAATGATGAGATACTTTGGAGCGGGTATCTCATATATATCGGTTTTTTGCCTTTTGGCCATGTTTGTACAAATTTCTTCATGTTCTTGAGTTGACTGAGCCATGTTAGATGATTTTGTGATTTTGTTGTCAGAATCCATGCTGTTTGCTCCTTTTCGCCCTGGGAGTGAGAGCTTTTCCTCCCAGGTTTCCAGCCCCGCCACGTGGAGGCAGGAGCGGTGCCACCTAGTGACCAAGCGGAAAAAAAAAAATTAGGTTAGTAGGTGATTAATATAAAGAAAGGTGACTTTCCTTTCTGTATTAGTAAGTTTTAATGTGCTAAATGTTATTAATATATACAGTAGGAGTTTAAGGAGATTGCAAAAACTCACACAAAAAATAAGCTCTTTATAATAACTGGCACGCTAGAAAATTCGCTGAAAGGTCGCTCGAATCACTACGCTTGGCACTCGGGGCCAAAGCGCAATGGGACACACTCCAGTTCGTCATACCTATCGGTAACATCATGTACACAAGACATTATCATAAATAAGATATTTTATTGTTACGTTTCGTAAAATTTTCCACATCCATCCCTGCTGTGGAGGGATTTTTTCAGATAAAACTGGGTCCCTGCTATGGACACACACGAATCACAATACAGAAATTCGCAAATTTATTATTTATTATTATTTTTTTTTTTTTTGGTGTGCTTCATTGATTCAAGTTTTCACCTAAAATAATTCTTATTTTCAGGTGGAAGTCTCGATGCTACAGGTCATTTTGGGGTCACCAGTTGGCTGATTGGCTCATATCCAATGGAGTAGCCAAAAACCGCATAGAAGCACAAGATTATGGAAGAAAACTACTAAAAGGTCGTTTAATTCGGCATATTGGAGAAAACTGTAACTTTCATGACGGTCCATATTTATACTGTTTTGATAATGATCATCATCCCGTTGATCAATATTGATCATCCCGTTTCAATGTAATTCTCGAACATCTGTTTTGTGTGAAAATTTCTGCAGCCTCTGGCATTGCCTACATGAGATTACTTTGTCTACGTGGATACATCCTTCAGTGTTCATACTTTTAAAGGAAGACCAATTCCCCATCGTGGTTTCCTAAAACAATATGAAGTTGTAAAGAATGATTGAAGGTTCCTTTGTACTCGTCAAGTGTCCTTTCTATATTTTTATTTATTACCATTAATATGATCTCATACAGAATGTTACAAAAGTTCGTCACCAAAGGAAATAATAATGTTAAAACAAGATGATACAAGATTTGAATCAATATTTTAATCATATCAGTAACTCATCATCGCTTAAAGTTCTTTTATGAATTAACATATCATAAAAGAACTGTGGAAATTCTTGCCTTCAAAAATTCCAGAAATTTAATCATTTTTGGAGCTCGCCTTTGTCAGTAAAGTCCTATACAATCAAGAAATATTGTTCCAAAGCCACCAAATTTTTGTAAGAAGATATGCCACAGAACGCATTCCACGAATTCAGGAATAACAAACACAGAGGTCATTATCCGGTGTTTGAGTGAGCAGCAATTTTTCCATCTCCACTGCTATGTTGTTTTCTTTGCAGAACGTCGAGATGCAGTTCGGCTTTTAGGATTGTATTTTTTTTTTCTTTTTTGTTATTTTAATTAATTTAGTTTTGGTATTTTCTTTTCTTAAGATTTGTATTGTGCATTGATAAATGCATCATTGAATTACGTTTAACTGCAAAACAATTTCTCCTCCACTTTTCTCTCAGTTTTTACAAAATTACTTAGCTCCCTGTTAGAGTTTGATAAACTTCTGGCCTCCACTCCCCTACAGAATTCCTCATGTGTGAATGTCGATGCAAAATATTCATTCAGTTTGTCAGCTACCTGAGCAGGATCATTAACAGTCGAACCATCGATATGAAGTGGACCAATCGGCTTCATCCCCTTCCTTCTAGAATTTACGTAAGTAAGGGAGTCTTGCATCCTTTGTCAAAGATTTCTCATAATCTGCCTTCACTTTCCTAACCTTCTTTGTTACTTGATCATGAATAGATTATATCAAGTATAGGCTTCTTGTGTCGCTTCATAATTTATATGCATCCCACGAATTTTTCTTGTCTGCCACGAGTCTCATTAGTTCATCTGACATCCATTTAGGCCTAAACCTTGAACAGTATTTCTTAGTTGGTATGAAAAGCCTAATAGCTTCCAAGAATACTTCCTTGAATGCTTCCCATTTACAATTTGCTGTTGGTAACGTCCCATTTTTTTCTGGAATTTACGTAAGTAAAGAAGTCTTTGCTATTTTTCCTTTGCATCCTTTGCTAAAGATTTCTGCCTTCGCTATACAGTGGGGCCAACACCAGTCGATTCCACTATATAAAATTCAAAACCTGTCTGAGACCACCATAGTCTCCTTTACGGAAGCAAAAACCCTTCCCTTTACCCCTGATGGTAGTCACATCTTTAAATAAATTCCACATCAATACACTGTGATCATTGCCACCTAGTGGTTCCTTTCTCTGCAAATTGTTAACGCATGAATAATCACTGTTGATAATCAGATCAAGAGTGTTACTCCCTCTAGTTGCTTCTCGAACATGCTGCTATAAAAAACAGTGATCCAATAAATCCACAAAAAGTCTTGCTAGTGTGCGAGTGACCAATCCACAAGTTTATATGTGGAAAGTTAAAACCTCACATTATAAGCTATTCTGATTTACTGGCCCATTCTATTTCTCTGTACAGTTGTTCGTTACACTCATAAGTCATTACGCCTAAACGCACTCCTACCCTCATTTTTGCTTTCCCAGTGCTTATGTCACACCAAAATGCCTCAACGTTGCACTGTCCACCCATGTCAACTGGATCCACTGCCTTAGATTTATGTTTTTCCTAACTAACCGCATAAACCCTCCTCCCTTCCTATCCTCTCTGTCCTTTCTGTACACGGCTCTATGTGCCGAGGACGTACATTGAGCAGCAGTTGTCCAGGTGATGGCTGCTCCCTGGCGGCAAACAGGCTTGACATTCACAACACATACTATAGAACTTAACCACACTTTAGGCCAGTTTTAATGAGTTTCTGTATTTCATCACAGGTGGAGATGGACATTAGTCTGGGAACCACCATAGACAAGGTACACATACATACATGTATACAAGTCCTTTCTGTACATATTCCAATTCTGCATTCTTTATATCTGTGTGACACCACGTCTCTGATAATCCAACAATAACCACCTTTGATTTCTTGACTAGCACCTCAAGTTCATCATATTTCTTTACTATACCCCTAGCATGCAAGTATACATGAACCTGTTCTTACTCTTAGTTACCCTAACACAATTCATGTATTTACTTGTTCCGGGATGACTCCCAGCAATTCTTGAATTCCCCAGCACCTTTCTTTCCAGGCTGCTGCTCATTCCAATAGAAGCAGTGCAATAATCACTTTCACCCCTGCCTGTAGCTACTGTGAACCTTTTAGTCTGTGAATCCCCCCCCCCCAAAACTAGCAATTTTCCAACTCACCTAACACTGCTTCGATAGCAACAGGAAATAGTCTTGCACCCTTTCTACTCAAGTATATCCCTTTCCCTCTAAAAAGAGTCTGTCCTGTTAATAAGCACAGACCACGCTGAGAAAAATTCTACCCCTTGAGCCTTGCACAATCTCTCCAGGGCCGAATTGATTGACAAGGCTCTCATCATATACTCCCTCCTATCATGTCTGGGCAGGATTGCAGACACTTTCAAATTTAACCCAACTCGCAACGTTTTTTTCAACATTTACCTGTACTTCTTAATTAAATCCGCATATCTGCTACTCCTACTCTCCTACCGTTGGTGGGACTGAAATATCCGTTTGCATTAACGTAGAATACTTTTAGAAAACCACGACAGTAGAATACTTGCGTGACCTGTTTCTTTTTCTTTTCCTTCGTACATGAAATACTTTTCCCTGTCTTGATTTTCTGGATTTGTTTCTCATCTTTTCTCTTCGGCATACCTTTGAATAAGCATGAGTGTTTGTTCAAGGGTCCGTTCATCTCTTCAATTTAAGCATGCCAGTAGAGCTTTCTTCAGTGTCACGTTCCTTTCGTTCACACCAGGCACAAGCAGGAGTCACGACATGCCATCTGCAAGTGGTCATATTTTTGCCATATAAATATTGTATCAGATTGGGGATATACAGCCAGCCTTGAGGGAAAGTTCAAATATCCTACCTTAATGGAGGTAGACAGTTTAGACTTGTTAAATGTAAAAATAAGAACCCTAGTTGGAACCAGTTTCCTCCTTACGCATGAATATCCTCTAAATGGCTGTCACTCTTTGGGGAAGGACGAAAGAGGAGGGGGGACTCTCCCGGCCCAGGGGTGCCCCAGTCCAGGATAAATCGTTAGAAAAAAAATAACGAGAGTGGGTGAGCGGTTGCTAGTCTGACCTGGAAAGCCCCAGGCCAGGGCACAACACGGGAACAAAAAACAATCTTTAAATCCCGCATCCCGATCGCGGCAAGGAAGGGAGCATCGATCAGGTGCCTGTAACTACAGGTAGAAAAATAAATAAATAATAATAATAATAAAGGTTTTTCATCCGGCCGCGCGGGACAGAGAGGTAAAGAGTAGCAGGAGAGTGCTATTTCTACTACGGGTCAAGGAACTAGTCCCAGAACCAAAGCAAAACGCGAAGAGAGAGAGAGCTTAAAAAAAAAAAAAGTTATGATAGGACATTTATCAATTTGCAGTCAGCTCACGTCCTAGGTTGGTAGTCATTAGTTCTAGTCAGGTTTAGGTGTCTGCGTCTGGTGAAAACTTCCTGACCAAATGTTTGCAAGGCCCAAAGTTCGCCGTAATAAGTTGGTTAATATAGCTAGGGTCAAGGTTTGTCACAATAGCTTTCAGTTGTGCTCGCTGCTCTTCATATTGGGTGCAGTCAAAGATTATATGGAACCAGTTCTCTTTTTCCCCACATCTGCATCGAAGAGGTGATAGTCGGAAGGTGTAAGATCTGGACTGTGAGAGGGGCGATGAAGAACAGTGCAACCTAGTTTTTCAATCGCCTTCATAGTGCGCAGACTGATGTGGGGTCGTGTGTTGTCATGGAGAATAAGAATCTCATTAAAATTTTTGTCCGGTCTAACTCTACGGATGCGGGTTTCAACTTTTTTAACGTTTCCACATATCGATCTGAGTTGATTGTTGAGCCACGCTCCAAGAAGTCCACAAGCAGGACCTCCCCATCTTTGTCCCAAAACATTGGCACCATCGCTTTACCGACAGAAGGCTGTCTTTTTAACTCCTTGCGCATGAATTTTGATAGAGCCATTCCATCAGCTGTCTCTTAATTTCAGGGTCAGAATGGTGGACCCATTTTTCGTCACCACTCACAAATTCGTCGATTTCAATCACCACTCTTTGCTTAACACGTATATCAGTAGCATCCACCATTTTTGAATTATCCGTGTGCTGCACCCACGAGACCGATCGCAACGCCACTCAGAATGGGTGAACTAGGAACCTCTAATGACCACTCAGTGACACGCGAAATAATCTACGGCGCCATACTGAAAGCAAAAAATTATGAGGCATTACTTTCCTTCGGTCCTCGTACATATCACTTCTCAAGATGCTTCAAGGAGATCCCACCCGGCAACTATTCCACGTGTTGTATTCAATATTCTGTGCAGTGTTACTTTAACTGGAATGCGATGCTTGGAGGAGCAATTCTGAATGCCCCACTGACGGTGTTTCTACTAAAAGGTTATCCGATCTAAATCATCGACTTACATTTGGCGACTTCAGGGATATTGTCAGCCCTTCAAAGACCATCTGAATGAAGAAGGGTTGCTGTGATGATGTTGTTGTTATGATAGGATTTTAGGTGCATCAGCGACTAAAGTCATATTGCTCTGTGTATTGTCTGTAAATTGCGTGTGTTATGATGTCGATTTTCTATTTGTTGGACGAAAAATTCGAGTTTCCGTATGAAAAAAATCATGCTGCCCTCTCCTGAACACGACTAACTGAGCCACGTTGTGAAAAATACCCACAAAAATTCCTCCCTTCATCGACGGAATTCGAACTCGAGTTTTTTCCACCAAGTGTGGGGAGGACGGTGATCCTACCAACCGTGCTACCTACGAGGTTTGAAAAGAGAGAGAAAGAGAGAGAGAGACAGAAGGGTTCTCGACCAGAAGCATCGACAGTCCTTACCTAGCTCTGCTCTGCTCTACCTTCCTCAACTCGCAATGTCTGATATTCACCTAGTTGCATCTCCTCTGTTGAGTTGAAAGTTGCCAAGAGTTTCAGCTTGGACGATATTCTAATTTTGTGATCATGTACACTTGACGGACTACTGCTGATGGGTGAACTTAATTTGTTTTATCTGGACTTGCTGCTAACAGTGTTTACAGTTTACCAAGAAGTACCTCATATGGAGAACACATCTTTGGTGAAACAATCACTTCTTTTGGACTTCATTGAATTAAGTCAGCTAACGTGGATCTTCTATCTGGTGACTTCTTCCTTAAATCTAAACTTCATCAATGTGCTTTTTTTTTTTATAATTGATGGGTTGATGGCATTTTGAGTGAGCTAAAAGACGCCAAGGATGTAGTTCCTGGGCGTCTTTTAGCTCACTGTACTGACTGGATCTGTGTTTAAATTTATGCATATTGTATAAGCGGATTCATGTATCTATGAATTGCAAATTTCAGCGTCTAGAGACTAGACACCTGCGAGGTGATCTGGTTGAGGTGTATAAAGCCTCGAATGGCTTCAGCAGATTCAATGCTGATGGGATGCTTCCTCTTGCTCAGATTATGAACCTGACGGGGCATATTTTCAAATTGAGGAAACACAGTTGTAGAACAGATATGCAGAAATTTTCCGTTAGCAAGCGGGTAGTTGATTGCTAGAACAAACTTCCATCTATCGTTGTGGAAGTTGGTAGCTTAAATAAATTCAAGGAAGAATTGGACAAACTTTTAGAGCGAATGGATGGGTGAAATGGGATTTTTTTTCTTCAGCTGATGCTGTATAAGCTTGCTTTTTTTGCATCTTATGCTTTGAACTAATGTTAATGCTAATATCTCTAAGTACAGTATTGTATGATATGGTGGGGTGCCAGTTTTTGGCAGGGAACGTATAGTATAATATTTTTTTAAAAAGCAGGGATTTCGTCGGATTGCTTCATATCTGTGAATCATTCTATCTCCATCTCTCCTCCTCAATCTCTTGCCTTTGTCCTATGCCATTTTGAAGGTGTTCAAGTGCAGGTGGGGATGTTGAATCTCAGTGATGCTAATCTATAGATGCAGCATCATCACTGGAAGGTGCTCTCATCACGTACAGGTACCCTAGTCGAGGGGTAACCTTCAGTTACTGTGTTGACTAAGATGGGTTTCGTTTGGTTCAGTTTTGGGTTTACTGGCGCAACAGTAACCTAGGGTATAATGCGCCAACCACGATAAATGAGTAGACATATTAAAAATACAAAAATAAAGGTTAAAATATTAGTTACACGGGAATATTGATCACTGTATCAGTAAAGGATTTGTACAAAAATATAGTATGTATAAGAGCAGTCAACAAGGTATAAGCGATATATAAAATGTAATAAAAGTATTTGTTAAAAATATGTAAATAAGTTTGTCAGTTTTAGATAGTTAAAAACAGCTTACATGTGGTCATTGTCAGAGAGTATCTGACTGAGTGTATAGGGCTCAGTCAGAGGTTGTTGTTGTTGTTGTTGCGTTTAACGACACATAGGCTACTAGGGCCATATTGTGTCTTTCTAATGGTGAATATGGAATATTAGCTTAATTGTGATAAAACTATATTTTATGATATATTCCTATACGATTTAGGAAAGTAAAGAGTTCTTTTTGATTAAAATCATCTCCCAGAATCTGTAATAAATTTATTGATGACTGCGTATTAGAAATTGACTTAAAGATGTCTAAACGGATGGTTTGAAAGTGGGGACAGTCCACTAACAAATGTAGAATGGTCAGTTGTACTTGACATGATGTACATTGGGGAGCGCTGTCATTAGTTAATAGATACAGGTGAGTGAGATGAGTGTGCCCAATCCTTAGCCTTCCTAAAATTATTTCATCTCGTCTGTTTTTTCTGAAGCTGGATTGCTACAGCTTTGGTTCCGGTTTTATTTGGTAAAGTTTATTTCCTGGATAACCTTTCCAGATTAATGACCATCTGTTATAACATGCTTTACGGATAATGTGTTTGTAATCCGTATATGGAACTTGAAAAGTCTGCGAAATGGTGGTTTCTGGTTGTTTGGCTGCATGATCTGCTCTTTCATTGCCGGCTATTCCAGAATGTCCTGGGATCCAGCAGAATGTCACAGTTTGGTTCAATTCCATACAGGCAAGTAACTTAAAATGAATCTGTTTTACTACAGGGTGAGAGGATTTGGTATTAGTATTTATGGCAGAGACAGCACTGAGTGAGTCAGTGAATATTAAAGCAGACGGAATTAGATGTTCAATAATGTGATCCAGAGCTAAGTTTATAGCATAGAGCTCAGCAGTGAAGATATTGCATTCTATTGGCAATGAGACAGAAGTGCTAAATGATGGGAAGATTGCAGCAGCACCTACCTGGGTCTTGGTTTTTGATCCATCTGTATAGATTTCACATGCGTTTGAATTAGAAAGAGTGTAAGTTGCATGTAACTGTGCGATATTGGAAGGAGACAGCGTGTTTTTTCCCCACTGTTGAAAGTAGTCATCATATATTGCACAGATATTTTCCCAGGGTGGATCTGGTGGTGTTTTGTCCTGAAATATATTGCTTTGTTGTTGTTGTTCTGGAGGCTTAATGGCACATAAGCTGCTAAGGCTATAATGTGCCTATTCACTTATTATATTAAAACATGAGTTTTCCCTAGATCAAAAGAAAATCTGAAATCAGAAATAATTGAAAAGCCCAGTTTGCCGGAGAAAGTCAAAAAATTCGGAAATATTTGCCTTATCACCAATGAGATTTTCAAGAGTTACTGGTTTATGAAGGTTAACCAATGATATCAAGGATGAAGTTCTGGCTTGTTTATAATAGGGGCAGTCAATAAGAATATGTTTTACAGTCAAATTATTAGAATAATGTGTACATTGTGGTGGATCATCTCCTGTGAGTAAATGAAGGTGGGTCAGATGGGTATGTCCTATTCTTGCCCTTGAAAGGACTACTTCTTCTTGTCTCGATGTACGGATACTGGAGCGCCAGATTTTTGGATCATGTTTAAACTGAGTTTATTATTAGTCTGAGAGTGCCAGAGTGCTGTCCATTGTGATAGGCAAGCAGCATGAACAGTTAGTGCATAATCTGATGCTGGAACAGGGATATTGGTTAAATCAAAAGTAGTTGGATTTTTTGCAGCTTTATCGGCCAGTTCATTGCCTAAAATACCGGAATGGGCTGGAATCCAGCAAAAAGTGACCAGTTGGTTGCGTTCTTTAATTTGCAGTAATAAGCTTCTGATTTCATCAAGAACAGGGTGAACTTTATCTGAGGAATTACATAATGACAAGATTGAGCTGAGTGAATCAGTGTAAATAACTGATTTTAAGGAACTGTCAGAATAGAGATTTTCTAAAGCTAGTTTAATTGCATATAATTCAGCAGAAAATATACTAAATTCTGATGGAAGGGAAACTGATACAGTTGTATTCGGAAACACTGCAGCTGCTCCAACATTTGAATTAGATTTAGAGCCATCTGTATAAATTGGAGAGAAATCAGTATATCTTTGAGTGTGAACTGCATGAATTTGGTTGACATTTGATGCTTGCAAAGTATTCTTTCTCCATTGACAGAGGTAAGTGTCACAGGTTGGAAGAGGAGGAGGAGCCCATGGTGGCTGAGTATAAGTTGCCACCTGCTTTACGGAATGGATGGAAATATTCCAAACTTGCACCAATTCAAGAAGGCGAAGACCAGCTGGCTTTACTATACTAGGTTTGTTTCTGTATAGGATTTCTAATGGTGGGTTGAAAAGGTATGACTGAACGGGATGAGAGGCACAACTTTGTATCTTGACAGCATATTTGAGTAACAGTGTTTTCCTGCGTAAAGTTAGTGGGGGCCCATGAGCATCAATGTAGAGACTATGTGCTGGCGACGTTCTGAATGCACCAGTTGCAATTCTCAAAGCACTGTGCTGAATTGGATCAAGCCAGCGTAATGCGCTCTTTCTGGCAGAATCATAGATGGGAGCACCATAATCGAGACGGGATCTGATTAATGCCCTGTATAAACGAAGAAGCGAGGTACGATCCGCACCCCACGTTTGGGCAGATAAAGCTCTGAGTATGTTTAACTTCTTTAGACATGAGGTCCGTACATTTTTAATATGATCTAGGAAATTTAACTTGTTGTCTAGGATTAATCCAAGAAATCTGATGTTGCTGGTGACTGGGACAACGATGTTAGAAATTTGAAGTTCGGGATCAGGATGAAGTTTGCGTTGTCTACAGAAGTGGATGGCAACTGTTTTCTGCTGTGAGAGCCGATAACCATTGAGGCTCGCCCATTGTTGAATTTTATTAAGTGCTATCTGAAGCTGTCTTTCAATAGACCTCATGTTTTGAGAATGACAGGAGATCGAAAGGTCATCTGCATAAAGGTAAGTCTCAACTGTATTTGGAAGCTGCTTAGTGATAGAATCTATTCTCAGAGCAAAAAGAGTGGCACTCAGTACTGATCCCTGTGGAACACCTTCTTCCTGGATGAAAGTTGTGGAAAGGGCATGTTGGTATTGAACTTGAAATGATCTAGTATGTAAGAAGTTCTGAATAAATATAGGAAGGTTGCCTCGTAGTCCGAGAAGGTAAAGATCACTAAGTATACCATACCGCCAGGTGGTATCAAAAGCCTTCTCTATGTCTATTGAAACCATTACTAGATGTTCACGTTTGACAAAAGCATTACGTATGGCAAATTCAGCCTTGACCATAAGATCTAAGCATGACCTGTTTTGACGGAAGCCATATTGGTTATGGCTCATTAGCTGTTCCGACTCAATAATCCAGACGAGTCTTCTGTGGATAATTTTCTCAAGAATTTTGCTGAGGCAGCTTGAGAGAGATATTGGTCTATAGCTATTGGGGTTGGATGGATCTTTTCCAGGTTTCAGGAAAGCCAAAACTGTAGAGTGATGCCAAGTAGCTGGAAAAACATTTTCTAAAAAAATGCGATTGTAAAAGACCAGGAGGCAGCGCAAAGCTTTGTGATCAAGATGTTGTAGCATGATATAATAAATCCCATCTGGCCCGGCAGCACCATTTCGGGCGGTTTTAATGACATGTAAAAGTTCAGAATATTGCAGAGGTTTGTTATATGGGAGAAGACGGGGAGTTTTGAAGTGAATACCATGTTTTTCTTCAGTGTTTTTAATTCTTTGGAATGAGGTAGGATAGGCTGTTGCTGCTGAGATTTCGGCAAAAGTATTGCCCAAAGCATTAGCTATATCTACTGGATTAGAGAGATCTTTCCCATTCCAAGAGAGAATTGGAGAAGGTATGGTAGGAAACTTACCAGACAGCTGTCTAATTTTTTTCCATATTATTTTGGGATCAGTATTTCTGTGAAAACTTGAGGCAAAACGGATCCAGGATTCTTTCTTTGCTTGCTTTTGTATGAAGCGTGCTTTTGCCCTTAATTTCTTGTAATTAATGAGATTCACTGTGCTCGGACATTGCCGAAACAAATTCCAGGCTTTATTTTTTTCTCTCTTTGCTGTGGTGCATTTGTCATTCCACCAGTAATTATGATGCTTTCGGCCCGGAGGATTTGATAGTGGTATTGTGTTCTTAGCCACATTTAGAAGATGCGACGTGATGTATTCTGTCACTTCATCAATATGTTGGAGGCGGATTTTTTCTTCATCAAGATCGATTGATGATTGAAATTTTGCCCAGTCTGCTCGGACAAATTTCCACTTTCTGCAGGGCGGAATTGATGGTGTCTTTGCTTTCAGAAAGTTGCATACTATTGGGAAGTGGTCACTGCCCATGGGATCATTTATTACATACCACTCTATGGTTGGGACTAGTATTGGTGAACAAATCGAGAGATCTATTGCTGAAGTGTGTCCTGCTGGGAGCTGTACGTGTGTCGGTGCACCAGTATTGAGTATACTGAAATTTAGTGCCTCTAAAAAGCTTTCAATTAATCGGCCCCGTCTATCCAATTTAGGAGAGCCCCATAATGGGTGGTGCCCGTTAAAGTCCCCTAATATACAGAGAGGTGGAGGTATCTGTATAAAGAGGTCTTCAAGATCTTTTAAAGAGTAAATACGGTTTGGTGGTAGGTAGATTGAGACAAGTGTTATTGCATTATGGAGAGTTATGCGAACAGCAACAGCTTCAATTTCAGTTTGGAGTGTGATATGTCTAGTTGGGATCTTCGAGTTTACTAGGATTGCTACACCACCATGGGCAGCATTAGCGGTATTTCGATCTCTTCGATAAAGGCAATAGTTCTTTATCGAAGGAGAAATTTGTGAGGTCAGGTAAGTTTCCTGTAGACAGAAGGCAGCTGGAGAAAATCGGTTAATTAGGTATTTAATATCGTCAGTGTTGCAACGAAAACCTCTGCAATTCCATTGTAAGATACTGTGGTTCATTTAGGTTTAGTTGAGGATGATTCATCAGACTGTTTTTTGTTTGAGCACTTTTTCCGGTCTTTTTTTGGGAAGCTGGGGCGCCCAGTATCCATAGTGTCATTTGCATGGAGTTCTAGTATGGGTTCTTCAAGATCTGAGTGTACGTCGACTTCCATACTATTGGTGGATGATTCAGGTTTCTTGTTTTCTTTGGTAGTTTTTAATTTTTCTTTATCATGCGAGAGTGTCCGAGTATCAGTTGGGATGCTGATTGGAGTGTTGGTCGATTCACTGGTTTTAGTTTGTGTGTCTTTTCCTGAATTTGATAATGTATTTTTAACCCAATTAGCCATAGATGTGCTGGGGGGTATTGATACATCTGTTTGTACTGCTGTTGTAATAACGCTTCGAGTGTGAGATGCATATGAACGACTGGGCATGGTCAACATAACCTGTCTACGTGCCTCAGGGTACGTGACTTTGTGTTCAGTTTTATATTTTTGAATTTTTTTTTCCTGTTTTCCACATTTCACAGGATTTTGAAAATGCTGGGTGACTTTCTTTGCAGTTGGGGCAAATGGGACTTGATGCTGAACAGTCTGCTTGTGTATGTTCCTTGGAATCACATATAGGACAAATAGCTTCTCCTCTGCATGCTTGTTGGGAATGTCCATATTTTTGACATTTAAAACAACGAATGGGATTAGGAATATAAGCCCGAATTCGGCAGTTTAAATAGCCAGCTTTTACTGAGGATGGCAAATCTGGGGTACTAAAGGTTAAAATGATTGACCTAGTTGGGACGAGATTTCCATCTTTTTTAGTCATTATGCGTTTGGCGTTGGTTACTTTTTGATTACTCAGTTCTTGAACTAATTCCTCTTCTGATATTGTAAGTAGGTCCCATTCAGTTATAACGCCTTTCGAGGAATTTAAGGTGTTGTGTGGAGTAATGGATACTGGCAGGCCACCGAATGTCGTTGTTTTGAGCAGCCACTCAGAATGTTTGGAGTTGGCTGTTTCAATTAATAGGTCTCCAGATTGCAGTCGTTTAACCATTTTTGGTGTTCCAGCAATTGTCTCCAGAAATCTTTGGATGACAAATGGTGATAATTTTCCGACAGGTTGGTTGGAGAGAGAGTGTATCACCAGAAAGTTTGGCATTTCATTGCACTGCACTTCTCTTCGGAGCCTTTTTGGTTGGTTCAGGTCTTCATTGTTTGGTTTATCTAGCCTTGAGTTTGAAGGCTCAAGAGGTGGATATTCATTTTTATCCATCGTTGCTCCTTTTAGCCCTGGGGGATAACTTTTCCCCCAGATTACCGGCCCCGCCACGGGGAGGCAGGAGCAGTGCCGCTCGGAGGCCAAGCGGTTGAAGTGTTAGTTGATCAATAGAACAAGAAATATAGGAAAAAGAAAGGTGTGTTTCCTTTCTGTGTTCTAACTAGTGGTTTTCAAGTATAGAACTAGTTTTAAAGAAAAGCTGTTGATAGAAATGTGGGAACTTAAAAGGAAATAACTTCAGTCACTTTACAAGAGCTCTCTATTTATCACAAGAATATCGCTTGGCCTCGAAATACGCTTGGCACCCGGAGCCGAAATATATTGCTGATGTCTATGTTCCATGATTCAGCCAGTTTCTTAAATCTAAGTGGAGCAGGTCGGTTTTCATTAGGTTTACTGATATAAAATGACTCGCATTCAGTATTGTAGAGACATCTCCAACAAGGATGAGAGGGCAGACTACGGATTTTTGCGACATACATCAGAAGTAATGATTTTCTGCGCAGATGTAAGGGAGGTTCATGAGCTTCGATGTACAGGCTCTGAACCTCAGTCAGAGGGTTAAAAGCGATAAAAGATAAACGTCGTTCATGTCCAAAACGTGGACATTAGTTTAACAGCTAAAATAGTATCACAGTACTCACACATAGGAGTCGTCAGTCCTCAACTATAATGGGTGCATGCTTTGGAGGATTTTGAGGTGGAAACGTCGTAATTTTCTTTCACTTCTACATTGAACTTTATCTCTTCTCCAAACTCTGGTAGAAGGCAGTTTTTGCGATCGAGTGATGTTTCAATGCCCAGAATGGCAAATCTGTCTTTCTGTGAATTGAATGTCCAATTTCAGTTTAGATGCAAAATCCCCAGTCCATCACTAGTTGAGGTACAAAATTCGTCAAAGTCCTCTACATTGAACCATTACAAAAGAATGTAATGTCTTTCTGTGAATTGAATGTCCAATTTCAGTTTAGATGCAAAATCCCCAGTCCATCACTAGTTGAGGTACAAAATTCGTCAAAGTCCTCTACATTGAACCATTACAAAAGAAATGGACTTTTCAAGTTTTGCACCTAGACCCCTCATGTCGTCTATGACTCCAATTATTTCTTATAAGAGTCTGAAAATATATGACATTTAAACTAAAGCCCACCCAGACGAGTGAAAAGGGGAGAATTCTAAAGTTAATGTGAATTAATTTACATTAACTTGTGTGATTTCACATACATAATAATGAACTACTATTATTTCAAAGTGAATGTTAGGACTGCGTAACATCGACCAGAATTGTTTTTGTTAGGTTTAACTCCTGTAAGAAATACTAAGAGAAGAGATGCCTGAAGAAACAGTTATATTTTATCGCCTATAATAAGGATTCATTCAAACAGTAAAAGTTTATTTACATTAAAAATTAATGTACATAAATTGAACTTGCTGGTGTGAGCAGTACTCACGGTGACATGTTCAACTAGCTCTTTTGATGCTAGTTTCGATAGCAATACTAATGATATTATTTCCTAGGAAATAGTCCGTTGAAACAATATTCACACATTGGGACCACCTGTCTCTAAACCACTGAGTTATATTAGAATTCACATTTTGCGCCATTGTACGAAGTCCACCATATCTGTTAAATATAACACCAGAAGCTTTTGGAGTTAGCTGAGCCATAACAGACCACAGGTATTTTGCTCTCCGTAGACACACTCTACTAGCAAAAAACTCCTCCAGTTCATTCAATTTGTCTACATTCGCCCATAAATGCCTGACGCCTCGATTCAGTAATGGACTCTGACGCCGTTCGTCGTTGTCATAGCCAACATATAACCGTTTTCCACTTTCCCAAAGTTCATTGAGAGATGCGCTATAGCCCACGGATGAGGGGACCAAGAATTCTTGCAGTTCTCCTTCAATAATGCCAATAAGTTGTCGATGTCGTTCTTCTGCGTTTGACCCACTAAATCCTGTTTCAAATCGATGAAAATCCAAAATAACAATCTCTGAAGTGGACATCAAAAACTGCTTCACTTGATTGAGAACGGCTCTCACTGGCAATTCAGTTCTAAAATAACCGTGTGTTATCCAAAATCTCTCGCTGCTGTTGGGCACCCTCTGATATGCAACTCGAATGTCTAAGAATCGAATCCCATAAACAAGCTGGTTCCAAATGTCTTCATCTTGAGTCATTTGATAGCGTGTGAAGACATGGTCTTTTTGTGGGTCATAATGATCATAACTCCCAGAATTGTGTGTTCCAGGAATCATCAGCTCCGTTAAACTCATTCTTCCAATAACATCACGTAATTCATGCATCCAATTGGGCCTTGCTCTTATACATGAACTTGAAAGAAGTTGATGGTCATGGACATAAGCAACCCAGTAACCCAAACAGGAATCTGATAGATTTCCAAGTGGAAAAGATGGCCGATGATACTGAAATGATGTTCTAAAGTATCCATTAGAATGTTCGCTGGTTTTAACAAGGACGCGAGGATCAGAAATATCTCCTTCTGGATCGTGGGTGAAGAGACCTACCCATGACTTCTCGTCCTCGTTCATTCCCGTGGGAGCATTAAACCAATTCAGCTCTAACTGTCTTTCTACTGCATTGCCATTAGATCTGGATGCCAGAGAAGACACAGTCAGGAAAACTTTGGGTCTTCCTAAATGAAGATAAATATATTAAAATTAAATTCCAAGCATTTTAACAAATAAACCTTAAAAGTAAACTTCAATTACCTTAATTGGCGTATTTTGGGGGAAATTAAAATTATTTTGGCTGCCTTAACATGCACTGCTTTTTTTTTAACAATGTGTAATGTTTGGATAGATGGCGCGCGTGAAAATCAGTCTAATTTGTTGTACAGGAGATTGTGCATATCAGTATTGGTGAATGTTTGTGTTATTAGCGAAGAATGCTGACATTTAGATTAAATAAAAGCGGAAATAAGTCCTAAAAATATGAAAGTCTATGAATAAGGTAATTACGATTCCTGTGCTTCTGAAAATTTAAATGATATTGCAGCAATTTAAGTCTCTGTTAAATATATTTGGAAATACAAGATTTCAGTGCTTGTTTATTTATTATTATTTTTTTTTACTTTTTAAAATTCTTTTCTCCAGTTTTTCACTATAACAAGGCTGAAGTAATGAGACACGCAACCAATCTTCATAAGGTTTTATGAAGTGACAGTTCGCTCTAGCAATGTTGCATCTCTGAAAGTCTCCTTTAAGATCAGCTCAGTTAACCTTTAATGATAATACTATTTTTTTGTTGTTATTAATTTATTTAAAGATGTCCAGGGAAATTTTCGCATGCAGTAGAAATAATTTCGTTGAGGAACCAAATTTAAATAAAGAGTAATTACAATGATTAAATAAATATCTGCGTTTGGTCACGGGGAGTAATCTGACCCCTCGAAAGATCGACGCCAATTACCTACCGCAAAGTCCAACTGCTATCCACGGTTCTGCCTATTGTTTTTTTTTTTTTTTTTAATTGTGTCAGGGAGTAAAATGTGCCCCGTGGTAGTATACCTAGCACAATAATGCATCCAAAATTTATTTAATTTCGACTTCTGCGTTGGATTACCCCCATGCAGGCCTGTAATATTAGGAACTGAAATTGCCAAATCAAGAAACCATTACGACTTTATTAAATAATATAAAAATAAGTGCACTTCCCTCCAAATAACACAAACACCACCAAACATAATCACTTGATTGATTTGGATCGTGGTTTTTGTTCAAACTTCGTTAACCAAAATACGGTATGTTAATATGATAAAAACAAAAAGAGTGGAATATTAATAAACCAGTATCTAAACAATGGTAGGACAAAAGAATTTGGTCACCGAAGTTGCGTATGAATTGTACCTGCTTCTGTAGACTCGGAAAGAAAATACAAAAAGAAAATAACTTTAAAAAATAATAAAGGCAATGCGGTTTCTATAGTTTGATTGCGAAGTTCATAAGAACTGAAAACCGAATATGTATGCAATACCCCTCCACTTTGTTCGGTTAAATACGTCCCTCACGCAAAGTAGAAATATACATACTTAAAAAAAATTAAATTTGTTCGTTGTTTTATGGGTTTGTTTTTTTTTTTTTTCCTTCTGGCTCTTCGGTAACTTTCATTTAGTCATTTTTAAACTAAGCTGAAAGAAAACATCCTCAACAACCTGAATTCAAAACTTTCAGATATGTATTCCACTTTCGTGATTTCGATTCAATGATTCCATTCACCTTTGATAAAGCTTGACAATTTTCATTCGGGGGGCTCCTTTAACAACGACAGAAAAGGCAGTTATAATCTTAATGTTTCTCGTAATCTCAAACCTTAGCAATTAATTGATGAATGACTTTTCTGTGTATAACCCGGGATGATTACATGCAGTCACACATGTTTACAAGATAGCGTCAACAAAAATAATACTGCTATATTTTGTAGTACTACATGATGCGAACAAGCATCGTGTTGCTTTGGTCGGTTTTCTGGGCGAAAATCTCCAGTATTTAGTAAAAAACAAAAATAAAGTGAGCCTTTGCTAAGACCAAATAACTGAGCCATTTTATGAAAAAGCTCATTTATCGCTTCATTAGACTGTATTCAACCCAGACACTTTTATATCTAATGTGGGAGGACTGTGGTTTCAACCACTGTGCTACCGACGAGGACATTTGGCTAATTATTTGTATAAATTCCTCTGTACGAATTCATTTTAAATAGCATTTCCCCCCTCCATTCTGCCCAGGCAGAGTTGAACTCAAGTTCCAGGTGCCGCCATACCCCTCACCCACTTGTCCCCCTTCTAAGCAGGTTATGAGACAGTAAAACATTTGATAAAACTGCACTTATGTTTAAAAAGTAGCAAATTATCATCTCACGATCATACATAATTCTTATTGGAGATTTTAATCATTTAAAGTGCTTCGTTTGGAACATGAAATGCTATTGATTTGTTTGTCCGTTTTTCATGTTTTTAATAGGAAGTTAAATACTGTCCTACACAGAGTATAAACATTGTTTAAAATGGCAATGATCGATAACCTCCATTATATTTTCATTCAAAAATTATACATAATGCTTGAACAAACGATTTTAAAAATAATTTTATCCTTATGTTAATGAACTGATAGATGCTAAACTATTATATCATGTGATAGATTAAGTAATTTATTATGGAAACGATACAATTTTTAAGGGAATTGAACCACCTTAATGAATGCCAAACACTTCTTTTCCTTCTTCCGGCCTATTGTGGGGGGATGGAACGTTGTCTGTTGAGCAGTGGTACTGCAGATGGTACTATAATCAAATGATATTTGATTATTTACAATAAAATGTATTCTAATTATATTATACTCCTTTACATGTGCAATTAACGTTTAATTATTACACTTTTGCTTGTAATTTAGTTCATCTTCAATTAATAAAGATAGTTCTTGAAAAATTCATTGACTTACTCTCTAAATTAGAAGAGCTCCACACCCGGATCACGTTACATGACCTGATGTGGAGCCTCTTGGTCCGGTTGGACATGGTTCAATTCCCATAAAAGTATATCATTTCGATAATAAATTAATATACCACGTGATATCACAATGGAGCACCTATCACTTCATTAATAATAATGAACAATCGCGTAGAATCCCTCTATCAAGTACAGTAATTTTACCTTTCATTTCATTGATTTGTACCCATTCTTCATCCATAAATTCCATACAAACGAAATTGCAGTGATTTAACATGTTTACGTATTCTTTGAATAACAAATTCATTCATTAATTGGCGATGTTGTCAGAATGCGTTATTCTCATTTATTAATACTATTTGGAAGCTGAAAATATTTTTCAAAAACTTATGGAATGAAGAGGAAACGTCTGATTGGGGATTTTATTGAAATTGAAAAAAATTAATTTTGTAATCGAATTCCACCAAAATTACTCTTATATATCGCCACTGTTTTACAAATAACATAAATTAAATAACGGATGACCTACTTTTCACCATTATACCACTCAATGTGACATTCATTTCCTATTGTACTCCATTAACCTAGCAAACGGATGTTAAGCGAATAACCAAAGTAGGAATTCATATTTTCAATTACACTTTTCACCTTTTATTTAACTAATTTCAGGATAACCTGACTAATTTAAAACTGTAACTTGCGCACAGATAGTATTTACTGTTCTGCAGTTCCTTGTTTAATTGCACAGTTCATCGCAACCATTCCTGTTCTCTAGCTGTTCCCACAATTCGATTTGATTGTAAATACTCCTTATGTTCGTAATAGTTGTATCGTTTATGCTTTAACATTGTGGGTCAATTCAAATAATCCTTAGACATTAAATTTGATTGTTATTATAGTATATTTGGCTGCAGAACCATTCCAAAAATATTTCCCTCAAGCTTTTAATTGTTTGAATTTTTAAAACTTACGCTATAAGCTGATTTTACTGTCACCATATTAGCACTATATACTGATGCCTACTTGCGACATCTAGTGTCGAAAGTCGGTCCACTAGTTTATGAAATTTCGGTGAAATTTGATAAATTGCAGGAGAAACAAAATTTCTAAAGTATGCATATATAACAACCCAGTCTTATTTGGGAAAAAAAAATTTGAAAAATCTAAATTAAGCTTAGCAGATGTGAAAAAGTAACGAATCACGCTTGAACAATACTCGACGTGCGCCACCTTGTGCAACTTCATGATGTGTCAAAACATTTCATAAAACAAATTTCCGTTTAGTGGTGGTTGTTATTAATATTAGGCTTAACGACACAAGGGCTGCGAAGCCAAATTGTGTCTGTTCATGGTTTTTTTTACATGCAACATCCGTTTCGTGGTTAATCATTTTCCCGTGTTAGTTTACTTTCTAGAAGCAAGCGATTTATTTTATTTATAAAACTGTTGAAGTTAAAAATATATTTATAGTCAACTTCAACAGTTTCCTTCAACAGGCTTCACTGGCTCCAGTGGTTACTTGTAGGTTTGATTCGACCAATGTTCACGGGTCATACTTTTTGCCTTTATTACTAACAAGAGAATTTTATACCTTATTGCAAACTGACAGCGTTCAAGTGCCAGTCTGGAACAGTATTCGGAAAATAAAAAGTTAGCAAAGGAAGAAGAAAATAAGAAATAGTCCAAGAAAGAGATAAAAAAAAAAGCTGAGTCCTGGTGCCTACCAACGACTACGGAACTCGCGGAAAAGTGCATCAGCAGGGCAAGGATGAATACTTATTAGCAAATTTTAAACATGAAGTCTTAATGGATTGAGCTGAAAAAAATAAATTATCTAGTCAGAACAAATATTAGTTTTTATTAACTAAATATAACGAAACTTTGCAGTAGACAAATACCAGGCCAGGTGTGTCTGGAGGAAATGTTGAATTTCACAAGATTTCTAATCCAAAAAAAAAAAATTTAACTGGAAACAACAACAAATCACGCAATGACGTTACGGGAAAATGTTTTGAATATAGTATTCTCCCAATATTTGAGACTAGGCTACTGTTTAAAACCCTAGGGTGGGAAAAAACATTAGATATTCGAAAACTTTGTAAAGGCTTTAGGTTAAATTTTGGAAGAACAGATGGTCCGTGCCAGGATGCAGAACACTTTTCTCAAAGCTAACAACTTTCATTTAGCTAAAACTTAAGAAAGGTGTTCAACAAATAATTACCTGCATTTCTTCTGAAGCGTGGAAGAGAGAAGGCGTATTCACTCGTTAAAAGCAGCACAGCACAAATCAGGAAATTGGGAGCCATAGTTGCAGTACCTGCCGAGCTGAAAACAGAAATAACTAAGTTAATCTCACAATAACACCTGCTCGGTATAAAATCGATTCTCACTATCCCTCATTTGTCTTATATTATTAATTCTTCCACCCATTTCATTATCAAATACATAAAGATAGTACCTTGCTGATATCGTTGTTAACCACCTGTGCATTCTCTCACGAACAGGGAAATTTGATACCCTTCATAAACACAGTATATAAACATCGAATAGTTCTGCCGGTAACATTCATGAAATTATTTTTAAATAGATTAATAATAAACCTTGCAGTAAAGATTCTGGCATTCCCACTGAAGAGGGGAGAAAGATGACATTAAAAAACTCTCCAGATAAACTTTGCTGTTGTTGCTAAAAATATTTCCAACCATAATTTTTTTTAAATATTATAATTTCATATTCTTTTATTGCTTGAATTTGATGTCTTGAATTATTAAACACCTTTTCAGTTGGTGTTATATCCTTGTAAAAGTGATTAACTGCAACTTTCTTCCATCTTACCTTCACCTGTTATTTCTCCATCTAAAGGCAAAACTGATCAACAAATATCTTGCGCTTTTTAAGCTCGAACATTTGGTGATTATGATAAATTTCCGCTTATCATAAGTACCTATTTTGGATTTTCCACAGAAAGAGATTAAAATTTTGGTGTATTTTATTTGGTGTACAAGAAATTCGCTCGTTATTTATATCTGCGCGCCAGATTTAACTAGTGCTTTTTTTATACTTGATGCCATAACTGGTTTTCCCTCGTATAATGACGATTTCTCGGATTTCCCATATTCTGGGCAACATTATGCAGTTTGCTGCCGAAACATCATTAGGCGATCTGAACCGGGTACCCTCACTCGGTTCACTTTCTTTCCCTTCCCTTGGCAGGGGATGGTTACTCTGTACCCTCCCCCCTGCCATCCCCTATCTTCACCTGGTGAGGCATGGGCCTGCCCCACCGACTTTTGGGGTTATCTTCACTATTGACTCCATATTTCTGTCTTTCACCCCCCAGTCTTCAGTCTCCCTTCCCTCTCTAGCTATCTTGCGACTAGCGTTTGACCCTTGCCAAAACTACACAAGCCCCACACAAAAATTTAAAAAAAAAAAAAAAAATAATAATAATAATAATAATAATAATAAAAAATAAACTATAACCCGTATAACTTATATCTCTTTCGGTCTGACCCAATTTCTAGCGTTTCTCCTCCCCCCTCCACTTTTTTTTTTTTTTTTTTTTTTTTTTTTTAGGTCCTAGCCACTGAAATCTCAGGAAATTAGGTGGCAGGACCTGCCAGAGTAAATAGTAAATTTCTAAAATACTGGTGTACCTGGTCTGCCTCCACGAGGTATAGTGTGGGCAACGGTGGGTCTCATTTGAGACCCAACGGCTAAAAGACCAGATGAACAACGGTACAAAACATTACACACTACAATATCCATACACTTTTAAACCTCTGGCCTCTACAGTGTTCTGTATCACACCACAATGTATATTACGCGGAGATGGGGGAAACCCCTGGTGCCGTTAGACCCTAAAAACACTATACACTATACACTATACACTATATTCTGAGCAATCGTCAGTAGGAAACGATGATTGCTCGTCACTTCCTGATGAATTGTTCATCTGCCTTCGATTCATGCCCTATTGTCCTTAACCTATACCGAAATTAATGCAAAAGTCCATTAAATGCCAAGTGTATCTCGAAACCTTGCATTAGATTAACAATCTGTTTGTTTTGTAAAATATCGTTCCTCTGTTGAAAACGTTAAGACAACTCAAGCTGTTACACTCGAAATTTCAAAGGCATTTAATAGAATTTCTGCGTAAAAACCAGAGCAACAGTCCACCTTATGATCTCTTCTCCGAGTTTTTCTCCTTAGAGTGCTTTCTGCGATGTCATGGAGAGCTGACCGACACTCCCTTATAAAACTATAATCCGGTCCAGAGTAGACTATGGTGCACCCGTATATGACTCGGATAGAAAATCAGCATTACAGTCCCTAAATGCCATTCAACACAATGCACTTAGAACAGCTCTAAGTGCCTTCCGAACGTCGCCAGTCCAGAGTCTTTATATTGATGCACGTGAACCTCCATTATCATTTTGGAGACAGATGCTGTTGTTGTTATTTGGTTTTTAGGAGCATTAGCAACTAAGGCCATATTGCTCCGAGGATATGCGGTGGTCATTCCATGACCTTTCCGCATCCTTCGTATTTGGTGGTCACGGGCTCGAACCCCGGTCTAATCAAGAAGCGTGTGCTTCTTGATTAGACCGGGGCCCACCTGGCTACGGAGGCGCCAGACAGATGCTGCTGCTTATGTACGCAACCAAACTTCGGAGTATGCCCTCACATCCCATCTGGCCTTACATGTTTACTCCGTCTTTCCAAAATTTCTACAGAAATAAAACTTCTGGAATCAGATTGAAAGATGTTGAGAATTGAAGTGTCCCACTAGACAATATCCACCCAGACACCGGAGAAATGGAGTCTCCATGGTCCACTTTCAAACCTTTGTGATGATTTTTTTCGGAAGTGGGGAAAACATACGTTGAACAATCAAAATATACAGCAGCAACATTCAACTCATGCATCAGCAAACACACACTGTCTGCAAATATATACTGATGGATCCAAATCTGATACAGATGTAGGGCTGCAGTAGTTCTTCCCACTTGTTGTTGTTGTTGTTCTGGAGGCTTAGTAGCACATAAGCTGCTAAGGTTATAATGTGCCTATTCACTTATTCCCACTTGTGCTATCTCTGAAAAACTTTTCCCAAGTTCCAGTATTTACACCGCTGAACTCCATGCAATAAAAATGGGTATCGAACAGGTCAACAACAGGTCTAATGAGGAGATAATAATCTATACCGATTCCTTGAGTGCAGTGACTTCTTTACATAAAAGTCAGAACTCTCATCCTATTTTGAAAGAAATCAGAGCACAGTTAATTAATCTCACAGAACATAACACAAAGGTAAGGTTCTGCTGGATTCCTGGGCATGCTGGAATCCAGGGAAACGAGAAAGCAGATCAAGCAGCAAAACATCCAGTCAACCCCGTGTCTTCTTTTGCCTCGATTCCTTATATGGACTGCAAACACATGGTCAAACAGTTATGTATTGACCAATGGGCATCAGTATGGTAGCAACAAACTCATAATAAACTCTTCCAAATAAAGAAAAAGCCACAATACTGGAAATCTAGTTCACGATTAAGCAGACGAGAAGAGGTTGTCCTTGCAAGGACACGTATTGGGCATTCCCATCTCACCCACCTCCACTTGTTGACAGGTAATGAACCTCCTCACTGCCGTCATTGTCCCTCCCTACTTTCGAGGACGATAAACATATCGTCCTCGAAAGTCCCCAAAATCAGGCTGCTCGTTTGACAAATTTTAAATCAGCTTTAACCCAAAACAATCCATTAGAGATGATCCATATTCTCAGCGTTGACACAAATCTGTCGGACGTATTTAATTTTTTTAAAAGAAACTCATTTATATGAACTTATATGACATATGAAAAAAAAATTCAATTGCAGAATTACTGAGACAGGCATAATTTGGCCTTAGTTTCCCTTGTGCGGATAAACATCCATTAAAACCAACCAACCGAATTTTTCAATTGGGTGATTGATGTTTTCTCTTTGAATACTGATGTTTGGTATTCATGTTTGGTATCATCAAATAAGCAACAGTGACATCAAGAATCTGATCCACAACCTTATGTTTACTCTATTATTAGTTGTTTGTTTGTTTTATTAATGTTAAATCAAAATATCAGTAATCATATTCAGTAAACCTGAACATAAAAGTATTCATGTGACCCACAATTTACAGTATACATAGCAGACCAAAGGAATAATACTGTATTCTACCCTAAGAAAGTACATATAATGCTATTTGTTTAACGTGGTTCCACCGCATTATAGATGAACATAGTGCATTTCTCCTTTGAATTCTGTTTCACCACGATCAGAGAACTCTTTAAACATAAAATCAGAATACAGAGTAGTGTTTTATGCAAAACAAAGAATTAAAATTAGGGAATATTTCCTGTATAAAATGTAGCAGATTTCAAATATGAAAAACTTGAATTGGCAATTTAGTATTCAACATTAAACAATGTACCTTAAGGATGTCATTTAATAACGTTCAACTAGATCGGTGCATAAAAAACAAGCAGCTGCATTTATTCCTTACCGAGAGAGCATGAAATACATCCAGGAAAATAATATCTTAGTCATCGTCCAAATCCAGTAATTGTGACACACAATCTGTTTAACTGCAGAATGAATCGGGCGAATGAGTAACTCCATTACAAATCGATCTAAACACGTACAAAGCAATTTTAGCGACTATTGTAGCCTTGAGAAACACGTTTCTTAGTAGTTCCAACGATTGTGAAAGACGTGACAACCTTCACTATTCAGTGCCTACCACTATACTGTGGATACTAAATTAAATCCGTTTTAAAATTTATTCCATATTTTATTGAAATCTTTAATTCACGGACTAGGAAACCAGTGAAATGCATACGCTAATCATCAATGAAACTGTTTCCGAGACCAGGTTGCATTTCGATTTAACAGAATCGATTAACAAGGCGAAACCACTTTTGTAGAGTAATATGTATGACCACATTGACCCTCTAGGGTCAAAGTGGTCATACATATTACTAGGGATAGTCTCTCTCTTTTTTAGACTATCTAGGGATAGTCTCTCTCTTTTTTCTAAGTACCTCTGCCAACTTCTGAATGCCTTGGTGAAGAAGCTTTGTGGTTGTCCGAAGCAGAATCGCACGACTTTGACTTTGTCGTTATTTTAAATTTTTTACTGCTTAAAAACTGTTTTAAATGGCTTGAAGAAATCGAAATTAGAAGGTGCGTCACTAAAAGTCCTACTGGGGCTGAGGAAATATTTGGCATTTTAGTATTCATTGTCTTTGAGGCTGTGTGAGGCCTCTCATCGTCTTGGTTGAGGCATTTTCATTTTTCATTTATTGAGTAAAGCGGCCCCTAGCCAAAAAAAAATCTGGCAAATCCGCCATACATATAGAAATATAGTACAGTATACAATTATTTATAATACAAATTTCACTTTCACATTACAAATCAACTGTACTGTGCAATGGTCATCCCCTCAGCTACAGCACAACAATCTGGCAAGTAGGCTACATCAGAAACCGATGAAGGGACACTGTCCACAAATGAGCACAAGCATCACATCCTAGGTACTGATCATCGCCGGTATTCTCCGAAAGACAGAGTTCAACGAACAGCCATCTACCAGCAGCCAGAGAGTTCAACCGAAGTTACTCATTAACCAGCAAAACCAAGCTGGAAGAAGGTGTTATTGCAGGATCAAATTCAAGAAAAACAAGTAAGGCTTCTTGCCAAACTGCGTTGGCAGAAGCAGAAGCAGATATATTTCGACTGCTGACCTCAATGGTTTGTCAACATTATTAGCCTTATTCTTCGCTAACTTGCAATAGTACCCACTTTAATAGCCTTCTGCCCCAAGAAAAATCAACAAAAGTGGCACCTTTTGCATCCCAATTTTAGTCTTGGAGTGTTTTGGTATTGGTCATCCCTCCACATGGTGATGTCACCATAACTGCTTCGCATCTCCATTTCTTAATGAAATAATTTATCTTTAATACTTGACTCAGCTTCGTATTTTATCAGCGTTTGACCACTGCTGTGAAAAATGTGATATTAAAAATAGGAAATTTTTTTTAACTCTAATTCAGTGCGTTAAATTGCATTATCTGGTGAAGTTGCCATCCGATAATGAAATTTAACACTTAATTGCTTTCAATATATTAAAAAGGTGGTTAAAAATATTAAATGATGCATTGAACTTCGAATGCTTGCAAAAGTACATACTTGCTTAAATATATTTGATTATTTTCAAGGATTGCACAAACTACACAACCGACTATTTTAATTAATAAATATAATTACCTGATCAAACCCATTCCGCAGCTCGTGTAATCTTAGCTCCTGCTTCAAACATCTTTGAAATTAGACACAATGAAAAGTTAAGATATTCACAAAAAAATGACGCACCCGCATGTAAGAGAAGCCATGAGAGACCACCTATAAACTGTCGTTTACAGCCACTCATGCACTGTCACGTCTACGCACCAGTGCCCAAGTAGCAGTTACTAGGGCGTATTGAGGCGCTTCCAGGAGAGGAAAGGTTTTTCACGAAAGGAAGGCAGACGAAAACATTGGAACTGTGAATAACGTTTACGCAGTCCTCTTATTAACCGAGTCAACTGAAACCTCACAGATGTTCGCTGCTGGCCGAGGTGAATGAATACTGGCTAGGAAACCGAAGAGAAAATCAATATTCCTTCATTTTGACGTGCACGATATCTTTAGAATTGAATGTACTGCTCTTAATGGTGGCCACACTTCTATATTGAACTGCACGTGACGAGGCGATTTTATATAGGTTTATGTTCAACGAATGCTTTTATAAAACAGGTTATTCGTTTATGTTTATCCTCAAAAGTCGGTTTATAGATAAATGTGTATAGTATGAGTCGGTTAGAAAAGCAGCTACAACATCCGGAAAGGCTTAAGTTACAGTATTCTGCAACTACCCTCCCTCCCCCAATGAATGGTTCGTTTTTATTAGCATCTTTTCATATCTCATCGTCTTCCTCTCCTTAGTTTTGTAATATTAGAGGAAACGCTTTGTCATATCAGTACTTTGTCAAAACTGTAAACAACACCAACTCCCCCATTTTGAATCCAAACATTCTTAATTTTTATTCCAAAGAAGACCCATTAATTTCATCGAGATGTTTACTATTTTTCTCCCCACCTCCATAAAGGTCCTTCATTATGTTTGAAAAATTCGCTTTTCTAAAGCAAGTTTCTTTTCAATATTTCCCATGTAATTTGGTTTTTAAATTAGTTTTGACGCTTCACTCTCTTCCGCTGTACCTTTCTGTTTTCCTATTGATCGCTGTTGCATCCGTCGGCAGGAAGGATGGAATTATTGGCGGCCTGCCAATAATCACATTGGTAGATTAGCAAAAGATAACAAAACAGGATACTTGAAATATCAAACAGGACAAAGGTTACTTTAATAAGTTAAATAAATTATTACGCTTCACTTCGGCCTATGGTGCCCTCCATAGTCTCAAAAAACAAGTTTGAAATCCTTATAGGTAGAATCTGATTGTAGATTACAAGCGGATGCTGTCCACTTCACCCACAAGCCGCTGCTCTGGCTGGTAAAGGATGTTTTAAAGCCGGATGTGGCGTCATGTACGTGACATTTTTAGGGGGAAAACTTTTTTCTTTCAAGGTCATACTGTAGTGGCATGTCCACATTTGATTTTATTTGATTTATACTTCACTGGTGCAAGAGCGACTGAGGCTATAACGCACCACAACCACTGGAATGAGGAAAAGTGGTCTCACTGGCAGTGTATCCTTAGTTCTGGCTCTTTTTACAAGCGTTATCAGAATCAAGTGCTCGAACAGGTGTGACCTTTTTGAGGCTCCTGAAGAAGAGGATTTAAATTACTCTTAAGTAAAATAAAAAAAATAATTCTGATGCCTTACGTACCTCTCTCACCACGGAAGTCTACGAGAAGACGCTCACTCGCGAACTAGCAGCTACTGTGTATGCGAATGGGAGGCCAAGTTCGCTTATAGCATCATACCCACATTTCCCGCATTTCCAATAAGTCTTGACTTTGTCCAATAAGTCTTGACCAAAGGGAAGGAGACATTTGAATACAATTGACTCTAGTAGTAAGAACCACCAGCTGATTGATTCCAACAGAACCTATCTGGGACTACTAGCTTGTCGAAGCAGGGGCAAAAGGGTGTATTAGGATTGGGTCCTTCACCCAAGGATATCCCTTTGGAAGCTTTTTCGAGTTGCGGCCCACGGCTGAACTCGCCGGATTCCAATAATGAACCAAGGTATGGATTGAATCCCAGTGATGCTAATCTGAAAGCGTGCAGGTGTCCATGTCGAGGGGTCACATCCAGAGTGTCTGCCGATGAATATTGTTGTTTTAAAATCTCTTGAAGTTCATTAACTTTTCACATAGATTTAAGAAAAGTCTATGTAATATTGTAAGCTGAAAATTTCATATCACTTTAAATAAAATTTTCTTTTCATACTTCAGGGCTATTTCATGGGGGTAGAGGATTCTGTATGCAAATAAGCATGTGTTTTGGTTTTTATGGTGCATGGGCGAATAAGGCCATTATGCGCCAAGTCCAGCGTGTGTTTAGCATGGCCTATCTTTATTAGTATTGCTGGAGAAAGAGTATTCTCGTAGCGTGTAATTAGAAGTCGCATGAATGAGAAAATTGCTAACCAATCTCCATCGAATGGAACGAAAGAAAAAGCATCGTTTCTTAATTAACAATTAAACACCGAATAATCGATACGCGTATTTTGAGCGCAAGTAGCAAACTCGTAGACTGAAGAGAATATCTGAAGACCACAGCCTACTTCAGCCTTAAAAGAATTCTGATGGAATCTAAATACAGATTCAGATTTTCCCTACCTCAACTTCTAGAATAAATAAGACAGAATAAAATATAGTAGTTCCAGATGTAATACAAGTGTAATACTCATAAGTGAACCAATAATAATATAATATGTAATAACAGCTTATGGAAATCATTATTCAATCTGAAATCAGGAAGAATAAAAAGCGTTAAACCACGGTCTTTTAACATATGGTAAATAATTGTTTCTTGTAATTTTGTAAACAACTCGCGTTTCCTTTTTGTGTTTATTCCAATCAGTCCTTTTTCGGACATCTATTTCACAATTATCTCTTCTCAATTTAATCCACGTGGCAAATCCTTCAGAGTTTAGTTCACTTAACCCTTTTAAAGCGTTAAATGCATCGGACCACCTCCCAAATGTGTGATTTCAAAACACTGATCAACAGAACTCAAGTTTCGATTGATGAAAATACCCGTTTATTGCCCTGTTCACTGTATAATCTTGAATATCGCATACGAAGCCGGTATTTCGTATGGTACGTGCACCTTGATTCGTTGGAAAGAAATAAAATTTCGGAACTTTATTTCAAACATTGTTTCTTTGCATCTCTCTCCGAAAGGTGAAGTAAGTAGAAGTTGCTCCTTATAAATGCATCCACTTGATAAAACAGTAATGCTGTTGGTTTGTTGTGAAGTTCCACAAATACTATACGAAGAAAAACTTTTCTGCCTCTAATCAGGAATAACGGTAAGCGTTCTGATGTAACAAAAGCCTAAAAATCTACAAGGAAATTGTCACCAGAAAAATGCTAATCTTCTAAAAATCTCCAGTTGTTTCCAACTTCGTTCAGACTTTAAAGTGGGAACATTATAACCCAATAATCCAGATATAACCCAACAACCGAAATAACATTAGTCTTCATAAGTAAGGCTCCTTTCGATTTGAATTGCCAAATTGACAAACAGAACTGCTTAGTATGGGCCTAACAAATCCTATAGTTGCCCATAAAGTCAAATGCTGTGTTGGGACATGGTGTTTTCCCCAGGCTGTGAATGAAAGGTCACACAGCAGTATATGATACATCCAAGGTGGGATTGTATGACAGGCTCTATCTTACTAAGGTCAGTTTGACAGTCAGTCTGTAGTGCGCAAAGACGTATACCGGTTGATGGGTTTATAGATGGATAAGATCTATAAAGGTTTTTCCATTTAGGGGAGAAAGTCCATTCCAAGTGGGGTGATTTGGATGCCCTTTGAATTTTGCTGCATAATTTAATAAAAGCATTTGTCTGCGTAGCTGCAAGGGTGTTTCATGCGCTTCAGCGTATAGGCTCTGAACCGGTGATGTGCGTTATGCCCCCAATGCAAGACGAAGAGCACGTGGTGTACAGGATCAAGCCAACGTAAGGTGCTTGGTCTAGCATAGCTATAGCTTACTGAACCGTAGTCCAGATGTGACCGTATTAATGCGTAGTACAGATGTATTAGTGTGTAACGGTCAGCTCCCCATGTTGTGCCAAATAAAACTCTTAAGATGTTAAGCCCTTTAAGACAGGAAATTCGGAGCGATTTTATATGTTCAAGGAAGGTGAATTTTTGGTCAAATATCACAAACCAAGAAAGAGGACATTGGAGACAACTGGCGTGACTTGATTTGCTAGTCAAAGTTCTGGATGTGGATGTAGATTACGCTTCCTGCAGAAGTGCATTCCAATCGTTCGTTTTTTGGTGCGAGAGACGAAAGCCATTGTTTTGGGATCATTTAGCTATTTTTTGATGGCACATTGCAACTGTCTTTATGTCATTCGCATGGCAGGCGATACTGAAGTCATCAGCGTACAGGGTAGTAGATATTGTTTGTGATAGTTCATGTGTTATTGAATTCATTATTATATTAAAGAGAGTGGCACTTAGCACTGACCCTTGTGGTACTCCTTCTTCCTGGATAAATTTTGAGGATAATTGATTGTGAGCAGTGGTGTAAGAAATTTCTGATAAATTGTGGTAGGTATCCGCGTAATCCCAGATCATATAGATTTCTCATTATACCATATCTCTAAGCAGTGTCAAAGGCTTTTTCAGTGTCAAAGAGAACCATGGCAAGATGTTCCTTCCGTATGGAGGAATCACGAATGTTTATTTCTGTTTTAATCAAAAGATCGACAGTGGTTCTCCCTACACGGAAGCCACACTGCACTGGATTTATAAGGTCATTTCGAGCTAGAAATCAGGATAGCCGGGCGTTGACCATTTTTTCCGTGACCTTGCACTACAGCTGGTGAGTGCAATTGGTCGATAGTGTTGCGGATTTTTAGGGTATTTTCCTGGTTTCGGAAATGCCAAAACGTAAGCATGCCGCCATTTGTTAGGGAAAGTGTTTTCTTTGAATATTCTGTTATATATATATATATTATAACCTTCCCCGATGTGCTGCCACCACGTAGGTAATGTATTATTGTCCAGGACGACTAGACAGATCTCAGCTTCATCATTTTGTCCAGAATAACCAATGGTCCCAGGCCAAACTGCAAGCAATTAAAAACAGCCCCAGCCAGCCTCCGCCAAATTTCATTATCGGAATGATAAGTCCTGCGGGTAGCTTTCGCCGAGCATCCACAGCACCAAAGCACAATCTTCAGATTAGAAGACCCTGTACCGCGATAAACAGTCACTTCAAAGTACCCCTTTCCATTAGTCCAATAACGGCGAACCCCAGACCAAGCTAGACGGCTTCTGGCAATAGTCGTGGTAACACGTGTCATAGAGTTTCTGCACACTGTACTAGTGCTGAAATATATCCCAGTCGTCTCACTGAGGCCTAGGTATGCTGCGACAACGTCGACCTGTGTTCCGAAAGTACGCAAGTTGACGTCGCTGCTTCGAAGGTTTTCCGGGTCCTTTCGCGAAGCCTACTTTCATTTGAAGATCATTACCAATCGTCATCTAGAGACCTTCACTGACGTTCAAATGTCACGTACCGGCCAGTTGCTTATGTGGCACCTTATTATAATTCAGTGCTGAAAATCTCTCAACTCCGTACATCTTAACCCCTTAAATCTCTTAACTGCAACATCTTCCATTCGCAATCATACATATATTACTACCTCCTCCAAGGCCTTAGAGGGTATGACAAGTAGTGCTGTTGTTGTTGTTGTTATTTAGCTTAACGACACAAGGGCTACTGAGGCCAAATTGTGTCTGTTCATAGTTTATTTAGTCGAAATATAGCACTGTTGGTGTTAAATTAAATACTCCTATATAGTCCAATACGTTTTAAAAATATTACAAGTTCATTTATGTTTGCTTCATTTCCCAGGATATGAGTTAAATCATGTGAGAGGTTCAACCTAGAGACTGACTGAAAAGTGTTTGACCGTATGGTTGAATATAGGGGACAATCGAAGAGGAAATGCCTAACAGTAAGTTGACTGTCACAGGATGAACACTGGGGTGGATCTTCTCCCAGTAGCAGGAACAGATGAGTATGATGAGTGTGTCCAATTCTGAGTCTTGCCAGTACTACTTCCTCTCGTCTGTTTTGTCGAAAGCCTGAGAGCCACAGCTTTGGTTCTTGCTTTATCTGGTAAAGTTTATTGTTGGTGTTACTTTTCCAGATCTGTGACCAATTTTCGTAACTTGCTTTGCGAATAACAGGCTTATAATCAGTGTAAGGAACCTGAAGATGTTCTGATCCAGCTGGATGAGGATTTTTAGCTGCAAGATCCGCACTTTCATTTCCCGGAATACCAGAATGGCCAGGGATCCAGCAAAAACTGATTGATTGATTAGACACACTGCAGGAAAATAGCTGAGAATGAATGTGTTTCAAGGTCGGATGAGAAGATGAAAAATTCTTCCTTATGGCAGAAACAGCACTGAGCGAGTCAGTGTAAATTATGACAGGTGAGATGGAAAGTTCAATAATTTTACTGAGTGCTAATTTGATGGCATATAATTCGGCTGTGAAGACGCTGCAGACTAATGGTAGTGAAGCTGTAACCGTTAGAGAAGGAAAAACTGCAGCTGCACCAACCGCAGTAGCTGTTTTGGATCCGTCAGTATAGACTTTACAGGCATGGGAGTTCAGAGTAGTGTGAGCTAAGTGCAACTGCCTGATATTAAAGGAAGGTACAGTATTCTTTCCCCACTCCAAAAAATGTGTATCGTGGGAGGAAGAAACGTATGTCCAAGGTGGAACAGGAGCAGTTGTGTTCTGAAAAATATCGCTTAAATTGATATTCCAACTCTGAGAAAGCTCTTTAATCCTTAGTGAAGCAGGTCTGTTTTCATTTGGCTTGCTGTCATATATCAAATCCCACCGAGTATTATAAAGATACTCCCAACTGGGGTGAGATGGAAGACTCTGGATCTTAGCAGCATAGTGGAGCAATAATGATTTCCTACGAAGATGTAATGGAGGATCGTGTGCTTCGATATAGAGACTCTGGATTGGAGAAGTCTTAAAAGCGCCCAACGCAGTCCTGAGAGCACTGTGCTGGACAATATTTAGACGTTGTAAAGTAGTGCTCCTGGCAGAGTCATACACCGGACAACAATAATCTAGCCGTGACCGGATTAAAGTTCTATAAAGGTGCAATAGTGTATACCGATCAGCGCCCCATGACATAGCCGAGACTGATCGCAGTATATTCAGATGCTTTAGACATGTATTTCTTAAATGAGAGATGTGAGCTTGAAAATTCAGCTTGCTATCTAATATCACTCCAAGGAATTTAATGGTACTTACAAGCGGGATTGGAATATTGTTTATTTGTAATTCCGGATCGGGATGGAGAGTTCGTTTCTTGCAAAAGTGGGTGAGAGTGCATTTCTTTTCTGATAGTTTGTAGCCATTCCGTGAAGTCCACGATTGTATTTTGGTAATAGCAAGTTGGAGCTGCCGTTCGATGGTGTTCATACTTTGAGATCGACAAGAAATTGTAAGGTCATCTGCGTACATGTAAGTTTCAACAGTTTTTGGGATGTCTCGTGTTATGCTGCTAACTCGGATTGAAAATAGTGTTGGACTAAGTATCGATCCCTGCGGGACTCCTTCTTCCTGAATGTGAGATGCAGAGAGTACATTTTTATATCGGACCTGAAAAGAACGCAATTGCAGAAAATTTTGAATTATTTTCGGCAAATGGCCCCTAAGCCCCAAGTGGTAAAGGTCCATAATAATCCCATGACGCCATGTAGTGTCAAATGCCTTTTCAAGATCTAGGTTGACCATGACAAGATGTTGTTTCATGACAAAGGCATTGCGGATATGAGATTCGGCTTTGATAAGCACGTCCAGCGTCGATCTATTCTTCCGAAAGCCATACTGATGATCTTGAAGGAGATTTTGTGACTCCAGGATGTAAGTAAGCCTAGTGTGAACCATTCTTTCGAAAACTTTACCCAGGCAGCTCGTAAGAGATATTGGCCTATAGTTTTCAACACAGGAATGATCTTTTCCTGGTTTTGGTAAAGCAATAATGAAAGAATGACGCCAGGAGGAAGGATAGGCATTTTCGGAGAATATCCGATTATAAAAGATTAACATGGTACTCAAATCTTCTTGAATTAAATGCTTCAGCATAACATAATGAACTCCATCTGGGCCTGCAGCACTGTTTGAAGATCTGTTTAACGATTCTTGAAGTTCTATGAATGTAAAGGGTTGGTTGTACGGGAAAGAACGGTTCGTGAAAAAGTTGATTTTATATCGTTCTGCACTAGTTTTGATGTTCTGAAATGTGGACCCATAGGAGGCAGAAGCAGAGATTGTAGCAAATGATTCAGCAAGTGCATTAGCAACTTCTTCAGCTGTAGATAGGTCTTTCCCTTTCCAATGAAGTATTGGAGAGGGCATACGAACGAATTTCCCATTTAGTGCCTGTATTTTTTTCCAAATGAGGCGTGTGTCGGTGTCTTTTGTGATTGTTGAGGCAAAAGCGATCCACGAGTCTCGTTTCGCTTTCCGTCTAATCTGCCTTGCTTTTGCTTTAAACCTTTTATAAGCAATGAGGTTATTAGTGGTGGGATTCTTACGGAAATTATTCCAAGCTCGGTTTTTTTCCTGTTTGGCAGTGAAGCAATCTGCATTCCACCAGTGATTTCGGTGATTGTGATATGTCTTGGATTTTGGAATGTAAGTATTTGCTGCAGTCAGAATCTGATTGGTGATGTAAGTATTTACATCATCAATAGGTTCTTTTTTAACGTAAGATCTGTCTAGAAGTATTTGAGCAGAATAGCCATCCCAGTTCGCCTTTTTAAACTTCCAAGAGGATCGTTTATCAGGATTTGGTGTTACTCCTGTTTGTAAGGAGCAAATGATCGGAAAGTGGTCACTGCTAAAAGGATCAGTTAATACAGACCATGTCATGATTGGAAAGATGGAAGGTGAGCAAACTGACAAGTCAATTTGAGAAGTAGATCCTGTAGGTAGGTGGATGTAGGTAGGAGATCCAGAGTTTAATAAATTTAGGTCATTATTATATATAAATTCCTCGATCAACTTGCCTCTTCTGTCCATTGTAGCTGATCCCCACAATCGATGGTGGCCATTAAAGTCACCGAAAAGACAAATTGGAGTTGGAAGTTGTGCGATGAGGTTGTCAAGTTCTGATTGGGCCAGTGATAGAGATGGTGGAATGTAAATCGAAACAATGGTAACTGAAATACCAACTGCAATCCGAGCTGCCACAGCTTCTAGGCTGGTTCTTAATTGGATCGGTCTGGACGGTATGTTAGTATTTACAAGAATGGCTACTCCTCCACGGGCAGGAGACTCTGGGCTTCTGTCTCGTCTATATATCATAAAATTTGAGAATTTCGGCGAAACTTGGGGTGACAAGAATGTTTCCTGTAGGCATATACCTATGGGGTTAAACTGAGAGATTAAATCTCTTATGTCATCCGAATGGCTGCTTAGTCCTCTACAATTCCACTGTATGATGTTAGGCATTATTTTGGTTTGGCTAAAGATGATTCATCTGACTGTTTTTTATGTGCAGGGCATTTTTTTCGGTCTTTTTTTGGGAATAATGGACGTCCAGTATCCATAGTGTCATTGGCATGGAGTTCTAGAATAGGGTCTTCATCATTTTGGTGTATATCCACTTCCATAGTGTTGGTTGGTGGATCAGTTTCCTTAGAGTCTTTATTGGGTTTCAATCTTTCTGCATCATTTGAGACTGTCACAGTATCAGTTGGGATACTAATTGGGGTGTTGGTGGCATGGCTGGTTTTTGTTTTAGAATTTTCTTTTCCAGTGGTTGATAAGGTTGTTTTAACCCAATTAGCTAGCGAGACGTTGGGCGGTATTGAGACATCTGTTTGAATTGCAGTTGTATGAAAACTGCGAGTTCGAGAGGCATATGATGGACTTGGCATGGTCAACATTATTTGTCTGCGTGCCTCAGGATATGTGACTTTATGTTCTACTTTGTATTTTTGGATTGTCCTACCTGTTTTCCACATCTCACATGATTTAGAAAAGGCGGGGTGATTGCCTTTGCAGTTGGGGCAAATGGGAATTGCGGCTGGACAATCTGCCTGTGTATGATCTTTTGCTCCACAAAATAGGACAGATGGCGTCACCTCTGCATGCCTGCTGTGAATGGCCATATTTTTGGCATTTGAAACAGCGAAGAGGATTTGGGATGTATGGACGAATTCGACAATTTAAATATCCAGCTTTTACTGAGGAAGGCAAATCAGGAGTACTAAAAGTTAAAATGATGGAACGAGTTGGAATGAGATTTCCATCTTTTTTTGTCATAATTCTTTTAGCAGCGATTACCTTTTGATGGCTAAGTTCTTGGACTAATTCCTCCTCAGACACTGTAATTAAGTCCCATTCTGTGATGACTCCTTTAGATGAATTTAAGGTATTGTGAGGAGTGACAGACACTGGTAATCCACCAAATGTAGTTGTTTTTAATAGCCACTCAGAATGTTTGGATGTGGCTGTTTCAACCAAGAGATCTCCTGATTGTAGTCGCTTCACCATTTTTGGTGATCCTGCAATAGATTCTAGATGTCTTTGAATCATAAATGGTGATAACTTGCCCACGGGCTGCGTGGACAGAGAGTGTATCACAAGAAAATTAGGGATGTCTGGACGCTGTGCTTCAGTTCGAAGCCTTTTTGGTTGATTAATATCATGAGAGGATTCATGTCTTGAGCTTGAAGGCTCTAAGGGTGGAAAATTGTTTGAATCCATGATAGCTCCTTTTGGCCCTGGGGGTTTATCTTTACCGCCCAGGTTTCCGGCCCCGCCACGGGGAGGCAGGAGCAGTGCCACGAGGTGACCAAGCGGCTGAGTTAGTAAGTTAGTACTAATAGAAAAAAACAGAAAGGTGGTTTCCCTTTCTGGGCTTCTGCCTACTTCTTGTAGTGCGAGAGAGCTACTATGCAATAGAAATCAAGAAAACGGTTTTTCAAACTAAAATAGAAACTGTTCGCTCAAATGTTCTCTGTAGAAAAACGCTTTGGAAAACGCACTAGAATCGCTTGGCCACGGAACGCTTGGCACCCGGGGCCGACAAGTAGTGCTTGTGCAGGACTTGACCTAATATCATATCAACGGTGGGGTGTCCGGAGATGTTAATGGGGGGCGTATATATATATATATATATATATTAGATGTTGATTTGACATGCAAATCCCTGGACTTCACCTTTGTTTCTGTTGCTACAGTGCGTATTTATAACTGCATCCTTTGCAAAATGTTCCCTGTGGAGAGTATTTCGAATATAAATAAGACTAATTCTTAAGATGTTATCAAATGAGAATTCATTCCTCAACGATCTTACTGATCGTTGAGCTGAGTTATCGTGTTGAAGAAACTTCGAGGAAACTTAGAAAAGGTAGTTCCGATAATTTTTGCATGTGGCCTGTTCTGCGCTACCCTTACCCATATCGAGAATAATAGATCGGCACGAAGATGTAGGTGAATGCTCGGAATAGAAGCAAAGTAAGCTAAAAACGACGTTTTTAGTGCTAAGATGAATTTGTGTGTATGAAAGACATGTTGGAAAGATAATTCAAAAGCGAAACTTTTTGAATTATAAAATGAAATTGAATTAAGCGAAAACGAAAATTTAAGGGGAGGAAATGGTCTCCGTTTGTGCATAACTGAACAAACTAAATTTGTTTTCATCGAGCTCATGTTTGTGGAGATCCTTGACCACGAATTTCCTCAATATTTCACCAGGCGTTTTATTAAAAGCACTGCTCCGGTGATGAAGTAAACTGATGTTTATTCAATATTTTTTCAATCAGAAACTAAAAAGCTTCGATTTAATGTCTTTAGTCGCGAAGATTTGTGAAGTATCAATCCAATGGCACAATCAAGAATTTTCTTTGGGGAGTGGCTGATGGTTGGTTGGTTGGTTATTGGACGTTTAATGGCGCATCAGCAACTAAGGCTATCATGCGCCAAGTCTAGGGTAATAAAATATAAAATATAAAATAGCATATCTAGTTAATATATTATACACAAAAATATGGCATAGACCATTTACAATATGCTAAACATGAGGGCAGTCTAAATAAAACTATGTAGATTAATCAGTTCTAAAAACCTGAATACATCTGACACATTGTCATCGTCCGATAAAATCTGCCTGAGTGTATAAGGCTCAGACAGATGGTTAAAACATGAACGGCGTTCATTATTAAAATATGTACATTCGACTAAAATATGACGGATACTTAAAATTGCTTTACAATGTCTACACACAGGACAATCATCAGCCCTCAGCAAATACGAATGCGTCAGGTGAGAATGTCCTATGCGTAGCCGAGCAAGAATTACTTCCTCCCGTCGGACCCTGCACTGACTAGAATGCCAAAGCATTATTTCAGGATTAATTTCATTCAGTTTGTTGGTAGGGCATGCATTCCAAGCTTCTTGCCAACGCGCGCATAATTTTTTGTAGATCAGTTGCTTGCAGTCTGTATAGGGGACTGACAAACTGATGCGACTTTGTGGCGTTGCTGATTTTGCTGCTGCATCAGCTAAGTCATTGCCTCTGATACCAACATGGCTAGGGATCCAGCAAAAGCGAATATCAAAATTTAACTCTAAGAGGGAGTGTAATATTTGCTGCACCCGACATAACACTGGGTGAGTGCTTCTCACAGTGGATAAGGCCTGTAATACGCTTAGAGAGTCCATATATAGCATGCACTTTTGGTAGTGGTGGGTTTTTATATGATCCAAGGCCAGTTCTACTGCGTGTAGCTCTGCAGTGTATATGCTACATTCACTTGGAATATGATTACAGATTGTTTTGCTTGGAAAGACACAAGCAGATCCCACAAACTCTTCAGATTTCGAGCCATCTGTATATACCGGCAAGAATTCAGAGTGTTCGGCAAGGTGTGCTGCAAAGAGTTGCCGATATATACATGGCAATGTGTTAGCTTTCAGCCAACTCCTAAGACTGAAGTCACAAGACGGAGATCGTATATTCCAAGGGGGAAGATCTTGCTTGACTGACGTTGATATATTATCCAACGTGAAGCCAATATCATGAACCAGCTCTTGAATCCTGATACCAAAAGGCCGACTGGCAGTTTTACGCGTATTATATAGATTTTCCCACCGTGGCATATAAATCGATGTCCACGTAGGATGGTCAGGCAGGGATTTTATTTTTATAGCATATTGTAACGACAATTGCTGACGTCGAAGCATCAATGGCGGTTCATTGGCTTCAACGTATAGACTTTGGACAGGCGAAGTACGGAAAGCCCCTGTGGCAATCCGAATGGCTTTATGGTGGATTGGGTCAAGCCATCGGAGTACAGAAATTCTAGCAGAAGAGTAAGCTTGGGAACCATAGTCAAGTTTAGAGCGAACAAGTGCTCGGTATAGACGCAATAATGTGCTTCTATCTGCTCCCCAAAAGTTGGAGGAGATAGCACTGAGCATGTTCAAACCCCTCATGCATTTTGCTCTAAGCTGACGGATATGGTGTAGGAATGTCAGTTTTTTATCAAAGATAAGTCCCAAAAATTTTGTTTCTGCTACCACAGGAATTGGATTTTGTCCCAGTCTAAGTTCCGGGTCAGGATGTAGATTCCGTTTGCGGCAGAAGTGTATGCAAACGGTCTTTTGCGCAGAAAACGTAAACCCATTGGTTAAAGCCCAGGAACTAAGGTAATTGAGTGCTTGTTGCAATTGTCGTTCAATAACTCTCATGCTACAGGAGTGACAGAAAATACTAAAATCATCAACGTACAAGGCACTATTTACTGAAGGAGGAAGCTGTTTTGTAATGGAGTTAACTTTGACTGCAAACAGCGTAACACTGAGGACAGAGCCTTGGGGAACTCCTTCCTCTTGACAAAAGAGGCGAGACACACTGGATTTAACACGAACCTGGAAGAGTCGTTTAGATAAAAAATTTCTGATAAAAATAGGGAGGTGGCCTCTCAGACCAAAAGAATAGAGGTCTTTTAAAACACCGTACCTCCAGGTTGTGTCATAAGCTTTTTCCATGTCAAAGAAGACTGATACCAAGTGCTCACGCTTTAAAAACGCATCGCGAATCGCTGTTTCCAGTCGGATTAAATGGTCCAAAGTGGAATGATTCCTTCGGAAGCCGCACTGAATTTTGTTCAAAAGGTCATTTGCCTCAAGGTAATATATAAGGCGGGCATTCACCATTTTTTCCAAAATCTTACATAAGCAACTGGTCAGAGCAATTGGACGATAGTTGCTAGGAATTTTGGGATCTTTTCCTGGCTTTGGGAAAGCGAGGACAGTTGCCCTACGCCAAGAAACGGGAAATTGATCCTCCAAATAAATTCGGTTGTAGAGATGTAGCAACAGCTCTAGAGAGTGAGATGAAAGATGTTTTATCATCTCATACTGAATTTCATCTGGCCCTGCGGCACTCACTTTCGAGGTAGCAAGTGCAATGGTTAATTCCACTTCACTAAAAGGCAGGTTATAAGTTTCGGCTTTGCTTGAAGCGAATTGAAGTTTTTGTTTCTCCGCTTTCTTCTTTAACACTAGAAACTCAGCAGAGTATGAAGTTTCAGCAGATATAGTGGAGAATACTTCTCCTAGAGCGTTGGCAATAGCAGTTGGGTCTGCTAATGTACAACCATTATGTTGTAACATAGATGAAGGAGCTGATTTGTATTTACCCTTCATCTTCCGAATTTTATCCCAGACAACTTTGGTACTGGTCATCTGGTTAATTGAAGATGTAAACTTGACCCAGCATTCCTTTTGGCTCTGTCGGCGTATAAATCGTGCTTTAGCACGGGCACGTTTAAAAGCTATAAGATTTGCGGTGGTGGGGTAACGTCGGAATTTTCCCCATGACCGATTTTGTAACTTTCTTGCTTCTTTACAATCTTGGTTCCACCATGGCTTAGGAAAGCGTGGAAATCGGGAGGATGTTTTTGGGATTGCAGTTGCCGCTGCGTGGAGAATACACTCTGTGATATACTTCACTGCTTCATCAATTGATTCCTGCTGAATTTGTACAGGATCAAATTCAGTGAGTAGTGAAAATTTACTACAGTCTGCTTCATCATACTTCCAGCGTGGAATTCTAAATGGATGACAAGGTTGTCCGTTCACAATGGTAGATATTACGGGGAAATGGTCGCTTCCATAAGGATTCTGTTCCACTTCCCAGGAAAGCAAAGGTAGCAGAGAAGGCGAACAGATGGAAAGATCGATGGCAGAGAAAGTACGGGTAGGCATATGGAAATAGGTGTTTATTCCCATATTTAGTAACGACAGGCCGTTATTGTCGAGAAAACGTTCAACAATACGACCTCGTTCATTAGTTTCTGCACTACCCCACAGGGTACTATGTCCATTAAAGTCTCCAAGAAGGCAAAAAGGAGAGGGCAATTGCGTAATAAGATCGTCGAGATCTACCTGGGAAATGTGTGGCCCAGGAGGCAAATATATAGAACATATTGTAAGTAAAGACCCTATTGCTAAACGAATGGCTACTGCTTCTAAATTAGTGTTCAATTGAACTTGTGAGAAAGGGGTATGGTTGCCCACAAGGATTGCGACTCCTCCATGGGCCGGGCCATCCCCGTTTCTGTCTTTACAAACAACAGAAAGATTTCGAAAGATGGGGTCATCATTTGCCTTTAGGTACGTTTCCTGCAAGCAAAAGCAAATAGGTTCATATTTGCGCATTAGCATTTTGACATCCTCCATATTTCGTCGTAATCCACGACAATTCCATTGCAGTAATTTAGCCATTATTACGTGGAATTAGTGGATCCGTTGACTGGCTTCCGAAGTGATGCGGGTTTTGATTGGCCCGCTTTGGGTTTTATTCTGCCTTTGGGAAATTGAGGGCGCCCAATATCCATTTCTTCCTCTGGATGAAGATCCAGAATAGATTCTTCCGCACTTTCAGCTTCTTCATTTACCTCCATTTCCTCCTGTACCTCACTAATAACAGGCGGGGTTTTTGTTGGAGGTGATTTTCCTTTAGGTGCTACTTCCTTCGGTGGTATTGAAATGGGAGTAGCGACTGCTTTATCTTGCTGTGCTTGTGTCAACAAGTATCTAGCTTGGGGTGCAAAAGAATCACGTGGCGATATTGAAATATCAGTTTGCGTCGAAATTGAAACCTTCCTCAAAACTGCTTGTGCATAAGATTTTCCACTGTTTACTGGTGTTACCTGTTTCTTCGCTTCCACATATGGGATGTTCTGTTCCGTCTTGATTTTTTGAATTTGTTTTTCGTCTTTCCATCTTTGGCATGCTCTTGAATATGCAGGGTGTTCACCGCCACAATTCAAGCATGCTGGTTTCGAGGCAGAACATTCCTTTGTGTCATGTTCTTTTGCTCCACAGCGGGCACAAGCAGGTGATCCACGACATGACATCTGAGAGTGGCCATATTTTTGGCATTTGAAACATCGCAACGGGTTTGGAATATACAGCCTTACAGGACAGTTCAAATAACCAGCCTTGATGGAAGTAGGCGGTTTAGGTGTGTTAAATGTAAGGATAAGAACCCTAGTTGGAACTAGTTTTCCCTCCTTACGCATAAATATCCTCTTAACAGCTGTAACTCCTTGATCTCTCAGTTCGGTGCATATCTCCTCTTCAGATGTTTCAAGGAGATCCCACTCGGCAATTACGCCACGCGATGTATTCAATGTCCTGTGTGGTGATATCTTAATTGGAATTCCCCCAAGAGATGTTGCTTGGAGGAGCAATTCTGAATGTCGCACTGAGGAAGTTTCAACTAAAAGGTCACCCGATCTAAGTCGTTTTACCGACTTCGGGGACCCTGCCAGCCCTTCAAGACCCTTCTGAATGAAGAAGGGCGACATTTTACCTATTTCCTTTTCACCGGTAGAACGTATGATAAGGAATCGAGGTACAGGAGGTGGTGCAGCTTCTGTTCGGTGTTTCTTTTTTGATGTTAGTATGAATCAGAGCTGTATTACTCAATATGTTCTACGTTGGTAATAATATTAGTAAATTGATAAGAGGAGTTTACCTCAATATAGTACGTGGAACACTTCCGTATGATACCCTCCAGAAATTAAAACGAAAAAATCGACAACTTACCGGTACATTAAAGTAAAATATAAATAATTAAAGTGAAATATAAATAATTAAATAATCAATTTAACACAATTCAAAATCAATTCAAAACAATTAAAATTCAAATTAACGCAATTAAAAGAATCTAACGAAAATATTCAAAACGATTTTCCTTCCTGAAGCTGACAATGCTTTTCGACCGACTGTCGTGATCACAGGAATGAAAATTATCGAATCAGGCTAAACCTGCAACTTAAATAGTGATTATGTGTCTTCGCGCATGCGCGTAAAGGTCCACGCATCGGAGATCAAATATGGCCGCCGAACATTAACAGAATTCTCGTGTAATTTAATTTCAACGGTTTCTGCAATTAATAGTCGCGTATAATTACGTTGAACGTTAAGTATTTTGGCCTCGTTAAATAAAAAAGTATGTTTTTCGTTAATGGCATGAAAGGCTAATTCTGACGCTGCTGAACGAGAAGCACGAACAGAGGCTTCGTGTTGATTTACACGGATATTAAGAGAAAACCGCGTGGAACCCTGATAAGACGAGTCGCAATCACCGCAAGAAATGTTGTATACTAGATCATTAATTTGTGTTGCGAACGCCGAAAGAACCGAGCGATTGTTCAGTATAGTGTGTAACTTCCGTATAGGCCTAGCTATAATTTTAAATTCGGTATCTTTAAAGAATCTGTTAAGCTGTTTGTGCCACTGTTCAACATATGGGACAGAAATAAAGTATTTTTTGATATTACTATTGTTGATTGGTGCAGTATTTTGTATCCTATCCTTAGCTTGTACCCTAATTCGATTTATTGTGTTAATGGGATAACCCCTGTTCAAGAATCTGCTAGTTAATATTTGTATTTCTGAGTCTAAAGCAGAATCCGTCGTTGAATCCGTCTACATTATAATAGCTACCACCCGTTCACCTACAAAAGATCGATTATCTTTAATCAATTTCTAAATGCCTATAAATATTCAACGACGGATTCTGCTTTAGACTCAGAAATACAAATATTAACTAGCAGATTCTTGAACAGGGGTTATCCCATTAACACAATAAATCGAATTAGGGTACAAGCTAAGGATAGGATACAAAATACTGCACCAATCAACAATAGTAATATCAAAAAATACTTTATTTCTGTCCCATATGTTGAACAGTGGCACAAACAGCTTAACAGATTCTTTAAAGATACCGAATTTAAAATTATAGCTAGGCCTATACGGAAGTTACACACTATACTGAACAATCGCTCGGTTCTTTCGGCGTTCGCAACACAAATTAATGATCTAGTATACAACATTTCTTGCGGTGATTGCGACTCGTCTTATCAGGGTTCCACGCGGTTTTCTCTTAATATCCGTGTAAATCAACACGAAGCCTCTGTTCGTGCTTCTCGTTCAGCAGCGTCAGAATTAGCCTTTCATGCCATTAACGAAAAACATACTTTTTTATTTAACGAGGCCAAAATACTTAACGTTCAACGTAATTATACGCGACTATTAATTGCAGAAACCGTTGAAATTAAATTACACGAGAATTCTGTTAATGTTCGGCGGCCATATTTGATCTCCGATGCGTGGACCTTTACGCGCATGCGCGAAGACACATAATCACTATTTAAGTTGCAGGTTTAGCCTGATTCGATAATTTTCATTCCTGTGATCACGACAGTCGGTCGAAAAGCATTGTCAGCTTCAGGAAGGAAAATCGTTTTGAATATTTTCGTTAGATTCTTTTAATTGCGTTAATTTGAATTTTAATTGTTTTGAATTGATTTTGAATTGTGTTAAATTGATTATTTAATTATTTATATTTCACTTTAATTATTTATATTTTACTTTAATGTACCGGTAAGTTGTCGATTTTTTCGTTTTAATTTCTGGAGGGTATCATACGGAAGTGTTCCACGTACTATATTGAGGTAAACTCCTCTTATCAATTTACTAATTTTTTGATGTTATATTATCATCATCAATTTCAGGTAGGGACCTCGTAGAGGCCCCAGAGGGGTTGGAAAGATTTAAATTACTCATAAGAGTAAAAAGAAAATGTCTGATGCCTAAGTACCTCACCCACCACCGAGCCCAACGAGGGGACGCCCACTCGTGAACTAGCAGGTACTGCGTACACGAATGGGACGCCGAGTTCGCTTAGAACACCATACCCACGTTACCAATAAGTCTTTATCCCGTCCCAGGACCAAAGGGAGGGAGACTTATTGGAACGCAGTTGACCCTAGCAGTATAAAACCACCCGCCGATTGATCCCAGTCGAGCCGGTCCGGGACCGCCCGTCTTGTCGAAGCAGGGGCCAAAGTGGTGTATTAAGGCTGGGCCCCTCAACCACCAGGATCCCCCTTTCCGCTTCCACGGGTCGCGGCGCACGGCTGCACACGCCGGATTCCAAAGATGTAACCCTGGAACCAAGGTATGGGCGTTAGATCCCAGTGATGCTAATCTGGAAAACCAGCAGCATCACTGGGAGGTCCCCTCACCACGTACAGGTGCCCACGTCGAGGGCACCTGTACGTGGGCACCTGTACAGGTGCCCACGTCGAGGGGGTGGCTGATGGTTAGAGCCACTGCTGTAATCTGGAGAAAATTACTCAGTTTTGCTTTTGATAGAGAATCTTTGGGGGAGAGGAGACTGAAGCTCTACAGCCATCTCAGAAGGTGCACCCATGGAACACCCATCAGTCTAGTCTGAGGTTTTCAAAATAAATAGTTGTCGACCATTTTGAAAATGGTCGACAACTATTTCCGCTAAAATACATGCTTTCTATCAAATTATTACTGCTATTTTATTGCGTTATGGAGTTTATGCTCTTTAAAGGTGACTATGGCGTAAAGGAAATCACTGCTACTTCTCTGTATATTCTAAGGAGATTGGGTACCAACAAGTAGTTTCCTGTTTAACTCGATGCAGTTTGACTACCATAAGAAAACATCGCCAAGTTAAACATATTATGATGATTATATTACTGATATGCTGCCTCATGCATTTTACAATCTAAAAAAGGACTTCTAGGTTAGTAGAAGAACATGAGATTGGATAAGCTTACCTGATATTGGACCATCCTACCTGATAGGTACATCACTTTCCCCAAGTAGCGTATTGCACCATGAAGATCAGCTAACTGCTCTTCAAATAAGTTTCTGTTTTTCTTTCATGGATTGATATTTAATATGCCTCTGAGGATATAGTAACAGTTCTTTTGACATTGAATGAAAAATCTTAACTTCTCTGCGGTATAAATAAACTTACGTGTTCCATCCATGAGAAGAGATCACGAATTATGAATATTAGTTTGATAATCGAAGGTATGTCACAATTATCCATTACCTTGAACACTGACCGATCAAGAAATGGTCGAGGAGCTCTCTGCGCCTCGACGTTTTTTCGATGCACACTAGCAACCTTGAAGTTATCTTTCGTCTTCAATTTCATGACCACATGTTTACAATAATGCCAAGGATGGCGATTCATCATAAGTGATGCAGATAGTCGACTGGCTGTTAATGATAAACTTCTCGTTTACGAACGCTGATCATGAAAATTATCAATACTTAAGTAAAAAAAAGTATGCAACTGCAAGGCTCTAAATCGAAAATTTTACGAAAGAACGCTCGTCAGAACAACACGTGCAGAAGGCAAGTAAACATGACTCCTTGCTGAGTCATGTTTACTAACTGTGACAAAAGAAATAAGCGTATTCGAATATTCTAGATAAAAAGCAAAATTAGAAGGCAAATATATTTTTGTTAACCTGAAAAAGAACAGATAGTGATTATATGATGTTTTAGGGCACATTGGCAACATAGGTTATTATGTGCAAGTTAAAGATTAATGAAGAAAAAGTTCAGGCCATCGCTTCAAATGGGTATATAAATAAAAGCAGTAAATGACAAGCAAGTAACAAGTATATAATTTCAAAATCAGAATTATACACTAAGTGATCACTGAATTATGACCACCCTTATGAAAACTGAATGCGACCCGTTGACCACGTGAGGTACGAGAGTGCGAAGTTAGTTGACATACGTAGCATAAATAAAGTTTCAGTGGTTCAGTAGGTGGCAAAATTCCGAGCGTGATGGGTCAAAGGAAGGGTTTATCGGACTTTCATAAAGGATAGATTGTGGGTGCTCGATGAGCTGGTATCTATATTTCCCAAACGGCTGAATTGGTGGGGTGTTCGAGAGCAGTCGTAGTTAAAGTGTACCAGGACTGGCCTCAAAATGATCAAACAACGACCCGACGGCAAAACTGCAAAGGTCAGGTGGTTGTTGTTGTTGTTGTGGTGTTTTCTGGCGCAGGGGCTACTTAGGCCATATTGCGTCTCCATAATCAATCGATTTTCTATATAAAAAACTGCTTGAGCAGCAGTCACCCGCACTGAGCGAAAATTTAATTTTATTTTATTATATATATATATTTTTTTTTTTTTTCATTTATTTATTTATTATTTTTTTTTAAGGTCCTAGCTACTGAAATCTCAGGAAATTAGGTGGCAGGACCTGCCAGAGTAAATATTTCAATACTAGTGTACCTGGTCTGCCTCCACGAGGCATAGTGTGGACAACGTTGGGCCCCAGCAGGGGTCTAGCGGCTAAATGGCCGGAAGAACAACGATACACAACACTACACTCATACAAAATCCATACACTTTTAAATCTCTGGCCTTTACAGTGAACTGTTACACCCACAATGAAAGCAACGCGGAGATGGGGGAAACCCCTGGTGCCGTTAGATACGAACACACTATACTATACATACATTTTTATTTGTTTTAAGTAGAAAAAGAATTCGGAGAGATTTGCTTCTTTGTCTGTTATGCTATTCAGAGAGAGAGAGGATGTTGTAGATCTGAAATGAAACTAAAAGACGTTCGTCGGGCATTACTGTACAATTTACATTCAAGGAGTATATGTTTCACTGTAAATGGTTGCGAGCTATGCGCACACTGCGGAGGATCATTTCCTGTAAGCAGTTAGAAATGTGTGAAGTGAGTATGACTTAAACGAGTTCTGGCTAAGATTATTTCTTCTTTTCTATTTTTACGAAGGCTAGAAGTCCATAATTGTGGTTCAGGTTTTATTTGAAATAGCTTGTTATTTGTTTGCATTTTTCACAGAAGTGTCCATTGTTCCATAGATGTTCTCCATAGATGTCTATAATCAGGATATGGGCTAGGTCATTTATTGAGGATACGATGGAAGGATGCTTTGCAGCATTATCTGCACATTGATATCCCTGGAATACCACTGTGGCCAGGGATCCACGAAAAGATAAGTTTTCTGATGCTCATGAAGAAGCATCAGCTTATGCTTTATGAGCTTTAATAAAGGATGTTTAGATGGGGAAGTGCTTTTCAAAGCTAAAAGAGCGCTCTGTGAATCAATAAATATTATACTTTTATTTATTGACAGTAGCGAGATGTTTTCTAGAGCAAGCTTAATGGCATGGAGCTCAGCAGTGTAGCTGCTGCATTCGGTTGGAAGTGAAATTGAAACAGTTTTATTAGGGAAGACTGTAGCTACACCCTCTCGATTGTCAGACTTTGAACCATCAGTATAGATATTGGTAAAGCAGGGGTACTTTTGTGAGTGAGAAAAATGTAGTTGTTGGATGTTAATATTTGATATAGAACCTTTACCCCATTGCTCAAAGTATTCATCAGAAGAAAGTGTGAAGTTAGTCCACGGGGGATCCGGAACTTTTGATTCTCTGAGGATATTATCAAGGTGAATGTTCCAGCTTTCTGTTAGATTCTGCACCTTGATGCCAGTAGGCCGAATTGTTCTAGGTTTATTTGCATAATAGGTTTTCCACTGAGGATCATGCAACGGTGGCCAAACAGGATGAGTAGGCAGGCTTTCAATTTTAGCTGAGTAGCTCATCAGTAACATGTTTCTTCTGATGCTAAATGGAGATTCGTGGGCCTCAACATAAAGACTTTGAACTTGTGATGTTCTATATGCACCTAGGGCTGTCCTAATAGAAAAGTGTTGGATGGGCGCAAGATGGGCGCAAGACGGGCCAAGGTGCTCTCCCTTGCTGAGTCATAAACAGGTGCTCCGTAGTCTAGCCGAGATCTAATTAAAGATTTATATAAGTGGAGCAGGGTATAATGATCGGCAACCGAAGATGTACTGGAGATGACCCGAAGTATATTCATTTTCTTTGTGCTAGTGGTTCTTAGATACTTGATGTGCTCCTGGAAGTTTAACTTCTTACCAAAAATTAACTCTAGGAGGTGAATACTGTTCACAATTGGTAGAGGATGATTGGCCAAGTGCAACTCAGGTTCCGGATGCATTCTGTGCTTTTATCAGAAATGTATGGCTGTAGATTTATGGCTTGACAGTTTGTATCCATTTTGTGCCATTCGTAATTCAATGTTATTAATGGATATTTGTAGATGCCTCTCAATATAGTTCATATTCTGGGACTGGCAGGATATAGTAAGATCGTCTGCATAGAGATACGAGTCAACGGTGTTTGGAATGCTGCTATTCGTATTGCAAACAGAGTGGCACTAAGAACAGAGCCTTGTGGGACTCCTTTTTGAATGTATGTTTGAGATGAAACCTGCCGGTACCTCACTTGGAAAGATCTGTACCGAAGGAAACTTTAAATAAAATATAGTAAATGGCCTCTCATATGAATAGAATGGAGATCTTTTAGAATACCGTAGCGGCATGTGGTAACCAAGGCCTTCTCTATATCGAGGCATATCATGACAAGATGTTGATTTCTGATGAATGCATTTCTTATGTTGGATTTGGCTTTGGTCATGAGGTCTAGGGAAAATCTATTCTTCCGAAAGCCAAACTGACTATTACTGATTATGTTTTGGGATTCAAGGTACCAGGTGAGTCGATGGTGAACCATTTTTTCAAAAGTCTTACTCAGGCAGCTGGTTACATAAATTGGTCTAGTTGTTAGGAATCGAATGATCTTTTCCGGGTTTAGGTATGGCTATTACATAAGAATGTCTCCAGGAAGTAGGGAATATATGTTCTGAGAATATCCTATTGTAAAAGTTTATTGTTGTTGTTGTTGTATTTGAGGTTTTTTGGCACAAGGGCCTCTTGGGCCATATTGTGCCTGTTCATGGTTTGGGTATCACTGATTTCACGTTATGATTAGAGACTATTATAAAAATTGATGCGTTTTAAATACTTAAACAGATCCTCGAAATTTGCTTCGTTGCCAAGAATATGTGATAACGTTAAGGGTTCCTGCAAATTGGAGAGGGAGCTGAAGCTGGAATTTCGGACAGATGAAAGGTGTGGACATTCAATGAGAATATGTTTTATTGTTAGTTGCGACTGGCAGAAAAAACACTTAGGAGGAGTCTCTCCCAAAAGCAAATGCAGATGAGTTGGGTGTGAATGACCGATGCGAAGCCTTGCCAGAATTACTTCTTGTCGCCTGTTTCTTCTAAAACTAGATGTCCACAGTTGGGGCGCTTTTTTTATCTGGAACAGTTTATTATTGGTTTGAGATTGCCAGAGATCAGACCATTGTTTCCAACATGTTTTTTTAATAATGGATTTATAGTCTGTGTATGGAGCTTTCAGTTGACTGTAAGATCCAGAGTCGGGATGTTTAGCAGCCTCATCTGCACAATCATTACCTTGGATGCCAACATGACCAGGAATCCAGCAGAAGGTAACCTTGTAGTTTGCTGTTTGATGGTAAGATAATTTAGACCGGATCTCTTTAAGAACGGGATGAGAGGGAGGAAAGGTAGATTGAAAGGCATTGATTGCACTTAAAGAGTCTGTATATATCAAAGATTGTTTGATATGATATTTGTTTATGTTATCCAGAGCCAGTTTTATTGCAAATAATTCTGCAGTATAGATACTGCATTCGGAGGGAAGAGAGGCAGCTGTTAAGAAAGTGGCGGAAACTGCTGCTGCACCAACAGCCGTATCTGTTTTGGAGCCGTCAGTATAGATATGAACTTTCTCTGAGTTTTCCAAAGAATGCAGTTTATGTAGCTGTTGAATGTTGGTATTTGCCAGGGAGGATTTTCCCCATCTTGAAAAGAAATTGTCACAGAGAGGTATGAATTCAGTCCAGGGAGGTTCAGGAGTGGCAAGGTCTTGGAATATATTCTTAAAGTTAATTTTCCAACTGATCATGAGTTCTTGCAGTCGAATCCCTGCGGGGCGGTTTTCATTAGGTTTATTGTGATATAGCACGGTGTGTTGAGGATCAAACAGATACTGCCAGCTGGGGTGGGCTGGATTACTTCCAATCTTTGCTGCATAATTTAACAATAACATTTTTCTCCTGAGATGCAGAGGGGATTCGTTTGCCTCAATATACAGGCTGTGAACCGGAGATGTTCTGAAGGCTCCAACAGCTATTCTAAGGGCACTATGCTGGATGGTGTTCAGACGTAATAGAGAACTTTTCCTGGCGGAGTCGTAGATAGGTGCTCCATAATCTAAGCGCGATCTTATTAAAGCTCTATAGAGGTGTAGGAGAGAGCTTCTGTCAGCACCCCAGGACATAGCAGAGACAGCTCTTAGGATATTAAGTTTTTTAAGACAAGTATTCCGGAGGTATGCCATATGGGAAGCGAAGTTAAGTTTGTTATCTAAATGTAAACCCAACAGACGGAAATTGGTAGTGACAGGAATGAGGCTGTTATTTAAAAATATTTCTGGATCCGGATGTAGTTTCCGTTTTTTACAGAAATGAATAGCAGCAGACTTCTTTTCTGCTAGGGAATAACCGTTCCGCAATGCCCATGATTCTATTCTAGCTATAGCAATTTGAAGTTGCCTTTCAATGGTGTTCATAGTCTGGGATTGAGTAGAGATAATGAGGTCATCGGCGAACATGTACGATTGTACTGTATTTGGTACATCCCTTGTCATGTTGGTGATTCTTATTGCAAATAACGTTGGACTCAGAATGGAACCCTGTGGTACACCTTCCTCTTGTTCAAATGTTTTAGATAAATTATTCATGTATCTGACCTGAAAAGTTCTATGGCATAGGAAGCTTTGAATAAATTGGGGTAGATGACCTCTCAAGCCGAAAGAATGAAGATCTTGTAGAACACCATATCGCCAGGTGGTATCGAAGGCTTTCTGAATATCTAGATTAATCATGACCAGATGCTGTCCCCTTATGAAGGCATTCCGTATATTTGACTCTGCTTTTATCATTACGTCTAAGGTGGAACGATTTTTTCGGAACCCGTACTGATTACTATTTAGCAAGTTGTTTGTTTCCAGGAACCAGATTAAACGCCGGTGAACCATTTTTTCCAGGACTTTGCCTAAACAATTGGTCAGTGAAATTGGCCTATAATTATGTGGAAAGGAACGATCCTTTCCGGGCTTTGGGAAGGCTACAACTATTGAGTGACACCAGGAGATAGGGTAAGCATTTTCTAAGAATATTCGGTTGTAATAGTTTAACAATGATCTTTTTGCTCTGTCGTTCAGTTGTTTGAGCATTATATAGTAGATCCCATCTGGGCCAGCAGCGCTATTTGATGTTTTATTGAGCGCTCCAAAAAGCTCTGTTAATGTGAATGGCTGGTTATATGGATGTGAAACTCTGGTGGAGAAATTAATCTTATGCTGCTCTGCAGTTTTTTTAATTTGCTGAAAGGCTGGTTTGTAGGAGGTTATTGCTGATATACTGGCGAATGATTCCGCTAAGGCATTTGCTATTTCTCCCGGGGATGACAACTCTTTCCCTTCCCAGTTTAGTATTGTAGCTGGGGACTGAATGTATTTGCCATTAAGCATTTGTATTTTCCTCCAGATAATTCTGCTGTCTGTATCCTTGTTTATGCTCGAGGAAAAGCTGATCCAGGCATCTTTCTTTGCTTTTAGTCTTATTTGGCGGAACTTGGCTTTCAGTCTTTTGAAGTTAATTAGATTGGTAGTTGTGGGAAATTTACGAAATAAATTCCAAGCTCTATTTTTGTACTGTTTGGCGTGTGTACAATCTTGATTCCACCAGTAATTACTATGTTTCCGTTTCCCTGAGAAAGATTTTGGTATTGCAGAGGTAGCAGCTCGTAATATTTGATTAGTTACATGTTCTGTGACATTGTCTATGGGTTGAGATTGGATTTTTTTGTTGTCTAACTGCACATGAGAGGCATATTCATACCAGTGTGCCCTACGAAATTTCCAAGAGGAACGACGTAGTGAAGGAGAGTTTACCCGTGTTTGCAGCTTGCAGAGAATCGGAAGGTGGTCACTGTTTAGTGGATTTTCAAGAACCGACCACTCCATAATACTATATAAGGAAGGAGAACAGATTGATAGGTCTATTGCACTCATGGATCCTGTCGAAAAATGAATATAGGTAGGTTCACCAGTGTTCAGAAGGGTAAGTTGATAAGAGTCCAGAAGGGATTCTATTAACTTGCCTCTCTTGTCAATTGTTAGAGATCCCCACATCGGATGATGAGCATTAAAATCTCCAAGTAAGCAGAAAGGAGACGGTAGCTGTTCTATTAGATTTTCTAGGTCATCTGAAGAAAATGAGAAATTAGGAGGAATATATATAGATGCTATTGTAAGAGTGATGCCAATGTCAATGCGCACTGCCACTACTTCAAAGGGAGACTGAAGAGCAATATGTTTCGATGGTACGTTGTTTCTTATAAGAACCGCCACTCCTCCATGGGCTGGAGAGTCGATACTTCTATCTCTTCTAAAGATAGAGTAATCTTTTATAGTAGGACAAACTTGTGAATTTAAATAAGTTTCCTGAAGGGATATGGCTGCTGGATCATAACGGTGGATGAGATCACATATATCGTCTTTTATACTGCGAAACCCTCTACAATTCCATTGAAGAATTCTTTCCATTAAGCGGTTTTGTTGGTTGTTTTTGTTTCTGACTGCTTTTTAGTTGTGACTTGTTTACATCGATCCGATTTTCCTTTGTCTTTCTTTGGAAAGTAGGGGCGTGTTACGTCCATCTCATCAGTCGCATGAAGTTCTAATATGGCCTCTTCGGAGTCATTGTGCTGGTCAATATCCATTCTGCTTGGATTTGGTGGTTTCAGTACCATGGTTTCTGTCACTTTTTGTTTTGCTGTTGGGTTTACATTAGCTGGAATGGTAATTGGGGTATTACAGGCTTGTTCAGTTTTTTGTTGCGAAGGACACTGTTTGGGAGCAGAGAGAATGGAGCGTGCCCAATTAGCGATGGACATATTTGGGGGAACGGCAACATCTGTTTGTGTACCTATTGACTGAAATTGTTTAGCAGCCATTGCATATGTACGTGTTCGATCTGTTTTTAGTACTTGCCTTCTGGCCTCTGAATATGTCACTTTATTTTCAACTTTATATTTCTGGATTGTTTTTCCTTGCTTCCAAAGTTCGCAACTTTTGGAAAAAGCTGGGTGATCACCCTTACAGTTTGGGCAAACAGAAGTCGTAGCAGTGCATTCAGTTTGATTGTGCTCCTTCGATCCACAAATTGGACATACTGACTCACCTCGACATGCAGTTTGGGAGTGTCCGTATTTTTGGCACTTGTAGCACCTGATTGGGTTTGGGATGTAAGGCCGGACACGGCAATGGAGATAGCCTGCTTTAACAGATGATGGTAGGATGGGAGAGCTGAAAGTAAGAATTATGCTCCTAGTGGGAACAAGCACACCATCTTTCCGAGTCATAATTCTCCTTGCTTGTATGACTTTTTGTTTACCTAGCTCTTGAACTATCTCCTCCTCTGATACAGTTAGCAAGTCCCATTCTGCGATTACTCCCTTCGAGGAGTTTAAGGTGGCATGGGGAGTAACTTTTATCGGTTGTCCGCCAAAAGTAGTCATCTTTAGTAATTTTTCGGAATGCTGTGGTTTCATAGTCTCTACAAGAAGGTCTCCAGACTGGAGCCGCTTTACTGTTTTTGGTGAGCCTGCAGCAGACTCGATGCATTTTTGAATAAGGAATGGGGACAGTTTACTCAGAGGCAGCTCTGATAGAGAGTGTAGTATGAGGAAAGCTGGTATTTCCTCTTGTGGGGTTGTTTTCAACCTCTTTGGTTGAGAATAGTCATTTTCGGTGTCTTTTTCTAGTCTTGAGCTCGATGGCTCTAAAGATGGAAAAGAATTGTTTTCCATCTTTGCTCCTTTCAGCCCCGGGAGAGTGGATTTCTTCTCCCAGGTTACCGGCCCCGCCACGGGGAGGCAGGAGCAGTGCCGCTAGAGTGACCAAGCGGTATAAGGGTTAATGCGTTAGTTTAAAGAGAAAAAAAGAAAGGTGAATTTCCTTCCTGTAACTTAGTTACAATTCGTAATACTAAGTTAATAAATAATTAATGGGAACGTAAGAAAACTTTTACAAATGAATATAACTGTAGCTTTGACAAAAACGCTCTAGAAATCACTCAGGGAATCGCTTGATCACTATAACGCTTGGCACCCGGGGCCTGTAAAAGTTTAGCAAGGAAGATAGTTATTTCTGATTGAGGTGTTGGATCATTATATTGTAGATTCCATCAGGGCCAGGAGAGCTATTTCTTGAGGTATACATGTAGATAGATTCTTCCAGGTCATATATTGTGAGTGGTGGGTTATAGGGTAAAGGGCATGTAGCTTTGCAGTTCAGTTTCCTTTTCTCAACTTCCGCTTTAATTTTTTGAAAAGTTTGTTTGTTTGTTTGTTTGTTTGTATTTTATTGGCGCATCAGCAACTGAGGCTATAATGCGCCAAGGACAGGTAAAATAAAAATTTTAGCTCTCGGTGACCTAATTGGTTAGGCCACCACGTCACGGTATATAATAACAAATAGCGAAAAATAAATCAATAAAAAATAACAATAACGGAGGCATTTTAGATACAATTAAAAACTTTTATTAATTTAAAATAGTTAAAAACAGCAGACACATGGTCATTGTCGGATAAAATCTGACTGAGTGTATACGGCTCAGTCAGATGATTAAAGGCGGTAAAACGGATATTCCTAAAATTGGGACAATCAATTAAAAGGTGCCTAATAGTTAAAACTATGCCACAGGACTCACACATAGGAGGGTCATCGGCCCTCAGCAAAAACGAATGAGTCAAATGACTGTGTCCTATGCGCGTCCGGGCGAGAACAACTTCCTCCTTACGATTCCTGCGCAGACTAGACTGCCACGGTTCAATAACAGGCTTTATACAATATAGTTTGTTTCCAGTCTGTCTATTCCACAAATCCTGCCATTGGGAGTGCATCTTCTCGTGTATTATTTGCCTGTAGTCTGTATAGGGGACTGACAGGCAGCAGTTTTTATTGGGAATTGCTGATTTGGCTGCGGCGTCAGCCAAATCATTCCCTGTAATCCCAATGTGGCTGGGAATCCAGCAGAAGCGGATATCATATTCACATCCGAGGAGGAAGTGAATCTTCTGCTGAATACTAGACAGAACTGGATGAGGATTATATCTTACAGATATTAAAGCCTGTAACACGCTGAGAGAATCAGAGTATAAAATGAACCGTTGGTATTGGCATTCACTAATGTGATCCAAGGCTAACTCTATAGCATGCAGCTCTGCAGTGAATATACTGCATTCAGAGGGAATCTGCTCCGATGTAGTGCTGTCTGTAAAGACAGCAGCAGATCCCACATATGATTCCGACTTCGAACCGTCTGTATAAACTGGCGCGAAGTCAGAATGTTCAGCTCGGTGTGCTGAATAAAGCTGCAGGTAGACAGACAATGGAGTGTCCGACTTTCCCCAATTTCTGAGGGACAAGTCACATGTTGGAACACGAGCATGCCAGGGTGGAAGGGGTTGCTTTGGTGTTTGGGCAACCTTGTCTACCGTAATATTAAGTTCTTTGAGTAGCTCTTGGAGACGAATACCAAAAGGACGATTGGCAGTCTTACGGGTGTTGTACAAATTTTCCCATCGTGGCTCAAAAACGAATGGCCACGAAGGATGGTCTGGCAGGGATTTCAGTTTTAAGGCATACTTTAGAGACAACTGCTTACGTCGAAGTGATAACGGTGGTTCGTTAGCTTCGACGTATAAGCTCTGGACTGGAGATGTTCGAAATGCTCCAATAGCGATACGGAGAGCCTGATGATGGACAGGATCCAGCCACCGAAGTACACTGTCTCTGGCCGAACTGTATACCAGGGACCCGTAATCTAGTCTGGATCGTACAAGTGCACGGTAGATGCGTAGTAGGGTGCATCGATCCGCACCCCAAGATATTGAGGAAAGAGAGCGCAGAATATTCAGCCCTCTTGTGCACTTTGTGCGGAGTTGACGGATGTGATCCAGGAAGGTCAGCTTTTTATCGAATACGAGTCCCAAGAATTTTGTGTCCGCTGCTATTGGAATTGCATTTTGTCCGAGCTTTAATTCAGGATCAGGATGAAGATTACGCTTGCGACAAAAGTGTACGCAAACGGTCTTCTCCGGCGAGAACCTGAAGCCATTAGCAAGTGCCCAGGAATTAAGACGATCAATGGCTTTCTGCAGTTGTCTTTCAATAACCCTCATGTTGCATGACTGACAAAATATGCTAAAGTCATCAACATAGAGGGCACAGTTTACAGTTGGAGGAAGTTGTTCTGTGATGGAATTGACTTTGATGGCAAAAAGCGTGACACTTAATACTGATCCTTGTGGTACTCCCTCCTCTTGGCTGAAGGGACGAGAGAGTGAGGATCCCACACGAACTTGGAAAGATCGATTGGCCAAAAAGTTTTTAATAAAAATGGGGAGTTGCCCCCTAAGGCCTAGGCTATGCAGATCTTTTAATATGCCAAATCTCCAAGTTGTGTCATACGCTTTCTCCATGTCAAAGAACACCGACACCAAGTGTTCGCGTTTTAGGAAAGCATCCCGGATGGATGCTTCCAATCTAATAAGATGGTCCAAAGTGGACCGGTTCCTTCGAAAGCCGCACTGGATATTGGAGAGAAGGTCATTTGACTCGAGATACCATATTAAGCGAGAATTAACCATTCTCTCCAGGATTTTGCACAGACAGCTAGTCAGAGCAATAGGACGATAATTGGTGGTGACTTTTGGATCCTTTCCTGGCTTAGGAAAGGCAAGAACGATAGCCTTTCGCCAGGAGTCCGGAAACTGCCCTTCAGTAAAAATTCTGTTATACAGAAGGAGCAGACAATCCATAGATTGTGATGAAAGATGTTTAATCATTTCATAATGGATGCCATCTGGTCCAACGGCACTTGCTTTGGAAAGAGCGAGGGCCCTTTTCAGTTCCAGAATAGTGTGTGTGTGTGGTATGGGTGTTTATTGGCGCATTAGCTGCTATGGCTATAGTGCGCCTGTTCTTAGGAATATTAAAAAATAACCCAGTTTAAATTAGTTTCAGTTCTGTAGCCGATTTATAAAAGATGATACACTCCGATTTGTTTTAAAAAGCAGAAAAGTTTGTTAACATTTGCATCCTCTCCAATGACATGATGTAATGTCAATGTTTCTGAATGATTATCCATATTTTGAAGTATTGCATCTCGATGTTGTTGATACTGCGGACAGTCAATCAGAATGTGTTTGACTGTTAGATGTTCTAAGCAGTGTGGACATTGAGGAGGATCATCGCCCATTAGTAGGTGGAGGTGAGTCAGATGGGTGTGTCCTATTCTCATTCGTGTGAGTACCACTTCTTCCCGCCGCACTGTCTGATTGCTGGAGTGCCAGAACTTTGGGTATTGTTTCAGCTGGAAAAGTTTGTTATTCGTTTGGTTATGCCATAATTCTGTCCACTGTGCATGGCATGCTGCTTGAATTAAGGTATTATAATCGGGCGCTGGAATAGGGACAGAAGTTAGGTCTGAATTTGGACTTTTGGCAGATATATCAGCCACTTCATTCCCTTTTATGCCTGAATGTGCTGGAATCCAGCAAAACTTCACTAGTTGTTGACGATCATAAATCTGCAATAATAAACTCCTGATTTTCATTACAATATGGTGATTCTTTTGAGATGTATTCTGCATTGCTTTGATTGAGCTGAGAGAGTCAGTATAAACTATATATTTTGCAGATGGATGTAAATTCAAATTTTGTAGAGCTAACTGTATTGCATACAGTTCTGCTGAAAAGTTGCTATACTCAGGTGGAAGAGAAGCTGATATGATAGCAGAGGGAAACACTGCTGCTGCTCCAACAGTTGACAGAGATTTGGAACCATCCGTATATATCGGTAAGAAGTCGGCATGGGTTTGAATATGGCTAGCATGGAGTTGTTGCACAGTCACTGCCGGTAGGCAATTCTTTCCCCATTGAAGGAAATAGGTATCAGAGGTCAGTTGAGGAAAGGTGGTCCATGGTGGATGAGAGTAATTCTTTATCTGTTGCCTATTGTGGAGAGGAACATTCCAGTTCTGCGATATTTCAAGGAGCCGTAGGCCAGCCGGTTGGATTTTACTTGGTTTATTTCTATAGAGATTAACTAGTGGTTGATTAAAAAGGTATGGCTGAATAGGATGCAAAGGGCAAGTCTGTATTTTGGCTGCATATTTAAGTAGTAACATTTTTCTACGAAGATGCAAAGGGGGCTCATTAGCTTCAATGTATAGACTCTGAGTTGGAGATGTCCTGTATGCACCAATTGCAATCCGCAATGCATTATGTTGAATAGGATCCAGCCAGCGTAGCACACTCCTTCGGGCAGAATCATAAACTGGAGCACCATAGTCTAAACGGGATCTAATCAGTGCTCTATATAAGAGCAGCAAAGTTGTACGATCTGCTCCCCAAGAGAGGGCAGATAAAGCTCTTAGCATGTTGATCTTTTTAAGACAGGCAGTACGTATCAATTTAACATGATCTAAGAAGTTGAGCTTACTGTCCAGGATTAGTCCCAAGAATTTCATATTGCTGGCAATCGGAATGGTGGAATTTGAAATTCGAAGTTCAGGATCTGCATGCAATTTGCGTTGACAGCAAAAGTGGATCGCAACTGTTTTCTGTGGGGAAAGACGATATCCATTGAGCTCAGCCCACTTTTGAACTTTATTGAGGGATATCTGCAATTGCCTTTCGATAGATCTCATGTTCTGAGAATGGCAAGAAATAGCGAGATCGTCAGCGTAAAGGTAAGCCTCTACAGTATTTGGGAGTACTTTTGTAATGGAATCAATTTTAAGGGCAAACAAGGTTGCACTCAAAACTGATCCTTGTGGTACACCTTCTTCCTGCGAGAATGTAGCAGAAAGGGAATTTTGATATCTCACCTGGAAAGATCGGCTCTTCAGGAAGTTCCTAATAAATATGGGTAGGTTGCCTCGTAAACCAAGATTATATAGGTCACTGAGAATGCCATACCGCCAGGTAGTATCAAATGCCTTCTCTATATCAATGGAGACCATGACTAGGTGTTCGTTTTTCACAAAGGCATTGCGAATTTCAGATTCCGCCTTGATCATCAGATCTAGGGATGACCTGTTTTTGCGAAAGCCATGTTGACAATTACTCAGTAGATGTTGAGTTTCAATGATCCAAGTGAGTCGACTATGGATCATTTTTTCGAGAATTTTACCAAGGCAACTTGACAGAGATATTGGTCTGTAACTATTAGAACTGGAGGGATCTTTTCCAGGTTTCAAAAAGGCCAAAACTGTAGCATGGTGCCAAGAGGTTGGATAGATATTTTCAAGGAAGATCCGGTTAAAAAAGATTAGAATCATTTGTAAGTTTTTCTCATCGAGATGCTGTAGCATGACATAATATATGCCATCTGGCCCAGAGGCACTGTTTCGTGTTGTTCTGATGGCCTGTAAAAGTTCACAATATTGCAGAGGCTGATTATATGGAAGTGACAGTGAGGTTCGAAAGTTGATAGGTCTCTGTTCTTTGGCAGTCTTAATTTTCTGGAATTTTGGAGTGTAGTTTGATGCAGCCGATATTTCAGCAAAAGTTTTGCCCAAGGCATTGGCTATATCTACAGGAGCAGAGAGTTCTTGCCCATTGCAGGAGAGAATTGGGGAAGGAACAGTTGGAAACTTCCCAGAAAGCTGCCTAATTTTTCTCCATATTAGTCTGGAGTCAGTGTTCCTATTGATAGTTGATGCGAACCTAGTCCAAGAATCTTTCTTGGCCTGCTTTTGAATGTAACGCGCCTTTGCCCTTAGTTTCTTGTAGCTAATTAGATTAGCTGTGGTTGGAGATCGACGGAATAAATTAAATGCTTTATTTTTTTCCTTCTTTGCTTTTGTGCACTCTTCGTTCCACCAGTAATTTAAATGCCGTCGGGACGGGGGATTTGATAACGGAGTTGAGTACTTAGTTGCAACTAAAAGGCGGGATGTAATATAATCAGTAACTTCATCAATGGGCTGTAGTTGAATAGTTTTTTTGTCAAGAGTGATTGCTGACTGAAATTTCGCCCAATTGGCTTTAGAGAATTTCCATTTCCTACAGGGATATTGTAATTGTGGTTGGGTAGTGAACAGATTACAAACAATTGGAAAATGATCACTGCCCATGGGATCATCCAGGGTGGACCATTGTATAGCTGAAAACAGTATCGGGGAGCAAATCGATAGGTCAATGGCAGAAGTCTGTCCATTGGGTAACTGTATATGGGTGTGCGAGCCACTGTTAAGAAGAGTGAGGTTTTCTTTTTCCAGTAAAGTTTCAATCAATCTGCCGCGTCTGTCTAATTTAGATGAACCCCATAAAGGGTGGTGGCCGTTGAAATCCCCTAGCAGGCAGATAGGGGAGGGTAGCTGCAGTAAAAGTTCTTTAAGATCGTTGTAAGTGTAAGCATGGTTTGGTGGGAGATAAACTGAGACTAGAGTTAATGCAGTTTGAGTAATCAGACGCACAGCGACAGCTTCGATTTGGGTTTGGAGAGTAATTTGCGTAGCTGGAATCCTTGTACTAATTAAAATAGCTACACCACCTCGAGCAGAATCGGATATATTCCGATCTCGCCTATAGACCGAGTAGTTTTTGACGGAAATGGGAATTTGAGGAGTTAAATAGGTTTCTTGCAGGCAGAAACCAACTGGAGAGTAGCGATTAATTAAATAACGGATGTCGTCAATGTTTCCACGAAAGCCTCTGCAGTTCCATTGTAAGATGTTAGACATTATTTGAATTTAGAGGAAGAAGCTGTACCTGACGTGGCTGTCTTATGGCGTTCTGGCTTTGGTTTGTCTCTTTTCGGGAAGGAAGGGCGACCAGTGTCCATCTCTTCTTCAGCAAATATTTCCAGAATTGGATCTTCCTGTTTGGGTGGATACTCTGCCTCCATCGATTTGTCCTGGATAATCTTTTTCAAAGTCGAACTATCTTTATTTGTAGTGGCATTCACTGGTGGAGATTGAGATTTTGCTGGTATTGTGAGAGGCGTATTATTTGCTTGGTCTGAGTGCTTAACGGCACTGGACTGTTGCTGAGAGAGGACAGCTCGAGCCCAGTCAGAGATGGAAGTGTTTGAAGGAACGGTAACATCGGTTTGTGTGGCAATGGTTTGGTATTTTTTTGTAATATTGGCATAGGTACGGTTAGGTATACTCGGTGCAATTAATTTTCTAGCCTCCTGATAACTAACTCTGTTTTCAACTTTATATTTCACAATTTTTTTCTCTGTTTTCCACCTCTCACATGTCTTAGAGTAGGCCGGATGGTTCCCTTTGCAGTTGGGACATATCATTTCTTTCGCCACACAATCACTTTGAATGTGATCGGAGGATCCACAGTTGGGACAAACTGGGTTGCTTCTGCATGTCGTTTGAGAGTGGCCATACTTTTGGCATTTATAACATCTCAACGGATTTGGTATGAAAGGACGAGTGCGGCAAAGTAGATATCCAGCTTTTACTGATGAGGGCAGGATTGGACTGTTGAAGGTAAGAATGATATTTCTGGTAGGTGTAAGAATATTTTCTTTTTTTATCATTATTCTTTTTACAGCTATTACATTTTGTTCCTGAAGCTCTTCTTTAATTTCTTCCTCCGACACATTCATCAGGTCCCAACTAGATATTACACCCTTTGATGTATTTAGGGTTGCATGTGGAGTTACTTTCACTGGAATACCAGCGAAAGTTGTCTTTTTTAGTAATTTCTCAGAGTGCCTGCTATTCAGAGTTTCAATAAGTAAGTCCCCTGATTGCAGTCTCTTAACCGTCTTGGGAGACCCTGCAATACTTTGCAGGGTCTCCCAAGACTATTCAGAGTTTCAATAAGTAAGTCCCCTGATTGCAGTCTCTTAACCGTCTTGGGAGACTCTGCAATACTTTCTAGATGTTTTTGAATTAAAAAGGGGGATAGCTTACTGAGAGGCTGTTCAGATAGTGAGTGCATTATTAAGAATGCAGGTAAGTCTGTCGCCGAGGGATTGGTTTTCAACCTCTTTGCTTGCGACGAATCATGGTCATGGTCATTTTCTGTGGTTGGCCGACAGCTTGACGGCTCTAAAGTTGGAAACATATTTTGTTCCATGTTGGCTCCTCTTAGCCCCTGGCAGATGGACTTTTCTGCCAAGGTTACCGGCCCCGCCACGGGGAGGCAGGAGCAGTGCCTGGTGTGACCAAGCGAAAAGTAGTAAGTGGTTAGTAGTAAACTAGAAGAAATAAAGAAAGGTGCCTTTCCTTTCTTGCTCTGTACAAGTGTTTTTGTTACAAGAGCTGTTTTTAAATGAATAAATTTATTAACGACAAGAACGTAAAATAACTATAGATCACTTTTGGAAAATCGCAGTGATAGCACAGAGAAATCGCTCAGTCACATTCGCTTGGCACCCGGGGCCTCCAGAATAGTGAAATCCCCGTTGTAGGGATAAATGCTCTTAGATTTAAAGCTAAGTGCCTGTTTTTCGATTTTATATTTCAGGACCAGAAACTCTGGGGAATACGAAGATGTTGCAGAGATCTTGGAGAATGTTTCCCCAAGAGCATTGGCTATTGCAGTTGGATCTGCAATAGCACATCCATTATAATCTAGGATTGAAGAAGGGTGGGATGTATATTTTCCCTTCATTTTCCGGATTTTATCCCAGACTACCTTAGAGTTGGTAGACTGGTTAATAGATGACGTAAAACGGATCCACGATTCCTTTTGACTCTGACGACGGATGTGGCGTGCTTTGGCTCGTGCACGTTTGAAGGCTATAAGGTTGTTCGTGGTAGGATATCGGCGAAATATCCCCCACGCTTTGTTTTGAGCCTTTTTTGCCGCTGTGCATTGTGAATTCCACCAAGGTTTGGGAAATGGTGGAAACCGGGCAGATGATTTTGGAACAGCATTCGCAGCTGCTTGGACAATATTTTCTGTGATGTACTTAACTGCATCATTGATAGGCTCTTGACTGACTGTGCTAAGATCAAAATTTGCCTGATGTTGGAAGGCAGTCCAGTCAGCCTGATCAATCTTCCACCGTGGTAACCTGTAGGGAAGACATGGTCTCCCGCTGTGTAACGAGGTTATCACAGGGAAGTGATCGCTTCCGTATGGATTCTCCTCCACCTCCCAAGTGAGTGAAGGGAGTAGAGAAGGGGAGCAGATAGAGAGATCAATGGCAGAAAAAGTACGGGTAGGCATGTGGAAGAAGGTGTTTTTTCCAGTATTTAGAAGGGAAAGGTCATTGTCATTGAGCATACGCTCTATGACTCGTCCCCTTCCGTTGATGTTAGCACTACCCCACAGGGTGTTATGCCCGTTAAAATCCCCGAGAAGTAAGAAAGGGGGAGGCAGCTGCGTTAGAAGATCATCAAGGTCTGCCTGGGAGATGTCAGTCCCAGGTGGCAAATAGATAGAGCACACAGTTAATAAAAATCCCACCGTAAGGCGAATTGCAACAGCCTCTATTCTAGTTGTAATTAGTAAGGGCTGCACTGGGGTCTGGTTACCCACAAGGATAGCCACTCCCCCATGTACAGAGCCATCCGCAATTCTATCCTTACGAAAAATTGTGGTGTTATGCATCGTGGGATCGTCAGTTGCCTTTAGATATGTCTCCTGCAAGCAAAAGCAAACTGGCTCGTGCTTTTGCAGGAGGGCCTTGATGTCATCAATATTTCGCCGGAATCCACGACAATTCCATTGTAGAAATTTAGCCATTATTTTGGCTTGGTGGGTCCATCTGGCGGCTTCCGAGGTGCTGAGGGCTTACTTTTATCGGTCTTGGATTTGTCTTTTTTGGGGAAGAATGGACGCTGTCCCGTGTCCATTTCCTCCTCCGCAAAGAGTTCCAAGACTGATTCTTCGGGTACCTCCTTCTGCTCGACATCCATCTTTTCTTGGGAATTAGGGGGGACTTCCCCTTTCTTATTCTTTTCTTTCGTTATTACCTTTGTTAATTGTGGAGCATTAGGAGGTACCGATATAGGAGTGGCAGCTGATTGGTCCTTCTGTGTAGGTTTTTGCGAACTTAAGAGATACCGCGCGATGGGAGTGAAAGACTCCTTTGGAGGAATGGTCATGTCCGTCTGAGTTCCGACGGAACATCTCCCTGCTACCTTCTGGGCGTAGGTAGGTCTGTTGATATTCAGGGGTTTGACCGATTTCCTTGCCTCCTGGTATGATATATTTAGCTCTGCCTTCAGCCGTTGAATTTCTTTTTCTGCTTTCCACCTCTGGCATGCTCGTGAGTAGGCCGGATGTTCGCCCTCACAGTTAACACAGGTGGGTTTTGCGGCTGAACATGCCGTTGTTTCGTGGTCCTTTGCACCGCATCGTGCGCATGCAAGGACTCCACGGCAGGCCATTTGAGAGTGTCCATACTTCTGGCATTTAAAACACCGTAAAGGGTTCGGAACGTATGGACGCACTGAACAATTGATATATCCAGCTTTGATCTCGTCAGGAGGTTTAGGAGAGTTAAAAGTCAGGATAACGCTCCTGGTTTTAACTATTTTTCCATCCCTTCGCGCAGTGATTCTCTTGACGGCAATGACTCCCTGTGGTTTTAATTCGGAGCAGATTTCCTCCTCGGTGACGTCGAGAAGGTCCCACTCCGAGATGACACCTCTCGATGAATTGAGTGTTCTGTGTGGTGTCACCGTTATAGGGATTCCTCCGATTGATATTACTCGGAGTAGATGTTCCGATTGCCTGTCATTTTTAGTTTCAATTAAGAGGTCTCCAGAGCGGAGCCTCTTAACTGATTTGGGTGAACCTACTAACCCATCTAATCCTTTCTGTATAAAGAAAGGTGACATTTTTCCAATCGGTTTTTCATTGGTGGAGTGCATGATTAAAAACCGCGGGATAGGACCTGATGGTAATTCAGTTCGCTGCCTCTTATTAGCAATAATGCTATCTGATTCTCCGTCTAAATTTTCAGATAGGGACCGGGTTGGGGCCCCTGAAGAAGTAAGTTTCTCAGGATTCATGAAGTTTTTTAGATGGTTCAGTGCCCGGGCTCCCCACCCACCACGGAGCCCAAAGGGACGCCCACTACCCGGCATGCAATAAATGCGCTCGGGAGTGGGACGCCAGGGCTACCCAGACACCATACCCGCACCGCCGCCAGCCTGAATCCTGTCCCTCGGACCATGAGGGTAGGGGCGTGGCATTGACACGGTTGACCCTCGCAGGCGAACCTACTAGCCGATTGATCCTAGCCGGGCCTTCCAGGACCACCCGTCTTGTCGAAGCAGGGGCCAAAGTGGTGTATTGAAGCTGGGCCCCTCAACCACCAGGATCCCCCTTTCCGAATTTCCACGGGTCGCAGCGCACGGCAAACACGCCGGATTCCATTGATGTAAGCCCGGAACCTAGGCTGTGGGCGTTGGATCCCAGTGATGCTAGTCTGGAAGTCCAGCAGCGTCACTGGGAGGTCCCCTCACCACGTACAGGTGCCCACGTCGAGGGGGTTTTTGAAAAGATGGTTGATATGCAGTTGAGGCGGACAATTCACAGAACACCGTTCCTAAGGCATTGCCAATTACCTCAGCAGATGATATCTCCTTCCATTCCAATTAATAATAGGAGAAGTCAACATATGATATTCACCATTTAGTTTCTTGATTTTTTCCAGATTATTCGGGTATCAGTATCTTTGAGGAGGCAAATTTTATCCATGGATCTTTTTTTCGCATTCCGCCGGATATAACGAGCTTTGGCTCTCAGTCTCTTGAAGTTAATAAGGTTGGCAGTGGTGGGATGTTTGCGGAAGGTGTTCCAATGCTGCGGTTTTTTCTCTTTTCGTTTTGTTACAATCACCATTCCATCAGTGATTGTTATGCCAATGGTTTCTTATTTGAGACTGTGGGATGGCGGCTGTTGCAGCTGTTAGTTTTTTTTTTTTTTTTTTGGTAATTGTTGGCGCATCGGCTTCTGTGGCCATAATGCACCTCCCAAGGTTTTTGCAGTACTTTGATCCAAGCCCGAGGCGGGATTCGAACCCGCGACCTTTGGGTTGCTAGGCAGGTACTTTACCCACCCGGCTAGCCCGGTCGGCCAGCTGTTAGTATCTGCATTGTGATATGTTCGGTGACAGTGTCAATAGAAGAAGACTGTATGATGTCATCATTAAAAGATACATGACAGGTAAATTTTGTCCAGTTTGCTTTTGAAAATTTCCATTTTGTTTCTGTTCGTTTGGAATGGATAGTTTGAATACTACAGATCAGTGGATAGTGGTCACTGTTTAGAGGATTGTCATGTACTGCCCACTCTATAGTTGGGAAGAGGATCGGAGAGTAAATTGAGAGATCTATTGCAGTAGTTGACCCAGTAGAAAAATGGGTGCAAGTCGGTAAGCCAGAATTTAAAAGTGTTAGATCTCTGTCGAGTAACATTTCAGTAAGCTCACCACGTCCATCTGAGAGCAGAGAACCCCATAATGGATGATGTCCATTAACATCTCCTAATAAACAAATAGGAGATGGTAATTGAGAAATAAGATTTTCCAGTTGGTGAATTGTACATGATTGGTTCGGCGGAAGATAATTGAGACCAGTGTCAGAGTGATGCCAATTACTACACTCGTGGCAACCGCTTCCAATTGTGTTTGCAATGGAATGCGTCTGGAGGGGACTCGCGAATCCACGAGTACGGCTACTCCTCGGTGGGGGCTATTAGTATCAGAAGATCGATCTTGTCTATAGATAGTATAATTTTTGACAGAAATAGATATTTTTGTTGTGAAATTCGTTTCTTGTAAGCATATGGCAGCAGGATTGTAACGGTGAATTAGTTCGTAGATGTCATCAATATTACTGCGAAAACCTCTGCAATTCCATTGTATGATTTGTTCCTTTTTTTTTTTTTTCTGAGCGGAAGATGAGTCTGTCTGCTTTTTGTGAGTGGCTTGCTTATATCTGTCGAGTTTTGATTTTTCTTTTCTTGAAAAATGTGGGCGCGCTGAGTCATTGCTTTCTTCCATATCATCTGCATGTATTTCAAGCAGATCTTCTGAGTTGGTGGTATCAACTGTGTCCATGCTTGAGGAGCGAGATTGCTTTACCTCAACTGGATCTGATTTATGTAAATTCTCCACTGCTTGACAATGGGGAAGTCTCTGGGATGGAACTGTCAGCGGTGTATTACTGCATTGATCGACTACCTTTGATGGAGATGGTTGATGGACCGAGAGGACTGATCGAGCCCAGTCTGAGATCGATGTGTCTGGAGGGATGAACATTTCTGCCTGACATGCTGCTGATTGGTGACTGTAAATACCAGAGGCATAAGTGCATTTTGGCATACTTAATTTTACTTGTTTTCTTTCCTCTTGGTAGAAAACTTTATTTTCAACTTGATATTTTTATATTTTTTTTCCGCAACTTCCAGAGGTCGCAGTCTTTGGAATATGCCGGATGGTTGCCTTTGCAATTTCGACCCTGTGGGTTGATGCCTTATATTCTGTTTGTATATGAGTTTTACACTCACAGTTTGCACATGTTGCGTCTCCACGGCATGCTGTCTGGGAATGGCCGAATTTCTGGCATTTAAAACATCTTAGGGGATTCGAGATATATGGCTGAACGCAACAGTTTAAATATCTTGCCTTGACTGAAGCTGGTAAGTTTGGAGAACTGAAAGTTAAAATTATACTCCGGGTAGGGACTAAACTGCCATCTTTACGGATCACGATCCTTTTTGCCTGCGTGACGTTTTGTTCTTTAAGTTCCTGAACAATTTCATCTTCAAGGACGTTCAATAGCTCCCATTCAGTAATCACTCCTTTTGAAGAATTTAGGGTGGTATGTGGTGTGATTTGAATTGGGATTCCACTGAAGGATGTGAGACGTAATAATAGTTCAGAGTGTCGAGAATTGGTGGTCTCTATTAACAAATCTCCAGATTGGAGACGTTTCACCATTTTTGGGAACCTGCGGCATGATCGAGGCATCTCTGAATGATGAAGGGGGACGCGTGTGTGTGTGTGTGTGTGGTATGGGTGTTTATTGGCGCATTAGCTGCTATGGCTATAGTGCGCCTGTTCTTAGGAATATTAAAAAATAACCCAGTTTAAATTAGTTTCAGTTCTGTAGCCGATTTATAAAAGATGATACACTCCGATTTGTTTTAAAAAGCAGAAAAGTTTGTTAACATTTGCATCCTCTCCAATGACATGATGTAATGTCAATGTTTCTGAATGATTATCCATATTTTGAAGTATTGCATCTCGATGTTGTTGATACTGCGGACAGTCAATCAGAATGTGTTTGACTGTTAGATGTTCTAAGCAGTGTGGACATTGAGGAGGATCATCGCCCATTAGTAGATGGAGGTGAGTCAGATGGGTGTGTCCTATTCTCATTCGTGTGAGTACCACTTCTTCCCGCCGCACTGTCTGATTGCTGGAATGCCAAAACTTTGGGTTTTGTTTCAGCTGGAAAAGCTTGTTATTCGTTTGGTTATGCCATAATTCTGTCCACTGTGCATGGCATGCTGCTTGAATTAAGATATTATAATCGGGCGCTGGAATAGGGACAGAAGTTAGGTCTGAACTTGGACTTTTGGCGGATGTATCAGCCACTTCATTCCCTTTTATTCCTGAATGTGCTGGAATCAAGCAAAACTTCACTAGTTGTTGACGATCATAAATCTGCAGTAACAAACTCCTGATTTTCATTACAATATGGTGATTCTTTTGAGATGTATTCTGCATTGCTTTGATTGAGCTGAGAGAGTCAGTATAAACTATATATTTTGCAGATGGATGTAAATTCAAATTTTCTAGAGCTAACTGTATTGCATACAGTTCTGCTGAAAAGTTGCTATACTCAGGTGGAAGAGAAGCTGATATGATAGCAGAGGGAAACACTGCTGCTGCTCCAACAGTTGACAGAGATTTGGAACCATCCGTATATATCGGTAAGAAGTCGGCATAAGTTTGAATATGGCTAGCATGGAGTTGTTGCACAGTCACTGCCGGCAGGCAATTCTTTCCCCATTGAAGAAAATATGTATCAGAGGTCAGTTGAGGAAAGGTGGTCCATGGTGGATGAGAGTAATTCTTTATCTGTTGCATATTGTGGAGAGGAACATTCCAGTTCTGCGATATTTCAAGGAGCCGTAGGCCAGCCGGTTGGATTTTACTTGGTTTATTTCTATAGAGATTAACTAGTGGTTGATTAAAAAGGTATGGCTGAATAGGATGCAAAGGGCAAGTCTGTATTTTGGCTGCATATTTAAGTAGTAACATTTTTCTACGAAGATGCAAAGGGGGCTCATTAGCTTCAATGTATAGACTCTGAGTTGGAGATGTCCTGTATGCACCAATTGCAATCCGCAATGCATTATGTTGAATAGGATCCAGCCAGCGTAGCACACTCCTTCGGGCAGAATCATAAACTGGAGCACCATAGTCTAAACGGGATCTAATCAGTGCTCTATATAAGAGCAGCAATGTTGTACGATCTGCTCCCCAAGAGAGGGCAGATAAAGCTCTTAGCATGTTGATCTTTTTGAGACAGGCAGTACGTATTAATTTAACATGATCTAAGAAGTTGAGCTTACTGTCCAGGATTAGTCCCAAGAATTTCATATTGCTGGCAATCGGAATGGTGGAATTTGAAATCCGAAGTTCAGGATCTGCATGCAATTTGCGTTGACAGCAAAAGTGGATCGCAACTGTTTTCTCTGGGGAAAGACGATATCCATTGAGCTCAGCCCACTTTTGAACTTTATTGAGGGACATCTGCAATTGCCTTTCGACAGATCTCATGTTCTGAGAATGGCAAGAAATAGCGAGATCGTCAGCGTAAAGGTAAGCCTCTACAGTATTTGGGAGTACTTTTGTAATGGAATCAATTTTAAGGGCAAATAAGGTTGCACTCAAAACTGATCCTTGTGGTACTCCTTCTTCTTGCGAGAATGTAGCAGAAAGGGAATTTTGATATCTCACCTGGAAAGATCGGCTCTTGAGGAAGTTCCTAATAAATATGGGTAGGTTTCCTCGTAGACCAAGATTATATAGGTCACTGAGAATGCCATACCGCCAGGTAGTATCAAATGCCTTCTCTATATCAATGGAGACCATGACAAGGTGTTCGTTTTTCACAAAGGCATTGCGAATTTCAGATTCCGCCTTGATCATCAGATCTAGGGATGACCTGTTTTTTCGAAAGCCATGTTGACAATTACTCAGTAGATGTTGAGTTTCAATGATCCAAGTGAGTCGACTATGGATCATTTTTTCAAGAATTTTACCAAGGCAACTTGACAGAGATATTGGTCTGTAACTATTAGAACTGGCGGGATCTTTTCCAGGTTTCAAAAACGCCAAAACTGTAGCGTGGTGCCAAGAGGTTGGATAAATATTTTCCAGGAAGATCCGGTTAAAAAAGATTAGAATCATTTGTAAGTTTTTCTCATCGAGATGCTGCAGCATGACATAATATATGCCATCTGGCCCAGAGGCACTGTTTCGCGTTGTTCTGATGGCCTGTAAAAGTTCACAATATTGCAGAGGCTGATTATATGGAAGTGACAGTGAGGTTCGAAAGTTGATAGGTCTCTGTTCTTTGGTAGTCTTAATTTTCTGGAATTTTGGAGTGTAGTTTGATGCAGCCGATATTTCAGCAAAAGTTTTACCCAAGGCATTGGCTATATCTATAGGAGCAGAGAGTTCTTGTCCATTGCAGGAGAGAATTGGGGAAGGAACAGTTGGAAACTTCCCAGAAAGCTGCCTAATTTTTTTCCATATTAGTCTGGAGTCAGTGTTCCTATTGATAGTTGATGCGAACCTAGTCCAAGAATCTTTCTTGGCCTGCTTTTGAATGTAACGCGCTTTTGCCCTTAGTTTCTTGTAGCTAATTAGATTAGCTGTGGTTGGAGATCGACGGAATAAATTAAATGCTTTATTTTTTTCCTTCTTTGCTTTTGTGCACTCTTCGTTCCACCAGTAGTTGAAGTGCCGTCGGGACGGGGGATTTGATAACAGAGTTGAGTACTTAGTTGCAACTAAAAGGCGGGATGTAATATAATCAGTAACTTCATCAATGGGCTGTAGTTGAATAGTTTTTTTGTCAAGAGTGATTGCTGATTGAAATTTCGCCCAATTGGCTTTAGAGAATTTCCATTTCCTGCAGGGATGTTGTAATTGTGGTTGGGTAGTCAACAGATTACAAACAATTGGAAAGTGATCACTACCCATGGGATCATCCAGGGTGGACCATTGCATAGCTGAAAACAGTATTGGGGAGCAAATCGATAGGTCAATGGCAGAAGTCTGTCCATTGGGTAACTGTATATGGGTGTGCGAGCCACTGTTAAGAAGAGTGAGGTTTTCTTTTTCCAGCAAAGTTTCAATCAGTCGGCCGCGTCTGTCTAATTTAGATGAACCCCATAAAGGGTGGTGGCCGTTGAAGTCCCCTAGCAGGCAGATAGGGGAGGGGAGCTGTAATAAAAGTTCTTTAAGATCATTATAAGAGTAAGCATGGTTTGGTGGGAGATAAAGTGAGACTAGAGTTAATGCAGTTTGAGTAATCAGACGCACAGCGACAGCTTCGATTTGGGTTTGAAGAGCAATTTGCTTAGCTGGAATCCTTGTACTAATTAAAATTGCTACACCACCTCTAGCAGAATCGGATGTGTTCCGATCGCGTCTATAGATCGAGTAGTTTTTGATGGAAATGGAAATTTGAGGAGTTAAATAGGTTTCTTGCAGGCAGAAACCAACTGGAGAGTAGCGATTAATTAAATAACGGATGTTATCAATGTTTCCACGAAAGCCTCTGCAATTCCATTGCAAGATATTACACATTATTTGAATTTAGAGGAAGAAGCTGTACCTGACGTGGCTGTCTTATGGCGTTCTGGCTTTGGTTTTTCTCTTTTCGGAAAGGAAGGGCGACCAGTGTCCATCTCTTCTTCAGCAAATATTTCCAGAATTGGATCTTCCTGTTTGGATGGATACTCTGCCTCCATCGATTTGTCTTGGATAATCTTTTTCGAAGACGAACTATTATTATTTGCAGTGGCATTCACTGGCGGAGATTGAGATTTTGCTGGTATTGTGAGAGGCGTATTATTTGCTTGGTCTGAGTGCTTAACGGCACTGGACTGTTGCTGAGAGAGAACAGCCCGAGCCCAGTCAGAGATGGAAGTGTTTGAAGGTACGGTAACATCGGTTTGTGTGGCAATGGTTTGATATTTTTTTGTAATATTGGCATAGGTACGGTTAGGTATACTCGGAGCAATTAATTTTCTAGCTTCCTGATAACTAACTCTGTTTTCAACTTTATATTTCACAATTTTTTTCTCTGTTTTCCACCTCTCACATGTCTTAGAGTAGGCCGGATGGTTGCCTTTGCAGTTGGGACAGATCATTTCTTTCACCGAACAATCACTTTGAATGTGATCGGAGGATCCACAGTTGGGACAAACTGGGTTGCTTCTGCACGTTGTTTGAGAGTGGCCATACTTCTGGCATTTATAACATCTCAACGGATTGGGTATGAAAGGACGAGTGCGGCAAAGTAGATATCCAGCTTTTATTGATGTGGGTAGGTTTGGACTGTTGAATGTAAGAATGATATTTCTGGTAGGTGTGAGAATATTGTCTTTTTTTATCATAATTCTTTTTACAGCTATTACATTTTGCTCCTGAAGCTCTTCTTTAATTTCTTCCTCCGTCACATTCATCAGGTCCCAACTAGATATTACACCCTTTGATGTATTTAGGGTTGCATGTGGAGTTACTTTCACTGGAATACCAGCGAAAGTTGTCTTTTTAAGTAATTTTTCAGAGTGTTTGCCATTTATAGTTTCAATAAGTAAGTCCCCTGATTGCAGTCTCTTAACCGTCTTGGGAGACCCTGCAATACTTTCCAGGTGTTTTTGGATTAAAAAAGGGGATAGTTTACTGAGAGGCTGGTCAGATAGCGAGTGCATGATTAAGAATGCAGGTAAGTCTGTCGCCGAGGGATTGGTTTTCAACCTCTTTGCTTGCGACGAATCATGGTCATTTTCAGTGTTTGGCCGACAGCTCGACGGCTCTAGAGTTGGAAACATATTTTGTTCCATGTTGGCTCCTCTTAGCCCCTGGCAGATGAACTTTTCTGCCAAGGTTACCGGCCCCGCCACGGGGAGGCAGGAGCAGTGCCTGGTGTGACCAAGCGAAAAGTAGTAAGTGGTTAGTAGTAAACTAGAAGAAATAAAGAAAGGTGCCTTTCCTTTCTTGCTCTGTACAAGTGTTTTTGTTACAAGAGCTGTTTTTAAATGAATAGATTTATTAACGTGAAGAACTCAAAATAACTATAAATCACTTTTGAGAAATCGCAGTAATAGCACAGAGAAATCGCTCAGTCACAATCGCTTGGCACCCGGGGCCAAGGGGGACGCTTGCTCACAGGTTGTGTTGACAGAGAATGTATTATTAGTAAAGATGCCGACCGGGCTAGCCGGGTAGGTAAAGTGCCTGCATGGCAACCCAAAGGTCGCGGGTTCGATTCCCGCCTCGGGCTGGATATCACGATGGTGCCGAACCAACCGGTTGGTTGGATATCCCGGCCACGATACACGAAGGAAGCAAGAAAAAACTGGTTCCTTCTTGTATTGATCACATCATATGAAATAAATAAATAAATAAATAAAATTAGTAAAGATGGTGATTACTGTCTGTCAGTGTCCTTTTTCATTCTCTTCGGAGAGAAGTCACGGTCAGTTATCGTATTTGTCACTTTGTTGAGAGCACTTTGGCTCTAAACGTCGAAATTCATTTGTTTCCGTCTTTGCTCCTTTTAGCCCTGAGGGTAGGTTTTCCCCCGGTTTACCGGCCCTCCACGTGGAGGCAGGAGCGGTTCCACCAGTGACCAAGCAGTTGTTTAAGTTAGTAGAGTTGGTTAGTGATATATATATATATATATATAAAGAATAAGAAAAGAAAGGTTGATTGCCTTTCTGGGTTCTTACTTTTGACCTTTAAAGTGCAGAACCACTTCAAGTAAATAAAATAACAGCCGCACTAGAAAATAAACAAAACTATATCACTTTGGAGATCACTCTATAATCACAGGGAAAAAAATCGCTTATCACTATCGCTTGGACTCGGGGCCTGCAAAGATCAGCGAAAGGTTGATGTTAGAGGTGAGCGCCGGGTCAGACGACTCGTACAGGCGCAGCACTGTTGAAGAGTTGAATACTCAATACAACATGGACCAAGCCAGAACAAAAAATGGCATGACCATGCGTAGCACGTATGGGCTATACCAGCAGACGACCCCTACGCCATCCTCTCCTAACCAAGGTTCATCGGCGTAAAAGACTCGCCTGGTGCAAAGAGCATGCAAGTTGGACATTAGAAGACTGGAAGAAGGTGTGCTGGTCGGATGAGTCACGTTATTTACTCCTCACTGTGGATGGTCGTGTACGGATTCGGCGTCAAAACATGAGGCTCTTCATCCATCATGCATAGTATCAAAAGTGCAGGCCGGTGTATGGTGTGGGGCATGTTTCACTGGCAGAAACTTGGACCACTGGTGCATGTGGAACAACGTATCACTTGTCTCCGATATCGTCAACTGCTTGCTGATTGTGTACCCCAACATAGTCAGCAAGCAGTTATAGCCCCAACAAAAAGGAATGTTTCAGATGACTGTGTCGTATGTTTGGTTTAGATTTTATTGGAGCATTATGTTTAGATATTGTCGAGTCTGAAAACAAAGAAAAGAAAAAGCAGTTTAAAAATTTCACCGTCAAATTAATTGAAATTATTGTTTTCCTCGTTGAATTATAGGAAAATTTTCGAAATAATTCGGAGAACTATAGGGGGAAAAAAAGATACTAATGATGCTATGCATTTTATATTTTCCCAAATCAAATGTATAGGAAGTGCTGCCATCTATCGTGACTAAAGAGACTATTCTTATATTGTTTTCATATACGTTACATATTCCATCGTACATTTTCATGTTTTTTTTTTTTTTTGTCTGTGCATAAGAATTATAGCAGTTCTACAAAAAAATAAAGCAAAGAAGTTAATATGCACCGTGTCTATCCCAAAATGTGAAATACGTTTTGAATTTAAAAAAAACAAATAGTTTTTCATTATATAAACTGCTTTTCTGACTTTTGAATGAAGTGAAAAAAATAACTGAATCTAACGGAAAAGGAAAGGGAGGCAGGATCGTACTACTGGCCACCCATAAATGTGGACTGCTTGCCTCCCCTCTCGAACAACTTTCATATATTCCATTTTCCGCCTCCTTCTAATAAAATAGAAACAAACGCGTTTCCATAAGCACTTGTGTAATTTTGATAATTTCCCTCCAATATTTTGAAAGCCAATTTTTTGAACATCGCAGCATCAATTGTAAGGAGTGGGTTGATGGCATCCAGGAAAAACAAAAAATTGGCGCCCCTTCAAAACTGTTCTTTTGGAATTTTAGCATTTTTTTTAACCATAAAAAGGCGCGCCCCAAATATGGCGCCCAGGGCACGCGCCCCACCCTAATTACGCCACTAATTGTAAGCACCTTTCCCGTCTGTTTCCTATTTATATAATACTGTATATTAGCAATGCGCCGTGTTCGTGTACACCGGATATAAGAATTTCTGCTAATATGAATCATGGGAAGTTCTGCAAATTGACAGAAAGGAAGAACCAGCGAGTTTGCGGATTAAATATGTTTCATAGTCAGTGAATACCTCACAAAATGAGGCTTTTAATACAAAGTCTCTTTTGGTTTGTTGGTCTGTTTTGTATGTTAGCGTGTGATTATACAAACATCTCCAGACAATCGATTGTCCAAAAATGGCCAAGTGAGTAGAAAAGATCTGTTTATCTATTAACACTAAAATTATTAACAAGGTACGCTCATTCTTTACTGTTTTCTCCAACGTTCCAAAACGTGTTGGAAATGATATACTGCGAAGTTTGACTTCTTACGATAAGAAGGATTAATTGGCTTGTATTTCCCACAATCCTAATAGTCATGCCTAATGTAGTGTAAGTTGCTAACAACAAATTGTGTAGTTTTGGTTTGTTGTTCTGTTTTACTGTAAAATTTTAGGCACGTTCACAAATATATATTAGAGAGGAAAAAAGACGCAAAAAAAGAGAAGAAACAAATAATGACAGATAATGAGAATGAAGATACAAGGTAGTAGTATATAAAAATTTAAAATATTAGATATAAGGCAAATAAAAACAAATGATAAATTTAGATTTATTTGGCTTTATTTGCCTTTTATCTAATATATTAATTTTGTACATATATTCCTATCATGTATCTTCATTATTTGTTTCTTCGCTCTTTTTTTCTCTCTAATTTATTTCTTTTATAGTCTGCAGCCACTTACGTTCGTGGTTGTCTATTTTAATTTCTTTCTTACTTTTTCCTAATTGTTTTATTTTTTATTATTATCTTTCATATTTATATATGCTACGCGCCTATTGTCTTCAAGTCCGTCCACCTGCAATAAACACCCAGTGGACGAATTTTCACGAAAAATACAAAAAGAAATGTCAGTCCACACCAAATTTCATTAAAATTGTGGAAATAGAAATCCAGCAATAATGTGTACCATACAAAATGTATAGAAGAAAGAAATTCATGGATTAAATGTGATTTTAATGCAGTATGTTTGAAGGTAGGGGTGTCTTCGACTTTGGTCATAAGTTTAAATCTATTGTCCCTTCCTTTGTAAAGAGTGAACAAGGTAGGATCAAATGTTTGCAGTAAACGGCATAAAGTCCACCGATGTTAGTACTTGATTTTCATTAATTAAGAATGGGTAAGGTAACTGTTTCCTATTCGCTTCTTGTCCAATTGTTTACCAAAATGTTTGCTGGTGTTGTTTCTGGAACATTAATGAATTATAGTTATTCTCAAATTCTCCACATTAATAAATAGCCAATGGATTTTACTAATTAACAAGTTTAACAAAAACAGTCTTAGTCATGTATTACAAATTGATCTTGTTTTTAGAGTTCATCTCTTAAAATAAGACCATTTTGTACCTCTCAAAAGAAGGCAATGATCTCATATTAAGAGCTTATTTTAGTTTATCTTGGTAAATTGGACATATTTTTTTCAGCTTGAACAATTGAAATGTGAGGGATGTGATATTTTTTTTCGAACTCTGCTTCTCCTTAATGACCATGCCGTTTTAAGCCCACAGTTTAACTAATTTCCTCGTTCATTTCAGCATGATCTTTGTTTTTGTTTTGTTTTTTTAATAGCAAAATAAATTTTAATTAATTAATCAAGGCTTACCTTAATGGAAGAATTTCTGACTTAACCAATTCATTACTTCAAGTTTCGAATAATTGTAATGAAAGCGTTCATTCGTTGGTGACAACAGACATTTTACTGACTCGTACTTCTTTTACAGACCCAACTATTGATCCTAATATGAAAATGCCAAAGCCAACTATTAGTCCTAGATTGAAAATGCCAGAAATGACCGATGAATGCCTGGAGTGCATATGTCAAGTAAGTTCACTTCATTCTTTCTTAACGATGTTAAGTTTGTTTGTTTGTTTGTTTGGTTTTTTTTATTCTATTTCTTTGCTTTTAACCTTTTTTTACGGTATAGATGTCCTAAAATCAGTGATATCGCCCAATCCAGAGAGTTGGAAGAGAAGCATCCTAGTATCGAGCAATAGAAATAATATTTGGGTAATATTGATTACTATAAAAGTAAAAATATTCCTTTTGGGTTTGGTCTGTCGAGAGAGGTACAAGAAAGTTACGAAAAATAGCGTGATCCGATATTCTTTGCATTTCCAGGCTTCAGCTTTAAAACGGTGTTCTCAGGCCTAGATTCTAGATTAGTTTTCGCTTTTTACTTTTCAAAAGCTGATGGCTCTAGTCTCTGAATGACCACAAGCGGTAACCATTATGCGAAAAATGAGTACCGCCATTTTGTTTATTGTCACCTGTAGTTATGATTCAATAGAGCGCAGATTCTGTGAATAAAATTATATTTGGAAGTCAGACTTTAGAGAAAATGTCAATATTAGGGGCGGATTGTTCTGCGCTATACTCTATTCTAAGTAGAAAAAATTATGAAATAGCACTTTTACAGCGCTGTTTCGCAATTTTAAGAAAACCGTTGTGTGTGGGGGGGGGTTAAAAATTGTCTTGTTTTTGTTGCTGTTTTGACTTCCACCCTACTGAAGTCCCACCCCACAAACGCAAATCTGTCTTCAATTCACAAAAAATTATAGATTCTAGGGTGTGTAAAGCAGGTGTTACCAGAACATTAAAGACATTTATTTACAAAAAAATTACAACCTTTAATGAACATTATATACAGCATTTACATAAAAGAAACAAATAATTACATACGAGCATACCAATTTCCATATATTTGAACCATACTGCAGTACATTACACTATCTCTCTCTCTCATCCACTATTCTCAATTTACGAATTATTAATATCAGTTGTATCTTACTAAATGTGAATCCTCGATGATTACTCAATCATTCTCTTACATTACCAATTTTTATCACTTACATCAGTAAAACTCATTTCAGCTCTTATTACTCTTTTTGTATATTTGTTTCTAGCCTTTAACACGTGAAATGTATTACAACTGGTATCCTCTTACCTCAGTAATGTTCACTATAAACCCCTCATTCTACTTTAATTACTCTCTAGTTATCATCTTAGTCATACCTCTTTACTCATGAGGTTTCTCTATTAATAATAAATTTTTCTCTTTGCCCCTCATCTGGTTTGTTATCTTGTGTTGGCACCTGGCCTGATTTAATGATATAGATTAATACCCCTATAAATACAATTTCTTTACTAATTCCGTTATACTATCACTTTCTTTTTATTACCCCTTTACCACCCTTACATTATTTCACAATCATTTACATTCATAACAAATTATCTCAATCTTAGTAACTAACTTCCCTATTCCAAATTTAATTTTCGACCACCAAAAAATCTACTTCACTTCAACCCGCAAACTCACGACTTTCTGTCCTCGACCACAGAGAAATCAGATACCGAGTGGACACTTCTTCCCTTTTCTTTTTCCCTCAAAGTTTGGAACGCCTCCCCCAATGATTTGGTTTGGTTTTTAATGGCGCATTGGCAGCTGTGGCCATAATGCGCCAAATCAAAAATAAAACTAATACAAAAATATTGGTCAGCCTTAGAAGAGGCTACCGTGTCAAAAAGGTAAAAATGATACTGTGGTTAAAGGTTATATAAAAGGTATAAAATATAAACTTAAATCTTTGTGTATAAATTGATCGAGTGTAAAAAATTAAAAACGTCAGACATGTTGTCTCTGTCACCTAAAATCTGACTGAGTGTAAATGGTTCAGCCAGATTATTAAAAGTTCTAGAAAAGGATTGTCTAAAAACAGGACATTCAATAAAAACGTGAGAAACAGTTAAAATAACGTTACACGTCTCACACATAGGCGAGCCATCCGCCGTCAGCAAAAAGGAATGTGTTAGATGGCTATGACCTATGCGGAGCCGAGCAAGAACAACTTCCTCTTTTCGGACCCTGCGTAGACTGGACTGCCATTGCATGATTACAGGCTTAATATGGTGTAGTTTATTCGGGGTCTGTCCGTGCCAAGAGTCTTGCCATTGCGTCCCCCAAGGACTCCAACCAATCCCCATACTGTTTAATTTTTCCTTCCTTCTCCTATTTGGTGAAACAACGCACAACAGCTGTGTCCCTAGCGCACAAACCAACTCTTCTGTAGAAATTTCTTATTTTATTTTTTTTTTTATATGGCAGTATGACCTTTTCATGTTTGCCGGTCACCTCCAAAACACTCCGTTTTGTGTTCACACCTTCTCTGCTAAATATGGCCAACTTGCCAAAATATCAGCCACTGTGACGCCGTTTTCTTTTTAGGCGAACACTGGACGTCCACTCATTTCCTGTTTACTTCCTAACGGTGGCTTAGATCAAAAGAGACGCTTCATAATGCCATTTTCACGGTCCTATTGTTCTTGCCCTCAGCAACCCTTTCTCGCCTGTTCTCAAATGGCACCCCTTCCCTAGTGCTGGTCCTGTTTGCTCTCTATATTACTCGAAATTATTTGTTTCCATTTAGTCGCTATTTAACATATACGTCTATAACTTTTCCATCCCCAAATCCAGTTTCTTCAAGATTTAACCTTGTTTACATTAAAACTAAATATTCAATCTTAATACTTACTATCTTTAACTTAATACGCCCTTTCCATCGCCCTTCCTGGATTTAATTTAGCTAAATAGATATTTCTATTTTAATTTGATGGTCAACTGTAAGATCTACATCTTACAGTTGACCATCGGTAGCCGTTGTTGTTGTTGTTGCTCTGGAGGTTTAATGGCACATCAGCTGCTAAGGCTATAATGTGCCTATTCACTTATTATATTAAGACATGAGTTTTCTCTAAATCAAAAGAAAATCAGAAATAATTGAAAAGCCCAGTTTGCCTGAGAAAGTCAAAAAATTCAGAAATATTTGCCTTATCACCAATCAGGTTTTCAAGAGTAATTGGTTTATGTAGATTAACCAGTGAGATCAAGGATGAAGTTCTCGCTTGTTTATAATAGGGGCAGCCAATAAGAATATGTTTTACAGTCAAATTGTTAGAACAATGTGTACATTGTGGTGGATCATCTCCTCTCAGTAAATGAAGGTGGGTCAGATGTGTATGTCCTATTCTTGCCCTTGAGAGGACTACTTCTTCTCGTCTCGATGTACGGACACTGGAGCGCCAAATTTTCGGGTCTTGTTTAAACTGAAAGAGTTTATTATTAGTCTGGGAGTGCCACAGGGCTGTCCATTGTGATAGGCAAGCAGCATGAATGGTTAGTGCATAATCTGATGCTGGAACAGGGATGTTGGTTACATCTAAGGTAGTTGGATTTTTTGCAGCTTTATCGGCCAGTTCATTTCCTAAAATACCGGAATGTGCTGGAATCCAGCAAAAAGTGACCTGTTGATTGGGTTCTTTAATTTGCAGTAATAAGCTTCTGATTTCATCTAGAACAGGGTGAACTTTATCTGAGGAATTACATAACGACATGATTGAGCTGAGGGAATCAGTGTAAATGACAGATTTTAAGGAAGAGTTAAAATGAAGATTTTCTAAAGCTAGTTTTATTGCGTATAATTCAGCAGAAAATATACTAAATTCTGACGGAAGGGAAGCTGATACAATTGTATTTGGAAACACTGCAGCTGCTCCAACATTTGAATTAGATTTAGAGCCATCTGTATAAATTGGAGAGAAATCAGAATATCTTTCAATGTGAACTGCGTGAATTTGGTTGATATTTGCTGCTTGCAAGGAATTCTTTCTCCATTGACAGAGGTAAGTGTCACAGATTGGAAGAGGAGGAGGAGTCCATGGAGGTTGAGTATAAGTTGCTACCTGCTTTACGGAATGGATGGAAATATTCCAAACTTGCACAAGTTCAAGAAGGCGAAGACCAGCTGGTTTTACTATGCTAGGTTTGTTTCTGTATAGGGTTTCTAACGGTGGGTTAAAAAGGTATGACCGAATGGGATGAGAAGCACAGCTTTGTATCTTGACAGCATATTTGAGTAACAGTGTTTTCCTGCGTAAAGTTAGTGGGGGCTCATGAGCATCAATGTAGAGACTATGTGCTGGCGACGTTCTGAATGCACCAGTTGCAATTCTCAAAGCACTGTGCTGAATGGGATCAAGCCAGCGTAATGCACTCTTTCTGGCAGAATCATAGATTGGAGCACCGTAATCGAGACGAGATCTGATTAATGCCCTGTATAACCGAAGAAGTGTGGTACGATCTGCACCCCATGTTTGGGCAGATAAAGCTCTGAGTATGTTTAACTTTTTTAGACATGAAGTCCGTACATTTTTAATATGATCTAGGAAATTTAACTTATTGTCAAGGGTTAATCCTAGAAATCGGATGTTGCTGGTGACCGGGACAAAGATGTTAGAAATTTGAAGTTCAGGATCTGGATGAAGTTTGCGTTGTCTACAGAAATGGATGGCAACTGTTTTCTGTTGTGAGAGCCGATAGCCGTTGAGGCTCGCCCATTGTTGAATTTTATTAAGTGATATCTGAAGCTGTCTTTCAATAGACCTCATGTTTTGAGAATGACAAGAGATGGAAAGGTCATCTGCATAAAGGTAAGTCTCAACTGTATTTGGAAGCTGCTTAGTAATACAATCTATTCTCAGGGCAAAAAGTGTGGCACTCAGTACTGATCCCTGTGGAACACCTTCTTCCTGGATGAAAGTTGGGGAAAGGGCATGTTGATATCGAACTTGAAATGTTCTTGTATGTAGAAAGTTCTGAATGAATATAGGAAGATTGCCTCGTAGTCCGAGAAGGTAAAGATCACTAAGTATACCATACCGCCAGGTGGTATCAAAAGCCTTCTCTATGTCTATTGAAACCATTACTAGATGTTCATGTTTGACAAAAGCATTACGGATGGCAAATTCGGCCTTGACCATAAGATCTAAGCATGATCTGTTTTGGCGAAAGCCATATTGACAATGGCTCATTAGATGTTCCGACTCAATGATCCAGACGAGTCTTCTGTGGATAATTTTCTCAAGGATTTTACTGAGGCAGCTTGAGAGAGATATGGGTCTATAGCTATTTGGGTTTGATGGATCTTTTCCAGGCTTCAGGAATGCCAAAATTGTAGAGTGATGCCAAGATGCTGGATAAACATTTTCTAAAAATATGCGATTGTAAAAGACCAGGAGGCAACGCAGAGCTTTGTCATCAAGATGTTGTAGCATGACATAATAAATTCCATCTGGTCCAGCAGCACCATTGCGAGCTGTTCTAATGACATGTAAAAGTTCAGAATATTGCAGAGGTTTGTTATATGGGAGAGGACGGGTAGTTTGAAAATGAATAGCATGCTTTTCTTTAGTGATTTTAATTCTTTGGAAAGAGGTAGTATAGGCTGACGTTGCTGAGATTTCTGCAAAAGTATTGGCTAAAGCATTAGCTATATCTACAGGATTAGAGAGATCTTTTCCATTCCAGGAGAGGATTGGGGAAGGTATGGTAGGAAACTTACCAGACAGCTGTCTAATTTTTTTCCATATTATTTTGGGATCGGTATTTCTGTGAAAAGTGGATGCAAAACGGGTCCAGGATTCTTTCTTTGCCTGTTTTTGTATGAAGCGTGCTTTTGCCCTTAATTTCTTATAATTAATGAGATTGACTGTGCTCGGACATTTCCGAAACAAATTCCAGGCTTTATTTTTTGCTCTCTTTGCTGTGGTGCATTTGTCATTCCACCAGTAATTATAATGCTTTCGGCCCGGCGGATTTGATATTGGTATTGTGTCTTTAGCCACATTTAGAAGATGCGACGTGATGTAATCTGTCACATCATCAATGTGCTGGAGGCGGATTTTTTCCTCATCGAGGTCAATTGATGATTGAAATTTTGCCCAGTCTGCTCGGACAAATTTCCACTTTCTGCAGGGTTGAATTGAAGGAGTCTTTGCTTTTAGAAAGTTGCATACTATTGGGAAGTGGTCACTGCCCATGGGATCGTTTATTACATACCACTCTATGGCTGGGACTAGTACTGGTGAACAAATTGAGAGATCTATTGCTGAGGTGTGTCCTGTTGGAAGCTGTACGTGTGTCGGTGCACCTGTATTGAGTATAGTGAGATTTAGTGCATCCAAAAAACTGTCAATTAGTCGGCCTCGTCTATCCAATTTAGGAGAGCCCCATAATGGGTGGTGCCCGTTAAAGTCCCCTAATATACAGAGAGGTGGAGGTACCTGTATAAAGAGGTCTTCAAGATCTTTTAAAGAGTTAGTACAGTTTGGCGGTAGGTATATTGAGACTAGTGTTATTGCACTATGGAGAATTATACGAACAGCAACAGCTTCTATATTAGTTTGGAGTGGGATATGTTTAGTTGGGATCTTTGAATTTACTAAGATTGCCACACCACCATGGGCAGCGCTAGCGGTATTTCGATCTCTTCGATAAATGCAATAGTTCTTTATCGAAGGAGAAATTTGTGTGGTTAGGTAAGTTTCCTGTAAACAAAAGGCAACCGGAGAATATTGATTAATTAGGTATTGAATATCGTCTGTGTTTGAACGAAAGCCTCTGCAATTCCATTGTAAGATGCTGTGGTTCATTTTGGTTTAGATGAGGACGATTCATCTGACTGTTTTTTGTTTGAGGAGGATTTTTTTCGGTCTCTTTTCGGGAAGGTAGGGCGACCGGTATCCATAGTATCGTTTGCGTGAAGTTCTAGTATTGGTTCTTCATGATCTGGGTTTACATCTACTTCCATACTACCAGTGGATGATTCAGGTTTATTGTTGTGTTTAGTAGTTTTCAGTTTTTCTTTGTCATGCGGGACTGTCCGAGTCTCAACTGGGATACTGATTGGAGTGTTGGTCGATTCAGTGGTTTTAATTTGATGTGTGTCTTTGACAGGGCTTGATAATGTGTTTTTAACCCAGTTAGATAGAGATGTGCAGGGAGGTATGGATACATCTGTTTGAGCTGCTGTTGAATTAAAGCTTCGAGTGTGAGCTGCATATGAACGACTGGGCATGGTCGACATAACCTGTCTGCGTGCCTCAGGGTACGTGACTTTGTGCTCTATTTTATATTTTTGGATTTTCTTCCCCGTTTTCCACATTTCACAAGATTTGGAAAAGGCTGGGTGACTTTCTTTGCAGTTTGGACAAATGGGACTTGAGGCTGAACAGTCTGTTTGTGTATGCTCCTTGGAACCACAAATTGGACAAATGGCATCACCTCTACATGCTTGTTGCGAATGTCCATATTTTTGGCATTTAAAGCAACGTAGAGGATTAGGTATGTAAGGCCGTATTCGGCAGTTTAAATAGCCAGCTTTTACTGAGGATGGCAAATCTGGGGTGCTGAATGTTAAAATTATGGATCGGGTTGGAACAAGATTTCCATCTTTTTTGGTTTTTATACGTTTTGCACTAATTACTTTTTGATTGCCCAGTTCCTGTACTAGTTCCTCTTCAGATACTGTAATCAGGTCCCACTCTGTGATGACACCTTTTGACGAGTTTAACGTATTGTGGGGAGTTACAGATACGGGTAGCCCAGCAAAGGTTGTTGTTTTAAGCAGCCATTCTGAATGTTTTGAGGAAGCTGTTTCGATTAGTAGGTCTCCGGACTGCAGACGTTTAACCATTTTCGGCGTACCAGCAATGGATTCCAAAAATCTTTGGATGACAAATGGTGACAATTTGCCAACAGGCTGGTTGGAGAGCGAATGTATTACAAGGAAGTTTGGCATCTCATTGCTCTGCACTTCTCTTCGGAGCCTTTTTGGTTGGTTTAGGTCATCATCATTTGGTATGTCTGGCCTTGAATTTGAAGGCTCTAGTGGTGGATAGTCATTTATATCCATCGTTACTCCTTTTCGCCCTGGAGGATAACTTTTCCCCCAGGTTACCGGCCCCGCCACGGGGAGGCAGGAGCAGTGCCGCTCGGAGGCCAAGCGGTTGAAGTGTTAGTTAATTAGTAAAAATATAAATTGAGGAAAATGTAAAGAAAGGTGTATTTCCTTCCTGTGTTCTACTTGTTACTTTTCAAGTATAGAACTGTTTTTTAAAGTAAAACTGTTTATAGAAATGTGAACGTAAAATATAATTTCAATCACTTATCAAGAGCACTTTATAAATCGCAAGAATATAGCTTGGCCTCGAAATACGCTTGGCACCCGGGGCCCATCGGTAGCCGACCTTCGAGTGCTCTGGCATATAAATCGTGGAGAATGCCATAGAACCATGTGAAGCCAAAGTCTCTGTCGATTTCCAGACACATCATATGTTTTGATTGTTTTTGTTCCAATAAAAGCATTCTGTATGTTAGACTCAGCTTTCACCATAAGATCGAACGTGGATCGACTTTTCCCGAAGTTGCATTGAATTTGATTGATAATTGAATGGGACATCTATACCATGCCAATCTGTTGTGGCTCATATTTTGTAATGTCTTGCCCAAGCAGCTGGTAAGGGATATTGGTCCCTTTCCAGCTGCCAGAGAAAATCCGGTACAGAAATGGCAATACTTGTGTTGGCATTTAACGACACAAACTGCTAGGGCCATATTGTGTCTTTCGAAATGGCAATAAAGAGTTCATGGTCTTCTCTCGATTCATCTGGTAGAAAACAGCTTAAAAGTTATCGTACTTCCTTTTATAAAGAATAGGCAGTCTACGATCAAATGTTTAACTATACTTGCAGTATTGCTGAAGCCCTACTCATGTGAGGGTTAGTACATTTTAAACATTTTAGTTTTGCCATTTATGATTTAAGAAATGATGTCTTGGAAATAGACTTCAGACGTACGTTTATAGGAAACTATTTTTAGTTGTAAAATATGCTCATGCAGTTGTCCTGCGCAATTTTGAAATACCATAAGTTATTGATAAAAGTAGCAATAAATTATTGATAAAAATGTTAATTTAATACTGCCTCTTTTCAATATTTTAATTAGGCTTTTTCTTCCTGTTTTGAGAGTCACATCTGTAACAACGGTTCTGATGGGATTAAATATTGCGGTCCATTTTACATATCAGAAGCGTACTGGAAGGAAGCTGGAAGTGCAGGAGAGCAGTTAGGACTAATGGGTAAAGTGATTTTTTTTTTTGGTTTATTTGTTCTATTCGAGGTTTTCGGGCATGAGTTTGGGCAGCCAGCGCATCATAATCAGTGTTTTGTCTTCAGGCACAGAAAGAAGTTGTGTTTTTCTGTTGCTTATTCCTTTAAAAGCTGTTTATTATTTAAAAACGGAAATAATATCGATCTATTTGGTTTATCTTTTCTCATCTAATTAAATACCTCTCATTAAAAAAAAAACTAAGAATTTTATTCAACTATCATACAAGTTTGTCAGTCAGCTAAAGTGTGGCATTTTTAATTAAAACTTGTGTATAATGTACGCAATGAAAAGTTTTGTTTAGAATATTAAATATATATTTCCTAACTACGAATCGAAAAATATAACCAGCTAGCTAATTGATATGAATATACTTATACTGGCGCAGGGGTTACTGCGGCCATTTTGTGCCTGTCAGCTGACATTAAGTGGGAACCATTTGTTAATGTCCTATGTTTGCGAGGTAGATCTTATTACTTTTCGAAATTATAAGAATTAGAAATGTTCTTGGCCGTGCACAACAGAAACGAGATAAGCACGAGCCGATTACCTCAACACATATATGAGGGAACCTCTGGCTTGAAAGTAGATTAAGCAACTGTTAGCACCAACCAACTCTTCGCCTAGAAATCCTGATACTCCATAACTCTTACAAAAAGGGAGGCTAGATTCGCGTGATAAATGTAATTATTCTTCTAGAAATAAAATGGCACGAAATTATTTTACTGATGTTTATTATTTTGGTTTCAGGTTTCGAACAGTGTGCGATGCGCAGAGATTGCTCCGAATTAATCATTAAGGAACACATGAAGAGAGTTGGTAGCGACTGCGATAGTGATGGAGTTATAACGTGCGATGACTTCTTCCTGATTCACATGATGGGACGTCCGCCCTCTTGTCGGAATTTGGAAGCAGCGCAGAAACGAGAAGTGTGGAGGAAATACGCCAACTGTTTTCCTGTGTGGGATTGAGTTGCCGAGCGTATGATCTATGAGGTTAATTATTTATTGTAATTTAGGAAATTACATTTTCTCAAATGGTTGCAGTTCTATGAATAAAGGAGCTTTTTCATTGTGTTTGTGTTGTCTTCAGCTGTAAGAGCTGTTAACATCAGGCTTTTAAAGTACAGTGCCCCACTAATGTCTAATAAATATTGGTGGGAAAAGTCTTATTAAAATCCACAATTTAATACGCACGCATTCAATGAGAAGTGAAACGTGTGATGGGCAAAGTTAGCGTTTCAGATACTATCCCATTTGGATCCTGTTGGCGTTTGCACATTTTTCGTGATTTGGTTAAACGCCTGGTGCTACCAGACAAAAAACACTCACTGCGTGCACATTTTTCTGAGAATTGCTCGTATTTTAATAAAATAAAATACAAATACGATAAATATTCCTGTCCACACCTACCAGATATGAAATGTATTCTTATCAGTGGCGACAAGGATATTTATCGTAATTTACTCCCAAAATAAAAAAGGGGCCATTACAAATATAACGAAAGAGACTAAATGATACAAGAAAGCTGGCTTTTTCTACAATCGCCAAAAAATTCTAACCTTCACCTTCCCCAAAAGTACTTCTTCAATTCTTCTTTAAACTTTACAAACTATCATCCCCGACAACTGTGGCAGGAAATAATTCAAATGATCTACAACATGCTGCCGGGAAGGGCAACATGTTGGATCATTTACTCTCAAAAATTTTGCATTTATACTTCCTGGTTCTTCTCTCTTATGCCAGTGAAAAAATTACCTTTGTCATCCGTTTTACTGATTCCTTTCAGGGCCTCAAACCCTTTACCCCGCTTTTGCAGTCCACATTTTCTAAGCCGTTCTTCATATGGACATTGATTAGTAGTTCTGTCTTTCCTCGAGACACGAACATAATAAAATTTAAATGCAGTCTTACCATCAGCTTATACAAAGGGCTCTACCTACGGTCCTATATATCACAGACAAGATACCGGGTGTCCTTCCTAGCCTCCCGTCTACACCCCTCCTTTTAACCCCTCCCCAGTTTGTAACCTCTGGTTTCTGTTTCCTTGGTGCAAAACCTCAAATTCAGATCTAAGTCACTTTTAAGCAAAGTGGCGTGGTTATGCTCTTTAAATAATTAACGCACTTTGAAAATATCCCATGCACTCCCTCCTCGAGTTATTAAGGAAGATAAGAAAACAGAAATGGCCCAACACTGATCCCTGAATTATTAATTTACTTTGTATGCACAGTGAATGCAGAAATAACTGTTGAAGAGGCGACGAGATCAATCTATTGTTTTAATTGGCCAAGAAGAAGAGGAGATCATAGCGGTTCTTATTTCTAGTAATTTAGATATACAGATTTTGCTATTAGACCAATTTATGCATTGAAATTCATATATCGTGACCTTTTGGAGATCTTATGTTCTTATTTTGAAGAGAACGATTTGAAAGCATTTTCTAAATCCTTAAAACACCTTTTCATGAATTGAAGTGGGAAAAATATTTTGGATACAGCTTGTTTTTTCATTGATAACATCCCACCCAGCCAATACGTTCTGTCAATCCATCTTCTCATTCTCACGCCTGAAAAGTTTTAGAGACTCGCAGGTGATAGTATTATCTGCACTCTAGAAGAATGATTAATTGTTATCGGTTTTAATACACAAGTTGACGCCATAACATCTGTGCATGGCATTGGCCTCTCCTCTTTTAAAAATATTCTTCAACAAGACGTGGAAAAGAAACAGTTTGGTGAAGGTAAGTGAGGTCTTCATTTGCAAGCAACATTAATCTATAAAATTTGTTGAAGGAAAATGAAAACCAAAGTTGCTATTTAAATAAAGGCGCAAATTAAGTTAAGTTATATCGCCAATGATCTTGGTGATAAGCCGAGATCATTGGTGATAACTTTATTTCTGCCTGTATTTAAATATTAATACCTGTTTAACCTATCACCTGTACATCTGAGGTTTCTGAAAAGGATTAAAGGTGCTTTTCAAGTTTGTGTTGTTTACATTTCGGAATCTATAGAGACTTCAGGTTGAGTGGATTTGATATTTATTGGTCCATAAGCAACAGAGGCTGTAATGCTCCAAAACACGCTACGTCATAAAGAAAAACGCAGCAGGGATTTCATTTACCTACGGCAGTAGAACCCGCTGTCAAAAGGTATAATACAACATATAAAGTAACTTAAAACAAAATCCCATTTTAAATAATGACCGTACAAGTTCTGAAATTTTAAAACATTGAAATACGGCTCATGCATTTAGGTATAAGATAAACCCGTTGTTTGATTAAAAAAAAATTTCTGATGAAACTTGATGGATAGTTAAGACGGTATCACACTTCTCATCATCATGCCTTAATCCTTTATTTCGGAGCAGATCTCTTCCTCAGAGACATGAAATGGATCCAACTCTGATATGATATCACATGATGAATTAAAAGTTCCATGGAAGGTTACAGTGGTGGGTAATATTTCTGTCGAAGTAGCATCAAGGATTTTCTCCGCGCGGTTGGCACATGATGTCTCTCTGACCCCGAACTTTTTTATATGCTTCAAACAATCCATGTATGCTGGTGTTATTCTGTGTTTGGCGGCCTGTCTGCGCTCTCATTACGTGTAATACCAGAATGCCCTGGTGAGGGGCACTAGGAGGATTGCAATTACTCATAAGTGAAAAAGTTGGTTTCATATGCCCTAAATACCACGCCTACAAAAGAGCCCTAAGATGGAATTTACAGGTACTGGGCACGTGAATGGAACACCGAATTTGCTTAGAGTATCTTACCCATATTTCTAAAAAGTCTTAAAGGAAGGAGACCTGCTGGAATATGATTAACCCGTAAAAACTGCCTACCGATTGATCCCAGACCTCCCGTCTAGTCTAAGCAGGGGACAAAATTGTGTATTATGGCTGAATCTCTTCCCAACTCCCAGAATCTCCCTTTGCGATTTTCCACGAGTGGCAGCACAAGTTACATACACTGTGTTCCAACGGTGCTATCCTCGAACTAAGTTGTAGGCGTAAATCCCAGTGATGCTAGTCTGGAAGACCAGAAGCATCACAGGGTGGTTACGTAACCAAGTACATGTATCCACATTGGAGGACACTTTCCTCGTTGAGAACATTGAACTGCCTTCATTGAATTGGAACCAACTGCACAAAACTGCAGTAGTAATAAATAAATCGCTTTCAGGCCATTTCAAACTGATTTCCAAACAAGCCACTTAAAAAGTGCACTAAACAATCAAAGGGATACGTAAAAACTCAAGATATTTACCTCCGGTATTAAAACTTAAATTCCTTGATACTTTGAAGAGAAATAATTACCTTGCGTTCTGATATTTTTTCACTCCTCCTTAGGATCAAAAATATTCATAATTATTGACTTTGGAGACAGCTGCAACCACGTGAAGTCTAGACTTGAGATGCGTATTATTATTCGTTGCGGCTGCTACCAATACTCCGAATAAATTTAAGTCAATCTTTTGTGTTCCGACCTTGGAAACTTAAGTCATGGCTCACGTTACATTGAAATACTCAACGACAGCACATTCTGTTCCATGTAGTATTTCTTTACCAAAAACAGCGCCTTACTTCAATATAATCGAAGCTTTTATCCAAAAAAATATAAAAAAGTAGCTAGTTTGCATCCACGGTCAAACTCAATAACTATTATGGGGTTTGAATACTAGGCAGTTTACATACTTTCTTGTAGATTCACGTATTAGAATCTATGTTCTCATACACATTTAAATAATAATAAATAAATAAATTCTCTGTTTATACTCCGGGACGACCAAACGGTCAGAGGAGTTCACAAGAGAGACAGAATACAAGAAACAGCACAGTATTCAGCAGTCACGGGCTTGAACCCCGGTCACTCAAGGCACGTGTACTTATGCACCTGCGCGCCTGACAATTGATGAGACGGAGTAACAGTTCATGAGTGCGATTAACCAACTTCTTTTGTTTCATTATCTGTGTTGCACGTTGTTTTCGAGAAAAACAGGCCATCAGCCTAGTGAAAAGGAGTTCAGAACGAAGAATGCCTACATAAAAATCAATGCTGTAGTTTAGTTTGACGATGCATCTGCAAAGAAGGTCACAGTGCGTCAGGAACAGGTTGTTGTTGTTGTTGTTGTTGTTGTTGTTAAGAGTTTTAAGACAAGGGCATCAATGGCCAAGATGCGATTTCCAAGTTTTTTTAATGTAAATCAAATAAATGCTTCAGTATTGATTTCCCATAATTTGGGGTTTAATAGCACAAAATCAGTAGCGATTATAATGTACCCCACCTGTGCATTAGAGGGGTTAAATGTGAATTTGCATCGGTATTTTTTTAATTTCATTAATTATGGATGGGAATTTACATTCCGAGAATAGTCATACATCAGATATCTGTGTAGCGAATTATTCAATTCTCCTTTCTTATCATAAAAATTCGGGTTAGTTGTGATTTATGACAATATCTACAAGGCTAAAGGTAAGTAAGCAGCAGCCATTATCAATCCACTGCTGGATGAAAGTCTCTTCAAGTGGTCTATTCTGCCACGCTGATCCAGTGCGGGTTGGCAGATCGACCGTATTTAGCAGTCGGGCTTGAACCCTGGGATACTCAAAGAGCTGTCTAATGCACTCTCGCTCCTGACCACTCGGCTAAGAAAGCCATATATATGTATATCAAAAAGATAAGTAGTGAACTTCAGAATGTTTGTCATCGTGTGAAGGTCCATTGCCTCCTGTCTCATTCAGAAGTTTTGTATGGAAAATAAATAGAATACCATTGAGTAAGGTTTCATGCGTTCAAATTGCTTGAATATGAGGCCAAATCGCTGGGGAAATTAACGTTTTGAACTCCACATGAGCTTATGCGGAGTTCGGTTTTTGTATAGAGAATGGCCACTGACAACGATAAGGAATAGTTCTTTGAGATTTCCAAATGCAAAAGCAGGAAATAAAAAACTTGTTTTTTTTTTTTTGAAACGGTACAGATCAGAAAAATTAAGTTCGTCCTCGATACCTGTTCAAGTCGATGGATCTCCTGGTGGTGACAGCTCATTAACGTTGCTTCTCAGACTAAAGGGCATCACTTTATATTGGGGGCGGGTTCCACTTGCTAGTTTCTTTCTCATCGGTGATTTTAAATTAGTAAACATGAATAGAAAGGACATTTGTTTGTGACTACAGAAATCCAAAATATGGGAAATTAATCTACCTCGATTGAAAGTAAATAGGGTGAATTCAGAATTTTTACTCTATATTTCAAAATGTTCGCAATTACTTCCTTGATAAAGTGGCATCGCTGTCACTCATTTGGAGAGGTCAGAGTTCGATTCCCCACGATAGCTGGAACAGTTTCTGACGTCCTCTTCAATCGAAGCTGTAGTTAACATCTCAGGCAGAGGAAACACAGTTTTTCACTCCTCACAACATGCAAGTTGGCTCGCGAAACACTCTTTCACAGACCAATACACATGCGAATATGAGCGACAAGCTCCGATGCAGTTATGGCACTGGCAGTCCACAAAGCACTGTAGATAAAGATTGAAGTTCAAGATTAAGTCTCTGTGCTAGAAGGATGGTAAAATGAAAGCCCCCGGATATGTGATTGGGCACAACACTAGACTTAAATATTTTTAGCGGCAGCAAGCTTGTCGCTTATCTGTGTATTTCTCTATGAAAGAGTGTTCAGATGCCAATTTCAGCGTTGTGCGGGCTGAAAAATCCAAACTAACTCGCTGAAACCCTACTCTTGCCTAAAATTGGTTGACTACAGCTTCGATTAGAGGACCTCCGGAACCGAACTCAGACCTCTTCAAACGAGTGGCAAGCGGCGATACCACTTTTATCAGCATGAAATATTCAAGTAAAAAGGAAGAAAAATAGTCAGTAGGGTCCCAAAACCGATACAGCGACACTCGCCAAAGTTTTAAGGAATTTCAAATTACCCACTGTACCGTTACAGCCATGCAGACAACATTAAGGATAATTCGATAAATCATCTCCTTTCGAAATATCACAGAAACATGCTGAAGAGAATAAACTCGTCATGCTATTCGAAATACAGAAGCGCTGAATCATCAAAAATGAGTGCCTATGAAAGTTCCTCGGGAGTCACAGGCTGAGGTTATGATATACAGCCACGTACACAGTTAAATCCTATCGACCCTCATCAACAAAGACGTTACCCAAGATTCATTAGTGTTCCTACGTTTTCGATTGCTGCAGCAAACAAACACTGTTGCCCCCTTTATATAAGTGTGGTAAAAAGAACTTAAGGTTAGAATAATATTGCATGTTCTGTACTTGGACAATGTTCGTGAAGGATAAGTTTAAGGTTATGTACTCTCTTAAACGTCAGGTCTAATCAAGTAAGAAATTTGATTTCATTCAATTGAATACAATTTAAATGTAAATATCAAGTTGTTTAATTAGGGTCAAGGCAAGTGAAGTTAGATTTCATTATACGCTTGTTTGCCTGTTTTGGGGAATGAAAGACTCAAGTTTCTGGTCTATGGCAATGCATAGTCCAAAAAACATACAATGCTTGCCTATCCAGCAAATTGTTCAAATTCCAAACTGCGCAGTATGGAAGGATGTCGATTAAGACTATTCTATCAGCTGCAAGGACTCTAAAAGTAAATGTACTATGATTGTCAACTCAGTTCGCGGTTAACAAATAATTTTACACGAATGGTGGGATTCTGAACCCTTTCTTTCCTTAATTCTTGTAATGTCTTATGTATCTCCAGAACGTCATTAAATTTTACTCGAAAGGGAGGAAATTCAGTTGGATTGAAAAAACTTCGCTCGGCGGACTATAGAAGGATGGTTGATTGTTCAGGATTTTATCAACAAAGCAAGGGAATAAAAACGATAGATTTTCACTCTGTGGCTGAGTTAGCCTGTCTCGGGTGTAGATAGTAAGGTTTTCCCCCCAGAAACTGGGGTTTTTTCGTCCAGCAAAACAAGCAAATCGACCAGGGAACACACGCAATATGCAGACACAAATACGGGTTTATATAAAAAATTACTAGGTGACCCTAATATAATAGTTCGATTTTTGAAGAGAAACTTTGGCGCGCTCCAGACTGTTTTCAAATGGAAGTAACTTCTATTTGTGGATTGACAAAAAACGCAACGAAAATGCGACCGTTACCATAAGTAAACATTACAAGCACAATGAACAGCCAACTGTCGTATTAGGACAAATGGCCCGGTTCTCGAGTGATCACCGAAATTAAGCAGCGTTAGGCACGGTTTTTTTTTCTTTTGTTAACCTGTGGAAAATATTCCATCGATTTTCACGTATTATTTCATTCTGTTAATTGGTAAGGTATAAAGTGTAAATCCGTGCTTTATATCTTTACTTTTATAGCCTGTGGATAAAATTCCTCCTATTTTCGCTTATTAGAATCGCTATTAATAGAATTTAAATTCGTAAACGTGATCACAATGACCGGCCCTTACTACACAGTATAATGAACGGTATTTTGTTACCGAGTGTCCATCGTCAAGTGATTTGATCCGTACAGCGAACCAATCGTAAAGAGGGAGTCCACTGTAGAGAGCGCTTTAAAGCGTATACGCACGTACACGTGCAATGCGTCCATAGATTGACAAAAATTGTCAAAAAATGTGACATGAAATGATTCATCTCCACCATTGTACACTCCGTACCAGGCACGAGCGACGCATTACCCAATGGGTACCCATACTGATTGCGTCATGCTATTTCTTTCATCATTCTCCACCGTATTTAATAAAAAAAATTTATAATTCAACATGTCGAAGACTAACAGTGAAGGTTGTAAGGCATATAGAGCACGTATACGTGCAATGCGACCACCGTAAACACCTCCATTGAGTACAAAGGAGAGATCTAAGCTATTTCGAGAGCGGAAGAAATTACAGCGTACGATTGAGTTGAACAAAAGTCAGAGAAGGTCCATCCACATCTTCAGAGTCTTACATCTCCCCAGAAATTTTAGAAGTGAATTTGGAAGGAGTCATAGAAGTTGATACTGCAAATGAAAAAGATTAAGAGTCCTCAAAGCCCAGTGGTAAACGAAAAGCGAAGAAGGGAAAACAGTCTGCCAGAAGCACTCCAAATCGTTGAACACGTAATACACAACAGGAGCAGCAACAGGATTTTAAGAAACACCGAAACATCCACACACAGTTTAGACGTACATTCCTGGATAATGATTTCGGTTCAGTATTCCGTGTGATCGGCTTTGGTTCAAGAACGATGCGAAGATTGTAGCAGCTCGAGACCTCAAATAGCATTTCCAAATGAGGCTGCAAGTCAAATGTCGGCCTGTAATAGCTGTCTTGGCTCTCTAAAGAACAAAGTGATTCCGGCTCTATCGAAGTCAAATGGTTTTATATATTATAAATATATATATATATATATATCCGATCCCACAGCACTTGCCGAAACTAGATTTGGTAACGGAACGTCATATCTCCGAGGCTCCCGTTCATGCAGATTCATCGCCTGCGGCATTCATGGGGTCAATACAGAATCCTTGGTCAAAGTGATAAATGTTCACGTGAAGAAGTTACTTAACTTTCGCTATGTGTGCTCGGCACACAATTTTTTTTTTTTTTTCAATATGGCAGCATCCGATGCACAAGATCCTACAATCATTCGACTTTGAAACTTCGTGATATCTTTACTATGCTATAATTGCTAATTAATCTGATTTGTACGACCAAATGCAAATTACCACTGCTAGTATATGAAGCTATTCGGCTTTTTATATTGCGAGTTGTGGCATAGTCCATTACGGATATGGTGGTCATAATTCAGTATATTCCAAGGACCTAAAGTTCAGTAGTACACAATGAAATAATTTTCCAAACTAAAAAATATTTGTTTCATTCAGAAGTTGAATCTAAATACCCTTATCCTCCCCCCCCCTGTATTTTCAAGGTCTTTCCAGTAGCTATGGCAATCGCTGGAGCATTATGTTTATTGCTATCTTACTTGGCCACTACCAAATGTGCCATTGGAAATAATGAAATGATATGGAGGGAAGAGAATTCAATATATGACAGTAAGTATGAAATTATTGTTCATAATTAGGATTAGTGTAGGTTATTGACTGCGCCCTCGCATCAATTTTTCTTGCGCATTTATGAAGCATATTTTCATCCTAATATAAGGTGTCATCGATAAGTTTGTTTCCAGATTAAAGGGGAAAAAAACTTATTTACTGACTTTTTCATGGCCTCGTCTTCAAAGTGTTCCCTTGGAGAATTTAACTTTTCCAACGATTGCTATTGCTGGTGAAACCTTTGTTTCCTTATCTTTTAAAATACCACTCGATTTGACTTCCCAAAAAGGCATTTCAACTCAAACGGGCGGAAATTGGGAATCAAAAAAAGGAGCTCATTCTGTAGATTAAACAAGGATGCTTGAATGTTCAGAGCATTGACAGCCATAGTCAACACGCCATTCGTTACAGAGAATGACGAGGACTACATAGTTTTGCCAGAAAGTTATCACACGTGGCATAATTTCCTCACGATCCATCGCGTGTTCAGTTTGTCCATTGAAATGGGTTGGCAGGTTTCCTAGAAGAGAGTGCCAGTTCAACCAAATAACCAATAAGTTCGCTCTTTTAGTGACTTGGCCCTTAGTTGCAACCCAGTCAATACGATATATCGCCGTCTGCCAATCATTTGGAAAGGTCCGAGTTCAATTCCCGTCTATAATTGAAATTCCTCCAATCGACATTAGCTCACTTGACGCAGAAAAACGGTTTTTCCCTTCGAATTATCACTGTGGTTCTGCTTGCACAACATGCAAATCGGTCGTAAATACCATCTCAGTCTCCTCAAACGCACACGATGGGCGAAAAGCTCGGGTACCATTAATATACGAGTTAAGAAATATGCATTTAGTCAAAGCTTAATAAAGAGACGGCACTCAACCTCAATAATCTGTTGTGGTTATATGAATCATAAACCAGTAGTGTGAGAAATCATTGGTTAAACTAAAAACGGTGTTTAAAAACGCGATAAGGAAGCGTGGTTTAAAAAGAATAATTGAAAAACTTAGCCTAGAGGAGGAGGGTGTGCACCATAAAGGATTAAGGCCAATAGTCGAGAACGATGGACTCGATGATTCATCTTCAGTTGGCAATAAAAAGTTGTTGGTTTAACGATTTATTAGGCGCACCGGCAAGTATGGCCATAGTGCGCCATGCATATGGTAACTATTAATTTTATTTCCTGTTAGATAGAGATAATTGCAAAAAATGTTCATCAAATCAGTTTTTAACTAGTTAAAGGAGGTGGTAAACATTAATCATTTTTAGAAAAGTAAAAATGCTTGAGACATTTGCTTTATTGCTTAAAAGTGAAATAAGTGTAAGAGGGTCTTCTGTTGTGGCTGGAGTAAAATGATTTTGGCATTCTCTTGTATATTTTAGACATTCAACAAGGATACGTTTTACTGAAAGTACTGCGTTGGAATGATGACACTCAGGGGGGTATCCCCTCTTAATAGATAACTATGGGTGATATTTGTGTGACCTATTCGTAGGCGTGCTAATATTACCTCCTGTTGTCGAATTGAGTTGAAGCTTGAAAGCCATCACTCAAGTTTTGGCTTGATACTCCGATGTTTATTACTATATTGATTTTTTCATGATAATTGCCACTGGTGCATGCATTTTCTCTGGATTATTGATTTGTAGTTCTGATATGGTACTTTCCAATTGTCGTTGGGTGGTAAAACGGCCGATTTTGCAGCATTGTCAGCTAATTCATTTCCTGGAATTCCCATATGTCCAGGGATCCAGCACAGGTGTATGCTTTTCCCAAGTTCGAATAAAGTATGCAAAGAAGAGGTTACTTCCTTTAAGCCAGGGTGGATGATATTCGTGGGGTTTTTCAGGGCTTGAAGTGCACTTAAAGAGTCTGTAAAAATTATACCATTTTCAAAATCGGAGGACTCTATATGCTTCTGTGCAATCTGAATAGCCATTATTTTGGCAGAAAATATACTGAACCAATATTATGGCAATTCATAGGCCAATGTGATGTTCGGAAAAACTGCGACAATTCCAACGTGGGCCTCATTCTTTGATCCGTCCGTATGCACTACGACGAAGTTGAGGAACTGATCCACTACGGCATGATACAGCTGTAATAAATTTTCTTTATGCAATGTAGATTTATTCCATTGATATAGGAATAAATCGCATGAAGGTGAAGTAAAGTCCCAAAGAGCACAGGAAATTGGAAGTGTATTTGCAACATTATTAAGACAGATTAAGTTCATCTGAAAGGTATTTTATTCGCATATCTAATGGTCGGTTAGCAGAAGGGCGGTTTCGGTATAACATGCTGTGCTGGTGGGTGAAAAGTATCTCCCAGTTTGGGTATTCAGGCATAGATCTAATTTTATATGCATTGCGTAATATAAATTGTCTTCTGATTGAGAGAGGGGGTTCATGTGTTCAGCATGCAAACAGGCTGTGTAGTGGAGACGTGCGAAATGCTCCTATGGCAATGCGTATTGCACTATGATGGATAGGGTCAAGCCAGCAAAGGACACTAGGTCTTGCAGAGCTATACACTGGTGCTCCATAGTCAAGCTTTGATCTTATTAAGGCTCTGTATAATCGCAACATACTAACTCGATCAGCTCCCCATTTAGTTGCTGACAGAACCCGGATGATATTTAGCTTTTGTTGACAGGATGTTCTTAGTTTTTTAATATGCTCTAAAAAGGTAAGTTTATGATCTAATGTGATTCCTAAGAACCGTATGCTGCGATGAACTGCTATTGGTTGGCCATTCAGTTTTACTTCCGGATGTGGGTGAAGTTTACGTTGGCGGAAAAAATGGATGCAGAACGTTTTATGCGGACAGAGTTGAAATCCATTATTTTGTGTCCATGAACTAATCTTATTTATTGTCACTTGCAATTGTCTCTCAATCGTATTCATGTTTTTCGCATGACACGAAATGCTAAGATCATCTACAAATAGTGTTGTATCAATAATGTTTGGAACCTGTTCGGCAATGGTGTTTATTGCAATTATGAAAAGTGTAGCACTGATTACAGAGCCTTGGGGGACTCCTTGTTCTTGTAAGAAAACCTGGGATAATGAAGTTTTAAAACGAACCTGAAATGTGCATTTGTACAGGAAGTTCTGAATGAAAATTGGGAGATGACCCCGAAGTCCGTGGTGGTATAATTCACGGAGTATTCCATACTTCCACGTGGAATCGTAAGCTTTACTTATATCAAAACACACCATGACATGACGTTCCGATCTAAGGAATGCGTTTCGGATGGAGTTCTCAAGTCTTACTAGTATATCTAGTGTTGATCTATTTTTTCGGATACCATATTGTGCAGAATGTAGGAGATTAAATATTTCTATGTACCATATCAGTCGATGGTTTGTCATCTTTTCAAGAATTTTGCAGAGGCAACTGGGCAAGGCAATGGGTCTATAGCTAGTAGGTTGTTGTTGTTGTTGTTGATATGGAGGTTTGATGGCGCATAGGCTACTTTGGCCATAATGCGCCTATTCATTTATTATAAAAAAGAGATGAAAAAGTTTCATAAATTCAGAATTGATTAAAAAGTCCTGTTTGCTTTATGAAGTTGAAAAATTCGGAAATATCTGCATCATCTCCAATGAGATTCTCTAAAGTTATTGGTCTACGAAGATTAACCAGTGATAGCAGGGTTGAAGTTCTGTCTTGTTCATAGTAAGGGCAGTCAATGAGAATGTGTTTAATACTCAGATTTATATTACAAAGTGGACACTGTGGCGGGACATTCCCTGTGAGTAAATATAGGTGGGTCAGATAAGTATGGCCTATTCTTACCCTTGAAAGGACTACCTCTTCTCGTCTTGATGTGCGGACACTGGAGCGCCAAATTTTTGGATCATGTTTAAATTGAAAGAGTTTATTATTAATTTGAGAGTGCCATATTGCTGTCCATTTTGACAGGCTTGCAGCCTGAATGATTAATGCATAATCTGATGGCGGAACAGGAATATCAGTTAAGTCGAAGCTAGTTGGATTTTTTGCGGCTTTATCAGCCAGTTCGTTGCCCAAAATGCCAGAATGAGCTGGAATCCAGCAGAAGGTGACCAGTTGATTGCGTTCTTCAATTTGTAGTAATATGCTTTTTATTTCATCTAGAACAGGGTGTACTTTATCTAAGGGGTTACATAAAGCCAAAATTGAGCTGAGGGAATCAGTATAAATAACAGATTTTAAAGCACAGTCAGAAGAGAGATTCTGTAAAGCTAGTTTGATAGCATATAATTCAGCTGAGAAGATACTGAATTCAGATGGCAAGGATGCTGAAATAACGGTATTTGGAAACACTGCAGCTGCTCCAACGTTTGAATTAGATTTAGAGCCGTCTGTATAAATTGGAGAGAAGTCAAAGTATCTTTGAATGTGAGCTTCGTGAAGTTGTTTGATATTTGATGTTTGTAAAATGTTCTTACCCCATTGAGAGAGGTAGGTGTCACAGGTCGGTATAGGTGGTGGAACCCATGGTGGTTGAGGACAAGTTGTTGTCTGTTGCACAGAAAGGATGGGAACATTCCAAATTTGCATCAGTTCAAGAAGGCGAAGACCAGCTGGCTTTACTACGCTTGGTTTATTTCTGAAAAGGTTTTCTAATGGTGGATTGAACAGGTATGACTGAGTCGGATGCATGGCACAGCTTTGTATCTTGACAGCATAGTTCAATAACAGTGTTTTCCTACGTAAAGTTAGTGGGGGTTCATGGGCATCAATGTAGAGACTATGTGCTGGTGATGTTCTGAAAGCACCGAGTGAAAGTCTCAAGGCACTGTGTTGAATTGGATCAAGCCAACGCAATGCACTCAATCTGGCTGAATCATAGATGGGAGCTCCATAATCAAGACGGGATCTGATTAATGCCCGGTACAGCCGAAGCAGAGATGTACGATCTGCGCCCCATGTTTGGGAGGATAAAGCTCTGAGTATATTTAACTTTTTTAGACAGGAAGTACGTACATTTTTAATGTGGTCTATAAAATTTAACTTATTATCAAATGTTAATCCTAGAAATCTGATGCTATTAGTGACCGGGATGGAGACATTATAAATTTGAAGTTCAGGATCCAGATGAAGTTTGCGCTGTCTACAAAAATGGATGGCAACTGTTTTCTGCTGCGAGAGTCGATATCCGTTGAGGCTGGCCCACTGTTGAATTTTATTAAGTGATATCTGGAGCTGCCGTTCAATAGACCTCATATTTTGGGAATGGCAGGAGATGGAAAGATCATCTGCATAAAGGTAGGTCTCAACTGTATTTGGAAGCTGATTGGTGATGGAATCTATTCTAAGAGCAAACAAAGTGGCACTCAGTACTGATCCCTGTGGCACTCCTTCTTCCTGTATAAACGTCTTGGAAAGGGCATCTTGGTACTGAACTTGAAACGATCTAGTACGTAGGAAGTTCTGAACAAAAATAGGAAGGTTGCCTCGCAAACCAAGAGAGTAAAGATCACTAAGTATGCCATGCCGCCAGGTAGTGTCAAAAGCCTTCTCGATATCTATTGAAACCATTACAAGATGTTCCCGTTTAACAAAGGCATTTCGAATGGCGAATTCAGCCTTGACCATAAGATCTAAGCATGACCTATTTTTACGAAAGCCATATTGGTTATGGCTCATTAGATGTTGTGACTCAATGATCCATACGAGTCTTCTGTGGACAATTTTTTCAAGGATTTTGCTCAGGCAGCTTGAGAGAGAGATCGGTCTATAGCTATAGGGGTTAGTTGGATCTTTCCCAGGTTTTAGGAATGCCAAAACAGTAGAGTGGTGCCAAGAATTTGGAAAAACGTTTTCTAAAAATATACGATTGTAAAAAACCAGAAGCAGTCTTAAAGCTTTGTCATCGAGATGTTGAAGCATGACATAATAAATCCCATCTGGCCCGGCTGCACCATTGTGGGCTGTTCTAATGGCATGCAGAAGTTCAAAGTATTGCAGAGGTTTGTTATATGGAAGAGTACATGCGGTTTGAAATTTTATGGCATGCTTTTCTCTAGTGTTTTTAATTCGTTGGAATGATGTAGGATATGCTGATGCCGCTGATATTTCAGCAAAAGTATTGCCCAAAGCATTAGCAATGTCTAAGGAATTGGATAGATCTTGCCCTTTCCAGGAGAGGATTGGAGATGGTATAGTAGGAAACTTACCAGATAACTGTCTAATTTTCTTCCATATAGTTTTCGGATCAGTGTTTCTGTTAAAGGTCGATGCAAAACGGGTCCAGGATTCTTTCTTAGCTTGCTTTTGTACAAATCGTGCTTTTGCTCTTAGCTTCTTATAATTAATGAGATTGGTTGTGGTTGGACATCGCCGAAATAAATTCCAGGCTTTGATTTTTGCTTTCTTTGCTTTTGTGCACTCATCATTCCACCAATAATTATAATGCTTGCGATCAGGGGGGTTTGATAATGGTATTGTGTCCTTGGCCACTTTTAGGAGATGTGATGTGATGTAGTCTGTTACATTATCAATATTTTGGAGCTGGATTTTTTCCTCGTCAAGAGAGATTGATGATCGAAATTTTGCCCAGTTTGCGCGAACAAATTTCCATTTCCTGCGGAGCTTGTTTGATGGAGTCTGTGACATTAAAACATTGCATATGATTGGAAGGTGGTCACTGCCCATTGGATCATTTAAAACGTACCACTCTATGGTTGGAAAGAGTATTGGAGAACAAATTGAGAGATCTATTGCTGAGGTGTGTCCAGTTGGGAGTTGTATGTGAGTGTGCGTACCAGTATTGAGTAAGGTGAGGTTTTGTGACTCTAGAAAGCTTTCAACGAGTCGACCACGTGTGTCTAGTTTAGGATCGCCCCATAAGGGGTGGTGCCCATTAAAATCCCCTAATATACAGAGAGGTGGAGGTATCTGTAGGAATAGATCTTCAAGATCTTTTAAACAATAAGCATGGTTTGGTGGTAGGTATATTGAAACAACTGTTATTGAAATATTCAGAGTTATATGAACAGCAACAGCTTCTATTTCAGTTTGAAGTGGAATATGTTTAGTTGGGATCTTTGAGTTTATCAGGATTGCAACACCACCATGGGCAGCATTTGCTGTGTTACGATCTCTTCGATAAAGACAATAGTTTTTTATTGAAGGAGAAATTTGCGCGGTTAGGTAAGTTTCCTGAAGACAAAGGGCAACTGGAGAATATCGGCTAATTAGATCACGGATATCATCTGTGTTGCAACGAAAGCCTCTGCAGTTCCATTGTAAAATACAAGGCATTATTTGTGTTTTATTGAAGGAGCTGTATCTGACTGTTTTTTGAAGGTTACTGGCTTATGACGCTCTAATTTAGTTTTATCTTTTTTAGAGAAAACTGGTCGACCTGTGTCCATTTCTTCTTCTGCATGGATTTCTAGAGGGGGATCATCCTGTATGGATGTGCCATCTGTGTCCATGGTTGTGTCCTGAAAATTTTTTACTACATTTGCGTTTGAACTATGAGATATGGTATCTATGACCGGAGTAGGTGAGGCCGCTGGTATTGTCAGAGGAGTATTATTGGCTTGGTCAGAGAACTTGGATTGTTGCTTAGAAAGAACATTTCTAGCCCAATCAGAAATTGATTTGTTAGTGGGAACTGTTACATCAGTTTGAGTGGAGACGGTCTGATATTTTTTCACAGCATTGGCATAGGTCATATTTTTGGTTATAGTTGGAGCAACTAATTTTCTCGCTTCTGGGTAACTTACTTTGTTCTCAACCTTGTATTTTACTATTTTTTTCTCGGTTTTCCACTTTTCGCATGTCTTGGAATATGCAGGATGGTCACCTTTGCAATTTGGGCAGGTCATTTTTGTAGCTGTACAGTTACTTTGTATGTGATCTGCAGAACCACAATTAGGGCAGACAGGAACTCCTCTGCATACAGTTTGTGAGTGGCCATACTTCTGACATTTGTAACACCTTAAAGGGTTTGGAATGTAAGGCCGGATTCGGCAAAGTAAATAACCTGCTTTTACAGAGGAGGGTAAGTTGGGTGTATTGAAGGTGAGAATAATGTTTCTTGTAGGTGTAAGTACATTATCTTTTTTGATCATTATTCGTCTTGCTTCAATTACGTGTTGTCCCTGCAGCTCTTGGGTTATTTCTTCCTCAGTAACGTTTAATAAGTCCCAACTGGATATCACACCCTTAGATGAATTTAAGGTTGTGTGCGGGGATATTTTAACTGGAAATCCAGCAAAACTTGTCAGTTGTAACAGCTTCTCAGAATGTCTGTGGTTGGTGGTTTCTACTAGTAAGTCTCCTGATTGCAGTCTCTTCACCATCTTGGGAGATCCTGCAATACCCTCCAGATGTTTTTGTATGACAAACGGAGACAATTTATTAATGGGCTGACTAGTAAGAGAGTGGATAATTAAGAACGATGGGCAAGGTTGCTCCATCCGATCAGTCTTTTGTCTCTTTGGATTTTCGTTCTCAATATCCTGCTGATGGTCTGTGTTTGCCATGTTTGCTCCTTTTAGCTCTTGGCAAGTGGACTTGCTTGCCAAGATTTCCGGCCCCGCCACGGGGAGGCAGGAGCAGTGCCGCTAGGAGGCCAAGCGGTTAAAGTGTTAGTTCGTTAGTGGAAATAGAAATATATGGATAAATAAAGAAAGGTGAGTTTCCTTTCTCTGTTCTAACTTGTGGCTTTTAAGTGTAGAACAATATAGAAATAAAGCTAATAGAAACGTAGGAAATTAGAAAAAACTTTAATCGCTTTTGATGAGCACTCTGTTTTCGCAGAAAAAATCGCTTGACCTCGAATTCGCTTGGCACCCGGGGCCTAGCTAGTAGGATTTGCAGGTCTTTTCCTGGTTTAAGGAAGGCAAGGACTGTAGCATGGTGCCATTGTTTAGGGAATGTATCTTCTAGGTAAAGTCTATTGAACAGATCAACAAGTGACAGCAACTATTCAGTACTTAGTTCCTGTATCATCGAGTACTGAATATTATCTTGTCCTACAGCACTGCGTCTACATGTTGACAGAGCCCTGTACAGTTCGTGGAGAGCAAAAGGTAGGTTTGTATTGTTCGTTTGCTTTAGACGAAAAGTTTAATTTTTGTTTTTCTATATTTGTTTTAAATCTTTTGACGGCTGGTGTGTAACTTTCTGTTGCTGATGCTTTGCAAAAGTTTCCTCTTAGATGTTGGCAATTTGGGCAGGGTCAGAAATATTCTGTCCCCATTCCATGATTGGAACAGGAATCGTCTGGTGTTTACCACTCAGTTGTGATTATTTTCCAAATTTTATTTGTAGGGGTGTCTTGGTTGATGTAAAGCGGAACCAAGTTGCCTTTTTATTACAGCGTCTAACATATCTTGCTCTTGCGCGTTTATACTGGATAAAATTTTCTGTGGTTGGACTGCGACGAAAGGAATTCAACGCTTGTTCTTTTTTTTTTGGCGCGGCATTCATTACTCTACCAGATTTTTGGGTGTATCGGCAATTTTGAAGAGGATTTTGGTATTGTTTTTTCTGCTGCATGTAATATTGTTTTTGTGATATATTCAACTGCTTCTTCAGGTGGGGATTCTTTTGATTATTTTCGTGTCAAATTTAGCTAGTTTTTTTATACATCTGCCAAATTGCTTTATTAGTGAGCCACTGTGGAATCTTAGTAGGATAATAAGAGAGCTTATTCAGTAATTCAATTAGTATGGGAAAATGGTCACTATGAAGTGGATTTATTGAACACTTTAGAGAAGTATATAGGGCTGCTGAACAGATAGACAAATCTATTGTAGTATTAGTTCTAGAAGGAAGGTGAACATATGTAGGTGACCTATCATTTAGAAGGTTGTTATCGTTTAAACATTTTTTCAATTTGTTTTCCTCTTTGGTCAATGTTGTTGTTGCCCCACAGTGTGTGATGACCATTTGAATCTCCCAGAATGAGGAAAGGTGTGGGAAGTTGAGCTATGGATTATCTAGATCATTTTGATGAAAGTTATAGCTAGGTGGAATGTACAAAGAGCAAATTGTAATGTGGATATCAGCAGCTACACGGACTGCTGCTGTCTCAAGGGGAGAGTTTAGTAAAATATGCTTGGCAAGAATGTGTGGGTTGACTAAAACAGCTACACCCCCATGTGCAGTATTTTGATTGATTCTGTCTTTTCTAAAGATGTTATACCGAGATAGTGTTGGTGTATCTTGAGGTTTTAAATATGTCTCATTAAGGCGCAGACATATTGGCGTATATTTAGAGGTAAGATCATAAACACCATCAATATTGGCACGGAAACCACGACAATTCCACTGAATTATTTTGTTCATGTTAGGCTTTCAGAACGTTTTCGTGTTGAAGTTCTATGATTTTCGCTCTTGGTTTTATCTTTTTATGGAAAGTATGGCTTACATGTGTCCATATCTTCTTCGACAAAAATTTCTAAGGCACCATCTTCTGCAGATTTTTCATTAATATCCATTTCTTCTTGATGTCTGAGAGTTTTGCTTGGTTTTTCTTTGCATTCTTCGTCCAGGGAATGTAGTTTTTTGGGAAATGAATGGGTTGGTGGTGACATGATCCGCTTTGCCTCTTGATAGGATTTGATTTGATTTGGTTTTTTATGGCGCATTGGCAGCTAAGGCCATAATGCGCCAAGTCAAATTTTAAAACGCTACTAAACATTTTGGTAGCCAAAGCTACCACGTCAAGTAATAAATCATTGTCAAAAGATGTATAGTAAAAGTATAAAAAGTGTAAACCTTAGATTCTTTTATAAAAATTAATAGACTGTAAAAAGTTAAAAACGTCAGACATATTGTCTCTGTCACCTATAATGTGACTGAGTGTAAATGGCTCAGTCACATTAGTAAAAACGGTAAAATACAAACGTCGCGCCTCTATAAAATCAGGACATTCTATTAAAATATGACTAACGGTTAAAATAACATTACATATCTCGCACATAGGTGGGTCATCCGCCCTCAGCAAGTAGGAATGGGTTAGATGACTATGACCTATGCGGAGCCGAGCAAGAACAACTTCCTCTCTTCGGACCCTGCGTAGACTGGACTGCCATTGCGCAATTACAGGCTTAATGCGATGTAATTTATTTGTGGCCTGTCCGTGCCAAGAATCTTGCCATTGGGAGAGTAATTTAGAACGTATTATTTGCCTGTAGTCTGTATAGGGGACTGACAGGCAATGATTATCCAGGGAAATGGCTGATTTAGCAGCGGCATCCGCCGATTCATTTCCCCGGATCCCAATGTGGCTTGGGATCCAGCAAAAGCGAATATCATATTCCAATTCTATGAGAGAAAAAAGAATCTGCCGGATCCTGGACAGGATCGGATGAGGATTAAAACTCACCGATACCAGAGCCTGTAACGCGCTAGATGAATCGCAATAAATCATATACCTCTGGTAGTCGCAATTTTTAATGTGATCTAGGGCTGTGTGTATTGCATGCAACTCTGCAGTATAAATGCTAGTTTCTTGTGGGATCTTATAGGATATTGTTTTGTGAGGGAACACAACAGCAGATCCCACATGACATTCTAACTTTGAGCCATCTGTATAGATTGGCAGAAAGTCAGAATGCTGCTGTCGATGTACTGCAAAGAGTTGCTGGTAGACAGATGGCGGTGTAGTAGCCTTCTCCCAGATCTTAAGGGAGAAGTCGCAAGTTGGAAAATGAGCATGCCAGGGTGGAAAGAATTGCCTTGGTGACTGGGCAACATTGTCTACCGTCAAGTTCAGCTCATTCAGCAGCCCTTGAATGCGAATACCAAAAGGTTTGTTGGCAGTCCGACGGGTGTTGCAGAGATTTTCCCAACGCGGCTCAAAAACGGATGGCCACGTGGGATGATCGGGCAGGGATTTTAATTTGAATGCATACTGTAAGGACAACTGCTTTCGTCGAAGAGACAGAGATGGTTCATTTGCTTCGACGTAAAGGCTTTGGACAGGAGATGTGCGAAATGCTCCAGTGGCTGTCCGGATGGCTTGATGGTGGATTGGATCTAACCACCGAAGTGCACTATCTCTAGCAGAACCATAAACCTGAGACCCATAGTCGAGTTTGGAACGGACAAGTGCTCGGTAAAGGCGAAGAAGGGTAGAACGATCTGCGCCCCATGAGGTTGATGAAAGGGCACGAAGGATGTTAAGCCCTTTGACACATCTTGTCCTCAGCTGACGAATGTGTTGCAAAAATGTCAGCTTTTTGTCGAAAATAAGTCCAAGGAATTTGAATTCTGCTACAACTGGGATGTTATTTTGCCCAAGCCTTAATTCTGGGTCAGGATGAAGGTTACGTTTGCGACAGTAGTGTACACAAACGGTCTTCTGTGATGAAAATCTGAACCCATTAGCCAAAGACCAAGCTGTGAGACGATCAATGGTTTTCTGCAGTTGCCTTTCAATGACCCTCATATTGCATGAATTGCAAAATATGGCAAAGTCGTCTACATAGAGGGCATTGTTTACAGTGGGTGGAAGTTGTTCTGTGATAGAGTTTATTTTGATTGCGAAAAGCGTAACACTTAGAACGGATCCTTGTGGGACTCCCTCTTCCTGAGAGAAAACTCGAGAGAGGGTGGATCCTAAACGGACTTGAAACTGGCGATTCGAAAGAAAGTTTTTAATAAAAACAGGAAGGTTACCTCTAAGACCAAAGTTATAGAGGTCTTTTAAAATTCCAAATCGCCAGGCTGTGTCGTACGCTTTTTCAATATCAAAGAAAACTGCTACCAAATGCTCGGATTTAATAAAAGCGTCACGAATGGACGTCTCCAATCGGATTAAATGATCCAGAGTGGATCGATTTCTTCGGAAGCCGCACTGTGTCCTGGAAAGCAGACCATTTGTTTCTAAATACCATACAAGGCGTGCATTAACCATTCTTTCCAGGACTTTGCACAAACAGCTTGTCAGAGCAATAGGACGATAGTTACTTGGATTGCTAGGATCTTTTCCTGGTTTTGGAAAAGCAAGGACGATAGCCCTTTGCCAGGAATCCGGAAATTGTTTCTGAATAAAAATTCTGTTAAACAGAATTAAAAGGTGATCCTTAGATTGTGGTGAAAGGTGTTTTAACATTTCGTAGTGGATGTCATCGGGCCCTACAGCACTTGCATGCGTGAGGGCAAGTGCTGCATTTAACTCTTCATGTAAAAAGGGCTTGTTATACGATTCAAGCCCTTTTGAAGAGAAGTTCGGTGGGTTTTTCTCAATTTTCTTTTTCAGGGCCAAAAACTCCGTGGGAAAAGATGTTATCGCAGAGATTTTTGCAAACGTTTCCCCTAGACTGTTTGCAACTGCAGTTCGATCTGCAATTGGACATCCGTTGTGTTCGAGGATCACTGAAGGGCATGGTGGATATTTTCCCTTCATTTTCCGGATCTTATCCCAGACTACTTTTGAGCTAGCAGCCTGAGTTATGGAAGATGTAAAACGAATCCAAGATTTCCTTTGACTCTGACGTCGTACATAACGTGCTTTTGCACGTGCACGTTTGAATGATATTAAATTTTCAGTGGTGGGATATCGCCGGAATATCCCCCACGCTTTGTTTTGTGCTTTTTTTGCTGCTGTGCATTCGGAATTCCACCAAGGTTTGGGAAATAGTGGGAACCGGCTGGATGATTTTGGGATTGCAATTGCAGCTGCTTGGACAATCGTTTCTGTGACATACATGACTGCTTCATTGATTGGCTCCTGACTGACTGTAGTGATGTCAAATTTTGCCAGATATTGAAAGGCATTCCAGTCAGCCTGATCGATCTTCCACCGCGGTAAACTAAATGGCAGACAGGGTCTACCATTAGTTAGGGTTGTTATCACGGGGAAGTGATCGCTTCCATATGGATTTTCTTCTACCTCCCAAGTAAGTGAAGGAAGGAGAGAAGGGGAGCAGATAGAAAGATCAATGGCAGAGAATGTACGGGTAGGCATGTGGAAGAAGGTGTTTGTTCCCACATTTAGGAGGGAGAGATCATTGTCAGTGAGCATATGCTCTATGACTCGTCCCCTTCCATTGATGTCAGCACTACCCCACAGAGTGTTATGTCCATTGAAATCCCCAAGAATTAAACAAGGGGAGGGCAATTGCATGATAAGATCATCAAGGTCTTTCTGGGGGATGTCAATCCCAGGTGGCAAATAAACAGAGCAGACAGTTAATAAGAACCCCACTGTAAGGCGAATTGCTACAGCTTCAATGCTAGTTGTAAGCTGCAGAGCCTGAAATGGGATCTGGTTGCCGACGAGGATTGCGACTCCTCCGTGGGCAGACCCATCCACAATTCTATCCTTACGAATGATGGTAATGTTATGCATGGTGGGGTCATCATTTGCCTTTAAATAAGTCTCCTGTACGCAAAAGCAAACTGGTTTGTGCTTTTGCAGGAGTGCCTTGATGTCGTCAGTATTTTGCCGGAATCCACGACAATTCCACTGTAGGAATTTAGCCATTATTTGGACTTGGTGGGTCCATCAGGCGGCTTCCGAGGTGCTGAGGGCTTAATTTTGTCAGTCTTGGATTTATCTTTCCTGGGGAAGTATGGACGCTGTCCTGTGTCCATTTCTTCCTCAGCAAAGAGTTCCAAAACTGACTCATCATGTACTTCCTTCTGCTCGACATCCATGTTTTCCTGGGTACTAGGTGTTACTTCCCCTTTCTTATTCTTTTCTTTTGCTTTGGTTACTTGTGGAGCATTAGGAGGTATCGATATAGGAGTGGCAGCTGATTGGTCCTTTTGTGCAGGTTTTTGGGAGCTTAAAAGATAACGTGCAATGGGAGTAAATGATTCTTTTGGAGGCACAGACATGTCCGTCTGAGTCCCAATCGAACAACTCCCTGCTACCTTCTGGGCGTAGGTAGGTTTTTTGATGTTAAGAGGTTTCACTGCTTTTCTTGCCTCCTGGTACGATATGTTTAGCTCTGCCTTCAGCCGTTGAATTTCTTTTTCTTCTTTCCACCTCTGGCATGCCCTTGAATAGGCCGGATGTTCTCCCTCACAGTTAATGCAGGTGGGTTTAGTGGCTGAACATGCTGTTGTTTCGTGGTCCTTTGCACCGCACCGGGCGCATGCAAGGACTCCACGGCAGGCCATTTGAGAATGTCCATACTTCTGACATTTAAAACACCGTAAAGGGTTCGGAATGTATGGACGTACTGGACAGTTGATGTATCCAGCTTTAATCTCATCAGGCGGTTTGGGAGAGTTAAAAGTCAGGATAACACTCCTGGTTTTAACAATTTTCCCATCCCTTCGCGCAGTGATTCTCTTGACGGCAGTAACTCCCTGTGGTTGTAATTCGGAGCAGATTTCCTCCTCGGTGACGTCGAGAAGGTCCCACTCCGAAATGACACCTCTCGATGAATTTAGCGTTCTGTGTGGTGTCACTGTTATGGGTATACCTCCGATTGATGTTACTCGGAGTAGATGTTCAGACTGCCCGTCATTTTTTGTTTCAATCAAGAGGTCCCCAGAACGGAGCCTCTTAACTGACTTGGGTGTACCTGCTAACCCATCCAACCCTTTTTGTATAAAAAAGGGCGACATTTTACCAATCGGTGTTTCATTGGTGGAATGCATTATTAAGAACCTTGGGACAGGCCCTGATGGTAGTTCGGTTCGCTGCCTCTTTGTAGCAATAATGCTATCTGCCTCTCCGTCGTTATTTTCAGATAGGGACCGGGTTGGGGCCCCTGAAGGAATACGTTTATCAGGATTCATATAGTTTTTTTAATTGTTCAGTGCCCGGGCTCCCCACCCACCACGGAGCCCAAAGGGACGCCCACTACCCGGCATGCAATAAATGCGCTCGGGAGTGGGACGCCAGGGCTACCCAGACACTATACCCGCACCGCCGCCAGCCTGAATCCTGTCCCTCGGACCATGAGGGTAGGGGCGTGGCATTGACACGGTTGACCCTCGCAGGCGAGCCTACTAGCCGATTGATCCTAGCCGGGCCTTCCAGGACCACCCGTCTTGTCGAAGCAGGGGCCAAAGTGGTGTATTGAAGCTGGGCCCCTCAACCACCAGGATCCCCCTTTCCGAATTTCCACGGGTCGCAGCGCACGGCAAACACGCCGGATTCCATTGATGTAAGCTCGGAACCTAGGCTGTGGGCGTTGGATCCCAGTGATGCTAGTCTGGAAGTCCAGCAGCGTCACTGGGAGGTCCCCTCACCACGTACAGGTGCCCACGTCGAGGGGCCTCTTGATAGGAAACATTGTTTTATATTTCTGAATAAGTTTTTCGTTTTTCCAGCGTTCACATGTTTTAGCATAGGCAGGGTGGTACTTTTTACAGTTTGGGCATATTGGTTGAGGGGCGGTACAGGCTTCGCAGTCATGTTCTACTGAACCGCACTTTGCACAAGTAGGGGTTCCCCAGCTGGCTGTCTGGGAATGTTCTACTTCTGACATCGGAAACACTGTAGCGTGTTTGGAATATATAGTCTGACATTGCATACCAGATATCCCGCCTTACTGAATGTTGGACGATGCGGTGTGCTAATGTCAATATCAGATTTCGTGTAGGATTCAGATTACCATCTTTTCTGGTGGAAATTCTCTTCGCTTGAATAACACTTTGTTCTTTACTAGCATCTCCTCTTCAGACACATCTAATAAATCCCAGCCTGAGATCACTCCTTTGTAGGAATTCAGTGATCTGTGGGGTGTCACAGTTACTGATAGTTCTGCAAAGATTTTAATGCTTAAAAGTCGTTCTGAACGTTTAGCGTTAGAAGTCTATGATGATGTCTCCTGACCTCAGTCTTTTTACAGACTTGGGAGGTCCAGCTCTATTTTCTAATTCCTTTTTTACTCTAAATGGAGAGTTTTCCAATTGCAATTTCACCAGTTGAGTGGATAATTAAGAAAGTAGGAATAGGATAATTTTCTGTCTCAGTTTTTTGACGTTTGGCAGTTCTGCATTGGAACTGTTTTTCATTTTGGATGTCTGGGGGTGCGTCTGGCAGCCCAGATAAGTCAGAGATTGATTTTCTCATGACGTGCTCTTTTTGGCTCCGGGAGATTGTCGTTTTCTCCCAGGTTACCAGCCCCACCACGTGGAGGCAAGAGCGGTGCCACCTAGTGACCCAAGGGAAGAAAAAAAAAGGTTAGTATAAACTAAAAATAAGAGGAATTAAAGAAAGGTGGTTTTCCTTTCTAGGTTATAGTATTTGTATAAATCTATTTAAAAATAATACTCAAGAGTTACCTGTCTTACGAAACTCAGGAGAAACGTATATACAGTTAAGAGTACCAGATAATCACTATGAAAGTAGCTGTGGTCACAATATCGATAAAAATAAAAGATAATAGCGATAAAAAGAAGAGCGAAAGGGTTGCTGTAGATCTTATGTACCCGAAATGTTGTGCTGGACACGTGCAGCACATGCAACATTTTTCGATGGTTCAACTTCAGTTGGCGATACAAAGAAGAGCGAAAGGATTGCTGTAGATCTTAAGTACCTGAAATGTTGTGCTGAGCACGCGCAGCACATACAACATTTCGGGTATTTAAGATCTACAGCAATCCTTTCGCTCTTCTTTTTATCGCCAACTGAAGATGAACCATCGAAAAGTCTGTCGTTCTTGACTATTGGCCTTAATCCTTTTTTAATTTTAACTTCAGATAACTAGAGGACGATATGGTGCACCCCCTCCTCCTCTAGGCCAAGTTTTTCAATTACTCTTTTTAAACCACGCTTCCTTATCGCGATTTTTAAACACCGTTTTTAGTTTAACCAATTATTTCTCACTACTGTTTTATGATTCATAACCACAACGGATTATTAACGTGAGTGCCGTCTCTTTATTAAGCTTTGACTAAATACATATTTCTTGTCATGAACTTCAGCATCTTAAGCTTTTCCTAACTGTTTTATAGGTAGACGAGTTATAATTTGAATGTTTCAATGGATTAGTTCGCATGTGATATCCTATTCTGATCAGGCACGGACTTCTGGAACGTTCTGAATCTTTAATAGTTGTCAGCCCATTCTCGAATTTCGAAAGCTAATCAGATGTCTGAGCCTTCGCTTTCCAACTACTATACTTCCAACAGAACTTCCTTACAGCTGAGATGTAAAAATGGCTCTCCTAATCACAAAAGTGAATTAAACAGCGAAATTATAAATTTCAAATAAACAGCAGCTTTAACCCTGTCCTTAATATCCTACTCCGTTTCATCGAAATGCTATTGCTACTCTGGCCCTTTGAATGGCAGAAATAATTGAGGTCGAAGCTTGCTTATAACGGTGCTTTACAGCTTTTTTTAGGCCTGTGAACGATGTGAAAACCCCGTTATCCTTAAAGAATAATCAAATGTAAGGGATTAAATTTTTAGAACATTTTCAGGATCCCCGAGACTTTTCCGGAGTCCGCAGAACACTCCTTAGAAACCACTGGCATGCGTACAGTTAAGTAATCAAGTTGACATTAGTGATTGGATGTCAGTACTTGTTTACACTAAAGTACAATAATCTTTGTTAAATATTAGAAATACACTGGTGTGCAAAACTTAAGGACCAACACTATTGCTAAAGGTTACAGCCACAAAATCTTTACTTAAAGTACTCTTTACTGATGAGAGTAGATTCGGTCTCAGCAGCGATTATGGACGTCAGCTAATCTGGCGAGACATTGACACACGATATCACCCTGCAAACATCACTGAAAGGGATCGATATGGCGGTCGAGGTGTTCTCGTCTGGGGAGGCGTTACCTTGGATGGACGCACACAACTCCAGATACTGGAAGGCGGTACTGTAACCCGTGCACGCTATTGTATTAAGATAATCCTTCCCCACGTGCGTCTGTTCAGAGGTGCCATTGGCCCTGAGTTCGTGTTTATGGATGATAACGCCACACTCCATCGCACTGCAGCTGTTGATATGCTTTTGGAAAGCGAGGACATTGTTCGTATGGATTGGCCTGCCCGTTCCACCGGTCTAAATCCCATCAAACACATGGTACGCTCTGGGGAGACGCTTAGTGGCACGTCCACGCTCATCAGAAAATGTTCACCAGCTAAAAATGGAGCTGACAGAGGAATGTACGATGTTACCGCAAGAACTTAACAACATTGTTGTAAGTATGGACAGGTGGTGCAAAGCCTGCATCGACATTAGGGGTGGCCATATCTCCTACTGAGGACCACCTCTTCCATTTGTTTCATCTTTGGCAGTGATGCATCTGTATCATGGCAGCCAGTGCTATGTTGCCATTTTTGAATAAAGTCCCTCTGTACCGTTTTGTTTCCTTCATTTCTGTACCGCACGAGGTCCTTTGGTATGCTTTCCCATATCCAGACCACTCCTATGAGAAGCTAAAGTTGAAAACCTGACTGGTCCTTAAATTTTGCACACCAGAGTATGTTACTGTTAAATTAGTGCATCTGATGTTTGATGTTTTTAAATAACTAAACTTCCTTCTTGACAGGTGGCATCAAAGTATTTCTTACTGTGTCATCTTCGTTTTCTGAGACAAAAGGTGAAGTTCCAAGACAGCTAGAACTGAATTGGTTCGGCATACCCCCTCAATTGGAAAATGATGAATACTCTTGGATTGGGCTGTTTACTCATCATCCGAAAGAGGGCATTGCTGATCCTATAGTTAGAGTTAAAACAGGAGACAATCATACAGGATACTTTAGAACTGGTGTAGTGTGTCCTATCCAAGTGTTTCAACCAAGCACACTCTCCTCAAAATGTCTTGGATATTGGATTGCCTATGTCTACAACACAGACCTCTTAGCAACCACGTGCATAAGGGCAAGACCCAACTGGATGTATCGCAACCGTTACATCATTGGGGATAGTACGCTTGCTGAGCTTATGTTACCTGGAACTCACGACGCTGGTAGTTACATGTACCATGATGTCACGAAGAATCACATAATCAAACGCTATCAGATGGCTCAAGAAGAGGACATATGGAGCCAACTAGTGTATGGAATTCGCTATTTGGATATGAGGGTGATGTACCAGCATGTATCTGGAAGTACAGAAAGATTGTGGGTTACTCATGGATTGTTTAGGACAGAGGTAACCGTTAGGGATATGGCGGAACAAGTTAAGCGCTTTCTAGATGCAACCAATGAGATAGTTATCCTCGATTTTCATGGATTTGAACTAGGATTTAAGACAAATTCAACAGAGAGGCATACAGAGTTGATAAATCTTTTGAAGTCCGAACTAGAGAACTATATGATTCCACATTCATTTGGAACCTCAACCACTTTGAAGGAATTATGGAACACTGAGAAACGTCTGTATGTTGGATACAACTCTCCATTCCAGAGCCTCAGCAAGTTTCTCCATCCTGGCATAAGACATCTTTGGGCGAATGTCGACGAAGTAACCAAACTAAAGAAGTATTTTGAAGAGAACATCTGTGTCCAACGACGGGGTTTATGGTCCGCTATGGCAGAATTGACACCCAAAGTTTTAAAAATGATCCGCGATAGTTACGGAGGTCTCAGACAGATGGCGCAAGATGTTAATAGATTCGTCTCCCTTTGGTTTAGATATAGATGGTGGCGGTGTGCAAATATTGTTTCCGTCGATTATTTCTTAGGAACTGACATAATTGATGTGTGTATAAATAGCAATATTAGACGCCAATTATGAGTAATAAAATTTATTACAGACTAGAAAGGTGTATACTTTATTTAGAAATACAAACAAGCTGTGTACAATTTCAGGACAGCATTTGATAAGCTGTTAATTCACATTAGTGAGATGAAATAAGGAAATCCGATGTATTCTTCAGAATACAAGTAGATCTTTGCCTATGCTAGTGGGAGGTTTTTGTTGGGGGCAGATGTGTAGTAAGATCTACAGTACTCACTAAACGGTGTATTCTAAGTTAACTATTTCACTGTTTTTTTAAAGCTTTTACTGGCACACGTAGTTCAACTTTTCTTTTAACACTTCAACAGTTGATTTCCATCATTGTTTTATCTTGGTTCCATTACTGGAGCACAAAGAATATACTGTTTCCAGAAGCTTGAATTCATTGTATCTTGAACGTTGTGGCAATTTACACGTCCTAGAGTGTGAATAAGAACAACATCGTTACAAGTGATCATTCCATCACCATCACAGTCTTGACCAAATCTCCCGATGTACTTTTGAATGGTAAGTTCCGAGCAGTCTCTGCGAACAGTGCAATTCTCGAAATCTAAAGAGGAAAGATAACAAAAACATCTATAAGTTGGATTCTGAAGACAAATATCACACAGCAGCTGCACTCTTTAAGTATTATCAGTTTATTCAGTATAAGTAATGATACACACAAAAATATGAGTTTTTCTGTAGAGTTACAAAGAAAAAAAAAACTCGTCAACTGATGTATATTGTGTCCCCAAAACAAAATCTGGAAAAACGAGACGAATGTAAGAACTGGTTCTGTAAATTGAAGAAAGTGAATAATGAAGGCAAGATTGAAAAATACGCAACTATTTTTAACCAATTATGCAATAATTATGAAGTCTAGAAGATACTGAATAGGGAATAGTTGCAAAAATCTTTATATGAATTAAACTTAAATGAATCAGGAAAGAATACGAGTTACTAGAAAGCCATACATACAACTCTAATTAATAATACTGTACAGAATTTACTATAACCTCTTATTCAATTTATTTTTCTAGACCTGACAATGACAACTTAATTATTGCATAATTCATTAAAACAGCGCGTCTTCACCTTTCTCCCTCATTGATATAAATTCTTTAATTTTTAAAAATATTGCAGCAATTTATATAACCAGTTCTTTGAAGCACCTTATTTTCCAGAATATGTTCAGATATGATTTGTTTCAACATGGGATAATTAGTACGTATATCGTTATGCATCGAGTTTAAAACGCTAGAGGCAGAAAAGATTGTTTTTGTGCTGGTTGGGAGATCGTGTTCTCAGGAGCCAAATGAATGATAAAGTTCTGCAAAGTTGGTAGAGACGCTGAAACAGCACAAGAAAGTAAGATCGCAGTAGCTGATTTTATATTAAGGGTAAATAAATGTAAATAGCCTTGGCTATTGTCATATTCATAACATTAAGCTTTTATTGAGCAAATTAATAATTTCAGTGTCTCATTAAATAAATGAACTTGTCCTGGTCTCTTAGGGCTGGATGGAAGCGGGCCATCAGACTTAGCCTTGCACATTAACAAATCACAATATTAGTAATAAGAAAATTACGAAAACTACAATTTCAGAAAGCATAAGGGAATCAATTTTCCTATTTCTTTAAACAATGGTTTATTAGTTCCTTCTGGATCACCTAACGGATCTTATTCCAGCAGTATAACTGCTTATAAAGAGAACAATATATGACCTGAAATCTCAGCTTCAACACAATAGCAGACGGGAGACCATATCCAGTGTCAACAAGGTACTCTCAGCCTATTCAACGGACATCGAAGACTTCCTCTTGTAATCCATTGGGTCGACCTCTGGGAAAAATTCATAAGTTGCCCTCCCAATTGTCACTATCTCACAATACTGTGACACGAGTTTTATTTCAGCTTTGACTTGCTCCAATTCCAGCTTAAATACCTTGCTTGGCCACAATGCTCACCCCACTAAAAATTTCGGACAAATTCCACCTTGCGCAGTACTTTAGACAAAGTCACCTGCAAGTCATGCATCTGCCAAAACCTACAGGATATCATTCGTCATGGTTCTTCCTCATAACTCTTATTTATGTTCTTGTATGCAGTGCCAGTGGTTGCCCATAAAACAGCTTCCCTAATACTATGCCCGACTTAGAGAGCCAGTCGATATCTAAATTATCTTGAGAAAGTTTTGGGCATGGGCAGCATGAAGTTGTTTAGACTCCTCAAGGAATGTCTATAATCCTCTCAGGTTAAGACACTAGACGTCTTTTTTTTTTATTATTATATCTACAATTTACCAGAAATGCTCTTAGGAAACACCTCAAAGCTTAGCTACTTAGTAAAGTAATGAACCGGTCTGAGGCTTCCGCCTGAAAGTGATGCACGATTCTATATTAGAAATAAAGAAAACTGAAGTTAAAAAGTATCTTACCTTCAGGAAGTCCAAATTCCTTTCCAGGCTTACCCGCATCTTCCCAGTAGGCCTTTGAAATGTAGAAGGGTCCACAATAGAGACCTCCGTCAGCACCTGTTGCACACGATTGGACTGGTGGTTCGCATGTGCCATAGGTCTGGTAACAAAAGTGAATTGTTAACGAATATGGAATTCGAAACAAAAATATATCCTTAAATTAAGAATCATAAATCCTCGATTCTGTTTTTAATGGAAAAAAAAAAAGTTGTATAATTAGGTGCTGTATTTTTTACAGATACAAAATTACCCAAGTCCTAATAATTATGCTTTCAGTTCAGTATTTTTTGCCCTTGTGGGTAGCACTGTTGATATTACCACCATCATCCCCACACATTGTGGAAAAGACCAGTTGGATTTATTGGCGCAAGGGCTGCTATGGCCAAATTGCACCCATTACTTTCGAGGGTTCATCAATACATTAGACATTGGTCTACAAGTGGTTGTATACATCGATCATTTTTAGATAAATTAACAATTCTGATAAATTAAGTGGATGTAAAGTGTAAACACGATTCCTTTGGCTCTGATGACGAATATATCGTGCTTGTGTGTGCACATTTGAAGGCTAAGAGATTGGCTGTGGTAACATATCGTCAGAATATCCCCTTGCTTTATTTTGTGCCTTTTTTGCTGCTGTGCATTCAGCATTCCACCAAGGTTTTGGAAATGGCGGAAACCGGGTAGATGTTTTCGGAATTGTAGTTTTATAGACAATGCTTTCTGTGATGTACGCCACTGCATCATTGTAGGCTCCTGACTGACTGTACTGATGTTAAAATCTACCAGGTGTTGAAAGGTATTCCAGTCAGCCTGATCAATCTTCCATCTACATAACCTAAAATGTGGGCACGGCAAGTAAATTGGTTATCACGAGGAAGTGATCCCTTCCATAAAGGTTCTCCTCTACCACCTAAGTGAATGAAGGAAGGAGAGAGGGAACCATAGAGGTCAACAGCAGAGAACATACGGTTAAGCATGTGGAAAAAGGTGTTAGTTCCGGCATTTAGAATGGAAAGGTCATTGTCAGTGAGCATATGTTCTATGACACGTCCCCTTCCAACAACGTTGGCACTACCCCACAGGGTGGTATGTCCATTGAAATTGCCCAGGAGTTGGCAGCTGCACAATGAGATCATCAAGGTCTTTGTGGGAGATATCAGCCCCAGGTGACAAATAAACTGAACAGACTGTTAATAAGAACCCTACCGTAAGGCAAACCGCTACCATGTTGGTGGAGAGCTGAATAGTTTGAAATTGGGTATGGTTGCCCAGAAGTATAGCAACACCCCCATGAGCAGGTCCATCCCCGGTTCCGTCCTTTTGAACGATAGTAGTGTTACGAAGAGAAGGGTTTATTTGCCTTCAGGTATGTCTCTTGAAAACAAAAGACAACTGTCTCATACCTTTGGAGGAGGGTCTTGATGTCATCAATGTTTCGCTGAAATCCACGAAAGTTCCATTGTAGGAATTTAACCATTATTTTGACTTGGTTGGTCCATCAGGCGGCTTTCGAGGTGCTGTGGGCTTACTTTTGTCAGTCTTGGATTTATCTTTCCTGGGGAAGTACTGACGCTGTCTTGTGTCCATTTCCTCCTCAGCAAAGAGTTCCAAGACTGAATCTTCTTGTACCTCCTTCTCCTCGACATCCATGTTTTCTTAGGTACTGGAAGGTAATTCAACTTTTAGTCCTTTCTTTAGAAATTGCTTTTGTTACTAGTGGAACATTAGGAGGTACTAATATAGGAGTGGCAACTGATTGATCTTTCTGTGCAGGTTTTTGTGGGCTTAAGATGTAACGTGCGATGGGGTGTGATTTTTTTGGAGGAATGGTCACGTCTGTCCGAGTTCCGATGGAACATCTCCCTGCTACCTTCTGGGGATAGGTGGGTTTGTTGATATTTAGGTTTCACCGCTTTCCTTGCCTCCTGGTATGGTATGTTCAGCTTTGGATTTCTTTTTCTTCTTTCCATTTCTGGCATGCTCGTGAGTAAATTGGATGTTCTCCCTCAGTTAATGCAGGTAGGTTTCGTGTTTCTGAACATGTTAAATGGTCCTTTACACCACGAGCACATGCAAGGACTCCATGGCAGGCCATTTGAGAATGGCCATATTTCTGGGACTGAAAACATCATAAAGGATTTGGAACATAATGGACACACTGAACAGTTGTTCAGTGTGTTCAGTTGTTCAAAGCTGTTGTATCCAGCTTTGATCTCATCTGGAGATGTCGGCGATTTTAAAGTCAGGATTATGTTTCTAGGTTTAACAAGTTTCCCATCCCTACGCACATTGATTCTCTTAACGGCAATCGCTCCCTGTGGTTTTAGCTTACAGACACATGTAACAGAGCATCTAATTATATATATATTGTATATAAATCATTTATATACTTTGATGTACATAATCTTGAATGTATATTGTGTGTAATTAATAAAAATGAATGAATGTGGTTTTAGTTCAGAACAGATCTCAGTAACATCGAGAAGTTCCCACTCTGAAATGACACTTCTCAATGAGTTTTGTTCTGTGTGGTGTCACTGTTATGGGTATTCCTCTGATTGAGGTTGCTTGGAGTAGCTGCTCAGACTGCCTATCTCTTTTACTTTCAATTAAGAGGTCCCCAGAACGAAGTCTCTTAACTGATTTAGGGGAACCTTCTAACCCATCTAGCCCTTTCTGTATAAATAAAGGTGACATTTTGCCAATCGGTTTTTCGCTGGCTGAATTTTTAATTCAAAACCTTGGGAGAGGCACTGATGGTATTTCAGTTTGTTGTCTGTAGTAATAGTGCTATCTGTGTCTTCATCTATATTTGCAGATAGGGACTGGGTTGGGGCCTCTGAAGAAGTAAGTTTATCAGGATTCGTGAATTTAAGTGGTTCGGTACCTGGGCTCCCCATCCACCACGGAGCCCAAAAGGAATCCCGCTACCACCCGGCATGCAATAAATTACCTCAGGAGTGGAATGCCAGAGCTACCCAGACACCATAACCACATCATGGCCAGCCTAAATCCTGTCCCTTGGACCATGAGGGTAGGGGCATAGCATTGACATGGTTGACTCTCGCAGGCGAGCCTACTAATCCTAGTCGGGCCTTCCAGGACCACCCGTCTTGTCAAAGTAGGGGCCAAAGTGATGTTGAAGCTGGGCCCTCAACCCTCGTCTGCGCGCATAGCACAGTGGTATTATCACCGTCCTCACCGGGTGGAAAAGGCCTGGGTTCGAATCCCGTCGATGACGCGAGGAACTTTAATGAGTTTTGTTTTCACTCCGTGGTTGAGTTAGTCGGGCGTAGATAGCAAGGTTTTTTTCCCCAGAAACTGGGATTTTTCGTCCAGCAAACAGACAAATCGACCATGAACACACGCAATTAACAGATATAAGACGCAGCAGGGCAGATATTAATTATTCGGGTGGCCTAAATATAGTTTGGGGTTTTTTTTTTTTTTTTTGGGTCTCAACCACCAGGATCTTCCTTTCCTAATTTCCACGGGTCGCAGCGCACGGCAAACTCGTCGGATCCCATTGATGTTAACCTGGAACCTAGGCTGTGGGCGTTGGATCCCAGTGATGCTAATCTAGAGGTCCAGCAGCATCACTTGGAGGTCCCCACATCGAGGGACCACCAGTGACCAAGCGATTAGTGGGTTAGTTCTACATACAAGAAGAAAGGTACCTTTCTTTTTGAAATGCTTACTTCTTATTTAGAAGAGCAGAAAATAAACTTTGTAACTAAACACTTGAAATTTCTCTTAACTTAATTCTAGAGAAAGCACTTTGAAATTCGCTTGGCACTTGAGGCTAATGACATGAGGAATTTATGGGTATTTTTTCACAAGATGGCCGAGTTAATCTTTCTCGAGCGATTCTACCATCGTTTTTATTTCTGGAAATTAGGTTTATCACCCAGAAAATTGACCACAGAACCCAGGCAATTTACAAATATCATATACGACGTAATATGGCCCGAATTGCTAATGCACCTAACATCCTACAACCAACCAATCAATTTATCAAACTATGTTGCAGAAGCACTACCCAAGTGTTCATCGAAATGTTCGAAAAATGAGCACTACCTATATTATAAAAAAAATTGTATTGAAAATAAAAATATCCGGTTTATCTATAAATAAAAAGTTGTACAGTAATTAGTTTGAAATTTCACTTATCAGGACTACTGCGGGCTGCTTTTTTTTAATGAAAAAATTAAGTTTATATATAGATTGTTTTTACAATCTTTTTCGCTTCCAAAGTGTTACTCTTTGCTTAAATAGTTGAAACAAACTTATATCTTACCTCGCACATACAATCCAGACAACCCTTAGAAGTCGTTGGAGCTCTACTTATGTCGTCAGATGAATCTGAACAAAGAAAATTTAATGAATGGAAGTTAAATTACTTATTTGCATATTTTACTGAATAAAAATAATCCTAGCTAATGTTATATAACAAAAGGATATACACAAGAGAAACTCAGAATAAGCTTTAAGATAGCGTTCTACAAAATTACATAGAAAGAACATGTGGTTATAGTTTAGACCATTTCCTAACGCTTAATCTACGTAGTTCTTGAATCACGACAGGCCCTTGCACCCTACTTTAATATTAAAAGAAACCACTATAATCCAAAACCTGTGCCTTCTCGTTATCAACGGTATCAGGAACTCAAGTTAGAAATTATAATTCAGATACCCACTCTCAACTGATTTTCTACAAAATTCTTAAAACCTGAAATAGTCATCGACCATCTCTCCACCATTAATTTGGATAATTTATTTTCATTATCCACTGAAGAGGCAATCCAATCCTTAGCTGAGCAGTTGAGACATATGGCCATTATTGGTGCATCTAAACAAGTCAGAATTAGCGAGAGAATCCAGCGATGGTTTCATCTGGACATGAAAACCGCCTTTACACGTAAGCAGAGGGCATACAGAAAATGGATAAGATCCAGAAACATTACAGACCACGAAACGTTTAAAAGAGAGAGCTCACTTCCTGCGCCTCAAGAGGAGCACAACATGCATCTTGTCCCAAATTAAGATGTCCCGGAGAATTTCCTCGAAATAGAACAATCACTTTAACATGGAAGAAAAGCTATTTGAGGAGTGGATGCGCATAGATTTTGATTATCCAGATGCGACCACAGAAACAGAAATCCTGCGTAGTCTAACTGGGGAAACCCTAAATGCTATGGATGATATAACAGTTACTAAGAAACAGCTCATCGATGTGATAAATGGCCTGCCCAAACAAGGCTACAACTGGACCTGACGGCTTTCCACTGTTTATGGTCAAAGTGTGCTCTGTGTACATTGTGGATGTCCTCCTTAACGTCTTCCGGAAGATTCTAAATACAGGCGCCATACCTGAACTCTGGAAATCTTATTATGTCAAACCAGTCCCTAAAATTGGAAAACCCCAAGACTGGTAATGACTTCCGTCCAATTGCCATAGGATGTACTTTATTGAAATTTTGAAAAACTAATACATCCAGTAATTATCCAGCACTGTTTTTCTCACCGACCACGTTACTTCCAACACAGATTTAAGACCTCAAATCTCCTCGATACTCTTCAGCAAAAGGCCCTGAATGAGAGAGCTCAACTGGACATTTTTATATTAAATCTGCTTATGATACTGTGTCAATCCCTACTCTTTTATACATCCTAAAAGAATATTTCAAGACATCAAACCACATAGTCAGCATTCTGGAGTCTTTACTATACCGGAGAGAGCTAATTATAGAAAATGGATCTCACCAAAAAACTATGAACAAGGTCGACATCACCCCCCACCCCTCAGGGTGGGGGATGTCGACCACCCTCTTTGCAATTCTACTTGAACCATTACTGGACATCCAAATTTCTGCTCCTTCGCCGATGATTTAATTTTATTATTTCAAAAAGACTCCAAACAGATTTAAGAAATTAATAACCAAAACTCCAATGAAATTCAACAATTAATAGATTTACAGCTAGCTGGACTCCAACTAAACAATGCTAAGTCAGCCCACATGACAATTACGAAGAGGAAGTTCAGGAATGACATCCGTAGTTAATGGCGAGACGATTCCAAAAGTATCATTGCATACTGACCTAGGGTTAACGTCGGATGAAGATTTAAATTTCAAAGATCACTTCAAGACAAAGACCAATGCTGCATTCTGGGCTATCCGCCAGGAGCTCGTAGGCTGCCACAACATCGATCTGCTTTGTCAATAGATTGATCGGTGTCTCGCTCCTATACCTTTATATGCATCTGAAATCTAGTCCTCAGCACCTGCCTCTCTGCGTAACAGATTCTTGGCGATGGAATACTGGATTTTGCAGTGGCTGAACCGTCTGGGAGATAACCCGTTCATCTCCAAATCTATTCTTCTAGGCACGACCCCTGGAATCTCACTGTTCTTAAAAAAAAAAAAAAAAAAAAAAAAAAAAAAAAAAAATCAGTCCACATTCTCTAAGCTGCTACCCCATCAGATTGATGCCCCATCGATAGATGATATCTCACTTCCCGAAGTGAAGCAATAGAAACACCAGAGCGGGCAACGTCCACTTAGGATGAAGCTCACTACCCTGGACTCCCTAAAAGGAATGTTCCCGTGTAACATGATTCAACACTTAAACACCTCCATAAATCCAAATAAATTTGAAGGAAATTAAGATACAGAAGCCAAATTATGGATTAAATCTGGACCAAATCACCAGAATTACTATAAAATGTGAGCTTTATTTACATGAGAAATGTAAATAATTTAATGTAAAAATATTAAAAAAGCAAAGCAAATTTAAAAGAAAGAAAAAAATTATGTAGGACAACCTGTATTTGTAATTAAAATATTAATTTAATATCAATTTTATTTTAAATTTACTGCTATTAAGTGAATATAATTTTCTAAACAATGTCATTATTTTAAATATCAAAAATTTGTATAAAATTGTACGCTGTATTTAAAATATATTTTTACACCCTCCTAGCCATCTGGCTATTCAGGGGGTGAATCTAAGGTTAATAAGCAGATGATAATAATAAGTCGGAGTATTCGGCGGTGTGCTGCAAAGAGCTGTCGATATATACATGGCAATGTATCAACTTTCAGCCAGCTGCTAAGACTGAAATCACAAGACAGAAATTGCATATTCCAGGGAGAACTGGTTGCCTGGCTGATGTGGATATATTACCCAATGTATAGTTAACATCATGAACCAGCTCTTGGATTCTGATACTAAAGGGCCAACTGACGGTTTTGCGCGTATTATATAGATTTTTCCACCAGCTCTGATGGAAGTAGGCGGTTCAGGAGGGTTAAATGTAAGGATAAGAACCCTAGTGGGAACTGGTTTACCCTCCTTACACAAATATTCTCTTAACAGCTGTCACTCCTTGATCTCTCAGTTCGGTGCATATCTCCTCTTCAAATGTTTCAAGGATTTTCCACTCGGCAATTACACCATGTGATAAATTCAATGTCCGGTGTGGTGATACCTTAATTGGAATGCCTCCAAGAGATGTTACTTGGAGAAGCAATTCTGAATGTCGCACTGAGGAAGTTTCTACTAAAAGATCACCCGATCTAAGTCATTTTACTGACTTTGGGGACCCTGCCAGCCCTTCCAAATGAAGGGTGACATTTTACCTATTTCCTTTTCACTAGTAGAGTGTGGAATCGAAGTACAGAAGATGGTGCAACTTCTGTTTGGAGTTTTTTTTTTTTTTTGACTTTATATTATTTTTATCAATTTCAGGTAGGGACCTCGTAGAGGTCCCAGAGGGATTTGAAAGATTTAAATTATTCATTGGAGTAAAGAGAAAAGTTTCCGATGCCATAAGTACCTCACCCACCACGGAGCCCAACGAGGGGACGCCCACTTGTGAACTAGCAGGTACACGAATGGGACGCCAAGTTAGGCTTAGGAGCACCATACCAACGTTTCCAATAAGTCTTTATCCCGTCCCAGGACCATAGGGAGGGAGACTAATTGGAACGCAGTTGACCCTAGCAGTAAGAACCACCCACCGATTAATCCGAGTCGGGGCGGTCCGGGACCATCCGTCTTGTCGAAGCAGGGGCCAAAATGGTATTTAGGGCTGGGCCCCCTCACCCACCAGGATCCCCCTTCAGAGTTTAAAGGTCGTGGCGCACGGCTGCACACGCCGGATTCCAATAATGTAACCCTGGAACCAAGGTATGGGCATTGGATTCTAGTGATGCTAATCTGGAAGGCTAGCAGCATCACTGGAAGGTACCCTCACCACTTACAGGTGCCCATGTCGAGGGGTATATGAAAGATTTGAATTATATGTAGTCTTTAAATCAAAATAGTAATATCACCACAGGCACTCTTCTGTAATATATATATATATAAAGCATGTTGATTTAAGTCAAAATTAAAAGCATGACTAAAGATTATGCCCAGTACAAGCAACAAACAAATTGATAAAGTTTTCGATACAATCCTTGATTTCATTAACCGTAAAGATGCTATGACATGCTGTTACTAAGCGATAAGCTTTTCTTCCTTTGCAAATACCATTATTTCTTACAACTCCAGCATCAAAATTCAGATAATTTTGATACTGGAATTGTAAGAAAGATACTGAGAAAGACAAACATTCTTAAGATTTTCTTTGTGGACAGTTCACTAGACTAAAACAAATGGCAGCTGTTATCTTCAACAATATCAGAATTTTTTTTGAAAACTATATGTCAATTCTGAACTATTTTTTTTTTTTTTTTATAAAAAAAAGGTATTTCTTATTTACAAGAACCTTCAAGTCTCTGGCTTTCAGAGACATTCTGAAGATTACTTTGGAATGTCTCCGAAAGCCAGAATAAGACATTTCAGTGATTTGGAGTTCAGACAATAGAACTCCACCCAAATTATGGAGTTGGATCTTATTTGTGGATTTATGTAGTTCATAATAGTCAGTTAATACTGCTTTGATGCAACTGATCTATAATAAAAAAATAATGACAACTTTGCCCTCTATTTCACAACACATGTTTAACATTTCCCAATTTTTTTAATGGACTTCGATGCTTGACTAGACCAGTAAGCCAAGCACTTTTTGGTTTTAACCAAAAAAGTGGTTATTCAGTCTTCCTTGAAAATTATGTTAAAACAGACTGAATAAGCAATTTTTGCATATCAGCTTTGTGCTTCCCAATCCACTCAGGGTCAATAAAACGTTTTATCAGTTTTTTTACAAAATTTTCCTTATGAAATACCAAATCAACTTCAGAAAAAGATTTGATACGCATTGTGTTCAACAATTCGTTTGATGGCCATTTCAATCCATACTCCTCATATTAAAATCTTTAAAATACAACAATTTGTCAATCAAGATCTTTCGGGCCTAATAGTAAATCTTTAGGTTTCACAATTATTAATCTTTAAAATATTTCTGGCTAGGCAACCTGAGACATATGCCAGTACATATCCTCACCGTACCTGGTTGATTCTGACTCTTGTCAGTGAGACTTACTGGCTCACTGGCATCCTGGTGAACCAATTCAAGTAAAGTATCAGTTTGGTTTGAGAGGCCAAGAAGGACAGCAGCATCATTTTCACAATTAGATAATGCACTTTGTTTATTCATTGTATGCACAGTTTCTTTTTCCTGCATAGCTGTTATTTGCTTCCTTAAACAATTCAGCAAAACAGGACAGAATCTTGGCTTATTAGCAATGTTCAACATTAAATGAGCCGAAGCATTTAATGTTGAATTCTGCTTGGTAAATTGAGCTTCCTTCTCAATAACTTGGACTTTGAAGGTAAACATTAAGAGCCAAAGCCTTGTCTATGGCTGTCCACCTTCTGCCTTTCAAGCTGCATGCAGATACAGAATTTGGGTTAAATGGAATGAATAGTGTGCTGCAGTAAGGCTATTCTTAACCCTGTTGAGCAATTAATTTTCATTCTGCTGAAATTCTAGAATTCTTTTTAAGCCTGGATGTAACTGATCTCGACATTAAGATTTCTGTATTTTTGAGTGTTGGGTCATTCTCTGCACTTAACCCAGCTACCAGGGGCGGCTCATCGGTAGCACTGCGGAACTGCAGTACCCCCAGCTTTTTAAATCAAAATACTGCCAACTGAGTTATGAAGAGCAATGCAATGAATATTTTTATTCACAGGTCCAGTCCAGCATATAATATACTCATCCGCTATTTCAATAATAACCAATAAAAACACAAAATCGTTTTCAACTTTGAAGTTGAACCGTAGACGGAACTGTGCGCTAGACAGTTCCATATTTTGTTCTCGGTGGTCGAGTCAATGCCTAGTTGGCAGGTTGGCAATACGCTTTTTTTTTTATGTGGTAAAACGGGTCAAAGGAACTGCAGAGCGAGCAGTGCCGATTTGAACAGTGCACCAAACTTGAACGAAAAAGGCAATCAATGGTAAGTCTCCAGTTAATATTTTGTAGTATTTTTAACTTGCTTATTATTATTACCATCTATGTGTAGGTCTTATAACCAAGTCACATTAAATTGTGACTTGGTTGCTGCTTTCAAAACAGTACCAACTTTATTAGCAATGGGCATGCGCGTTAGTATCCTGTAGGTTAGTGCAAATGCATTATTTTAACATAGCTATATACCAAAGTAGTTAAATTAATTACATTGGCATCGTTTTGGTTATATTCTACCTCGTAGCATGAGGCCTTTGCCCTTAAATACTTTATAGTCTACCCTGTGGATTTTGATGGCCGCGTTAGTTCATAGATCTGGTGGCACTGGGAGTAGTTCAGCAAGTGGACACTATGTTATTAGTCTGTGGAGGTTCATACCGCCGGATATTCACCGCTGGAAATACTCATCAAAAGATACCTAAGCAGGAATTTAAAGCAAAAAGATGCCAGAATACAGTACAGTAATCTGCTGCAAGGTTCTTTTCAAAATGGCTGATTTTAAATTCCTCTAACCAGAGTGGTATTTATAAATGTGCGAAATTTAATAAATAAATGATAACTTTTGAGCGGCCTAGAATAGCCTTGTCAGTTCAAGGTATAGTAATACACGCGTTAAATTAGTGTCTACGAAATAATGATATCATAAATGGATAATTGTAAACATCAGGAAGTATGAACAGAATTCTGTTCCCACTTAAAAAACAACCATGCCTAATCGACCGCCGGGTTCTTGGCTCTTCAATGCCTTCCCTCGCGGGAGGCAAGGTCTATCCAGTGGTCGGCCACAGTTTTCCACGGCAGGTCACATGTTGCCTTTCGAATTTTGATGGGTTAAAACTAGGGTGACCACCCGTCGAATTTTGCGAGATATCGATTTTTGGCTCAATAGAGGGTCCCGAAAATACTCCAGGCGGGGCGCAGTTTGTCCCGATTTATCACAACGCAGAATAGATCGTACTAAAATTCATTAACTAGCATAACGTGAATGTGTATAGAAAGTTTAAAAATAAAACTCCATTTACATCTTCGATGTTTGTCTTAGATCCCGAACACGAACAAAATCCAAGCTTCTAATTGATGTGTATGTGTGTGTTGCCACATGGCAATATATGTGAAACATGTTCGTTGGCATAGATAACGCGGGGGCAGCCCGTGAGGGAGGAAAATGTTCTTGTTTATACTCTGGCACCACCACCACCAGGTCAGTGGAATTTACAATAATACAAATGTTAATCGTATTTATTAGTCAGTCTTGAACCCCGGTCCCCTCTAAGAGGGGGGTGCTACTGCACTCGCGCCCTTGACCACTCGGCTACGTCAGAAGGGGTTGAATTGAAACAAAAGCAGTCATCCAGTCAATTTAGGGACATGAACATACGTTAATATTACAAGGTATTTTTTAATCTGATGTACCAATGAAAAAAAAAATCCCGATTTTTTAAGGTCAATATCCCGAAATTGGCTGATCAAGAGTTGGTCAGCCTAGTCATAACAGTCGATCGGTAATGAAACTAATGTAGATGTTGTAGAATGCAATTAAAAACAATTCACGATTTTTTTATATTTAAGTTCAATTCTAAATACGGTGTTTATACTGTATAAATGTAGTAATGTTTAGTGATACATTAAATACCATTTTTAGTAATGAAGTGTAAGAATTTAATGACTTCCATAGTGCTGAATTCCTTTAGAAAGGAATACTAAAACTGGTTGGTATTTTATTACTTTTAACCGTACACATTTCCATTACGAGGCAAGCTCTTCTTAATGAATTTAATACATCAAAGAAAATATGTCGACGCATGTAGGAAATACGATACGTAAATACAGAAGATTGGCGAATGCAGGCCACTGGTGCCAAAGCTCGATACATACGTCTATTAGCAATAATAAAATGTTTCTCGTTCGAGGCACGTTCCAAATCGCTAAATGACCTCAAATATGATACTTCAAAATAAAGCGTGCGCTATATCTGATTATACAATACCACTAAATATTAAATTTTCAACTCAAAAATACATAATTAACTTACCTTGGGCAAGATGCAAGTAGAAAAGTCCTAAAACCAAAAAAAGGTGAAATGAACGAATAAGCGCCATGACATTCGTTGTCACCAGAGAAACTAAAAGACAATGACGTAGAACTTTTTCTTTCCTGCTTTAAATACGAAGTCCACCACACTGCACAAATTGCCTTATGACTGACAAACCTGTTCCTTCCTTCCGGAAATGGGAAAGTGGCAGTGTGACCTTTCTTGGAATTAACATGTCGAAGGTGATTTGCGATTCGTTACCGTTCAAGGGCGAGGTCAGTGATGTTGACATACGATGTGCCGAAACTCCCTCAAACTCGCACGCTGAATGGAAAGCCAAATGAAATTAGTTTCTAATTCTGCTAGCAAATGTGCGCGATTTGCTATCAAAATTAGGTCTATCAGGAAATCAGAGATCGAACCTGTGCACCAACATGCCCTGGACATTGAAATCTGTCATTAGACCTGATGACAGCATTCAGGATAGAAAACAAACGATTACATTGTAGTCGATTCTTTCAATTAGTTTAGCTGTTGACATTTAAACTTCATTTAAATGTCAACAGTTCAAAGTTTGTGTGAAACTTGTTTGAATAAATACTTCATGGGAAAATGACATATTCGAACAAAGTTCAAATTGCACTACTGAGTCAAATGCGTGAGCTACTCTTCTGAAGCTCAGTCATTCTAGACTTACTCAACTCGTTGCGATAAAAAAGGTGTTCCTGTGCTTGAGGATTCAATAACAAGGATTTAAGAGCAGAAAATTTGCCATTTATGTGGGCCTCTTACCTGTTTCGTCATATCTCTGCTGTTTATGTATTAAAATTTGAATGTGCCTCGCTATTCGTATACAAATTTCTTATTCACAACCGACCGTATGAGCTGCAGAGATGAAGCATGCTCCATCTGGCGCACGTATTTTCATTTGGTTTAGATTTCAGGGCGCAATGATAGTAGACTATCTGATAAGACAGTCTTCGATATATCGTGAAGCGTTACCGATGCTTCTGCAATACTGTACTGATTATCATCTCGTACCAACGTGAAACTAGCAACCTCTTGAAGGAAAAAAATCATTCAGCCAACTGAAAGCGCTAGTAAGGAAAATGACCCGTTTATTTAGATACTTAATTTACTCTTAAGATCCTGTACTCAGCAACTTCAATCTATCGCATATTGTAGCATCACCCGAAAAATGCCCGTTATAGGGCCAGTCTAGTTGGCCGAGTGATTTTTGTCCTCAGTCATTTTGTTTCTAAAACAGTGGTTTATCGGAACCTGCCAACAGCAGTAGTCCAGAGAAGCTAATAAGATGTTCTTGGATTCTTTAGTATTTTAATTGAAATTTTGTTCTTTGCATAAGCTATACTCATTGTGTCGCTTCATTTATGTACTGCCTGCCTTCGCAACCCAGGCAACGATAAGGTGATCACTGACCGTTGTTCTCTTTGAGTGCCCAAGGGCTTTCAAGTAACGTAGACAATTGTTCTCCTCCTGCTCTAAAGTGATTTACTCCCTACTAAAACGGCCTCCGTAGCCGAGTGGGCAGGAGCGGGAGTGCAGTAGCACACGCTCTTTGAGTAGACCGGGGTTCAAGCCCCTGCCTGCTGAATACGGTCGATCTGCCAACCCGCACTGGACCAGCGTGGCAGATTATGGTCCATTTCCCTCAGCATGAATTGTTGAGGAGGCTTCCACCCTGCAGTGGGTTGATAATGGCTGCACTTTACTTTTTTTTTTTACCCCTAGCCGTTTGTTTAGAATCCTCGGAAGATACAGCGAAAGCAAAAGCTGACCTAGTTCGCCAAGGAGAAAACAAATCTTTCTTGAACGGAATTTAACCTCACAGAAAATGCACAGCCTAAACTTATATCTTACCTTAATTTAAATTTCCACGGTATGCTGATTTATCGTAAACTTAACCTACAGTTGCGTGCGATATACTATTGTTCTTGTCTCGTGGAGCTACACAGAACTGCGTGGGCTCCGACCCGATTGTCCGAAGCTCCGATAATACGGAATCCTCCAGAACTGCTAACCATGATGGACCCTGATACTTCTGATCAGCAACTGGCTGTAGTTCTCACTAGATCGAGATACGACTCGCAACAAGCTGAGCCTGGCTGCACCAAGGCCTCTCAACAGACCCCAGCGTGCAAAAAGAGGACAAAGAAATTCGCGAAACCCGAAGATGACTGTGCCAAGCGATGAGAACCACTCGACTTCCACAAAGAAACGTAACCGACCCGGTTCTTTCCCTTCATCTGGAGATAGACCACATTGAGTAAACAAACAAATCGAATCACCTCGGCTGCGCGATGAGCAATACAGGTGTGGTCCAAGATGGAGAACAGCCTACACGCCGATTGTAGACATGTATAGTATCTTATGTATGATGGCATCTGAACGTCAATTCATCTCTGCCTTTGTACACTGTGATGATTACACAAGCACTGTAAAAGGCCAGAAATGTGTGTAACGTTATATTCGTGCAGTGTATGTGTTGTTGTTTCTGGCCGTTTTGTCACCAGGCAGGCGATCACCTGGAAAGCCTGCCCAGTGTTCGTCTACACCACGGGGAGAGAGGCCACAACTACACATGTATCGCGGCCTCCTTCCCAACCCTCTGGTTTACCAGCTCTTACTGCTCTAATATCAGAGCAAGAAAAAATATAAAATAAATAAATGTTAGAAAATAATAATAAAAACTACATAATAAAATCCTGTCCATCGAGCAGCCCAAACATAGGAAACCAGAAAAAATAAATACAAATGAAAAAGTATAATAATAAATTAAAATAAAAAAATAAGAGAAAAGAAAAAATATGGAGAAAAAAATATATGATCTAGTGGAGATCCCAGCAGGGGTCTCCACTAGGAAGTATTCCATAGTTCAGTGAAAAGGCGTCTCCGGCGATAAAAAGCATGACGAGCAAATTCTTGCAGGGACTGGAAATTGTGGTGCTCAGGAAGTCCGGCTCATTTCCGGGGACAGTGATACTGGTGGAGAGAAGGTTTTGTCGAAGATCTAGGTATTGATGGCAGTGGTATAAAATATGTTCCCAGTCTTCAGGACACCAAAAGAACAGAGAGGCGATTCAGCAAGGTTGAAAGTTGCAAGTTTGGCATTAAGGGAGCCATGACCAGAGAGTAAGTACAGAGTGTACAGACCAGAATGAAACCACTTCTGAGTGGACTCTAACGTGACAAAGGTGACGTTAGGGATGAACTTTAAAGTAACAAGACCCTTAAGAGGTAGCGGACCATCTGACTTGCCAACGCTGCATGAAAGATTCCAACAGAGTCTTTTCTCTGCCTTGGGATCCACAGCGACAGTAATACCAAGAAAGATGACAGGGACAGCGTGCCTAATGTAGAAGCACAGGCCTCAGTACATAAGAGATAGAGGGGCAGACAGCCGTTAAGGACGTGCAAAGCAGGAGTCGAGTCCTGCAGATGCTGCACATTGCTAGAAGCATTTTAAGTTGAATGCTATGAAGTTTAGTCTGTACTGAAACCTTCTTAACATGTCAGAACCAGACGGCCGCGCCATAGGAAAAAATTGGTAGAAACACAGCTTTGTAATATAACCGTAGAGAGCGAGAATTAAGACCCCGAGATTGTTTAGAGAGACGCAAATGTGAGAAGGTAAGTTTGACTCTCTGAGAGATCTTCCAAGTGTTTAGTAAACGTAAGTTTACTATCAATGATCAGACCAAGAAATTTTAGAGAAGAAACCATGGACAGTGATTTGTTTTGAAGTTTTACAACAGGTGGCCGTGAAATATTAAGCGAACCCTTAACCAGTATCATTTTAGTTTTCGTAGAGGATATGGATAAGTTATTGATAAGTATCGAGAGAGATCTGACATGACTAAGTTGGCAGTACTTTCAAGGGAGGCACGGTAACTGCACTGGATCAGCAGGGTGAGATCTGAATAAGCCAATTTGGAAGTATAAGGAATAGTTTTAAGGAGCCATTCGTCAAGAACGATGTTCCAAGAACAGAGCCCTGGGGGCAGCCCTAGTGACAAAGCGCGGGACGGAGTTAGATCCAGAAATAACAGAAACTGTACGGTTTTCAAAATAACTTCTGAAAAGGTTATAGAGCGGAAGAGGACAATCGGTAGCACGTAAGCGAACAAACAAACTAGACAACCATAGAAGATCAAACGCCGCAGAAAAATCAACAAAAATAGCAAGAACGTATTTAGAATTTGCAGAGTTAACTCGAGAAAGGAATTCAACGACTGCTTCTTCAGTTCCTCGTCCAGTTCGGAAACCATATTGATCGTCTGATACAAGAGGTGTTCGTGAACAATAAAGTGAGCAATCAACCTACACGCCCATTTTGTGAATGCACCAAAGCGAAGTTGGAAGTACTTCAAGACAGATGGGGAAATCAAATGCCACAGCACTCCCAGTCCTATGCTGAAGCGCTGAGGAAGCCTGCCTCTGTGAAAAACACTAACATGGCTATCATCAAGAAGAAAACACTTATACATACACCACATCTGGTCTACATAATACCCAGTTTTGATTGATTTGGATTTTTGTGGCGCAAAACAGCAAGGTTATAGTGCGCCAAGGAATGAATAAAATTCAAAAAGAAAATTAGACTTGTTAGTTTTAAAAAAGGTTACTTCGTCTAAAGTTGCATGTGTATATATATATATATACACAGACATATCAATACATAAAAGCAAATTGTATATGTCATATGAGTGTATACATATTGATCGATTTTAAAAATTTAAAAACTGCTGACACATTGTCGTTGTCATTTAAAATCTGACTGAGTGTATATGGCTCAGTCAGATGGGTAAAAGCGCTAAAACGAGCATTTATAAAATTCGTACAATCGCATAAAATGTGTTGGACGGATAAAACGGTGTCGCATTGCTCGCACATAGGAGGGTCATCAGCCCTCAGCAAAAAGGAGTGTGTAACATGACAGTGTCCTATGCGGAGCCGAGCAAGAACAACTTCCTCTTTGCGATCCCTGCGTGAGCTGGACCGCCAAGGATGGATCACAGGCTTAATTCGACATAGTTTGTTTGTAGTAATCAGGCGATGCCAAGAATCTTGCCACTGAGATTGTAAGTTACTACGGATCACTGGCCTGTAGTCTGTATAGGGGACTAACAGGTCAAGATTATCCGTCAGGGCTGTAGATTTGGCTGCAGTGTCAGCCAAATCATTTCCTCTAATCCCGATGTGACTGGGGATCCAGCAGAAGCGGATATCGAATCCACTTCCATAGAGATTGTGTATGATCTGCTGAATTCGGGACAGGGTTGGATGGTTAATGTGTGTGACATCGCTGATAAAGCCTGTAGTGCACTCACTGAATCGGCATATATAATACACCGTTGGTAACGGTGGTTTCTTATGTGATCTAGAGCTAACTCTATGGCATGCAGCTCTGCAGTATAAATGCTGCAGTCAAGGGGTATCTGCTCTGATATGGTGTTATTTGAAAGACAGCAGCAGATCCCACATATGATTCTGACTTCGAGTCGTCTGTGTAGACTGGCAAGAAGTCAAAATGTTCTGCACGGTGTTGTAAATAGAGCTGCAGGTAGACAGAAGGCGGAGTATTAGACTTCGTCGCAATCTTGAGCGAGAAGTCACATGATGGTGTTTGTGCATGCCAGGGTGGAAGGGGCTCCTAATTTTGAATGTACAAGTGCACGGTACAGACGTAGGAGAGTGCATCGATCTGCACCCCAAGAGGTAGAAGAGAGAGAGCGTAGGATGTTAAGCCCTCTCGTGCACTTTGTGCGAAGCTGACGAATGTGTTGGACAAATGTCAGCTTTTTGTCAAAAATGAGTCCCAGGAATTTCGCCTCTGATACTACTGGAATGGTGCTTTGTCCAAGTCGTAATTCAGGCTCGGGGTGGAGGTTACGTTTGGGACAAAAATGGACGCAAACGGTCTTCTCCGGTGAGAACCTGAAACCATTGGCCGTGGCCCAGATGTTAACACGGTCAATAGCTTGTTGCAGTTGTCTCTCAATAACCCTCATATTGCATGATTGAGAGAATATCCTGAAGTCATCGACATAGAGTGCACTGTTTATAGTTGGAGGAAGTTGTTCCGAAATAGAATTTATTTTAATGGCAAAAAGCGTAACACTTAGGACAGATCCTTGTGGTACCCCCTCCTCTTGGCAAAAGGGCCGCGAAAGGGAGGATCCTACACGAACTTGGAAATACCGGCAGGATAAAAAATTTTTAATAAAAATTGGAAGGTGGCCTCTTAGACCAAGGTTGTAAAGGTCTTTTAAAATACCAAATCTCCAAGTTGTGTCGTACGCTTTTTCCATGTCAAAAAACACCGACACCAAGTGTTCTCTTTTTAGGAAAGCATCTCGAATAGATGTTTCCAGTCTAATTAAGTGGTCCAGTGAGGACCTGTTTCTTTGGAAGCCGCACTGAAAGCGGGAGAGAAGGTCGTTCGATTCTAAATACCATAAGAGACGGGCATTGACCATTCTCTCCAATATTTTGCACAGACAGCTGGTCAGAGCAATGGGACGATAGTTTTTTGGACATGTAGGATCCTTTCCTGGCTTAGCAAAAGCAAGAATAGTTGCATTGCGCCAGGTATCCGGAAAATGCTCTTCAAGGAAGATTCTGTTGTACAGGAAGAGCACATGGTCCATGGATTCTGGTGAAAGATGGTTGATCATTTCATAATGGATGTTGTCTGGTCCAGCAGCTGTAGCCTTTGTACGGGCGAGTGCTGTTTTCAGCTCATTGATATTAAACGGCCCATTGTATGGGTGGGAACCCTTTGATGTGAAGTTAAGGGCCTGTTTTTCAATGTTGTGCTTTAAGACCAGAAACTCTGGGGAGTAAGATGTTGCAGAGATGTTAGAAAAAGTTTCTCCAAGAGCATTGGCTATTGCAGTAGAGTCTGCAATAGTACATCCATTATATTCAAGGACCGATGAGGGGTGTGCTGTGTATTTTCCCTTCATTTTCCGGATTTTTTCCCAGACCACCTTAGTACTGGTCGTCTGGGTAATGGATGATGTGAAACGGATCCACGATTCCCTTTGACTCTGACGGCGGATGTAGCGTGCTTTGGCTCGGGCACGTTTAAAGGCTAACAGATTGACTGTGGTAGGATATCTTCGAAATATCCCCCAAGCCCTGTTTTGAGCCTTTTTAGCTGCTGTGCATTCTGGATTCCACCATGGCTTTGGAAATGGAGGAAACCGGGTGGATGTTTTTGGAATTGTGGTTGCAGCTGCATGGACAATATTTTCTGTTATGTACGTAACTGCATCATTGATAGGCTCCTGACTGAATGTAGAGTTGTCAAATTTTGCCAGGAGCCTATCAATGATGCAGTTACGTACATAACAGAAAATATTGTTACGTACATAACAGAAAAAAAAGGCACTCCAGTCAGCTTGATCAAACTTCCACCGCGGTAACCTGACAGGAAGACAAGGTCTCCCAGTAATTAAGGTGGTTATCACGGGGAAGTGATCACTTCCATACAGATTCCCTTCTACCTCCCAGGTAAGTGAAGAGAGAAGAGAAGGCGAGCTGATAGAGAGATCAATGGCAGAATACGTACGGGTAGGCATGTGGAAGAAGGTGTTTGTTCTAGTATTTAGAAGGGAGAGGTCATTGTCATTTAGCATACGCTCTATGACTCGTCCCCTTCTGTTGATGTTAGCACTACCCCACAGGGTGTTATGGCCATTAAAATCCCCGAGAAGTAAGAAAGGGGGAGGCAGCTGCGTTAGAAGATCATCAAGGTCTGCCTGGGTGATGTCAGTCCCAGGTGGCAAATAAATGGAGCACACAGTTATTAAAAATCCCACTGAAAGGCGAATTGCAACAGCCTCTATGCTAGTTGTAGCATAGAGGCTGTTAGCAAGGGCTGCATTGGGGTCTGGTTACCCACGAGGATAGCCACTCCCCATGTACAGAGCCGTCCGCAATTCTATTCTTTCGAAAAAGTGTGATGTTGTGCATGGTGGGATCATCGTTTGCCTTTAGATATGTCTCCTGCAAGCAAAAGCAAACTGGCTCGTGCTTTTGCAGGAGGGCCTTGATGTCATCAATGTTTCGCCGGAATCCACGACAATTCCATTGTAGGAATTTAGCCATTATTTTGGCTTGGTGGGTCCATCAGGCGGCTTCCGAGGTGCTGAGGGCTTACTTTTATCAGTCTTGGATTTGTCCTTTTTGGGGAAGAATGGACGCTGTCCCTTTCCTCCTCCGCGAAGAGTTCCAAGACGGATCCACGATTTAGATGCACAGACAGCTCGACATCCATCTTTTCTTGGGTACTAGGGGGGACTTCCCCTTTCTTATTCTTTTCTTTCATAATTGTCTTTGTTACTTGTGGAGCATCAGGAGGTACCGATATAGGAGTGGCAGCTGATTGGTCCTTTTGTGCAGGTTTTTGAGAACTTAAGAGATACCGCGCGATGGGAGTGAAAGACTCCTTTGGAGGAATGGTCATGTCCGTCTGAGTTCCGACGGAACATCTCCCTGCTACCTTCTGGGCGTAGGTAGGTCTGTTGGTATTCAGGGGTTTCACCGATTTCCTTGCCTCCTGCTATGATATGTTAAGCTCTGCTTCAGCCGTTGGATCTCTTTTTCTTCTTTCCACCTCTGGCATGCTCGTGAGTAGGCCGGGTGTTCGCCTTCACAGTTAATACAGGTGGGTTTTGCGGCTGAACATGCTGTTGTTTCCTGGTCCTTTGCACCACACCGGGCGCATGCAAGGACTCCACGGCAGGCCATTTGAGAATGTCCATACTTCTGACATTTAAAACACCGTAAAGGGTTCGGAATGTATGGACGTACTGGACAGTTGATGTATCCAGCTTTAATCTCATCAGGAGGTTTAGGAGTGTTAAAAGTCAGGATAACGCTCCTGGTTTTAACAATTTTTCCATCCCTTCGCGCAGTGATTCTCTTGACGGCAATGACTCCCTGTGGTTTTAATTCGGAGCAGATTTCCTCCTCGTATACGTCGAGAAGGTCCCACTCCGAAATGACACCTCTAGATGAATTGAGTGTTCTGTGTGGTGTCACTGTTATAGGGATTCCTCCGATTGATGTTGTTCGGAGTAGATGTTCGGATTGCCTGTCATTTTTAGTTTCAATTAAGAGGTCTCCAGAACGGAGCCTCTTAACTGACTTGGGTGAACCTGCTAACCCATCCAACCCTTTTTGAATGAAAAAGGGCGACATTTTACCAATCGGTTTTTCACCAGTTGAGTGCATTATTAGGAACCTTGTTACAGGCCCTGATGTTACTTCTGTTCGCTGCCTCTTTGTACTAATGATACTATCTGGGTCTTCGTCTATGTTTGCAGATAGGGACCGGGTTGGGGCCCCTGAAGAAATATGTTTATCAGGATTCATATAGGTTTTTAAATTGTTCAGTGCCCGGGCTCCCCATCCACCACGGAGCCCAAAGGGACGCCCACTACCCGGCATGCAATAAATGCGCTCGGGAGTGGGACGCCAGGGCTACCCAGACACTATACCCGCACCGCCGCCAGCCTGAATCCTGTCCCTCGGACCATGAGGGTAGGGGCATGGCATTGACACGGTTGACCCTCGCAGGCGAGCCTACTAGCCGATTGATCCTAGCCGGGCCTTCCAGGACCACCCGTCTTGTCGAAGCAGGGGCCAAAGTGGTGTATTGAAGCTGGGCCCCTCACCCACCAGGATCCCCCTTTCCGAATTTCCACGGGTCGCAGCCCACGGCAAACACGCCGGATTCCATTGATGTAAGCCTGGAACCTGGTCTGTGGGCGTTGGATCCCAGTGATGCTAATCTGGAAGTCCAGCAGCGTCACTGGGAGGTCCCCTCACCACGTACAGGTGCCCACGTCGAGGGGCATAATACCCAGAGAGAAGTCCAATATTGCATCTAGTGAAGCAGTGAAAACAACTGTTATCCAGAACCTGACTAGAGCTTAAGTCCACTAGAATAAAGTCCCTTCGGAAGACTAGTAATCATAATTGAGACGGCCACAAAAGAGACCCAAACCATCTTAGATAACGTCGCCATCACAATGGTCGGACTCACTGCAGAGATCCCACGGAAGAAAGGCCCCTCCATCCTGATCTACGATGTGGATCACAAGCTCACGCCAACACAACTAACAGAGGAACTGTTTCAAAGAAATCTGCAAAAAGCACTGAACAAACCGAACGGAGACCAATATATAAAACTAATATAAAACAAAAGCCAAGACAGACCACTATTGCAACTGGGTCGTTACTCTCTCCCCGAGGCCTGGCAGTATCTGAAAAACCAAGAGATTTTTCATTGGATGGAGCAGTCATCGTTTCCGAGAGCACGTCGCAATTCCTAAATGCTTCCGCGAGTTTGGACACACCACACATACGTGCAAGCAGACGGAGTCAACTTTTGGCCACTGCGCCCAGCAAGGACATGATTACAATAATTGCCCAAATAAATCCCATCTGTAAGGCAGTCAAAATGGATCCTAACCACTCCATTAGGGACAAAAAATGCTCAGTATATTTTAAAGCAAGACGAAAGCAGCAGCAAAAAAAAAAAAACGATTATGGCACCACGGACTAAACCATACAATACTAGAGTAAAGTTTATTCAAATAAATGCAGAGGCCTAAAGCTGTGGCTGACCAAATTCGGCTAAAAGTAGATGAAGATAGTACTGATATAATACTAGTACAGGAACCATACACAGGAACCATTCAGGGGATATCCCCTGCATTACAAGATTGTTCAAGCTGATAATGAAACTCCGTGAACAGCAATAATCATTTGTAACCGAAATATTACTGTAACCAAGATCTCATCACTCTGCTCCCCATGGGCTGTACACAGGTTATTAGCCACTTGGGGTCGTTTCTTGTCTCTTTACTGCAGACCCGGCAAAGGCATCACCGCAACAATCAACTATCTCCAGTATCTAGAACCAATATATTGAATGCCTTCTTTCCTAATGCGAACCAACCACTGACCTCATTCGAATTTGCAATAATCCAACAGAACAAGGAGTATAATACTGCACAAGCAGAGCAGTCCTTTACTGCAGAAGACCCTTACCACAAAGGAGAGAAAATGTCCTGGTCCGGATCTCCTCGAACCGGAAATTGTACAAATTCGCCCATTTCCCTGGATTTACTTAATGTCTTAGCACAGGATCCTTTTCCACAGATTGGAAGCTGGAAAATGTGAAACTAATTATCAAGAACCCTAAAAAAAATCTGGAACAAGTAAATTAAGTAATGCGATTGGGCTCATATCGCCCAATCGCATTACATACCTTAAGCAAGCTCTTGGAGCGAATTAGTGAGAATCAAGCAACACTATGAAAATGCGAACCTTCACTCTGACAACCAATTTGGATTCCGCTCTGAACGGTGCACCAAAGATGTCCTACAGCAGCCACAACTACCAAAATTTAGGCCACCCGAATTAAATTCATCTGCCAATGCTGTGTCTTATGTCTATTAATTGCGTGTGTTCTATGGTCGATTTGTCTGTTTTCTGGATGAAAAACCCTAGTTTCTGGGGGGGGGAACCAACCAAAGGCCCCATAAATCGTAAGCACGACTCCATGTTCCTCCTAGCTGCAAGATTCAATCATAACTGTTTTTTTAGTCTTTAATTACTTTTAGCAAATCTTCTCTACCTCGTTGGTGACTTGAGGGTTTGTTTCCCAAATATATAACGTTACACTAAACTTTAATTTCCTTTTTTTTGGACCACATATGCAACTGATGCAAATTTTTTTGAAACAATGACCACACAATTTTTACCACCCACCTTCAAAGCAATAAACTGACACCTTACTTTGAATATCCTCATTAGTATGAGAATTAGGAGGACCCAGCAATGATCCCTTTAAGTCAATAGAACATTCAGTTTGCAAACAGCGAGAATCCATACAGTTGGAGAAGCTTAGGATTGGTTTTAATTAGAACCCACAGCAGGTCCAGTTCGAGGCAGACTAATAATAAAATTAAAAAAGTTTATTCTGTCTGACGCAGGAAGAAAAGCGTTACTTTAAGGTTAGTAATGGGTTTTACTGCTTTCAACAGCAAGCATCAGTTAATACAGATGTCCTAAAGCTAACACAGCTTTACTTGGAAATCTCGTGTAGACGTTCACTGTAAATGTGTCAGTACAGTTACGACAGCATTCCGGGGAAAGGGGAGTACAGCTGTTTTACTGAGTGATTTCAACCAGTGATTTGGACTGACGAGAGCAATTCTTGAGCGTACGGTGGTAACATTAAATGGTAAGGTTACTTTATTTTTTAATTAGAGTAAATTTTAAATCTACTTTAGTCGTTTGAATTCAGATGGAATTAACCTAAAATTACGTTAACTTGATATTTTCGATACGTCAGATGAAAAAAAAAGTTTACCGATTTAATTAATGGATTTGCCTCTATCAGCTCAACCCGATGTTGAAGAAAATTGCATCAGATAGCACATCGAATGGATATACTCGTTCACAAATGCCCTCCGTGCCAGCTGGCAAAAGTCTTCTATTGCCGGTCAGCTAGCACAAGTTTTGCAACAAGAGTTGCACAATCGCAAATTTCTCAAGAAACGAAACTTAACCTTTCTTCTTAAGGTAGTTCTGCAAAACCCAGCAACTTTCCTACGGGCAAGTCTTTAAGAAATGCAATACCCTGCATGTATTGAGTAAGAGGGAGCTTCTCTTGAGAAATATTCCTCGGGTATTCATCTGGCCGTTGTCTAACACTATGCCAAGTTTCATATTTAACATTCTCTGGCACCAGGAGAGTAGAAAGGAATTTTCATTGTGGTATAGTGGCATTACTTCGATTTGTGCTGTACCTGAAGTTTTCTAGGTAACAGCTGTCGCTAACAACCTCTCCCTTTAGCCTTCTACTTGCCTAATTAAGGTAAACTAGAATTCTATGGATGTTCCAATATAAACTGCTTTTCTGCCCACATCCTGCTTTCTCAGCGTAAAATAAACGCTCTTCGAGAGTTGTGGGTAAATATTTATAATTTTAGTTTATGAAAATCCAATGAGTACTGATTTAGGGGTTAATTTTATGTTTTAGGTGAAATATTAATAGCAATACCACTTCTGCAACCGAAAGAATAAAAACTAACGAAACTGGGGTTTCTTCGATGTCTACTCAGTTTAACATGTTGCTAAACCCACAGCTTGTAACACCGCATTAAACGATATACTTATAGCTACGTTTTGTACAGCCTTCGTTCTGTCTCCTTGCTTGGACTTGGTTTTCGTAAAGCGTTTACCACATCCAACTCTTCGGTGAAAAATCCTCACGAGACTTGCGGTGGCTCTCCCATCTGCCTCAGGTTGGGACTAGTATAAATTTGAGTACGGAAACTGGACGTTTTTAATTTGTTCGTAATTGAGACGAACATTCTCGTGCCCAGTCTGAAGGATTTTGAAATCTGAGCTGATGTGGAGACTGATTTATGCTTAATAGCTTGTGTATAGTTCTAACGAGAAGAGCGCACCTTTGTAACACATGAAAGACTGCTGTACAAATTAGAGATATGGCATTAAGGTTAAGTTGCTACAATAGATAAACGGATGGTGAGTGGGCACGTGCGAGGTGATCTGACTGAGGTGTATAAAGCATTGAGCAAGCTGATGGGATTCTTCCCCAGACTAAGAACCTGAAGACAGTTTCAAATTGAGGGTAGGGTTGTAGAATGTATGTGCGGAAATTTGCCTTTAGCCAGCGGGTAGTTAATTGGTGGAACATCTTTTGTTGTGGAAGCTAATAAGCCTAAATAAATTTAAGGCTAAGCTGGACAGGCAATTTGGAACGAATGGAGGGTGAAATGAGGGTTTTTTGGCTGGTGCTGCTGCATAAGCTTGCTTTCTCGCATAGTATGCTTCTGCTAATGCTTTGAATTAGTGACTTTCCAATAGTCAAGTGGCTTTAAAAAATATTCTTGTAAATTGGAGCTTTAAATCACTAGCTTGATTAGTGTTCGTGAGATTAACAGCTGTTCTAGGGCTAGTTTGCGAATAGCTGGGTTTCCTCCATTTGAAACAGTAGGAGGGATTCCAAAAGCATGCATTTTACATCTGTGTGGGTGTATTGAGAGCGAGAACAATTCCAAACTTTCCATCGACATCTGTTCTCACAATTACTATACGTTGCTCTTATAAAAAAAATTTTATCTGTAAGGAGAGCTAATTGATGGGATGGGAATTGTTAAACTAAAGCAGTTATTTTGCTAACAATCCCCATTCCATTAATTAACAGTTGCCTTAACTGCAGCGTCGTCCAATTTAAGCCTTTTGAAGTTTTCAGCTAGACTAAATGAAACATTTAGGTTGGAAGGTTATCATCCGCTGTTCTTTATCTCCCAGAAAGTCATTATCTGATTGCAGACAAGCCAAAATACATTTTAATGTATGTTTTCCCAGATTGAATCTATGTTCAAACCTATTGCTAAATGCCGGCCAGCAATGCATACAAACTGTTCTTCAGTTTGTATGCATTGCTAAGCGAGTTAAATCTTACTAATGAATTATTTTCTGGTCATTTCAGTTGGAACAAAGACTAATCAGCGAGAAAAACAAAGGTTTTAATTTTACTTCCTTTTATGTTGACATTAAATTTGTTTAACTTGTAGAAACAAGAGCTATTCGAATAGTAAGAAAAGATTAATCTTTGCCAAGCCAGAGACCATCTTCAACATGGAAATGAAATATTGGAGTGTTCTACCTTTCTTAGCAGCGGTTAGTGTGCTGTACATCGAAATTTGTACAGGTAAGAGATACAGTTAACTTTAATATTGATTTTATTAATTTTATGGCCCAATAGCAGCAATCATAATCTTGCTTAACGCCTGGCAAAGAATTAGTTCGGTAAGATCAAAAGGGTGATAGCAGTCAGCACAACTTGTGCCTAAGCAAGTCTGTAGTATAAGTTATGCTTTAGCTGAAAGAGCAAGTAGCATTACGCTTCAAGTATCCCATCCAATACTGTTCTGTAAATGTACAGATGATAGGCTAATGAGGGAAACAATTACTAAAACCACTTTATTAGTTGGCTTCCTGAATGCCTTCAGGAAGTGAAGCCTATACATTTGTACAATAGAGCAAGAAACAATCAAGTACAATAACATTAGGCACGTACCATTAATTAATAGCAGATATTACATTTTTCACTCCATACTTTTGTATTCGATTAAGAATTTATACAGACAGTTGATCATCAAGCAGTTATAGCAAAAAAGTAAAATCATACATACTCTGCGGTAATAAATACATTACCAGTTCATGCATATAATGTACAATACCATAAATCTTAAATATACTATGATGGGAAAAAAAAAATAGCCATTTTGGAATGCAGCTCTGGAATTTAGTTAAAGTTTGTTTGCCATAAAGTTAGTCTTTGATTAAAAAAGTAACCATTCACTGAAATATTCAAAGTATTGGGAGATTGATATTTGAAGCTAGAAAATAATCAAATACCAAGAATGTTTAAAACTAACGATTTTTAAATCTTATCCCACAAGCATTTCTGATACACCACTGTACATCACCGTTATGTACAAAACGGTTGAGCTGTACACGTACATTTCCTTAGAAATAGGGATACCTTGATCAATGATGTAAATGAAGAACAAGTTTACTGTTCAAGGGATTTCTTGAATCAACGATTCGCGAAACTAAAGTCCGTTTAAGGAACTTTACTACGTTAATTTCGTCTTCTCTTAATCTTGAATTTTTACTAGTTTTAAATACGAAGGAGTTAAGTCAAATTAGATTTATATTATCGCTCCCATGTGATAATAATTGTTATACTGTATTTGCATACAGCATAATACATTCAAAAAAGTTGCTGAATTAGTTCACTTCGACAAGTAAAGCTGTGTTCAGAAAAACATTTGTATTTACGTCTAAGTAAAAAAAAGTCCTGGTAGTTAAATAAGTGGTATTATCTCTATGTACACAGTGATAGATCAATTGCTTTTATTAGATTAAAAAGTCTCTTGTTCTTACAGGTCAGTTCGTAAAGAACTCGAAAGAAATTCCAGTTGCATCTCAAGCCTGTTTGGACTGCATATGTCAAGTAAGAATGACTTAGAATTAATGAAGATCAAAAATTAACTGTTCAAGAGCATCAATTTTTATTAGAGTAAATATTAGTTAGTTGAATTAACTCAAACATCCTGGCAATTTTTTTGAAAATTGCTTTCACAAGAGATTCCTGAACAGTTCACCATACAGATTTGCAGACAGTTTCCAAAAGTTAGAGCATCAACTATTTGCTTCCCGAGAGAATCTCTGCCAACTTTAAGAACCGCGGTATTCCTATTGACGAAAGAATAGGACGATTTCGCAGAATAACGATATCACTTTGGACGATGCTACAAGTACCTCAGCGTTAAGTAGCGATAAATTCGCTGTTATAAATCCAGAATTTTTCATCCGTTCAGTCCTAGCTGACTGTCGAATTCTTTATGGTCAAGTTGCCTCCATGCTGTCCGGTCTTCAGCTTCTTTCAAGTCCATACTCATACCAGTGGATCGCAACAAGATTGTATCGAGCCAGCGTGTTCTTTGTCAACCTCATCTCCTTGTTCCACTCATTTTTTCTAGCATTATCGATTTTTCCAGTAAATTGGATCCCATTACGTGGCGGAAATAGGTCAATCGTAGCTTGGTCTTGGCTTTCAGTGATGATTCTGACTTTACGCCATCCAAATCATTTGTTCGTAACTTTCGCTGTCCGTGGTAAGTGAGCCAGCTTTCTCCAGCACCACAGTTGAAAAACTTGAATTTGTCAGCTTTTTGTCCAGTTTGCACACCCGTAAGTCGTTTGGGAAGCACTATAGCATTAACCATTCTGATTTTCTTTCCAAGACTGACGTCATTGTCTTTCCAGATCTTTTCCCTGGGTCCAAGTCTTAATTTTAGGGCAACATTCTCCACCCCCTGTCGATCTTAAAAAGAAAGATCGTCTCGGACAGATTCGACCTCTTCGTTAATTTAACTTGTTCAGTCCCAGATGTCATTTTTTGATATTAAGCAGCAGTCCCGCTTGTACGTTTCTGCCACCAATTTTATTCATCCAAGTAAAATTCTCTTAACTGATTCAATATACAAATTAAATAGAAATAGGGAAAAAGACAGCCCTGGCGCACACCTTTTCCGATTTGAAACCAGTATTTCCAAACGTTGTTCTGACAGTTGCTTGTTTGATGTACAATGATCTTATTAGCTCAACCAAGTGTAGCAGTACCCCTAATTCTATCAAATAATTGTTCAACAAATGCTTCGGCATAGTCGATGAAGCGTATGTATACATCTTTCTGAAATTCATGAGTTTTTCCATGATCCAACGGAATTCTTTCAAGTCTTGTTACTGGTAAAGTAACCAAAAGTAAATTATACAAGTTGCGATGTGATCACGAAGGCCTCTTCCTTTCCGGAAAACAGCTTGAACATCAGGGAAATCTGTTTCATTCTATACAATCGTCCTTTAATGATTTTTAATAAAATCATGCTTGTGTGATAAAGGCTATTATATGGTATTTCTTTTTTTGGGATTGAATTAAAGAGATTGTCTTTTGACAACATTGCTTTTGCAAATGTCTCTGCACAAAACTGATAACTAATTGGCTAAAGTGCTAACAATTCTGATAATATTCAATCAATTCCAGAGGCTTTTCTCCTTGGTAGTTGTTGCAGCGCCCATACTTCCTCTTCCCCGAAAATATCCGGTTCTAGTTCATCCTGCCGCTTCAATGTGTTTTTATTTGCATACAGTTCTTCAGCGTATTCCTGGCATCTTTTCCTAATTCCTTGCTGATCAATGAGTTCAATTCCATCTGTCTTTTATTGAATTCTTAAGAGCAGTGAAGGGCATCAGGATCTTCATTCCCGATACCTTTATTGGCATTTCAATTTCATATGAGTTAATTATTGAAACGACAATTTTAAAACGTTTGAGGATGCTATTTCTGTAAGTATTGATTGAAAGAAATACATTGTGCGTTTATGTAAATCAATTCTTTAATAAAGAATTAACTATATATATTCTTTTATACATCTCGAGCAAACTATTTTATTCTTAGGCCTATGGAAAGTATAGCAGTCCTACTCCCTGTACTGAAAGTGGTGGAAATACGTATTGTGGTCCATTTCGCATATCCAAGCCATACTGGACTGATGCTGGCCGACCTGGATACGGTAAACCTTGAAGTATTGTTTTATTTTCAGTTCATTGAGTTTAATGATATCGCACAGGCCTTAAAGGCAAGAATTTCAGAACATTCCATTTCAGAAAATAATTAAGTTTACTAAGACTTTCCAATATTTTACAGAAAAAGGAATTCAGAATTTTTGGTTCAATGATTTTTCAAGATTAGTAGTATTAAGCATTGTCCAACTTCCGAAGTTTTGGTTAAGTGTTTCTTGCTGATGAAAAACTTGTTTACGGTCTACTACGATAACTATGCACAAATGACAGGTGGTAACTTTCGCTCTCATTGATTTATAGACTACAGATAGTTTCATTAGAAGATGCCTTTTAAACACTAAAAATTCTGCAAGTTTTCAGAATCCACCCGTCGTTTGAAGATTCCAAAGTCACTCTTATCAGTCTCTTGGGTGTACGAAACCGTAAGTAGATGACCTGTAACTGTACAATTACCTTAGTAAAGGAGTGGATAGGGTTCCAACACAGCAGCGAAACAATATTCTACAGGAAGCAACCTTAACATTCTGTACACCGTGAGGTACTATATGATCAAGACGGTAGATGTCTTCATTCAGGATAGTCTGATCCAACGGAAATGCTATCTAATCAGTTGGATACTTTGTGAATTCAGCCTTACTTGAGGTAAAGTAAAGGATGCAATTAATGCTCATTAGGAAACCTGTAGCAAAAACACTTGTTAATCTTTACATGCATCTTTTTGTAAAAGGCCATGGTATTCCTCATTGAAAGAAATTGGTTTTACATTTTTGCAAATCTGTCTAATCATCTGGCTGGAACATCACACATTGATTAAAGACCAACAAGGTTTGTCTTTATCTGCAAATATTTAGGGGGAAATTTAGTCTGGGGCAAAAATTGGTATTTTAGGTTGACACTAGTAGCTGTTCCTTGAACTTCAGGTAAAGGAACCCCGCACCGGCATTCAGAATGATGACGCGATTCATGAATAGTAACCAAACTCCTAGCTTTTGATAAATGCTTCCCACAAACTTGTTTGCAGAATTAACTAAGGCATGTTTCGCTACTTGTACAGATTAATAAATGGTAACGAGCACCAGTGTTGAAGTCGTTCCGAATGACTTCTCCGACAGGTTGAAAATTCATTGTGCACCCGCGTGCTGCAGGATGTAAATAACGGAATTTGGATTAGTTTGCATTTGTTAACTTTGCCTGACCAAAACAATTACGCCAAAGTTTAGTTTCGATGGTAAAAGACTACTGCCGAAACTGTATCCAAAGAACTCCGGTACCAAAGTGATAGCAAAAAAGTCATAGAACCAATGGAAAAATTGACGAAACTAACTGCTGTTGGAAAGATGCATCGATACCTGCGGAACAGTACTCGCCACTGAAGGTGTATATGGCAGCAACGATGAACACTAGTACAGAGTCAGCAGAAAGATGTTGCCAGAGAAAGCAACTAGCAGTTACTCTGTGATATTCTGGAGTGTCCAATTAGTACTAGATTTTCTAATCGCAGAATCTGCTTTTAATCACATTAGTTAAGAGCAAAAATAGTTTGCACATTCCGTCACGAAATTGAGTAAAGCAGACTGCTGGCCGTAGTTAAATTTCACGTACTGAGTACGGTTTCTGGTAGTACAATACCAGAAAGTTAATAAACAAGAAGTAAAGTGGGAAATTTGTTACGGCATCAATTCCAACATCCAGTGCCGATAATTAAATTTTTCCAATAAAGGATGGAGTCAGTTGCAACAGCAAACATTAAGCCTCAATCCGAATAGAAAACTTTGAAAAATGGAGTATGTAATTCTGAAGAAATTACCAATTATGTCACGCATTGTAACAATTTGATTCCAAAATATGGAATCATTGGAAGCAGCCTGGAATCAAAAAAGCTTCCACTTTCTGAATGAAAGTCGTTAAGTATTTTAACTCGGGAAAATTAAGATAGAACAAACAAACTGGACTAAGAAAGAAATTTGGTTCTTTTTAATAAGGAAGATGGAGTATTGTCCAAGACAAAGTTCAGATACTTCGGTTCAATAGGAAGGTCGAAATTGTGATTTGACTGCTAAAAACAAGTTTCATATACAGATTTGCAACCGTCAAGTTGTCTCTTCATAGCAGCTTGAAGGTGGCAGACCCAGAGATTGGGTAGAATGAACACTGAAGTAATTCGAACACAATACAGAAAATCACTACAGCGCAGACTCCTTATGCAGTAAGAATCTTATGTAAACTCATTCAATAGACGCAGATTCGATGGCAGGAGCAAGAAAAACTAAGGATTGAAGAGGAAGTCTTAAGTTCTCTTTCAGTCCATGTGCTGCACCAGTCAACTTCATTATTGGAGAAATGTTAGACTACGAGTAATTAGATTGAGAACGACCATCCTTTTTCGAACAAAAGGAAAACTTCGCATTCCTTGTTGAGAACTTTTACTTAGGCTGCATTTCTCCTTCACCGATACCTTCTCATTGTGAAGGCCTTCACAATGAGTGGCGGTATCAGCCGAAAGTTAATTCGTATTCTCTACTGGGGAAAACTTTATTCGAGGTAATGTAATAACAGGCATCTCGTTGTGAAGGGGTACACAACGAGATGTACCAAAAACGATGCCACTTCACCTACTTCGGCAATTTACTACGAAATAAAGTGCTTTGCACCGACTTGTTAGTCTGGTAATTGTCTCGTAGGTTTTATGGCTGAAAGCCTTAAAACCTCCAGTACCTTTTTAAATTTAAAAAAGGTAACTATTTATTAGTTAGTGTGGATCGTGATATTACAGCGTCTCCACCGATGTCCATTCCGAAAGCACTCAATTGCCATTTCTGACAATCTAATTGAATTAAAGATTCACAAGTCCTTGAACACCGAGAACGCACTCAAGCCATGTATTCTGCTATACCATTGTAGCCGAAGTGGTTCTTCTCATGTTATGAAACAACCCAAGTGAAAAAAAAAACAGGAACCAACTAATAAAAGACCAAAACAGAAAAGCTAAGTAAAACCATTAAGCTAGTATTCTTCGTTAGTTTTGACAATTATCCTTGTCAGCTTCTTTCAGAACACTAGTCCCAAAGAAAGTCAAAATAAAACTAATGGGAAAACTCCAGGGATAGACTAAAATGTTAAGATCCGGTTTACACTTGTGAAATGCATTGTTTGTTCACTTCGTCGGACACAAAGTGACAAGTAAAATAATTTGGGCTTAATCAAGTGAATGTAGTCAATGTCAAAAAACAAATAGAGGTAAGTTTTCATTTCGATAGCTAACGAAAACTGAAAGTTTGCGTTATTAGAGTAATAGTTGAGCAGTTGATTGTTATCCGGCTATAATTTGCAGATAGAACTGCAACAAACTAATTCGGAAAGATGCATCGATACCTGCGGAACAGTACCAGTCACCAGTTCGTCTATATAGTACCAGCGATGAATAATTTAAGTTTCAAATTAGATTTGGCCCGTGCCAGGCTAAGCAACTGCTTGCTCTGGCTTTAACCAGCCGTTCTGTCTGACATTCTGGCAGCATTAAATCCGGTGCTAATGCTGGACTGAGGCCATTTTTAACAAATACGAAAAGACTGGACTTCAAACCAATAAACGAGTTCAGCGAAAACGTGCATGTTCTTTCGTTTAAAAAGAAAGCTTTGGGCTGTAATTAACGAGCTTTTACTACAGTATTAGGCGCTGATTGCTCTTGGTAATTCAATTCCTGAAGCTTAATGAGATTTGTTTACCGAGAAATTGCACAATTCCTGTTATTTCATCAGCTGTAATGTCCACTGCTGCTGCTAAAGTTTTCTCCTAGATTTAAACTTTGCTACATCAAAGCAAGCCTGAAGAGAAATATGGTGATAGAATAACGAACTGCAGGTTATCCAAGTAGAAAGGGCCAAAAGTATACCCAAATTTAAGTATGGCAGTCTAGCAGAATTTACAGCCAATTACGTCACATTGCAACACTTATGAAGTGATTACTGGAAGGAATCAGTTCTTTAGCAAAAGAGACTTAGTTCAGAAAGTAATAGCAAGTACTGCAACATCAAACAATTTGGAAAGATGCATGCCGTCAAAAGCCTATAATAATTAAGTCCAACTCATTAAATATTTTCATATGAAAATAAGTTTAGACCTGTAAGCTGAAATTGATTCTTCATCAGCAATATTCCAATCTAACGAAGTGGTTGAAAACTTTGCAGTGCTGAAATTTATCGATTGGTCCACTATCTTCCTCGAACTCATTCCAGTCAAGTGTATAACAACCCCAGTGTTCATTTATTCAGTGTTAGTTTTTTATTCCATAATTGGAGAAATTTGAAAACGGGACTCAATCAGTTTTCCAACTGCTACCAGCTAAGATGGCATTTAATTATTTTGGTTCAATAGGAAAGTTAGTATATTCTGCTTTGATGCCGAAGTTTAGGGAACATAGGATGGTTAAGCTGTAATTGCAATGGTAGCTTGAGACTCAAATCAAGAATCACTTAGACATTGGTAAGAAGACTTGGCTGCTTTTTAAGCACGGCAACTAAATATTCCAACGGAAAGTCTAAAAGCGCCTCAATCTCTCCTGTAATGGAGTCTTCACACGATTCAAGTGTGGCATCAATTTGGTTTTTTAAAGGATGAATCGAACTGGCCAACTGCTGGTAACTTTCCAGTTCGATTGAGAGAGTGTCCTATATTGTTAGGCTTTATCAACTAGTTGGTAGAATATCCTATTAACTACCGCTAAATGCTGTAAGAGTGCGCGCATCAAAAATTATAAGACAGACCAGGGCGGTCACAAGATTTTGGACCAGTCATGACGGACACTTACTTTCCATTGCTATCTAAGTTGAATTGATTTAGAGTTAGCGGATATGGTAACTGTACAACCACCTTAATTTCAAAATGAGGGGTTCCGACATCAATCTTAAGTAGCAAGTTAAATTTACTTCAAGTTCTGATGGCCTACTAAACTGACAGGATTTTTTCCAGGCAGACTGTGCCAAGTTGAGGTTCTGATTGCATTTAAGTCTCATGCGTAACTGTTTTGAACTAGTTACCTTCGACCTGTATTTTTTAGATTGGTAGAAAGGCTCAAATATTGGAGCATTTTAATGGATGAACTTACCATTTGAACGAAAGAGGGACATGACGCCTTTTGCAGCAATCCTTTAACATTGCCAAAAAGGAGTTCTACGAAGCAGACAAGTTAATAGCAGCACTATATAATAACTATGACAAAAAAGGTATATTTCCAAAAATATGAAAAGACTTAAGATCAATTCTCAAAAACTGAGAAATCCTCCTACTGATCCCAAATCAGACCAATAGCCCTACTTCTTGTAAGGAAGGAAAATATACGAAAGACTAATATATAGCAGATTAATTTAATACTACACAGAAGGTTTGGATTCCAACAATCAGTATTGTTGGAAGCAAGGCAACTATGGAGGATACCATGCATCACCTACTAACACTTAGTCAGAAGAGATATGCTGGCAATCCATTGACTTTGCTGGGCCATTTGACTCACTCTGATGGCCAAGTATCCTTAGGAGACCACCATAGAAATTCCCCACAACTTCTGTGATAATAAACCGCTATCTTACAAACAGACTTGTCTCAACTACGCACGAGGTTCTAAGAATTGAATAAAGGCTACCCGCAGGATCAATCTTTGGCCTTTTCTGAAGGAATTTCTGTCGCTGCTGGAATGCCTGGCCTTTGCAGGTGACATGATTTTCCTTGTAAATGGAAACACGTGGGTGGCTGTAGATTAAAGATCAAATGCCGCCCTATTGCAGAGGCAAGAGTGGGCACAAGTGCACATGCTCAAATACCGCCTGAAAACCAAAGTTATGAAAGGCAATTTGGACACATGTCCAAAATTCAACACTACTATAACAGAAGTATCTTTGAGTTTGATTTAAAATTACTTATCCCATTTGACCTATTTTGCGAGAAAAGTGAAATTATGCGAGTACGATTGCCAGGATCAGTCGAACAGAGTGGGGGCTCAAAACAGATCCTGGCAATCATATGTGCAATGATTCTACCTGTTATCACTTGTGGAGCCAGTGCGTGGTTCACCCGCTCGGTCATAGTAAGAAGCAGGAATAAATTAGAATCCATACAAAGGAAAATACTTCACTATTACCAGAGTGATGTAGAACAGTAATCACACCTGCCCTAATTGCTGGCTAGAGCTCTCCCTTTACCAAGAAGCAGGCAAGGAGACTTGTATTATAGATTTAAAAGGCATACCCACAGAATTTCTGGGGATAGCCCGCAGCCAACACCTTCAACGCTGAAAGAAGGAAAAAGAAATAGCCACAAAGCTCCATGAGCTATGGCAAACAAAGTGGAAACCAAAGGTCTGCTAACCAAGAGATTTCTGCCACTGATGGTAATGGTTAGCCCAAAGCCAGCTAAGTGGTATGCCCTCGACTGTTTACATTTATAGGTTGCAGCTCTCTGAAGGCGAAACTGACCTCTCCAAAGGCCGACTGATGAGCCAAACTACACCTGTTGTGAGAGAGAACAGGGCACACATTTTATGTATACTTTGTCACCCTTTACAGGGGAGAACATTGTTCACCACAAATGATAATTATAAAGCCTTTACAACATTCACAGCAAGTATTCGAAATGCGCAGAACTATCCAAAGAATGGAAATTCAGCCCCCCAGCAATTAAATAGTTAAAGTTTACCAAGTTTCCCACCACGCCCAAACGATGACTTAAGTCAGGATAGCAGTATTGTGCCCTGACATGCAAAACCGGGACTGCCCTGCTATGTGGGAACCTGAGGCACCACACCAAATAAGTAACCATGTAGGGCAGAGTTGATTCAGTTTTTAATGCTGCATTGGGAGCTAGGGACATAATGCCCTAAGTCAGTGTAGGGTAGGGAGATGTACAGACAGCCAGGGAAGCAAATTAGATGGGAAAAAATCTCAGGAAAGGATGCAATGTAGAATGAATAGGCTGGTCACTGAGTGAAAGAGCAAATGTAATTTGCCAAAAGAATACAAAGTTAAATTACATAACATATCAACAAACATTTACTAACGACACAATTACTCCATTATACCCTGTCCTGAAATTCCTTGCAGTTAGGCCCGCACCACAACTGAAGAGTAAGTTGAGGTGCCTGGAGAGGGAGTGCAGAAAGCAAGCGTCGAACAAACAAAATGAAAGCCAGAAGAATGAGGGGAAAAGAAACCAGTGTTACGGTTAAGTACACTAACCTTTTATATTCTTGCTTATTTAGCTTAACTATTGTGCATTATTTAAAATTACATACCATTTCATCCCCTGATGTGAGAAGATCAGTGAAAAATATAACCTAACAGGAAAAAACCACAAAATAAGAAAAAAGTATAAAAATAGAATAAGTAGATTGAGAATGCAGATTATGAAAGTAAATGTCTCTTCAATCCCCTGGAAGTGGGGGAGATTGCTCATACTGCCAGCTAACATATCCTACCCCAGGACTGGATGGACAGTTTGACCATCCTACCGGATTCACTTACATTGACCTGATAAAGATCACTGAAGTACTGCAGCTCCGCTGCCAACAAGCCATTTGGCAATCTGAACCGGGTACTCAAACCCAGATAAGGGGGAGGAGACTGGTCTTTCTCCTCCCTGCCTACCCCATACTTGGCCTGGTTGACTCATCCCCACTGACCTCTTTGGGTATGTCTATCATCCCAGCCTTCAGTATTCCAACTAGCTAAACCGACGGAACACACCTAATAATGCTGCCAAATTCTAATCAACATCTAAATCCCACCGCTTTCTCGTAAAGCTTACATTTACGAGGGTACAGCTTTAAAACGGTGAAACTCCAGAACGGCCGCTAGTTAGTACACCAAGTCGAACCTATTGGTAACTCTTTAGGAAGCTTCCGGATCAGCTAGTGTATAGTCTTGCTACGTCTACTCTGCCAGATAGTGACTGGAGGAATCAGTAGTCAATGCGGGGGCATTGTCGAGACCACGTTATGTCAAGGATCTGGGTATATTCTTACCCAGAGTACGCCATATCCAAAAAGTACTTCATATAGCATGTCCCCCACTTTCTCACTATTGAATACACCATGAATTGTCAAACTAATAGAGCAAGCTCATCTGCGAAAAGATCTAAACCTCCCAAACACTTCCTAGTTCATTTTACAAGTACGTGGTCTCAATTCTAATCCCAACGACGTCCACTTGCAGTCTGCCAAACCCCATGTACGTTTCCTAACAATCTCAGTTATCGGTTGATTCAACTACTGCTCATCTCAGTTGCCCAAATTATTTGCTGTATGATTCATTTTGCCTCAAGGGTGGTACTTGTGCATATGTCCGTTCTGATATTCCCTGTCAGACTTGGGATCTCCTCTCTTCGATTTTCTGGCTTAAAATCTCATTGTAAAATTCATCTTTTTTTCTCTATCGTTCTCCCAACTCCACTAATCGCTTGGAGTTTTGACTTCCTCGTTGCAACTTTACTTTCTCCAATCAACTTTCCTAACAGTGAGGAAATTCCTTGTTTAAGTGTTCACAACTCCAGCTGGCTTCCGTTTTAGTCACCAACCCAGCTGCTGAGGCTTTGCAATTACTAATGACCTTTCACCAATTGTTCATTTAGCTATAATGAATACCAGACAATACTAACCATACAGCAAACATGCTTTCTTTTTCTCACAAACAACCCTTCTAAGTAGACTCAAATTGAGGGAGCCTTTGGAACCTCAGATCACAACTTGGTGATTCTGTTCTCCAATGGAGCCTTTATCTCGTGGCTATTTCCAACCTCGTTCTTTGGCATTACAAGAATTCAAAATGGGGTGACCTGCGAGATCTCTTTTCCTTGGTCAGACTGTTTAAAAACTTCTGTCAATGTTTACTCAGATCGTGTCAGTGAAATTATTCTTGTAGGAATGGAATCTTTATCCCACACTCCACTTAAATCTCGTCCTTTATGTAAACCTTGGTTTTCTAATAGATGTGCTAACTCCATTCGGGAGAAGAATGTTGCATATTGTAATTGGCTTGTTTCCAATTCTTCAGTATCATTTTCTGCCTACACCAAGAACTCGCAACAATTGTAAAGCAATTATTAATCAGTCCAAACTAGATTTTGAACACGTAAGATTAGAAAACTTACTTCTTGCCCTAATGGTAGCAGAACATTGTGGTCCTTTGCCAAAGCTAATGGCCACAACTTTTGCCCATCTCTGCTCCCACCTTTGTCAAAACCAGATGGTTTTGTCACTTCAAGGATAGCATCCCATTTTTCTTCCAAATCATGTATTAATGATTTTTGTAATACACTTCCCACCATTCCCAACACACTCCATTCAATGCATCCTGTGGTCTTCATTAAAAGGAAGAAGAAAGGATTTTGACGAATCCTGAAGCAAAGAAAGCGCCAGGGTCCCCATCGGGACCCCGGCACTTTCTCTTGTTCTCAAAACACGTGCTCCTGAACTTACCCCCGTTCTCTGCCGCCTTTTTCACGAGGTGTTTTTCCTTCTGCTTGGAAGTTTGCTCATATCCAGCCTGTTCCTAAAAAGGAAAAACAAATTCCTCCCATCCAATTATCGTGGTATTACAATTGCTTCTCTTTCTAAAATAACGGAGAAATCAATTAACCACCAACTCAAACTACCTAGAAACCTATCTGATCAACGATCGCCAGTATGGATTCAGTCAGCATCGATCCACTGGTGATATTCTGGCTTATGTTGTCCATTATGGACAAATTCAATGGAAAAGTTTGGTGAAACAAGCAGTTGCTCTTGACATCTCAAAGGCTTTCGATCTTGTTCGGCATAAAGGTCTTCTAAATAATCTTCCATCTTATGGTTCGCCAACTTTTTTGCAGTTGGTTATCCAGTTCTGATGAGGGTGATGGCTTTGTCTTTAACTTCTCCACGAATGTCCCCAACGTTCAGTTCTTTCCCTCTTTTATATTAATGACCTTTTCCATTGACTGGAAATCCTATCCATAGTTTTGCCAATGATAGCACATTGCATTCTACTTTTCATTTTGAGAAAGTGTCCTGCTCAATCAGCTTCAACTTCTCGAATATCCGCTACCAATTCCTTAAATTCTGATCTCCAGTGGGAGAAAGAACTTAGTTGATTTCAATCCTAAAGACTTAAATTTTCTGTTTATACTCCGGCACGACAACCAAGTCAGTAGAGTTTACAATAAATCGTCGATACAAATATTTATCGTATCGAGTGGTCACGGGCTTGAACCCCGGTCCACTCAAGGAACGCGTGCTATGCACTCTCGCTCCTGACCACTGGGCTACATCTTGTCTTACATGTCGCAAAAAGTATTCTTCTGCTCCAATGGTTATCATCTTTGGAGACACTCAAATTTCTAGGCAAAATTTCTTTTGGGGATTACCCTGACTTTATCACAAGCACATTACAAATATTTCTTCCTCTGCATCTAAAAAAAGATGTTTTCTTTCGCTCCCGGCGTTACTTTTCTTCCAAACAGCTGTTCACTCTGAGAGTCGCAAATCCGCCCTACCAGGGAATATTGTTCCCACATTGAGGCGGTGCCTCCAAAATCTCTCAGGCTTCAGAAGAGGGTAGTTGGGTTAAATGACTTCTCTAACAGACTCCACTATCTCAGACGTACTGTTTCTGCTGAATGTTTTTCTACAGATATTTCCATAGGTGCCGTTCTTCTGAATTGGCTTTATAATTCCCTCTTTCAAAAGAGTCCGATCATGTGCTGCCACCAGCCATTTACTGTCCAACTTCAGACTCAGAACCAACCTTTGATCTTCCTCGTTTGTTCCTTCAACTGCCGTTTTCTGGAACAACCTTCCTTCGTATTTCCTGAAAATTATTCTACAGAAGTTAAAATCTAATGTCAACAAATCTTGTTTCATCTTAACTTCCAACCCATGCACGGTACTAAGTACTATAGGTTCTAATACCTCTCGTGTTTGGGGTTTTCATTAAAAATGATCTTTCGGCCTTTCCAAATTCTAGCGTTCATTTTTTTAGTACTTTAATCTACTGAGTGGCTGACTTAAATCCAGGTGGCAAATTGTGGGCAACGGTGGATCCGAATAGGGGCCAAACTGCTAAATGGTCATAGAAACAATAACACTACACAACAAGCCATTCCCCACACTTTAAATCCCTAGCCTCCACAGTTTAGTCACCTACAAAGAATACAAGCGAAGATACGGATTCTCTGGTGTTATCAGACAATATTTCATTGAAGTAGTACTTTGAGAACCTAAAGATAGGAATTTTAATAAAGAATCTATTTTGTGATACCACAAGCATTGTCAAAGCAATGCTAGTTAAAACGTATTAAATGACACTTTAGTCTTAGTATTCATACTAGTCTGAATTTGAAGCGGTTACTGTGAAGTTAGTTACCTGCTAAGAATTCAGCCGAAATTGAAGCAGTTAAGCACTCGTTGCTTTTTAGGTCTACAGTAAAATCGCATTTCTCCTTCTACCATAACAGCGAACCGAGTACAGTAATTTTCCTTTCACGAAAGGACCAATTCTAACATTTCTAGCCATCTGGGGCATTTAGAAGAAATGCGAACCAACTTTTGATACATCGATCGGAAATTCACACACAACTGTTGTGTTAAGGTTATAGCAACAATATTACTTGGACTTTAAGTAATAGCATACCATTTCAGCTTCCATCATTCAGAAATGACTATTTTCGATAATTAGTTCGTATCAGAAAAAGTGAAAGGAACCACTTGCTTTTTCGGATACAAAAGAGTGGTCATTCCCATCTGTAATTATCGCAGAATAACCTTTATTTCCATTCACTTTAAGTTAGTTCAGAAATTGATTCAATTTTATTCTCACGAGAATTTCTTCACTTACATGGACCTGATAAAGATCACCGAAGTACTGCAGCTCCGCTGCCGACAAGCCATTTTGCTATCTGAACGAGTACTCAAACGCGGTTCCACTTTAAAACCCGATCCCCAGGCAAGAGGGAGACTGGCCTGTCTCCTTCCTGCTTACTCCATACTTGGCCTGGTGGACTCGTCCCCACTGACCTCTTTGGAGATGCCTATCATCCCATCCATTCCCCCAAGCCTTCAGTATTCCAACTAAACCGACGGAATACACCCCTAATAATGCCGCCAAATTCTAATCAACATCTAAATCCAACCGCTTTCTCGTAAAGCTTACATTTCGAGGGTTGTACTATAAACTGAATAAATCTGTGGATAAAAGCGAGATCGTGCATTTTAATCTGTTGACATGAATGTCAGATTAATTTTATCTAGAACATACTGAAGTGTTCTTTCAAATGTGGGATAATTTAGAGCGGGGTTTTTCGATCGCTTACTTCAGCCCCATCCCTTTACAGTTCTGGAAGCATAGGAATTAAAGATATTCTGAGAATGAATATCCTCTAGAACTGAAATCTAGATTCTGGCCTCTTGTTTACCTGTCCTAAGTTCCTGAATAGTCTTGTGGCAATAATTTGCCACAAGGCACGTTCCCCTAACTACATTAATATTCCACTTTACTCAACACAAATGAGAAAACGTACTGGCCGATTTATGTATTTCTCTATCGTGAATAGAGTGGTTGGATTAGAAAGTGATATTTAGTAATTAGCTGGATTCGATTGCACTATGAGTTCCTCCAAAGATTTTAGACCAGCTATAGCATAATGCTGATTTTTAATATTGCTTTGGCTATGCAAAGTCAATTAAAAACCATTACAGCAGTAATGATAGTTTACTACCTAAACAATCCCAAATTGTAGTCACGAAGAATTGGATTGATGGCAATATTCTAAAAGTACAATTAAAGTCCAAAATAGAAATCGATGCCACTCATCGGATCGAAGTACATACTAATAGCGCATTGAATACAACACATTTGTCAATGTCTACGAATGACAGTTCAATGTTACAGTGAACTATAATTCGAGCTTGAGAGAATAAACTAAATCCTAAAGATAAAATGCAGAATAGAACAAAATATTAAGTTGGAATTGTTAGACTTTAATGTCAAATGGATAGTCAATGTAAACGATAAATCAGATAATCATGGTGTGTACTTTGTTCTCTTCAGTTTCGTCAGCATTCATTCAGCCTAATGAATGCTTGGTAATTAATACCCACTTATTTAAAGGACAGAACGAAGGAAAACTTCCGAACAATTTTCAGCTATAGGATTTCAATTCCAAGTGCTCAATATCAGCAAAAGTTGATAGTTTTCAGTCGGAAAGATGCATCGATTCCTGCGGAACAGTACCCATCGCCAATTGGTCTACCTAGCACTGATTTAACAGTTAATTTTAGAATAATTAGGACGATTCTGCCTTGACAGAGGTAGCCCTTCTGTGCAAGTACTAGCATAAATATTCTGGCGTGTACAATCTTGTTTCGATTACAAAACAGTTCAGAGATAACAGCGATCTTCGCATACCGCAGAGTGTTGGAGACCCAATCTAACCACTGTGCAAGTTTTCATTCCTTCTTGAAAAAGAATTTACTCAAACCCGAAAACTGAAAAATTCAAATGGAATTAAAGTGCTTTGGAGATTCCGTTCTGAAGAAATTTTAGGAAATTCAGTATCAGTTGCTTATTTAGCAACTAAGGACTCATTTTTGCAGTACCTTCAAATAAGCATCGGCAAGTTTTCAGAACTGCAAGTCTGAACCAAATATTCAGTCTATCTTGTGAACTCCTGACCGTTTGGTCGTCCCGGAGTATAAACAGAAGATTTATTTACACTAAATATCCAAAGCTGAATATTCACAACATTTTCGCTTTGTAAGTTACACGAAGCTCAAACTACTCCTACCCACAAAATCAAATGTCATTTCACATTATAAAGCACAAAAACTAAGTACTCTTCAAAAGAGAACTACCTTTCTCATGTCATTCGAGATTTTGTACTTGTGATAAAACTGACTGTAGTGCCCTTATTCGATAGGATGCATTTTAATGGGGGCAGCTGACCACGTCATGTTCTGTTTTATTGAATACGCTATCTAAATGGATAAGCATTTTTCTGCTTCAGCACATCCAGTTGAGTAATCCATGATTTTGTAATGCAAAAGGAAGAATCTAAAAAAGGTTACTTTAATTACCGGCACGACCACTAGGTTGCGACTGACCTTTCCGACAATGAATACAATCGAATTTAGTCTATACGTGGGCTTGAACCGTTCATTCAAACACGTGTGCTACAGCACTCTCCCTTGACCACTCGACTAATTTAGTCAAGTTTCTGCTCGCCAAAATGGCACTTTGGACAGGTTGGAATGAAATGTGATTTGGTTCAGTGATTTTCGTAGTTTCATTTACGGGGTCAAAATATAACTTTGACTAGGTCAAGAACCGCGACTCGTCCAGACATTGTAGAATGCCTAGACCGCTTGGAAAAGGGTACACTAGTTTGAGCTAGGTGCTGCATCTCATTAGCAAAAAGGTATCGTAACCCGAACGGTGACGTACGTCTTAAATGATATAGAAACAAATGACCTTAGTAGATAGCAAACTTCAACTTTATATAGATCAATACCAAAAAGCAGTAACACCATTTTAAAAATGCGAAATCCTTCCCCAAAGTGGATTGGGTAAAAAACTTGCAAAATCCTTTTGGGAAGAGGATTTTTTAAACGCATTAAAAAATGCGTAGTCTCAAGAGATGTAATTACAGTGGTCTAGTGCCATACGAAATGAAATCTTTAACTAGGGCAGAACTACGTTTGCGCCGGGCAAAGTAGCGTTTCAATTTCTCCTGCAGTGGTTTTGTGCAAGAAGTCTTTCACAATATTAAATTTACAATGATGCTGATGTACGAACTGCGGTCTAAAAAATGCAAATGCACTAAGGAAAGGGTCCTTACTACAGGACAACCGGGTAGGCGACTGATGCGTAATAAAATTAGTTAGGGCATCTATCTACCTCGAGTCACTAAAAATCACTAATAAAAACATTTGTTCGACATAAGCCGTTTAACTAACTTTTAAAGAGTAGCGAATACCCAGTGTTAATTCTGCAAACACTACCGCTATTCGGAAGCCGGCTTAAAACATTTAATGACATTTCTGAATTCCAGCTTCAAATTCAGCATTGGAATGATCTAATTTTAGCCGCTTAACTTCTACTTCACATAGCATCAGTGCACCACTCATTGCATGTGGTGAATGAACGTTAAGCCTTCCGTAGACAACGATATACGTCATGGTCTCGGTGGTTGCTTCTTGAGGAAGGGAGCATCCTTTAGTGCTAGTGGAACCTCCAAGGCATCTCTCCATCGTAGTGTCTTTAAACTCCTTTCGATTTCATGAAATTATGGTTGACTCGTGGACTTCATCTCCAGTGTAGTTACTCTTCCATTGTTCATGTTGTGGAAACTGAAAAAAAATAAGATGCCAATTAAGTGCACTGCGAAATTAAGATTTTTGGACAATTTAAGTCCAAAGATTTATGGATTTCTTTAAAAGATTTAAGTTACTGTGTACCGTTTCTACAAATATCACCATCTAAAGCTTCATATCACCCAAAGATTTCAATGAAAGTTAACAATTAACCATTGTACAGCAAGAAGATTGCTAATAACATTTTTAGAAGGCAACTGTTTTACATAATCTTAATACCATTAGTAACCTTTGTTACTGAAGTAACAATTTAGATTAGAAATTAAGCTCTTGACTCAAGGAAACTTTAGACTGGAAGAAAAAAGGTGGGAAGTCAAATCAGAAATCCTTTTTCTTCATATCTCATTCTTTCTGGGCTATTTAGATAATAGCTACGCAGGCTCAAACTTCAAATCAACGCCTTCCAGTTCTTTGGACTAAGTGGTTTTAAGGCTCTATAACATGTCTTTAGGATTGTACAATAGACTTCATGAAAGAACCACATACAATAATATGATTAAAATATACATCACGTTGTAACAATTTAGACATTTAAAAAATGGAAACTCTTAACACCGGTTCCTTCAACGAGAGGTTTGTCTAGCTTGTCTTAAGATGCCAAAGTGTTTCACTTCAGTTCAATTTAGCTTGGCTCTTAAGCCAAGAGCCACTAAATCAGAGTTTTAAATAGCTATTTCCTTATATCGGCAAGATTTATTGCAGTTAAAGTCTCCTTATCTTTCAGATTTCAAGAACTGTGCCACGACAAGAAAGTGCTCAGACCAGGCCTTTAGAAAGTATACCTTTAAGTACAGCCAGGACTGCGATGGTGATGGCGAAATCACGTGTAACGATTACTTCCTTATTCACTGGTTTGGAGGTTACGGTGGCTGTAAGAATAAGAAATCCATCGACTCGCTTATCTGGAAGGAATACTGTAAGTGCGCTCCTCTAATCGATCCACGTTGACCGATTTTCATAAGCATACAGCCATATGGCTTGTAAGGTTCAGTAATAAATACCTTAGTGAAAGCAGCTCTCAAAGAAGCAATTATTGTTACACCGCTACCACTTTCTTTAACATTCCAATAAATGTCTCGATTTGTCCATACAAAACCATTAACATTTGCCTGTACTATGACCAGTTTCGAATTTTTAGGGAGCCCTGAAGAAAACTGAGCAGCTTGTTTATTTAAGCAAGCAAGTGTTTTTTCTAAATAAACTTTAAAATTAACACTTCACTACGTAGTGCTGCAATCAGGATTTATTTCATTTACGCTACTGGGAGTGGCCAACTTCAATCTAGTAAACAAAGCAGATTACCTGGTTTGGCACGTCTACTTAGTGCAGGATTGGGCAGTTATGTAGCAACACTGCAACCATTATCTGATTCCTCAGTGCACTTATTTTAAGTGGAGCAAGGTCACACTGCCAGATAAATGGCCGTCAGATTAACTTAGTGCTGTGGACTGTCAGAAAGGTTGGGTTGTTACTATTGTATATACATTTTTTGTTAATTTCTGTACTTTGATTCCGGCTGTACTTGGCAGTACAGCCAGGATCGCGATTGAAGTCGTCCTAACCCCTGCAGTCGATGACAAAACAGGTAAGGTCACTTTTTTAAGTGACGATTGTATTTTTTGAGAAAGTCAATTAAGGCAGCTTGAATTGTTTTCCATTATTTCCTAAAAATGCTGGAAGTTCGGCAGGAGCAAGCCAACACTTAGTATAGGCTTTGCCGATGAGCCCATTTATGTTCATGCTCTTGAGAATCTTATACAGGCCTGTCATACTAATGGTGCAGCTGCAATAGGACTGAAGCCCGTAATGAAATGCCACCAATAAAGAAAATAAATTGGCTTCATTACTGCTAGAGGAGCTTGAGATCGGATTCACTTTCTGTGAAGTGATTTAAGATGCTATAAATAGGACTGCATTTGTAACGAGTAGAAAAGAATATAAGTATTCATGTGAATTTCATTGCAATACCGTTGGAGAAGCTGAAAGCCCTCAATTAGATTATTGTATATATACTCTTTTCAGCGTATTGTCTAGAGTTTTTGCCATTGAGGAACGTCCATTGTGGGGCATACGGTGTTATTTTAAACGAACTCAAAAACGTTGGCAGAAAATCTGCAAAGATACGATCGTAAGTTTTGACGACATTAACCAATATGCTTTCGCAAAGATTTGTGCACTTTGTTCCACCACATTCATTTTAATAGTGGAATTAGCATAGGACAGATCAAGCCAGTATTGTAATAATAAAGTATGTAGAACTTTAAATACGTTCAAAGTGAGCTGAAGTAATGCAGCTTCCAGAGAAACCAGTTCCTGAAAAATTCACTTCGATTATATTACGAAGTATTAGAAGTCTTTAAAGAAATGGTCATAAGCTTAAGTATTAAGACACTACCGAGAAAATGGTAACTTTCATTCCCCTAAATCTTATGCAGATTTATGCGTATGCGGAATACCACATCCTGTTTTACCTCAAGAGTTTCATTGATGAACGTTGCGCATCGAGTGCTGCATAAGGAACAATTTAGTGCAATATTGTTAGTATAAACAAGTGACTGAAAACACTAAGTATACTGATTATGAACTATCACAATCATTCCCGTTTAGTGCAAGGAAGCCATAGGCTTTCGCTGAACTCTCAGAAAACCAAGTAGATAAGAAAACACGAATTATGCTTCCCTCACACAGCTAAGTATCCAGTTGACTTCTGGATTTATTCAGAAGTGTCAGCCTCAACTACCTGCGCATAATCAAATCCAATATTCAGTTAGATGTAGCTGAAACGTAGAGCCGTTCATTGATTCATCGCCGTCTGAAATGAGTTGGACGAGAATGGCTAAAGACAGCTACCCATTTCAGCAAAATGCTATAATCAGAGTAGCCATTTCTTAAAAAGGGCATATACTGTAAGTCACGAAAATTACATATCCCAATAAAAAGACTAAAAATTAAGTCCAGTAATGGATAAGGCTCGAGTTGACTCAAATTCTTAAACACTATTCGTACAATGAAGTTGTGGCTGATCAGAGTATCCTGATCAGCCTTTATACAGAACTTCGATCTAGTCCGACTTGCACGCGGTCACATTTCCGCTAGACAATCCTCGTAAGCTTAAAAAGCATGCATCAATTGGTGAAATATTTAGGACAAAGTTCAGAGCCTCTAACAAATTCTATGCAGCTACTCTGGCTCTGAAAAAAAAAATTGGCTTACCTACTTATACCATATAATTACAATCTTGAACCCAAATCTAGCCATTTTAATGATTGTGAATCCAAAGATTCACCGGTCAGTAAGTTGAATTGTATACACAGGCAGTCATGCATGAGAAAACTGACAGTAATCTGGAAGTTAAAGTATATATTATACTTTAACTTGTCTTAAAGCCTACTGCTATTGAGACAAAAAGCCTGTCATATTAGGGCCACAAGGAGTTATCTGCCCATGTCCATAAATTGTGTCCTTTTTCTCTGGTCGATTTGCTGGACAGGAAAACCCGTATTTCCGGAGGGTCTGCTATCACGCTGACACCAACTAACTCAGCCACGGAGTAAGCAAGCCTACAAGTTCCTCGCCTCATAACGGGATCCGAACAAGGACCTTTTCCACCTGGTGTGAAAGAGTGCGATTATAACCACCACTACTGATCAGGCTGCTCTGAAGACAAGCGGTTTCTGATCTTTATCATCTCCTGGATAAAGTGACCACCGCAAAGCTTTATGCAATGCAAAAAGTAATGGAAGTGCGATACGGCCTTTGATGCTGATGCACCGTAAAACCAAGTTTAGACAATAGTATAAAAAACGTGACTACTTCCATAAATTACTGGTCCTAGTGCATTCAGGGATATGGGCTGAACAAACTACTAAACTATAGCAGTCTTGTAAGAAGACCCCACAATAAAGAAAGAACAGTGAAAACTTGACATGCGAATTGCAATTAAACCTAGGCAGTCAAGAGACGAGCCAACTCAGAGCACCAAGCAACTCGCAGTAACACCAAAGCATATTCTGACCGACCGCACAAAGCTGCAGAAACTAGTTTCTATAACCGGAAGTGAACTTGCAAGATTGACGTCAAGCAGATAATGACAGCTTAGTCACATGAACTCCATTAGTGTAATTCCTTCCGATAAAGGTCGCATCTGAAGCGTGGATGCGTAAACTAACCACGAAGGCTATACAGTGGTATAAACAAAATGCAAATACACAACGGGTGATGCCTTAGTGCCAAAAACGTTCGATGCGCTTCTCGCCGCGCCTACGTTTAAGTAGGAGAGGCGATTCAGCCTTTTGATAACGATTGACATTAATCCTGCTTGTGACGTATGGCAGCAATTAATTTTTTCCACAGGCGCAGTCCCAAACCTTATGAACAGGAATCTGTTGTAGAAGTTTTAATGTCGACATGCCTCGGAAGGTTACATAACCACACTTTCCGAAGAGTAGTTATGCGAAAATTGATGTGCAAGTCGAAAAACTTGTACTGTATCCAAGTTCGGTATCCATAAGGTTTTTAATGGCAAAGGAAAATTCCGAAGCTGCAAGTGGGCGGAAAACACCGAAGAAACTAGATCCTGCCCAAAGTCTAACGAGGGAGATAAAAGTGCAGTCGCTCGTTGTCGGTAAATATCAAAAAACCCAAAGAGCTGTAGTGACACGTGGGGGAACATCCAAGTCAACCGTTTGTCGTATAATCAACGAAAATTTGCAACTGGAGAAGCACAACGCCCTCTTACTCCACCTAGGAGCAAGCCACATTGTAGAGAGGCAGGTCAATCCAGAGGTGGAAATTCGCAACATTGGACGAAGCGTGGGTGTACCTCTCCTCTATTGCAACAAAATTTGCATAATTTACCGTCCACAGGGTGACAAGGACTTTCAAACATGGGCGCATCAGCGCAAGGAAAGTTTTGGCCGACGTTTTATGGTTTTAGCCGGTTTGTTATAACTGCAAACTTGAGTTGCATAGAGACGCTAAAAACGTTGAACTCAGTGCGTTCTTCGCGTCAGAACCGTACAATGAGTATTTCGCGTTCAAACAACGACTCTAGAACTTCAGTCTGGTAATACTGGTGTTACTAAGACAGATTGTAATAATAAGCAACTTAAAACTACAAACCATTTAACTGGAAACTTGCCATTAGACTTCGGCAATCTTAATTTATTTCAAAAAAATTCATTCTTCGGTTTCTGTTAAAAATAGATCAACTTTTTCATTCAAGTTTGGTGCAATGTTCTAATCGGCACTGCTCGCCCCTTTGACGAGTTTGAGTTCTAAAAGTTGTGTATTGGCAACCTGCCAATTAGGCATTGACTCAACCTATGGGGCCAAAATTGGGAGCTAGTGCACAGTTCCACCTACGATTAAACTTCAAAGCTTAAAACGATTTCGCGTTTTTATTCGTTTATTACTGAAACTATTGGAAATAGAGGATGAGTATATACGCGGGCTATTAAAATTCATACAATTACTCCGATATTTAGATTTAAAAGGTGGTGCTACAGTTCCGCAGTGCCTACTAACGAGCCGTCCCTGATCAGTTATTGAACTGATTTTACAGCCCATTTAGCAACTGAGTTTACCGAGGTAGCTGCAAACACTCGTCTGGCATAAGGAAAATTTAGACTACCCGTCAATTCATGTGGCTACGAACGAATGCACATTACAACTTGCAGCGGCTACGGCTCGGTTGAATTCGACGTAGACTTCCTTTCGAACGGATTCGATGAAACGGAACGTATGGATATGAGGCGCTGCAAAAAGAAACTGAAACACCGCACGATTCACTCGTGTGGAGCAGAATCGGAAAGATTATCGGTACCTAGTGGCAATCCTCCATATTTGCTGTGTAGGGCAATATTGATGCCTGGCTATCTTCTAGCCATGTGTGAAAAACGTGGGGTCCCACTAAAGGCCCTATTCCAGAATAGAACCCAACAATATTTCCCATTCAATCCAGACTTGGCATAGGCCAAATAAACGACAAAAATAAACTTCAAATGGCATCTCACAGCTCCATCTCATGGAGAAATTAAATCTATTCTCATATATATGTTGTAGGGTCTCTGGTTATCCCATGATGTACAGGAAAATTCAGACTAAACAGCACCGTCTCGCAGCCATCATTATCCGCAATTCGGATCTATTCATCACTACAATTGATTCTCTATGCTGCCCACATCTGGCTGGGGCAACTGTTGAGGGCAACTTTGGCGGCATCATTTCTCATGGCATTAGTTTGGCACAGATACAGCCACGCATTGCTCGTCTTGGGCAATGCCCTTCACCTCCTTGGAAATGCAGATGTTACCATAGCTGCTTACTCAAATGCTCGATCAACCCAATGACAATGCCACCACTGATGCCAGAGGAGACCTACTAGAGATATTCATCTTCTCTCGTGAACTTTTAATAGCCAATTTACCGGGACAGCCAACTACATAGTTCCGGAAATAGTTTAATCTAGATACACTTAAGCCCCCTCTTGTCAACAAACAAAGTCACTGGGAAGTACACAACACTGTCACCACCAGTTATCATCGGCTAACATAGCATTGAAAACTACTCTACTCGTTTGATATACGTTCACGACACCATCAAATTCTCCACCAGAACTGCCAAATGGGATACCTTTGAGAACATTATCCGAGATGCTCTTCACGACCATTCAGCTGAACGCTTTCTAACCATGAATAGCCCACCAGAAAACTAATTTCCTGCAAGACTTAGTCCATAAAGCATCACGTGCTCCAATGAAAAATGTACCCGACATCCAAAATCAGTTGCCTGGTGGTCAGAAGAAACAGATCTCCGCTCCTCTCCAGCGTGCAAAGAAAGAGTTACAAACAAAACTAACGCACCCACTGCAAACAGTAGCACAGTACAAGGAAATAATACAATCCGCAAAGAATACACCAACAAAATTTATCATGCCAAACAAAGTTCCTGGTGTGTCCTGCTGGAGACGAAAGGACATAACCCTTGGGGTTTGGTTCACAAGCTAATAAGAAACAGTGTCCACAGATATCGAATTCTGTGGACTCTTCGGAGACTTTCCTGGGAAAAGAGAAAAAGACTAGATGGAATCATCTACCAAGAAGTCCTGATCATAACACCGAAGTATACAAACTTCACTGAGAATCAGTGCTACTTTCTCTCTGCCACAGAAGAACCCTTCTCAGGAGGCTGAATTAGCCATAAATAAAATCAAAAATGGATTGGATTCAAAGTCTTCTAGAAATGTGAAGAACTCATTAAGGCCACTATATAAATTGCGTGCTCCCTAGTCCATGAAAACCTGAGTAATTGTGCACTCAGATATGAAGTTTTCTGAGCAATGCAGACAGGCTGCCAGGGCAGGTCATAGGGGTTTTGTCAATGACATATAGGAATTTTGCTAGCAGGGAAAAGGTGATTATCCCTCTGTATAAGGCAATGGTAAGGCCACGCCTTGAGTACAGGTCTGGAGGCCTCATTTTAGGAAGGATGAGGATTTACTTGAGCGTGTATAGAGAAGGGCAACAAGATTGGTGAGGGGAATGAAGGGATCCTCTTACCAAGAGAGGCTTAAGTTCTGAAAATTGTAGTGGCTGGAGACTAGGCACCTGCGCGGTGATCTGATAGGTGTATAAGGCTTTGAATTGGTTGAGCACGCTGAATTCTGATGGATCCTTCCACTTGTTCAGATTACGAATCTAAGGGGGCATAAATTCAAATTAAGAAAGGACAGATGTAGAATAGATGTGCGGAAATTTGCCTTAAAACTTTCATCTGTCGTTGTGGAAGTTGATAGGCTGAATAAATTTAAGCAAGGAACTGGACAGGCATTTGGAGGGAATGGAGTGATTTTTTGGCTGATGCTGCATAAGCTCATACACTGCTTTCTTGCCTCACATGCCACTACTATTTGCCTGTTTCGTAGGAAGAAAAACTTGCTTCCGGGGTAGAAACTTCTCCACGCCTGAGACCAACTGAATGAAAAAGCTCAGAAGCGTCATTGACAGGATTCGAAAACCAGCCTTTTCCACCCGGTGAAGGAAAGGACGGAGTCTTAACCATTTTATTACTGCGACATGAGGAAGCAGGTGAAAACCATTATACGTATGGCATTTGCATAAGCCACCTATATGCAAGAGGCTTAAGAGTAGTTTGGCTGGCCGTAGGTGGTAAACTAAGTCACCACTATTCAATCTAGGCCAGTATACACAATGAGAAAACTTAAGGATAAAATTTAATTCCAGGTCAGTAGGCTGCGTCTGGCGCCAAACAGCAGTTTGTTCAAGTTAAGAACAGAGTAAAGGAGGCTCAAGCTGAATACAAAAAGTTAGTCATTTGCATTGCAAAAATACAACATTGTCAAACGTTGACCCTAGTATGTTATGGAGAATATAGCATTCCTTATGCTTACCTTCAGGTCAGCCATAGGTCTGGATAAACCAGCCCTTTATATTTCACAATCGGAAGTCACAAGAATGTCTATAGCAAATCTGACAAGCGTTGGTCAAAGTGAAGGAAATTAAGCTCGTCGAGCTTAACAAGCAAAAAAGGTTACTTGCAGTGACGGGAACCGATCTTACATGATCCACCCAAACGTCTAACGGGAGACATCGTATGGAGATTACTGCACCGCTTGTGCATAATGGTCCTGGTTAGGCTCAAATTCCATTTTACATTAAAATGTAATCTGTTTATACTCCGGGACAACCAAACAGTCAGTTGTTTTTTGGAATCTTCAAATGGTCCAATTATTAAGATTACTGTTAATAGTAGCATGTCCACTTTGGAGTGTGGATGTCGCCAAAAGCAGTGGAGGTTAATTGTACTTCACTGTTGGTAAACCCAACAGTTAAGGAGAGTTAACACCACTTCGTCTGAAATGAGCCTCAACACCATATGTTTCAAGGCTATGTAACAACCACCTCCATCTAGAAAGATGGTGCACTTAAGACTACACGAAAGTAACTGGTGCCGCTGATGATAAAGGAAACAATTGCAGAAGGGCCAAAAATAATTCGCTTGCTGCTCAAAATTGGAATATACAGCTACCATTAGTGGAACACCGTCCAACAGATGTTAGATTTTGGGCGGTGTTTCGGCCAGAAACAATTCACTAGTTGAATTTTGTGCAACCCATTAAAGGAGTACTTGCTAAGTACAGCCAAAGTATTATTTCGATAAAAACAATAAAGCATGATTTTATTTGCAGTACCATGTTGACTTTCTTGTTACCGTTCCTTTCTGCTTTTACCAGACTTAAGTACTTACTGGCTGAGATTTTTCGTAAAGACCATTGCAGCACAAAGCACGTAAGTGAAATATGCCCATTTTCAATAGCAATCGTTAGCAACTGGAAACAAGGACAGCCAAAATTCAGTCAAGGCTAAATAAAAATGTAGACTATAAAGAAAGTTGTACAGCAATTAAGCAATATAAGTAATGCAGTCTTCCTAACACCATTGAAAATGCCAACAGAATGTTTGACTTCGATAACTGCATTGAGAAGAATTTAGTATAATCGCGTAGACATGAGTAGCGTCTACTGTAGGACACCTGAACGTCAGTTCAACTCCGTCTGGAATACAGTCTTGTAAGAGGCCAGTATAACCATGTAGGCGAGTACAATTGATGGAAATGGTATACACCAAGAAAAGACATCCCATGCCCGGGAGACTGCTCAGAGCAGCCGCTTAGAGTTGGCCTTCCCTGCCCAGGTTTAGGGAGTATCCATTTCCTCGTGTGGGTTTTCATTGGCTACTATACCCGATTACCTCCAACTTTTCTGCTTAGTTTTAGTTTGTGTTGGGCAAGAGGATTAAAATTCTGCATGTCCTCCGTTTGAATTCAGATAACAGCAAAATCTGGAACCTTTAATCATCGGTCGGTCTGATCCACCATTGAAACTTAGACTTTGGAAAGGATTTTGTAATAAGATGTTTTCGGAACGTTATCTTGACAATGGCGAAGTAATATTGGACAGCAAGATTAAAAAGTAACATCGTTCTATTAAATCTTCCTTCTCTAGGGAAGAGAAGGAAAATCTTCTAGTATGAAATTACGAGGTGCCATCTCGCCAGCATCAGTTTTCATCCATAAGACCCATCTTGTACACGCCCGTTTATTTATTAATTGCTTTTGTATATTTGTTTACTTCCACCCTACTGAAGCACGAACGAACACAAATCGCAATTTTCAGAAAATTGCGAATTGTAGGGTGTGTAATGCGGTGAGATAGCAAAGCACGAAGAGGACAATTTTCATAAATTTGAGACAACCAAAATTTACATATAAATTCAAATATGATACAAGAAAATTCACAATATCACAAACTATTCTGAAATAGTCCTCCTACACAAGGAGGATTTGTTGGTTACAACGCTGCTTTTCCTTTTTGGCAATCGCGAGCACACAATCTATAGATTCCAGTTATTATTTGGAAAGGGTGCTTCTTCCTTTACAGGTTTGCACATCACTTAACATCAGCTGTCTTACTACAAATCACTTATTTGTATCTTAGTTATTCCCTTACTTTACAGGGCAGGGTTCCCTTTTCTCCGGGTCTCTAAATCAAATTTATTTTTCCTTCACACTAACTCATTACTTAGAATCTGTTATTTTAACATTGTCTAGAATAATAATTAAGGTTACCAAATTCTCATCCTACTACGCCTATGATTTATTCTATTATTAAATTCCCTTATATTTTTCTTTATCTCTTTAGTTCCCTGACATTTCATGGTCATTAACTTGTCTATAATCTAACCCAACTTAACTGTACATTTCAAGAGATTTCCTTTAAAGAAACTAATAAAAACAATTGAGTTCAAGCTTATGAGTTCGGGTTTCAGTAAAACACTTGCGTTCCGAAAATGGGCCGCTACTTTCAATTCTTGGGCACTCTAGTTTCCTCCTGGAAGACAGGCTTCTTACGTCTGTTTAAAATCTTTCTGGCAGCCTATCTCTTCAAGGACTGGACACTCCATACGTAGATTTGACTCTTATCTGCACATCTGACTCACTCGACGGGACCAGATCTAGCTTCACTTAACTTCCTACACATTTAACTTCAGTAATACATCATGCGATTTCATGACTAGACATCGCCAACCGACAACCTCCACCTTATACTTGACAATTACTCGTTCGCACTCGAATAACAACTCGTTTCCTTTTCTCCCACTTCGCCTCTGACTGAACTTATATCCCACCACTTTTCTTTATCTCGCTTCCACGAATTTCGAAAAAGCTACTTCAATCAACTCAAGAATTCGCACCATTTTCTAAGCAGTCTCAATCAATCCCAATAGTATACTTAGTGCCTCACTTTCCTATTTGCTAAATACGACAGTCTTTTATGGACAGACCATACCCTCCATTAATTTTCTTGTTTACCTGTTAATCTTCACATCCCAGCAAACCACACTTCCGTGTGTGCCGCTCGTTCCAAAATTACCCGTGTTTGCGCCTTCCTTGCTAAACGTTGCCAACCTAAATAAAATCTGCCACACTGGCTCTGCTTTGATGAAAACGCCTGACTGTCTACTCATTACCTGTTTACTTTCAGGAGCGCGGCTCAGTTCAAGCGTTCTTAATTACCTGTATCCAGGGTTCCATTTTTTGCTCTTAGTAACTCCTTTATTACCTGTTTGTAAATGAACACTCCTTTCCTAGCATAGGAAACTTGCTTACTCTCAAGTTCACTTATTCTCCATTTGACTATTAAATTCACTATTTGCAACCTTTCTAATCGTTAATATATTCAAACCTCTACCATTTTCAAACTTAATTCTCAAACCATAATAATTATTCTCACTTGTCATTGCCCAACATGGATTTATTTAATGTAAAGAAAAGGATCTCGCAGAAGCTAAAAATACGTAATTAGTCTATACCATGCAAATCGTTGTCTAACCAAATCTCAGCAACAAGATTTGACATGACTAACAGTGCCTGTGATGTCTGTTGAGCCCATAATCTTTGCAGTTGAGTGAGTACAGTTCCTTCCTAACGTGGAAGAATTAGAGCAAGTTGTTCTTGTCTTGATGTGAAGACTTCTTTTTAGAAGCACCTAAATTTCGGACTCAAGTAAAACCAATTGTCGCGAAAATGCGAAACGAAAATGACTTCACTTCCTAAATGACGCTAATGCAGTCACTAACGTTAATTCGGTAGAGTTAGCAGCGGGCACGAGCATAAAAAAAAGTTAGACATCTTTCAAAAATTCGGTTCTAGTTAGATTTTAAGTGTTCTTTAAAAATTGCGAGTGTAATTTTCGTCAAAATCAAACATCTTTCGTGCCGTACAGGATACACGCGATTTATCTTTAGCACCAAGACTACGTTTATTCATAAATCCTGCTAGCTTATGCCCAACTTCTTACAAATCTTTGGGAAACCATACTGCAAAACATTTTAGCAGCAACGAAAATAGCAATTACTTAATTCGAAAAAACTGAGAAATGACTGACTAAGTCAGTTAGTAGACTGTTCACATTTAATGAATGTGTGCAGCCAAAAGTAAAGAGCACTCAATTCTCATAACAGTCCGACCGAGATACGAAGTGACTTAATGAAGAAATGTTAATGTCCTAACGAAATTAAGATCGGACAGACTTTATTCAGAAGAACGAACGTGGAAATGCAAACTACAAGTTTGATTTACGAGCCTCACATGAGTGAGGGTAAAAAAAAAAAAAAGTTTACAAGAACGTAAACTTCAGGTTTACTGTCTTCCTCTTACTCTAAAGCTTAATATTCCCAATTGCCTATGATTACGAATTAATCAAGTTCTATTAAACAAAATAGGGTATCCACAAATCTTTTTCCAGTTGGCAGAACTGGAGTAGTACCACTATAAAATTGGCAACTCAATATGGCAGCGGTCGCTTTAGTAGTTTGAATGGGTACTGGTTTAAATGTCAACCAACAGAAAGATGGCGAATTGTGCGACTTTCTGAAAAAAGTTCAGCACTCAAACATGGTAAAAGCCCAGAAGTGTGGCTCTATCATTAGAGACGGCAATTAAATTCTTTAATGCCGTTTGAGTGAAGTGTTATCCATGTTAATTTTCTATAGTTTCGTTTTCACACGCTCGACTGAGAAGTGTATTAAACCTTGGCCTTTTATGCAATCAGGAGTAAATTTTTGGATTAGACTGTTTCTAAAAACCAAGATAATCGCTAACAGATCTTTTCTAGAAATATGATTCATTGAAAATGAACAGAAGAGCAGTTTTGCTAGAGTTTTAGAATTGAAGTTTATTATCTGGATTAAGCATTTAAGGAATGGAGTGGATATTGAAGTTAGTTTTCTCAAATAGAAGGAAACAGTAAGCTATCATCAACTCGTAAGGAATTGGCTGTATGATAAACTGGTTTGAATTTTCAGAACGGAAGAAAGTTAAGAGGAAAATAGTGGGGAAGAAGACTATTTGCGGAATACCAGCATTAGATAGTAAAATAGGGGCGTCTATCACCACTCACATTGAGTGGCCAAAAAACTGGATACCAAAACTTGCAAAGAACAGTTGGTATGCCATAAGAGGCATGAGCCAAACACGACCAAAAGTGTCAAGAGTATCTGACAGTTTTTTCGTCGAATGTCGAAAGAGGAGTAACACCCAACCAATATTACGTCAGCTCGACCCTGAAAGCGATTAGATCACACGGAAAGTTTATGTATAGCTCTCAGAGCCAGTAGCTGGAGTTCTCCATTAATTAGGAGAATTGAAGTGCAAATGGGCACTAAGCGGACGGGACGAGTGTCGCCAATAGAGTAATTGGCTGAATCAGAAGACTCAAACAAAAAGTAGTGCATCAAGGAAGTATGAAAATGCGACAACTACAGGTTGAGAATAGAAATCCCGCTACTCACCCCATACGTTGGAACAATATTTCTGTGTAGGTAGGATACAGAGTACCTGGAGCTTTCTATGCATCCAGGTTGTTCAGAATCCTTCCGAAAAATCACGGAAGGATACAAAAGTATCCGCTTTGAATTAATGTGGTTCAAGTTCGTCTGACTTAAGTATGGTATAATGCTCTTCGAGCATATTCTGGAATTGAAACCTGTGAGGTTCCCCGGGAGTAAATAGAAAAATCTATTTTGAGTGGAACACTGGGTATGACAGGATGTACTTTACCAAGATCGATACAAGAGTTCTAAAGGTAGAATGCTAATAAGGTTTCACTGTCCCGCTTAGTTAATTGCAACAGAAGCAAGAGGTTCTAACAAAGGTTAAAGTATTGGAGAATAGCTGGCTGCCAATAACTTAGGCATTAGACCAGAATGTCAACTGTACCATTTGGAAACAAAGCAGGTTTTCTGTACTTGTAACTACTCTTATTCGGTTTTGGACTGATTAATAATTGCTTTACAATTGTAGGCTTGGCGTAGAAAATGAAGACAAGCCAAATGCGATATTCTAAGTTCTTAATTTGAAAGGACTTAGAATATTTATTATAAATAACCAAATTTCAGATAAATGGCAAGAGTAGGGCGAAACGTGGAATAAAAGAATACATATCTACAAGAATATCACTGAAAGCATGAACAAATATTCAGGTTTGTTCTTAAAACCACTAATCCAAAGGAGAAAACAGGAATCATGAAATAGAAAGATTTCATTTTGCATTCCTCTAATAAGAAAAGGAAGTCAAATAACGACCACGAGAGCCTCCATCACCAAGAGATGGATCACTATCATTAATCCGTGAACTTGAGTTGCTGGTTAGAAAGTTGTGTAGTTTGGATTGTGATAGGTAAATCAGCTGCGAGGTCATTAAACTATTACATTAGGGTCACCTAGAAAGTCACTTCAATTAGCCATGTGTAATGTCTAAGTTGGGTGTGTTCACTGGTCGATTTGTCTGCTTTGCTGGACGAAAAACCCTGGTTTACGGTAGAAATATTACTACTGCTGAGACTAACTCAGCCACTTGAGTGAAAAAGCCCGTAAAAAAAAAAAGTTCCTCGCGTCATTGACTGGATTCGAAGCTGGACCTTTCGCACCAGGTGTGGGTGCGAAACAGACGAATTTGAAAATGAGATGGATTTTAAGCAAGAGGAAAATCCACATTAGGAAGTCTAACAAGAAATATCAGCAGAGATGCACTAATACCTCCTTTGAAGGAGGTATTAGTTTATCTCTGCTTATCGTACAACGAATAAGAGTAGTGATTAAGGCAACCGGTAACTGGTATTCGATCAAAAAAGATCAGTGGAAAGGTTCATTTCTACTTAGTTTGCCAAGTCCCACGTATATTTGTGAAATTAAGTTTGAGTGGTTCACATCTCTACGCTGAAAAGTTTGTTCAATTTGAACATACATGACGGATTCAGAAGATAAAGTGGAAGGAAAGAACAGTGCGCAAATTAATGAATTTTTCGCATACTGTAAGCACAGCAAGAACACCTAGCCTTGAAATGTCCTCGCTGACAGACACCCGAGAGTTAACCATATTTTGGTTCGGTGGACTACCTTTCTGCCGAGGTACAGCTCTAAAACAGTTAAGCTGTACCCTTGAAATGTAAGAAATGAATTTAACCATTACCTCAAACTGTCAATTCCGACTGCATGGAATTTTTCCATGTTTCCTATGCAACTTCACTATAGATAGAAACACGTACACAAGCTTAGTCAAGAATATTTAACCGCTCCAAACATAGTACCATGCAAGTCTACCGTAGCTGTTGAATAGCCATTGACGATCCAGGCGCTGAATGTCGACAGACAGGTTGCGCAGGGTAGGAGCTACCATCTATCTTCGGTAGACTGCTAATGTTAATTGCAAGTTCACTCAGGAACTTGCAACTGCTATCCAGATTTAGGTGCACGGCATCATAACGCTGTTGAACTATAAATTGACAAATAGTGTGTCAAACATTGTTAGCAGTAATCCAATGATAAGATTCTATAAGAAATAGTAATAAAGAACTACTCGGAAGGAGTTTGGGCTCCAAGTGCTCCATTCCCAATCAAACAGTCAGGTTAAAGCCATGGTTTCTTACTTCAATGGAAAGTAAGCCACCAGTGTGCCAGAACTTAGTAATCAAAGTGGTGGCAATGAGATCCAGCTTTAAACCTATCGATAGTAAAAAGCCCTGGTAATTTAAATATGGACTTCAACGCAGCCTGAGCACAAGAATTCACTAGTACTCGAAACTAGTGTCAGATATGCAAGTTACAAACAACCGAAATATCTTTTATCACTTTCTCTGCTCCTAGTTAAAGTGGAGATGTCTTAATTTAATTATTAAGAAGAACTAGACATTAATGTCAACACTACTACCAGATGAAGCAGAACTCCATAACAAGTCGAGCCACTTCAGATAAACACTTAAGTTATTCCCAATAAAGGATTGGCAATTAGTTTAAGACTAAAAATACCACCGAAGAGCAATTATAATTGATTTTGGAAAAGCAGTGCAAATTACAAAATTTGCAATTACATTTGAACTTTAATTTGAAAGTAAAGTTTAATAACTGTCACTCTTCCATAACCAGACTTATTTTTGCAAATCTTCGAAACAAAGTCGATATTCTTCACTCAGATATCGATTAGATCTGTCTGGTACAATTTAAGATTGAATGGATTTTGTACGAAAATCAAATTCGATCGAAACTAAGTACTAAAAATCAGTTAGCGGGTATTCCTTAAAAAAACACTTAAAATCAGTTCGTCAAATTTAAGCCTTTCTTCAACACATACCAATTTACTGATACTATGTTACGTTACCTTAATTTGGAAAGTATTGGCTTTAAAAGCAGAGATCATCCACTAATATGCAAGTACCAACTAAAAGTTCGAAATGGGGATATCAACGTTCCCAAGAGCAATTTAAAATGGTTGCATTTTTATTTCACAATCAACATTAACTTTTTAAAAATTTAATGAAAATATATGATTTCAGGAAAAAGGAGTGAAGAAAGTTCTCCCTCACCGAAAACCGAAGTAGATGGTGGGTATCTGAAAACTGTTTCAGGGATAAACTTGAGTTTCCAGTTTTCTACCACACAGACGTGACAATTGCGTATATGTAAGGAAAAGTTATTTTTCCAGGATCGGTGGCAGAAATTTAACCATTTATTAATGGTTAAATTAATATACGATGACTTGAGAAAATTAACTCAACCCCATCATCGGCTTATTAGTTTAAAAATAGTGTATACAGTGGCCACAGATTCGAACCACGAAAAACTCAAACCCGAGTCTACTACCGCATTGATCGAGCCGTGTTATAGAATTCCAGTGAATTAGAAATTTAAACTACATGCACTTGGGTAATTGACCAGATCGTGGGCCGGATGATATCAATTCTGAAATAAGTTCAAATAGGAAATGTTTTACACAATAAACAAACTAACAATACTGTCGTACAAAACAAGTGTAGCAATCTCCCAGAATCATGAACACGACACCAAAACACGCTCTACAGCGACCTTTGGTATTATTGCACCCCTGGCGTTCTAATCACAATCACAGAAACGCCAGTCGACTGGAACAGTCATGCGATTCCATTAATTCAAACTAGCTGTTTCGTTTGTTCCACGAGCAGAAGGGCCTCGTGTCATGAACACCAGGAAGTTCACTCAACTTTTAGCAGTTGCTAAGCAACTGCTGCCAATGGTCAGAAGGGTCAAATTTGGTTGTTGCGTCAACTTCGGTTTCGACCGGAAGGCAAAAAGGAAGGAACAAGGCCGACTGTTCCGTAGTGGGTTTCGACATTGCAGTCCGCTGATATGAAATAAACAGACGAACACATTGCAGAGGCGGAAATGTATATTCTATGCGTTGTGGCTGTGACTGCGATTGTGGGCATCCGACTTTATTCAGGTAATTATAAATTCCATGATTTCTTGTTAAAGTCAACGGAAAAAACTTGCCTTAAAAAAAGTACTTAAATTTGAAATTTTCCATAAGCGAGTAGAATCTGGATTTGCCGTTTTAGAGCAGGCTAAGGCTAGGATATTTTTGTATTAATTTTGGGAATTAAGTCCACGAAAGAAACTACACCCCTCCCGTTAGACAAATTCAGCCGCAGTGAGAAAATAACTACTACACAGATGACTTTAACCCTGGCCTAATACAGGGATTCAGCAGATTGTAGTTGGAGGGCCAAATTCCGTTTTGAACCATATTTACAAAATCTTTGGTTCATTTTACACTAAATTAGTTTCAGTGATGCCTTTTGAACCGTATCGCAATTAATATTTGAATAAAATGAGTGTTAACGAATACACTTATTCGAGGCTGTAGGAAACTATGCAGAACAACTTCTATTTAAGATGCTGTGAGAATAAATTCGGTTCTTGCCACGGAAATTAACAGAAGTAAACATTAGTTCATCTTAAAGCAATAAAAGATGGGACTTAATCAAGTGTTATCAGGAATGAAGATCAGTCGCTTTGTAGCCCAGTGATGAAGAGACGATGTATATAATTTTTCTAGTGATGCGGAACTGGGATTGAATCCGATTTTCACACTCAATGTAACATTATTGCAGAACTAGAATACCATACCAGTAAGTGAAAGCTTCATCTATAAAACTTTGAACAGCTTTGAAAAAAGGAACCGATGTCTTTGATAAAGAATTTAGATCGATAATTCTACTTATATTTTTTCTGGTAAATATAAAAAAATCCTTTAACAAATGGCACATTATGTTAGTGACTTCACACCAGTTCATATTGTAGCACAAATGTTCAATCGACCCACTGGATAGAAAGTTATTAGGGTTACATGAGAAAAGTCAACCACTCCCACCCAGAAGTTTGAAAATTAAGAAAAATTAAACTAGATTCCAAAGTTGGAGATAGAAAATCTTAAATTGAACAAGTCGGTCCTATTATGTATAGAAATCAAAAGCATATTTAAGAGGTAGACTTGAATGTGATGGTACATTGTAGATTATAATCCAATAGGTGGGAGTATTGATCCTATATCATGGGAGATTGTAGATTGAGTTTTGTAATAATCTCAATAGAGGAGTAAGAGCAGTAACGTTAAAATCGAACACTCGTTCAGAAATCGTTTGGGGCAAGTTGTTTCGTCATAAACATGGCAAGAAATATAGAACTGGTGTTAAAAAAGTGCAATCATAATTCTGTATAAAGTTATTATGAGAAGTACTGGCGAAAAACTAGGTGTACATTAAAGCAATTCAAACTACATTCGACGATTCAAGGAGCAGGCAGTTGAAAGGACAAACTACGATCTGGAAGACCGCACGTAACGAGTAACCGAAGATAAGCCATAAAATTGAATTCTAAATGCAATTTATGAATTACTGCACCTGAAATCCAAGCCGAGTTCAATGGAACCAAAACTGTTCACTAACAGTCTTAAACAAAAAACTTAGAGTAGAGGTCCAAAAACGCTTATTAAAACCGGAAAAATCTAATGTTAGATAGGGCTAAGGGCCACCAACAGTGGACAATTGAAGAGTGGAAAACTTACTGTGGACAGAAATCCAATTTTTAAATACAAGAGTAGTCCGATTCAAACAATCAGAAATGTTGCCACATTTAGTGGCTAGTCAAGCACTGTGGTTCCATCATGATCTGAAGTTTATTCTCGAGTGGTTGATAGTCAGAATGGAAATAATTAAAATAAGGATAAAAACATTTTTGAACATAAGTGTTATATTTTCTGGACTTCCGACTTTGTGGAAGAAAGTATTTCAACAAGCCAGTGACCCGAAATAGGTCTATGCTGTGCACAGACCTTCTAGCAACTAAAGAGAGGCGTATTGCAAATTGTGATGTGGCCATCCCAGTCACTGATTTAAACCCAATACAGCTTCATGAGATACAGTCGAGTCTGCTCATCTTCACAATTGATGGTTCAAGGCAATATTGGACTCAATCAAGATGCTATAAAATAAGTCGCTAGAATGGAACATCTGTAATGCAGTGATAATCTCGTGCTGGATATCTTAATGAAAAAATTAGTTGCTAATATTAATTTCAATTTAATAAAGCAAGCGTTTAGACATTAAATCCTCATACAACGAGGAGTATATTATGAATAATTTAGTGCAAAGCATCATTTCGTAGTAAAACACCGAAATAGGTGAAATGACATTTGTTACAAATCATTGTGAACACCTTCACGAGTTGCCTGTTATTGCACTACTTCGAATAAGTAACGCTTCCACAGTAGAGAAAACAATTGGCACTAATTTGTCAATAACACCTTGAAGTACTCTGTAGTCCGGTTTCCATATTAAAAATGGTTATAGCTAATTTCAAATATTAGCTAATGCTATTGCCAGACGCTGTGATTTCAAAAACTTAGGCTGTAATTTGTAATATGTTCATAAGTTGCGTGTGTTTTCCAGTCTGCTTGTTTCACATGAAAACCCGAATATCTAGGAAACTTTTCTACCCTCCCTCAGACCAATTAACTTGGACACGTAGGGGAAAAAAGTCCATAACTTCTCGCGTTGTTTCGAACCCCGGGCGATTTCGATACGGGGAGGAGAGGATGGTGAATAAGCAGAGTGAAACCAACAAAGACCACATTGGACAAAATAGTAAGCAACACGTTTGTATACAAGGCTTAAGATCTTGTTTGTTTATTAGAAAAAGCAAAAAAACTCTAGAAAGCACTGGATGGAACTCCGGAAGGGTGAAAGAACCCACAAGGATATTTTCAATTACTGAAAATTGAGTTTTATGTACAGGGGAATTTTGACTTCCAAGTACTATTTAGAAGCACTTAAATATTTTAATGATTTAAGATGCTCTGAAAACATGCACAGAAATGAAGTGAACTAGATGGTAGATTCGCCTCCAAATGGGAAGGATGTGAAAACGGTAAGTAAACAAATTATCTATGGTCCAACTAATGACCAGTACACTCTTCTAAAACTGAACTTTACTCTTAAAAGTATTTTAAAATAGAACAAGGACATTTTGGCCCAGTAATTCACATATTCGTTAAATTAAACTACACACCGGACTCGTGCTATGGCTCGTTTGCCTTTACGAGCAACCTCAGTTACCTGGGAAACCACACGACATTCTTCTCCCGATTAACTTGGCAGAGTTAAAGTTTCTCTGCTACCAAAACGGAATATTCAATATTGTCTGTTCAGTTTAACGACACACAGGCTGCTAGGGCCATATTGTCTTTCTAATGGTGAATATAAAACTATTTTATTATATATTCCTATGCGATTTAGGAAAGGAAATAATTCTGTTTTATTAGGATCATCTCCAAGAATCTTGCAATAAATTTATTGATGACTGTATGAGCAATCGATTTAAAGGTGTTTAACCGGATATTTTGTAAAAGGGGACAGTCCACTAACAAATGGCGAGTGACAAGATGTACATTGGGGAACGTTGTCATAGTTAATAGATACAGGTGAGTGAGGTGGATATGCACAATTCTTAGCCTTCCTAAAATGGTTTCTCCTCGTCTATTGTCCCAGAAGCTGGAGAGCCACAGCTTTGGTTCGGGTTTTATTTTGTATAGTTTATTTCCTGGATAACCTCTCTAGACTAGTGACCAGCTATTGTAGCAATCTTTACGGATAATGTTTATAATCCATATATGGAGTTTGAAGTCTGCAAAAGAGTATAATCTGGTTGTTTGGCTGCAAGATCTGCTCTTTCATTTCCAGATATTCCACAATATCCTGGAATCCAGCAGAATGTCAGTTTGGTTGGATTTCTTCAGCCATTTTCAATCCACTGCAGGATGAAGGCCTCTCCAGCAACTTTCCTGGATTTCTTACAGGCAAGTAACTTAGAATGTATTTGACTAGTACACTCTTACAGGGCCAGATGTTAGTATTACTACTTATAGCAGAGACTGCACTGAGTGAGTCACTGTATATCAAGGCTGATGAAATTAGAAGTTCAGTAATATAATCCAGAGCCAATTTTACAGCATAAAGCTCAGCAGTGAAGATACTGCATTCCATTGGTAATGAGACAGAAGTGGTGAATGACGGAAAGACTGCCGCAGCACCTACTTGGATATCACTTTTTGATCCATCTTCAATTTTGGTCATTGAACATAAGTTAAATACATTGAGGGTAGCCGAACTATCCACTGAACAGATTAAAGCCTGTTAACTACAGGGTTTCCATTCGAAGTTACACTACACCTGCTAAAATGAGCAGGCTGATATCAACGTTGCATTTTCTAGAGCAACTTCAAGGAATGGTACCAAAGTTTAAGGTCACAGCTAACAAGTCATGTACCAAAAACATACTAGCGAAACTTGACTTATCTGTTTTAGTCATGTTTCTGAATATTTACTCAATCTTATTTATCGATAATAGTCTTTAATTTGGTAAAAAATATTTAAGTCTACATTCAAAGAATATTCAGAATCCACGTAGGCAAATGTTCCGAATTAACATTTGTTTTTTAATGCAAGATGCAATTCGCTAATTTTATCCAAATTAGTTCAGCAGGTGATAATGCTGGCTACTGCGAACTTAAACATCTCGTTATTCATTGAAAGCAATGAACTTTCATAGTAAATTCTGCTCGATAGATCCGATATGTCGACTGGTTTTAATTCCATATCGCCGGCCAGTGAATCGCCATAGATTCATGGAGGAAATAGTAATTCAGTCTAAAGACGTTCGGAATAGTAATGACAACAGTAACGTGTTCTAGAAGGGAGGCTCGAATGTCTTAAATTGCAAGTACCGGATCTTTGCAAGGCTTCAGAATAGCTATATGGCACTTGTTGGGATAAGTACGCACTTCTAATCATGTATTCGGAGTTCGATTTTTCGATCTTGTCACTGAATGCTGGTGCTTTAAGTTTTTATTTAAGTTAGGTATATATATACACACACACAAATTTTTCAAAGTGTCATGGAAAGTTTCCACTGCTGATACCAAGTTGAATCGACATCGCAAAAGCTGTTCTGGCTTGCAGTCGAAGGCTATCGGCTACAAATCAATGTCATTGCCTATTTAAAAATATCAGGTTTGATATGGATTTTCTTCCTTTTTACAGGTCAGCATGTGTCGGAGTCTGAAGATATTCCCTCTGCTTCTCAAGCCTGTTTAGACTGCATTTGTGAGGTAAGGTCAGTTTTCTAAATTCATTGGTTAATTAATTTGACGTACAGAAAGAGTAACAGCATAAACTAATCCTAATCAGAATCGTCGCTGTACGATAAGAGTAGTGACCCAACTAAGTTAAGTGCGTGGTAAAAATACCCGCTCATTAGAAACTACATTCCAGTAGTTAGATAGCTACTGCATGTAGAATGAGATGCAGTCAAGCCTACAGGACTATTAAATGATCAAAACAAGTTGAACTTCCGCTCTATGAACTCGTCAGCTGCCTGCACTGTTTTATAGACTTCGTCTGGATTAGGTTACTTGCTACTTAATCATGCCCTGCTTTTGCATTGGTTACTAGAGGATGCATCTAACGGATGCTGGCAGGCAGTAATTATCAATTATTCAGGAATCTTAAAAGTACGGTGCAAATAGACACGTAATTTACCCTAGACGAACATTGTATTTTATTTTAAGTGCTTTCCATCAAGACATGAATTTAGTTTGTTTTTTACTTCATCCATGGCAAATCTTTCAGGATAAATTCTAATTAAGGAAAAAATGAACTACAGCAATTAAATTATCAACAGTGAAAGTGCAAAGAAGTTTCGTACAGTCATGCAACACAACTACAAAAAATTGTAGAATCCAGTCAACTAAAGATAATGGCACCGCGATAATTACTACCCTATTGAGACATGCTCCGTGTAATCAATTAACCGCCGACTCAAACTATCTAGTAACTTTCCATCTGATTAAAGATGGAAAAGTATTGATTCCATTAGTGTCGTTCCTGACGGAATTCAATGGAAAAGTTTCGTTAAATTCAAGCAGAAACGTAGAACTACATTTTAAGCCTTTGATAGGTCTTCTAAATAAGCTTCCATCTTATTGTTTGCAACCTTTTTTGCAATTCGGTATTCAGTTCTGACCGTGCACTGTGGGTGAGGGCAGATGACCGTCTACCTTCTCCACTAACGCTGGCGTTCCAAGGTTTTCTCCCACTTTTCCTCTTATTTAATGCCCTTCCACTAACCGGAAATCTTATTCACAGTTTTACTTATGAAAAAACTTCAACTTCCTTCCAGTTTGAGAAACCGGAACTTGCATAAACGGCTTCTCGAATATCCACTACCAATTGTTTAAATGCTGATCTCCAGGTAACTCCAGTGGGTAAATATAACTTAGTGAATTTCAATATTTCTAAAAAAATTCAACCCCGTCTTATATCTCGCTTGATTTTTAAGCAATCATGTCTGTTGGGGATTACCAGACTTTATTGGCATAAGCAAACTTCAAATATTGCCGTCTCGGCATAAAAAAGCGCAGATCCAACATTTCTTATTCCTTCCAAACAATTTGTGTACAAATCGCAAATCCGCCCTACCATGGAATATTGTTCCCATATCTGGGAATGGCCCTAAGCCTCAGGCTCCTAGATCCCATTCGAAAGAGGGCGGGCAATTAGGCTAATTAATGACTTTTCTAACAGACTCCAGTATTTCTGCCGCTTGCCTTTTCTATAGATACTATGGGCACTTTTTGAATTTCCTTTAACTACCACTCTTGCTTCCAAAGCAGTCCGAAGACGTGCCGCAACCAATCAACATCCTTTTACTGTTCACATTCAAGCTCGCAGAACCAACTCGTCCTCATTCACCGTTTTCTGGAACAGCCTTCGTACTTATTTTCTGAAATTAATCTACAGAATTGTAGATTAATGTCAACACTTGACTCTACAGAACGGTAGAGTCTAATATCAACAAGTATCGTGTTTCATCTTCTGATCCTTCAGCCAATGCACGGTACTACAGGTTCCAGTAGTTCTAGAGTTTGTGGTTTCATAAAGTAAAGGTTCTACAATTATGTAGAAAGTATGATTTAAGTTCATTGGGCAATCACTATTTGTCCATATAGCTAACTTATGCTGGTTGATAAAGACATCATTAGACATAATTAACTTATGAAAAATAACCGAAAAGCCTACCTTCAAGAAGGTTGGCAATCTGATATTGAATTTCAATTGCTGCTAGAAAAACTAACATTTACTTAACTATTTCCCCATACTGCTAGTATTTGTGAACTGAACATTAAAACAGATTTTAGCCAATATAACAGTTAACATTACTTGTAACCCTTTCACTTGTTATTCGAGTTCGGCTTGTTCCGCTAGTATGAACTCGCCGGAAAGCAGGTTCCGGTTTAATTCGTAGAAATCGAAACTCCCATTTCAGATAATGAGAAAAAAGCTGTTGCAAAGGTCAATGACAGCACGGTCGGCTGTGGAAGACCATTTGTTCATGTTTAAGGCGAAAAGCTGTAGCCTCTAACGCTATTTTAGCTATACAAGGCTAAACTGTCAAAGCTTTATATATTGAGCAAATTGTTTATAGAACATATGCTGATAGTACAGCAAGAAAATTTAGGAAAACTTTAAATTAAGCTTGCCATTACGAGTAATTGCTTTAACCCTTCAAAAAAGTGGCCAAAACATTACCTTCAATATCCATTATTCCAGTTACACCTAGTGAAAGTTGCCGCTTGCTATGGATAATTCAATGAAAACCCGTCAAAAAAGTCAAGGTTTCTAATACTACAGCTCGTACGTTTAATGTTAAAATCCAGAAAAATGTACAAGTAGAGAAATACGAATAGCTATGTACAAGACTACTAATCTATGATAGGAGACTAGTTTCTCCTATTTGAGAAGACTATTCAGAAGAATTAAGGCTGAGAAATCAAACAGGGAAAAGTGGAGTTTTGCAGTAGCTCTACTACGAAGAGGGGTCTAATACCTTAATTCGGCTAGTTAGATGCAGACTGGTGGGTTTCGATTCCTCAAAATTGAACATCCATGAGAAAAACCAAGTGGAAAGAACTGATTCTAAAATGAAGGGAACCGAGTTTGATTGGAAAAGGAAGCAGATACTGGCTTGCTCCAAAAAAGTACAAAACTAAAATCAATGAGAAGTTTTAGAGATGTTCAAGTACCGTGTTAATGGACTAGTAAAGGATAGCGAATGCTTATAAAGCGGTACTCACCTTGAATTAATCTGCGATGGCTTACTTAGGCAGCGTGGTTAATATTTAGGTTGAATAAACTTAAAGGGGGGGACGTAGTAACTGTTGACAGTTAAAATGGGCACAAGGAAACAGAAGTGTACACATCCAATCCTTGGTTGTCATTAAAAAAGAATAATTGAAAACTAAAGTGAATACGGTGAAGCCGATAGTCGTTACGGGGATTTTCGTTGGTTAAAACGTCTTCAGTGCAATGTGTGGAGAGTGAACGCACGTAGTATTTAAGAAATACTCTCGTGATGCTTTTTTGACATGGAAACTAATCGCGAGAGGTTCCAAATTGGGGAAAGATTGAAGGGGAGTTTGGGATTTAGAATTGAGGTTTGAGTGGTGCCGGTACCATTCAATAGCTAGGGCTTCATATTGAAGTATTCTGTAGCTGGATTTTAGTTTAATGATGGAAATGGCAGAGTCAATGAGGGGGATTGTGGGTCTGGGCATGAATTGTAATTTCTGTGACAGATTGGTTAGACATGACTATGGAAATGATAGTATGCACGGGTGTTGGATGTTTTTCATTAGCCAAATTTGGTAGTGGTACTTCCGATTTAACATATGTTAGTTTGGTTGACAATTAATGAGGTATATTATTGAGGTCGTAAGTAGGATATTTGTGTCTTTATAAGCGCTGAAGAAGGATCCTAGTTTGTTGTGGGTGGAAAAAACAAGGGACATCAGTTCCGTTAAATAGGCGGAACTGTCCTACGAGTTCATTGTGATAAAGGACTAGGCGGGCGTTTGTTTTATTGTTGTCTTTGGGTGGATTATTAAGTTTAATTTTATTTTTAGCGATGGAGATTGTGTTGAAAATAAGTTGATGGGGGTAACCTCTGGATGAAAATTTGTCGGTGAGATATTGAATTTCGTTGTAAAGGTCGGTTGGTGAGAGCTGTACTTTAGTGCATTGTACATTTGATTATATAAAAAACTGCTTTTTTAGTGCTTAGGGGTGATGAGAAGCAAAATGTAGGTATTTACCGGTGTTTGTATTTTTCCTGAAAATTTTCGTATTTAGTTTTGTGCCCGTTATACAGATAACGAGAAATTGGATTGAAGAGGTTATCAATGATGGATCTGTTGCCTATTACAAGAATGTCGTCTGCGTAGCGCATGTATAGTTTTAGTTCAGGGGGAAAGGGGTGTAGAATTTGGCTCAATGGCGGCTAGGTAAATTTCGGACAATGGGGCCAAAGTGCCTAGGCCCATCGGTAAGCGAAATATTTGTTGAAAAATTGTTAGATCTAAAATATCTTGCCTCTAATATAAGGGTGGCGAGCTCAAGAATACGGTCTATGGAAAGGGAGGTACGTTTTGTTAAGGTATCGTCCGTTTCTAAAAACTTAAGACTTGTAAAGTACATGGGATGTGAACAATGTAGAGAAGTGACGTCATAGGAAGCTAAGATGTCTGTATCGGATATTATATTGATTTTTTTAAAAAGCTTGATGGGGTTATTGATCTTGAATGTGGAAAATTTAGTAAGAGGGGTTATAATTTTGACCAGAAAGGAGGATAAATTAGCGAAAGCTGATTTGCTGTATGAAACAATGTCTTAAAGGATGGTCGGTTTTGTGTAACTTAATGATCCCAAACATGTGGGGGAGGACGTTATTACGGATTCCGATTTGCTGTAGTGTGAAAAGGCTGACTTCCTTATTTTGCCTGAGAATTATGTCGAGTTTGAGTTGTGATGTTATGGTTATTTATGTATGTATTTGGGTCTCCTAAGAAGAATTAATTTTTCGGTGTAGGTATCTTTATCTATTATAATAATCGTGTCTCCTTTGTCAGGTGTATGTTATTTAAAAGGCTATTTTTTGTTAAATTTCTTCTTGAGTTCTTCACGGATGATCATGATAGATGTACGGGTATTTATTACAATTATTTTTAGGAAAAAATGCGGACGAATTTGGGGATGATATTCTGGGAGACATTTTTGTAAAAAGGAGATATGTAACTTATTAGAAAAATAAGTTATGCGTGTTGGTTAGCTGAGTTTATCATTAGATGTCTAATAATAATAAAAATGACAACCAAGGATTGGATGTGAACACTTACCCTGTGCCTATTTTAACTCAGTCACTTACCTACGTCCCCCCTTTAACTTTATTCAACCTAAATATTAACCACGCTGCCTAAGTAAGCCATCGCAGATTAATTCAAGGTGAGTACCGCTTTATAGGCATTCGCTATCCTTTACTAAAACCATTTTTGATCTCAAATTAACTACTGTTAATGAGATCGAATTAGTATTAGAGTTACTATCAAATCTGCAATAAACTCAGTAATACGACTCCTGCTGTTCCTAATTGCTGAAACCCCATATCGGTAAGTTGCATAACACCTGGCAACTTTCCAGTTACATAAAATAACTGTCAAAGACTTCCGCCAGCCAGGAAGTAGTTATTTGCACTGAAAATACTTTCAAATCCATCGTAATCTGTGCAAACTGATTAACTAAACTTCAGAGTAGGTGGGAAGTCAGTCAAAGATTAACAGGAATAATGATGGAATGGGTTACGACTAACACGAAACTCGCGCTTTACCTTCCACATTAGCCATTTAATGGTATTCAAAATTGAGCCAGATCACAGCCTGTCAAAATACTCTTCAACCATTCCATGTATAAATTCAGTTCAATTACATGAGCTGATAAATTGGCTCATCGTTTTAGGTAAAAACGGATTTTAGGGTCTTCGAAGTAAACACCATAGTTATGATAACCCATTTTTAACCTAATTATAGGAAAACTATGGTCCTATTAATTTTCGTTAAAATTATAAACATGGCGGAAACAGGAACAAACGAAACCAGCTTTCCATTTTAATGTGGCCCAATACAAGAGCCCAGAAGTACAGTTAGTTTTCATACTTAAGTTTAGTTCAACAACTCAGTTATTTGAAACTTATCAGAATTAGATGCCCACAAGGGTACAGAACGTGAACACTTTTCAGCAGATAGTTCATTACGTTGGTTAACGATAACATCTTAATGATGCAATGGTCACACAAACAGTTGGTGCGGCGGAGAAATAAGTTGTGGACTTGGGTTTTAGCTTAGTAAAAACGTCACACCTGACCTTATGCATATTTTAATTCTTGCTTTGTCTTCTATTTTAATAGAAACTTGAATTCTCTGGACGATGTAGTTGGTATTCTTAGTCTGTTCTTTCAGTAAGAAGGGAACATTTAGACAACTGAAGCTGTTTGCCGTAATTTCAGTTGGAAGATTGTGTAATATACTACCTCATTGGATTGATACTCTAATTGGGCTGAATACACTCGTTAACACTAGCTGTTCTTCGACCGAGGGCTGTATTAAAAATGGAAGTGACTGCATCCAAACATTCTCGGGTACGACCTCTTCAATTAACAGGAGCCGTACTTTCTAACTTAAGTCCTATTGCCGATCTTTGGTTCCAAGAAATCGTGAATTTCTTAAATTGGTTTCTCCCTGAACGGAAGAAATACAAAAATTTCATAAATCAATTTCTTCGAAATCAATGATACTTTCCTCGACGAGAAGCATAGGACAAAGACCTGCTCACCAAATGAACCTCAACAATTGAGGTCTGCTAATTCGTATTTTGCACTAAGGAATAGTTTGCCCAGCAGGCACTACTGGAGTTCATAGTCTAAGCTATGAGAAATCACTGGAAACAGCAAACAATCGTTAAAAATGTTTAGTTACAGCAGTGATACTAGTTTAAGTTAAATGAGCAGTTTATGCTCATCTCATCGGAGGCAATATTGCAATGTGAAAACCAGATCCGTTCCCACCAATAAAATAATTTGTAGCTGAACGCTCCAATGAAATATAGGACTAGCCCTCCCTCCACAAATCAATTTATCCATCCATAGCAACCGCATTCGATCTTTGTGGGGCCACTTCACGAGTTGTCTCGGTATTGCACTGTTCAATGCAATAAAGTGCAAGCCGCTGCTGTAAAAAAGCAACGTTCTCCTCCACTGGAGGAGTGCAATACCAAAGTCACTTTAAGTTCCTTCCACAATGAGATCGATGTATTGCTACTTTTAAATGAATGCATTTTCCAAACTGCAAAAAGAATCTGATAATTCTTTATTATTAGGCTTACGGGAGCTGCGCAGATACATTGCCTTGCATATCAGGATCAGACGGAAGTGAATACTGCGGTCCATTTTATATTTCGAAGCCCTACTGGCAGGACGCAGGCCGTCCAGGAAAAGAACTGGGAATCCGAAAAGGTAAGATTATCTTCATTTACCGTGTGAATTTCTTTAATTTATTAATTGGGGTAACTGTCGAGTAGTTCAAGTTAAGTATACTTACATAAATTGAACAGCCTTCATACAAGACAATGATAAATAGTTTTGGAGAGGGTACGTTTTCGAATCCGTGCATTCTGGAAAGAATATGCATTACGAACCGTTCACCCCACTCAAAGTTTAACCCACTTCGGAATTCAAAGCGATTTTAGCATAATTGGCACAGACCACAAATACGTGGTACCGACTTCACTCCATTCGGATACAACGGCGAAAAATTACAACTGATTATTCGGACGGAATATTCAACGAACCATACAGTTCCATTACTTAAAATGTGGTTTCATCTATTTTACTTGGAAAGCAAAAATAATGGATGCATTATATTTAACGTACGCCAAGGTTCATATCCACTCATTAGAAGTTTCACGAACACTTATTGATGACTACTTCAACGTAGTGCGTTGCAATATGGGGAATTCAGTTTAATTTGTAGGGGTGATTCCGATGAAGTCAGACTGAGGATAAATGGGCCTGTTGTACTGGAATCCATACGATATAAATTATGATTGTGTTTAGCCAATAAAATAATCTTTAATATAAACTGAATATCTTTAATTACAAAGAGATAAAAAGTTCCATTTTCTGTTGAAGAGATTTGTCTCGAAATCTACAGTATCTATTTATATTAAAGATTTTACTGGCTAACCACCTAATCATCACTTAGAAATCAGACAAGTTCGACTTAACCTTTCTGTACTTTTCTTAAAGATGGCTTTTATATTTATTTAAATTTTCTTAAAAGTTATGAATAGTTTTTGCTTTAAGCCAGTAAGCTCTAAAGAGTATTGCATCAATTAATTAATTCTAATTTTTAGAGCATCAAGCTAGCACATGCACTAACGAAAAAGCACATGGAAGGACTTTCAATTCTCCTAGAGAGAGTAAAAAAAATCATTCTGGATGTTCGCAGACTAAAGAAGTTTCATACTTTACACTGCATGCGGAGTTAATCCCCTTCACCTCCCATGCAAGTTATTTACACCATTTATTCGTATCATATAAACTTACCTCTTGAATGTGAAGTTCCAGCGTTCCTTTTTAACATTAAAACGGCTGACTCCGATACCATCTTCAAATCACCTAAAATAAAACAGAACTACTGCTTCCTCCGATCTCAAAACACAGAAAATTTTAAATATGAATAACCAATCCCTCCCTTTTTTATATCCTTAAAATACTGTAACTAGCGCCACCCAAGTAATGTTGATTTAGAGAGTATTTCTTAGTCGTATGTCGCAAAGTGTGTGATTTACATACACTTTTAACATCAAAGCTTAATAAAATCTGTGGAAAATAGTATACTTCATTTAAATTAAATTGTTAAGTAATACATCCAGAAAACTTAATAGAAGTACTTAGTAATGTACACCAACGCTGTCAGCACAGTTGTTAAGATCGTTATTCTTCCACGCCATGTCGAAAATGCCTGGAGTCGACTTCCACCTGGAGAAAAAGTTGTGTGGGCTTTATTCACAAAATGGCTCAGTTAGTTTTCTATTTCCTCCTCCCGCCCACGCCTCAAAGTGTCTTATGCACTAGGCACTCGAGAGGTGCCTAGTTTCAAAGTGTCTTATGCACTAGGCACTCGAGAGGTGCCTAGTTTTCGCTGTCAAGCGTTGTCCCAACATCGAACCATGAGGGACCTCATTTATATCTGGTCAACTCTGCAAAGTGATTATTAATAACAACCCTGTGCCTCCAGTCCTTCTGCCACCCTTCATCCACCTCAGATCTTACCTTAATCCCAATACCGTTTGTTCCTTGGCTTCGGAGCACTGAATGATGTCATCAATAACCCTTTGCGTAGTAAAATTAAATTCAATTCACCAACCTGATATTTAGTTGATCATTCACCGAATGAAATTGAAGTACTGATAGAAGATAAACGATTGACTGATAACACAGCCAATGAGCGTTATAACCAGTTAATATGGGACCTTAAGGGTAATTCTTTTTAATGAGTGAGAAACAGGAACTGTAACCGTCACAGGAAACGTGCATCTTATAAGCTACAAATCAGAGAGCGGGCAGTAGAGATCTTATTTAACTAATCATTCTTAAATGGCCAGACAAGAAAGGATTCACTGAACTTGAGAATTAATGAGGTTCAAATCACGTCTCAACTGCTGTATCAAGAATTACGTTGCATATTTGTAATTCTTTTTATTTTTTTTTCCTTTCTAGGTTTCCGAGCATGCGCTGTCCTTAGGAATTGCTCTGAGCTAACCATCCGGAAGTACACAACCCGGTTCCGTTTCGACTGCGACGAAGACGGAAAAATCACGTGTAACGACGTCGTTCTCATTCACATGCTGGGAGGCGGAAGCAGTTGTCGGAACAGGAGGAAGTTCATGAAGGGGGAATTCTGGAAGAAATACATTGAGTGCGCTCCTCTCATAGAGCCGCGCTGACAAAAGGGAAAGTCACCAATCGTTGTATTCTTTGTCACTTAGCTGTAGAAATGGTCCTAATAAAGATAATAAAGTTTGGAAATGTTGACACCGCGTATTGGTTTAAAGCAAATCATGAATCCAAAACAGTTACACTTTAGGTTGAGTAATCAAGCATAACAATTACACATCTGGAACTAAGAAGTGTACAGAGAGAAAGAGTGAGACTGACAACTAAGGAAGATTTTAATTTCCAGCACTACGAGACTTTGCAACTGCAGCTGTTATCAGTTTGCCAGTCTGTGGGATGGAAAATCCTAGCAAACTATTAAAGAACCCCATAAAAGTTCCACTGTCCAGGGGAGATTCGAACCAATCGACATAACGTGGAAGAACAACGATCGTATCCACTGTGCTACCCTCTAAGACCCTTATACCAATATTTCTCAACCTTCTATCCCTCTCGATTGACACCTGTGTTTTTAGTTTGAGTACGTCGCAAGTCTGCCCACCTCCAAGGGATATCCTTCATGATTATTATTATTTAATAAAAATTCAACCAAAGGTGGTGCTACCGCTGTACAGCCTGGAGGTTTTACATTCTAATCGACAACAATATACAATAGTTTATAGATTGATTTCACAAACACGGACCGACATCTAGAAATAATCTTGTTTCACTTCGAGTAAATTCAGGTGTATTTTACAATTCAAAGATTATCCATGGGGCAATCCACATAAATCCACGCTGCAATACAGTGGCAACTAAGCATAAGTACTTTAAGAAAACTACACATGGAAACACTTGGATTGAACTGCATGGGTTCGAAGCGCCACAGATTATATCAGATTTATCAATACCTCGTACAATCAGGAATGGTCAGGTGGGTAAAGATCAGGAAAGACAGTGACCGATGTTTTTTGTCGCTCTAAACATCCTTTCAAGGAAATGGAAACATTCTTTCCAATGACGCAAACTGGAGTAGGCTGCATGCCAGAGAAAGGTCATTCTCATTGGTCCTACCCAACAGGAAGATTTTTAGTGATTATCTGTTGCTTTCGTGGTACTGTGTTCAGATTCCCTAGAAAGGAGGGGGGGGGGGGACAACCATTCTTTCGGTTGAGCTGAAGAGCTAGACATGAAGCCCAGATGCATGTTCTATTTCCATATTACCAAAAAAAAAAAAAGGCAAATTACAAACACGTCCTCTGAACTTCTTAAAAAATTTACTTAAGAACTAGCGAAATAAAAGCAGGTAAAGATAGTTTAATGTACTACCATAATTGCTACCATTACAGTCTTATTTCATTTTATATTATGTATTGTGTCTGGAGTAAGCAGACCCGTCTACGATTACTTTCCACATTTTATTTCAATACAAGATAAAAGTGCTTCAATTTTGGATAGTACATTATGAATACAGAATAAAATCAAATATTGTTTTGTGTAAGCTATTAGAGATGCTAAATATTTATACCGCCTGGTCCAAATTTCTATAGGGCCAGGTCTGGCTGATCTGTTCACATTTCTGAACATGCTCAAACTGAATACGCATATAACGTAATTAGGTTTGAAGCAGGTTGAAAATCTTCTCAATCTTATCCTGATAGTCTTGAATTTCTACATCATTTGGACCTTTCGACGATAATTTTGCCTGTTTTTCTGCTAATTTGCTATTTACAGGAGTATTTCCTGACTGCGTTTTATTACTTTTAGAAGTGGTTGAGGTACTCGGGATAACTTGAGTAGTCTGTTCGGGTGTGGCACTAGAATTATCTCTCTTTTTTACCTTCCTTAAAGAAAGCAGATGAACTGGCTTGGCAGCGGATGGCTGAGACTCCCCTGAAGAAATTTCTTTATGGTCACGCACTTCGCTCTCATTACGTTCCACGTGTTTCTCAAAACTATAACTTTGGGTAGGTTCCTTCAACAGGCCCTCAGATTCTCCTTTATCCAGAACGACCAAGTAATAAGGTTCCTCCTTATCTGTTGTGTTTTCTAAAAATGGCAGGGCTGGTTCCTCCTCTTCCGACTGCGATTCCACCTTCTTAATCACGACTTCCTCGTGTTTTTCATGCACAATACTTTCTTTTTGCACTTCCCCAGTTAGCATTTGTGTTGTCAGGACTATAATTGGTATCTCGGTATTGATGACAACTTCTGGCTCGAAAAGCTCGTTTTGTGGTAATTCCGGTTTGAAAAGTTCGTTTGGTGGTAATTCCGGCTTGAAAAGTTCGTTAGGCGGTAATTCCGGATTTAACAGTTCGTTTTGTGATAATTCCGGCTTGAAAAGTTCATTTTGTGGTAAATCCGGCTTGAAAAGTTCGTTTTGTGGTAATTCCGGTTTGAAAAGCTCATCCTGTTGTACTTCGGGCATGAAAAGCTCATCTTGTGATACTTCCGGCTTCAAGAGCTCGCCTTGTGATACTTCCGGTAATGGAATTTCAAATAATTCTTTACTTGATGGAGTCATCGAATAGTCCAAATCGTCAGGAACAGCAGATGGCATGACTTCATTACCTTGTACAATATCTAAAATTGGTTGGGGCAGTTGTGACTCAGTGACATCTGATTTCACCTTATTGTCCACATGTTCGACTTCTTCCTCTACGACCTTTTTCACCTGACCACCTTTGTTCTCTGTGTGACTCACCACGCGGGAGGATTCTTTCTCCACATGCTGTTCTCTGTGACCCGGTGCTTTGTCCCCTGTTTTTTCGCTATTGTCGAATACTGGGATATCAGGGATCGATTTGCTCTGAAGTTTAAAATGCCTCGAGTTAGGTATAGAGTTATCTAAATCGGTCTGTGAGTAATCTGGTAGTGGGATGACCATAGGCTTCAGGGGCTCAGGTGAGTAATCTTGTAGAGGGATAACCATAGGCTTCAGGGGTTCAATTTGTCCAATGTGACTAAGGTCGTCAATTGTATAGTCCTCACCATTGATATCGCCGAAACTTGATTCAACCTTCGGCTTGAAATTGCTTTCGGAACGATGTTCAAGTTTATGGTCTCCGACATGCGCAAGATCTAAAACATCAATGTCTCTTTTATCATTAGGTGCTTCGCCTTGGCTGTGAACGTCAACAGCTTTGTGCGTTTTATCTTTATGAATGGACTTGTGAATGTGCTTTGGGGCCGCGGATGGTTGCTCGAAGATGATTCTGCTAAATTGCTTTTCCCGTCCAACAATTGGAACCTGACCCGGAAAGGCCATGATATAAGTGGCAGTTTTTTCGAATTCGTCGGCGAAACTTCTGGGAAGTCCAAGATACAATTGAGAGGCAGCTCCTTCGTCAGTGTCCTCTTCGATATCCTCAACTACACTCTCCTCATCTTCAACTGCTTTGACCTCTTTGTCTTTCTTCTTCCGGTCATTCCATTTCTCTCCTAAATCAGATTCAAAAACTTCCCTTTTTTCTTCTTTCCCTTTCTTCGACGGTTCTTCCATCGGCTGATACTTTCTTTTACGAACGGATCCTTGCGAAGTGGTAGCGGCTGTGGTGGTGGTGGTACCTGAATCAGAACTTGAACCTGAATCAGAACTCGTACTCTGAGTACTGCCATCTGTAGTTTGAGAAGCATCTGTGCTGCTTGCGCTCCCACCTGTAGTACTTTGGTCGGTGGCAGTTGTACTGCTACTGTCAGTGGCACTGGAAGAAGTATCAGAAGAAGTGGTGGTTGTATCGGGGACATTCGTAGTTGTGGGCTGGTCGCTGCTACTGCTACTATCACTCTGGACAGTTGTGGAAATTGTGGAGCTTGTTGTTTTTTTTGCGTATTTCATGTAATTTAGATCTCTGCCAATCTCGTAACCAAGCGGTTTGCCGTTCTCGTTGCTGGCTCCGGAAACTAACTTCAGGTTTTCTAAGAATCCTTCGGGAGATATTTTATCCTGTGAACCAGTTAAATAGAAATCTGTATCAAATGGCAAGGCGACGTGCTTTGTCTTCCGTTTCCCCTGTAGGCTTTGACCTCTTTTGCTTAAAGATGGCTTGCGTCGATTTTCCCTCATTACGTTTACTGGCAATGCCCTCCTCTTCTTTTTAATAAAACTTCCTTCAGCTTTTCTTTGCGCTTGACGCCCCTTTTGATCTTTTTTCTTTCGTTTATCCGACAAAATATGTTTGCATTTCGAGTGACGAGGTGACGCCTCCTGCATTTCAGTAGGAGTTCCCCCCATTTCTGATCTCTTCTTGATAGACGAGAGGTAATTCCTTAACTGAGCTGATTCATACTGCTGGGACACAGAACGGGGATAAGAATACTTATCCGCAATCATGTTGTTTTCGATCTCTCGAAGCACGAGTTCATCAGGGCGTAAATCTGGATATGGCATGAAATCATGGCGAAGATACCGGTCGTCAGGAGTTAGAGCGTCCCTAATATCGCCCATACGAAAGCCGTCGTGGTAATGATAATTTTCCCCACTTCGTAGAGGTAGGCCAAAAGCCATGTTCGTTCTCGATTTGTATGGTGCAGTGCGAAAATCGTAGCCAATTAAAGGAAAACTTCTTTCTGGATAACGAAGCGATCGCGTTTTTCTCTCACCAGAAGGCAAATCTTCTGAAGGGACCTGCTTAGTTTCAGCAGACGTTTTCTGTTCCGTCAATAACACCTTTTGGTTTTCCTGTAAAATAATAACAAAAGATAGACTGGTGATTTGAAATGCATGCGCACACTGAAATGAAAAGGCTGAGATAAAAGAAGTTATTCATCAGAAGATAACAAAAGCATCACCACAAAAATAGCATCAAATAAAGTTCAAAAAACCAGATACTTTGATGCGTCCGCGCGTGCAGTGGTTATAATCACCATCATCCCCACATCGGGTAAAAAAGGCCCAGGTTCGAATCTCGTCAATGACGCGAGGAACTTCTTTTAGGCGTTTTTTTTTTAACTCCGTGGTTGATTTATTCGGTCTCAGGAGTAGATAACAAGGTACCCGGCCCTCAGAAACTCGGCTTTTTCATTCATTAAAACAGACAACTCTACCAGAGAACACACGCCGCAATTTATGGATATATTACACATGGGCAGACGATTGGCTCTCGGATGGTTCCCTAAGACAGTCAACTTGGATGCAATGTTTATTAATATCGTTCCTAGGAACTTAGGCAGTACTCCGATAGCATCTTAAGCAGTAATATCGGTATTCTTTACGAAGATAGCATTATATGAGGGCTGTTCAAAAAGTAGTGGAAACATTTCGTGCACACACACACACACTCGAAAACCGAATCACATATAATAGGTCACGCATAAAAAGAGATAGGAAAGTTGAGCGAAGGAAAGTTCCCCTTTGGACTTAGGTTCGGTTAGCTGTGTGTGTGTTAGGCGCCAAAGCAACTAAGGCTACAAGTTATCAGATCAGTGCATTGTGTCTGCAGTTGCATGTATTTGCCGATCGATTTGATGTTTGTGGGACAAAAAAAAATCCATTTCCAGGAGGAAAAAATCTGCAACATTTGCCTGAGACCGACTAACTCATACACTCTGTGAAAAAAAGCCCATAAAAATTCCTAATTTCATTGCTCGATTCGAACCTAATTATTATTATTATTATTACTATTATTATTAAATCCATTTATTATTATAGCAAGTGTTTGCTTTCACCCCTTTTACACAGCCGGCCAGCTAGAAGGGTGTACAAAAACGCAGGAATAGCAATTTTGACAGTACAATATTTACAAAAACATGTTTACAATATTTACAATAGTGCAAATCATTTACAGTATCGTTTAAAGAATGCAATTATCGACAAAATTAACAGAGGAAATTATTCACAGTATCATATAAAAGCAGATGTCCAACAGTTATTTTCTATGTTGGTCATTCCATCTTCTTTATAAAGTTCAAGTTTCTAGCTTCTTTCTGGTTCAAGCTTCTTCTTCATACTTCAAGCAAGCTGTGCGCTTCAGAGAGGCTCTTCACCCTGTATTGCTTGTCTTCAAAGTATTTCGCAGGGTCTACTGCAAATGAATTAAAAAGGGTGACTGCTTGTTCAGAAAGAAGTTCATCAGACAGCAGAGATTGGACAGTGTAGAATGCAACGGTAAGTAGGAGTTGCCATTACTGCGTCCAGCACGTGGAGTAGAGATAACTCCATGAAGACCTGGGGTGTCAATCACATCGGTTAGCATCTGGGACAGTAGAAGAATATTCCTGGATGCAATGTGAACTCTCCAGGGAGTGATATTTAGGTTAGTATATAATTCTCTTTTTTGTAAAGGTAATTTAAGCTGATTTTGAAACGTTTAGTTCCAGATCTATTTGCAGTAGACGAGCTACAAGGCTGTCGATCAGGACGGATACACGCTGATATATCAGGCGAGTTTGTTCAGCGTCTTTAGATGATAGGTATAATTTGAGGTCTTCTGTATATGATGAGAAATCACTGTACCTTTGCGAGGAAAGGATCAAGGGCAGCGGCGAACAGCAGACCGGACAAGACACCTCCCTACGGTACTCCTCTCGTTATAATACAACTCGTCTTGGAAGGATTTATGGCTGATGATGAGTTGTCTTGGTGTAAGGATGATCCAGTATACGTAGGAGGATGCTGATTATAACTTTGTTTACCTGCGTAAACTCTTTGCTAAAGAGAAGTGTAAGTGTATGCGGAAAATGAGCTGCGTTTACCAAACAAGATCACTCTCTAGGTTAAAGAATGAAGTTACACTGGGGAAAGAAGAAAAGGAACGTTCCATTTGTTTGCTGGAAGCATGTGGGTAGGACGAATAATTTTATTGTACCGTGGGCAGGTTGGTTGATCACCAGTGATGATCAGAAAGTTCAGTTCAATATTTCATTAACGAACCTCGATTGAATGGACAACGAATATTAACAGCCAGTGCGAGAACTGCTGTTGCAGGGTTTTAGGAACATCAGCGACTTGGGGAGGACTATATTGTGCCGTATATATATAATGTCTGTAAACTGCTTGTGTTTTGTGATCGATTTGCTGTTTGCTAAACGAAAAACCCGAGTTTCCGGGAGAAAAAACATACTACCCTCGCCTGAGACCAACTAACTCAACCATGTTGTGAAAAAGGCCCATAAAAATCCATCGTGTCATCGACGGGACTCGAACTCGAGTCTTTTCCAAACGGTGGGGGTGGACGGCAAATTTACCAACTGTGCTATCCACGAGGGTTAACTGGTATGTTAAATTTTTTATAATGAACACGATATGAATATCTTGCAACATTTACATACTAACATAAACTACATATTAAAATTAATAATAAACGGGTGGTAAAATTCAACTTATTGGAATCCCTCTTCTCTATTTTTTCAATACGTTCGCCAAAATCTAAAGTTTCAGCATAAATTTATTTCAATAACCGCCATTCTACGTAAAAATACGATATCGTAATAGTCACGTTGTACTTGTTTTTATTTCAACAAACTCTACGTTTCAATTCCTAACTTGGCAAAGCCACTGTCTTGAGGAGCACCGTCGACATCTGCACACCTCACTGCTGTGTCCAGCACTGTTGTAAAGTCCTAAAAATCGATGAAACGGTTTCCTAGCAACTTCAGTTAGAACCATCATGTAGAAGGTTGTTCGAAAATAAGTTACTGTTTCCACACGAAGTTCAAACATTTTTGAAATTTACAAACGAAGCCCTTCTTCATCTGAATGACTATATTAGAAGGATGTAACAAAGAAAACCCGCATGGAATATAGGAAACTCAACTGAACGCACAGGGGGTCCATCAACTAGCGGTATCGCTCTATCAGTTTTTAACAGCCAGGCTCCTGAGCTGGATATCATCATTCTCATTCTTGGTGATTCCTCTCTCTCAGGATAACTCGGGAATTTTTTTTGGCTAGCGCAGAATAAGCCTCGGGCTTCCTTGAACCATATGGCTAATAATAATAATATAAAGATGGCGGTTCAAATATGAATCAGTTTCTTTATTATTGGCTTATTAAAAAGAAAGAGATACAATTGAGGAAATTGTTCATTACATCATATAGGAATTTTGCTAGCTTGGAAAAGGTGATTATCCCTTTGTATAAGGCAATGGTAGGCCACGCCTTGATTACTGCGTACCGGTCTGGAGGCCTCATTTTAGGAAGGATGTTGAGTTGCTTGGGCGCATACAGAGAAGGGCAACAAGATTGCTGAGGGGAACGAAGGTGTCCTCTTATCAAGAAAGGCTTAAATTCTGCAAATTGCAGCGGTTAGAGACTAGGTACCTGCCAGGTGATCTGACTGGGGTGTATAAGGCCTTGAATGGGTTGAGCACGCTGAATTCTGATGGGATTCTTCCGCTTGCTCAGATTACGAACCTGAAGGGACATAAATTCAAATTGAGAAAGACAATTGTAGAATAGATGTGTGGAAGTTTGCCTTTAGCCAGCGGGTGGTTAATTGCTAGAGCGAACTTCCATCAGTCATTGTGGAAGTTGATAGCTTAAATAAGTTAAAGGAGAAACTGGACAAACTGTTAGAGGGTATAGATGTATGAATTTTTTTTTTTATTTTGGCTGCTGCTACATAAGCTCATGCTCTTACTTTCTTGCATAACATGCCTCTATTACTATAACCTCGAAAAATGTGGATCCGGGCAACATTTTTTTTACCAGATTTAAAATCTCAGTACAACCTAAATGTTTATCGTTGTGTTAAAATAAGTCGTATTCGAGATATTGTAAATTATTTAAGAAGAAAAGTTACAAAAATTAGCGAAAAAATAACTTCTACTCACGCCATGCAAAATTAAGAATACTGATGAAAGAAAATCGCTTCACTGGAACTTAACACCAATTACCTTATTCGTCTCAAATACACCAACTGTAAATATTAATACCTACAACATCCGGGTACGTTCAGACGATAATTTATGCGAATATTTAGCGTATGATCTGTTAAAACTTGACGAATATTGAGTGTTTATATTGCAACGCCCTCTAATGATAGCAGATGGTGTTCAGGAAAAATAATTTATTTGCGATCTTCGGTGAATGTCTTAAGAATGGTTTATTTTATGTGGTTAAATCTGTTATAAAAAAATTCAATTTTTTTGTCCAACAAAAAAAAAACTGTTACAAAGCGATTCAGTCATTTTCTTTCTAGATAATGAAAGATGTTTTTTTTTAATTTCTAGTAATAAAAAATACGCTATTGTCGTAGCCATCGTGGACAGCATTTGGTCTAATCACCGTCCTCCCCACATCAGGTGGAAATGACCCGAGTTCGAATTCCCTCAATGACGAGAGGAATTTTGATGGGCTTTTTCAGAACGTAGCTGAGTTAGTCTCGGGCGAGGGTTTCATGGTGTTTCCCAAGCGGACACTCGGGTTTGCGACCCATCAACCAGCAGATCGATCACAGAACACACACAATTCACAGGCATATTATATACGGAGCAATATGAACAATAACTATTGGCTGATTATTAATTGATTCTCACTATGAGAAGATTTATAAATAATGACATTTCCTTCTCGGTCAGTTGTATTATGACAGTATTGCCAATATTTACGAAGGAACTATTTGTTTGTGTAGAATTTTATTCAATTTAGTTTAATAATTTAACCATAAATCTTGCAATAAAATCTTCAAGGTTTCTTGCAACCTTTAATATAATTCCAGCTTCCACTGGCTGCTCTTCTTAACATTTTACCGATAGCCTTCGCAAACGAATTGCAGATGGCGGTTTTTCATTTTCCACACTATGAAAAACATACCTTACCCACCGTCTTTTTACAAACGATTTAAGACCAAATCACAACACAACGTTATTTATCAACCAGAGTTTGCCCAGGTCAAAAATAATCCAGTAATGAACTGGTGCATTTGCTAGTAATTCTGCCATCCATTAAGGAGGATAACGAATTCGATGCTAAGCCCTACTATGGGAAAAGTCGTTGAATTTATTCTTATTGGGAATTTCTTTTCCCAGAGGTACCGGTTGTAGAAATTATTACTCAAATAAATCACCCTCATTCATGTGATTAGGTCTAGTCTATTTCGCTTTGTGACATTATTAAATCAGAGAAAAGGTTATCTGAAAAGCTATTGAGACTAAGAGAGTGTAAAGCGCCATGGACCACTTCCAGTTACACTGATAAGGAGGTGGGGGGAAGTGCATCCGACCATTAGTAACTGTAATGTGATCATGTTAGATTCATGGATAATTCCCATGAACTAGAGAAGTGCCAGTGTCTCCCAAATAACGCCAATGGAAGAGATAAAAGAATTGATGATCAATTACACACCAATGAAGGAACTATTAACTTCTGTCTCAGTAAGATTATGGAATCTGTGGTTAAAGATGTAATACAGAAAAGCTCGGCAAGAATGGTATCATAAAGTTATCTCAGAATGGTTTAGTGAAAGGGAGATATTACCGGAACAATCTGATAAATTAGTATCACAAATTTACAAAACAGTTTGATGAAAGAAACAACTTTGACATTGTATGTCTGACTACACTGCTCGACAAAATTAGTAGAACACGTAGAAAACGTGGTGTAACTCTCGCAGCTTGAGATAAAGTGAGACAAAATTCGTTATGGTGGTGAACCACAGAATAATGATGAAATGAGGCGACAGCTAGAAACTTCGGACAGAAGTCGATACAAGATGCTCGAAAATATGATCCCTCCAATGACTAAACAAGCTTGACAGCGGTGAACCATGCTCGATATAAGGGTGTTTATAATATTCTGTGGAAACACATCCCATTTTTCCAGCAGAGCATACCTTCGCTCGCTAAGTGACTGTGGAGTTGGTTGTCGGCGTGAAATGCAACGCCCAAAGGCGTCCCACACATGTTCAATCGGATTTAAGTCGTGCTGGCCACGGCAATCGTTGGATACCTTCACTTTCAAGATACTCCTCCACCACTTGACCTCTATGTGCTGTAGTGTTGTCGTGCATGAAAAGAAAATCTGGACCAACCACACCCCTAGAATGTCGCACATACGGTTCGCGGATCTGTTTTCGGTACCTCTGCGCAGTTACGGTACCCCTATCAAAAACGTGACAAATTTTGTAACTAATTTTTTTTTCAGTAAATGGTGAGCGCATTCTTTATTGTACCTGTTGTCCAAATTTCTCTTCAGTACGAGCCTTAGAACTCGCTCCAGAGCCCTCTACATAGGGGCACTTTCATTTTAATAACCTTGTATTTGTACACAGTTTTTGGGTCAGTGCTTGCTAGATAGCATCATCGTCACTGATTGTCATGCCCAAGTTAGTACAAATACATGTCTATGCGTTGTCTGGTCAGTAATTTAGTCAGTTCAGGTTGGCAGTGAGGTGTTTTCCCTCTGTGTTTGCAAAGATTGTGTTTTCTTTAGGTGCCTGCGAATACTCGGCTTCAAGTCTTCCAACGATCCGCCATCCCAAAGAATCATCTAAACGACGAAGACTTTCCATCCTGAGTACTGCAGACGTAGCTGTCCCACTGAGAAAGCCAAAAAAGGGGAATGAAGTGCAACCCGTGTTTTTATCGGCACGAATAATTTGCATAATGTGCGGCTTTGATACACGGAATTTGCATGCCAGAATGCCTAACATATGAAATATGCGCCTTCGGCGACACCGTTCACAATAAAATATTCATGAAAAAGCTTTGTTCTGTTAATTTTGTGAAGCACTGTAGTAAGGTTTTATATACTGATCCTCGTAAGAGGTTATTGTATAAATTTGAGAAAGCCAGAATAACAGGGAAGATTCATCAGTGAATTAGGAATTGACTGAAATACAAGACAGAAATTGTCATAAATGGATATTTTTCAGGGATTCTTCAGTAGACTGGAGTAGCAAGTGGGATCCCTCTGAGATCAGTGCTCGAAAGCTCTCTTTTTCTTATCTTCCTTGCTGACAACATAAAGGCTAAGAGGGTGGTTAATGATCAGAACCAGGCTACGGCACTGCAAAAGATTTGGACTGATGGCCAAGTATGGCCTGAAAATGGTACCTAAAGTTTAATGCTAGCAAGTGCAAAGCACTAGGGAACAGAAATGCAGAAGTAATTTATAGATTAGAGGAAGAGGAATCAAAAGATGTACGAATGAAAAAAAAACTCGTGATTATGATACAGAAAGATACGAAGAAAGAGACATGCAGCATAAACAGGCTGCAAGAAGGCACGTGGTGTTCTATGAGTTATCCTAACTTTTCAAGCAAAGAGGATGAGGTCATCATCCTTCTTTGTATGACGACAGGTTCATCACACTTGGAATATCGTATCCAGGTCAGGAAGCCAGACCCAAAGAAAGATAGAACTTTTTTAGAATGCGCAAAGCAGGGCAACCAGATTGGTGAAGAACCCTAAGTATTATCTTTATAAAGAGCGTCTAAGAAGATGTGGCCAGCAAAGTTAGCAACCAGACACTTTGTACGGGAGTGAGATTTAATTTAAGTACATAAGGCTTCGAATAGGAATTCGTGAAATGAATGGAGGAAGAATAATCTCATTGGTGAGTGAGACAAGAATCAAACATCACAAACTATGAAATCTTAAGGAAGAACAGTAGATTCAATCTAGGAGATCGAGCAGTGTGATGGGAAACGTTGGAGTAAGTTGGCTGCCCAGGCGGAGATTTTGGAAAAATTCAAGGAACAATTCCATAGGCACATTTCGACGATGGAAATATTTTTGGTTTTTTTATGGCAGATGAAAAATAAGTTCATCTCCTTACATCATGCCATTTTAATAAGTTTGGATTTTGTTGCAACGTTTAACAATGTCCGAGAATTTCTAAAGCCCACTTCAATCGAGGCAATAGTAAACCGATCTCAGAAGGAAGAAGTAGGGTTGCCCTATGACTATTCCGATTTTTCAGTCCGCACAGCATACAAATCGGCCCTTGGATACATTAGACTAATTCGCTGATGCGCCTAACAATAACTTCTTTGGCGAGTGAGCTATTAATTCGTTCAATGAAATTACAGCATTGCCTTTTTGGTCCCCCACTTTTTTTTTCAATGGCGTGGAAATTTATTGGTTTTTATCCAAACCATAACAAAAATTCTCGTTTATCCAAGATTATTTAACTCTGATTTCTTCTCAGACTTATTTCCTACTTCCTTGTCACTAATGAGCTAGCATTCTTTGAGAGGTAAAGAAAGCAACCTTATGCGCATGCGAACTTGAAAAAACAATCTCAGTGTCGTATAGAATGGGTGACGTGCCATCCTTCCTTTCAGCGCAAATTTTATTTTGAAGCAGTCCAGGATAACCCAATACACAAATTTTGGACTGTTTGGTTAAGTGAATTGCTCTATTCACAGAACCGTAAACCTTTCCATTCATCAACATGTATTTTACTATCTCAACTACTTCTCTCAATTCAACAAATGCATTAAGAAGTCGATGACCCCATTCTTTAATTCGCAACTGCCATTAACTTTAAGTTTTGCACTGCCAAAAGTTGTCGATCGAAAATATTGAAAATAATCCCCTTAAAACAAATTTCGTACCTGAAGTGTTGGCATCGGATCCTGCGAACTCATAGGGTGTCCTGCAACGAAAAAAATATTCCCCGCTATCAACAGCCGAGTTATGAGGACCAAGGTGGTCATTCCTGTTAAATTATCTCAATGAATTAGATTATTCTTTTCATCTCTTTTTTTATTATGCCACATACACTTCAGATTAAATGTTTCCTTTTAGATATTGTCAGTGCTTTGCAACTTTCGCTTTATGAGCAAGAGTTATTTTTCAACAATGCAAGTTGAACTGTTTCATGATGGACAACGAGGATATTATTACCATTTCCGTAACAATAGTAATGAAAATCCTATTGTTGGAAAAACCATGCTACCCTCTCCTCAGAGAACCAATAGTGTCTGTAAATTGCCCAAATTTTAAAATTGCTCTGCCTCTATTGTGTTGTAGGAAATTAATTCTAAATTAAAAATAGGAATTGAATATTTTGTCAATGTACAGAACGCTTTGGTTTTTCTAGGACTGGATTATTTTGAAAGTACGTTTATTTTACATTGCAGGTTCTTACCAAATAAGCGTTGGTATTGAGTTTTAGAAGCATTAGCGACTAAGGCCATATTGCTTCGTGTATACTGTCTGTAAATTGCGTGTGTTCTGCGTTCCAGTTTGTTTGCTGGATGAAAAACCCCAATTTCTGGCAGACAAAACTCCTGAGACCGACTAACTGAGCCACGTTGTGAAATAGGCCCATCAAAATTCCTCTCGTCATCGATGGAACTTGAACCCAGGTCTTTTCCACCCGGTGTGAGGAGGACGGCGATGCTACCAACTGTGCTACCCACGAGGGCAAGAAACATCAACTTACTGAAAGTTGCACTTGTAGAGAAATATTCTAGCATTAATTTAAAGCAGTGAATCTTAACCTCGAATATCTCAATTAAAAGTATAATGTATGTTCGTCTTACTTGATCGAAAGGAGTGGAATGTGCCTTTTGCACTTCTTTTTCAAGGCTCCAGAATGTGCAGTTCTCCAGCAGACATCTGTCCTGAATATTTTATCTATCCCAAGAATTGCCAGAATCAGCCAAGTCAAAAACTTTGATATAAGGGTTCCAAGGAAGTATAGAGTTTGACCACTCTTTTCCCCTTTTAGCAAGTTGCTTTTTATTATAATGGTAGATTTCGTAACTGTCGATGTCCAAGAATATAAACTTTATTAAAAAACCACTTTCATTAATTAACTTGTCCTGAAAGAACAAGCCCCTTCCGATTTAACTTGTCAGATGACAATGAAAAAATAAAAATCTCGGAAAAGGTTAAAATTAACCGTACAGTACTAATGGTTTATTTTAAAAAATTAATACAGATTCCTCATATTTATTTTTTGTCCGACTTAGATTGAGTAACTTCAGATACCCGGTTAATCCGCCCAGGAATAATCAAGTTTAACGTTTGTACATAGTTCGCACATACACGACTGTGTTTAGTCCCATCCTGTTCAGGGGATGACAGGAAAGGGTACAACCAGCACGACCTCGTTAACGGTTTCAAAACTAAGAAAGCCTTCTGTTCGAAATTGAAATTCAATTTTAAAACAAATTTGCCAGCTACAGGGAATATTCGCAGGTATTTTCCAATTACTTTAACGAAAGGCCCATCTTGGGTAAGGGTCCCGCACCATAAAAGTGCCGGGCAGTAGACAGTGCTGTTAAAATAGCTGATACATTCCTCGAATTCTAATCTTTTTAGCCTAGTGGTCAGGCGCGCGGGTGCATAAGTACACGTGCCTTGAGTGACCGGGGTTCAAGCCCGTACGTTGCCAAGTCATCTTGTCGAGTTAAGATTCCTCGAAGAGTTTTATAAATCTATTGCTTGAAGCAGCACGAAAACATTCGGCTGATTACGAGCCACTAAATCATGTTCTAATAATATTTTATTAATATTAGCAGCAGCAATCCATCCTTCAGTGGAATGGACGATACTGAGAATACACGCAGCAAGAACAAAGTTTTAAAGTAAAAGCACAAGTAAGAAGGTATCATCTGTGCACCCACTCAAGTTTTCCCTTCCCTTTTTCAATTACTTCAATAAACAGCAATGTTCGCACTTAATACACAAAACAAATTTAAATTAAGATGGTTTTCATTTTTAAAATCAAATTGTCTAGTGTTCTTGTCAAAATTATCAATTTCAAATATATTTAAAGATAAATTAGCTATATTTATTTATCATTATTAATTTAAGATAATTCTGCTGGAATGGCTGAATGTTTTTGCATACCCGATCCTCTTCTCCACACAAGTGATTTTATGCTTGATTTGTCATTTTCTTACATGCGCGCAAAGCGCATGCGTTAAGTTCCCGAATGTCTGAAAATTCTGTATTAATTTTGCGAGTTACATTAAAAGTAAGAACCACGTGATCTGATCCTAATGATTGGATTATTTCAAATCGAATTAACACTTTCTTACCACGTGCGAGATGAACGCTTCATAAATTGGAATTCGGCACGTGTATGTGATAGAGAGAGAAAGAGAAATATCATTGTCATTTGAAGTGGTTTATTAAATATGAAAATAAATCCAACTTATACATTCGTGGTGGATTTTGCAGGTATTTTAACATCCAAATATTCCTCACTTCGATGAAGATAGCAATCTTACAAAATTTCCCCTTAAAAGAAAGCAGATATGGAAGATATTAATTTATTCATTCTAACAGTTTCCTATGGAAAGTTCTCGTGAATTACGAGTGAAAATTACTCTGTTCGTGGAAGTCCCAACAAACCAAGCATGATTCTGGTGAGCATCAGAATGCAGCTGTAGGAGGACATGATAATTAGAACGTCATTCCTAATAGTTTTAATTACTTCTGACGCTGAAACAACCAGACTTGTTTTACATTAACAAAGTAGATAAGTCAGCAGAAATTGTAACATGTAATTTAATCTTTAAAATTGTAAATTAGTGATATTGAGATAAATTATTTTACATCTGGTGTACAAAATTACTTCCAAATGAAACTGATCCAACAAAAACGAGTTTAGAGTACTTTTAAACCGATAGTTATTTTCAAAGTTGAAATAACAAATCAAAAAAACCTTGTTCATAATCGCGCCCCCTTGTGTCAAACAATGTTAGTTACTGCACCAACCAAAACAACGTCCACGAAACTGCGTTAATCTTCACGAAGGCCCAGAACTTAAACAGGATAGCAAGCGGAAAATTTCTGCCAATAATCCGTATTGATCACCCATTCAGCACCGCAGCTGTCCGGCCCTGCCTTGTGAATGAGTGCAAAATCGTCGCAAGTAATTAATCCATCGCCGTCACAGTCTCTTCCTTTCTTCCTCATATAACCACGAACTGCTTCCTCTGCGCATTGTTTGTTATTTAAGCACACCTCGAAATCTGAAAATACAGTAAACATTAATGAGTATTAAATTTAATTACATTTCTCTTAAGAAAGAGCACAAATCATGGGTTTCGTGGTCATTTTTAATCACTTACAGTTTCATAAAGCGAAAATAATACAGAAAAACTTTAAAATCAGGTACCCTCGAGGATTGAGAGGCAGGGGCGGATTTACATATAAGCTAATAAGCTACAGCTTAGGGCCTCACATTACAAGTGGCCTCGCTTTAGTACTGTCACTCATGAGCTGTAAGAGAGAAGGTCCTCATACAAGTTATAGCTTAGGGCCACAACAAGTTTAAATCCGGCCTTGTTGAGAGGTATCAAATTAAGATATTCCGGATTTTAGACATATGTGCGTTGTGGTTGAGCGGCACATTTCAATAAATATTAAGCACAAACTGAACTTGTCCACATTTTTAAACATTTAGAGGACTATCTTGTCCTTTCATCTGTTTCTGCAGCCAGCACAATTGAAACTGTGGATAACGCAATGGTCGTCATTTTCAAAACAGAAGAAACTTGCCTTTTTAACGAGTTGCCTTGGTATTGAACTACTGTCAACAAATAGCGTTAGCTATATTACAACATTGATTCGTATGCGGCATGACAATTGCACAAATAACTTCTTTACAACTGTTTTGTCTACGTGTTCCCACCACCTGCTATCTAACGAGGACTAGTTATTCCTGAAACAGGCCATCACAGTAATCTCATCTTTTAAACAAATGGCCAATTAACCTTCTTATGGAGAGGTCATCTGTTTGAAAGTATTGCCAATAGGGCAACTCATTGCAAAAGCAAGTCTGTCCTGTCGTGAGAATTAAGATCCATCGCATTATCCATGCAATTTAAATCCAGCCTGCCTCAAAAACAGATTGAAGGACAAGATAGTCCTGCAAGGTATCTTATAAAGAGAGAAATGTCACTCTTTTTGTTTCATTGATTCTAAAAGAAAAATGCGATCGTTGACACGAGTGCCGGATTGCTTTCTTAATATTTCCGAGCTGTAATGCGTTGATTTTTTTTTATTATATACTATACATTTTGTTTCTTTTTTTTTTTTTTTTGTAAAATTAATCTGATTTTGAAATGTCAATTTTTCTTTTTTTTTTTAATAAATTTGCCGGATTCCACAGCGCTTATATACGATGCCTCATGGCTGTAGTTGATTCTGCGAAGTTCTAAACTACAGCGAGCCCGCCTTTTATCTTTTGTCACATCATATGGTTTTGGCTTTTGTTTTGTTTTTTTTATCGTGCCAATTTTCTTGACGAAAAGTATAACTTCTCCCAGTCTCTTATAATTCCAGGTGAACGGGTTAGTGCTATTGCACCATGTTTTGTTGGTGGTGAACTGCCGAAGTAGATAATTGAAATCGTTTTAATTGTATCTCATATTGTGAATACCTTCACAACGAGTTGCTATGGTATTGCACTTAATCGAATAAGTAATGCTTCAGCAATGGAGAAGATTGTTACTTATTCTCGCCAGACGGCACTGTTTCAAAAATGGTACGGAATAAAAAAAAAAAACTGTTATCCACATATCTGTCCCTTTTAGACTTAGGAATGCAAAAAAGGTGGAAGAAAGTGGTAGGAGAGGAAGAAGAAATGCCGTCGAAAGAGGCAGTTATTCCTCATTCATAAATCCCTCGAATAGGCAACGCTTCCCCATTAGGGAAGACTATTGTTACCTATGCTCGGCAACTTGGGCATCAAGCTCCCGCAGACAGCACCGTTTCGAGGCTTATTGGCCTCTCATCGATGGGCGAGCAGGTACCCAGGTGTTGCAATCGTGAGAATCCAGTTATGAAGTATAACTCCACAATATGAGAGATGCTGATGGTGTGTAACAGTATAAACTAAGGTGATTATTTTGTATAAAGCATGAAACTACGCGTAAGATTCACTAGTGAACGGGTTAGTGCCATTGCACCATGTCGTTATACTTCATAACTGGATTGTCACGATTGCAACACCAGGGCCTACCAGCCCAACGAGGTGAGGCCAACAAGCCTTGAAACTGTTCCGCCTGGGTGGTGGTATCTGCCGAGAATAAGTAACATTAGTCTTCTCCATTGGTGAAGCGTTACTTATTCGAGCAAGCGCGATACCGTGACAACTCGTTGTCAACAAAACATTATGCAATGGCACTAACTCATTCACTAGTGAATCTTACGCTTAGTCTCATGCTTAATGCAAAATAATCTATAATGCCTGTACACGTTGAAAATACCACATTCGAATTCTGCATCCCTTATTAAAATAACACCAGGCTTCTAATATTCCTATTCCATCAACTATTGTTAACCTGACAATAACTCGAATTGAACTTAATTTACCGCGTGTGACGTTAGTCTTAAGAAAGCTGGGTTTCGCGCTGTTTTCTTCATAACTCAATCAACATATTCATCCGAAGCAGAATTCCTTCTGCACAAAATGCACTAGATACTGAAATTAGTTCATATCACTCACCTACAAATTTCGACATTATCATTACAGTCAGTCTATTCACTATCAATTTCATTTTTCCACTTCTCCATCAGCAAACTTTTTCAGCTACCGAGTTTATTTGTTACAATTATCACTGTGCTGAGACCAGCTGAATTGTTTCAAAAAACAGTTTGTAAGTGGGAATATTACAAAAATAATTCAAGTTTGTATCAAAACAAAACTAATAAATATAACATTTTGTAGTATTTTTGTTTTGAATTTATTTTATCATCTTTATATAATTTTTTTTTAGATAATTAGCTTAAACTTTTACATTTTAAAAAGACACGTTTAAAAATCTTACATAAGAGCAGAACAAAAGTATGAATATGTATAGATCTTGTCATAGATCAAAAATTGATGCGAAATTTTCACATTGTAACATTCATTGTTGAGGTTGATTCGAGGAAAAAAAGGAAGTTGCGTGCCGTTATATTTACCATCAACTTAAAAGGTAGGGAACGAAAACGGTGAGGTGTCAAACTACTTTGGGCACGTATGCAGCGTGCCGCGCGCAAACTATTTAGAAAGCACTGAACTAATTACCAAAATATTGCACTCACCATGTTTATTACTATCGTCTCTTCCAGGCTTACCAGCTTCAGCCCAATACGCCCAGGAAATAACGTAAGGACCGCAAAAATATGCATTGGGACCAGCGTTATGACATTTCGTGTTCAGATCACACCCGGTGCTAGCCTGAAAGAGATTACAATCACTGTTATTTGCGCAATGACAACATTATGTAATCACATTAGATAATGTTAGCATTGTTAATACATCTAGACAAGATTATGCGACAAATAAAAGATGGTTCCAAATTATCTATTAAATTTGTGTATCTTAGATATTTGCATAAACGTTTTCACATCCTCATACGTTTCGAGTAAATCAGGATGAGTGGACGCGAAGACTGTGCAATATGACGTTTGTGCAAAGGAAAAACATCTTTAATGTAGTTCCAAAGGGACGAAAATGAAGAGGAGGGGGGGGGAGGGAGAGATCAGTAACGGACAAAAGTGCTGAAACATCTGACAATAACTTGTCTGAGATAATTTGGACAGAACTATTAACAATTTTGGGAGAGGAAAATAACATCAAGAAGTGGAGATGCCTATAAACATTCCCTTAAGAAAATTACAAAGAACATTTCGTTCCAGTGTTCTTAGAATTTTAAAGAATATAGTATTACAAACATGATGCAAGGAAACAACTTGCAGCACTACCTCAAAAAAAAAAAAAAAACACCACTTCTTTTCCCCATCCCATCTAATAATTTGTCAAAACCTTTAAATTAATTCAAACTACCCACTTTCACAAAACCAAATGGACATTTATTCCTACGATCGATTCCTCACTGGCTGAAGGCAAATTTCCGCGCATCTATCCTACAACAATTCTCTTCCAATTTACGCATGTCTCCTTATGTGTGCTTCCTGAGAAAGAGTAAGATCCCGTGCCGGGATCCTTATTCTTTCTCAGGTCCTAGGATCCTTACTCGATCCTAGAAGAAAGAGTAAGCATCCTTACTCTTTCTTCTAGGATTCTGCTGAATTGAGTTCGCTCAATTCATTTAAAGCCTTGAACCACCTGAATGAGATTACCACGCAGGTGCGTACCTTCCAGACAGTGCAATTTACGAAACTTAAGTCTTTCTTGGTATGAGTACCCTTTCGTGCCCGTGACTAATTCGCATTGGAAAGGGTGCAGAGAAGAGAAACATGAGGCTTCCTCATAGGCCTTCTAGAACTGTACGCAGTACTGAACGTGCGACCTAGTACTCAATGATGAAGTACTCAAGGTGTGACCTAAACTTACTTATACAATGGGATAATGGCCTTGTCCCTGCTGGAAATCTCTATATATCATTGGCAGAACCCCTTAATTTGTCTTTGCAACCTGTCTGCACTGCTCACAATACTTCATCTGGGAGTGCAGAATTATTCTCAGGTCACTTTCGTTCTCCACTACCTCGAGTGAGGGTACCACCCAATGGTATATTCTTCTGGGATTACTACTGCCTATATGAAGTACCTTGCCATTTCTCAGCCCACCGACCTCATTTTTCTAGATCTTGTTGCAGTAGCTTACCTTGTTTACTGTCATTAACCACCTTGCCAACTTTTGTCATATGCAAACCAGATGATATTAAGCCTGATATGCCGTCATCGGTATCGTTAATAAATATAGAAAACACTGCGCCCAACACTAAACCCTGTAGGATTCCAATAATAGCATTAGTCCAATAAGATCAGTGCCCATTTATAACCACTCCCTGTCTGCTACTTAACCATCCCTTTATCCATAGAGGTAATTTTCACCTAATGCCACACTACTACAATTCGTACAACAGTCTTTTATGTGCAACAATATTTCCTGAAATGTCAAAATATTTCCTGAAGTATCAAAATATTTCCTGAAGTATCAAAATTATTTTCTTGCATCCAGTTCCTTTGCTACTACATCATACCACCCAATAAGAGCTTGTCAACAAATTGATGCTGAAATTTCCGTATGACTGCATTCCTATCAAGATGGTCCATCATTGCTTCTTTAACCAGTGACACCATTATTTTCCCTGCAATAGAAGTCAAGCTTACTTCTGTAATTACTCACTTCATCCTTTGATTCCTTTTTGTCAACAGGAGAGACATTTACAATATAATCTGTGGGAATCTCCCACGTCCGTCCCCACACCTTGTGAAAAAGATTCGAGTTCGAATCCCGCCAATGACGCTAGGAATTTTTATGGGACGTTTTCGTGGCTGAGTTAGTCGGTCTCAGGCGAGGATAGACGGTTTTTTATCCAGCAATTGGGGCACAACACACTTAATTTACAAACATATATACTGAGCAATATGGCCAAGTTACTGATGAGTCTGAAACCGTGCAATAGCCAACCAACTAACTTGTAGGAACATTTTCTGAATACAAATATGCTCTCATAACATTGGCCCAAGGTTTGCTCACCTCTTTTACGTCGTCTTCTTTTAACATAATTAAATGCATATCGTCATTCCCACGTGACTTACTTTAAGCTTTAACAATTTCTCTTCCAGCTTCCTCTCACTTATCACAAAATCATTTTCCTTCCATTTATAACTTAGTACATTGCTGGTATTTCCATCGGTAAAAACGTCTTCGCGAACGAATGTAGATGCAAAATATTTATTTAATTTGCCAGCAACCCAAATAGGATCAACATTATTCCATTCACACCTAGTGGGCTAAGATAGTTCTTTCTTTCTAGTATTAACATAAGCAAAGAAATCTTTACTACTTTTCTTTGCAGTTCTACCTAAAGACTTCTCATGATCTTTCTTAGCTAATCTAACCACCTTTAATGACTATTGAAGACTAGTTTGCACTTACTGTAAGCTTGTTATGTTCCCTGATGATTTATAATCATCCCATTCATTTTTCTTCTCAGCCACTGAAAGAATAATTATTAATTAACCTCCTGCTATTTTTTGGATTGAGTAAAAGCGCTTTAAGAGAACTTACCAGGAACTAGACTCCAAATGTGGAATGATAATTATCTTACATTTGGAAAGAATGGACTGAAGTCGAGTTTTTTTTTTTTTTTTCTATTTCGTATAAAGCCTTGAAAAAAAATGTGCAGCCAATTAAACGTACTAAATGCCCGAGGGAACCTGTTGCTGTGAGCTACGAGATGAATACGCCAGCAGCTGGTAAACAGTTCTTCATGCATCACAAAATTGGCATACACTTCCCAGCAACTATCTTTGACGAAGAAGACGCTGTGGCACTCAAGCAAAACTTTCCTGGTTTGTTGAAGGGATATGATAAAAACAACTTCAACAGGCTGCCCCTCCCCCGAGGGGAAGGATGTCCTTCTCCGGAGGCGAAACCAAACAGGCACACACTGAGTTTGTGTACCTACTGTTAAATGAGACTGAGAAATGCGCGGACAAGTGGTCTACGCTGCCAGATAAGGTCGTACCTTCTTTCTCACGTAATGATTGCGTATTTCAAAAGCACCACGAGCCGCCCTTTGAAACATTCACCGAGCACAAATTTGCGGGCATTTTAGGTCTCTCCCACCTTTTCTTTCGAAGTTACGAGAGCATTGCAACTGAAAAACCATAACCAGCAATCCCCGGAAGGGAATTAATTTACCTTTCGCAACCATCCTCCGTGCGTCACTGCTTTTTTGACCTACATCGAAGACAACGGGAAACTTTTTTCCTGACCTGATTTATAAACACCAGGGACTTTCTCAGCACTTCTCGGAAAAGGAATTTGAGTGTGGAAGTTTTTTTTTTTGTTACCGTTAGAGTGCAACCAGTTATGGAGTCATTTAAGACGATAAGAGAATCTAGATATCTTTTTTATTTACTTCCTTTTTTGTATTCTTTTTGTATTATTCGTTCCTTAAATGTTTCAACGCGGCGTAGTAAGTCAAGGACTGACTGATTGAGTTCTTTTTCAAGATAGATAACTCAATAATAGGGCCATTATTAATATAGCCTATCTTATTATTCCTTCGTAGCTAGAACTATCTTTAACTAGGATTAAACTTGGAAAAAAATATAAATATACGAGGTTGTAGTAGTAGGGTTTTAGCAGCTTCAGCGACTAAGGTCATATTCCTGCGTGTATCCTGTCTATCAATTGCGTGGGTGCTGTGGTCGATTTTCTGTTTGCTGGAAGAAAAATCAGACTTTCTGGGAGAAAAAACCATGTTGCCTTCGCCTGACTAACTCGAAAAAATCCGTCCTTCATCGACGGGACTCGACCTCCGGTCTTTTCCACTAGCTGTGGGAACGATGAAGATTCTACCAACTATGCATCGACATTCACACATGAGGAGTTATTCAGCAAAGGGAATGCCAGAGGTGTATTCAACTCTAGCAGTAAGCTACAGAATCTTGAAATAACTGGGAGTAAAGTGGAGGAGAAACTGTTGAAGATAAACACAAGAAAGGCACCCGGGGTGGATGGGATCTATCCAGTTATATTAAAGGAGGTAGAAAAGGAAGTAAGCAAACCCTTGGCCATAGTTATGAGAGCTTCCTTGGACTCAGGGGAGGTACCCATGGACTGGAAATGTGCAAATGTGACCCCAATTCACAAAGGAGGATCAAAGGCTGAAACAAGTAATTATAGACCTGTGAGCTTAACTTCTGTTCCAGGAAAATTAATGGAGGCACTGATTAAAGAAGCACTGCAGGATCATTTAGACAAGACTTCAGTTATAGCTCAAACATAGCATGGTTTTGTTAAGGGGGAGTCTTGCCTGACCAACTTGATTGGATACTATGATGCAGTCACAAAAGAGCTGGATGCAGGGAATAACTTTGATATTATATACTTGGATCTTAGAAAGGCTTTTGATACTGTTGCACATGGAAGACTGCTACACAAATTGGAGCAGTGTGACATTGGAGGCAAATTGCTGCTATGGATAAAGGGGTGGTTGAGGGGGAGAAGACAGAGAGTGGTAATCAATGGACACTGCTCATCGTGGACTGATGTTATTAGTGGAGTCCCTCAGGGCTCAGTGTTGGGTCCATTGTTGTTTTCTGTATTTATAAATGATATTGATGATGGTATATCAAGCTTAATGTCCAAGTTTGCAGATGATACAAAGGTTGGCAGGGTTGTCAAGGACACTACTGACACTATGCTGCTGCAACAGGATCTGGAAAGGTTGAGCAGATGGGCTGAGAGGTGGCAAATGAAGTTTAACATTGACAAATGTAAAGTACTACACATGGGAAACAGCAACCCCAGAGCAACGTATCAACTCTGTGGTACTACACTGACAGTGGTAGAGAATGAAAGGGACTTGGGGGTGATTGTGCAGGCAGATATGAAGTTCTCTGAGCAGTGCAGACGGGCTGCAAGAGTAGCTCATGGAGTATTGTCAATGATATACAGGAATTTTTCCAGCAGGGATAAGGAGGTGATTATTCCATTGTATAAGGCAATGGTCAGGCCACACCTAGAGTACTGTATACAGGTCTGGAGGCCTCATTTCAAGAAGGATGTAGAGCTGCTGGAGCGAGTGCAGAGAAGGGCAACAAGATTAGTGAATGGAACGAAGGGGTGCTCTTACGAAGAAAGGCTTAAGTTTTGCAAATTACAGTGTCTGGAGACTAGGCACCAGCGAGGTGATCTGATAGAGGTGTATAAAGCCTTGAATGGTTTAAGCATGCTCAATGCTGATGGGATTCTTCCTCTAGCTCAGAAAAATCACCTGAGAGGGCATAAATTCAAATTGAGGAAAGACAGATGTAGGATAGACGTGCGGAAATTTGCCTTTAGCCAGCGGGTGGTTGGTTGGTGGAACAGACTGCCATCCCTTGTGGTGGAGGTTGATAGCCTAAATAAGTTTAAGGCTCAGCTGGACAGGTATTTTGAACGAACAGAGGGGTGAAGTGGAAGTGGGTTTTTTTTTTTTTGGCTGATGCTGCATAAGCTTGCTTTCTTGCATCAAATGCCTCTACTAATACTAATACTATGCCACACACGAGGGAGATTATTTTATAAAAAACTTAACCGAGTAAAATACTTCTATAATATATATGAAGCAAATAATTGAGAACTTACTTCACAGATACACCTCATGCAGTCATCTGTAATTTCGGGAATTTTGACTCCTGGCCTGATTGAAGGTGCTAAGGAAAGGAGAAAAAAAAAAAAAACAGTAAAAATTTATTGATATTAATTTATGTAAAGTTCTTAGTAATCCCCTGAAACTGTAAAATAGGCAAATCTTCATTTTTCTCAAAGTACTGCTCATAATCAGTCTATTTTTCCATAGATTTAAGGGTGAATAATAAAATTCGCTAGTTTATTGAAACACTAAAGCAGATGATAAACCTTATAATATTATTAAATATTGAGGATGATACAAAAAACATCACTACAAAATAATATAGAAAAATTTAATAATTTTTTTTAATGTTGTCAGTAAGCGAATTTTTTCAAAAGTCAATAAAAAATGTGCGCCATGCGGCTGGACACCCCTAATTTTAGTAGCAGGAATACCGAAAGTGAAAATTTCTTGTGGATTGATAGGAAAATATATTACTCTTTAGTACATTTCCCTTGCTATACATACACTGCGTTGTCAAAAGTGTGAGTCCACCAAAATATCGAAATGTTAAGAAATGATAACATTGACTTTCAAAAGAGAGAAATCCTGCCACTAAAACAGAAGAAAATTTCAGACCACAGGCTTTTCGCAATATTAGACAATGTTATTTCACTTAAGAATGTCATATAAATGCCAATATGTTGCTTATATTAGTCCTTGAAGAAAAGCTTTTCGTTTCGATCTACGTGGTGTGCGAAAACCGTGAACCTAATACAGTATAATCTCTTAATTCGTTGGGAGCGACAGTATTGTGACGAATTAACCGACATAACAAAAGGAATAGAAAGAAATTAACAACGTGATAAATTACCTATATTAATTACCATAAAATTAGAAAAAATTATTTTCAACGTATCCACTCACTGAACGAAGCATTCTTTGGGGATACGTTTATATCACTGAAAATTGAAGACAGTAAAGCATAGTTGGGAAACTGTTTTCTTAAGAGATCTTGGAATTCTGAGAGCAGTGAAAACTCCAACAGATATGGCGAAAGTGCAAGTGATTACATACACAGTACTTATTATGCTCAGTTCACACCAGACATCTTTCGTAGATTGACACGCGCGGCCTGAATCACAAATAATCTTCAAATATGGCCAACTCAGACCTTTACCACTTCAAAAACGAATTATTCTCTGACAATGAGGCACTGTCCAGAAAAGCCCATAAAAGTTCACTTGGTTGACGTTATTCGAACGTGGGCCTATTCCACCCCGTGTGGGGAAGGTGGTGATTATTCCAATTGTGCTACCCACACAGACTAGAGCTTAGTACAACATGCCCTTTCAGATTTCATTATTCCAGGAAAAATTTGTGTCCGTACCTTGCACATCTCGAGTCAGGCGCTCGATCATTCTCCATAACTTTGAAGTAGATTTTATTCTCCGTCTAGAACCCATCATATTAGAGTTTATGTAAACGGGAAGACCAAAGTTCATGGATTTGCTGCCAAAGAATACATACAAATACTGCATTTGCCGTATGAATAATTACTCTTTCGGTATATTCTTAAGTTACTTTTTGATCCAACTGTTACTTTCTAGCAGTTGTGCACATGTTGAGAAATTTCAAAACACAGTAATCAGCACATATCTGGAAGATTCTATGACCTAAAATATTGGAATAATAAAATGCAAACAGCCAAATTTGGACTAAAGTTGCAGCTTATTGCATATCCCAAAAGCACTGTGACGTCAATGCATCCGGGATCCCTCAAATACTGTCTTTTTTATGTAAACTTTGCTTGATTACTTTGCATAAAAGAATCACTGTACGTAGATAATTTTTCAGTCAATATTATTATTATTGCCGTTTTTTGTATTAATTATATTTTGTAAATCAAATTGGCATAAAGTATTTTGAACGGTTATGTATTCTAGATACACTAATGATATTTTATACAAATATCTTGCGAGGGTCTGGAGAATGTGGTCCGTTTTTCCCTTAACAGCATGTTGTATAATTCATTATAATAAACAGTAAAGATCGTTTTTCCTTACAACCGAGTTTGACTAATCACCAGTTCAGCCTTGAGATACACATTACAGAATGTTGCCTCAAGTCCCACGTAGAAGAAAATTTTCTAATTAATAATGCGCTCTTAATTAACGCGTTATTAATTAATAAATACATAAAAGTAGGCTATTAATGGCACGTGATTTTTTGTTACTTATTAATGGTTTTTGTATATATAGAGTAGTCGCGTTTTTTTGGTTTCGATAGTTAGGCACGAACATTCAAAGTAAAATCACTGTAGATAAGCAACAGTGTTCTACATTCTCAGGAATATTCTAAAATAAACGTTTACATGTCAAATTTTAAATAAATGAACCATCAAATTTGCGAATGCGAGCTCCATCTATAAAGACAATTTATATTACATATTTATTCACCGAGTAGCTGTACTCTACTAATACACGAGTTTAACTTCATAAATATGAACGAAAAATTTAGTACTCTTTTTAAGTAGACTGGGGCTAACGTAGGTGGTGATGCAAAATGCATGATGGCCCCTATTTTGTTTGTAGGTCTAACGTAGCCAGTTGCAAAGCGCATGTCAAGATAAAAAAATTAAGTCATGATTCTAAGTTTGTCGATTTTTTAAAAAATCGTTTTACTGACGTTATAACAAAAATTTTGTAACGAAAAACCGTCATGCGAAAAGCGTTACGAAAATTTATTCCAGTTTAATTTATCTTCTATTGGACGAAATTTAATGAAATTTTGCATGGAGTTTCATCTTAGCTCTATACTAGAGGAAAAACTTTCAAACCTCTGAAAATTGTTTTTTTTCCAGGATAGTAGAAAATATGAACAAGGAAATTCTCACGTAATAAACGGGATAATGTTACGAATTCGTTACCGTAAACCTCTGATTTCCAACCCCTCTTCCGTCTGGCCTGGATTTAAGTAATCTTAGATTTGTGGACGTTAAGAATAGATCCTAGTGTAGTCTGTTAATATTTTTAGACTTCATATTTCCCGTTGATTTTCATTTTATATCTATATTTTATTACTTTTTTTTGGATTAATTACGTCAGCCAACGTAACTAATCATTGATTGACACGTAATTAATCGTTTGGATTAATTACGTGTCAATCAATGTCCACAAGTCGAAGTCAATCTGCTAACTTCTGCATTTTATTAAAACATAGTAGCTCACATAGAACTACTCATAGTAGTTCTATGAGATAGTAGTGTTACGTTAAATCTTTCGCAAACAGTTTGATAAAAGTTGATCTAATGCACTGTTCAATGTTTATTAAATTATATTAAGCTACAAAATGGACCCCTATTTTTGGTTGGGGTAAGAAGTGACCGCAGTATCTCTGTGGCAACGGAATCCATTTGGCCAGTTCCCTGCTGAAGAAATTACGAAAGGGCGTTCACTGTTATACTGCTGAACAGGGGTGACGTTTCTTCAAATGTCAGAATGGCAGGGTCACCTCTTACACTTCCAGCTCGCCACTAGAAGTAGACATACCAAACGAGTCTGGCTGCTATGGCGAAAACATGGGCGCGGCACGAGGAATGCAAAAGCACTCCAGTGATTTTGCATTCCTCTTGGCTTTCGATTTATCAATCAGTATTATCTAAACCCGACATCCGCCAATGAAGGGTAAATTTTTGCTTTTTAAATATCTAAGCTCGTAAGAAGCGGTACAAGGATTCCTTCCAAGAAGATCACTTTAAACTTGACATTTAAAGTTGAATATTAAATATAGAAGACAAGGACGTTAGTCCATAGAAGAATGTTCAGTAACTGACCTTAAGGGGGAGGATTTCCTCCTTCCCACAAAGAAAAACTACCAAACTATCTGTGGCAACAATTTTTGTGCATAGAACCAGGATGTTTTGCCATTTAAAGTTTTAAAAAAATTAAGGTAAAGTTTCCGTCTTCTGATAATATGGGTTTCGCAAGCTTCTTGTTATTTTTGTGTTAGCATATTCTCATTTCGAATTCCCCTTACTCTTAAGGTTATTTTCTTGAACAAGCAGATTAAAATCGTTATAAATACAAATGTATTATTTATTACAATTTTAAAATACATTCAGCATAGTTCTAGAATTAAACGAGAAAATAAGACATCGTGTATTCCAGCGTATAAGTCGATCTTTAAACCACTTCGTCTCTAATTAAGGTCGACTAGTACGCCGGGGGTAAAATCCTAAGCTTCAATTAGAACCATATGAGGAAAACAATTGAATTAATACCATATTTGCAATTAATGCGAGCAATAGTGCATTTTTTTTTTTTATAAAAATACTGTTGCTTTGCGTTTCCATGAACGTTTTCGTTCTAAATTTGTTTAAACAAACAAATTTAGAACTTGTTTAAACGAATTTCATATATTCGGATTTACTTTTTGAAATCTCGAAGAGTATATTTTCGAGAAAATTCCAATTTCTTACAGCACGAGCTCTTCCACAATTGACACTGTTTTTAATAAATTTTTTAATTGATAATAGAGAATTATACAAGGAGCGAAGAAATGATGCCAGCAGTAGGGAAGATGGATCGCAAATTAGTAACACATACGACATACCCGGTATCCTTCCTAATGTGTTAGAACATGCGTTGAAGAAAATGAAGAATCAGAAAGCCCCGGGGGAAGCTGAAGTTACTGTAGAGTTGCTAAAATTGGGAGGAAGAGACATAACACAAAAACTGGCAAGGCTCTTCACAAAGTGCATTAGAAAAGGTGTGACACCTAAGCAGTGGAATAATGCAATCAGAGTTTTGCTGCATAAGAAAGGAGATAAATCAGAAATTGGAAATTATAGACCAATTAGCTTGTTATCCCTCATCTACAAGTTGTTCACAAAGGTCATTACTAACAGATTAGAAAGAATACTTGATGAGAATCAACCGAAAGAGCAAGCTGGCTTTAGGACAGGATCCTCAACTATGGATCACCTTCACGTAATATCACAGCTAATGGAGAAAGCAAATGATTATAAAACACCATTATGCCTGGCATTTGTGGATTATGAAAAGGCATTTGACTCCATACAGCATAAAGCAGTTTCGGACACTGGAAAGACATGGCATAGATACCCCGTACATTATGATTTTGAAGAAAATATATGAGAACGCTACCTCCTTTATTAGACTAGACAAAGAGAGTAGCAAATTTAAAATTGAGAAAGGAGTTCGACAAGGAGACAATATCTCCGAAGCTGTTTACTGCTGCCCTTGTGTAACTTCTGAAAGTTTACTTGTGTAAGCTTTCAGAAGATCAGACTGGTCGCAGAAAGGAGTCAATGTGAACGGAGAGTACCTAAACCATTTACGATTTGCAGATGACATTGTGGTCATAAGCCACGATCCCAAAGAATTAGAGGAAAATCTTAATCAGTTATGCACAGTTAGTAAGGATTTTGGACTAAAGATGAATATGGCTAAAACAAAAGTAATGATCAACAAGTATGCCACAGAGAGGAACATAATGATTGCACGAGCAGTAAATTAACCCCGGGGGCTCACATCTGGTGAGTATGGGCTTGGCACACCCAGGGTCCTGAGCTGGATATCATCATTCTTCTGTTTCTTGGTGATTCTCTCTCTCTCTCTCTCTCTCTCTCTCTCTCTCTCTCTCTCTCTCTCTCTCTCTCTCTCTCTCTCTCTCTCAGGGTAACTCGGGAACTTTTTTTTTTTCCTGGTGCAGCATAAGCCTCAGGCTTCCTTGCACCATACGGCTATTAATAATAATAATAATAATAATTGAAAAGGTGGAACTTTTCTGGGACAAGTTATTAGTTGTAATAATTATAAATGGCTGGAAGTCAAGAGAAGAATAAATTTTGGATGGACAGCATTCAGGAAATATAGTCACATACTGAAGAGCAATATCCCAATTTGTCTAAAACGTAAAGTATCGAACCAATATATACTCCCCAACATGACTTATGGAAGTGACTTGGGCACTCACCAAAAGAATGGAAGAGAAGCTAAGAACTACACAGCGAAGAATGGAACGAATTATATTGGGAATCAGACTGTTAGAGAAGAAGAGAAACACATGGATTAGGCAGCAAACTCAAGTAAAGGACATTCTTATCAAAACTAAAGAACTAAAATGGTCTTGGGCAGGACACATAGCTAGAAGACATGATGACAGATGGACTAAGAAAATAACGGAATGGTACCCAAGAGGACTAGAAGAAAACCTGGAAGACAACGGAGATGGATAGATGAAATTCTGGGTTTGTGGGTAGTAAATGGATGGCCATTGCACAAAACAGAAGGAACTGGAAAGTTGCTGGAGAGGCCTTCATCCTGCAGTGGATTCAAAATGGCTGATGTTTTAATCGATTTTTCATTTTTGTTTAGTAAAAAATGGTTATGTTTTTTCTGTGAAAAAAAAATAATATATACTTCTTTTAACAATAAAAACAAGAGAAATTAAATATAATTAACTATATTTTTCCGCTGATGGTGAAGCAAATGGCGAATTTTTCTTAATAATTCTTTATTATTTGCTATTTCTTTGCAAAATTCTTAAGAATTAGCATAATTGCACTTAACTTGTAATACTGCTTTCAGCGTTCAGTTGTGTTTTTGATGTCCACAGCTTATTTACTATCGAATAAATTATTTCCGTTGTACCATTTGTTCACTGCAAACAATAAAAATGATTGCATTATGTTTGCCATTAAGTATGGAGGCTACATGTCCAATCCGGGACGTCTAGTCACTTTAAGTATAGCACTCAACAGGCAACAAGGAATAGCGCGACTGATTAATTAAAGCCTCCCTGTACACATAGAATCGATAAAAGCGATGTCAAATCGTCACCTATTATGACTGTAGGTTATGGTTTCATGAACTTCTGCATTAGAGAATACTATGTACACTTACTGCTTTCATTACAGTCTACTGTAATGAAAGTACTATTGTGACAAATGTAACAATTCAAGCATTTAAAAGCATAGAAATAATAGATTTCTATTAATTAAAAAGTAGCTGTGGTACATAATAGAGGGTGTACAGCAATACACCAGCTTCGGGAGATTCGAAAGATTGTGAAAAAAAAAATTGAGTCGATTTATACGGCGAATGTATGATTAAGCACGAATTTAAGACATAAATAAAAGTCAACTTATACGCCGAAATATACGGTAATCGGGTAGGGCACGCAACACCTAACTCGGGTTCTGTTGAACTAGATCAGCTTTGTAAATTCAGCGTGCATTTCTAAATTCAGAAATTAAGTCATTGCGCCGAGATCAAAATACACTGACACTGAAATTGCTGCTCATAAGTGCATACAAATCAAGAGGGGGATGAGTTGCACCGAGATATACAAATGGTTAAAAAAACGAGACCAATCAAGCGGAAGCTTCGTGGAGTTCACAGCAACGCGAATATGACGCAGGCTTCTATCTCTCAGGAACCGATTTGGGTGCAAGAAGATTGTAGAGAATGCCGAGATGTCATGTTTCACACCGATATCAGCAACTCAGAGACTTGGAAAGAGGACAGATTGTCTGCCTGAGAGTGGATGGGTGGTTGCTTCATCGTGTAGCGGAACGTGTTGGCAATGATAATACCACAGTATACAAATTGGCAACAGTGGCTACTGGAAGGTACACCTGCTCGTCGAATGGGTTGTGGAGCAGGACGAAGGACTACAAAATAGGACGATCGTCTTAATGACAGGCTTACACTGCAGCTATGCTGACTATCATCCAAAGGGCTGTGACATCAGCTGAAAGTCACCACCTTACCCATCGAACAACTGAAAGCAATTGCCGCTATGTCGCCGAGATTTGGGAACCATTAACGCTCCCCTTTCTTACTGTGGTGCCTGACGCCAATTTAACAGGACAACGCCCGAACGCATCCTACAAGAGTTTCCTCTGAGTGTCTTCGTGGTGTGGACTGTCTTGGCCAGCAACGTCCGTCTCCTGGTCAAGGTGGGAAATACTGCAAGTTAGGTTCGACACCTGTACGACTCAATGCCTAGAAGCTTGGCTCAATATATCCATAACTGTGGTGGATTTGCATTGTATTGATATGTACATTGTAAGCATTATTTTTTGTCATGCTTTCACAAATAGCATCTGCAACAAAATATTCTGTGTTCCTGTTCCTTCAGTGTGTGGAATTTCAATGTCACGCGGAATACTACAGCCATTATGCACTTTAAGTGAAAAATAGCTTGGAAATCAGTGTTTCAACAATAATTACTTGAAAAATTTCAATCCTTCTCTCTTACAGCCAATGTGGGAATATTTCGTCAAGGGTATTATTTAGAGAATCTTTACTACTGTCTACTACAATAATTTGTAGTAGATAGAAGGAAATATAACGCTTACACTCGCACATGTGTATGTATAAATATATAGAATTTTTTTTTTATATATTTCAAGGTGACCACAAAGTCGGAGGAGTTCATAAAATAGAGGAAATGCAAGAAAAACGCCGTATTTAGTAGTCATATGGGATTGAACCATAACTACTCATATTTCTGTACCATCGATGACCACTCGGCTATAGAAGGGCCCGATCAACTCAACAACCAGATTTGCCGCTCTAATGCTACGGGTATGTAGCATTTTATTATCATAACGCTATGATAATGAAATAAATTTTCCGTATAACGAAAACAGTTCTGGCCGACTTACCATATTATTAATGCTTAGTAAGCATGGTTTGAACGAAATATTTTTGCATAGCGGAATTATTTGAACAAATAATGGTTGTTTAGGAATTGTATTTCACTGAAACCTGTCAGACGAAATTTTACAACTAAATGATTTGTACACCCCCCCCTCTCACCCTCAAAGAACAAAATTATTTGTACCCCCTTCCCATTCCGCAAAGTTCGTTGTAAAAATTCAGTACGGCGAATTATTTTCAAGGTCCACCTATGCCTAAACACGGGTCCAGAAGAAAATTTTAAAAATTTTTCGGATAATTATGAACGGCACTGGTTACCCAAAACTGTAAATTCAGTTATAGGAATCTTCATTTTAATAAAAATATGGCAGTTTTTAAAAATACGGCAAAATAAAAAGAACAATACTACGCCCTCTACGTTTGCCACGTTTTAGAATGAAACATATGCTACAAATAATAATAATAAAATCAAAGTTGTGTGATTTTGAATCTCGAAACCCATAGTTATTTTTTTTCTTTTATTTTGTAGAATATTTTTTTTAAAAAGCGCTGAAATCAAAGGAAACATACGCAAAGGATATTGGGAACAATAATGAAACAGGCCTCGTGTTTTCATGATTTCAAGCTCTTCTGCTTTACATTCACAAAAAAGCTCAGAATTGGTGCGAGTTGAACTAATCATGTATTTTCGATTGCACTAGGGTTGAATTCTCATATTATTTGTAGATAAAATAAAGTTGCATTTACTGTACCGTATTTCTGGATGTGTTGTGTTTCTTATAAATAAAATATGCTTTTAACGATACTCTACTTTTTTTGTAGTATACGTATTCCATTTTATTTATTTATTTATTATTGATTTTAAAGTCAATATTTAAGTAAAATAAAGAAATTAACTTTTGCATACGAGAAGTAGTAATTTCTAAATTTGTTTATTTTATTATTTTAGAAGAATTTATTTTAATTAACAATGGTACTTTCGAAATAATCTTCAGCTTCGAGATTTCAGTGCAAAGAAATGATTTGCGCATTCCCATGAAGTTATGGATTTTACTGTATTAGGAAAGTCAGCAACCCAAGAAAGTTAGGAACAGCCACCAAATCTTTCCTAATTAAGTCTGATGACAAGATTCATAAATGAATCCAACTGTAATGAACAAGAAAATGTGATTGACAGATAATATAAAAATGAATAAACAACCCCTGGGACAACTCTTTCGACTCAGTGCTGAGTTTTGAAGGGGGAATCAAAATTTGTTATATATATATATATAGAAATCTTAATATTATCCATTAATTTATAAGTCCCTAAAATGCAACGAATGCACAGTTAACGTATAATTTTCAGACAATGAATATTTTATACTTAATTATAAGCTCCTTCTTATAAAAAAGGTGTCTGAATAAATTTAGTAAATGAAAGTATGAAAGTAAATTATGAATACAGCAAGTCACTCAAATAATACTGAACTTTTATTACATAAACTAAATTAATTAGTCTTATGGAAAATCAAGTTTACATACCAACGAGATGCCGCATTACAGTGGTGGGATTTTGAGATCTTTTGCTTACGCAGTCCTCCTTGACTGTACAGTGGGTCAATTGTCATATTTGCAGAGATCTAAGTTCAAATCTATTTTTTGAATACTCGTCGATTGGGGCAGTAATTACCCAATGTCAGGCGAAGGAAGTAAAACTTCGATCTTTTATTGTTTTTCCATAGATTCCAGGATTTCCAGCCCAGCGTGACATGTAAGACACTTTATACAGACATAATTGCTTATTATGTCCGTATAAACATAATAAGCAATAAAGACCATATGCATCTTGTAAACTAATTCATTACGATCAAAGCAAATGGGTTGCCTTTACTTGGCAAGACATCCACGAAAAAGGCAACCCAATTTCCCCCACACACACACTGGATGGAAAAGACCTGGGTTCCGAAAATAAGAATTCCTTACGTCAGTGACGAGAGGAATTTAAGTTTAAGTTTTTATTTTTCCGCAAAGGGCTGAGTTAGTCGGTCTGAGGAAAGCGTAAGAAGGTTTTTCATCCAGAAAACGGGAAATCAACCACATAAAGACACGCAGTCTACAGACACAATATACTGCTGCCTCAGAGTCCTAGTTGGTTTGGAGCTTAATACATGCATGTTACCAACTGCTTCCCATCCGGCGTTGAAGGAAGTGGAAGGGAGGGGAGAGCCTCTGTGTTTCTATAAATACTGAAATCTGCATTGCTAATAATGCAGATTCCATGAATCAGTTAAATTAAATATTTGAAAAAAAATCAGTTTAAAATGTTCCACAAAAAGAAGCAATTGCCGGCAAGTTTAGAATAGCTATTATACGGGAGAGCCACTGGCGGATCTAAGAAATGGGTCCACAAACCAAAATAAGGACCCATGTTCAGTAAAGAATACCAAGCCAGTAGTTAAAGTTTAGGAAGAGTATGTATTTTTTAACGTCTACGTGGGTAGCACAGCAGTATCGTCACTGACTTTCCACACTGGGTGGGAAAGGCCCCGGTTCGAATCCCGTCAACGACGCGAGGAACTTTAATGTGCTTTTTTTCACTCCGTGTCTGAGTTGGTCTGTCTCAGGCGTAGATAGCAAGGTTCTCACCATCCCCCAGAAACTGGGGGTTTTTTGTCCAGCAAAACAGACAAATCGACCAGAGAACACACGCAATTAACAGACATATGACACACAACATGGCGGCAGAGAAATTTAATTTAGTTTTTTTTTAGGAAATTAACACTTCAGAGAGTAGCAATTTATATTTCAAAGAAGCATATTAATATTTATTAAAATATAAATTCTGATAAGTAATGTTTGTATTATATACAAGGTTTGTTAAAGTTCTTGTAACGAGAAAAAGATGAACATGCTAGGTCTATTTAAATACTAACTTAAACAACATATTAAAACGGGGGAAAACGCGCACCTAGTAAAATTCAATTCATTCGAACTCCTCTTGAACCTTTTGCTCGTTCCAATTGTTTAATAAGTTGGCAAAAATCTAAAGTTTCAGCTTAAATTTCTTTTATTAAATAATATTCTATAATCATTCGGATGATATTCCTTTAATACTCTGCTGCCGTTCTAATTGTAAAAACTCTACAAAATCAAAAGAAATCTTTTTAAAAAATTAGTTCAACAAATTCTGAATAATAACATTAACTCGGCAGAGGTTATAGGTATTTTATCACCTCCCAGCCTTTAATGGGACATATTCTGTGGTCACAGAATATTCTCCATTTACTGAACGCTGTATGTTGCACAAGGATAATTCACTAAATAGATGTCCAGAAATGTGAAACAAGCTGAATTCTTAAGAAAACTTTAAAAAGCTAAAAGACACCCACCTCTACGAGCTCCAGTAACCACAGCTGTAAATAGCACGAGGAAAGTAAAGAAAGCAGCGTACATCATGGTGCATGCACTAGGAATGCTTTTGCTGCTCGAGAATATTCAGTCGTGTTGAATGGAACTAACCTAAATAACTTCTCGGGGAATTGTGGGAATTCACAACAAAATGTGCACGTGACCCCTGTTTGTTAGTTGACAAAATCGCCCAATCAGAACAGGATTGGTAGTTGATAAATTAGGACAAGGCTTCTTACGTAAGTGGAATGCCCAAAGGGCGGTGGCAAATCCGAAAGCGCGAGAATCCTTGCTTATAGTGCTCCTTTCGAAACTTGATTTTGCTTGTCGCGCCCTTGACGGCAAATGCACCGAACACCTTGTGGCAGTAACCTGTAAGAGAGAAAGGTGAAGGAATCTTTTTGACAATGTCATATTATCTTAGCGGACCGGTTTCCGACACGTGCATCAAGTTCAAAGAAACCATGAATCGTTTCGTCGAACTTCAGACACGAAATGTTCCATCGCTAAACGGAAAACAACTTTTGTCCGGAAATAAAGAGGTTGACAATTGAGAAAGGTGTGGGTGAACTGCGCAATTTTCCTTTGAATACTTTTTTCTTTTGGTTTTCTTAGAGGCTGTACAATTCTTTGAACAACAAACATGACGTAAAAAGCAGAAAACTGACCATTTGACCTTTGGGAATTACAAAGGATAGTGAAATGTTATCGTGAATGGATATAGATGGAAATATTGAATATACAACAGCCAGATGATTCACTCTAATTAAATAAATGACTTCATTCTGACCTTTACACATTCCAACAGAAACTGCTTGCAAAGAATCAACAAAGTCTTGTAAAACTGACACTTTTAAGGCGAATTTAAAAGAGAATGTAGAGGAAATTTTACCATCAGATAAGAATCTACATTGAACCGCAGACAAGGTTACCATTTTTAGTCCGGAAATCCAGGAACAGATTTAAATAATAATTGTTAAATTATCAATATATTTATTAACTAAACAAAGGTAATTATAATTATATTAGGAAATTAATTAATTTTAATAAATTATAATAATTATTATTCATAATTACATAGTCCTAATAATTAATATTAATTAAATTATAAAATAAAATAATTATTAAGTTATTATCCAGAAACCTGTAGAATATATACAAAAGCTACATATTTATAATAACCGAATAAAAATCTAAGCCATATTTTTCAAATAATTCATAAATTCGGCTATTCTGAATCCATCTTTTTTTAGCTCCATTAGGGGCCTATGACTTAAAAAAATTAGTACGAATTTTAGTTGGTATTATGTTTGAAATGTCGTTGATTTTCGTTCAGGCATGTTCAGCTGAATTTCCTCTGCAGGCAGAGAAAATGGGGAGGGAACTGTAAAAAGTTTGTCAAAGGGTAGACAAGTTGGCCGATCTGAGATAGATTTTTATGAAAAACTGTTATTTATGTTTGTTTTTCCTCGAAAAACAGATGGCCCAGCCACACGAAATTTACGGACACACCATATTAACCAGAAATGGATAATCAAGAATTATCCACTACTGGAATTATTTTTATCCAATTAGCTATTGAATTATCGCAAGAATTGAAATTATGGAAGAAAATTATCAAATAATTGAAATTATCGCATGAATTATCCAATTACCTCTTCGAGAATATTTCCATTTCAAAAAACGGATTTAGATTCCAAACAAATTAGAAATTTCGGGTGCGAAATCGAAAAAACCTTCGGCCTCGAACGTGGAAAGCAAGTTGAATCCAGCAGGAAATTCGAGCTTTTTTTGGTCTCAGAAAGATTTATATCGCAGAGGGACAAATAAGTTTAAAACTACTTTGCATCCTTAACTGCGCTTCTAATGGGACCTCTGAAGAATTCATGTAAATATTCCATCGCAGCACAGTTCATTCACCTCAGATAGGTCATTACCCTAAGGACCTGTACGGAACAAGAACTGTCAGAGAGTTAGCGAGGAATATTATATAAAGTTGACATATGAATTATTCGGCAGTCACGAAGAACCAGATTGGAATTTGGAGATAAAGGGCACGGCACACGAATGCATCACCTCTAAGGAAATAAAGACAAAGAAAATATCTGTTTAAAAGATCAGTGGATGCACGAATGTCCAAAAGTGAAGAGCCACATAGGAATTATTTGCATTTTCTCGTTTGTCCATTATGGACTCAAAACTTACAAATAACTTTATAATCAACTTAAATGAATGGATCAAAACCATGTGGTGGTATAATACAGAAAATATGACGAATATAATCTGTTGAACAAACTTACATCTGCTCTTCTGGAAATGCAAACCGCGCATTCATGTAAATCTCTTCAAAATCTCACTTTTATGGGAAAAAACCATCAGCGTTATCTACGCTGATGGTTTAGTAAGGATTTCAAGCCGACACTATCTCTGGGGTGAAGAATATGGAAGCGAGCCAAACCCCGGCGTAGTAGGAATTGGCATGGAGACTAAACGTCAGTTGTGTGATATAGTAGTAGTAGTAGTAGTAGTAGTAGTAGTGGCACATGATGCAAGAAAGCAAGTGTAGGAGCTTATGCAGCATCAGCCAAAAAAAAAAATCACACCATTCCCTCCAAATGCCTGTCCAGTTCCTCCTTAAATTTATTTAACCTATCAACTTCTACAACGACAGATGGAAGTTTGTTCCAGCAATTAACCACCCGCTGGCTAAAGGCAAATTTCCGCACATCTATTCTACATCTGCTCGGCTTCGTAGGTTGGTAATCTGAACAAGTGGAAGGATCCCATCAGAATTCAGCGTGCTCAACCCATTCAAGGCCTTATAGACCTCAATCAGATCACCGCGCAGGTGCCTAGTCTCCAGCCACTGCAATTTGCAGAACTTAAGCCTCTCTTGGTAAGAGAATCCCTTCATTCCCCTCACCAATCGTGTTGCTCTTCTCTGTACACGCTCATGCAAATCTACATCCTTCCTAAAATGAGGCCTCCAGACCTGTACGCAGTACTCAAGGCGTGGCCTGACCATTGCCTTATACAGAGGGACAATCACCTCCTTTTCCCTGCTAGCAAAATTCCTATATATCATTGACAAAACCCCATGACCCGCCCTAGCAGCCTGTCTGCACTGCTCAGAAAACTTCATATCTGACTGCACAATTACGCCCAGGTCTTTTTCATTTTCTACCACCTTAAGTGTAGTACCACACAGTTGGTACGTTTCTCTGGGGTTATTTCTACCCATATGCAGTACTTTGCATTTGTCAAGGTTGAACTTCAGTTGCCACTTCTTAGCCCATCTGCCCAAATTATCTAGATCCTGTTGCAGTAGCACACTGCCATTACTGTCATTAACAACCCTGCCAACCTTTGTGTCATCTGCAAACTTCGACATTAAGCCTGATATACCTTCATCAATATCATTGATAAATACACAAAACAACAGTGGACCCAACACCGAACCCTGTGGGACTCCACTAATAACATTAGTCCACGAAGAGCAGCACCCATTGATTACCACCCTCTGTCTTCTCCCACTTAACCATCCTTTTATCCATTGTAGCAACTTACCCTTAATACCATTCTGCTCCAATTTGTACAGTAGTCTTCCATGCGCAACAGTGTCAAAAGCTTTCCTGAAATCCAAGTATATGATATCAAAATTATTTTTTGCATCCAGTTCCTTTGTGACCACATCATAATAACCAATCAAATTTGTCAGACAAGACTTTCCCTTAACAAACCCATGCTGTGTTTGAGTTATCGCTGCAGTCTGGTCTAGATGATCCTGCAATGCATCTTTAACCAGCGACTCCATTATTTTACCGGGAACAGAAGTTAAACTAACTGGTCTGTAATTACTCGTGTCACCCTTCGATCCACCTTTGTGAATTGGGGACACATTTGCACATCTCCAGTCCGTGGGAACCTCCCCTGAGTCCAAGGATGCTCTCATAATTATGGCTAAGGGTTTGCTTAGTTGCTTTGCCGCCTCCTTTAAAATAACTGGATAGATCCCATCCACCCCAGGTGCCTTTCTTATGTTTAACTTCAACAATTTCTCCTCCACTTTGCTCTCAGTTATTACAAAATCATTAAGCACACTGCTACAATTTGATAACCTTCTTCCATTTTCAAATTGTAATAATTCCTCACGTGTGAATGTAGATGCAAAATACTCATTCAGTTTGTTTGCTATCTGAGCAGGATCATCAACAGTCGAACCATCGATGTCAAGTGGTCCAATCATATTCATCCCCTTCCTTTTAGAGTTTATATAAGTAAAGAAATCCTTGCTGTTTTTCTTAGCATCTTTTGCCAAAGATTTCTCGTAATCCGCCTTCGCCTGCCGAACCTCCTTTGTGACCTGATTACAGACTAGCTTATATCTGCCACAGGCTTCTGCGTCACCTGATAATTTATATGCATCCCATGCATTTTTCTTCTCTGTCACGAGTCTCATTAGTTCATTTGATAACCATTTAGGCCTAAACCTTGAACGATATTTCTTAATCGGTATATAAAGTCTAGTAGCTTCCACGATTAATTCCTTGAATGCTTCCCACTTAGAATTTACTGTTTGTAACATCGTCAGTTGATCCCACTGTACAGAATTTAAAAACTGTCTGAGACCACTGTACTCCCCTTTACGGAAGCAAAAACCCTTTCCTTTACCCCTGACGGTAGTTACCTCTTTGAGTAAATCCCACTTCAGCACACTGTGATCACTGCCACCTAGTGGTTCCTTTATCTGCAAATTCTTAATACACGAATGATCACTGCTGATAACCAGATCAAGAGTATTACTCTCTCTGGTTGCCTCTCGAACATGCTGCTGCAGAAAACAATCATCCAATAACTCCACAAAAGTCTGACTAGTGTGTGAGTGACCAACCCACAAGTTCCAGTCAATATCTGGGAAGTTAAAATCCCCCATTATAAGACATTCTGATTTACTGGCCCACTCTATTTCTCTGTACAATTGTTCATTGTACTCATTCAAGTCATTAGGCCTATAACACACTCCTACTCTTATTTTTCCTTTCGCAGTGCTTATCTCACACCAAACTGACTCAACAGAGCACTGTTCATCTATATTAACTGGGTGCACTTCCTTTGATTTTATGTTTTTCTTAATTAACAGCATAACACCCCCTCCCTTTCTGTCCTGTCTATCCTTTCTGTACACATTGTACTCCCCAAATTCCAGTTCTGCATTCCTTATATCTTTGTGACACCACGTCTCTGCTATCCCAACAATATCCGCCTTTGATGTCTTGACCAACACTTCAAATTCATCAAATTTATTTACTATACTTCTAGCATTGGTATACATACATTGGTATACATTCTAGCATTGGTATACATATAACCAGGATGTGGAAACAATTCTAGGAACTGGAAAATATATCAAGAAAACCATACCGGGGCAAACCAGCAGTCGCTTTCTCATAAGAACAACAATATACACTAGTGTTCAAAGAAAGTGCATCACCTAGGAATTTCACATTTCTAACCCGTTTTCGCGATGGAATGTTATATTAATGACTAGCATCACAATAAACAAAAGATATTTATTAATAGTTGAGGCAAAGCTATTTGGAATATCAAAATATTCCAAAATGAGCATTTATACAACAGTTTTTGTATACACGACAATTATGGCTGAAATGTTATCAGAAGCCCTCAGTTTGCTTCAGTTTATCATTTTAAATAGAAAACAAAATGAAAAGTTCACCAGGTGTAAACTAATATTTTGTTGAACCGCCTCTGTTTCTGACAGCAGCACACCGTCGAGGCATTGACAAGATCAATTTCTGAAGATAATCAACTGCTAGTTCGTAGTTCCAAACACGAATTATGAAGTTCACGGATAGTGAACTTCATAATTCGTGTTTGGGTCTTTGGTTTCTTTCTGGCAACTGTAGATTCCACACGATGCCATGCCAACAGTTCTCCATAGGGTTCAGGTCCGAGCTGTTTCCTGTACAGCTAACAGTTATAATGGACCGTTCTTCCAACCATTTTTTCACGCGTAACAAATTACTGTCGAATTTCTAATGCAGAAATGAAACTAAAGTAACTGCAGAAGTGCCTATTTACACTTTTCGCCCGATGACAAGGAGCAGAGTCGTCCTGAAAGATGCAGCTACTTGGCAGGTTGAAGTGGTCTCTAATGGTTGACAGAAATTTGCCTTCCAAATAGCCAGCTTTCCATTGGCATTTACGGAACCTTTTATAAACTGCAGATGAACTACTCCGCGATACGAAATGCACCCCCATATCATTTGGCCGGTAGGCAATTTCACTGTACACACCATGGTCTGGATGGTGTTCTTCACCACGTCTACGGCGAATCGTTTGTCTCCCATCATTGCCATGCAGGTTGAATTTCTTCTCATCCGAGAAAATAACTAACTTCCACAGCTCGGTGGGGGTCCATTTGACATGCTCCTTACACCAAATTAATCGGGCCTTTTTCATTTTTTGTGCGAGGAGGGGCTTCTTAGGACGACGGGTTACAAGTCCCTTTTTGAAGAGGCGTCGTCTGACTATTACTGCACTTGCTACCATTTCTGTATGTTCTTCCCATTCTCTTTTCAGCTCAGACGAAGAAGCTTTACGGTTTTTAAGACATAAGAGCTTCAAAACGCGGTCCTGTTTTGGCGTAGAGGCTCGTTTGCATCGGGTTCCTGTTTTTTTCCTATCAGCAGAACCAGTATTCTTGAGTTTGGAAAGAAATCTACTCACTGTCGACTGATTACAAGACACCAAGCGATATGACAGGAAGAACATCCTTCCTCACGTAAAGCAACAATAGCACTCTTTCTTCGTGGCATCAACTGCATATCACTCGCCATCCTGAAACTCTTGCAGAGCGTACTTATATAGCTGAAAATAACAGTTGATGAAATATTACGTCATCACCTACGCGTGTCAGTCTTATCTGATGCAATCTGTAAAAAATATTACCATATACTTACGTTATTTGGACGACAATTACAATTTAAAGGGATGATGCACTTTCTTTGAACACCAGTGTACACTCATGAGCCAAAACATTATGGGCGCGCCTATCTCCACGATTGAATGCATACCACAGAAACTAGGAGTGTCGTCACCAACGACGAAGTTTGAGTACGGAATGGTTTTCGGCTCTAGGAAGGCGAGATCCAGTTTCAACAAGCGCTGGTATTATCGGCTGTTCGAGGGCTGCCATAGTGAAGTTGTGGGAAAAATGGTTTGATGAGGGACACACAACGTACCAGGACTGGAAGACTACCACCGGTTGACAGCCGAGGTGAATAGCAGTTGGCACGCGTTTTCCGGGACAATAGACGGCTCGCGATCGCTCAATTTACGGCAGACTACAACCAGGACGCAAAGAGCAACTTTTCCAATCACACCATCCAGTGTAGTGGGCACGGGCACAGGAGTGCCCTTTCTGTACTTTGGAGGGCTGGAAAAGAACTGCCTAGTCCGATGAATCAAGATTCCCGCTCCATAATGCCAATGGACGAGCACGTATTCGACGACTAGCAGGTCAACAGCAGCAACAGACTGCGTGGCTAGACGAAATCAGTCCAGCGGCGATGGTATCGTGGTTTCGAGAATGTTTTCATGCATATGACTGGGTCCGCTTTATCCCCATCGAATACACTCTCACCGCCAGATCCTACCTCGACATTCCGGACGCCAATATGGCCGCCGTACAGTGAGGACGCTCGTATCATCGCTCGTGCATTTTTGGATTAAATATATGTCTAAAGTTTAGTTTAGTGTCCAAATTGTGTTCTCCCATGAAGATAAACAACAGTGGATACCACTGGTGAGAAATATTTAGCATTCTACCGGATATTTGGCTAGTTCTGAGCGTTATTTATCTGTTTCCTTTGTTGCCAGACCGCACCGGTCACCATGTTGTGGCTGGCACGCTGATATCTCGCCCTGACTGGGTTGGAAACCCTCCCCTTGTGTGACAGTACAAGCTTATTGCCTGCAACAACAATTGTGAACGCTTCACGAGAATATTGTGCTCAAAACTGTATATCTGATTTGCATCTGATCTCCCTGTTCCTTTCATAAACTGACCATGGATAAGTGCAAACTCTTGACTAGTGTGATCTGTGCCAAGACAGACTTCGGAATCGTGATTGAAGCCTCTGCAAACCCCCAGAGAAGTAGTCCCGTCTCTGTACCTGCTTTTTTAACTTGGGTGTTTCCCCTCCCCCGCTCGTGACAGGAGGGAATCCCCCAAATTTTGCTGGCCCACTAAAAGCCGTCTAATCTAGTACGGACTTGTAGCAGGCGACATTCAGTTGCCGTTCACGAACCCCTTCACGTGAAACAACGAAACTCTCGATAATCCGAATCGGCCCGTTAATTCGGATCTCACTACACTTGAAGAGAAAAGCCGACAAAACTAAAGAAGTCATGACAGAGGCAAAACGACAATCCTGTCGTTATTGAACAGCAAGAAGAAGTGAAGGAGCCCCCTCCCAGACAGGGAAAAGGAAAAATAGAAAGACAATGCCTAAGTTGGAGCGGGAGATACGCTCCCAGACCGAACCAAAGGAAACACAAGAAAACCCTCCAAGTCAAAGGATGCCAGCGAAGACAAGCAACAAGAGCCACCCCTGAATCCCACCTTGCCGGAGGGCACAGTATACGAAAAATCGCTGTTCCTTAAAGCTGCCCTGGAAACCCTGTTCAGGAACAAACCAATAGGGTAACCACTGGGGTTAGAGCACAAATAGTGAACCTATGGAACAAGTTGAACACACTCTTGGTAGAAACATACTCGAGAGCGAGAGAGTAAATGCAAGACTCCAGGCTTACATTGACTGTGGGGCAAACCAAATGCCACAGCGTCCACCCACCTACGCACAAACGCTGAGGAACAGCCTGGCACAACCACCAGTGCAACCACCAACAAAAGGGCCCCAGGCAAGGAGACAGTCCTTGCTCAAGACGCCGAACTTGGTGGTCCTTCGACCGACCGAAACGGACACTGCCCACACAAGCGAAGAGCTCAAGACAATGGTGATGAGGGAACTAAAGGAGGACCTCAAAACCGCCAAAATCAAATTGATAAGAAAGACCCGAAATGTCGGGCTCATAATAGAGACTGACTCAATGGAAGATGTCCAAGCAATAACCACAAATCCAAAAGTTACCACCCTTGGACTCTGAGCTGAACCACCAAGGAGGAGGAACCCTCCATCACAATATACGATGTGGACAAAGAAATATCACCCAGCCAACTGACCACGGAAATAATCACCAGAAACCTCAGAAATATTTCCCCTGAACTACAGAACCAAAATCTAGTTCAACCCAGGTACTCGACCTACTCAAGAACAGGTACGAATAAGAACTGGATCGTTGAGCTGGCCCCAGCAGCATGGCAGGTGTTGAAAACCACACAAGGATATATATTGAATGGGGTTCCCACCGGTACAGGGAGCATGTAGCCGTTCCAAAATGTTTAAGGTGTTGCAAATTTGGTCACACCACACATGCGTGCAACCAGACAGCACCCACCTGCAGCCACTGCTCTGGAAAATGCCATGAGTTCAAAAACCGCCCCAACAAAATTCCAGGACACAACATGCGTCAACTGCAACTGCTTACAACTGGAACATTCCCACTCTATCAGGGACCCCAAGTGTCCAACATACTTAAAATCGAAGAGCTTATTCCAAACCAGAATGGACTATGGAGAGACACAATAAAAGATATAACACCTCCAAGATTACTGTCCTGCAGAAAAACGCGCAAAGGGCCAGAACAACTTAGAATTAAAGCAGACGAGATTGGCGCAGATATCTTAATACTACAGGAGCCGTATACCCATACAAAACGGGTGCGCGGCTACCCAATGACCTTTAAAATAGTCCAGACTGAGGAAGACACTCCGTGGGCTGCAGTTGCGGTGCGCAATCCCAATTACACCGTCACCAAGGTCAGCCAACTATGCACGGCTTGGGCTGCATGTGCCCACATTCTAACTCCATTAGGTCCCCTCTACGCGGTGGCGCTCTACTGCAGACTGGGGGAAGACATTTCCTTCGCCACCAAGTACCTGCAGATGCTATTAGACACGCTTCCGAACCAGAGGATTATTGTTGGAGCGGATGTAAACTGCCGTTCTCCGGCCTGGCATAGCCTGACGCCGAACAGACGAGGAGCTGGAAATGGGCAGCTCCTGGAACACTACCTGACAAATTCACCGTTTGTGGTTGTAAACCAACCCCATCACCTTCCCCACATTTTGTAACACTCTGTGGGAGGCCACAGTTGGTGTCACTGTGGCCACTGGAAACATTGCCAGATACGTCACTGACTGGACGGTCCAGGACTCTTGGACAACGTCCGACCACAGAGTTCATCATTATCTATGAAATACGACGATCACTAGACAGGACATCGGTACCCAAACAGATGCTAAACCGCTTCGCGGTTGGAAAAGCCAACTGGGATCTCTTCGGGGAGCTGTTTGCACCTGCTGCAGCCCAGCACCTCGCTAATATGAACCGGCAATCGGACCCGAACGACACCCAAATGAGAGTTACCAAGATCTTAACCAGCATTAGCGAAGCTGCAATGAAGTTCCTTGGTGGATCCCAGATACCCAAAACCTAAGGTGCGAGGTGATTAGAAAAAGAAAACAGTTTCAGAGAGCGAGACGCTCACGGCCGGTCGCAGAAATTGCAGTTCTGAGGGAAAGCTATAAGACGCAAGAAACAGGCACACAAACCTAATAATCAAAAGCAAGCAGAAGGCCTGGGAGACATTTATAGGCACAACCGGAAACGCTCAACCCTGGGGAGTGGTGTACAAGATAGCGACAAACAAGCTCCCCAGAGAGGAAGCCATCATGACAACAAGGACACCGCAGGGCACTCCGACTACCACATGGCACGAATCAATAAACAATACACTGGACACTACCTTCCCGGAACCAGCCATCCCAACCTTACCAGAACAACAGCAAATCTGTGCTGAGAACAATGAATATACTGCAAAGCGATGTGAACCACCATTTACCCTGGAGGAACTCCGATAGGCTTCACCCCTCATACGAAACAATAAATGTCCTGGCCCAGACTTACTGGACCCGAAAATTATTAAAAAGGTAACGGAAATCGCACTAGAATTACTACTCAATCTGTATAATCGCTGCTTTGAATCTGGCACCTTCCCAAGACAATGGAAGCAAGCGAATGTAAAACTTGTCTTGAAAAATCCGGCGAAGCCACCTGACTCGCCAAAATCGTATCGACCGATCGCGCTGCTACCAGTTATAAGTAAACTGTTTGAGAGACTGCTATACACAAGAATTAGCCAACACTGCCAAACAGCTGGACTTGACATGGCAACCCAATTTGGCTTTAAACCACAATCATCTACTGTGAAAGCCCTAAAAAATCTACTAAACTCCACAACCTCATGCGGCAGCAAATACTTTCTTGTCATATCAATCGATTTTGCTGGGGCGTTCGACACCATTTGGTGGCCGAGCGTCCTGGCAGGACTACGGAGGGCCCACATGCCAGAAAACCTCTACTAGACTATCAAATCATATCTTTTACAGAGGACAATAAGCACCTTATGGGAAACTAGATCGATCGGTCCATAGGGGCCGCCCCCAGGGCTCTGTTCTTGGCCCGCTCCTGTGAAACATGGTCCTTGATAAGTTCCTGGCCATGGATTTGGGCGAAGTCCACTCCCAGGCCTTCACGGACGACTTAATCTTGACGGTCACTGCAGACAGCGGGGCCCAAGTGGAGGACAAGGCGAATCAGGCCTGATGATACTTCAGGAGTGGATGCAGGCTCATTTACTGAAGATATCACCGACCAAAACGTCCTCAGTTTTGCTCAAAGGAATACTAGACCTACGCAGGCCACCACGAATCAAAATGGAAAATAACACTATCAAACTAGTGGGCCAACCAAAACACCTCGGCCTTATACTTTACTCTAAACTATCATTCAAGTACCACCTGACATACATCAGAGCAAAGATTAAGAAATACTCTGCACTAGTGGCCAGAATCGCAAGACGAGATTGGGGGCTCAGCAAACGCACCCTGTCACTGTATTATAAAACAACCTTCCTACCAGCAATAATATACGCCTCTCCACCCTGGTTTCAAAATGCCATAACCGCCGTAAATCGACGAACACTGGACGCCACTCAACAGACAGTACTGCTAACCATCACCCGTGCCTGCTGTACCACCAGCACTCCCGCCCTACAGGTATTAACAGGGGCCCTCCCCCTGGACTAAGAGGCTATTCGCTGCTGTATCACTCACAGCATTGCAAAAGGAGAACCCTGCGCCTCCCTTGGCTTTACAGTAAACACAGCTGCGAATCAGAAAGAAGAAAAAATCAGACTACAAAGGCACTTACAGCAGGTATGACAGGATCGATGGACTGCCCAACCAAAGGCGAAATTACAAAGAAATTTCTGCCCACCATAGTCAGGGTGTACCCCAAGCCCTCACCCTGGTTTCAACCCGACCTCTTCACAACCTATTTGCTGACTGGCCACGGAGCATTCAACGCAAAATTAGTATCTTTCAGAATCTTAGAGGACCCAAGTTGCTCCTGAGGAGCCAGAAACCTGGACACACATAATATATGAATGTACCAACTATGAAGACCTACGCTGCAGACTTATGACAGCAACCACGTACTTCCCAAGACATCTCGAGTCGCACCTACTAGATTCATGCGAAGAGTCATCATCATCAGCCATTTTCAATCCACTACAGGATGAAGGCCTCTCCAGCAACTTTCCAGTTCCTTCTGTTTTGTGCAATGGCCATCCATTTATTACCCACAAACTCATGAATTTCATCTATCAATCTCCGCTGTTTTCTTCCAGGTTTTCTTCTAGCTCCTCTTGGGTACCATTCTGTTATTTTCTTAGTCAATCTGTCATCATGTCTTCGAGCTATGTGTCCTGCCCAAGACAATTTTAGTTCTTTAGTTTTGATAAGAATGTCCTTTACTTGAGTTTGCTGCCTAATTCATGTGTTTCTCTTCTTATCTAACAGTCTGATTCCCAATATAATTCGTTCCATTCTTCGCTGTGTAGTTCTCAGCTTCTATTCCATTCTTTTGGTGAGTGCCCAAGTTTCCCTTCCATAAGTCATGGTGGGGAGTATACATTGGTTCGTTACTTTACGTTTCAGACAAATTCGGATATTGCTCTTCAGTATGTGACTATATTTCCTGAATGCTATCCATCCAAAATTTATTCTTCTCTTGACTTCCAACCATTTATCATTATTACCACTAATAACTTGTCCCAGAAGAGTTCCACCTTTTCAATTACTGCTCGTGCAATCATTATGTCCCTCTCTGTGGCATACTTGTTCATCATTACTTTTGTTTTAGCGATATTCATCTTTAGTCCGAAATCCTTACTAACTGTGCATAACTGATTAAGATTTTCTTCTAATTCTTTGGGATCGTGGCTTATAACCACAATGTCATCTGCAAATCCTAAATGGTTTAGGTACTCTCCGTTCACATTGACTCCTTTCTACGACCAGTCTAATCTTCTGAAAGCTTCCTCAAGGGCAGCAGTAAACAGCTTCGCAGATATTGTGTCTCCTTGTCGAACTCCTTTCTCGATTTTAAATTTCCTACTGTCTTTGTCTAGTCTAATAAAGGATGTAGCACTCTCATATAATTTCTTCAAAATCATAATATATGGGGGGTATCTATGCCTTGTCTTTCCAGTGCCCGAAACATTGCCTTATGCTGTATGGAGTCAAATGCCTTTTCATAATCCACAAATGCCAGGCATAGTGGTGTTTTATATTCATTTGCTTTCTCCATTAGCTGTGATATTACGTGAAGGTGATCCATAGTTGAGAATCCTGTCCTAAAGCCAGCTTGCTCTTTCGGTTGATTCTCATCAAGTATTCTTTCTAATCTGTTAGTAATGACCCTTGTGAACAACTTGTAGATGAGGGATAACAAGCTAATTGTTCTATAATTTCCATTTATCTCCTTTCTTATGCAGCAAAACTATGATGGCATTATTCCACTCCTTAGGCGTCACACCTTTTCTAATGCACTTTGTGAAGAGCCTTGCCAGTTTTTGTGTTATGTCTCTTCCTCCCAATTTTAACAACTCTACAGTAACTTCATCTTCCCCGGGGCTTTCTGATTCTTCATTTTATTTAACGCGTGTTCTACCTCATCAGGAAGGATATCAGGTATGTTGTATGTGTTACTAATTTGCGATCCATCTTCCCTTGTATAATTCTCTATAGTAGTCTTCTGATATTTGAATTATGCCTTCTCTGCTGTTTATAAGTACACCATCGCTATTCTTCAGTTTCAGTATCATTTGTCTTTCCGTATTATTGCTCATGGCTGCTGATTTAAGTCCTTAGTTTTCCCTTAATGCTTGTTCTACTTTTCTTGTGTTAAATCTTCTTATGTCCTCTCTGAGACTCTTTCTAATGGCTTTGCATAACTCAGTATACTCAATTTTCTCCCTGTCAGTGTTTTTCTTGCTCTTCATTTGTCGTCTTTGGTTCATCATGACAAGTGTTTCTTGACTAATTTTTTCTTCTTTGGATTTCTGTTTCCCTATAGGTTTCTTGGGCTTTATCACTTTCAGAAAGTTGTAATATTCCTCGTCGATATCTTTGTACTGAGCAGGTTTGCTGAAGCTCAAACTTGTTCTTAAGTTCCAGTACATACTGCTTTTTCTCCTCCTCTGTTATCTCAAAGACCTTTGTATTATTTACTCGAGTCAGTTTTTTCCTTTCCTTTCCTACATCTATATCAAGTGTACATCTTACCATTCTGTGATCACTTCCAACGTTTACCTTATTCAGGACGGTAACATCATTCACAATATATCTTCTGTTAGTGAGGATGAAGTCGATTTCATTAGTAGTTAATCCATTTGGACTCTTCCATGTCCACTTTCTGTTCACCCTTTTCTTGAAAAAAGTGTTCATTACTGACAATCCTTGTGATTCTGCAAATTCCACAAGTCTTTCATTTCTTTCACCAATTCCAAAATTTCGTATAGTTCCCCTTTATGCGCTGTTTTGTCTTTTTCCAACCGTTGGATTGAAGTCCCCCCATAATAATAGTGTAGTCGGTTTTCTGCTCATCTAGAAGACTCTCAATTTCGGTGTACATTTCTTCAACCTCTTCATCATAATGACTCGATGTTGGTGCATAAATCATTGTAACCTTTAGCTTATACCTCTTAGAAATCTTGAGTATTACCCTTGACACCCTTGATGTCATTAACAACTAATAAAATCGACTTTTGAATTCCAAAATGTTGTGTTTTATATCTTTACGGATTAGAAACCCAACTCCACCTTCGCTCCTTTCACTGTTTCCATTGGTATAAAGCAGTTTTCCACTTGATAAATTTATAAGTGATTCATTTCTTCTTGTTTCAGCCAAACCTATGATATTCCAATTCACATTTTCTAATTCCTTTTCCATCTCTAATATCCTGTCTTCACCGATAAGCGATCTTACGTTGTAACAGGCCAAGTTCAGTTTCCGTGCATGGCAGCTTGGTCATACCGAGAGTTCTTAGCATCCTCTGCTTCCACTCTGATCCTCTCACTGCCGTAAGAGAGGAAGTGAAACTGCTGGGAACTGAGGGCCATTTGTTTCGTCGTGCTGTCATATGCTGGAGGGTCTGGTCTTTTCCTCTTCGCGCAGACCAGGCTTCTTGAAGAAAACCACTCTACACGTTCGTTGCCACCTAGGTGACGTAACAGGGCTTGCCATCGAGAAGGTGTGCATGAGTGGATTTTAGGGAGGCAGGCCAACCGGACTTCTCCTAAATCTTCTGAAATCGAAAGAAATTGGATCCATCAGTGTTTTAGAGTGAGTGTCTGATAACACACAGAATACCTGTTCCCTCTAAGAGTACACGGCACTAACCAAATTCGCGGAGGAGTTGTTTATCCGGCGCAGAACACAAATTGCTGTTCGCAGGGATCCACAATAATAAAGAGAAACTCGTGCAAGAGCTGCTTTCCCCCTCCAGCGCAAAACACAACTGCTGCATATAAGAAACTTCAATAAGGAGGGACCTCGCGGACTCTTAGTACAACGACCTACCTGATAGAGATGCGGAAATATTACTGACGCATGTGAGGATACCCGTTCGTGCATCGCCTGCACAAAAATGGATATGCTAACAACTGGACGGGACGGGACTGTCCCAGGAATGACGAACTTTCACGGCTTCGACACTTCAACTACTGTGACTACACGCAGCTTTGCTGCCGACGCCTGTGCTCACTTGCACAGGGCTTTTACTCCTCTTCCTGGGCTGGGGAGAGAGGGAACAGCTCTGCTGTTTCCTCTCCCACCCCTCTTTTCCTCCTGGTGGAGCATGGGCATGCTCCACTGACCTTCTCTGGGGTTGTCTTCCCTATTGACCCGATATTTCTGACTTCCTCCCCAGCTTTCAGTCTCTCCCCCACTCTGACTAAACATATGCCACACACTACCAAAATTTTAATTGTTCTCGCATGCCCTTTTGTACTCTAATAATCTCTTTAGCGTCTTACCCTGAAAATCGCCGCGTGTTGCATTATCTTTTTTTTTTTTTTTTTTACATAGGCCCAAGTCGCAGAAATCTCAGGAAACTAGGTGGCAGGGCCTGCCAGAGTAAAGCTTCATACTACTGTGTACCTGGTCTGCCTCCACGGGGCCAAGTGTGGACAACGTTAGGCCTCACCAGAGATCCAGCGGCTAAATGGCCAGATAAACAACGATACACAATATTACACTTATACAAAATCCATACACTTTTAAATCTCTGGCATTTCCCAGTGAACTGGTACACCCACAATGAAAGCAACGCGGAGATGGGGGAAACCCCTGGTGCCGTTAGACATCAATACACTTTACACCTCAGCATTCCTGCGCGGTAACACAGTGGTATCGTCACCGTCCTCTCCACACCGGGTGGAAAAGACCCGGGTTCGAATCCCGTCACTGGCGCGAGGAATTTTAATGGGCTTTTTTTACTCCGTGGCTGAGTTAGTCGACCTCAGACGTAGATAGCAAGGTTTGTCCCCCGGCAACTCTGGTTTTTCGTTCAGCAAAACAGGCAAATCGACCATAGAACACACGCAATTTACGGATATAATACACAATGCACCGAAGATGAATTTAAATATTCGGGTGGCCTAAAATAATAGTTTTTACCTCGGCATTATTTCGGAACGACTTTTGCCGTAGAGGGTGACCGTGCTTGCAGATGGCATTGTACTCTTTCAACAAGACAATGCCCCGTGTCGCAAGGCCCGCGTTGTACAGGAACGGTTCGTGGATCACTTCCGAGCATTTCGTGTGTTCTCCTGGCCGCCAAATCCTCCGCCATCAGTTCCCATCGAACAACTGTGGTATGCGGGAGAAAGCAGCATTCTCTAGTCCACATCAGTGCTTTGCTCCGTAGTAGAATTCCGGGAAGTAGAATTCTGTCTAGCTGGTCCAAGATACGTGAAGGCACCTCTCTCGGTATCGTGAAGTCGATGCCATGCCGAGTGCAAGCGGTTATCACGGCGAAAGGCGGCAAAGCGCAGTATTACCAGGCAGTCATAATGTTTTGATCATAACGAGTGTATATTAAGCTTTAACTTACATGTGGTCAGCGCGAGAGTCCAGTAGCACGTGCATTTCAGTTGATTGTGGCACGCATAATTTGCTAAATAAAATTAATGTTTGTGTATTTTTATGAAAATGATCAGTTGATCAGTTGCCAGCTTCTCTGGCCTATGCAGTCGTGCCGAAATATAAACGGGACTTATCGCTGGCTGAAGGGAGGGTTTCGAAGAAGAACGTTTATGTAAGAATTAAAGAAATAATCTTTGTGCAAGACGCTCCATAGTCTGAATCTCTATAACCCATGGGACCCATGGGAGTTATATTAAATTGAAACCAACATTGGAAGAGAAGACAATGAACAATGATGCTACAAGAGGACTAATGTTGGACCCAAACAGTGAGGACATAGTAGGGACCTCAATATGGATTCGTCTGAATGGTCATTTAAACTCTCCTCATAACGCTGTTACCCGCTACTCATGTTCACATATTGATTTAAAAATAAATTATTAATCGATTTTTCTGCTGCTTATCCCCTGGCCTTCTAGCGCGAAGGGCTTGTACAACAACAGTGTTCGTTTTATGATTATACAATAAAGAGTATTTTTTTATTTACCCCATCGCATCTCTTACGAAAAATTTATAGGAAGCAACGGGCTTCGCATGTTTAATGTTTACCTTAACACCATTATATAACAATGATAAGGATCTCATTTAATGCCAAAGGCATGTCCTGTCCACAGAATCATTGCTTAATTAACCCTTAATACGTTGAGAGAGCATCACTTTTTATGATCAGAGAAAAACACATAATCTCACAAGATCTGTGATTCCAGTGAAGAAGTATCTTCCCTGCACATTTCGCAACTCAATGATTCCAACTTAAGTAATTAGATTATTGTTGTTGTTGCTAAAAATTCTGCGATAACACTTTATGAACTGCTCCATATATGGTTTAATTTTCATTGCAATAAATATCATTAATATCCTAACTAAAGAAACGAGAAAACATTTATATACAGTTTCGATAATCTGGCGTGATCAAGATCAGAGACAACTCAATGAAAAATTAGCTTAAAAAAATATAAAAACTATTGAAAGAAAATATAATAAAATTATGTCATTAATTAAAGAGTCGTAGTGCAGAATGCGCCAAGAAGCCTCTAACTTAGCGATTTCCAATCTTTTTTTCCCCTTTGCAAACCCCTTAAATAATAATAGTTATTTTGTTTTGCAGCGAATATCTTATTAATATGTTTTTAAAACAAAATAACTTTCTGAACGTAGTGAAAACAAAGCTACTGTCATAAATTCTTTGATGCTTTACTGCTGATAAATAATCTGAAGTACATTTTTCATAGGCTATTTTTGTATAAAAAGACCGATAACAATGCGTAAAAGATGGAAATATCAAAGGCTTGGATATTTCCATCAAAGGATGGAAATATCCTTTGATATTTCCATCAAAGATCACGGATTCATGGATTCTTCGAATACAGAATCTAGTAGCAGCTTGTGGATTTGAGGTCCAATAAAAATTCCTGATTTGATTTTTCGTATGTGAACGATAACAATTTAGTACTAACATATTTGAAAAAATGTTCCTCTTTATCCAGCGCTTGAACGGAACCGTTTTATTAAACCTAGCTTTATATGCAGAGGATGTAACAGTACTCTTATTTCAATTCGACTAGTGACTCGTCTTTAATGTTCTTTGAACCAGATGTCGGAATGGTGACCACACTTTTCTTTCCCAATGTTCACTTCGTGCTCAACTATGCTGAATAAGCTTGCTTTCTTGCATCATATGCCTCTACTAATGCTAATGCTAATGCTAACTATCTGACTCACACAGAAAAAAAAAAAGGCATTTTTGAGTGACCAAGTTGTTGGTCGAGTAGCAGACAAATAACTTTAAAATCTCTATACACTAACTAACCATGATTCCTGTACTGAATTTTTTTTTAAAAAGAAGCTTAATATTTTCGTATTTTTCCTTTAAGAGTGCTGAATGAGATACAGGAATGAATGCATAGTTGTTTCCATTATGAAAACTGAGCCTTTTTCGATAAAATGAGGAACCAATTCTTTTTCACAATGAAAAGATGAAAGAAAAAATCTAAGAAACTGCCCAGCAGTTTCTTCGATTTCAGTCTTAACTCTAAAAGCACTGCAAAACCTTTGTGTAAACAACCGTGTTCTAGAGTTGTGAAGTTCTTCGTGACAATAGTTGATATCATCCTCTAGAGTCTACATCACAGATCAAGAATATAATGACATATGGTTGTTTTTTGTAAGGTTTTAGGCACATCAGCAACTTAAGTCATATTGCTCTGCATGAATTATGTCTGCAAATTGCGTGTGTACCGTGGTCTCTTTGCTATTTGCTGGATGAAAAACCAGAGTTTCAGAGAGGTAAAAAACGCTACTTTCGCCTGAGACCAACTAACTCAGCAACTTTTGAAAAATGTCCCTAAAAATTCCTCGCGTAATTGACGAGATTGAAACTCTGGTCTTTTCCATCAATTGTTTGAAAAACGATAATAACACCAACTGTGCTACCCATCAAGGCCTGACGGCATATGTTCAAGAACAACTGATGGAAGAACAACTGATGGTAGTTCATGTCCATCGGGTACTGGCTATACAATTGGAGTAATGTTGATCGGTAAATACAATTCTCTGCTTATTCTTCGCGTTATAACCTGCTTCATTTATGGAAGAAAAGTAGCAGTCATTAATATGATCCCGAGGTTCAATTTTTATCTTGATTACCTAATTCTTTTAAAAATATAACAGTTCACAAAATATGTTGCATCCTCCTGCCCCTGTTTTGTCGCAACTTAATTACAGTAAATGTAAATCAAAATATACAGGGTCAAGTCACATTATTATGACCACCTACCTAGTATCCAGAATATGCGCCTTTCGCAGCATGCACCGCAGCCAGCCACCGTGGGAGGAACTGAATAAGTCTGGGGAAGGTTGCTACGGGTATCTGTGACTATGCAGACTGCAGTGCACCCTGGAGTTCCTGTAGGTTCCTTAGTGGAGGATCCATCCGTCTGATGTATCGATCGAGGCGGTCCCGTAGAGTTTCAATTGGGTTAAGATCCTAGGAATTCGGCGGCCGAGGGAGTAGCTTGAAGTCCTCGTCGTGATCCTCAAACCATTTACGGACAATTTTGGCGACATCGCATGGCGCATTATCTTGCTGATAGATACCATGGCCCCAGGGAACATGGTCAACATGTACTGGTGTACCTGATCGGCGACGATCGATAGGTAACCATTTGCATTCAGGGTGCCCTCCAGAGGTATCAGCGGACCCAAGCGAAGTCATGAAAACATTCCCCAGACCATAACGCCGCCCTCACCAGCCTGCCTTCTTGTTCTCGGAGGTTTCGTGCCTAATACGCCACTGTCCATCTACTCGGTGGAACAGAAACCGTGACTCATCAGAGAAGGCCACTCATTGCCACTCGGCCGGGGTTCAGTGTCGATATTGCTGTACAAACTGACGGCGTTGTTTGCGATGAACGGCCGTCAGCATGGGTACTGTCACCAAGCATCTGCTCCGGAGCCCAATGTGCAAGGGTTCGCTGTACTGTCGTGTTTGAAACCTTTCTGGTAGCCCCACGGTTCATTTGGACGGCCAGTTGAGCAAGAGTACCGCGCCGATCGGTCCACCAACCGTTTCAGCCAACGTTCATCTCTGGGATCAATAGCGCATGGGGCTTCACAATTGGCACGGCAGATCGTCAAAACTATCCCATTCGTCCAGTCCTGAAACACTTTCACTACTGCAGCACGTGAGCATTTCACAAAGTCCGCTCTTTCGTAAATGCTGGCACCCCTGGCCCGATAGCCAATGATCATGCCTTTTTCCAGGTTTGATAGGTCGCGTGCCTTACCCATGACAGAGACTGTTTTGTATTCACGGATGCCGAACATCAGGCCTTATATGCTTGCTGTGTGTGAACTTGACACGTGCGCTGTATGATTCGCTAGGCGTGTCTGATGTCTGCATTGAGGGTGGTCATCATATTGTGACTGGACTCTGTATTTGGATTATTCACACATCCACCAGTTGCCATTATCAAAGACACAGAATGTAAAAATCACATTAGAAGCAGATACCAGTGAGCACGACTGCACTAGAAAACAACTAAATGCGGAAGAAACACTTCACAGGTTTTTATAACTACCTGACTTGTAGGGCTTGACATGTCAAAACACGTGTATCACTGACAGTCACATAGGAAGTAGTACACATATCGCGCATACATAAAAGGTGTAACTAAGAAACAGTTCTTTCCGTTTGTTAAAAAGCTGGACGATAGGTAAAAATGGTTTGGATTTTTAGAATTTGCACTAAAAGTAACCCAGAAACATGGGTTCCTTTTAGTGCCAATTCTTTTACTAACCTTTAGTACTAAAAAGTAACCCAAAATCTATGCAGACCGGTTTAGGTTAAAGCTAAACGTGAAATTGAAATAATAATAATAATAAACTACCAATTTGACAGATAACAAACACAACAGATCACTATTGTGGTTTCCTTTAATTAAATCACAGTCATTATGCATTACATGTATCCACCTAATTATTTTAAACATTGATACTAAACAGGTTATCACAACAATATACACTGAGTGATCACTGAATTATGACCACCTACCTAATACTCCGTAGGTCCTCCTTTTTTCCTCAGTACAGCAGCTATCCGACGTGGCATTGATTCAACAAGCTGTGTGTAATGCGGCAAGCAATGCAGGTATGGAGGTGATTGGTGTATCCAGACTCCTGATATGCCTTTCCACAGCGTCCCACAAGTACTCTATGGGATTTATATCGAGGGAGTTCGGAGGCCAATCGATATGCGGGAAGTCAGAACTGTGTTCCTCAAACCATTCCTGCACAACAAGTGCCCGATGGCTCGGCGCATTGTCATCTTGGAAGACACTATCGCCATTCAGGAATAAGTGTAACATAGCGGAGTGTACACAGTCAGCAAGCGGTTGACGATGGCGGAGACAACTGATGCGTTGTTCCACGTGCACCAGGGGTCAAAGTTCCTGCCAGTGAAATATGCCCCACGCTATACAACCACCTCCACCGGCCTGCGCTTTTGATACCATGCACAATGGATCAAGAGCCTCATGTTGTTGATGCCAAATCCGTACACAATCATCCATGGTGTGGAGTAAATAACGTGACTCATTCGACCAGCACACCTTCTTCCAGTCTTCTAACGTCCAACTTGCATGTTCTTTGCACCAGGCGAGTCTTTTACGCCGATAAATCTTGGTTAGGAGAGGATGCCGTAGGGATCGTCTGCTAGTATAGCCCATACGTGCGACGCATGGTAATGCCAGATATTGTTCCAGGTTGGCCCATGGAACAATATCTGGCATTACCATGCGTTGTATTGGGAAGTCAACTCTTCAACAGTGCTGCGCCTATTAGCCTGTACGAGTCGTCGAACCCGGCGCTCACCTCTAACATCAACCTTTCGCTGACCCTTGCAGTTTCGCCGTCGGGTCGTTGTTTAACCATTTTGACATCAGTCCTGGTACACTTTAACTACGGAATCTCTCGAACACCATACCAGTTGAGCAGTTTGGAAATCGAGGCACCCACAATCCGTTCTTTATCAAAGTCCGATAAATCCTGCCTGGGGATACAGAATCGGTAACTTCCTTGTTCAAAAATATCTTACCCAAGCACACAGATTCTTTCTTCTCGCTGTACGTAGAGCTTGTCAAACTGTCTCTACAGCTGCTCTCCAGGTCCTCAATCATCGACTGCCAATCTAATATGAAATAATGTTACATTTTCTTTTATATTGTAGAAGAAAGAATGTTCCTGCGATTGTAAATGGTATAACATATAATACTGACTTGCAAGAAAATGTAGACATTAAAAGAATGAGAAATTAATGTTGTAGAGCGTGGCAAAATACCTGGTCTACCTCTACTTTGGGGAGGGAGACCTTTAAGTTTTTTCCCGAGGTTGTTGATTACGAGAAGAAAATGGACTGGTTCAATCCTGGTTTATACGTTACGTTTTTATATACCGGTCATGGAAGTCTTAACTTTAAATTGTTCTCAATAAGATTAAGTAACACTCCTCTCTGTAGTTGTGGTGCTCAAGAAACTGTTCAGCACCTCGTCTTTCATTGTCCCCTGTACGATGATTTAAGACTGGACTTTCAACTTCTCACAAATGTATTTGACTGCTCCGAATTGCCATGATTGGTTAACTGTTCTGAATATTACACTGCCTTCTCCACCTATGCAGAGAAATTGTTTAAACGGAAGAAACGAATTCTTGCTCCTGAGGTTCAGTAAAATGCTAGACTGTTTCTTTGGATTACTCTTACCTGATGTATTGATCAGTCTGCTGGACTCCGAAGCCCAGTATTTATTTATGTATCATCATTGTATATAGTCTTTTTATGTACCACCATTGTATATAGTCTTTTTATGTATAATTAATCATTGTACTTTTTATGTATAATTAATCATTATAAATTGTACACAATGTATAGATTACTTTCAGCGGCGAATAGCGGCGAACAGCGGCGAAAATAATAAAATACTTTGACTTTTACCCATCACGCTCGGAATTTTATTACCTACTGAACCACTGACACCTTACCTATGCTACGTAGGTCGACTAACTCCGCACTCTCGGACCTCACGTGGTCAACGGGTGCATTCAGTTTTCATAGAGGTGGTCATAATTCAGTGATTACTCAGTGTATAACTGAAGATCGGTACCGTTTTGATGTAAGCAATATGAGCATTATTTCTAAACTCTGCAGTAGGAGAGATTGTTCGTAAGGTTGTTGTACTACATACTTGTGAGATGCTCACCAGGACACAAAGCCGCCTCCACCGTGTCCATACCTCGTACTTGTTTGGACACCATAGGCCACATGGTTTGGTTTTTTTTTTTTTTTTTTTTTTTTTTAGGGGCATTAGCAACTAAGGCCATATTGCTCCGAGGATATGCGGTGGTCATTCCCTGACCTTTCCGCATCCTCCGTATTTGGTGGTGACGGGCTCGAACCCCGGTCTAATCAAGAAGCGTGTGCTACTCACTGCTGCTCCTGCCCATCTGGCTACGGAGGCGCCGGCCACATGGACTTCCCGTTCGTATTGTGACACAGTTTCCAATACTGTTGACCTGTACCGTCACCTTCGACATGTTGCTGAGCTAGAATTTAGACATACTGGGTATAGTGGTTGCCAATTAAAACTCCTCTTTGCGCATGGGCAGTTGTATGTGGCATTATCGATGTGTAGGTCATATAACAGCATCAAATTTTTCCGTTTACCACAACAGTTAAAAACGTTACGTTGTAATAGTTTTGTACAACGGTGAAATGTTGGTTACAAGACGGGCTCAGAAAATGTAGTGAGGGGCTTTGTCTTTTGTGATCAGTGTTAACATCTCGAATCAAGAAGCAGATATAGTTGCCCATCATATTGTCATCCTACCTTCCTTGGTATCTTTTCTCAATTGACCATGTTCTGGTGGAATCTCTCCACATGCTTTTTACTAATGTCGTCAAGATTGAACTAAGAATTCCAGGTAACAGTTCAAGTAATGTAGTTCCATTGACATCCTTCTTCCCATTTTTCTGTAATTTTAAATCAACTTGCCAACTAATTCTTTAAAATTTCACTCACTGTTACCAAGAAAGCTATTCCTGCAATGCAAAATGACTGCCAGGGTTTTCTATCAGTATCATTCATTGTCTTCCATTTCTTGTGAAAATAACATCTGCTTCATTTGTGAATCAAACATTCTGCGTTTCATTTTTTCGTCAGATAACTTTGGAAACACAGATTATATATGCTTGAAGTTGTCACCTTTGAGGATCCAAGGCTTTAACAAATTGTTTGACCATGTCCTTAGCTCGGTATGGGTGAAACAAGGTTCAATTTACTACTTGTGCTCCAGGCTGCAACTCAGTCCCTGGAGACTACTCTCTTCCTCTGTAGCGCTGATATACTGCCATCTCAGAAGGAGAAAGAAATGGAAATTAGTGAAACCACTTGAAAACCAAGAAGAAATCCCAGAATCCCCCCACACATGCTGTTTATACTGGTCATACTTGATGTTCCCTAACACTTCCTTCCCATTTCTGTAATCTTCTTCAATATGAACAGAGTCCCAACAGGAATGGAATCAATGGAGGTATATTACTATTATGAAACACAGCTTTCAAATATATATTTTAAATATATATATTTGAAATATATATTTTATATATTTATAATATATATATATATATATTGAAATATAAATATATATTTCAAATATAAATATATATACTTGAACTGTCTATGAAAATATGCCACTCTTCTGAATTATGATTAATACTAATTGCTTCATGAAGACCAATCAAAAAATAGCACAGGGTCGTGGAGTAATAGAATTTTCCCGCCATATCCGTCTATATATATATATATATTTCATTGTTTTAATTTTTATTTTATTTGTTTTTTTTATTTTTATTATTTATTTTTTTTTAATTTATTTATTTTTTATTTTTTATTTATTTATTTTTTTTTTTTTTTGTCCTTAAGCGCCTTGTGAGGTTGCAATAAAAATTGGCTGGAACAGCTTGGCATAATAATTAAATTAAAAAAATGTTCTTATATATCTGTCCTCGGGGATAGCACAGTAGTTTTAATCACTTCCCACATCAGGTGGAAAAGGGCTGAGTTCTTATTTCGTCAATGACGCAAGGAACTTTTGAGCTTTTTAATGCATCCAATTTGAAGACGTAATACACGTGGGTAGATGACGTTTTTCTCCAGTAAACATAATATAGCAGTCTTTTGTTTTACGTGTGTTCCTTTATGTTGAAATGCGAGCTGAAAAACCAGAAACCAATTGCTAGCAAGAATTCTACTGCCGATGTCTGAGATCAGCCAACTACGCCTCGGGTGACCGAGAAAATTAGAAATTCTTGCAGTCGTCGACTAGAATCGAACGCAGGCCTCTCCAAACGAATGGCAGACAACAATTTAACGTGCTGAGGGCTACTCAATAAAGTGGCTCCGATCATTGTTCTTCTATACCATCCACTCAACTTACAGGCATAATACATACAGGCCACTATGATCTAAGTTGTTGATTTTTTTCTAAATCCTTATGGCAACATCTACGCCATGTCTAAAGGACATAGCATCTTTAAGTGCTGTCTAGACCGGAGGAAATGTTTGACAATATTTTTTAAGCCGTGACCGAATTATTCAGTAAATAGCAATGTATGGTTTCATTTCACAGAACCTTCGGCTTTTCATCCAGTAAACATCAAGGAACGCATGCAATAACAGACACAATGAACAAACATCTCATGATCTATGTGCCATGGCGCTTAAACACACACTACATTACAGAATAAACACTTTCTGCAATTTAATCCGTTATAGAAAACGGCAACGAAGTTGATAATTTCATTTCTGGTTTAGATTTGTAAGATCTGAAAATCTTACAAAAATAAAATATTTTTTTTGACTTCTGAAGTTAGTTTCCCTTTTTGGATTCTTGCCGTTGGGAGAAATGTTAATAGCGTCAGTTTCTATAAACAAGAATTATCCAGTAAGGATTGTAAAACTTAAAAGGTAGGAAGAACGAAAAACAGGAAAATTAGCTTTGCATCCGTCAAAACAGAAAACTGACGGAGAATACTATGACAAACCCAGCAGGTGGTACGGCGCAACAAGTTTATGAGGGGTCACGCACCGGAAACGCATATGGCTAAACGCACACACAAGCCTCTAAAAATAGACGCGATGGTCTCCAGTGACACAATTTGTGGTTTTTCTGAAGTGCTATAGAGACAAGCTGTGATGACACAGGAGGAGGTGTTTTGATGCATTCGGCCTACATGAAAGAGCTCAACGGATGTCAACAGGTAGGAAATAAAAAAGGAGAGGGGTATTGTGAATCACGTGCCACAAGGCTGGCTGACCTGCCAACAAATGAAAGGATAAAAATGAAGATAGGAAGGAGGAGATTGGTAGAACCACTGTATGGAAGGCGTGACAAACTCGGAAGAAAATTGTGGATGGAGACGGACAGAAAGAGAGGGAGAGAGTGTCAGTGAGTTGGGCAGGAAGATGAGAGTGGGTCAGTGTCAGTGAGTTGGGCAGTAAGATGAGAGTGGGTCAGTGTCAGTGAGTGGGGCAGTAAGATGAGAGTTGGAGAAGAAAAGAAAGGAATGAGTTTTTTTTAGATAGAGTAGCCGGTGGAGAAAAGTGGCTAAGTTCTAATGTGTAGTGAGTATGAGGGGTAGATAAGCTTTAAGTGAACAGTTAAGTCAGTGATCTAATAAGTAGTGAGAGAAGCAGTCGAGTAAGTGGGAAGATGAAGTTGGAGCGCCGAAGTCGGTCAGACAGTCAGTCAAAAGTAGACTGAGTTTCGAAGTGAGAGACGAACACGTGCCATAGAAAAGAGGGAAAATTTTTCAAGATCCTTAAAGCAGATGAGAAGGAGTCAACTCCATTATGAAGGAACGAGATTGCCTGATATTCTGAGAGCAAGTACGCTGGAGCTGATGAAATCCGAAGCCGGACAAAAAGAGTACAGCCATTCTGATCAGATGAAATTAATGCGTCCATAAAGAAATACAAAGGTACCCAGGAAGGAATCCAGCATCTTATGTCGAACGCCCCCAGTGATTGTGAGATGCGACCCAGATAGAAAGGATCCCCTACTCGCTTAGAGAAGGATGTACCGTGAAGTCTGCCAAGTTATGTAAGTGATTAGTTTGCTTAAGCACCATCACACCGCCTATAGGCACTCGATAACCAATTTATCAGAACTTTTGATTGAACACATATGTATAAGTAGTACTTTATTGTAATGAATAAGTTAGTGAATGTTATGGACTGAAGGACATTACCCAGGGCAAGTCATATATAAATAAATTTTGGAAGGGAATAGATATAAAATTTTTGAAGTGATTGATACTTGTTAATATTTGGTTAAATAAGTGAATGACTAAGTATGAATTTTGGAAGGGGATAGACGGATGTCAGTAACCCCCGAATGTGCAAGTAGTTAATTGTAGAAATTTGATAGTAATAATAATTACCTAGATTAGAGAAGGTTGTAGGCTATAATCTGTTAGAAAACAGAGTAATGATTTATACTGAAATTAAGAGTATCGGAGCTTTATCAATTTGGAGTAGGAATTGTTTTGTAATGAAAGGAGAATGTTAATAGATTCTTTTGAAAGTCAATTGAACTCAGGAGTAAGGAAGTAGAAACATTTTGTTAGTTTAAAGGAGGAGATAGTTGTTTATGATTTATGTAAAGGAAATAGCCCTCCTTGAGTTTGCTCAATAGGCAAATTACTTTGCTCATTTACATTCTGTTATAAGAAGATGAAATTAAATCTATTTGGTCATGAGTTTAATAAATTTCTTTTGTTTGATGTATCTATGTAAAGGTGTCCAATAAACTGTATTTTTATTATACAACATTTGTGTGTCTCTTTGTTATTCTGAGAAAAAGCCTATCCAAAGGGAATTAAACTCATCAAGGAGATTTTCCCCTAGAACTTGGAATTTTCTGAAGTAAAATAGTCAGATGCGCAAGTGGGGAGTTATTATAAAGGGGAGTTGTTGAAAGGGGAAATAATAAATATAACCAAATATATAAAATAACATTATCATAAATATATCCCCCCACAGATTTTTTGTCACGTTATGCCATGAGAAAATCTCCTTCCGTGATGTACATCAAAACATGAAATAAGTTCTACAAGATGGAGTGATCGCTAGACTAGTAAAGTGTAAAGGGGTTAGAGCCTCTTTTTTTTTTTTTTTTTTCTTTTTTTTTTTTTTCTTTAGTTTCGGTTCCGGTCTCATAAAGATGCTGGCACTTTGATGAATTATATTTAGGGGGAGAAAAATTAACATGTTTAAAAAAAAACATTTACACACGAGCGCTCACTAATATTTTACTTTATTTAAAAGTAATTTTCATTCTCCGAAGAGTTTAATATGAAAACTGTTTACAAAAGAAAGTGAATGTTCCCTTACAAAGTCAATATTTTCTGTTGTTGATGTCAAAAAACGATTAAACAAGGAACATTAGCAGTTATCATACTGTAGATCTTTCTTCTCTGGTCCAGCAACAGATTAGGTCGGGGAAAAAGAAAATACTAAAATGAAATCCGTCGTAGGCATTGAGGTAAATGTGTAAAAGTACTTCCATAAACCCTTAAGTATTACCAGCTAGGTTTCATGAATCGTCAGGGTGTGCTTCCTCTTGGCCATTTCTGATGGCGTTCTCGAGCAGAAGAGAAACAAGTATATAAAACACTTTAAGGTAGATCAAGGCGAATCACATCTTTTTTTTTTTCTCAAATGGAAATATTAATTCCTCACTTAATTAATAAAAATAACATAAATATATGTGGACAAACAAAAAGTTCATTGCCTTCTTTATGCAAACCTTTTTTACAGATGAAAAAAAAAACTTCTTTACTGATGAAATCCTATTATTAACTGAAAATGGAAAAACACACACAGTTATTTTCTTTTCTAATTAAGCACACTGCTTGTTTGGTCCAGAGAAGACCATCTTTCCATCTGTTTGTTGGCCTTCGTGTGCCGATGGACCTCCAGTTCTTTAATATTTTTGACCACCTGGCATTACCCATCTTGTTTCCCATTCTTTTTCTCTATTATATGTCCACTCATCGATAGGTTGTGTTTTAGTTTCCTGATTTTCTCATTTTTAACTATATCGTTAAAATTTTTCTGTTATTTAATATTCTTTAGAAAAGTATTGTTAATTCTATATTCACAGTCTGTTCAAAATTGTAATAGTTTTCTTTTTTTTTTTCATTTAGATTGCGTTTTATTAAACCATTCACAAATTCTTCATTTTATTTCTTATTAGGACACTTAATTCTTCTGCTGTCATTACTGATTTATTCTTATTATCTAACTTGCAATTTAACTCATAGTTAGGGCTTTTTTTTTTTTTTTTTTTTTTGTAATACTGTATATGGAATGCGGAGGAATTCGCCCTAAGAAACTGTGTAGAGTCCAGGGTCCTCCTCCAAGAAAATTAGGCCGCCAGATGCGCCATATTTTAAAATTTGGGGAAGTTTTTAAAAATCTTAAACAGTTAGTTTTGAATGACTTTTTCTCAGATTAAGAAAAAATATATATACAGTATTTTAGCATTTTGAGTGTTACTTTTGCCGCTCGCCCTACACTCCCGCTTCTTTGTTGTAGTGCATTCAATAAAGTCACATTTTCCTTTATTTGATACTTAAATAATATCGCAGAGTACGCATTCTCATTTCCCACTGATGCTTTTAAATGCATCAGTGGCAATTGATAAGCCTAATTTGACATTTCAAATCACAAAGTATGGTAAATTGCAGAAAACTAATCGTCTTGGAGACCCTACCATTCTTATAAACAATAATGCTGACAACGTAAAATTTAAATTCCAGAACGCCGTTATTCCGGCGGAAAACAATCTCAACTTATAGACTTTACTTTAGTTATAATATTCTTTCCAATTCTGAATTATAATTGTTCATGTTTTGTTTCAGCAATTCATGTATTAAAACCTCTACACATTTAGCAGTTCTTTCAATTTTCTGCTTCCCACTATATGTAGGCTAACCATAATTCCTTGAAGCCAAAACGGGACGGCGGACTAGGTGATGCTTTGAACCGAATTCCAATTTTTTTCTCAGTATCCTTGTTTCTGGCTACGTAGATGTTGGTTAATGTCACTCCTACCTCCACGACTCATGGAGGACCATAATTCCTTGAGGCCAAAACGGGACGGGGAGAAGAAATGTTGTTCGGAAAGAGCAGAAAAAAATATTCAACAAAATGTTTTCAAGTCGACGTGGAGGGGAACTGCACATCGTCAAGTTCACGCTGATAATTGGAATATTTTTCAGATGAACGTATTTTGCGTAACAAATTTTCGTCTTTTAAGATCTTGTCGTAAAACTTATCACACTCCTAACATGGCTTTCACGGTTTCAACGCTTAATCTGGATTTCTCCTTCGACCACATGCGATTCATGGAAAATTCTCTCCACGGAAGCTACACGTTCAAGGAGGCAAAGAACAAATTCTACATTATTAAAATTCTGAAAAGCTAAACATTTTTCACGCATTTCAGAAAATATTTGCACCAATCAATCAGGTACAGAAATGTTTTCTTCATTCCATGTGTCCAACTGCCTGACAACTATTGCTTTTATAAATACCCACTGATCAAATATGCGAGTTTCACGAACAGCTGTTCGTGTAATAAGCTCGTCATTGAAACTGTCCTGAATTTCTTTCCATTCAGGATCTTATTATTAGCCATATGGTGCAAGGAAGCCTGAGGCTTATGCTGCACCAGCAAAAAAAAAAAATTCTGAATTACCCTGAGAGAGAGAGAACAAAGGTCAGAAGCAGAAGAGAAGGGAATCGCAAAGAAAGAGAATGATGATGATATCCAGCTTACTCAGTAATATCCATTAAAATTTTTCAGTATTTCCCAAGCTGCATTCCCACAGGTTTACATATTCTAAGCTGGTTTCATAAAAGTACTTCATCGAAAAACTTGACTTCAAATTTCACCTCCGTCTATTAATATTTTTAGTTTATTTTTTAACATCTGTTGTAATAAAATGTTCGTTTTTTCTGGCTTCTATTATGTTTGTAAGATTTTTCATAGCTACTTCTGTAGCTTAAATATTATCTTTTCAAATAAAACATGTTTGGAATGTTTAAATCTCTTGCGAAAGACAACCATTTCAAACAGGAATCTTCAAATAATTTTTTCAAAAACGTATTTCTCTTGATAAAAAAATACGAACGAAGTCCGTCAAACATGCTTAAAAATTCTGTCAATTGATGGGCCCATTGGACAAAAATCTTGTATTTCCATGTTCCAATAATTTTGGATGATCGTCTCCTGCAAATTCACAAAAGTTTTTGTTCTTCGACTCTGACTGCGTGTATAAAAAAGTATTTGTATATTTTAACTGCAAATCAATCAATAGGTAGTCAGTCGACAGCACACTGGAGACAATTGTGAATAATATGTGCACCACAGCCAATCTCTCACTCCAACTGATTTTCAATTTTTCTCCATACATTATTTTTAAAAACTCTTTTACAACCTCCAAAATTTGTGTTTTTATTATCGGCACACAGAGCAACGATTTTGTTTTGTGAGAATTTATTATTTTCTTCAACATAATACTTTGTAGTTCGGATGTTTCACCAGGTAAAGAAGTAAAATCTATAAGTTTAACTTTAACACCACAATTTGGCAAAAAGTACAGCACAACATCCGGGACAGTTTCATGTCTTTTTTTGTTTGACGCGTCCAAACTTATCGTAATGCTTTTAGTTTCGTTCAGATCCATTATTACTTCATCCAGTATATATGGTGATAAAACGTTAGTAATTATTGCTTCTGATTTTGTACTTGTGGAAGAAAATTTTGGTTATTTTATTTATTTCGTATGATGTGATCAATACACGAAGGTACCAGTTTTTTCTTGCTTCCTTCGTGTATCGTGGCCGGGATATCCAACCAACCGGTTGGTTCGGCACCATCGTGATATCCAGCCCGAGGCGGGAATCGAACCCGCGACCTTTGGGTTGCTGGGCAGGCACTTTACCTATCCGGCTAGCCCGGTCGGCAAAATTTTGGTTGATAAATCTTTTCTTTTTTTTTGACAGGTAGTCATTCGTACGAAAACTCTGATTGTGATGCACGGTATGATAGGCAACAAGAGCTTCGCATGCTGCGATTTTTTCACTTTCTCCATCATCACTTCTTTTGCTGAACTAGCTGATGCTTTGAACCGAATTTAAAGTTTTCTCAGCGTCTTTTTGTTTCTGGCTACGTAGATTTGGTTAGTCACTCCTACCTCCATGAGCAACAGAAAAATGAACATTACAATGTTGACAAACCACTTTTGTTTTATCACTATACCAATGGTCCAGTAAATTTAAATTGTTTTTGAAGGTCTTCGTTAAATGAGCAATTTCTTTTTTTTTTTTTTTTTTTTTGACATTTTAAATTTGGAGGCTGAAAACTTTTAAAATTATAAAATAAAAACTTTTCAGTGTGTGTATGCAATAACCGACAAGCACACAATAAATGTCGACTACAGACTACTGAAAGGCAACACATTGTTGAACTGATGTTAAAGGCCTGTGACAAAAACTGTCGATCTATTTCAGTCGTAGCAGTAAATGGTAGATGGAATTCTTGGCATTCGGTCGACGTGCCTCTACTTGTGGTTATACGAATGACTACCACCCACAATGGCAGCCATCCTACGAGATAATCACGATTATGTTATATTTAAGCGTTTTTGACGGATTTCGTTCATATATTTTTTTTTCTTCTTATAGTTTACTTAATCCATTCCTAGTTGATTCCCCTATTGTCAGCCTGGTTTATATCCTTCAGTTTTCTTTGCGTTTTAATTTTACAAAGGGAGATGTTGCTAGCCAGAAGCTGATAGTTTGATGGGCTAGTTGTCTTACAGTTGTTGATTACCCTATTTGTTCTGAGCCAATGAATGCTGGTGTGAATCCGCTGTACAATTAATGAGGGCTTTTCTGAAAGTTAAAAATATTTTACAATGCATATTGGGCCATTGCAGCTTTGACATCTATTAATGCGTATTAAGATAATTTGTTATACTAGGTTCTACACACATCTCATTCTCTCACAGTAACAGTTTGTGCCTTTACCACATAGCTCCAGTTACTTTAGTTTACCTGTGAACTGATTGGCAAATGTCTGCACAACTTCAAAATCATTACATGTGACTTCAACTTTCCCATTGCAATCGCCTTTCGGACATGGACTATCCCTATCAATAATTTTGAGTCTTAGGTTTTAGTATTAGACATACGTTGCAAAGAAACTCTGGGCTTTTGCTGCACCAGGCCACAAAATTAAATAAACTAATTAAAATAATAAATAAAATAAACTATTGATATTATTTGGTTTTTAGGAGCATTAGCAACTAAGGGAATGTTGCTCCGGGGATATGCGGTGGTCATTCCCTGACCTTTCCACATCCTCCGTATTTGGTCACGTGCTCGAACCCCGGTCTAATCAAGAAGTGTGTGCTACGCACTGCTGCTCCTGCCCACCTGGCTACGGAGGCACCATAAAATAAATGACCTATTCAGCCCAACCTCAAGTAGATGTCTATGCAGCTCACCAAATTTCCCCAAGCTGTCAGCCTCAACCACCCATAAAGCTAACTTATTCCAGTATTAACTCACTGGCTAAAAAAAAAAAAAACTTCCTGCAATTAAGTCTATACATATACCCTTCTAATTTGAATTTATGGTCCCTAGTTCTAGAACCATTTGTGACTGAAAATTTCACCCTCATTCATTTCACTTTCACTTCTCATAGCCTTATACACCTCAGTCAAGTTTCCTCCAAGGTACTGTTTCCAAGCTCTGTATCCCACATATTCAGTCTTTCCTCTTGTGGTTCCCTTTTACTGATCTCGACAGGAAGTCACCTGTTTTTGATAAGTTCAAGAAGTCTGATATCTTTTTTTTTTTAGGCGAAGTTGTCATACTTGAACAATACTGCCCTTTGCTGCCAAACAGCTCAATCAACAATTTCACAATAATTTTTCTGTATAATATCTGTGTAGCTACACCACAGATAACTCTTAAGAAACTACGATAGTAGTGTGGGAGGCATCATTTGCTCTGTATCTCATATTGTGCTCTTCCATCACGGATTGCCATAGTATTGCACTACCTCGAATAAGTAACGCTTCACTAATAGAGAAGACTACTGTTACTTATTCTCAGTGAGTACCACCACTCAGATGGCACCGTTTCAAAGCTATTGGCCTATCATCGGTAGGTGGGTATAATATCTACACCAATATTATATAGATATTAAACTCTTACTTTAACGTATTATGCCTTGTGCATTTAGTTATTTTTAAACAATTTTTCAACTGCACCCAAAACAATACCAGGAAGATACAAACTATTTTAATTCTGACCAACTACCTTTAGTCTACTTCTTTGAACCTATATCCCAAGCTCAAATTAAAGAAGTGGCTGCCCAGAACTAGCAGCTCAAGATGGCCAAAAAGATTCTAAATTCATCAACATTCCAATGACTAATTTTCTGTTTGAAATATATCCTTTAAACTCTGTCATAAAGCTCTCTACAAACTGCCATCTGTCGGCTTTTACAATGGTTCAATTTCATCATTCAAACTGCAATGTGTAAGACTTATGTAATTTCACTTCATTCCAAACTATAGTTTAAACAAACTCTCAGCTGCTTTTAAGAAAAACAAGCTGCTCTCAAAATTACAAATAACCCACTGACTTTCAGTGACAAAAGGTAACTCTTCCAACAGTTGATGCAGAGAATGCTGTGTTCCTACACTGACAAGAATCCTAAGAAAAGAAATCTTTTCGACTGCTTTCATGCTAAACTGAGCATCCACCACACCCTGCAGTGATTGAAATGGGTATATCACATAATCAGATTCTCATCTCACCTAGCAGTGACTGATTCACCAAAGGAAAATGACTCGATTATGATTAGCTTTAGCAGGATCGCTGTATTTCCAAACAAGAATTGATTGAAATAAATTTTACTTAACTCTAACTTTGGGACAGATCACTTTCCAACTTTCACTTTAACATATTATGCCTTGTGCATTTAGTTATTTTTAAACAATTTTTCAATTGCACCCAAAACAATACCAGGAAGATACAAACTATTTTAATTCTGACCAACTACCTTTAGTCTACTTCTTTGAACCTATATCTCAAGCTCAAATTAAAGATAAATACTCTCAAATTCACTAGTTATTATTGCATAAACTTTCTTGTAGCCTTAATCCACAGAATGTTTACTGAAGCCTTGGTTCCTCCTTGGCTGGAGCAGAGTGATTCCCTTGCCTAAAACAAACCAGCCAGTCTGCCAGATTTTCAGCCTACCTAACTTTTCAATCTGGCTTAAATTATTAGAAAAACTTATGCTTTGGTACTTAGGCCACGTACCCTTTATAGAATGAGAAAACTGTCTGTCATAACATGCCTGGATGCCATAATTTCATGCTGTTGTCCTGGAAATATCTGCTGCATTTGATTTAGTGTCTGCTAAATCCCTCTTTTCTCTACTTGATCAATTTTTTTAAATCAAAAGCACATGTCCTTCGTTAAGCTCATTCTATCAAAGATAATATTTCATTTTAAATTTGAAAATCAATTAACCAAGAACTCCATGACAGGATATGTGATTCTAGAATCACATATGCTGCCAACCTTTAAGTAAAAACACAGGATTTCTTCCCTATGCTGATATCCTCTTCACTTGGCCTATACCCTCCAACCGAAAATCCCCATCAGCACTAGCTGAAGAAGCAGTTAGTTTCCTTGTCATCCAACACTTTAATAATTATCTTACCTTCTAAAAACTGAATTCAACAAAAACTCAATACAAATACATCAACTTCTAACTAGCAATGAGATCCTCTCTTCTGCCAGTTCTTGTTCAAGGCCAAATGCTAATATAGTTTTAAAATTCAACTTTTCTCTTTAGACTACAAATGTACGTACAAAACCAATATTAAAACACCTGAATAAAAGAACACAAGAAAAAAAAAAGCTCCTGACTAGTGAAGTTATATCTAGCAAAGATTAAAAATACAAAGATGTTAAAATATTTATATATTTTCTAGAATCACATATGCTGCCAACCTTTGATTAGCACTGCATGCCTCTAATGTGAAAATTATCTTTGCTCGAGAAATCTACATCTTTAAGTGGTCCTGAAAACACTCATTTTTCCACCTCCCTTGTTCGGACTTCTTGAGCAATTTAACTCTATTCTTGCATACTGTTTTGCAGTAAGATTAATTTCACAGTGAAATTTAACAACTGAATTTCGTAATTTTGTTGGAACTAGGGTTCCATCAGCCCCCTCTCTCTCTCTCTCTCTCTCTCTCTCTCTCTCTCAAACTTCACACCTGAATAAACTAGTAAAATTTGATTGCTACTCACAAAACTCTGCAGTAGAACTAAATGGTTCATGTAAAAATGTGAACTGTGCTCTCTGTAAACTTCATAATTAATCATTTAGACCTCTACATTTAACCTTGATTTTTATTTTTATGTGAAAGCTCACCTGGTCTCTGTTCTGAAGTCTTCAGTTCATCTTATATACTCAACTTAGGATTATTACTGTTGGTATTGAATCCAACTTCCATTTTTTGTCATTTTGTGTGACAAAAAAAAAAATCACACAAAATGACTAAGTGGAAGACTAAAACTCTCCCATTTTTAATCATTTTCATTGACAAAAGGAAACTCTTCCAACAGTTGACACAGAGCATGCTGTGTTCCTACACTGACAAGAATGCTAAGTAAAGAAAAAGAATCTTTTCAACTGTTTCTAATGCTAAACTGAGCATCCTCCACACCCTGCAGCCATTGGAATGCAGGGTGTGGAGGATGCTCAGATTCTCCTCTCACCGAGCAGCGATGGAGCCACCACAGGGAAATGACTCAATTAATTTGCTTATCTCTAGCAGGCTCAATGGTGCTATTTTTAATCAGATTAATTTAACTGTTTTGTTTCAGAATCACTCTCCTCAGAATTTGTGATGTTCTTTAGGTTTTGTTTTATTGCCAACTGACCAAAAGGGAATGTATGTCCTGTTGAAGTAGAATACACTGTTTACTGCCCACCATTGAATCATCAGCAAACTCAGATACTAAACTTGAAATACCTGTAACAATACCAAATGAATATTAGAAACACTAAGGGGGCTAAGAACAAAACCCAGTGGGACCCCGTTCATGACATGAGTAATGACCATTTATAAGTTCTCGTTTTCTCTCTCTCTCTCTCTCAGCACTTAACTGACCCTGTATCCACAGTAGTAACTAGCCATTAATGACCCATTGCTCCAATTTATACAATAATCGTTCATGTGGGACTGTATCAAAAGCTTTACTGAAAACCATATAAATGTCAAACTTATTCTTTGTAACCAATTATTTAATGACAATCTCACAGTAATTAATAAATTGGAAACCCTTATGATTCTATACCTGTCCAGATGGCATTCTTACTCTTTCTAAAGTGTGATAATGCAGTAATTCACAATCATTTGAATGGACTGTAGTTCATGACAACTAAATGCAATTAATAATTGTTATTCAGTGTCAAAATAATTAATTCTAAACTCCTCTCTGCCTAGTGGTCTTGTCGCAGTATAAACAAGACAAGCTAATAAGTTTATTGTTGCTCATTTCACCCACTTGGAACATACATGAACTAGATATGACAATAAAAATTAGAGAATTTTTATTACAAAGCATTTTAGGGCTATAATGCCTCAGGTTGTGTAGAAGTTAACTGAAGCACAAGTTAGTGTAAATACATTTCTGCATGCAGCCAACTACAAAGTAGTTGAGAATTGACATCATTTAAGTATATCTCATATTGTGGATACTTTCACAATGAGTTACCATGTTATTGCACTACCTCGAATAAGTAACACTTCACCTATGAAGAAGACTATTGTTACTTATTCTAAGCGGATACGACCACCAAGACGGCACCATTTCGGAGCTTGTTGGCTTCTCATCGGTGGATGGGCAGGTACCCTGGTGTTGCAATGATGACAACCCAGTTATGAAGTATAACTTCACAATATGAGACATTCTTATTATTAGCCATATGGTGCAAGGAAGCCTGAGGCTATTGCTGCACCAACCAAAAAAAAAAAAAAAAAGTCCCGAGTTACCCTGAGAGAGAGAGAAATAAAAAGGAATCAAGAAAGAGAAAAATGATGATATTCAAATCAGGACCCTGGGTGTGCAAAGCCCATACTCACCAGATGTGAGTCCTTGGGTAGATACTTGATGGTGTGCAAGTAATTCAGATAACAAAGCCAACAAGCTTCCAAACAGTGCCTTCTGGGTGGTGGTATCCACTGAGAATAAGTAAAATTAGTCTTCTCCATTAGTGAAGCATTACTTATTCGAGGTTGTGCAATATCATGGTAACTCATTTTGAAGATATTCTCAATATGAGATATACTTAAATTATGCCAATTCTTAACTACTTAGTGGTTGGCTGCATGCATAAATAATGTATTTACACTAACTTGTGCATCAGTTAACTCCTTCACAACGTGAGGCTTTTAGCTCTAAAATTCTTTGTAATCTGAATTACTTGCACATCATCAGACATCTCTCATATTGTGAAGTTGTACTTCATATAAATGGGTTGTCATCATCTCAGTGGTGGTATCCACTGAGAATAAGTAACAAGTCTTCTCCACTGATGAAGTGTTACTTATTCGCGGTATTGCAATATCATGGTAACTTGTGAAGGTATTCACAATGAGATATACTTAAATGATGACAATTCCTAACTGCTTAGTAGTTGACTGCATGCAGAAATGATGTATTTACACTAACTTACACTTTGTGTGTGACAAAATTTCATTTAACACTTTACAAAAGAGAGGAAAAGAAGAAAGCATCTATTTGCCAAAGGCAGAAGGCAATAAAGTACTTAGTCAAGTATTTTAAAATAAATACAAAAGTTCGAATATCTGCCAAACCTGCAATTAAAGGTAAGTATAGAGGCCTCCATAGCCGAGTGGTCAGGAGTGGGAGTGCAGCATCACACGCTCTTTGAGTAGACTGGGGTTCAAGCCCATGACTGCTAAATACAGTCAATCTGCCAACCCACACTGGACCAGCGTGGCAGGTTATGGTCCATTTCCCTCACCATGAATTGTTGAGGAGGCTTCCACTGCAGTGGGTTGATAATGGCTGCAGTTTACTTTTTACTTTATAGTGAGCAAACTGGCACAGCAAATTTCAAAACCAGGAGAACTATGGTAAGGAGAAAAACAATAGGCAGCTCAAGGTCTATTAACAGGCTATCCTCTCCTCACCACCACTGTGAATATGCAGTGGGTAGGAATAGTCAAGTCAGCGACCTTGAGCCACATATCCTTTTCTTCTTTATACTGTAATGACATGTATAACATTATTATTATGCCATATGGTGCAAGGAAGCCTGAGGCTTAAGCTGCACCAGCCAAAAAAAAAAAAAAAAAAATTCCCGAGTTACCCTGAGAGAGAGAAGTAGAAAGGAATCACCAAGAAAGAGAAGAATGATGATATCCAGCTCAGGACCCTGGGTGTGCCAAGATGTGAGGGTATTCAACCAATGGTATAAACCCATTGGAATAGGTGATTCTCCCATAGCAATAAAACCCTGAATCAGTGGTTAAGGATCATAGCACAAAACCTATATATATATATTTCTTAAAAAATAAATTACAAATTGTTCAAGTACTGGAAGAGTTGCTCATTTTCTTAACTTTTAAGATCATATATATTATATCTGACACATGCCACTCAAGGATCATATTACTCCTGTAAGATTTCCCATATAAATTATGTTGAATCCACATTTTAGATGGTAGACAGATCCTTTAGGATTATTTCTGGATTCCCAAAGTTGAATAAAATTCTGAGATCCTGATTTTGTGTACAATGTGGAGATTAGGGGTACTAGCCACACTGGAATTCTTTCACTAATTGTAGACATATGCTACTGTAACATTAATGTTGGTGGAAATGATCCACTTTGGTTTGATTTATTTCTTTTGGGTTTTGTCTATGAAACGATATTCTCTGGGTATTCTTCCTAAAAATCTGATGTAGTCCCTGTTAAAACCTTCCATTGCACAAACTATTAAAACTTAGAGAACAAATTAACAAATAACCCCCACTTTTGTTGAATGGGGATGAAATGATCTACAGTGAAAAATGATTCCAGTGTCCATAGGGTTCTTGTTAAGTGTTTTGTAAATGTTGCTATTTTCTTTAATAAGAAGCAAATCTAAGAAAAGCTGTAATTCTTTTTTAGTTCCATTTTGAAATTGTAAATCTTTTTTAGTTCCATTTTGAAATTGTAAATCTTTTTTAGTTCCATTTTGAAATTGTAAAGATATTTCTGTAGCCAAAATTATGAAAAATTGCTTAATTTTGATGCCCAAATTTGAAAATTAATCTCAAAATCTGATGGCATGTCAAGATTTGAGCTATGATATGATACATTTTTGGGAATACATATTCGGCATATGAACACTGCCAGCCTAAAAAGGATAGACTTATTTATCTGAACTTTGATATACAAACAGCTAATAAAAAGGCAATATTCCCAAACCTGGACAGCTAAAAAAAAAAGGACAACAGTAATGAACCTGAACAACTGTTGTGTGTGTGTGTGCGTGCTAGTGCACACACATACAGCTGTTGACCAGATTCTGGAGTATTCAAACAAATAGAGCACATGAGGAGCAGACAGTTCTTCTGTAGGCTGTTGACACTTTAGCCTCTCTGATAAATATCAGATGATGTAAATTCATCTTTGGGATAGCCAGTATCAAGACACACTGTTAGTTAGTAAGTGGAAGAATCAAGATTGCATTCATATTATTAATTGCAACTAACCAAATCTTAATCTTTTACAGAAACTTTAACAGTGCAGATAAAGAAAGCCATATGAAATTAAGGATGGTTATTGTTATTTGGTTTTTAGGAGCATTAGCAACTAAGGCCATATTGCTCCGGGATATGCAGTGGTCATTCCCTGACCTTTCCGCATCCTCCGTATTTGGTAGTCACGGGCTCGAACCCCAGTCTAATCAAGAAGCATGTGCTACGCACTGCTCCTTCCCTGCCCACCTGGCTATGGAGGCACCATTAAAGATGGCAATGGACTGTTTTTAACGATTGGTGATATGGTAGTCATATTACTTTCTCTAGCAAACATCAGTGCACTGCACGTCTTGGAAATGGGTCAAGAAAGTACCTGATATCAGACACCTTCCTGGATTATGCAGGACAGCACACTTCATTCAATCAAACTCAGTATGATTTACTTTCATAAATAGCACACTTCACAAAACAGTTCATAAATTACTAGTACCTCTTATAGTACTAGTATTACTAGTACCTCATATGTTAAAAATAAAATACAATTAGGCAGATGGGCTCAGAAATGGCAGTTGAAGTTTAACATTGACAAAAGCAAAGTACTATATATGAGTAGCAGTAATCCCAGAGTAAGGTACCAACTGTAGGATACTACACTCAGGGTAGTAGAAAATGAAAAGGACCTGAGGGTAATTGTGCAGTCAGATATGAAGTTCTCTGAGCAGAGAGGCTGCCAGGGCAGCTCATGAGGTTTTGTCAATGATACACAAAACTTCTGCTAGCAGAGATAGGGAGGCGATTATTCCATTATATAAGGCAATGGTAAGGCCACCTCTTGAGCACTGCACACAGGTTTGCAGGCCTCATTTTAGGAATGAAGAATTGCTGAAACGGGTGCAAAGAAGGGCAATGGGACTGGTGAGGGGAACAAAGGAGATGCTCTTACCAAGAAATGCTTCAGTTTAGAAAATTTCAGTGTCTGAAAAAGAGGAAACATGCTTATGGCATGTTTCCTCTTGTTCAGACGATGCACATGAGGGGGCATAGATTCAAATTGAGGAAGGATGGTGTGAAAATTTGACTTCAGCCAAAGGACTGGTTAATTGCTGGACCAAGCTCCCATCCGCTGTTGTGGAAATGGATAATTTGAAAAAATTCAAAAGAACTAGACCTTGTTGGGTGGGATGAATAGATGAAGTGCTTCTACAGGGACGAGGTACACTTAAATAGAAAGGGTGCAAAAATATTTGCTGATGCTATCAAGGCAGTATTAGGTGGGTCGGAAAACTGCTAGCTTGGGGGGGATACACAGACTAAAAGGTTAACAGTGGCCACAGGCAGAGGCAAAAGTGATTCTTGCACTGCTTCTATTAGAATGAGAAGCAGCCTGGAAAGCAAGATAATGGAGATTTCCAGGACTGCTGGGAGTCATAGTGGAACAAGTAAATACATGGGCTGTGTTAGGGTAACTAAAAGTAGAAACAGGTGCATGTACACCAATGCTAGGAGTATAGTTAATAAATTTGATGAGCTTGAGGTGATAGTCAAGACATCAAAGGCAGATATTGTCGGGATATCAGAAACATGGTGTCACACAGATATAAGCAGCGCAGAATTGAAATTTGGGGAGTATAATGTATACAGGAAGGACAGGACAGAAAGGGAGGAGGGGTTATGCTGTTAGTTAAACATAAAATCTAAGGAAGTGCATCCAATTTATTTTGGTGGACAATGCAGTGTTGAGTCTGTTTGGTGTGAAATAAGCACTGGGAAAGAAAAAATGACAATAGGTGTGTGTTATAGGCCTAATGAATCTGATGAGTATAATGAGCAATTGTGCTGAGAAAGAGTGGGCTAGTAAATCAGAATGTCTTATAATGGGGGGATTTTAACTTTCCAGATATTGACTGGAACTTGTGGGTTGATCACTTGTACACTAGCAATACTTTTGTGGATTTATTGGATGACTGTTTTCTACAGCAACATGTTTGAGAGGCAACCAGAGGAAGTAATACGCTTGATCTGATTATCAGCTGTGATTATTCATGCATTAAGAATTTGCAGATAAAGGAACTACTGGGTGACAGTGATCACAATGTACTGATGTGGGAATTACTTAAAGATGTAACTACCATCAAGGCTAAAGGGAAGGGCTTTTGCTTTCGTAAAGGTGACTACAGAGATCTCAGACAGTTTTTAAATTCTGTACAGTGGGATCAACTGATGATGTTACCAACACTGACTTCTAAATGGGAAGCCTTCAGGGACTTAATTTTGGAGGCTACTAGGCTTTACATTCCAACTAAGAAATATTGTTCAAGGTTTAGGCCTAAATGGATGTCAGATGAATTAATGAGGCTCGTGGCAGAGAAGAAGAACGTATGGAATGCATATAAAATATCAGGTGACACACAAGCCTATGGCAGGTATAAACTAGTCTGTAATCCAGTCACAAAGGAGGTTAGGCAGGCAAAGGCAGATTATGAGAAATCTTTGGCAAGGGATGCAAAGAAAAGCAGCAAAGAATTCTTTACTTATGTAAACTCTAGAAGGAAAGGGATGAATCAGATTGGACCACTTTCCTATGATTCCAGAATGTCCAGGTATCCAACAGAAAATTAATTTTTGCCTGTTTGCAAGAAGCTGCACTAACTTGATTTGAATTTGTAGTAACGGATGACTGGAAGGAAATTTACATTGAAGAACAGATACAGCGTTTAAGGAATCTGTGTAGTAATGGTTTGACGATATAATGACTGTTTTACATTCTCTAGAGCCATCACGATAGCATACAGTTCTGCAGTGTAAATACTGCACTCCAAAGGGAGCTGCTGTGATATTGTAATGTTTGGTAGAACTGCAGCTGTGCCAACTTTACTATCTGTCTTGGAACCATCAGTGTAAATTTGGGTAAAACGAGAGAACTGAAAAGAGTGAGTTGGATGGATCTGCTGAATACTGAAATTTGGAAGGGCATTCTTTCCCCATTATTGGAAATGTTGATCAACATTGGCAAAGGGTATTTGCCATGGTGGTGTAGCCGTGCTAATAACTAGAATTATGTTATTCATATTTAGTTCCCAGCACATAGTTATGCTTTGTAATCTAACGCCACATGGTTTATTCTGCAAAGGTTTATTTTGGTACAAATTATGCCATTTTCGGGTGAATAGATACTGCCTTATAGGATTATGCGGGAAACTTCTGATTTTAGCTGATAACTTAATAGCAGAGCATGCCAACGAAGAAAGAGGTGGTTCGTGTTCTTCCGTATAGAGACTCTGAACTGACAATGTACGAAAAGCTCCCAGTGCAATTCGTAGAGCATTGTGATGTACTGGGTCGAGCCGTTTTAATACACTTTCTCTAGCTGTGGCACATGCAGGAGACCCATAGTCTAGTTTGTATCTTAGGAGTGACCAGTATAAGTGCAGCAGCATGTACTGATCTGCACCCCATGACATAGCAGAAATTGCCCTAAGAAGATTCAGCTTCTTTAGACAGGTTGTACGAATATGCTCTAAGAAACAGTTTTTTATCCAGAATTAGTCCAAAAAAGCTATACTCTGTTGAAAAGTAATTGGATGAGAGTCAAAGATGTAAATCAGGATCTGGATGTAAATTTCGTTTACAGCAAAAATGAATTGCTGTTGTTTTTTGTTTTGAAAGTCTATATCCATTATTTTTTGCCCACTAAACAAGCTTGTTAATTGTGCCTTGAAGCTGCCTTTCAATGAAATGCATGTTTTGTGAGTGGCATAAGATTGCCAGGTCGTCGACATACAGATATGTTTCAACTGTGTCGGGAATACATTTGGTAATCGAATTAATACTGAGGGAGAAGAGCATGGCACTAAGCACAGAACCCTGAGGGACCCCTCTTCTTGCACAAATGTTTGCAACAGAGCAGAGTGAAATCGTACCTGAAAGGACCTATTGCTCAAAAAGTTCTGGATAAATTTTGGAAGATGACCACGAAGACTGGATTCATAGAGATCGTGAAGAATTCCATATCGCCAGGTTGTATCGAAAGCTTTTCGATGTCAAGCCATATCATCACTAGGTGTTCGTTCCTGAGAAATGCATTTCGGATGTTTCCTTCAGCTTTGACCATAAGGTCAAGTGTTGATCTAGTTCTTCGAAATCCATATTGATTTAGAATGCGTTCATTCTCTAGGAACCATGTCAATCTGGCATTAATTATTTTTTCTAATATTTTTCCCACACAGCTAGTTAAAGTTATCGGTCGGTAATTTGCTGGATCTGAATGGTCCTTTCCTGGTTTTGGGAAAGCTAATACAATAGAATGACACCAACTGGTAGGGTAGTAGTCTTCGCCAAAGATTCTATTATACAGTTTTAGCAGAGCAGAATGGGATCCTTCATTCAAATGATATATCAAGGCATAGTACACTCCATCAGGGCCAGCAGCACTATTATTGGATCTTGCAATTTCACTACGTAACTCTGCCATGGTAAGGGGTACATTATGTGGAAGCTGTCTTGAAGTACTGAAATTGAGATTATATTTTTCTGCTTGTACTTTGTGCCTGGAAACTTGGCTCAAATACAGTTGCAGCTGAGATAGTTTCAAAGGTTTCACCTAATGCATTAGAAATTTCAAGAGGATTGCAGATTTCTTTGCCTTTTAGAAGTATTATCGGAGTGGTTATGGGAGAATATTTTCCATTAATTCTTTGAACTTTAGTCCAAATGGTTCTGATATTTGTGGTTCTGTTTACAGTGGAGGCATATTCAGACGATGTCTCTTATTTGCTTATTCATTGTATATGACGAGATTTAGCTCTAGCTTTTTTGAACTGTATGAGATTAGCTGTGGTTGGGTATTTACGAAATAAGTTCCAGTGTCTATTCTTCTCTTTTTTGGCATTACTACAGGCTTCATTCCACCATATTTTTGGGTGAGAGCAGGTTTTCTTGGATGATCTGGGTATACCGGTTTCTGCAGCTGCTATTATTTGCTGAGTTATGTAAGTTACGGCAGAGTCGATGGTGAAGAGTCTCAATGGTCTGAATATCTAAATGTGCCAGTTTTTGATATTTCTTCCAGTTAGCTTTGTCAAATTTCCAAACAGTTTTTATTTCAGTTTGAGGAGGAGAGTTAGTTGACAATGTGCATATTACTGAAAAGTGGCCACTATTTCGCAGGTTATCAGTGACCGTCCAATCAACAAGCGGAAAGAGGTTTGGCGAGCATATTGAAAGATCAATTGCAGAAGTTGACCATGAGGAAAGTTGCACGAACGTGCGAGTCCCATTGTTTAATAATGTTAAGTTGTGCCTTTCAAGAAATTTTTCAATTAACTGACCTCTCTTATCAAGGTGCAAGGAACCCCATAAGGGGTGATGCCCATTCCAGTCACCCACGATACAGAAAGGTGGTGGCAGCTGGGTAACTAAATCAGCCAAATCTGCTAAAGTGTATAAATAATTGGGCAAAAGGTATATGGAAACAAATGTTACCGCTATCTCAACCATAACTCTAGCAGTGTTTGCTTCTAAAGTTGTTTGCAGTGCCACAGGTCTGAAAGGAGTTCTGGAGTTTACTAGCAATGCTACACCTCCATCTGCTGTATTAGAGTGGTTCCTATCCTTTCTAAGCATTATATGATGTTTTATGCTCATAGAAATTTTTGGGGTCAGGTTTGTTTCCTGTAAACAAAGAACAGCAGGCTTATATCCGGTAATTAAGTTATAAACATAGTCTAAGTTAGCTCAGAGTCCGCGACAATTCCATTGAATGATTCTATGCATTACCGAGGATTATCAGGTGTGTCTGCTTGCTTATGGCATGTGGTTTGTTTGTGCCTGTCTAGTCTTGTTTTTTCCCTTTTTGGGAAATTTGGTCTAGTGACGTCCATGTCCTCCTCTTCTGCATGAAGTTCAAGAAGTGGTTCATCTCGGTGTCCATGGTATCAGTACTGGATTTTTGATTTTCTTTTGGAGCTTGTTTGATTAACTGGCTGTTGTACAGAATTTTTATCTGGCTGTATTGGCAATGGTGTATTTACCAAATGAGTTGATTGCTGTTGGGTAGGCTGTTCTTTTAGTGCAGAGAGGACCGACCTTGCCCAATCAGAAATTGAGATGCTTGGCAGAACTGAACAATCTGTTTGTACTGTTATGGATCGTTACTTTTTTACAACTGAAGAATAAGATGGCAATTTATTTGAAATTGAAAAATGTCTTTTTGCTTCCTGGTATGGAACCTTGTGTTCCACTTTGTACTTTGTATATTCTTTTCAGTCTGCCACTGGATGCACTCCTTTGAAAATGCTGAATGATTTCCCTTACACTTTGGGCAGCATTGTATTTCAGTGGGGCAGTCTGTGTGAGCATACTCTTTTGAACCACAGGAGGCACAGGTGATTACACCCCTGCAGACCGCTTGCGAGTGTCCAAATTTTTGGCATTTAAAACACCGGACTGGGTTTGGAATATAAGGTTGAATTTTGCACCTTAAATATCCAGCTTTAACAGTTTTTGGTAATGACTATCCTTTTGGCATTTATTACATTTTGATCGCCTAATTCCTGAACAATCTCCTCCTCAGATACATTAAGGAGATCCCACTCGGCTATTACCCCTTTAGAAGAGTTTAGGGTGGCATGCGGGGTAACCTTTGTGGGAATTCCACCAAAAGTCGATATTTTTAATAGTTTTACCGAGTGCTTATTCTCACTCATCTCCACTAGAAGGTGTCCAGATTTTAATCACCAGACCATTTTTGGAGGGCCTGCCACATTTTCAAGACATTTCTGTATTAAGAATGGGGAGAGCTTACTCAAAAGATTATCAGTTAAAGAATGCAGTATCAGAAAAAGTGGAGCAGGGGTTTCTGTTCCTTCTTTTTTCTGCCGTTTTGCATTACCTGCATTTAAGTCATCTGTGTTTGAGAGATCTGGATCATGAGATCCATAAGTGGCATGCATATTTATGTCCATCTTTGCTCCTTTTTTGCCCTGGGAGAGTGGTTTTCTTCTCCCAGGTTACCAGACCCGCCACGTGGCGGCAGGAGCAATGCTACCAGTGACCAAGCGGTTTAGAAAGTTAGTTAGGTTAGTACGAATTATATAAATATATAATCAAGGAAAGAAAGACGTTTCCTTTCTGGATTCTACTTCGAAGCTTTTAAGTAAAGAATCACTTATGAAAAACAAGAAGAATAGACACACTGGGAAAATAAACATAACTAATCTGCTGAGAAAGAATGCTATGTATCGCACAAAATATCGCTTGGGCACTCAGGGCCTTAACACTTTTGGGGGACCTAATTATTACAAACCTCGTTATTACATAACATGAAAATTTAGGTCCCTTGAACTTTAATGAGATTCAACTGTATTACATACATATTGTAAATAAATTCATTCATGTGTAGTATACTTTGCACATTCTCACGTAGACATGTGCAAAGACATTTCCTACATTCTGTATTTATATATTACATAAATATTTTTATATTATATTTATAGATTATATAAATATGTCTAAATGTCTTTTTTTTTCTACATTGCCTATATTTTGAAATTATAAATTTAACAATAAAATATTTTGGAACTTAAGTAATATCAAAGAATGCACAGTTTGCAAATTTTAAGTTTACTTTTCATAAACTTGCTCTATATACCATCAGTTACTGATTTACTGCCACCATCAAGCATGACAAAGCAATCTTTTATTGACTGCACATTTAGCTGTACTGTACATTTCATTGCTGATCTAAATTTTTATTTCAACTTAGAAAGCAAACTAATACAGCGTCAGCAAAAAGGGGAGGAACCCCTTTCCCTATCAACTCCTCCCAACAGTTTGTCCAGTTATTCCTTGAATCCTTGAATTTATTCAAACTACTCACTTCCACAATGCTAGATGTAAGTTTGTTCCAACAATCAATTACCCGCTCACTGAAGACAAATTTCCACCCATCTATACTGCAACCACTCTTTCCCAATTTGAATTTATGTCCTCTCAGGTGTATAGTTTGAGCAAGAGGAAGAATGCCACCAGCATTTAGCTTAATCAATCCATTCAAAGACAAACACCTCAATCAGATTTCCTCGCATGTGTCTAGTCTCCAGATGCTGAAATTTGCAGAACTGATCTCTCTCAATCTCTTTGCCCCTCTCTCTCAATCATTTTAACAGAACAGAACAGAAAAAAAAAAAAAAAAAAAAAAAAAAAACATTCCTTCTAAAATGAGGCTTTCATTTCAGAATGTGGCCTAACCATTGCCTTATACATGGGATAATCACTCCTTATCCGTGCTGGCAAAATTCTTGTATATATCATTGACAAAACCTCATAATTCCATATTATGTATATTAGTACCCATAAAGTGTAATGAAGCCTCAAGCTTTTGCTGCATCAACAAAAAAAAAAAAAAAAAAAAAGTACCAACAAACTAATCTTGGAATTTCACCAAGCTGTCTGCCTCAACCACCGAAGGAGGCAACTTATTCCAGTATTTAACACTTACTGGCTAGAATATTCCTCTTAATTTGAATTTATGCCCCTCATTCTCGCACCATTTATAATCATGATAACTTCATCCTCGTTCATTTTAATACCCCCAGATCCTCTATAAAGTTTCTGGTTACCAAATTCTGTAGCTCACAGATAACAAAATCGATTAATTGAAAATCATTCCTTGTGTAGGTGCTTTTTTGCGAATCTCACTAAGTGCTCCCACATTTAGATCATTTCTTAAAACTCACTGTCATTAGTCAGGTGTGAGCTCCATAGCTAGACAGTATTCCAAGTGCAGTCTCAGAAATTCTTTATACAGCAGCCAGATGACCTCCCTATCTCCAAAAGCAAATGGTTGCTTTTGGAGTCATAAATATATCTCCTCTACTGTTTTGAATACAATTCCTAGTGTATATGATCTCTTTAGATTGTTGTACTCACTTATCTGGCCATCACTGAAGCCTATCCAAGTTATTCTGAAAGAGCACTGCCTAGTGATGATCATTTACCACCTACCCAAACCACAGCATATTAGGCTCTGTATTAATTCTTCTGTCATTTAGAAAAATGCAAAACCAACAGCAGTCTCAGCACTAATCTATGAGACCCCCCACTTATAATTCTAGTACAATCTGATGAGTGATCATTAATCACATTTAAGCTTGACTGAGCTGGGAAGGAGAGGGAAGGATAAAGAGCACTTTAATTATAATCACAATGTTAACAAATATGATCATAACAGGAATTAATTTTAGATATTCCATTTTTAAAATTCAAAGAAACTAATTGTTAAATGAGTAAAATAACAAATTAAACAAAAAGATAATTTTTTATTTTAAAATTTAAGTAAATTAAATAACAGAATATACATATACAGAGGTGTAGAGCTGTCATTATGGACAGTGGTGTTGTAGCAGTAGTCTATGATCTTTAGGCATAAATTAAACATCAAAAAATAATACTTTCACAGAGCATAAGGCAAAAAATATTGTACTGAAGAAATTTAAATCTTTGTAGACTAAAAGAAACACACAGCATGGACAATTAACATGTACAGACAGCAAATTAAAATGAAAAATAAGAGATAAAAAAGGAAAACAGGACATAAAATATTGTTTGTAAAAGTGCAGCATAAAAGTATTAATCATAAAGACATAAAATGTACTTGTACAGGCATCTAAGACAACCATTGAAAGAAATGACCTCAACATATTTTCCCTTCACGTGCCAGATTCTGTTTTGTTCTTATTTTCTGCCTTGCTTAATTGCATATATATATAGATTAAGGAATCTCTAATAATTAGAATGGTAATTAACCATATAATTAAAAATCATTGTTCAAAATGATGAATCACTGAGCAGGAGAAAAATTAATCAAATCTCCTTTAACAGAAATTCTGCTGCTCCTGCGTGGCAGCATTACTGGACTTCCAAGCAAGCTCACCCGATTCTGAAAAATAAAAATTAAAACTAAATTAGCAGATATTAAATTCACAACAAATTATTCTTAAAATTTTAAATAAATTACATTACATTTATTACAATTACATTAAAAACTAAAAATACATCATACTACCATTTTTCCCTTATAAGACAACACACATAGCAGCATTATTCAATTAGAGGCCATGAGACAGTCTGTGTCCACTGGATTGCAACCAGTTCATGAAAGTTTGAGTCTGAGAAAAAAATAATCTCAATCCTACATTAATAAATGAAATTTCTTCTTCAATTTTCTGTACTTAATTTTTTAAATATAACCAAACATATTCATTCTTTGTTCACTTTCTTTTTCTAATCTCATCTATGAAACTAATCAATGGATAGTAATAACATCTAGGATGTAAATAATTCTCAATATTTAAATAAAAATATATTTAGTGAATTATAACTTAGGGGTTTCTAGTTATCCAAATAACATTCAAAAATGAAATAAAGATTTCTCTTTATAAAGATAACTCACCTCTTGATACTGCTTATTTGAAATTCATATGAAAAGGGAAACTAAAAATAAAAGATAGGAAAAGAAAACTTTAAGATGAGAAAGAAAGCACCAATCCATGAAGTGCACCTCATAGGCCATGTACCTATTGCCATAAAAAAAAATAATAATTTACCAATTTTATTAAAATTAAATTAAATTTACTTCAGTAAATTCTTCTTAAAATCACTAATTTACTTTTGAAGTTACTTCCTTCATCTTTTTACATACTCTTTTTTTTTTTTTTTTTTGCAACAGGTACATACCCCAGTGAGCTGCATTTCTCGGACATGTGCTTTCATATCTCTCAGTTTTCTTTTATTTTTGTTATTCTCTTTAGTTTCTCTTCTCTTATGGAATTTAAAATAAGCAGCATCAAGAGATGAGTTATCTTTATAAAGATACCTTTATTTTGTTTCTAATAAAAATGTTTAACCCTTTACTGGACATTTCAAGAGTAAATGTCCACCAAAGCAACTTAAATTGAAAAATAAAAATACCTCTTAAAGTGATGTCAATACAAATTTTAGTATTCCTTCATTACTGGTCTGACTCTTGATCTGTACCATTAATTATTTTGTTATAGATGTTTCACCATAAAATAAGAGAAAAGTTTTTCTTAGGCTTAGTGAAGTATATTCTTGCATATGATTATCAAACACTCCAAAGCAAGAATTTAAAATTAGTGGATCCGTAGGTTCAATCAAACATAGATGCTATCGTAACCTTTGATAACAAGCAAGCAAACAGAAATGCTCACTAGCATAGGAAATTGTTAATGTCTGCAGTTAGACAGGGTTAATGCAGGGTATGGTCTTTTCAATATTAGTTTCTTTCAAGGTTTGCTTGCAAATAGTGAAGATAATGCTCATATGTGACCATTAAAAAACATAATGAAAAAGGAGGTGTGTGAAGTGGATCAGGAGGAGTTTTATTTTTAAAAAAATAATTAAAATTATGTTTAATATAAAAAATTTATTTTTCACAGTTGTGCTCATAAAATACTGAAAATTAAGATGCCACCATAAAAGTGAACAATTTTGAATTATTTAATGCCTTTATCAAAGCATTATAATGGTGGAAAAAAAGTTCAGCCAGTGCCTGATAACATTATATTTTTCACATGCCCAGCCAGTTTCCCTAGCATTAGCTGCCAGTTCATTTAAAATATCACTCCCTTCGCCTTGCCAATATTGGATTTTGCAGCCTCATACAAGAACTCCTGAGATATGTGCAAGCATTACTTTGACCCATATCAGATAACTATTTCTCTATATTATTCCTACCCCCCCCCCACCCAACCTGAACTATAACTAAACCCTTAAAGGCCTCGATGATATTGGTAAAGACAGTTTGCCAATATCACTGTCGAAACATGTATTGATTCATCACAATTAAAAATAGACAAACCAATATAGAAGATTTACAGCATAATAGGAAACTAAGCACCGTTACAAATTACAACACTGACAACATACAGGACCTCTAGTGGGAAAATCGAGAAATCTGTGAGCAAAATGCATTCAATACATTGAATATATTTTCAAGATATTTCTAGAAGTAAAGTTTCTGAATGCAAAAATCTTTGAGTGTTTTCAATTAGCTGATGAGTTCTTTTGTATTCTTACTGGCGATGACCAGTAAGAATAAAACTGGGTCATAATAATATTATGACCTATATTATACTAATAATATTAGACTCAGAAACAATAAAACAATAATAATAATATTATTAGCCATGACCCAGAAACAAAAATACTGAGAGAAATAAAGATGCCACCAGAGTGGAGAGACATGAAAACTTAGTACTCTACAAGTAAAGTTCTACAATTTGAGGGAAAGAGTCTAATATTGTAATTCTTGATTTTATAAAAAAAAAAAAAAAAAAAAAAAAGAATAAATAGCACAGTGATTTTATTATAATCTCTCAAATATTAACTTAAACAAAATACTGAAGCAAAGAGATGTGGTATGCTGAGTAAAAAAGTTTAATTGCAACATAACAATGAGGGGGCCATCATACTGACATCATTACAAAACTAGGATTTCAAACAATATCTGCTTATTGGCCTGTTCTGGCTTTTTCAGATTTTTGGCAGTTAATAGAATTTGAAAGGATGTCAATATCGTGATAATAACAAAATGAAACAAACAGTACAACCATGCTATAGACATGCAGAATAAGGAGCTCTGAAAACATAATCAAGATTACATTACAAATTTATATGAAAAATAAAAATTTTTAAAAATTTCCATATCATATTTTTTTACAATAGAACTACCATTTACTTTCTGAATTATACTTCGTCAATAAATTCATGCCACATACACAACATTGAGATATGTATATATGACATGAATAAACTATAAACTTGTAACTGTTATGTGACATTATGTAACTGTGATCACATACTCGACCTGGAACTGTCACAAGATCAAATTCCTACAGCACAGAAAAAAAAGGAAAAAAAAAAAAGACTTCTTGTTAACTGGAACTGGCAATATTCTTGTCATTAAAATTAAAATTCTACTAATCATAAAATTTAATTAACCAATATAAAATGCATACATATCACATATAGCTATGAGTACAGTTACACTAAATAATGTTTCACTTTCATAGGTATTATTGTGCACACCAATTACATACATAAATACACTAAATCAACTTAGTCAACCAGTGGAATACACCAAGTTCTCAGTTCCAAATAATTTTCAAATTGGCCAGATGTTCAACTTTAATTGTAATCATTCAAGTGGACCATTTACTGGGATATTTTCACTCTTTTGCCATTTAAACCACTTTAAAAGAGCCTCAATGACATCAGAATGTTTGGGTTTATGCACATATTTAATTTTTCTACAGTTCTTTTCAAATGAGTAGATAATTTCTGTTTTGAATTCAAATTATGTGCACTGTCAAGTTCCATAAGTTAAATTCATGAGCAAAAAAACACATTTCTCCTGCCTGTTTTCTATAATAAATTAGATTTTATCCTCAACATGTAATGAAACTTGACTCTTGACATCATCCATTGTAAAGTATCGCACAGTATGATATAAAAACCACATCTTAATCTTTGTAACAGAACATTACCAACTTACTGGAAGAATTAAAAATGAAAACAATGTTCACCCATATGTGTAGGGTAACTACACATATGGGTGATACTAAATGACACTAAACATTTTACTCTTTAAAAATACTTTCAAGATTGTCAATTTCTTACAGTGAGCATGCATCTATGCTGCCATCATTTGCACAAAAACCAATGTGCAGTACACAACTAAACAAGCCACAAGGAATGGCTTAGCTAAATAATCAAAACCTCCCATGTACTCAGATAACATCAATAACAGTGAGCAGAGTGATGTCACCTACACTGCAGATTTTGATTTCATGATCTACATAAAACAGCGGCATCTGCTTACCACTTCTTTCACAGTTCATCCTGTAGGATAATAAAATGTCACAATATAAAATTTTAAGAACAGAAATAACTGAATTAAAAGTAGATAGTCATTCTTAATGGAGATTTTACTGTAATATACCGCAATGCAATATGCATTAAGAAATTACTAAGAATTAAGAACAACCAGTTGAAGCTTCACAGAACAGTCTCAAATATCAATGCAACTATTATCTCAACTGAAATTGCACCAAACTTCTGTCATAAGAATTTTTAAAACTTAAAAATATTTAAGTTTTTAAAATTGTTTTATATTCTTAAATTATTTTAAAAAATTTATACATTTTATAAAAATTTTAGACTCCCGATACCAAGTTTATATACCAAAATAAAATGTCACAACAAACTTTTTAAAAGAAAGAGCAGAAATAACTGAAATAAAGATAGACAGCCATTCTTAATGCAGATTTTACTGTAATATGCAAGACATCCATGATTATGTCCTAATCGTGACAGAAGAATAGAAGTTGTTGGGAGACTTTTATACATAAGACTTGCAAAAAATAAAAACGTTACCAAGAAAATCACTGACTGATGAAGCAATTTTCAAATTGAATGATATTCGCAAGAGTTACATTCACTGGGCACATTAAAATCCACATGTGCAAACTGAAAATGAAATGCTCCTAGAGTTTTGGCTAAAATCTTTTCAGGATGGCTGGTTAGATCATAAGACCATGCTACCTTGCAATCTTACAGGAAGAGATTCTCTTATAGTGAGAGAATTTCATTATGAAAAATTTAGCATTAGCAATAGTAGACATGATGCAAGAAAGCAAGCTTATGCAGCATCAGCCAAAAAAAAAAAAAAAAAAAACCGCTCCCATTTCACCCCTCCGTTCATTCCAAATACCTGTCCAGCTCAGCCTTAAATTTATTTAGGCTATCAACTTCCACAACAAAATTCTGTTCCACCAACCAACTACCCACTGGCTAAAGGCAAACTTCCACACATCTATCCTACAACTGTCTTTCCTAAATTTGAATTTATGCCCTCTCAGGTGATTATTCTGAGCAAGAGGAAGAATCCCATCAGCATTGATCATGCTCAAACCATTCAAGACTTTATACACCTCAGTCAGATCACCTCGCAGATGCCTAGTCTCCAGACACTGTAATCTGCAAAACTTAAGCCTTTTTTTGTAAGAGCAACCCTTCGTTCTATTCGCATTTCCCAACAAATGGAGATGTGTCACCACAGACACATTTAGTGGCCTGCAGAGTATCCAGTTGAATCCCTGCAAATTTTTTTTCAAAGGAATTATTATTTAAAAAGAATGCTTCTATGTACCAAGGAATAAGGACACCAATTTTGAAAAATAATATTGAGATGTTAGTTTAGTTACAAATCTGATCTCGTTTTTGTTGTTTAATCAATACTATGTTAACTAGTTTTGATCCTTTCTATTGAACTACCAAAATAAAAGTGTAAACAACTTATAATTCACCCTGTATAAAACAAAAAACTTTTTAAAGACTAAACCAGACCATGCCCCCTTTTAGCAGCCTAAGAATTTCTTCATATTTATGTTGTCATTTCAAATAAAACAGAGCTAACATTTAAAAAATTGCCATTTTTAATGAAAAGATAACAATTAAATTTATATCCAACCTTCAGATGAAAAGAAGGCAATTTGCAGAGATTAATCTCTTAATGCATAAATAACACTTACCTGTTTTACAGGAGCAGGTGACATGCCTGGAGTGGCAATTTTTAAGCCAGTTATTCGATGAGTTATGAAGCTCTGTGGAGTATCATCAAGCAGCATCCAAGGAAATGACAAATCTAAAAATATAGTGCCACTTTAGAATAAAACTTTAACTGATAAATTTCTATTACTTTAACTAAAAATAGATATGTGAACAAGGTAAAAACTTTCAATTTATATACGAAATGCAAAACCTGTAGCAGATATTCCTTTTGTGGAATGACCTCAGAGGTCACAATATCTAATTAGAATTAGTTTTTAAATGCATCATTCATACAATGCAGCCCTGTAAAATTTGTCTATACAACCATAATGGATCAACAATACTGTGTCGTTTTCCCCCATATAATAGTTAGTTTCCCTTCAGCTGCTATGTGCACTAATAGATCTCAGACTATGTGTGGTAGATAAATGAAATATATGCATTATGTTTGTTCCTTATACATAATGCATATCTCATTAAATAGCACATATTGTATATGGACATTGGTACACTTCTGTATGTACTCTGAATCCTGAATTGCATGCATAACAATTCAGATCAGCACCATGCTGTTAATGGTTGATGTGGAACAAAGCTTCTATAGGAATCACTTATATACTTATGAAATGCAGGGGGGGGGACAGGTAGGATGAAAACTAATAATTTTGAAGGACAAGTCTTCTATCGGCTGCTGCTTGCTTTCTGAATTCATCCCAAATGATTTACAAACACTTTACAATACTGTTCACAGGGAAACATGGTTTATTGACAAAACCATGTTTCCCTATGGACAGAATGAAACTCTACATAGGGCCAAAGGAGAACCTAAATGTGACATGTGATGCAAAATACCACCAGCAAAGATTGTGTAGTGGTGGTAGGCAAGCCCAAATTACTAATGATCATCTGAAAACTGTGTGATCAGTCTTACACAAGATGGCCACCCATTTTTGCAGATGATACACGTGCATATGAAACTGTCACTTGACCTAACTCCATAAATGTGAATTAGATCTAAGGAACACATGCTCATGGGTGGCATAAATTAAATTTCTACATACATAAATCAGTTTTATAATTGGGACATAAATTACGAACTTTATTGTAAAGTTATTTAGCTATCCAAATAATCTATCTATGTGAAGTAATTATAGCTAAGTGACAATATTTTTCTTTGGAGGTAATTTGTAAAATTTTAAATTTACTAAGTAATTTGTAAATTTGTCAGGGAAACAGGAATTATATTCTACAAAAAGGATAGGTGGAGTATGACCAGGGTATGTGTGCCAGTGGCAAACGTTGATGGGCAGATATCACCTTTTATGGGCAAAACAGGTAATATTGTTGTCCACGTTGACACTAATGACTTTAAAAGTAAGAGATCTGCAGACTTACTTAGCAAATACAGGTCAATGTTTTAAAAAAGTTGCGAGTTAGAGTTAAATTTAAATGTCCGCAATTCTGTGCAGATACAATAGGAGGGAGTATATGATGAGCACCTTGTCAATCAATTCAGCCCGCAGAGATTGTGCAAGGTTTGTAGGGTAGAATTTTTTTTTTTTTTTTTGCGTGGTATGTGCTTGTTAACAGGAGAAATTGCTACTATAGGGATGCCATACACTTAAAAGAAAGGGTGCAGAAATATTTGCTGATGCTATTGAGGCAGTGTTATGTGGATCAGAAAACTACTAGCTTTGGGGGATATAGACTAATAGATTAACAATAGCTGCAAGCAGAGGTTAAAATGATTATTGCACTGCTTCTATTGGAATGAGCAGCAGCCTGGAAAACAAGGTGCTGAGGATTTCAGGGACTGCTGTGAATAATTGTGGAAGTAGTAAGTACATGGCCTGTGTTAGGGTAACTAAGAATAAGTGCATGTATACTTGAATGTACACCAATGCTAGGAATTTAGTAAATAAGTTTGATGAATTTGAGGTGCTGGTCAAAACATCAAAGGCAGATATTGTTGGGATATCAGAGATGTGGTGTCACACAAATATAAGGAATGCAGAATTGGAATTTGGGGAGTACAATATGTACAGAAAAGATGGATAGGAAGGGATGAAGGGTTATGCTGTTATCTAAAAAACACATAAACCTAAGGCAGTGGGAAAGCAAAAATGAGGGTAGGAGTGTGTTATAGGCCTAATGACTGTGATGAGTACAAGGAAGAACTGAACAGAGAAAGAGAGTGTGCCAGTAAATCAGAATGTCTTATAATGGGATTTTAACTTCCTAGATATTGACTAGAACTTGTGGATTGATCACTCGCACACTAGCAAGATTTTTGTGGATTTATTAAATGATTGTTTTCTATAACAGCATCTTTGAGAGGCAACCCGAGGGAGTAATACTCCTGATCTCGTTATCAGCAGTGACTTTTCATGCATTAAGAATATGCAGATAAAAGAACCATTATTGATGAGGGATTTACTTAAAGATGTAACTACCATCAAGGGGTTTTGCTTTTAAAGTGACTACAGTGTGGTTGCAGACAGTTTTAAATTGTATACAGTTGGACCAACTAATAACATTATCATCAGCCAATTTTAATGGGAAGCATTCAATGATTTAATCATAGTAGCTACTAGGCTTTTTTTACCAAGAAATACTGTTAAAGGTTTAGGCCAAAATCGATGTCAGATGAGGTAGTCATTAGACTGATTTGATTAGACTACTAAGGTAGTCTGTAATCAAATCAGAAAGGAAGTTAGGCAAGCAAAGGCAGATTATGAGAAATCTTTGGCAAAGAATGCAAAGAAAAGCAGCAAAGACTTTTTACACCTATATTCACAAAGGAGGATTTCTTTAGGGAAGTGGAGGGCAGAAGTTAAACTAACAGGAAGCTAAATGATTTTGTAATAACTGAGAGGAAAGTGGAAGAGAAATTGTTGAAGTAAAACATAAGAAATGCACCTGGTGTGGATGGAATCAATCTAATTATATTAAGGGAGGCAAGAAAGGAAGTAAGCAAACCCTTAGCCATAATAATGAGAGGGTGACACAAGCAATTATAGACCTGTTAGTTTAACTTCTGTTTCAGGAAAAATAATGGATTCACTTCTTAAAGAAGTAAACCAAGATCATCTAGACAAGACTGCAGTTGTACTTCAGGCATAACATGGGTTTGTTAAGAGGAAATCTTGTCTGACCAATTTGATTATGATATGGTCACAAAGGAAATTTATGCAAAAAATAATTTTGATATCATATAGATTTCAAGAAAGCTTTTGATACTGTTTCAAATAAAACACTGCTGTACGAATTTGAGCAGGGTAACATTAAAGGCAAGTTGGTGCTATGGATAAAGGGATGGTTGAGTAAGAGAAGACCGAGAGTGGTAATCAATGGACACTATTTGTGGACTAATGTTATTATTGAAGTCCACAGGGTCCGGTTTTTGGCCAGCTGTTTTCTATATTTATCAGTGATATTGATGAAGACATATCAGGCTTAATGTCCAAGTTTGTAGATAACACAAAGGTTGGCAGAGTAGTTAAAACAGTAATGATGGTATGCTACTGCAAAAAAAAAAAAAAAAACGAGAAAAGTTAAGCAGATGGGCTGAGAAATGCCAACTGAGGTTTAACATTTACATATGAGTAGCAATAAACCCAGAGCATTGAACCAACTGTGTGGTACTATATGCAGGGTTGTGGAAAATGAAAAGGACCTAGAGATAATTGTGCAGTCAAACATGAAGTTCTGAGTAATGCGGACAGGCTGCCAGGACAGCCTCATGTGATTTTGTCAATGATACACAAAAATTTTGCTATCAGGGATAAGGAGGTGATTATCCCATGGTATAAGGCAATGGTAAGGCCATATCTTGAGTACTGCATACAGGTCTGGAGGCCTCATTTTAGGAAAGATGTAGAACTACTGGAACAAGTACAGAGAAGGACGAGATTGGTGAGGGGAACAAAATGGTGCTCTTACAAAAAAACAAAAGGCATTTTGCACACTCCAACATCTGCAGACTAGGCACCTGTAAAGTGATCTGATTGAGGTGTTTAAGGCTTTGAATGGATTAAGCAAGCTCAATGATGGGATTCTTCATCTGGCTAGACCAGCATTTCCCAAACTGTGTTCCGTGGAACACTAGTGTTCCATAAAAAATCGTAATTAATAATTAGAAAAATAAAATAAAATAAATAAATTTTGCAAATTTGTAGCATACACCACTTTTGTATCATAATTTTTAACATTATCTTTTTTTCTGTTATTAATATACTGGCACAGACTAATAATCAGATAGACCAGGGAAAGCTTTATTTTGGCAGGCTTTTGCATAGAGAAGTATGTGTAGAGGTAATGACATTTACAAAAAAGTAGTAATGTAGTGATCTAATATGCCATTCATATGCAATTTAGCCTGGAGCACATGGGCTGAAGGAGAGAGGGAAGCGAACCGATATCATAACTAAACTCACTTCCTTGTATAAATTTTTTTTGATAATTATCAGTATTTCGAAATACTATTATTAAAATAAATGACCATGGATTTGCGGTTGAAAAAAGCAACTTTAAAACGAGAAGCAAGTACTTCTAGTATTGCAACTGTGGCCGATGAAAACAAACGCAATATTGTCACACTTCAAAGTGACGATGAACAATCGCAGCCTCTTGTTCCCTAAAAATCTGAATTAAAAAAACAGGAACCGACTAATAAAAGACCAAAACGAAAGTATGATGACAGTTATTGGAATTTCAGCTTTACATGTGTTGGAAATAAAGATGCTCCTGATGCAAGTGCGTCGTATGTAATAAAATATTAGCAAACAGTTCTTTGACTCCCACTAAACTTGTTTCATAAATATATAAATGTTCCATAAATATATTGTGAGATGAAAAGTGTTCTGTGACTAAAAAAGTTTAGGAAATGCTGTGCTAGACTATGCCCATCATGTGGCATAAATTCAATTTGAGGAATGACAGTTGCAGAATAGATGTGAGGAAGTTTGCCTTTAGCCAGCAAGTGGTTGATTGCTGGGATAAAATTCCATCTATTTTTGTGAAAGTTGACAGCTTAAATAAATTCTAGGGAGCACTAGACAAACTATTGGAGGGAATAGATAGGTGAAATGGGAAGGGGGTTTTCTTTTTTTTTTGGCTGATGCTGTATTTTCTTGTTGCGTCATATGCCACTAGAAACTTGACTTACTTTAAATATCCTCATGGCATCAAGAAACATTTTTATACATGTGCTTAAACAACCAGTAATTAGATAAAGGACAATTAAAGTTCTGGGGCTCCTGTACAATTAATAATCCGGGAGACTTGGAACTTAATCCATTATTTGCAAACATTTGCTTTTGAAAACATCCAAATGATGGACATACAGCATAATTTCACTGAATTAATAATCTTCAAGTCCTTACAAATGAAATTACACAAATATAAGATGTCCAAATAATTTCATAAATGTAAGATGCCCGTATCTATTATCAGAGTACTAGTCATTTGCACACATGCATAAAAATCCTTCCTGACGCACATGAGGGTACTTAAAATCTCATTTATATAGTATTAAGGTTTACCTTACCCATAAGCACAACTGGCTTTTTTGAAAAGCCCTGTTCTGGTTTAGAACTAAGATAAATTATCATTTTAATTGACTCGTCTTTTGGTGTCTCATTCAAGATTGGTTATACATTTAAGCGCTCCCATATGGACAATAGAAGTGTCCTTTTGTTGGTTTGGATGGTGAGTGTAGCCTGTAACTAATTTCCTGAGTGCTAAAACTCATGAATGTAAGTAATTTTAGTGTGTATAATCCTCACGAGGTTATAAGCACTAAATGCATGAAATTGTTCAAATGCACTTTGAAATAGATAACTCTGAATATAAGAAGGCACTTGCCTTTACCTTGAAAAATTAAAAGGCAAGTGCCAAAGCACCTTGTATTCAGAGGTATCTAGTTCAAAGTGCATTGGACCTTGCAGTCCTTTTATTTCACAACAGCTGAAACATTAAGCACAAGGTTTATATATGTATATATGAAGAGAGAAATGAAATACAGCTACAGAGATACAGGTATAATTAATGGTAGGGGGGAGATTTTGAAGCAGAACACTTATTTCTAGTGATATCATGGTTAAATGTTTGTTAAAGCTAGTGAATATTGATGCACATTATGTTACGGAAACAGATCATCAAAGCAAGCTGTATAACTAAAGGCAAGTACTAGAATGCTATTTAGTAGCCATTATTTCTTCTTTTACAAGCAAAGTCTTTTCCACATTCAAACATGTAAGAGAAACATGCTATGCGATTGACTTTGAAAATTAAGCATCCTCATTACCTTCAAATAAGTGATTTTCTCAGGAATTAAGATAACAGGATTTTACACATTATATTAATTTATGCCATCCAGGACATAAATTAATGCAATGTGTATAAACAGTTACAGCCTTGTACAGCAGTTATATACAGGAACTCCCCAACTTACATAATACTCAACTTATGGAAATTCTACTTTACGTAAGTTTTTGCCGGGCAGTGCAAACTTAAAATCGTGGAAACTTATTTTGCATCCCATAGGAATAAATGGAGGTATCGTGAAAATATTGTAATGTAAACCCAATAACAAAGTTTTTTTTTTTGTCTCTTGTAATTTGTTCCAAGTCCTTGGAATTTGAAAATTTTGCTATATTACTAAGCTATTTATCTCTTTAAAAGTTCACATTTATAATGGAAATTGCACTACCCTTTCATCGTTATCATATGTTCCATTATAAGAATCAATTTTGAACGACTTTGTTTCAAAAACACATTTCTGGAGGTCACTTCAAAAACCCATTTCTGGAGTGAACTCCAGAAAACAATAAAATCAATTTGCACTTTCCGGTTTATTGGGCTTTTCTGTTAGTGCATCTAATTATAAACGGGTAGCAAACTCGATCTTATTGCATTGCAATAAGATCGAGTTGCAATAACTACAACTGTGTGGGTTTTTATGCTATTGTGGTGGAATGTGTGTATAATCCCCTTCACTGAAGTCTTCAATCATATAAAAAACAAATTTTCAGAATTCTCTTCATTCCTATGCAACCAACGAAGAGTGCAGGTGGTGGTAGTGCCAGGAAACGAAACAAAATTGGTTTACAAATGAAGATGAAAATGATTAAGAATTACGAAGCAGGGCAAAGTTTGTCATCTATTTCAAGGGAATTGGGTCTCGCGAAAGGTTGATGTTAGAGGTGAGCGCCAGGTCCGATGACTCGTACAGGCAAATAGGCGCAGCACTGTTGAAGAGTTAACTACCTAATACAACATGGGCCAACCTGGAACAATATTTGACATGACCATGTGTCGCACGCATGGGCTATACAAGCAGATGACCCCCTATGTTATCCTGTCCTAACCAAGGTTCATCGGCATAAAAGACTCGCCTGGTGCAAAGAGCATGCAAGTTGACCATTAGAAGACTGGAAGAAGGTATGCTGGTCGGGTGAGTCATGTTATTAACTCCACACCATGGATGATAGTGTATGGATTTGGCATCAACAACATGAGGCTCTTGATCCATCGTGCATGGTATCAAAAGTGCAGGCCAGTGGAGGCAGTTGTATAGTGTGGGGCACATTTCACTGGCAGGAACTTGGACCCTGGTGCATGCGGAACAACGTATCACTGGTCTCCACTATCGTCAACTGCTTGCTGACTGTGTACACCCCGCTATGTTACACTTTTGTCCGAATGGCGATGGTGTCTTCCAAGATGACAATACGCCGAGCAATCGGGCACTTGTTGTGCAGGAATGGTTTGAGGAAAACAGTTCTAACTTCCATCTTATCGATTGGCCTATGAATTCATCCGATATCAATCCCATAGACCACTTGTGGGACACTATGTAAAGGCATATCACGCATCTGGATACATCAGTCACCACCATACCTGCAGTGCTGACCACACTACACACAGCTTGGTTGGCCCTACCTCCTAAACGCTTCTGACATCTTGTTGAATCAATGCCACGTTGGATAGCTGCTGTACTGAGGGCAAAAGGAGAACCTACAAAGTATTAGGTAGCTGGTCATAATTCGGTGATCACACAATGATGTTTTTTAAAGCATCACAGAAAAATAACAGAACTTGTATAACCACCTCTTGCTTTTTTTCCCATGTTTCTACATTCATTATATTTTTAATAATTTTTTTTTTTAGCACAAGACTAACTTTATTTTTGCTGAAAATTGCCAAACTCACTAAAACTAAACTTCCTTTTCTACTAAAATGTCATGAACAGTGAAAACATAACTAGACCTTCAAAACTAATGGACAGCTGGAGATAACAGCAAAAATCACTGGGTCCAGGGCACACTTAGTGGAAGCCAAATTTGCCATAGATAGCATTTAGCAGTATCACATATTCAGATTTTACCAAAAATTTTTTTCATTCTGGGATCTTTTTTTAAATTGGGGTGGGGGGGGGGGACTGCACAAAAATAAATACTACTAATCTTGTTGTTGTTATAGTGGGGTTTTAGGAGCATCAGCGACTAAGGCCATATTGCTCCATGTATACTGTCTGTAGATTGCATGTGTCCTGTGGCCAATTTTCTGTTTGCTGGACAAAAAACCATGCTACCCTCACCTGAGACTGACTAATTCAGCCACGTGAAAAGGCCTGTAAAAATATTTATTGTCATCGACAGGACTTTTCCATCCGGTGTGTGGAGACAGCAATTCTACCAACAGTGCTACCCATAAGGGCTACTAAACTTGTAAGACCAAAGAATGATTGATACTTACAAAAACAAATACTGAAATTAATTTTTTTAAAAGATACATGAACATATAAAAATATGTATCCATACCTAAGATTATGCTCTAACAAAAGTAAAAAGCCACTCTTGTATAATGTTGAAATGAGAGCTTCAGCTTTCAAGAAAAAAAATTTTTAAAAGTTTGTCATAGAGAATATGAATGATCATTTTCTAGTGAAGCAGTACATGAAATTGTTTGGACAGTTAAAGAATTCAATTGTATCAATCATATTTTCTCATATGGAAAAACTGAAAGCTCCTTTGTTTCAACACAGATTAATATAAATTTATCTCACCTTTAAGTGGTGTTTCTTCCTTTAAGGTTCTTTCAAAATACTTTGAATCCAATGGAGTTGTTACCTGGTTGGCAGATGATCTTACTAAGCAACAACATTGTGGTGTTGAATTTGTCTCTTCATCTGTTACTTGCTTTAGCTGAAAATTACTTTTAGGATCAGAATGAATTTCTGTAAATGAATCACCTGAACCATTTTCAGTGAAGCACATTTTTTCCATTACATTCAATTTACTTGACTGCTGACTGTCTCCGTTTTCACAAAAATCACTTTCTTGAAGCACCTTAGTATCATTAGGTATAGATACAGATAGGCACTTACTTAAGTCACAATTTTCTCCATTCAAGTTTTCCTTAGAGTTAGCATCTGCAAATTCTCTAATTGTCAAAGGTTCCTCTGTAGTGTGTACTTTATTCTGAAGTCTCCTTGACCTTCGCTGTGGTCTCTGCATATTGAATTCAATTCCACTAGCAATCTTATTTGGATAACATGGCAAATCACCAAGTGTAATCCCATTTCCCAAATGCTTAGGCAATTTGTCTGTACTGCAGCATAATGTTTTATCTTCTTCTAGTGGCATTCCTGGAACTGCATTAAAGATAGACAAGGTCTCTTCTTGTACAGGAGTAAGTTTATTAATTCCTTTTACACTCAATCTTGACAATCTATTGAGTGGTGTTTTGACATCCTTCTGTGTCACTTTATCAAAACATAAATCATCTTTTTTTTGCATCAAGTCACCTAACTTGGAGACTGTAACTTTTGTCTCATTACATTCTTTAGCATTTACAACACTGGTATCAGAATTATCCATTATAGCTTTCTCCTCAACACACTCTTTATTAACTGTCTTTGATTGTCTACAAGTAGATTTAATATTTTTCTCTGTTTTGGTGTTATTGTAATTTAATCCTGCTATTTCTTTTGTACCCTCTCTGGACTTTTCATTTTTTGTACAATTAGTGATTCTTTTGGACCTTTGTGTATCAGCTACCACTGTTTCTTCTAAAAGACAAAAAAACAAACCATTTGTAGTCAATCACATGTTTTGCAATCAAACCAAAAATATATAAAAACATATACATATATTTTATTATACTTATAAACAATATGATAATGAAAATCACTGCACTGCAAATTCCAGCATTTGAATTTACGTTTCACAGTAGTCCCCCCCCCCTTTATGTAATCAAGGAGGATAACATTCTGTGAAATTAGACCATAAATTAGATAATCTAATACTGTACTTTTGTTCATGGTATGAAATTAGCCAAATTAAATGGGACCATCGCATTCATAAAATTATGATAAAATACATACTTACAAGGTTTATATTTTTTGTTTGTAACATTATAAGTCAACCTATCCATATAATTAAGCTGTTCTTTCAATCATATTTCAAGTAAGATTTTGAAGTGCTCAGCAATATACTTTCATTAATCTTTATGATCTTCAGATGAGAATTATAATTATTAAAAACTTCTTGATTGTACAGCCCTGTGGAAAATTGTTTTGAAAGCTTATGAAATTCTTTGAAACTTCATAAACTTGAACATAAAAAAAAAATAAAAGAATGGATAAAAAACATTCCCTCACAGTGGCATTGCTTCTTTTTAACTGGAAAGATTTAGACCTTAGTAGGTAAGTAGGTACATTCAGAATTTACTTAGCAGTTGCATTCCTTGACATCTAAATTTGGACTGTGTAAAAATAAACTAAAGGATTATAGGGAACAGAGGTGTACTTATTGGTGTTAGAGCACTGGCATCTTAGGCCATGTTGTACCAATCTGCTATGTCTGTAGAAGGTGCATTTAAGATCAACTGCATGTGCAGGATGAAAGACACAGAATAATTTGGGGGGGGGGACCCTTACATCCCCCACCTGAGATCAGCTAATTACATACCCAATAGAAGAGAGCTTTAAGAATGCTTCAAGTGTCCAACAGATTTCAATCCAAACCTCTCTAAATGAAAGACAAGTGATAAAAGAGCTATATTATCATGGATAGCCAGACATTTAGGTTATAGGCCAACAAGATTACCCAGAAAAATTCATCATAGTCTCAGCAAAATATGCAACTTACAGGACTTTAAAAATGAATTAGTATTAGTATTTAAGATTGGTATATGTAAGTAGTATTAAGAGTTTAAAACTTAAAACTAAAATATTCCCTTAAATTATTTTATAAAAAATATTAAATGAAAATATTTACAAGACTTTACAATGAGATCATGTTAGTAGCTGAGGTCAATATGTGTTAAATAGTAAAGCTAGGCTAGTAGTAAAGTAAGAGGTCTTAGAGGGGAACAGGCATTCTGTGTGTGTTATCAGACACTCAGTCTAAAACACTAATGGATCCAATATCTTTCTATTTCAGAAGATTTAGGAGAAGTCCGGTTGGCCTGCCTCCCTAAAATCCACTCATGCACACCTTCTCGATGGTAAGCCATGTTACATCACTTAGGTGGCAAGATGCCTGGTCAGCGTTAAGAGGAAAAGACCAAACCCTCCAGCACATTAGAGCACGATGAAACAAATGGCCTTCAGTCCCCATCTGCTTTCACTCTCCCTCTTACGGCAGCCAAATAATCAGAGTGGAAGCACAGGGTGCTAAGAATTTCTGGGTACGACCAGGTTGCCATGCATGGAAACTGAACTTGGCCTGTTACAAAATAAGATTGCTATCAGTGAAAATAGGATATTATAGCTGGAAAAGGAATTAGAAAATGTGAATTGGAATATCATCAGTTTGGCTGAAACAAGAAGAAATTAATCACTTATAAGTTTATCAAGTGGAAATCTGCTGTACACCAATGGAAACAGTGAAAGGAGTGAAGGTGCAGTTGGCTTTCTGATCCATAAAGATATAAAACACAACATTTTGGAATTCAAAAGTACATTACCATGGTTGTCACAAGACTACCGCTCAAGATTTCTAAGAGGTATAAGCTAAAGGTTATAATGATTTATGCACCAACATTGAACCATAATAATAAAGAGGGAATGTACACTGAAATTGAGGCTTCTAGATGAATAGAAAACCCACTACACAATCATTATGGAGGACTTCAATGCTAAGATTGGCAAGAGACAAAACAGTGCAGAAAGGGGAACTATAGGAAATTTTGGAATTGGTGAAAGAAATGAAAGAGGTGAAAGACTTGTGGAATTTTCAGAATCTCGAGCAATGTCAATAATGAACACTTTTCCATGAAAAAGGTAAACAGAAAGTGGACATGGAAGAGCCCAAAGGGATTAACAACTAATGAAATTGACTTCATCCTCACTAACAGAAGATATATTGTCAATGATGTTACTGTCCTGAACAACTTAAATGTTGGAGGTAATCACAGAATGGTAAGATGCACACTTGATATAGATGTAAGAAAAGAAAGGGAAAAACTGACAATAGTAAATAATATGAAGGTCTTTGAGATAACAGAAGAGGAGAAAAAGCAGCATATACTGGAACATAAGAACAAGTTTGAGCTTCTCCATACCGTTGTTGTTTGTTGTTTTTTTGGTTTTTAGGAGCATTAGCAACTAAGGCCATATTGCTCCAGGATATGCGGCGGTCATTCCTTAACCTTTCCGCATCCTCCGTATTTGGTGGTGACGGGCTCGAACCCCGGTCTAATCAAGAAGCGTGTGCTACGCACTGCTGCTCCTTCCCACCTGGCTACGGAGGCGCCAACTCTCCATACCGTTCAGGACCAAGATATCGATGAGGAATACTACAACTTTCTGAAAGTGATAAAGCCCAAGAAATCGATATATAAAAAGAAATCCAAAGAAGAAAAAATTAGTCAAGAAACACTTGTCATGATGAACCGAAAACGACAAATGAAGAGCAAGATAAACACTGACAAATTTGAGTATACTGAGTTACACAAAGCCATTAGAAAGAGACTCAGAGGACAGGAAAATATAACACAAGAAAAGTAGAAAAAGCATTAAGAGAAAACAAAGGGTTTAAATCAGGAGCCATGAGCAGTAATACAGAAAGACAAATGATACTGAAACTGAAGAATAGCGATAGTGTACTTATAAATAGCAGAGAAGGCATAATTCAAATAGCAGATGACTACTATAAAGAATTAAATAAGGAGCGAGGGAATGATGCCAGCAGTGGGGAAGATGGATCACAAATTAGTAACACACATACGCGATACCCTTCCAGATGAGGTAGAACGTGCGTTGAAGAAAATTAAGAATCAGAAAGCCCTGGTTTTTATCTTGATGATGAAGAATAAAACTATAATGAACAAACACTGGAATCCTCCAATCACAGATTCATTCCTTTTTATAATGAAAGCAAAAACTAATTTGTTTATTGGAGTGAGTAAATTACTTTGAGTTCAGATTGCACTATCATGCAAAATTTGCCGAGTTCACAAACTTGCATGACCTTGCATGACCCTATCATGCAAGGTCAAGCTTTTGTAAGTTATGCTACACAATAATAGGCACATGACTGAGAACTTTCATAGCTTCTGAACATTAGCACAGGATGTGCCCATTCCATTATTCATGACCACAGTTACTGTACAGTAGTTGCACCTCAGTGTATTCCAAGATTATTGAAAGAAAGACAGGACTTGTGAATGTGATTACTGTTTAAGCACTTGTTATGCTATAGGAAAGAGGACTACGAATTTTTGAATAAGAACTGTGACAAGAGATGAGTCTCAGTACCATCATTTTACAACTGATTTTAAGCTTTTCAATATGAATAGTGTAGCTCTTTATAAATTTACTGAACTTCAGTTTCCTAGAAATAGGGCATAAAGAGCCACCATTTATGCAGGAAAGGTTATGGTAACCGTTTTCTTCAACCGCTATATCTTTTGCTGTTAGACCTCAAAATATAAACTCAGGCATTCAAGCATCCTGCGCACAGTCCAGATTTGTCATGTGTGACTTTCAAAGGATGTTATTTTTTACATGAAGTCAAAACAGCTGCTGAAGAATGGTCCCATCAACAGCCAAATAAATGTTTTGAAGAAGAAATATATAGATTAATGAAATAATGAGATGCATCTCTAAATGCAAATGCTAAATTAAAAATTTTTCAAAAGCTTTAAATTATTTTAATTGAATAACACCTGTATTGCCCCCCCCCCCTCTCATACACACTTAACATGATTTCTCATATAAATTTCATCACCAATTCACCTCAACTTCCTTGCCACAAGAAGTGCACTGCAATACTGCTTACCTTTTTGAGTGAGAGTAACTTCAGTCCTCATAGGATTTTTTGCTGCCCGCTCGTTCTTCCTAGGTATGAGAGATCTGGATAAAAATGCAATGGATATTATATATATATGATGTATAAAGTAAATCTGAACACACAATCACAAAACAGAAAACAAATATAATCAATAAGATTTTTATTTTATTGTCAGTCTGATGGTAAATACCATCAGATCAAGACAGTTAAGTCACATCACCATACAAATGAAAATCCTGGTTGGGTGAAGACTGTCCATTGTTCTGAAGTCTGTTAAACTAAGGTCTGACAAGGCAAGCATTTGCTGTTATTGTAATACAGTAATACCCCGAAGTTATGCGATAGGTGGGTCCGACGAAATTCGCTTAAGTCGAATTCGCGTAAGTCGGGGTACAACTTTGCATATAAATTTTGTTTAATTGGGACCAAGGACTAACAAAAACACTAGTTTAGAAGAAAAATATTTAATAAAATTGCAGTTCTTTATACATATTAATACAAAATATGTATTAAAAAAATAAATGAGTTACGTAAAAAAGCTATTTCGATGTCGATGGCTTCATAAAATCTAACAAATTCGTCTGACGACACAGCGCCTTTTTTTTCACGCAGAATTTCTTCATAGCAAGCTAATAATTTTTTTATTCCTTGCTTTGAAGCTATAATGCATTCTTCGTTGGAGTCTGTTTTCTAAAAGTTTTAAGCCCTTTTCAATTTTTCAAGCTGAGACCTTCTGTCAAGCTTGCAATTGTCATGTACTTTTCTTGTGGAACTGGGTCTGAAGTGTCGGATACTTCAGTGAAGTTTTGCTCATGCATCTCTGAGCTCATTCATTGTCAGCTCCTGACTATGTGAATCCAACAGCTCATTGACATCACCAGTGACTTCCAAATCTAATTGCCTGGCAAGATTAACAACCTTCTATCACATGAGCGACATGATCAGTTTCTGGCGTTGTTTCCGTCTCATTTTTGAAAAAAATGAATGGACAAAGTTTCTTCCAGACACCATTCAATGTTTTTTGTGAATTTCATCCCAAGATTCTTCAATGATTCTTACGGCATCTAAAACATTGAATTGTTTCCAAAAGTCTTTAACAGATATCTCACTATTTTGTCTCATAGCTTCATTCAGACGTGTAAATGAATGCCTCGTGTAGTAAGCCTTGAATGTTTTGATGACTCCCTGGTCCATCGGTTGAAGCAAGCTGGTTGTGTTTGGAGGCAAAAACACAACTTTCACACGTGGGTCGAAATTAATTAGGGTGGCAGGGTGCACTGTCAATAAGAAGCATCACTTTAAATGGAATCTGTTTAGACTTGCAATAACGTTCAACTTCGGGTATGAAGTGGTGACCAAACTAGTCCTCAAAAATGGAAGCTGTCACCCAAGCTTTGATTTGACTTCCAAATCACTGGTAAGCTAATTTTAGATATACACCAAACGAAAAAGTCAAGAACCGCGTAACTCCGAGTTCGTGTAAGTCAGGGTATTACTGTACTAATACCAATACTACTCAAATTTTTTTGGTAAAAATTATTTTAAAATATTGATACAAACTATGTTACAAATATTTGAAAATCTTTGTCTTCAAAAAAACACTACAAGTTGTAAATTATGACATTGCACACTCAGGGAGTTTATAGTAGCCTTATTAATCAATTAAAAAGAAATTAAAACATTTACTTCCAAATGCACTATATTCAAAAATAACTTCTAAATTCAAAAATAACTTCAAAAATCATCCAAAATGACTATTTAAATTAAATTCTATTTTTAAAAAATAGAATCTCCATTGCTTTATTAACCAATTAAAAAATAATAATATTAATGGTGACTGCATTTTATTAATTTAAGTACTTAGAATTTACATTTTTGCAAGAAAGCGATACCAATTTTACTTTAAACTCTACTATGAAAGAAGAAAACTTGAATAAGTCACTAACCAATATTTTATTAATAATTATGTTCAATTAAAAAACAAACTGTCAATATTGTTCGTAAATTTTAAGGTTTCTAGCAATACTTTATTAATATTAGTATCACTAAATGATGCAAGTAAGCTGAATTTTTTCTGCATCTGCCAAAAAAAAAAAAAAAAAAAAAAAAAAAATCAAAAATCAAAATCACTTCTTTTCCTATAGCCAAAAAGTGTTCACCCAATTTTACTTTAAACTCTACTAAACTAGATCGTGTTACTTTTCAGGCAACTGTATACTGTCTATAGATTGCATGTGTCCTGTGGCCAATTTTCTGTTTGCTGGACAAAAAACCATGCTACCCTCACCTGAGACTGACTAATTCAGCCATGTTGTGAAAAAGGCCTGTAAAAATATCTCTTGTCATCGACGGGACTTTTCCATCCGGTGTGGGGAGGACAGCAATTCTACTAACAGTGCTACCCATAAGGGCTACTAAACTTGTAAGACCAAAGAATGATTGATACTGTAAGACCAAAGAATGAATTGCCTGAGTATGAAGGGTTTATTTTTGAGTTTGGTAACATGTTACATTTTAACATAGCCCCCTTTGGAGTCAATACACTTTTGTCACCAACTTCTCCCACTGCAGCAATGATGTCACTTTTGGTGGGAAAATGGATGCTAGCCAGGTATTTTTTTTCAAATTAGGAGATGGGTGAGAGTCTGATGGCGCTAAATCTGGTGAATGGTCCAATATTTCAGAGCCACACTCATACAGTACAACTATGGCAGACTTGTGAACAGGCACACTTTTTCTGGGCATTATCTTTAATATTTTCACACAAATGCCTCAAGTTCTGCATAACATGCCTCTGTGACTGTCTTTGATTTACCCTTCAAAAGGGTAAAACCAAACATTCTTTAAACATTTAAATTTTTCAGTAAAACTTAAAGTTATGTAAAAAGTCCATTATTCTACATCCCAGAAAAGTATGCAGCTATCTTTTCAGCACACAAATTAATAAAGTGACAAGGACAATCTATTTCCACCAAATACTTCATTACTCTCTTTAATATCCTTGCTATTCCAGTTTTCAGGCCTACCATAAGAGGCACTATCAACACTAAGTGCCAGATAGTATTTTAGAGGAATCCCACATGCTTTTAATTTGTTCAGATGTCCAATGTTGTACCTTACAGGCAGAGAGACCAGAGCTTATAAACAGTGTGCTAACCACAAGGATTTTAATGGTGCAGCCTAGAACTTTCGGTGGTTGAGCAGGGAACCATGGACACTGACACCTACCTTAACATTTTCTGTAATTTCATGCACCCTACAATGTGGCAGTTGTTGGGTACAAACTGAAGTTTCTTTCAACAGATAGTATAATGCCCCATGCCATACTTCCAGTGCTGTTAAAGAATGATTCACAGACATGAAGCAACAAAAGTTCAAATGACTGATGCAGAGCCCTGATTTGAACCCTGTGGAACAGCTGTGAGATGAAACAAAACATCATACAAAGGTCACACCAGCACAGATTACATCAGTAGCGCAACTGTTCATTGTTCTGCAGGAGGAATGTACTCACTGCAGTCATGATGGAAAGAACATCCAGAGTGTAGATATCATAGTGGCCAAAGGGACATCAACACTGTATTATTGAAGTGAGTGGGCAGTGACATGTGAAACTGACACGTGTCCAGATACCTTTTGGAAGTGTATAGCACGATAAGATACTAAAAAAAAAAAAAAAAAAGACCACCTAGAGTCTTCTCCTTTAGTTTCCTAAAGCCACCAGTATTTCAGGGTTCCAAACAACACACAAATACACAAAATGTTGCGGCAAAGGCCCCAAAAGCCTGCAGCACCTGGGGATAGGGGGAGCCTCCAACTGATCTAAACATGCTATTAAATAAAAAAAATTATTTTAGACACTTGTCAACCTGCTATAACTCTTTTAAGAAAATTCTGTCACATGGAACTGAAAGTTTAAATATGCAAAATATGTTTTGGACTAATTTACAAAGCCTGGGAGGAATGATTTTATTTTCTTTCCACTAATTTAGTAGAGCTTCCTATCTTGGCAACAGGAGTGATAATTAAATATAGTTTTACTTCAGTAATGCTTGATGCATTGCAATTTTCTATTTGAACAAGGTCTGTTGAGTAGAATCAAATTTCTACAAAATAAAGATAGATTTTGTTCATAGATTTTAATGCTCAGGATGACATATGTAGTTCAATTTGGTTATTCGTTGTAACTGGAGCACTGGTGTGTCAGCTGTTGATATCAACACAAAAACAATTATCTCACTATGGCCTTTCTCACTGATGCATTAGATTATTAATGACTCAAATTATTCACTCATTAGCCATCACTAATCCAAATTCCACAGAATTTCTTCAATTTCAACCTTGTATAAGCTCGGTGTCTTGAGCCTTGTGTCAGTATTAGCCATACAGTGCAAAGAAGCCCCAGGCTTTTGCTGTACCAGCAAAAAAACATAAAATAAAATAAATTTAAATTAATGAATAAATCAAATGAACTACCTATGTGATTCCCTCCTTCAACATGTACCTGTCCCACTGACCATTGAATTTCTCCAAGCTGTCAGCCTCAACTACCCACATAGAGGAATCTTATTCCAGCAATTAACAACACGCTGACTATAAAATAAAACTTCCTACAATCCAGTCTAAACCTCTTCCTAATAATTTGAATTTATGGCCCCTAATTCTAGTATTACTTATAACTATGAAAAGTTTGCCTGTATTTTTTGGAATGTAATGCTTTTCCTTAGGGATCTCAGGAATTGGGACAGCCTGGACTGGTTAATTGGGACAAATCTTAAAGAACAAAAACTAATCAAGAAAATAGCCAGGGGTTTTCTTTGCTTAATTGGGACAACATGCCATTTAATCTGGGTAGGAGACTGAAGCACTAGAGATTACTCTATGATTGTCTCCGACCGGACCACGTTATCCAGTTGAATTTCGGATTGTCACAAACATAAAAACAATTTGCAGTTTCCAGTTTATTGGGCTTTTGTGTTAGTGAAATCTATTATCAATGGGTAGTAAACTCGATCTTCTTGCATTTTGCAATAATAGCGATAGCCGGAATTCCAGTTATGTTAATCTGGGATATGGTTAGCAGTAATCCCAGATTAACATACCACTGTGTGCTACCATACTCAGGGTAATGGAGAATGACCTAGGGGTAGTTATGCAGTCAGATATAAAGTGCAGACAGTGCATCTCATGATGTTTTCTCAATGATTTACAGGAACTTTGCCAGCAGGGATAAAGAGGTGATTATCCCAATGTATAAGGCAATGGTTAGGCCACATCTTAAGTACTGTATAGGGGTCTGGTAGCCTCCTTTTTTTGAAGAAAGTGTATTTGTCGGAATGGGTACAAATAGGAGCAATGAGATGAGCAAGATGGTGTTCATATCAGGAAAGGCTTCAGTCCTGCAAATTGCAGTGTCTGGAGAATATGTGCAGAGATCTGATTGAGATGTTTAAGGAATCAGTAGGCTCAATGTTAGCATCAACTGAGGCATATGATGCAAGAAAGCAAGCTTATACAGCATCAGCCAAAAAAAAAAAAAAAACCTTCACATTTCACCCCATTTGCTCCAAAAGTTTGTAAAGTTCTTCCTTGAATTTATTTAAGCTATAACTTCCACAACAATCAAAGGAAATTTGTTCCAGCAATCAACCACCCGCTGGCTAAAGGCAAATTTCCACACATCTATTCTACAACTGTCTTTACTCAATTTGAATTCTTCCTCTTGTCCAGATTATGCCCCCTCAGGTGCATAATCTGGACAAGAGGAAGAATTCTATCAGCATTGAGCTTGCTCAAAACATTCAAGGCATTATATATCTCAATTAGATCACCTTGTAGATGCCTAGCCTCTAGATGCTGCAATTTGCGGCACTTAAGCATTTCTTGCTAAGAGCAACCCTTTGTTTTCTCTCACCAATCTCATTGCCCCTCTCTATAATCATTCCAGAAGCTCTACAGCCTTCCTAAAATGAGGCCTCCAGACCTGTAGACAGTACTCAAGGTGTGGCCTGACCATTGCCTTATACAAGGGGATAATCACCTCCTTATCCCTGCTAGCAAAATTCCTATATATTATTGAGAAGATCCCATAAGCTGCTCTGGCAGCCTATCTGCACTTCTCAGAAACCTTCGTATCTGACTGCACAATTTTCCTCCCATTTGTTTCTCATTCTCCACTAGCCTGAGTATAGTTCAGCACAGTTGGTATGTTACTATGCGGTTACTGCTACCAATATGCAGTATTTTGGATTTTTCAAATTTAAACTTCAGTTGCCACCTCTCAGCCCATCTTTTCTAGTTTCTATTGCAGTAGCGTACTATCATTAACAACCCTGCCAACCTTTGTATCATCTGAAAACTTGGACAAATCAGATATACCTTAATCAATATCATTGATAAATATAGAAAAAAACAATGTGCCCAACACCAAATCCTCTGGACTCCATTAATAACATTAGTCCTTGAAGAGCAGCATCCATTTATTTACCACTGTCTTCTCCCTCTCAACCATCCCTTTATACATAGCAGTAACGTGCCCTTAAAGTCATACTGTGCCAATTTTTACAGCAGTCTCTAGTGCGCAACAGTATCAAAATTATTTTTTGCATCCAGTTCCCTTGTGACCACACCATTGTATCCAATCAAATTGGTCAAACAAGACTTCCCCTTAACAAGGGGAAGTCTTGTTTGACCAATTGCAGAATCATGTAGACAAGACTGTAACTACAGTCTTGTCTAGATGATCCTGAAATGCTCCTTTAACCAGTGACTCCATTATTTTCCGCAAGAACAGAAGAACTAACAACTCTGTAATTACTTGTGTCACCCTCTGATTCCCCTTTGTGAATTAAGCATACATCTGCACATATCCAGTCCATGGGGATCTAACCTGAATCCAAGGATGCTCTCATAATTATGGCAAAGGGTTTGCTGCTTACTTCCTTTCCTGCCTCCTTTAACATAACCTGATAGATCTCATCCATCCGAGGTGCCTTCTTATGTTTTAACTTCAACAATTTCTCCTCCGCTTTGCTCGCAGTTATTACAAAATCATTCAGCTCCCTATTACAGTTTGATAAACTTCTGGCTTCCACTTGCTCATAGAATTCTTCATGTGTGAATGTAGATGCAAAATAATCATTCAATTTTTCAACTACCTGTGTCACTTGATAATTTATATGCATCCCATGCATTCTTCTTCTCTGTCACGAGTCTCATTAGTTCATCTGACACCCATTTAGGCCTATACCTTGAACGGTATTTCTTAGTTGGTATGAAAAGCCTAATAGCTCCCTAGATTAATTCCTTGAATACTTCTCATTTAGAATTTGCTCTTGATAACATCCGTTGGTGACACCATATAGAATTTAAAAATTGTCAGAGACCACTGTAGTCACCTTCACAAAAGCAAAAACCTTCCCTTTACTATGTTGGTAGTTTCGTCTTTAAGTAAATCCTACATCAGTACACTGTGATCACTGCCACTAAGTGGTTCCTTTATCTGCAGATTCTTAATGGATGAATAATCACTGCTGATAATCAGATCAGGAGCATTACTCTCACTCTGGTTGCCTCACAAACATGCTGTTATAGAAAACAATCATCCAATAAAATCCCAAAAGTCTTGCTAGTGTGCGAGTGACCAATCCACAAGTTCCAGTCAATATCTGGCAAGTTAAAATCCCCATTATAAGACATTCTGATTTACCAGGCCACTATTTCTCTGTACAGTTCTTCCTTGAACTCATTAGGCCTATAACACACTCCTACCCTCATTTTTGCTTTCCCAGTGCTTATTTCACACCAAACTGAGTTAACATTGTGCTGTCCACCCATGTCAACTGGATGCACTGCCTTAGATTTATGCGTTTCTTTACTAACAGCATAACTCCTCCTACCTTCCTATCTTGTATCCTTTTTGAACACATTGTACTTCCCAAATTCCAATTCTGCATTCCTTATATCTACGTGGCACCATGTCTCCGATATCCCAATAATGTCTGTATTTGATATCTTGATCAGCACTTCAAATTCAAAGTTATTTAATATGTATACATGCACATGTTCTTACTCTTACTTACCCTAATAAAACCCATGTATTTACTTGTTTCATGACTTCCAACGGTCCTTGAAATTCCCAGCACTTTGCTTTCCAGGCTGCTGCTCATTCCAATAGAAGCAGTGCAATCACTTTCACGTCTGGCTGCAGCGATTGTTAATCAAGAAGTTTCTATATCCCCCCCCCAAGTTGGCAGTTTTCTGACCCACATAACACTGCATCATTGAAAGCATCAGCATTCTTGTACCCTGTTTAAGTGTATCCCATCCCTATAGAAGCAATCTCTCCTCTTAACAAGCACAGACCACATGCTAAAAAAAAATTCTACCTCACAAGCCTTGCACAATCTCCACAGGGCTTAAATGATTGACAAGGTGCTCATCATATACTCCCTCATATCGTGTCTGTGCAGAATTGCAGACACTTTCAAATTTAACTGTAACTCGCAACTTTTTTTTCATCATTGACCTGTACTTGTTAATTAAGTCCACAGATCTCCTACTGTTAATGTAATTAGTGCCATGTTGATGGAATCCTTCCTCTTGCTCAGACTATGCACATGAGGCAGCATAAATTCAAATTGATAAAGGATGATTGCAGGATAGATGTGTGGAATTTGCCTTCAGCCAGAAGATAGTTGATTACTGAAACAACTATCCTGCAATCTCTCTCCCCACAACCAGTGTTAAGTGTGTAGTTTGAATAAATTCAAAGAAGAACTAGAAAAACTGTTAGGGAGAAAGTGTTGGTTACGGTTTTTTTTTTTTTTTTTTGTCTGATGATGTATTAGTTTGTTTTCTTGTATCATTTGCAACTACTAATACTAATGGCAACCAAATTACTTTTCTTTTAAATTTCACTGCAGCAATATAATAGCACAGTTATGTATAAACTTAATGATTTAACTGTTCTGACTAATTAAGAAGTATTATCTAAGAATCCATCCAATATTCAGTTTTATTTCAGGAAAAGAATACAGGCAGCACTTTAATTAATCATATGTATTTGTTAATACATACATGGAGTACATTTGCAGTAAGTATCACAAGCAACTTTGATTCTTAAAAGAGTTGTTTATTGAGAAAATTAATTTTAGAAATACTGGCATTCACACATCATGCATTTGTCTAGCCGGGCAGTCAGAGTATTAGAATAAAATGCAAGTGCATGTGTGCATATGTGTGTGACCACAGAGCTCATATATCTTTGCACCATACAAGGTTTACGACTCCCTCAAAATGACATTAACAAGAATCCCTTAAATCTCCTCTGTTCAAATGAATTCCATCTTTTAAAAATAATTGTAGTAACTAAATTAGACCATGCTTAAAAAATCCTTCCCCCATAAGCCCTGCAGAATCTTTTAAGTCTAGAGTTAACAAGACTACAAACATATACTGCCCCCTTCTCATATATTTCCAGAATAATTTCATATCACATGAGCAAGTCATTAGTTCACTTATATTTGTCATTTGTTCCCATATGGATAGTTAACACCCTTTATTATTATTAAGAACTGATAGTTGGTAAATTGCATCATCCATTTTTGCTTTCAGCAAACATTATGGTGGTTGTATTCCATCTGGACTTGTTACAGAATATATTCTCAATTTCCCTTGCAACTCAATCCCAGTAAGACTTCCCGCAGAACCAAGAAGCTGCACTGAGAGTCCATTCCTAGTGGAGGGTTGTTGTTATTTGGTTTTCAGGAGCATTAGCAACTAAGGCCATATTGCTCCGGGGATATACGGTGGTCATTCCCTGACCTTTCCGCATTCTCCATATTTGGTGATCACCGGCTTGAACCCCTGTCTAATCAAGAAGCGTGTCCTACACACTGCTGCTCATGCCTACCTGGCTATGGAGGCACCCCTAGTGGGGGGAGATTGTATTATTTAATGTTAGCAGAAAGATTCAAATTTTACAGCAAGTAAAAAGTAATATGAAAAATAATTTACCTGCCAGAAATAACTTCCTTACAAAGCACTGTTTTAGAATCTTTGTTTCCAGTATGTAAAGGTTCCTCTTTTTTTGCAGCACTAGAGATATTGAATCCTGAAATGTTCTTAGGAGCAGAAAATTCAAAATTTTTGGGAGCAAAAGAAACTGGTAAACGTCTAGTGGTACTGTTAATACCATTATTATCTTGTGTTGAATGCAAATAGTTACCCTTCTGGCAAGAAATTTTTTGTCCTTTGGCTGGTTTAGTTTCAATCAAATTGGCTGAAAAGGGAAAGGTAAAAAAAAGTGATCAATAAATAGCAAATAAAATCGATTAATGAAACTGTTGATAACAAAAGAGCTTTCAAATATTAATAACTAAGAAAAGTATTTAACTAAGAATTATAGTATTGAACTATAAAAGTATTCCTAATAAAATAAACTTTCTTGCTACTCTTCCTTTATTACATGATTTTTCTATTGGTTTATCCCATTTTCATTGTTGCCAAGAAACCCATGCTCATGACTTTCAAAAAACTAGAGATTCTTTTAAAGCCCATAACTGCATTAAATATTAAATTTCAGTGTCAAAATATATATTTTATATTAAACTACAGACAAAGGATTGTTTGCGAGTACCTTTTAAACATTAGCTTATAACATTTTTCTGTCTGTTGATTTCTGTTTGGATATTCTATTTGAGAGGGCGCTGGGATTGCAGAACAGTACAGACAGTGGATTTTTGGCTGCTGTAAAGAGATAAGTATTTTTTTAATTTTTAACGTATTCTTCATTATTTAACATAGTACATTGTGTTTTACAGAGATATTAAATAGGTTTAGTAGAGTTCGTTAACTTCTTATTTTGAATTTAACCAGCGATTTTTGGAAGTTATGACTGCCAGTGTTGGTGCCAATATTGTTGAAGTAGCCGCCATGTTGTAGTCGAAAAGAATAGCTTAACGTATATATATCTCAAACTGACAGTGAAGGTATAAAGTAAAACTAGATAGTGTAATACAAAGCACTGTATTAGGAATCTGTTAGCTTATTATAGTATTATCAATTAATCAAAAATATTATTAATCTTATTAAATTTCATTGTTAATTAAATTGTATTTAAACGGAAATCATGACCCAGACTAGAGCTGCAAAGCAAAGATCACAGACTAGCGAGAGTACTGTAGCTCAGGGGAGAAACTAAGGGGGCGATTCACCAACGCATCACAGTCTCAAAAAATTTGCGAAATGTGAAATGTTTGCCGACCTTTCTAAAACAGGACATGAGCTAAGGAGGATGCCTTTGTGTTTGCAAGGTGTCTGGAGTGTCAAGAAATTAGGCGTCAACCCAACGTTCTGATGGGCGTCTATGAGAGCTTGAGGTGTAGGGTAAATGCCCTTGAAGAAATTAATGAGGGGCACATCAGGCTCTCAGCTGCCCAGCTCAAAAACAGAGCTCACTCCTGTGCATCAGGCAACACAGCGGCAATCTCCAAAGGGAGAATGTGCTGGTCCCAAAGGAACTAGTTATTGTTGGTGACTATTGTCAGGGAGATGGGGAATATACTATGTAAGAAGGATAGGTGGAACAGGACCAGAGTATGTCTGCCAGGGGCAAAATTCGATGACATTGTAGAGCAGATATCATCTTTTCAGGGCAAAAAAGGTGATACTGTTGTACACGTTGGAACTAATGACATTGAGAGTAAGAGATCCGCAGATTTACTCAACAAGTACAGGTCAATATTGAAATAAAGTCACGAGTTAGGGTTGAATGTGAAAGTGTCTGGAATTCTGCCCAGTCACGATAGGAGGGAGTATATGATGAGAGTCTTGTCAATCAATTCGGCTCTGGAGAGATTGTGCAAGGCTCAAGGGGTAGGATTTTTTTCAGCCTAGTCTGTGCTTGTTGACAGGAGAGACTGCTTCTACAGGGATGTGATACACTTTAATAGAAAGGGTTTAAGTTTAAATAATAAAAAGGGTTTAAGTTTAAGTCTAAATAAGTTTAAGGCTCAGCTGGACAGGTATTTTGAACGAACAGAGGGGTGAAGTGGAAGTGGGTTTTTTTTTTTTTTTTTTGGCTGATGCTGCATAAGCTTGCTTTCTTGCATCAAATGCCTCTACTAATGCTAATGCTAAGGGTGCAAGAATATTTGCTAATGCTATCAAGGCAGAGTTAGGTGGGTCGGAAAACTGCTAACGTGGAGGAATGCACAGACTAAAAGGTTAACAGTGGCTGCAGGCAGGCAGAGGCAAAAGTGATTCTTGCACTGCTTCTATTAGAATGGGCAGCAGACTGGAAAGCAAGGTAATGGAGATTTCCAGGACTGCTGGGAGTCATAGTGAAACAAGGAAATGCATGGGCTGTGTTAGGGTGGCTAGGAGCAGGAACAGGTCCATGTATACTTGAATGTACAGTAAACCCCCGCTATTCGCGGTATCTGTATTCGTGGTTTCGCGATCGTTGATTTAATATAAAATGAAACCTAAAAAAATGTGAATTTTAAAGCGCCGTGAACATTTTCCGCCATAAAAAAACATGGGCGTGGCTAAAATTATCTTTCCCGGTCAAAACAGCGCTCAGTTGTGACAAAATCACGAGCGTGGATATTTCTCGCTAATCCTTGTTCGGTATGTGTTATGTGCTTGCCATGGAAGGTTTCGTCGTTTGCTTTTAATTTATATGCTTATAAATTGAATAAATTTATCAATTTATAAATTGATATGCTTACAAAAGTGATACATCTACCGTTTTGCAGTGTAAAACAGACTTTTTCGAGTGTGTTAACGGAAGAAAGTGACTTTATTGTGGACAAGTTCTTTCTAACCCGTACAAAAATATGGCTACGAATAACAATGGAAATGTGAAAATATCAAAGAAGGTGATGACATTAGCGAATAATATTGAGTTATTAGACAAAATTTCTAATGGTGAAAGTGTCTCCTCAGTGGCAAAACATTATAAAATCAATGAGTCAACGGTACGATCAATCAAAAAATCGGAAGAAAAAATCCACCATAGTGTCCGTGAAAATGCGCTAATTGCTTCAAAAATTTGCTCTGTAACTCGTGGTGTTAAATTAGAAAAAATGGAAAAAGCTTTAAATCTGTGGATAGAAGACCGAACTCAAAATAAAATTCCGTTAAGTTCACTCATCATTCGTGAAAAGGCAAAACTCCTTTATCAACACTTTAGAGAAACTGGTGCACTGGCGGGATCAGTTTTTTTGCTAGCAAAGGCGCTGGTTTGAAATTTCTAATAAATATTACATTTAATATTAAATTGTTTCTTATTTTCATTTCAATGCCATATGCTTGCATTTCACTATGTACTGTCTATGTACATAGTCATATTATGAAGGTACATATAATACATACATAGACAAAATTTTAGACTAGTTTTTCTTATATATTTCATACTTTGGAACGGAACACCTTTATTACTATGGGAGCATAACTCAGTATTTGCGTTTTCGGTATTTCCGACATTTCTCAGGAACGTAACCCCCGCGAATAGCGGGGGTTTACTGTACACCAATGCTAGGAGTATAGTTAATAAATTTGATGAGCTTGAAGTGCTAGTCAAGACATCAAAGGCAGATATTGTTGGGATATCAGAGACGTGGTGTCACACAGATATAGGCAGTGCAGAGTTGGAATTTGGGGAGTACAATGTGTATAGGAAGGATAGACAGAACAGAAAGGGAGGAGGGGTTATGCTGTTAATTAAGAAAAACAAAATCTAAGGAAGTGCATCCAATTGATGCTGGTGGACAATGCAGTGTTGAGTCTGTTTGGTGTGAAATAAGCACTGGGAAAGGAAAAAAAAGAGTAGGTGAGTGTTATAGGCCTAATGAATCTGATGAGTATAATGAGCAATTGTGCTGAGAAATAGTGGGCCAGTAAATCAGAATGTCTTATAATGGGGGGATTTTAACTTTCCAGATATTGACTGGAACTTGTGGGTTGGTCACTCGCACATTAGCAAGACTTTTATGGATTTATTGGATGACTGTTTTCTACAGCAAAATGTTCGAGAGGCAACCAGAGGGAGTAATACACTTGATCTGATTAACAATAATGATTCTTCATGCATTAAGAATCTGCAGATAAAGGAACCACTGGGCAACAGTGATCACAATGTATTGATGTGGGAATTACTTAAAGATGTAACTACTATCAAGGCTAAAGGGAAGGGCTTTTGCTTTCGTAAAGGTGACTACAGAGGTCTCACACAGTTTTTAAATTCTGTACAGTGGGATCAACTGATGATGTTACCAACAGTGAATTCTAAATGGGTAGCCTTCAGGGACTTAATTTTGGAGGCTACTAGGCTTTTCATTCCAACTAAGAAATACTGTTCATGGTTTAGGCCTAAATGGATGTCAGATGAATTAATGAGGCTAGTGGCAGAGAAGAAGAATGTATGGGATGCATATAAAGTATCAGGCAACACAGAAGCCTATGGCAGGTATAAACTAGTCTGTAATCAAGTCAAAAAAGAGATTAGGCAAGCGATGGCAGATAATGAGAAATCTTTGGTAAAGGATGCAAAGAAAAACAGAAAAGAGTTCTTTACTTATATAAACTCTAGAAGTAAAGGAGTTAAGTGGTCTTAACATAGTGAAATTATAGTAGTCTTATAATATCGTGATAAAACTGACTAAAAAAATTGAATGGCAAATGCCTAAAAAACAGTACTCACCTTGTATAAATCTGCAATAAATTTATTGGTAAATGGTGGCTGAATTTAGTTTAGAAGAAGCATTAAGCAATATTTTTAGTGGTCTTAACATCTATGTTAAGACCACTTAACATAGATGGGTTGACTATTGATGATCATGCTCAGGTAGCTGATAGTGAATGAGTATTTTGCATCTACATTCACACATGAGGAGTTATTCAATGAGGGGAGTGCCAGAAGTTTATCAAATGCTAACAGGGAGCTAAGTGATTTTGTAATAACTGAGAGCAAAGTGGACGAGAAATTGTTGAAGTTAAACATAAGGAAGACACATGGGGTGGATGGGGTCTATCCAGTTATATTAAAGGAGGCAGCAAAGGAAGTAGGCAAATCCTTACCATAATTATGAGAGCTTCCTTGGACTCAGAGGAGGTCCCCATGGACTGGAGGTGTACAAATGTATCACCAATTCACCAAGGAGGTTCAAAAGGTGACACAAGTAACTACAGACCTGTTAGTTTAACTTGAGGAGTTAAACTAACTCCTCACCGGTTAAAGAAGTATTCAAGGATCATCTAGACAAAACTGCAGTAATAGTTAAGACACGGCATGGGTTTGTTAAAGGAAGGTCTAATGTCTGACCAATTTGATTGGTTACTATGATGTGGTCACAAAGGAATTGAATGCCAAAAATATTTTTGATATCATATACTTGGATTTCAGGAAAGCTTTTGATACCGTTGCACATGAGGAGTTATTCAATGAGGGGAGTGCCAGAAGTTTATCAAATGCTAACAGGGAGCTAAGTGATTTTGTAATAAATGAGAGCAGAGTGCTGTACAAATTGGAGAGGTATGACATCGAGGGTAAGCTGTTACAATGCATAAAGTGATGGTTGAGTGGGAGACAAGAGAGTGGTATTCAATGGACACTGCTCTTCGTGCACAAAATGTTATTAGTGGAGTACCCCAGGGTTCAGTGTTGAGCCCATTGTTGTTTTCAGTATTTCTCAATGATATTGATGAAGGTATAGCAGATAAAGGTTGGCATGGTTGTTAACGACAGTAATGACAGTATGCTACTCCAACTGGACCTAGATAAGTTGGGAAAATAGGCTGAGAAGTGGCAACTGGAGTTTAACATTGACAAATGCAACGTTCTGCATATGGGTAGCAATAACCGAAGAGAAACGTACCAACTGGGTGGTACTAAGTCAGGGAAGTGGAAAAGACCTGGTAGTAATTGTGCAGCCATATATAGAGTTGGCTGAGCAGTGCAGACAGGCTGCCAGGGCAGGTCATATAGTCTTGTCAATGATTTATGGGAATTTTGCTAGCAGGGACAGGGAAGTGATAATCCCATTATACAAGGCAATGGTTAGGCCATACCTAGAGTACTGTGTACAGGTCTGGAGGCCTCATTTTAGGAAGGATGTAGAGTTGCTAGAACAAGTACAAAGAAGGGGAAACAAAGGAGTGCTCTTACCAAGAAAGGCTTAATTTCTGCAAATTGCAGTGCCTGGAGAGTAGGCACCTGCAAGGTGATCTGACTGAGGTGTATAAGGCCTTGAATGGGTTGAACAAGCTGAATGCTGATTGGATTCTTCGTCTTGCTCAGACTAAGAATCTGAGGGGGCACAGTTTCAAATTGAGGAAAGATAGTTGTAGAATAGATGTGCAGAAATTTGCCTTTAGCCAGTGGGTAGTTGATTGGTGGAACAGGCTTCCATCTTTTGTTGTGGAAGCTAATAGCCTAAATAAATTTAGAGCTGAGCTGGACAGGCATTTGGAACGAATGGAGGGATGAAATGGGAGGGTTTTTTTTTTTTTTTTGGCTGATGCTGCATAAGCTTGCTTTCCTGCATCGTCTCCCTCTACTAATGCTAATGCTATTAGGCAGAAGCTGATTTTAACTGCTTCAAGAAAGCTACTATTGCAGACTTTGCCTCTTCAAAAACATTAAGTCAGAGTTTTGCTCATAACAATGGCTTTACTGTCTAGGCTTTGCTATCAAAAGCACTTCCAAATTTCACTAGAAGATCTGAACTCATTTTTTGTTTTTCTAATCTGGCTGAATATTCTCATACACCCAGCATTATTATGAGGGATTGTTAAAATGTCAAGCATGATTTAAGATTTGTTATATTTCAGACTTCCTTATGCAATTGTCAATTCCCCAACCAAAAACCACTGAACTTCAATCCTTTCTTCTTTCATAATAGCATCTGGTAGGTTCTCACACTGAAACTGAGATCCGATGCTTCAATTTATTTATCTTTAACAACAAGATAAATAAGTTGGGAAAATAGGTTTTTCCCAACTTATTTCTCACCAAAAAGTACAGGAAACATACACAAAAAATTAAAACTTATCCACAAGGAAAATGATGCAATTAGTTGCTACCTCAACATTTATAACAACATTTTTAAATGGAAACTTGTGCATTATACAGAAAAATGCACCTATAAGTACTTCTATATTGAGAAGAACAGACTCTTCTGTTGTTTTAGTCTCATGGGCGTGTCTCTCCAAGACATACCCATGAGACTAAATCAAAAGCATCTACATTAGTCTACTATGATAATCAATTTCCAAAATGGTAGTGGAAGATTTCCTCACCTGCAAAATGAAAGTTCTTACACTTGAGGAATAGCAGTCCCAAAAAACTTATACACTTGGTGGATTGAACTAAAAACAGCAGATGAAGGGATGGATGGATTCAGGAGTTATAATAGGGTCAGACATGAAGTTTTCTGAGCAGTGTGGATGGCATTGTATTGTGTGTTATGCACCAAAGCAAATAAGGCTTTGAGCTGTGAGGGATGAGTATATTGTGTTTGTAAATTGCATGTATTTGGTGGTCAGTCTGCCTGTTTATTGAACAAATGTCCCAAGTTTCTGGGAATAAAAAACCATGCTACCCTCACCTGAGACTAACTCAGCCACATTGTGAAAGAGGTCTATATAATTCTCTCAAAATTCAAACTCAATTATATCAACTGTGCCCACAAAACTGGTGGTGATGAAGGCCCATGGTGTCATGTCAATGATTTATCATACTTTGCTTGTAAGATAGGTGATCATAATCCCACTGTATAAGGAAATTATAATATTGCGCTTTCAATACTGTGTTCGGGTATGGAGACCTCTCCTGAAAAAAAAAAAAGATAGGGGTACTTGAAACGGCCCAAAGATGGGCAACTTACTTGATGTGATTAGCAAAAGGGTGTCCATGTGAGGAAAGACTTCAAATACTGTATATGAGCTACAGAGTACTCCTATGCACAGTACAGGAGACTTTATTGAAATGTATAAAGCTCTGAAAAACGAAATTAAAATGAATAAGGGTAGAATTTTCACTGTTATGATTCCAGTTTCTTTGTTATTTAGTTTTTAGGAGCATTAGCAACTAAAGGCCATATTGTTCCGGGGATATGCGGTGGTCATTCCCTGACCTTTCCACATCCTCCGTATCTGGAGGTCATGGGCTCGAACCCCGGTCTAATCAAGAAGCGTGTGCTACGCACTGCTGCTCCTGCCCACCTAGCTACGGAAGCACCAGACAGTTATGTGAAGAAGGATTCAAATAGGCAGTTTTTTATTTTATTAACTTTTTTTTTGCTGGTGCAACAAAAGCTTAGGGCTTCATTACACCATATGGCAAATATTAATACTGATTTGAAAACTGTTAGTAAAATAAATACACACACCATTCTTCAACATATCTAGGTGTAATGACATCAGTACACAGATGTGAGGTACACTGGATTGGAGAGCTATGTAAAAGACTTTCAAACGTTGGCATAACAGGGTTTGAAAATCTCATTTTATTACAAAAAGATCGCCACAATAGGATACAGATTGGAATCACCCTGCTAACTGCAATCTGTAGAAATCAAAAATGGCCCTTTTCCAGAACAATCACAAACTCTTCTTGTCCATACAACTTCATTAATAATGCCCCTGTTGTTTTTGCTCTTCCATGACCATCTTTTTTGCTATTTTGCCATTGGAAAGCACATTTCCGAACAACCCACTGCAGAAGAAGATTACATTCTATGACAAAGATGCAAATAAACATCTGGCATGTATGACATCATTGTCACTGTGAAATGCAACAGCTATTTTTGCATTTCTTTCTACTGCTCCATCTATTTCTTTATGAACTGCATGCTATCATTATGCTTATTTGTTAGCAAATATCCGATTAGATCACATTCCCACTGTTTGAAATTGAAAAAGCACATCTACATATTGTACAAATGGGTTACCTTTTTCAGATTTTACATTACACAGAAAAATATTGCATAGATGTCTTTAAAATTTAGATCATATTTCTTTGGTATTTTACTGCTCCAAATTAGTAACTAAAATAAAGGGAAAAAAAAAAAGGTGAAATAAAAACAGATTAGAAACAAAAAATATTTAACATAGATGAATATTGAGCTGCAGCCTCTGGAATTGTAAACTTTTGCTTTAATCCCTTCACCACAAGGATTAATAGAGAGGTGTACTACAAGTATTGATAAGGAGCAACACAAACTTTCTCTCTCAATTTTTGTAGGGGATCTGTGAATATGAAGCCATACTGCTCAGCCATTTTACTTCACTTAAGGAACACTTTATCCTCAAGAAGTTTAACCTTGATCAGAAATTATACTATTTGCACTCCTCCTGTTAGTTGAAAATTATTTATTTCAGAACAAGATTGGAAGGTTCTGAAGGTCTTGTTCTAATGCACATACACCTGAACACTCTCCAACACAATTCAATTATAGTAATAGTGGTCTAGTTAAATAATAAATGCTAAAGTATATTTTTTATATACAGTCGGTCCTCGTATAACACGTGTTTGCATTACACGAATTCGATCATACACAATTTATAAATAGGGGAACGTTATCTTATATAACACGAACCGAATTCGCTTATAAACGATTCGCCTTTGTGTTCACAAGAAATGGCAGTCGAATGCTGAATCACCCCAACTGAACGCAACCCGATAGGAACGAAGAAGATTCTGAAAATGTATTTATGTGTTTTATATCAGTGAAGGGGAAACACATTTCACCATAATAACGTAAAAACCAACACAATTCCAGCTATCGATATAATCGCAAATGCAATTAGATGGAGTTTACTACCAGTTTATAACAGATTCCACCAGCAGAAACGCAAATGGAAATTGTTTTTATTGTTTTATGGTAGTAACCCCCAGAAATGTGCTTTAGTAAAATATGAGGTGTTAATAGTGTATCTCGGCCTTTACGGTGTTGTTTATTCAGTTGCTACAGGCGTGCAGCTTTGCTTATGTGTATCAAGCGTGCCTCCTCGTTTTAATTGTGCTTTATTCCCTAAAAATTAGTAAAATACTTAAAATGTGTGAAAAGGAAGCGTCCTGGCGAAGACACTGCAGATTCAGAGAGAAAAAAAAAAAGAAGCAATATCGATAAACAGAGGCGGACTGGGTCAAAAATTCTTACCCGGGAAAATTTGTAGTGGCCTCATACTACGGTTTATGGCCAAAATCACACCGGCCTCCGGCCCACCGTGGTTTCCCCCGTAAGGCTTATGGCCAGTCTGCTTCTGTCGATAGAGAAAAAATATGAAATTGTGAAACGCTTTGAGTGAAATGAAAGACCATGTGATATTGCACGTGCTACAGACCTAAATGAGGCAACACGGAGAATTACAAAGAATGCAGAGAAAATAAAAACAACTTTCATGGCGGGAACAACTCAAAGTGTAATTAAAATCCATTAGATTAAGACACAAGAATTGGAAGAGATGGAACGGCTGTCATCTCTTTGGATAGAAAATCAAACAAAAAGCAAGTTTGCTTACGACAGAAGCAAAAGCATTAGCAATATTTTATTACGACTTACGTATTATAATTTATACTTACGTATTATAAAATACGTAAGTATTTTATTACGACTATTTTATTTAATATAATAAATTTTTTACGAATAAAATACGTATTTTATCCGTAAAAAATACTTTTTTAGTATTAAAAAATACTAAAAATACTTTATTATAATATAATATTATTTTTATTACGTATTTTAATCGTTATAAAATACGTAAGTATTTTATAACGATTAAAATTACCCGATTATTTATTGTGTTTGGTAATGTTTTGGTTCCAAATGTGTGTTCAATCTTGGGTGGTCGGCACCTAACCCTACTTTTCCCATAGGGGCTGTTGTTTATATTGCACGATTTTGCATTGCACGAGGGTTTCTAGGAACGCAACTATCGTGCTATACGAGGACAGACTGTACTACAAACATTCTCATTTCAAGACTGGCAATTTTTATTCTGGGATTCACATTTAACTTTAGACTAAAAAAATTGTAGTCAATTAAAATTGGAAACTTTCACATCTTGCTAAATAACAAAACATTTAGAAACTATAATGAAAACTAATACTACATTTAAAAAAAAAAAAAAAAAATTTACTTTTAGCAATGGATGCACCAGCTTTTCCACCAGAGGAAATATTCTGCATAGGGCATGCCTTTCTATTTGAATTCCTTGTCTGCCTGGCAGGTGCCTATTTTAAACAAAAAAGTTTATTTTAGTTGTCTATGTACAAATTTAATTAGCTACACTTAAACTCAATCAAATTGATGTCAAGCTAACAATAATAATGAGCAATACAGTACAGAAAATAATCACTTATGATATCAAAGTTATCATAATAAATATTTATATATATAATAGTGTAGATACCATGGTTTACCCATAAATTAAACTGTGTATGTAGTGTAAAGGCATTGTTTTTAATTGTATCTCATATTGTGGCAACCTTCACAACGAGATACCAAGTAGCCACAATAAGATATACAATTAAAAATTATGCCTTTACACTATGTACGTAGTTTAATTTATGGGTAAACTATGGGTGTATCTACACAGACATTATATAGTTATTTAAACCCATATGCTATATTATGCACTGTGCATTTAGTCTTTAAAATTCATTATCATTTGTTCATCATTTGGCATCTCTCATATTGTGGAACGACTTTGCAACTGTGATGGCATGTTTGTATTATCAGGGTACCTGCCCACCCTCTACTAGAGAAGCATTACTTATCTGAAGTAGTGCAATACCTGATATCTTGTTGTGAAGGTAGTCAAAATATAAGATACAATTAAAAATGCCTTTACGCAACAGATGTAGTTTAATTTATGGGTAAACTATGGTGTATCTACACCGACATTATATAGTTATTTAAATCCATATGCTATTATGCCCTGCGCATTTTGTCTTTAAAATACATAATAAATATTAAAGGAGTATCAGATTTGAAGATACAACCAATTAAATAATAAATTTTTATCTACTCCTTACTAATGTGTTCAATTCAGAGGTTGCTAAAAGTATGTAGTACCATTCACAACCTCCTAAATCTCTTAATAACCAAATATTGGAAATAATTTACATAAGAAAATAAAATTGATTTTAAGTACAAAAATAAAAAATTTTATTTTAAATTTTTTTTATTTACTACAATTTATTGTATTACTGTAATTATTTATTGTATAAAATTTATTGTATTTACTACAATTTATAAGAAACCTAAATCAATCATTTAACCCATCAATTAATTAAAAAAAAAGATTTCTGAGGGACCACTTTTTTTTTTTTAAATATAATTATGTAATGACCAATTCAAAACAAAAAAATTGAAACCAAATCACATTTCGATCTACCAGACCATCTATGAGGTGTGACAATAAAGTTCCCAGATTGGTACCGTTGCAGTCATATTCAATGAATTTGAAAATAAACAGAGACGGTATTTGTTAATTCAAACTTCATCCAACAGATGGTGATACAGAGATTGTCCAGTAGGCTGACAGGTTGCAAGTAACAACCAGTTTTGTTAGTAGCCCTAATGTTCCGTGTCACAATTTTGCAATGAAGAAACTAAAATATCAAATTTTGCTTTAAACTGAAAAAATATTTAACAGAAATGTATGGAATATTAAAAACTGTTTATGGCAATGAAACATTTGTTTGTTTGAAAGGTATAAGCAGTATGTTTGAAAGGTTCAATGACGGATGTCATGATGTTTGCAATGACCCAAAAAGTGGGCATCAGTCAACACCTCAAAATGAGGAGAAAGCTCCAAAAGTTCAGGAAATTGGGGAAAGAGATCATCGTTTGAACCTCAGAATGAAGGCTGATGAATTAGATATGAATGAGGAGATTGAATCATCATATTTTGCATGAAGATTTAAGGAAAAGGAAGGTCTATGCAAAATTTGTGCCACAGCCTCACAGATGATTGGTTGGTCGGTTGTTTAAGGATTTTATGATGCATTAGCATCCTCACAAATGAGTAGAAGCAATGAAGACTGTCATCATGCAAACACTTCATTCAGACTTGTCGAGACAATCCTAATTTCCTCAACTGTATTCTCACTGGAGATTAGTGTTGGGTGTGTCAGTACAACCCAGACAAAAAACATCAGGAATGCAGTGGACTAAAATCATCACCAAGCCCAAAACGTTTTGCTTAGAGGATCTAGGAAATCCAGAACCAAGATGACATTGATCATGTTTTTCAACAAACAGGGTGTGATTAACAATGAATTTTTACCTGAGGAGGAGAGAGTCAATGCTGCATTCTACACACAGCTGCTTCAAAGACTACTGAAGTGCATTTCCAGGGTAAGGCAACAATTTCGAGAGAGCAACTGGCTCTTGTTGCACAAGAATGCCCCTGCCCATTCCGCTTGTTGTGAAAACATTTCTGACAAAAGATGGCATTGTACAGATCAACCATCCACCCTACTCTCCTGATCTAATAGACTTCTTCCTCTTTCCCAAGATTAAAACTGCCCTCAAAGGAAAGAGATTTCAGGATGTTGAGAACAAAAAGAAAAACTTAACCACTGAACTGAACATCCTCTCTTTGGATGGTTTTGCTGACTCTTTTCAAAATCTCTTAGAGCAGTGTAATAAGTGCATTCAATCAGGTGGTGATTACTTTGAATAAAAATAAAACTATTTTTGAGCTCCTTCATATTGTGTTCTTTTTATTGCACCAGTCCAGGAACTTTATTGCAAAACCTTGTACATTTATATTACATTACATTCTTTAATGTCTGTAACATTACACAGTCACTCTGCTCAAACAGTAAATTGAAATGTGACAAATTGTGTTGCACAACCTAGTGCTTTAAAAAAAAGTGAGACATTAATCCTGTATCTCTTGGCAAAATTAATGCAGTAATAAAATATCAGATATTAATCTAGTAAAATTTTCTTCAGTTTCTGTTACATTAAATTTCATTTAAACAATGTCTGATTTCAATAGGAAACAGTTTCCACATAAAGTGGTACTATAATACTCAACAAGGGAAAAACAGTCTTCACACATAAGAATAAACCAATCTTCAGGAATAGTTAACAGTATGGAATTGTCTTGTTCAGACATCAAAGTTCAAATTATTGGCCAAAGATCTCATAGCAACCAATGTAATTCATAATACTATTTATGAAGTTTTCAGAAAGAAATAGATTAATAGATAAACAGATCACAGGGTAAGAAATAGATTAATATCTATTTCTTACCCTGTGAAAATTTAAAAAGTAAAACTACACGTTTTACTTTTTCAATTTATCATTTATTATTTGACTGGCCCATAAATTTTAAAGGGCCAGTCAAATAATAATATAAAATTGATAATAATAATAAAATAATTTTAAACATAATTTTAACATTTAAGCATAATGATTTCATCAAAGTACATTTAGCATCATGATGAAATCATTCAAGATGTCAAAATGCATTATGTTGAATGGGAGAAAGGTTGATTAACAAAGTGAGAAAATGACAGAGACCCGCCCCCCCAGTTAAAGAAATGAATTTGGAGTTCCTTGCTCTTATAATATATTTATGGAAATTATTTTTTGACAGTTTGCAGTTTTCATGACAGAAATTTCCACCCGACAGAAATGTGGCTTACATAATGTAATAAGAGATGCATGGAACAGCAAAACACTTTTTAAAAGAGGAATATAGTGGTACAAGAACATGATTTGAACACAGCAGAAGACCTATACACAAACTTCTGTGCCAAGTAATATTAGAGCCCAAATGGATTAACAACTAATAAAATCGACTTCCTCACTAACAGACGATATATCGTGAATGATGTTACTGTCCTGAACAAGATAAATGTTGGAAGTGATCACAGAATGGTAAGATGCACACTTGATATAGATGTAAGAAAAGAAAGGAAAAAACTGACTTGAGTAAATAATACAAAGGTCTTTGAGATAACAGAAGAGGAGAAAAAACAGTATGTACTGGAACTTAAGAACAAGTTTGAGCTTCTGAAAAAAAAAAAAAAAAACTGCTCAGGACCAAGATATCGACGAGGAATATTACAACTTTCTGAAAGTGATAAAGCCCAAGAAACCTATAGGTAAAAAGATAATAAACCGAAGACGACAAATGAAGAGCAAGAAAAACACTGACAAGAAGGAAAATTGAGTATACTGAGTTATGCAAAGCCATTAGAAAGAGACTCAGAGAGAACAAGAAAATTTAACACAAGAAAAGTAGAACAAGCATTAAGGAAAAACAAAGGATTTAAATCAGCAGCTATGAGCAGTAATACAGAAAGACAAGTGATACTGAAACTGAAGAATAGCAATGGTGTACTTATAAATAACAGAGAAGGCATAATTCAAATAGCAGAAGACTACTATAAAGAGTTATACAAGGAGCAAGGGAATGATGCCAGTAGTGGGGAAGATGGATCGCAAATTAGTAACACATACTACATACCTGATATCCTTCCTGATGAGGTAGAACATGCCTTAAAGAAAATGAAGAATCAGAAAGCCCTGGGGGAAGATGTAGTTACTGTAAAGTTGTTAAAATTGGGAGGAAGAGACATGACACAAAAACTGGCAAGACTCTTCCCAAAATGCATTAGAAAAGGTGTGACACCTACGGAGTGGAATAATGCAATCATAGTTTTGCTGCATAAGAAAGGAGATAAATCAGAAATTGGAAATTATAGACCAATTAGCTTGTTATCCCACATCTAAAAGTTGTTTACAAGGGTCATTACTAACAGATTAGAAAGAATACTTAATGAGAATTGACCAAAAGAGCAAGCTGGTTTTAGGACAGGATTCTCAACTATGGATCACCTTCACGTAATGTCACAGCTAATGGAGAACGCAAATGAATATAAAACACCATTATGCCTGGCATTTGTGGATTATGAAAAGGCATTTGACTCCATACAAATAAGGCAATGTTTCGGGCACTGGAAACACAAGGCACAGATACCCCATATATTATGATTTTGAAGAAATATATGAGAATGCTACCTCCTTTATTAGACCAGACAAAGACAGTAGTAAATTTAAAATTGAGAAAGGAGTTCGACAAGGAGACACAGTATCTCCGAAGTTATTTACTGCTGCCCTTGAGGAAGCATTGAGAATATTAGACTGGTCGCAGAAAGGAGTCTATGTGAATGGAGAGTACCTAAACCATTTACGATTTGCAGATGACATTGTGGTCATAAGCCACGATCCCAAAGAATTAGAGGGAAATCTGAATCAGTTATGCACAGTTAGTAAGGATTTTGGACTAAAGATGAATATGACTAAAACAAAAGTAATGATGAACAAGTATGCCACAGAAAGGGATATAATGATTGAAGGAGCAGTAATTGAAAAGGTGGAATCATATACTTATCTGGGACAAGTCATTAGCTGTAATAATGATAAATGGTTGGAAGTCAAGAGAAGAATAAATTTTGGATGGATAGCATTCAGGAAATATAGTCACATACTGAAGAGCAATATCCCAATTTATCTAAAACGTAAAGTAACGAACCAATGTACACTCCCCACCATGACTTATGGAAGTGAAACTTGGGCACTCACCAAAAGAATGGAAGAGAAGCTGAGAACTACACAGCAAAGAATGGAACAAATTATATCGGGAATCAGACTGTTAGATAAGAAGAGAAACACATGGATTAGGCAGCAAACTCAAGTAAAGGACATTCTTGTCAAAACTAAACTAAAATGGTCTTGGGCAGGACACATAGCTCGAATACATGACAGATGGACCAAGAAAATAACAGAATGGTACTCAAGAGGAGCTAAGAGAAAACCTGGAAGACAACAATGGAACTTCATGAGTCTGTGGGTAGTAAATGGATGGCCATTGCACAAAACAGAAGGAACTGGAAAGTTGCTGGAGAGGCCTTCATCCTGCAGTGGATTGAAAAATGGCTGATGATGATGAATATAAACTGTTTTTCAATCAGTTCTGATAATTAATATTTCTTTAAATGAGAAATGTTATTTAACATGATTTCTTTGCTTACTGCACAATCATCATACTGAAGCCTAATTTTGTGTGTGTGTGTGTGTGTGTGTGTGTGTGTGTGTGTGTGTGTGTGTGTGTGTGTGTGTGTGTGTGTGTGTGTGAGAGAGAGAGAGAGAGAGAACTGTATTGAAAGAGCAACTTAAAACAGATTGAAAATAGAAAAGTGTTCACTTACCTAAAACATTTCATGTTATGAAATGTTTTGAGTCAATGAACACTTCGATTGTTGTTCTGTCAGCATAAAAGAACTTCACCATAAAACAATTTGAAAATAAGCTAATTTTATACAATTTTAATTAAGTATAAAATTTAAGACATAATTAAAACAACTTAAGTTTTAAAACATTAAGTTAAACCTAATTTTAAACATAAATCTGAGTTTTAATAAAATTTAACACATGCTAAAGAGAAAATAAATGTCCATGTAAACTGTTGCACTAGTATACAGGATGCAATATGCTATAAACTCTGCTGGCCACAGAATGTATATGTAAATTTATTTATTTATTAGTTTAAAAACTAATAAATATTAAAATTATTAATTATTAAAAATATTAATATTAAAAACACATAAATAAAACCAGAATTTTTGATTGTAAATTTCTTTCTACTCACACACACACACACACACACACACACAGAAAGAGAGAGGGTGGGAAAATATTGCTGTTTGAACATAGTTTTATGTACAAAGGTCTCCCATACTCTCAATTTTTAATATCTTGGGGCGGGGGAATGAATATTGTGCCCATACTGAAAACCAACCATACTAGATAAATATTTTCAAAGAAGTTATTTACCAGAAGTACAGAGTATGGCCTGAATGGCCAATGTCAACACTGGCAATGTGCTAGCTTTCCAACCCCCCCCCCCAAGTAATCTCTCTGAAACTCCTACACACACACACATTTTCAAATCATTAAGTCTGCAATGGAACTAATAAAGGACACTTGAAAGAAGATTTGAAATGTATAAAGCATTCATTCCATACCAAGTAACACAGTCTTTTCAATCAAAGTACTAATTACTATTTACTTTGTTAATACTTAGTGTCATCTATATTTTATTATTAGCCATATAGTGCAAGGAAGCCTGATTTTCTGAATTACTCGAGAGAGAGAGAAGTAGAAGAAGGGAATCGCCAAAAAAGAGAAGAATGATGATAACCAGCTCAGGACCCTGGGTGTGCCAAGCCCATACTCACCAGATGTGAGCCCCTGGGGATATTTTAGCTTAAGCTTTATATACATTTTAAATACAGACTAAAAATGGTCTTTCTTATTTAGGGTCTGCTCTTGATTGCAAGATATCTCACATATAACACCAACCTGTGCAGCTACATTTGAAGAGCAAGAACTCTTTAGAGTTATACCATTTCTGAATGAAGGAACTGGTATCAAATTTGTTTGACGACCTGAATTTTTGATTGTAGATTCTTTAAACACCTAAATGGAAAAAATATAAATATAAATAAATAGAACAAAAAATTCAAATAAAACAAAATATAAAAAAATTCAGTAAAATGCTTGAATAAATCTTAATTACAAGAAATTATAAAAGTACTTAGTAAAAGATGTAACTATTTGAACAGCATATATTCTTCATACAATGCAATAAATATCTGAGTATTTTTATTCATGTGGAAATATTTTTACTATAAGAAGCTGCAGCATCTTCTCAACTACTTACAAAAGCAGCAAGGTTTTTCCATAACTATGTGGAATGGGCTCACATCTGGTAAGTATGGACTTGGCACACCCAGGGTTCTAAGCTGGAAATCATCATTCTTCTCTTTCTTGGTGATTCCCTTTTACTTTTGACTCTCTCTCTCTCAGGAATTTTTTTTTTTTTTTGGCTGGTGCAGCATAAGCCTCAGGCTTCCTTGCACCATGTAGCTAATAATAATACAGGCAATCTCATTACGGCTTACGTAATACTCGACTTACGAAAATTCTACTTTACACAAGTTTTTGCTGGCTGGTGAAAACTTATAAAAATCATGGAAACTTATTTTGCATCCCGTAGGAAAAAATGGAGGTATTGAGAAAATATTATCATAATGTGAACCCAACAACACTTTTTTTTTTTTTTGATAATTTGTTCCAAGACCTCAGAAATTGAAATTTTCACTATGTAACTAAGCTATTTATCTCTTTAATTAAAAGGTCATTTTTATAATGGAAATTGCACTACACATTCATCGTTATCATATGTTCAATTATAAGAATCAATTTTGAATGCCTTTCTGATATTTTTCTAAAATACATTTCTGGAGGTCACTACCATAAAACAATAAAAATAATTTGCACTTTCCAGTTTATTGAGCTTTTCTGTTAGCACAATCTATTATAAATGGGTAGTAAACTCAATCTTATTGCATTTTTGATAATACCGATAACTGGAATTCTGTGGGTTTTTACATTACGGTATTATTGTGAAATGAGTTCTTCACTGAAATCTTCAATCATATAAAAAAACAAATAAATTTTCAGAATCTTCTCTTCATTCCTATTTACTTATTACAATGGTGAAGGGAAATGGACCAACAGAAAATGCCAGTGCCTGCAGTGCTAGGAAACGAAACAAAATTGATTTAGAAATGAAGATGATTAAGAAGTACAAAGCAGGACAAAGTTTTTCATCTATTGCACAGAATTAGGTCTCGCTGCTTCAACAGTGAGTGCAGTGCAAGTATAAAAGAACATTAGCAGAGGCATATGATGCAAGAAAGAAGACTTATAGAGCATCAGACAAAAAAAAAAAACCCATTCCCAATTCACCCATCCAGTCACTCCAAATGTTTGTCTAGTTCAGCCTTAAATTTATTTAAGCTATCAACTTCCACAACAACAGATGGAAGTCTATTTCAGCAATCAAGTACCCACTGGCTAAAGGCAAACTTCTGCACATCTATTCTATAGCTGTCTTTCCTCAATTTGAATCTATGCCCCCCTCAAATTCTTAATCTCAGCAAGTTACATGTTAAAGGATCAACGCATTTAGATCAACAGTGATCACAAAACAGTGTTCAGGTGCTATATCGAAGATGGAAAAGCTATTAATAATATGTGCCCCTGAGTCCAATAGCCATTCAAGTAAAAGCAAAGAAGTATTTATGAAGATATTAAGGATAAGTACGGCAAACCCCAAGCCAAGTTCGTGGCAAGCAATGGGTGGTTTAATAGGTTCAAACATCACACTGGTTTCCAAAACATTAAAGTATGTGGTGAAGTCACCAGTGCCAATACTGCAGCTGCAGAGAAATTTTGTGATGTTGGAAAAATGTGGAAAAATTGAGTTTGAAAAAACCCCTTCTAAATTTCCAGAGCCTTCAACTTCTGTAGTCGCATGCTTTTCAGCTGGAGAGTTAATTCTGGCAACAATGCTCAAAAGGTAGAGCTTGCTGACATTATGCCTAAGACAGGCATAATGTCTTTTTGTAATTTTATAATTTTGAACTTTTTCCTGTGCACGAGATAAAAAAATTTAATAAATAATTCTATTTACATGTTCATCAAACATTTCTTTTTTGCTTCAATCAAATTCAGCACGCATAGTTGCGAGTGCTGCATGAACATTTAGGAAAATTCCAACTGACAAAGTTCCACAGAACACAACCCTTACGTTTGTTATTGCTATTTGGAGCATTAGCAACTAAGGCCATATTGCTCCGGGATATGCGGTCGTCATTCTCTGACCTTTCCGCATCCTCCATATTTGGTGGCGACGGGCTCGAACAACAACCCTTACGTAAGCCAAGGAGTGGCTGTATTATGTGTAGTGGGTAAACAGTGATGAAAAGAATGTAACAAAGTTGTAGTCTGATCATCAGTACTCCACAACAGTTAACATTCACAACTATTGAAGTCATGCGTGGGTTATTTTAGTAGAAATTAACCTTTACAAATCCCTATAATAAAGTAATAACAACAGTCACGACTGCCCATATCTTAAATAAATCAGGACATTTATTTTTAATTTTACACAATCCTCAAATTTCATGAAATAAATTCAACAGCACATAATTGCAGTGTGGAAGGTTGAGCTTCATCTTGCTGAGAAAATATTTCCTTAATTTATTACTGATCTCAATTCTATAAGAAAAGAAATTAAGTAGTCATAAAGAAACTATAGCATAACAGTCACTTGATGATTCAAATGGCTGTTATGATTCAAGAATAATCCCACACAGTGCATTTCCCAAAGAGAGGAGACCAGTGATAGGTGCATCCTATTATAAACTTTGTAGCATTGTGGAGTCATCAAAATTCGGTATTAAAGTTGTGGTCCCTTAATCCATAGCTAAATGCATTAGGTCATTTGCAACTCAGAGATTATCAGTACTGTGCTCTTCAACCAGTCTGCTCACAGCTGAAATTCAATGTAATGTACCTTTAAAGAAGTGTTTTCATTGATTTCGCTCTGTTAAAAATTTTGAAATCTGTTAATTACACTGGCCAATATGCTTTTTTTTTTACCTCCATTAATATATCAGCTATATTCTTACTAAAATTAAGAGAAGCAGATATGACACTAACCTGTTGTATTAACTGCAAATAATAATTTTTTCGTGTTCTTATAGACAGTAGCGATTGGGAGGGTTAACATGTTCAACCTTGTCTTCCTCTCATCTCTCTATTTCTAAATAACAGAAAGACAATTGTTTTGTATGTGTGCAGTTTATCTGCATACCTATTATATACTGTTTGTTTCTTGTATGTTTTTGCTTAGCACTGTATTGTTCAATTGTTTAAACAGAACAAAGTGTTTATTCTGATGAAATTGTTCTGATTAAACTTAAAAGTTTAAGCAGAACAATCACCCTGACAATTTCTGCTACCTGTGTGGACAGTTTACAACAATAACTCAAACAGAAAATCTACAGTATTACTAAACATGCATATTCTTTCTACTTTGGTTGGAAGATTAGTGAGACTAACTGAGAAAATTAAAAGTATGCCTTTTGCTGTTCCAGACACCCACATTGACAATTGCTATTTCAATATGACAAAAATATCAGATATGTCCAGAAAAAAGGAAGGACAGTGTCAAATATCCTAAAGTCTCAATAAGGCCTATTCCACATAATGAAAATCTGCCAATACACAATCCTACAGAAACATGAGATGAATATAGGAAAGATTCTTGTGTTGCAGACTTTGCTGGACTAGCAAACAGATTTGGATTACTAACCAGAAAATTATAATTTGTTGCACTTAATTAAATGATGGCTGAATGACTGTGATTTAAAAGTATTTAAAGAGCAAGTAGAACTCCTTGGTTCTAGGTTACAACAGTGGAACTTATTTGCATGGAACTAAAATTATAGTGTATTGAAAATGTCAAAAAGTGTTTAAAACGTTTCATTATGGAAGACAGTATGTGTTTCTGTAAAGATATTAGTGATCTTCTGAATGAAATGGGTTGGACACAATCCTAATTATTGTGGCATATATTTACTCATTCCTCACAATTCAGTTTTGCAGAATATTGGAAATGCATTACTTTACTTGGAACATCTGTTGTGATCTTAATATAACTGAATTACTGGACCATTCTATATGGAGGAGGTTAGACAAAATATTGTTGTTTTTATGTTTGTGGAGAATTTATACAACAACAGAAACTGAAAACATTACATTGTGCAGCAGCAGGAAAAGAGGGAGGAATTTTTACCAGAGGAGGGAAGAAAGTAGATTCTGCTACCTAAGAGTTTCACAATTTAACTTAAAGAAGTTTTCATTGAGCCTCAAATAAATGAACTCCTCAAAGATGATGTATTTGAAACAAAGCTACAAAATAATGATTAAAGCAGTTGTGCATGGATTTCTTGGAAGAAGGAAAAGATATTATGAATCTCTGTTGTCAGTTTTACTGCAATGTGATAAAGACATTGGTTACCAAATGTCTTTGAAAATTCATTTTCTTCATTCTCATCTGCATTTCCTCCCCTCCTCTACCCTCAAAAATTTGGGATATGTAAGTAACAATGAAGGGGAATGCTTTCATCAAGACATCAACGATGCAAAAGCAGTATGATGTGTGTTCAGAACCTAGAATAGTACTATAAAGAAGAAAAAAAACATAAGATAAAACAAGTTTCTATCTATGAACACACATGATACTGTCTTATAACATAATCTAAAAATTAAAGAATTTAAGCTGTAATTACCTCTGAAATAAATTGTCCAATTTATTTTACATTGATGATGGGGTTCAGTAATAATCCTGAAACATCACCTGCTAACAATTTAATGTAGAAATTGAGCTTGAATTCTATATGAGTTTAATAAAACCTATTTTGTTAATAATTTCATTTCATATTAATATTATATGATTTCATATTATATATATATTATTATACATAGTATATAATTTACTGTACAGATAGAAACCATGTAATGTCCTTTACTAATTATATTATAAGATTACTGCTGGTTTCTTAAGAAGGAAAGGAAAATGGACTATGACAAAAACTGAGTGGCAAACATTTCTAAGGATATAGAATATATGCAGTATATTATACATTTGATTAAAGTATTTTAAAATTAATAAGACTCATTTTTAAGAGAGCATATGTATTATTGTATGATATTTGAAATTAGTCATTCATTAAGTTATCAAAATTTCAATATATCTTTCAATGAAGACATGATAGAGAATTTATTATTTTTAGAAAAAGCAGATCAATTTCATTTAGAACCTGCAAGTTTTGATCCATAGGTATGAAAAAAAATTTTTCTTGACCAGTGTTAGAGAGCAAAGAAGAAACAAGAATTCACATACATTTAATTGTTGATACAAGATTAATTATTAAATGAATATGAATTCTTGAGAATTTGGCATTGTGTTCTAAGAATCATAAAGGTATCTTCTAACATAAAATAGTCTCACATATCCCTTTTTTGAAACTGCAAAGTGTATGTGCGTGTGCATGTACCTACACGTTCTGCAATGCAATTTCCATTGTTCTAATTTAATTTTATGGTGTGGTGGGAAAGGATGCTTCTTGTTGCTCACCAAAAGTTACTCTTCAGACACACTATAACTAACTACTTATATTCATGGACAGATATTTAACAACAGTTTTTAATTTCCTGTGGGAAAATCAATAGCTCAGTTTCTATAGACAACCATTATGTATGGTACCAAATTACGTTTTAAATATGTGCAAAACATTGCTACTTTTCAGTTTACTGTACAATGGAAAAAACTTTCAGGTTTCAAGCTTATGCACAATACAAGAATTTTCAGTATTTCGGCATTGCTAATTTGCCATGTTGCTTGTATACCTTTCACATTTTCCCCACGGTCATGAAGAGAGATTTGCAGTTCATTGGAGAAGATTAAAAAAGAATTTGACATATTCAAATATAGCAAAAGTAATTTCTGCACAGAAACTCTATATGGAGTATTCCCTTAGGCTGTTATTTGTTCAATTTCAATGAACTTTTAATAAAAGCCAAGCACTTAAAAAAAAAAAAAAGGAAAATGCATGTGATGCATATAAATTATCAAGCGACACAAAACCCTATGGTAAATACAAGCTAATCTGTAATCAAGTTACAAAGGAGGTTAGGCAAGCAAAGGTAGATTACAAAAAATCTTTGGCAAAAGATGGAAACAAGAGCCACAAAGACTGCTTTACTTATGTAAACATTAAAAAGGAAGAGGATGAATCAATTGGTCTACCTCATATCGATGGTTCGACTGTTGATGACCCTGCTCAGGTAGCTGACAAACTCAATGAGTATTTTGCATCTACATTCACACAAGAGGAATTCTCTAGGGCAGTGGAGGCCAGAAATTTATCACTCTAACATGGAGCGAAATTATTTTATAATAACTGAGAGGAAAGTGGAAGAGAAATTGTTGAAGTTAAACATAAGAAAGGCACCTGGGATAGATGCAATTTATCCAATTATATTAAGGGAAGCAGCAAAGACAGTAAGCAAACACTTAGCCATAATTATGAGAGCATCCTTAGATTCAGGGGAGGTCCCATACAGACTGCATGTGTGTGAATGTATCCCCACTAAGGAGGATCAAAAGATGACCAGAGTAATTACAGACTTGTCAGTTAAACTTCTGTTCCAGGGAAAATTATGGAGTCGTTCGTTAAAGAAATGCAGAATCATCTAGGTAAGACTGCAGTTATAATTTAGACACAGCATGGGGTTGTTTGGGAGAAACCTTGTCTTACCAATTGGATTGGATATTATGATGTGGTCACAAAGGAACTTGACACAAATAATAATTTTGATATCGTATACTTTGATTTCAGGAAAGCTTTTGATACTGTTGCAAATAAAAGACTGCTGTACAAATTTCACCAGTGTGGCATTAAGGGAAAGTTACTGCTATGGATAAAGGGATGGTTGAGTGGGAGAAGATGGAGAGTGGTAATCAATAGACACTACTGGACTAATATTATTAGTGGAATCCTCCAGGGTACGGTGTTGGGTCCATTGTTGTTTGGTATATTTAACAATGATATTCATGAAGGTATATCAGGCTTAATGTTCAAGTTTGCAGGGTTGTTAATAACAGTAATGGCAGTACAACTGCAAGAGGATCTAGAAAGGTTAGGCAGATGAAGATTAACATTGCATTTGTCAAAGTACTGCATATGGGTAGCAGTAACTGCAGACTAATGTACCAATTGTGCTGTACTACACTCAGGGTAGTGTAGAATGAAAAACAATTGGGGGTAATTGTGCAGTCAGCTATAACAATTTCTGAGCAGTGCAGACAGAGTAGCTCATGGTGTCTTGTCAATGATATACAGGAACTTTACTAGCAGGAATAAGGAGGTGATTATCCTCTTGTATAAGCCAATGGTCAGGCCACATCTTGAAAACTGCATACAGGTCCGGATGCCTAATTTTAGGAGGGATGGAGAACTGGAATGACTACAGAGAAGGGCAACAAGATTGGTGAGGGGAACAAAGAGAGTGCTCTTACCAAGAAAGGCTAAGTTCTGCAAATTGCAGCACCTGGAGGCTAGACACCTGCGAGGTGATCTAATTGAGGTGTATAACACCTTGAATGGTTTGAGCAAGCTCAATGCTGATGGAATTCTTCCTCTTGCTCAGATTATGCACCTGAGGGAGCAAAAATTCAAATTGAGGAAAAATAGATATGCAGAAATTTGCCTTAAACCAGCAAGTGGTTGATTGCTGGAAAGAACTTCCATCTGTTGTTGTGGAAGCTATAAATTCTAGGAAGAATTAGACAAACTTTTGGAGGGAATGAATAGATAAAAAGGGAAGTGTGGTTTTTTTTTTTTTTTTTTTTTTTTGGCTGATACTGTATATGCCTGCTTTCTTGCATCATTTGCCACTGCTGATGCATTCTCTTTCCCACAACTTAAAATTTAAAAAAAAAAATCACATTCTACATGCTGCCTTTCCTGAATTTACAATACATGGAAAATCTTGCATATATATATTCTGAAATGTTACACCGTAATTGTGTGATACCTATGAGGAGATCAGGCTTTGAATGGATTGGGTAAGCTAGTTGCTGAGTTGATGGCACCCTTACTCTTGCATTGTCAATACACATAAAATGACAAATTAAAGGAAGGAGCAAAGTGAGTACTTTGAATAAATTTAAGAAAAATGTAGACTTTATTAGAGGGGATAGAAAGGTGATGTAGGAAGTTCTAGGCCTATTTTTTTTTTTTTTCCTAATAGTAGTAGTATTAGTGGCATGTGATGCAAGAAAGCAAGCGTATGAGCTTATCATTAAGCATCAGCCAAAAAAAAAAAAAAAACACACCATTCCCTCCAAATGCCTATCCAGTTCCTCAAATTTATTCAACCTATCAACTTCCACAATGACAGATGGAAGTTTGTTCCAGCAATTAACCACCTGCTGGCTAAAGGCAAATTTCCGCACATCTATTCTACATCTGTCTTTTCTTAATTTCAATTTATGCCCCCTTAGGTTCGTAATCTGAACAAGTGGAAGGATCCCATCAGAATTCAGCTTGCTCAACCCAAGGCCTTATACAACTCAATCACCGTGCAGGTGACTAGTCTCCAGGCACTGCAATTTGCAGAACTTAAGCCTCTCTTGGTAAGAGGATCCCTTCATTCTCCTCACCAATCTTGTTGCCCTTCTATGTACACACTCAAGTAAATCTACATCCTTTCTAAAATGAGGCCTCCAGACCTGTACGCAGTACTCAAGGCGTGGCCTGACCATTGCCTTATACAGAGGGACAATCACCTCCTTCTCCCTGCTAGCAAAATTCCTATATATCATTGACAAAACCCATGACCTGCCCTGGCAGCCTGTCTGCATTGCCCAGAAAACTTCATATCTGATTGCACAATTACTCCCAGGTCTTTTTCATTTTCTACCACCTTAAGTGTAGTACCACACAGTTGGTACGTTTCTCTGGGGTTACTTCTACCCATATGCAGTACTTTGCATTTGTCAAGGTTAAACTTCAGTTGCCACTTCTTAGCCCATTTGCCCAAATTATATAGATCCTGTTGCAGTAGCACACTGCCATTACTGTCATTAACAACCCTGCCAACCTTTGTATCATCTGCAAACTTCGACATTAAGCCTGATATACCTTCATCAATATCATTGATAAATATACAAAACAACAGCGGACCTAACACCAAACCCTGTGGGACTCCACTAATAACATGTCCACTAAGAGCAGCACCCATTGATTACCACCCTCTGTCTTCTCGCACTTAACCATCCTTTTATCCATTGTAGCAACTTACCCTTAATACCATTCTGCTCCAATTTGTACAATAGTCTTCCATGCACAACAGTGTCAAAAGCTTTCCTGAAATCCAAATATATGATATCAAAATTATTTTTTGCATCCAGTTCCTTTGTAAACACATCATAATATCCTATCAAATTTGTCAGACAAGACTTTCCCTTAACAAACCCATGCTGTGTCTGAATTATTGCTGCAGTCTTGTCTAGATGATCCTGCAATGCATCTTGTGACTCCACTTTAACCAGTGACTCCATTATTTTACCCGGAACAGAAGTTAAACTAACTGGTCTATAATTACTTGTGTCACCCTTCGATCCCCCTTTGTGAATTGGGGATACATTTGCACATCTCCAGTCCGTGAGAACCTCCCCTGAGTCCAAGGATGCTCTCATAATTATGGCTAAGGGTTCGCTTAGTTGCTTTGCCGCCTCCTTTAATATAACTGGATAGATCCCATCCACCCCAAGTGCCTTTCTTATGTTTAACTTCTACAATTTCTCCTCCACTTTGATTTCAGTTATTACAAAATCATTAAGTATCCTGCTACAATTTGATAACCTTCTGCCATTTTCACATACTGCATTCAACATAATTCCTCATGTGTGAATGAAGATGCAAAATACTCATTCAGTTTGTTTGCTATCTGAGCAGGATCAATCAACAGTCGAACCATCAATGTCAAGTGGACCAATCAGATTCATCCCCTTCTTTTTAGAGTTTATATAAGTAACGAAATCCTTGCTGTTTTTCTTAGCATCTTTTGCCAAGGATTTCTTGTAATCTGCCTTCGCCTGCCTAACCTCCTTTGTGACCTGATTACAGACTAGCTTATATCTGCCATAGGCTTCTGAGTTGCTTGATAATTTATATGCATCCCATGCATTTTTCTTCTCTGTTACGAGTCTCATTAGTTCATTAGATAACCATTTAGGCCTAATGCAACTACTAATACTAATTTTAGTGGAGAACTGTGTTCATTACACCACACAAATATGATGACACACTGTGATCACACGTAACAGAGAACAGCATTGTTTCCTTGCATTCCAAATTCCTCATATTTCATGCAATGTAACCAGCAGCCTGATAATTAATTGATTAACAAAAATAAACAAATTTATAGAATTTTTTAAAATTCAGAATTTAACTGCAAAGTCATAGTTTTACTATTTTTTTGAAAAAAAATGCATCAAAAAGGCAGATTCCCCATAGTAAATCTGGAGAGCTGGCAACCATGTAACTATAATGCACCATAGATAACAATAAATGTCTATAAGCATACCACTATACTTAAGTATACAGCCACTCCCCAATTAACACAAGAGTTGCATGCCGCTGAACTCTACACGTCAGAATTTCCCCCGTGCTTGTGCAGCACTCGCAACCGTGCTCGCTGAATTGATTGAATCAAAAAAGAAATGTTGATGAACATATGAATAGAATTATTTATTCAACTTTTTATCTCATTCACAGAAAAAATTACAAACATGTACAATTTAAAAATTATAAAAAAGAGGAGACAGTAAGTTTTACCTCTCGAGCATCGTTGCCAGAATCGACGTCTTCAGCTGATAAGTACACCGTTGCGGAGATATTAATGGATGACTGGATGGTGGCGTTTTTCTTTTCATCATCGATTTCTTTGTAGCAAGCAAGCAAGCATATCATTCACCCCTCTGTTAACTTTTAAGAATCGTTCGCTGTCAGGATCCATCTTCTCCAACTTTGCCATTACAATTTCACAAAATACCATTACCATTTCTCTGGTGATGAAGCATCTTTGCTCCTCATTTGACTCATCTTGAGCTTTGTCATCATTTTCTTCTTTCACTACCGCTGCCTGCAAGTCAATAAGTTCTTCATTGTATAATTCCTTCTCTTCTTCCTCTATTAATTCCCTCAAGTCTTTGGCAACAACCTCCAACTAAAGTAGCTCTGCAACCTTTACAATCTAATCTGTAACCTCTTCATATGATTCATCTTTTTCAAACCCTTTTACGTGCTGTGGGCATATTTTCTTCCATGTGCCATTTAAACAACTTTTAGCAATTTCCGCCCAGGCTTTAATAATGTTTAAGATGCCGTGGTAAATATTTTAAGATTTCCAAAAGTCTCTTAACGTAAAATTTTTCTCACTGTCTACCGCAGACAATGGCTGAACAAATGTTGTGCGTAGATAGTAAATTTTAAATTCGAAATAACACCCTGATCCAGAGGTTGGATGAGTGAAGTCGTGTTTGGCAGTAGAAATATGACTCTCGCGTTCGAACTGAAATCATCTAGATGGGTAGGATGTCCAAGAGCATTATCTAATAGATAGCAAAATCTTGAAAGGAACTTCGTTGTCTTTACAATATTTTTGAACCTCTGGAATGAAGCTGAATTTAAACCAATACTCAAAGAGAGAGAGAGAGAGAGAGAGAGAGAGAGAGAGAGAGAGAGAGAGAGAGACAGAGAGATACTGTTATCCATGCTCTCGGGTTGGATCGGAAATTCACGGGTAAGGTGGATTTATTGTTGCCCTTATATGCAAGAGGATTTCCAGAATGGTACACAAGTAGTGGTATTAATCTATAATCTACCGCTGCATTAACCCCAAACAAGAGCGTGGTGCTATCTTTTGAAGCCTTGAAACCTCATTGTCTTTCCTCTTTGCCAATGTATGTTCGATCCAGCATTTTTTTCTAATACAGAGGTCTCGTCAACGTTAAAAATTTGCTGTGTTGAATAGCCGCCTTCATTAAGAATTTTTTTCAAAACATCACAAAAATTTCTCTGCAGCTGCAGATTCAGCACTGGCAACTTCAGAAACCAACGCGATGCTTGAATCTATTCCACCACCCATTGCTTGCCACTAACTTGGGGTTCACCGTACTTATCCTTAATACCTTCATAAATACTTCTTGCTTTTGCTTAAATGGCCATTGGACTCAGGGGCACTCACTTCTGAAACTCATTTTCCATCCATATTATTAATAGCTTTTCCATCTTCAATATAGCACCTGAACACTCTTTCACGATCACTGTTGATCTTAAATGCATTGATCCTTTAACATGTTATTTTATACATGCACTGGCCCTTAAAATAGAATTCACTATTGAAGACCTAATAAGAGTAATAAGACCTAATTCCCGTGCAATAGATGACAAACTTTGTCCTGCTTCTTAATCATTTTCATCTTCATTTCTAAATCAATTTTGTTTTGTTTCCTGGCATTGTCAGCACTTGCACTTTCCGTTGGTCCCTTTCCCTTCATCATTGTAATACATAAATAGGAATAAAGAGAAGTTTCTGAAAATTTGATTTTTATACGATTGAAGATTTCAGTGAAGGGGGAAACTCATTTCACCATAACGTAAAAACCCACAGAATTCCAGTTATCAGTATTATCGCGAATGCAATAAGATAGAGTTTGCTACACATTTATAAAAGATTGTGCTAACAGAAAAGCCCAATAAACCTGAAGGTGCAAATGTTTTTTGTTTTTGGTTGTGACCTCCAGAAACATGCTTTAGAAAAATATCACAAAGGTGTTCAAAACTGATTCTTATAATGGAAACATATGATAACGATGAAAATGTAGTGCAATTTCCCTTATAAATATGAACTTTTAGAGAGATAAATAGCTTAATAATACAGTAATACCCCGAAGTTACGCGATAGGTGGGTCCGACGAAAATCGCGTAAGTCGAATTCGCGTAAGTCGGGGTACAACTTTGCATATAAATACATATAAATTTTGCTTAATTGGGACCAAGGACTAACAAAAACACTAGTTTAGAAGAAAAATATTAATAAAATTGCAGTTCTTTATACATATTAATACAAAATATGTATTAAAAAACAAATGACTTACGTTAAAAAGTTATTTCGATGGCTTCATAAAATCTAACAAATTCGTCTGACGACACAGCGCGTTCTTTTTTTCACGCAGAATATCTTCGTAGCAAGCTAATAATTTTTTTTATTCCTTGCTTTGTAGCTATAACGCGTTCTTCGTTCCATGTGTTTTTCGCCGTTGCTTCATTTAGGCCTGTAGCACGTGCAATATCACATGGTCTTTCATTTCGCTCAAAGCGTTTCACAATTTCATATTTTTTCTCTATCGACAGAGGCGGACTGGCCATAAGCCTTACCGGGGAAACCCCGGTGGGCCAGTGTGATTTTGGCCATAAACCATAGTATGAGGCCACTATAAATTTTCCTGGGTAAGAATTTTTGACCCGATCCGCCTCTGTTTATCGATAATTGCTTTTCTTTTTCTCTCTGAATCTGCAGTGTCTTCACCAGGACGCTTCCTTTTCACACCTTTTAATTAAGTATTTTACTCATTTTTAGGGAATAAAGCACAATTACAAAACGAGGAGGCACGCTTGATACGCATAAACAAAGCTGCGCGCATGTAGCAACTGAATAAACAACACCATAAAGGCAGAGATACGCTATTAACACCTCACATTTCTAGGGGTTACTACCATAAAACAATAAAAATCCAATTGCGTTTCTGCTAGTGAAATCTGTTATAAACTGGTACTAAACTCGATCTAATTGCATTTGCAATTATACCGATAGCTGGAATTGTGTTGGTTTTTACGTTATTATGGTGAAATGTGTTTCCCCTTCACTGATATAAAAAACATAAAAGCAACAAAGTTGAATTTTGTTCATCTTTCGCTCTCATTCTCCGCCGTCGCACCGTATATCGATAACATATGAAAAACGACCTTGAAGATAGTGGGCGGCAGCGTTGCCAAACGAAAAAATCAAGAACCGCGTAACTCTGAGTTCGCGTAAGTCGGGGTAGCGTAAGTCGGGGTATTACTGTATAGCGAAATTTAACTTCCAAGGACTTGGAACGAATTACAAACAAAAACAAAAAAAAAAAAAAAACCTATGTTATTGGGGAGGTAGGGGCTCATATCTGGTGAGTATGGGCTTGGCATACCCAGGCTCCTGAGCTGAATATCATCATTCTTCTCTTTCTTGGTGATTCCCTTCTACTTTTGACACACTCTCTAATTCAGAAATTTTTTTTTGGCTGGTGCAGCATAAGCCTCAGGCGCTTCCTTGCACTATATAGCTAATAATAATGACCATGGCAGCAGACAGTGGCACCATTTGGTGTTGCTCCCAAGAACTAACACTACCACTGGATGTAAGCTAAAGCTAAACAGGTCCACCTCCATAGATAGATGATGATGTAAAAGAGAAGTAATAATCATACTGCATCAAGTGTGGTGCAGGATAAAGTGGTACAAGTGGTGCTGTCCCCTACATGGCTACCACAAGGGAAGGGCAAGACCATCCAGCCCAACCAACTGGAAGTGTTTCCTCTGCACAAATATGCTTGTAACCGCACAGAATCAAAGAAAACACCAATGCATGAAGTGTAGCATTGAAACGAATACGTTTATCATGCGAACACTTTTTTTTTTTTTTTTTTTTTTTACTGTTCTAGTTTGCTGAACAATTAAAATGCTACTAAGTTGCAGCATAGAATACCTGCAGACTTTCACCATAACCACATATCAATAACACAGAACCATAACCACTACATACAGGTTAATATTATTATTATATAAACAATAAATTTCATTCTGGTCTAATATTTATATGTTCTTTATGCACTTAGTCATAACATTCTATTAGAGGAGAAAGAAAATGAAAATGTTATTGCATAATTAATATATATATTAGTTATTAATGTTTAATTAATAGCTGACCTTTTTTGTTGACTGATTTTGGGAAGAAGTTAAAACAGCAGGAGGAGGAGGAAGTAGTGAGTGCGAAATTCGTGTTACTTTAAAAGAAGGCTTTTGCTTTTCTGTTTGCAATTTTTTTTTCAATTCCTTCTCAGCCTTCCACTTTAGTAATAATTCTTTTCTGCTTGGTTTTATGTTTGGCTTTGACACTAGTAGAAACAAAAAGTATAAAACAAGTGAATAAAATGTAACATATATTTTGAAACATTCATCATTATGACATTCTGATTAAGTAAATAAATAAAATAAAAAATGCAAAGCAAATAAAAATTTCCAAAAAGACCAAATTACATAAAAAAAGCAATATTTTATTATATAGGTAATCAGAGGTCCCTTTACCCAACCACTCCAACCCCAGAAAAATGAAATAAAGTTGAATCTAAATAATTCAGACTAATTAGGACTGCCTTTCGTTTAGAAGATGCAAATGCTACACAATAATTATGGTCTAGTAGTTATTTGATGTTATTTATTTATTATTAGCTATATGGTGCAAGGAAGCCTGAGGCTTATGCTGCACCAGCAAAAAAAAAAAAAAAAAAAATCTCGAGTTACCCTGATACATTTAATCATAATGCCATTCTATCAGAGTAGGTAGAAAACATGAAACACTCCTTGAATGGATTGAGCACGCTGAATTCTGATGGGATCCTTCCACTTGTTCAGGTTACGAACCTAAGGGAGCATAAATTCAAATTAAGAAAAGACAGATGTAGAATAGATGTACGGAAATTTGCCTTTAGCCAGCGGGTGGTTAATTGCTGGAACAAACTTCCATCTGTTGTTGTGGAAGTTGATAGGTTAGATAAATTTAAGGAGGAACTGGACAGGCATTTGGAGGGAATGGTGTGAATTTTTTTTTTTTTTTTTTTTTTGGCTGATGCTGCATAAGCTCATAACACTTGCATCACATGCCACTACTACTACTACTACTGCATAATTCATACATATTAGTTAAACATTAATTAATAGCTGATCTTTGTTCAATGACTATGGGAGGCAGTAAAAACAGACAAAAGATGTAAAACGATTTAAAAGGAAAAATTAAATGCAAATGAAAACATTAATAAATAAATATACATTTATTCTCAATATGACCAAGTTCCAAAGAGTTTACAATATTCATTGTGACTACAAACATACTGAATTAAGAGCAGCCGGATCTCCAGCACCAAAATTCACAGTGGGCCATGCTTTCGTGGCACATACAAGGTCAAACCCACAACCTTCTTAACTGTGGCAAACCCACAATTTCTTAATTGTGATCATGCACAATAACCGCCAGACCATGGCAACTCTAATAAGACATTGTTATATAATGCACCTGCACACCCTTTCACTAAAATTATCTAGTAACGATAGCAATCTCAGGTGCCTTTTCATACCTCCCAATACCATAGCCTCATACAACCCATGGACCAGGAAGTCATAATAAGCTGTAAATGTTTATATCAAATGAAGAGTGATTGGACAATTCTGAGTAATCAAGGAGCAAGGAGACAAAGATGGTGACCAATATTAAAAATTATAGAAGTGCTATTTTCAACTTGGCTACAAGTTGAAATGAACAAAGCAGAGTAAAATAATAGGTGCATAGATAAAGCTTTAAAATGATGACATTGTTCTTAATGGTTTAGACAATCAATCATGAAGGTCTTGGTAATGTGCTGTGCAACAGTAGTGAAAAGGGTATTAATCTAGCGATGCACAAGTGACTAGAAGAAACGCCAAGGCTGGATATCATATGGTAATTAAAAGAAATAGTAACAGCAGTTCAAGTGGAAAGATCCGTTGGTAAAGTGAGAAGTAAAGAAAAAGAGTTAAATTATTCAACAGAAGTTGCCTTAATACTTTTATTAAATTTTCTAATTCTGATACAAGAAAATTTTAAAAATATTTCTATGCTTAAGAGAAATGAATGAAAGCAAACAATATAGTTGGGCTTTCACTCAACAGAAAATATCCAATTAATAAGACTGAGAAGGGACCATCTACCTATGATTAAATTTACAGTTGGCAAAGTTTAACAGATTAAGTTTTGTTTAAAAAAAAAAAATCATATTATTCGTGTTCTATTTGATCGGAACTCTATGTTCAATTTTGTTTTGAACATGAACATTCCAAAAATTGTTAGGGTTTGTTTTTTTTTTTTTGCCATTTTTATGTTCTAATGTCATCTAAATTAACATGTTTGCTAGAGTGTGAATAAATTTGCTTGTTTTTATGAACTACAACTTTAAAATATTTACATATCATTTCAGTCTGAAGTAGTGAGGTTTTACTATATGATGATGAAATTAAGAAAAATATCACTAGAAACAGTTATATGGGGTCTCTGTGCACTGTACTTATCCTAACACAAAATTATGCACCTCAATATGCAGTAAGAATCAGTGAGCAATGTTGGAATGATGGCACAAAATACATCTCAGACTGTTTCTTCGGTTGGGTTGTAACAATTCTTTTAATGAATTTCTGCATTTTCTCTTCAATGAACCAACATAATGCACTGTCACATGACTGATTAAAATGCCATAAAAAAAAAAAAAGAGGCAGATAAAATTTGCAAGCTATGCCTAATCCACCCTGTCTCCAGTGCTCTACCCTGTTGAAATCATGCCTGACCAAGAAATCCTAAATGCTCCACTTAGGCACAAACTATTCTTATAATATGTTAAGGTTTGGTAAAAATGGACCCCAAGGAAATACAGACCAAACAAGTGAATGGCAGGCATTGTAAATAAATCAGCCATTACCAAAAACATGGGGTAAATTGTGTTCCAGATCCTCAAAGACACAAAGACATAGCAGCACTCCTTACTCCAAAAATAGTTTTGTGCACATAAACTGAACACTAATTGAAGAGCATTTTCCACATGCAGGAATACTTAGGATCATTCCATGGTAAGAAATAATCCTGAGTATGCTACTGGGATATTCAGTGACTTTCAAGAGGCATTTGATTGCTTGTGGTGGGAGATCAACCTGAGCAGAGTGAGATGCATTAAGTGCCTGGGTAACCTATACCAGCTTTACATAGCTATTTTATGGGAACAACAGTCAATGTCTATAATAAATTTGTAAGTCACTAAGAGTACAACTAAAGGAGCACCTCAGAGCTTTATTCTAGGTCTGCTTATCTGGAGTTATGTTCTTGAAATTTTGAATCTGAGTTGGCAAGGCTGTGAATTGATGGCATATGCAGCTGACCCTTTCGTTTTAATATATGGGAATTCTATGCTGGTTAGTGAGCAAACAGCAGAACTAGTGATGGGCAGAATTATGCCATGGGGTCAGTTGCATAAGCTGAGTATCTCTCCCACTAAAACTAACTGCATAATGCTAAAGGACCATTTTGCCCAAGCAGATAGCCTACAGTACAAGCTGAAGAGTTTGTTGTAGGTCATGTACCTGAGGTGAGATATCTCAGCACTGTGCTAGATTGTGGCTGAGCTTGCCACTTGCAAGATACCTAAGAAAGAAAAATCAAGGTGGTATACACAGTTGTTACACAGTTTTTATTATATACATTTCATGTAACAGCTGGACCCCATGTCGTGCATGGGGTCCAGCTGTTAGGAACTCCATAGTTAAAAGACAGCTTACAGCTACTCAGAGGTCTACCCTTCTGTTTGTGGCTCGGGTTTGCTGGACAACTTACAATGATGCTTTGCAACTAACCTCAGTTTCAAGAACATGTAGATATATTGATTATGAATAAATATCTATAATATGCAACCAAACTTGCTGTCTCAGTGGAGATAGCAAGAGTAAAAGTGTGTCCCTGTCTTGAAAAAAAGCTACAATAAGAAAGACAAAAAAGAAGAAACGATTTGATGAGGAATTCAATGGGATTTGGCAGTATCATTGGGATGAGTCTGACAAGGGACAAGTTACTTATGGGATGATCCTTGAAGTGGACACCATGAGTAAGGCCAGGAATTGACCTGAATTAGGACTATACCAACCCATGGTTGTCAGAGGCCATGGGTTTAAGGCTCAACTTCAGCAATTTGGACTTGTGCAGGACCAGAATTGTGCTTGCAGAGCTACTAAAGACAATGAACATATGTGTCTGCACGTAAACTACAGAGAATGTAGAGCTGAGCTGAGCTGTTCCAAAAGGTCTATCTGACGCATTGAGCTGCCAGGACTTTTTCAGAGTTTGGAGAATTTTAAGGCATTTTTACAGTTTGTTTACAAGGCTTTCACAATCTGTTTACAATAAGAGATCTATACAATATGCAAAGATATTTTTTGTAAATAGTAATTCATTGAATTTATATTGTATATAGTGTTATTAACAGGCTTGTACAACATATGAGTATTTTAAAGTTGTTTGTTGTTAAAAGTTTTAGATAGTTGAAACCTGCCTCCCTATTGGCAGGAGTGGTAACCTTGACACTAGGCTGACTGGTTCAGGTGGTGGCAACTGCTAAGCAGTTGATACATATTTTTAATTTAAGACTATATCATTGTTCAGCGTGTGAATCAGGAAACACTTTTTAGATATGATATACACCAATGAGCCAAAACATTATGACCACCTACCTAATATGATGTTGATCTTTCACGTGCAGCCAAAACAGCACGTACCAGGTGAGGCATGGACGCTACAAGATTTCTAAATGTGTCTTGTGGTATCTAGTACCAACACGTAACCAGCAGATCCTTTAATTCCTGTAAGGTACGTTGGTTGAGATGCCGCATTGCTGTTTCAACACAAACCACAGATGCTCAATGGGATTGATTGATGTCTGGGGAATTTGGAGGCCAGGGCAATACCTGGAAGTCTTCCTCATGTTCTGCAAATCAGTCTCGAACAATCCGAGCAGTGTGGCATGGCACATTATCCTGCTGAAAGACGGCACCGCCAGAGGGAAAGACCATTGCCATGAAAGGGTATACCTGGTCAGCAATGATGTTTAGGTAGGTGGTAGACATCAGAGTGCCCAGCACATGGATGACTGGACCCAGCATATCCCAGCAGAACATTTCCCAAAGCATGACATTGCCGCCACAAGCTTGTTTTCATCCCACGGTGCATCCAGGTGCCATCACTTCCCTAGGTAAATGATGCACACATACCCAGCCATCCATATGGTGCAATAGGAAACGTGATTCGTTGGACCAGACGACCTTCTTCCAATCACTCAAGGTCCAGTTTCGATGCTTGCGTGTCCACTATAGTTGCTGTCGCCAGTGAACCGTCATTAGCATGGGCACTCTGAGTGGCCTTGGCTATGCAGCCCCATTTTCAGCATGGTTTGATGTACTGTGTGTTGTGACACATTACTCCAGTCACCAGCATTCCAATTACCGGCGAGTTGCACCACAGTCGCCCTTCTGTTGCCACACACCATCCAGGAGAGCCTTTGCTCACCTCGAGCATCAATGAGCCATGGTCATCCAACACCTCGCCTGTGGTTTGTGAGTTCCCCCCTCCTTGGACCACTTGCAGTAGGTACTAACCACGGCTGATGGTGAACACCCCACCAGCCGTGTCGTTTTGGATATGCTCTGACCCAGTCGTCTGGCCATTAGAATTTGGCCTTTGTCAAACTCACTTAAGTCTGCTGCCTTTCCCATCTGAAGAACAAGAGTAACACTGATTAACAGAGCTCAGTTATACCATGTCCGGACCCATGCGTCGCCGTTCACTTGCAGTTGCTTCGATTTGCATAACGACTTGCTGGTCTGTGGAATTTGGTGTATATGATGATGTGGCATGGAGAATCCATGTCCCTGAGATTATTCCTGAAGTAATTTCTTTGGGTAAATGATTCACAAATGAATTCAAATCTGCATACTGTTCCCTCCCATTGACAATCTTCCCAGCCATGGTCTGAATGACTGTTTTAATACATGAACAGGTACATTAAACATTGAAATCAACCAACCAAACAGCAACAGTATCTTTAACAATTGTAGTTTAGATCAACTTCTGAGTACAATGCTGCATTCTTTGGTACTTCGTTGTCAATTATTCAATGTATTTAGTGTTGCATTAAAATTCATCAATGTCGCCTTAAAATCATTCTATATATATATATATATATATATATCTTTCTGTTGCTTTAATGAGTGCTCAGTACTGTAGTTTTCTCCAGAGTGCAACTGAACTGATTAATTAATAAAGTAAAACACTTCACTGAATTAAAAGTTCAAAATTTTTGAACAAACTTCAGAAATAAATTTACATTATAATTATTAATAATACAAAGAAACAAAGGTAAAGTACGAAGTACGATTTAAAAAGTTCTAACCCTATTTTTATATAAAGAAAATTAGGATACATACAACATTTCTATGGGTAATCCCCTTCAAATTACTTCCCCCCCCCCCCAAACACACACAAATGTCCCAACCATTCAACAATTTGGAAGCAATGTCTCCAGAGAAGTCTTCAACTGTGAGCCTAATGACTTCCACCATCATGTTCCGTTGAATGATTATAATGTATCAAACCGTCATCCTTTCAGGTTCATTTTGAGTTTCAGGAAGAGTAAAAAAAAATGCAGTAAAACCATGTGAATAAGGAGGGTACTACAGGAATGTTTTCTGGGGCAAAAAATTCTTGAATGGGAGGGCTGTACACAGGAGCATTGCCATAGCTGCAAAACCATTTACAATTTTCAAATAGCTGGTGGACCTTTTTCCCTCAGCCTTTATAACAGGCCTTGTTTACCATCCAACAGCCATTCTGAACAACTTCATAATGAATGATACACTAAATGTTATGAGTTAAAAAAAATAAAATGCTTTGACATCTAACTGAGCCTGTGTGCTATTTTTGGTCAGAACAAGTTTTGTAACTTCCACTGGGAGGACTACAATTTTGTTTGAAGGTCATAGTTATATATCAATGTTTCACTAGCAGTAACAATGCACAATTGGAAAAATTAGGGTCCATTTCTATCCTTCTCTTCTGCATAGTTCTGGTGGTTCCCAGAACAAATTTAGTTGACACTAAATGCACAGTCAATTTTAAGATCAAAATCACCTGGAATGATGTAAAGGAGATTCCCACTTCAGAAATTTCTCAAATGGTTAATTCCTGATCAGAATGAATTTATTCATGCACTCCAGCAACCATTTCATCACTGCCTGAAGACGAAGGTAGACCTGAATATTGGCTATCTTTTAACAGATTTTTGACCATTTTAAAAATATTTCACTCACTATTATAAATGACAATCATAATTAAACAAGCATCAACTAAAGTAATTCTTAACATTTGGAGTACTTATTTCCCAGTTTTCATACAAAACCTGATGCATGTTGTTCTGCTTTCATATCAATGGAGACCTATGTCTGAACATTCTAAGAACTTACAATCGGCCTTATTACAGCTGTCAGTTGCAGGCTCCGAAAAAAACGATAAGTGTTTGCCTTTTTATTTACATAATTGTTATTTTATATTGTACTTAATATGTAGTCTTATAGTTAAAGTTACGCTGGTAATTTTTATTTTAATTTAGATAAACAGTTTTTGTAGATATACGTAATACTTAATAACCGTTATTTCGTTTGAATATTGCAGCCATTGTTTTTGTATATAGTGGTAGGGAATTCAATTTTTAATTGAGGTAGTTAGGTAGCTTTAATGTATAATTTATAGAGTAATACGCTTCACTGTTTCTATTAGATAGCGTAGTATTCACATTTAATTAATTTAATTTATTGATTTTATTAACTTAAAGTATCATGCCCCAAACTAGAGCAGCAAAGCAACGGGCACAAAGTGGCAAGAGTGCTGTGACTCGGGGGAGAACTGAGGGGGGGGCGATTCTCCAACGCATCACAGCCTAAAAAAAATGTGCAACTTGTGAAATGTTTGCCGAACTCTCTGGAACGGAACACGATATTGCCATGGGGGGATGTCTTTGTGTGTGCGCGATGTAAGGAGTGTAAGGAAATCAGGCGACAACTCAGCATTGTTATGGGCCTATATGAGAGTTTGAAGGACACGGTGGATGCCCTCGAAAGATCTAAATTGAGGGGCCCATCAGGCTCTCAGCTGCCCACATCAACGCCAGAGCTTGCACTTGGTCACCACGCAACACAGCAGCAACTCCCAAGGCAGAATGCGCTGGTCCTTCAGGAACTAGTAGTTGTTGGAGACTATTGTCAGGAAAACAGGAAACATGCTTTGTAAAAAGGACAGGTGGAACAGGACCAGGGTATGTCTGCCAGGGGCAAAGGTTGATGACGTTGTAGAGCGGATATCATCTTTTAAGGGCACAAAAAGTGATATAATTGTACACGTTGGCACTAATGATATTAGGAGTAGGAGACCGGCAGAATTACTTAACAAGTACAGGTCACTGTTGAACAAAAGCCGAGAATTAGGGTTGAATTTGAAAGTGTCTGAAATTCTGCCCAGACACGATAGAAGGGAGTATATGATGAGAGCCTTGTCGATCAATTCGGCCCTGGAAAGAATGTGCAAGGCTCAAGGGGTAGAATATTTTTCAGCCTGGACTGTACTTGTTAACAGGAGCGACTGCTTCTATAGGGATGGGATACACTTAAATAGAAAGGGTGCAAGAATATTTGCTGATGCTATCGAGGCAGTGTTAGGTGGGGTCGGAAAACTGCTAGCTTGGGGGGAACCAAGGACTAATAGTTTAACAGCAGCCGTAGGCAGAGGTGAAGGTGATTCTTGCACAACTTCTATTAGAATAAGTAGCGACCTGGAGCGTAGGGTGTTGGGGGTTTCAGGGATGGATGGCAGTCATCCTGAAATAGGTGGGTATATGGGATGTGTTAGGGTAACTAAGAATAGGAGTAGGAGCATGTATGCTTGCATGTATACCAATGCTAGAAGCATAGTAAATAAATTTGATGAATTTGAAGTGTTGGTCAAGACATCAAAGGCGGATATTGTTGGGATAGCAGAGACGTGGTGTCACACAGATATAAGGAATGCTGAACTGGAATTTGGGGAGTACAATGTGTACAGAAAGGATACACAGGATAGAAAGGGAGGAGGTGTTATGCTGTTAATTAAGAAAAACATAAAATCAAAAGAAGTGCATCCAGTTGATATAGATGAACAGTGCACTGTTGAGTCAGTTTGGTGTGACAAGCACTGCGCAAGCAAAAATAAGAGTAGGAGTGTGTTACAGGCTTAATGACTCGAATGAGTACAATGAACAATTGTACAGAGAAATAGTGGGCTAGTAAATCGGAATGTCTTATAATGGGGGATTTTAACTTCCCAGATATTGACTGGAACTTGTGGATTGGTCACTCACACACTAGTCAGACTTTTGTGGATTTATTGGATGATTGTTTTCTGCAGCAGCATGTTCAAGAGGCAACCAGAGAAAGTAATACTCTTGATCTGGTTATCAGCAGTGATCATTCGTGTATTAGGAATTTGCAGATAAAAGAACAACTAGGTGGCAGCGATCACAGTGTACTGACGTGGGATTTACTTAAAGCTTTAATTACCATCAGGGGTAAAGGAAAGGGTTTTTGCTTCCGTAAAGGTGAGTACAGTGGTCTCAGACAGTTTTTAAATTCTGTACAGTGGGATAAACTGACGATGTTACCAACAGTAAATTCTAAGTGGGAAGCATTCAAGGAATCAATCATGGAAGCTACTAAAAGTTTCATACCTATTAAGAAATATTGTTCAAGGTTCCTAAATGGTTATCTAATGAACTAATGAGACTCGTAATAGAGAAGAAAAATTCATGGGATGCATATAAATTATCAAGTGACTCAGAAGCCTATGGCAGATATAAGCTAGTCTATAATCAGGTGACAAAGGAGGTTAGGCAGGAGAAGGCAGATTACGAGAAATCCTTGGCAAAAGATCCTAAGAAAAACAGCAAGGATTTCTTTACTTATATAAACTCTAAAAGGAAGGGGATGAATCTGATTGGTCCACTTGACATCGATGGTTCGACTGTTCATGATCCTGCTCAGATATCAAACAAACTGAATGAGTATTTTGCATCTACATTCACACATGAGGAATTATTAAGGTTTGAAAATGGCAGAAGGTTATCAAATTGTAGCAGGATACTTGATGATTTTGTAATAACTGAAAGCAAAGTGGAGGAGAAATTGTTGAAGTTAAACATAAGAAAAGCACCTGGGGTGGATGGGATCTATCCAGTTATATTAAAGGAGGTGGCAAAGCAACTAAGCAAACCCTTAGCCATAATTATGAGAGCATCCTTGGACTCAGGGGAGGTTCCCACAGACTGGAGATGTTGTGCAAATGTATCCCCAATTCAGAAAGGGGGATCGAAGGGTGACACGAGTAATTACAGACCAGTTAGTTTAACTTCTGTTCTGGGTAAAATAATGGAGTCAATGGTTAAAGATGCATTGCAGGATCATCTAGACAAGACTGCAGCAATAATTCAGACACAGCATGAGTTTGTTAAGGGAAAGTCTTGTCTGACAAATTTGATAGGATATTATGATGTGGTTACAAAGGAACTGGATGCAAAAAATAATTTTGATATCATATATTTGGATTTCAGGAAAGCTTTTGACACTGTTGCGCATGGAAGACTATTGTACAAATTGAAGCAGAATGGTATTAAGGGTAAGTTGCTACAATGGATAAAAGGATGGTTAAGTGCGAGAAGACAGAGGGTGGTAATCAATGGGTGCTGCTCTTCTTGGACTAATGTTATTAGTGGAGTCCCACAGGGTTCGGTGTTAGGTCCACTGTTGTTTTGTATATTTATCAATGATATTGATGAAGGTATATCAGGCTTAATGTCGAAGTTTGCAGATGATACAAAGGTTGGCAGGGTTGTTAATGACAGTAATGGCAGTGTGCTACTGCAACAGGATCTAGATAATTTGGGCAGATGGGCTAAGAAGTGGCAACTGAAGTTTAACCTTGACAAATGCAAAGTACTGCATATGGGTAGAAGTAACCCCAGAGAAACGTACCAACTGTGTGGTACTACACTTAAGGTGGTAGAAAATGAAAAAGACCTGGGAGTAATTGTGCAGTCAGATATGAAGTTTTCTGAGCAATGCAGACAGGCTGCCAGGGCAGGTCATGGGGGTTTTGTCAATGATATATAGGAATTTTGCTAGAAGGGAAAAGGAGGTGATTATCCCTCTGTATAAGGCAATGGTCAGGCCACGCCTTGAGTACTGCGTACAGGTCTGGAGGCCTCATTTTAGGAAGGATGTAGATTTACTTGAGCGTGTACAGAGAAGGGCAACAAGATTGGTGAGGGGAATGAAGGGATCCTCTTACCAAGAGAGGCTTAAGTTCTGCAAATTGCAGTGGCTGGAGACTAGGCACCTGTGCAGTGATCTGACCAAGGTATATAAGGCCTTGAATGGGTTCAGCACGCTGAATTCTGATGGGATCCTTCCACTTGTTTAGATTACAAACCTAAGGGGGCATAAATTGAAATTAAGAAAAGACAGATGTATATTAGATGTGCGGAAATTTGCCTTTAGCCAGCGGGTGGTTAATTGCTGGAACAAACTTCCATCTGTCGTTGTGGAAGTTGATAGGTTGAATAAATTTAAGGAGGAACTGGACAGGCATTTGGAGGGAATGGTGTGATTTTTTTTTTTTTTTTTTTTTTTTGGCTGATCCTGCATAAGCTCATACACTTGCTTTCTTGTATCAAATGCCACTGCTACTACTACATCAGACATATCTTAGGTCTCCATAACAGGATTGGCACAAGTCAATAAGGTTTCTTTATTAAAAATTGATACTTATATAACTAATATTCTGCTTTATTAATAAATCAAATAAAAAATATAAATCTATATAATTTTTACATGGATTTATTGCTTCGAAAAATATATTGAGCAAAATATTTTATATATCCCCACACTACAGGTCATAACCATTTTTATTTTTAAAACAAAAATTTTAAGGGGAAAATATTTTTTCAGTTGATTTTTCATGTGTTTAATAAATTCTTTCAATGAGATGTATAGCACACTTGTGAACATTATCTTATACAGCTTGTCTAATCCACTGTTTCCTTATTCGATAGTTTACTGATATCGTATCTGAACCACTGCCAGTTCTTTAAACCTACTTGCAAAAGAGATAAACCTCATAAGCAAATGGGGTTTTTAATCCCCAAGTTAGTTAAACATGTTTTTCCCTTAATAAAACTGTGTTGTGTGTCTTTTAGAATGCCATATCTATCTTTAGTCCCTGGATCCTCTTAATTATTTCCTCTAAGATTTTTCCTATCACTGAAGTCAGACTAACCGGTCTGTAGTTACCAACTTCACTCTTAGAATTGCTTTAATGTATTGGCAATACATTAGAATGTCTCCAATCAAAAGGAGTCTCCCAAGAGTCCAAAAATGCTCTCACAATTAAACTCAATGGTTCAATGCATTCTCTTGCAGTCTCCTTCAAAACTAGCAGGGATGTGACATCAACTCCAGGAGCCTTACTTGCTTTTATGCTCAAAAGTTTTTCTAATAAACAATCTGCTGTAATTAAGAGATTACTAATTTCATATAGCTCAGCCTCTTCTCAGCATGAAAGGTCTTTCGTTAGTAAAGACTGATGAAAATTACATATTGAGTTCATCTGCAACCTCAGATGGGTTATCTAAGAATAAAAAAGCTAATCAGATTGCACCCAGTGCACAAGGGTGCAATCTGATTAGCTTTCTTCTTCATTGAATTCACATATATGAAAAATTTCTTGTCCCCATTCTTTTGTTCTCTTAGCCAATGCTTTCTCATATGCAGCATTTGTCTCCCTAATCTTGTTTGTGGTATCATTACAAATCAACTTATATCTGTTGTAGGTTTCGGTACTTTTCATCGCTCTAACTATCCCACACTATCATTTTCTACTCTATTTGACTGGCCAGCTCTGCATTCATCCATTTCGGCATCCTCCTCCTCCTGCAATATTTTCTTAATGGTATTAGCATTAGTATAGGCAAGAAAGCAAGCTTATACAGCATCAACTAAAAAAAAAAAATTTACTTCTCATTTCACACATCCATTCACTCCAATTGTTTGTCTTGAATTTATTTAAGCTGTCAACTTCCACAACAGATGGAGTTTTGTTCCAGCAATCAACCACCCACTGGCTAAAGGCAAATTTCTGCAAATCTATATTACAATTCTTTCCTCAATCTGAATTTATGTTCTATCAGGTGAGTAATCTGGGCAACAGGAAGAATTCCATCAGCACTGAGCTTCCTCAAACCATTCGAGGCTTTATACACCTCAATCAGTTCACCTCTCAGGTGTCTAGTCTCGAGAAACTGCAATTTACAGAGCTTTAGCCCTTCTCTGTACTCATTCCAGCATCTCTACATTCTTCCAGACCTGTATGCAGTACTCAAGGTGTGGCCTAGCCACTGCCTTATACAAGGGACTCGGGTCAACGACTCCTAACCCACCTCAACTCACTATCGCCCTTCATAAAGTTTACGATTGAGCTGGAGTCTAACAACTCTATACCATACCGAGATACACTTGTCCGGTGCGAAGACATGCTTGAAGACGACAGTTTATCGCAAACCTATGTGTGCTGGCCAATTTACCAACTTCCGGTCAGCACACACGCGGGGCCACCTCCTCTCCACTGCCCAAACCTTGCTAACTCACGCCTGGGCACACTCCAGCTCCGCAGATGAGAGACGCAAAGAGATCACCAGAGTCAAAGTAGACCTTACGAAGTGTGGCTATCCCATCGACGTCCTTGACAGGTGTGATCTACAGGCACGCGACGTGACGACCAACAGCAACGCCAACAGTGACGAGTCATCCACGAGGGCATTTATCCCATACTACCCCAACCTGTCACAACAGATCGGTAGAATCCTAAAATCATATGGGATAAAATGCATCCAACTCCCAGGCAAGAAACTGCGTTCTCTTATCTCCAATGTAAAAACACCCGTCCCCACTCTTCTACAGAGCGGTTTGGTCTATCGCATCTCTTGCCGTGACTGCACCAGCTGCTACTTTGGAGAGACTGGACGTCGACTCGAGAAACGTCTCTCAGAACATAAAAGGGCGATCCGTTTGGCAGATGTAGAACACTCAGCTATCGCCGAGCATGTCTGGACAACCCGCCACGACATCGACCCACACGCCGATGTCGTGGTTGCGGACAGGTCCCACCATTACCTAAAGCGCACCTGGTTGGAATCGTTAAATATAAAATGCTCGGATGCCTCTTTGAACAGGAGTTGCCAAGTTAACCCCATCACAGAGGCAGTAATTCTATCCATAGACAAACGCTGGCCACGTCACCACCATATGTCACAGCCACAAACATCAACAAACAATTAACCACGCACCTCACGCACCATCCTGGCAGTGCACATCTCTATTCCAACTGCCATTCATGTATTCAATCTGAAGAAGTCTGCCTCCCAGCCGAAAGCTTATTAATTGTAATTATGTTTAGTTTGCTCTGAGAAACAAAATAAATTTTCGTAGCTTATATCTACCATATGCTACTGTGTCACCTGATAATTTAAATGCATCCAATGTATTTTTCTTCTCTGCCACAATTATCTTTCGTTCATGTGACATCCATTTAGGCATAAACCTTGAATAATATTTCTTAGTTGGTATGAAAAGCCTAGTAGCTTCCAAGATTAATTCCTTGAATGCTTCCCATTCAGAATTTGCTGTTGGTAACATCATGTTTGTCCCACTCACTGTAGTCACCTTTACGAAATCAAAAACACTTCCCTTTAACCCTTATGGTATTTGCATCTTTGAGTAAATCTCACATCAGCACACTACGATCACTGCCACCTAGTGGTTCTTTTATCTGCAGGTTCTTAATGCATAAAGAATCACTGCTGATAATCAGATCAAGAATATTACTTCCTCTGGTTGCCTCTTGAACATGCTGCTGTAGAAAACAATCATCCAATAAATCCACAAAAGCGTTGCTAGTGTGTGAGTGATGAATCCACAAGTTCCACTCAATATCTGGGAAGTTGAATCCACCATTATAAGACAATCTGATTTATTGGCCCACTATTTCTCTGTACAGTTGTTCACTGTACTCATGGGAGTCATTAGACCTATAACATACTCCTACTCTCAATTTTGCTTTAGCAGTGCTTATGAACACAAATCTGACTCAACATTGTGTTGTCCACCCATATCAACTGGATGCACTGCCTTAGGTTTATGTGTTTCTTAACTAACAGCATAACACCACCTCCCTTTCTATCCTTTCTGTACACATTGTATGCCCCAAATTCCAATTCTGCATTCCTTATATCTATATGACACCACGTCTCTGATTTCCCAACAATATCTGCCTTTGATGTTTTGACCAGCACCTCAAATTCACCAAATTTATTTACTAAACTCCTAGCATTGGTGTACATACAAGTAAACATGCACCTGTTCTAATTCTTAGTTACCCTAACACAGCCCATGTATTCACTTATTCCACAATTACTCCCAGCAGTCCCCGAAATTCCCAGTACCTAGTTTTCCAGGCTGCTGCTCATTCCAATAGAAGCCGTGCAAGAATCACTTTCACCTCTGCCTGCAGCTATTGTTAATCTATTAGTCTGTATATCCCCCAACGCTAGTAGTTTTCTGATCCACATAACACTGCCTCAATAGCACCAGCAAATATACTTGCACCCATTCTATTTAAGTGTATCCCATCCCTGTAGAAACAGTCTCTCCTGTTAAAACACACAGACCACACAGAAAAATTCTACCCCATGAGCCTTGCACTATCTCTCCAGGGCTAAATTGATTGATAAGGCTCTCATCATATACTCTCTCCTATCATGTCTGGACAGAACTGCAGACACTTTCAAATTGAACCCTAACTAGACTTTTTTCCAACTTTGACCTGTACTTGTTAAGTAATTCCAATGCTGTCCTACTCTTAATGTCATTAGCGCCTTTTCTTTGCTTTCTGCTACAGCAGAAAGCGAAGTAAACTGCAGATGAAAACCATAAATATTGCACAATGCATACTGTTTCACCCTTTGGTTTTGGTGGTGGCAGCGCATTTTTCATAAATCTTCATCAATATCGAGGCTTTAGATATACTTACATATTCACAGCAGTGCCTGCCTCCAGTTAGTCTGATTGGGGGAGGGGATCCATTGATATCACGGGCCCCTAATCCTACACTTACTGTGATTGTCAGCAAATCTGTCTCTGGTTGGGAGTTAATATTAAATACTAGGGGCCTCTGTACCCAAGTGGCCAGGAGCGGGAGTGCAGTAGCACACACACTCTTTGAGTAGACCGGGGTTCAAGCCCCTGACTGCTGAATACGGTCGATCTGCCAACCCGCACTGGGCCAGCGTGGCAGATTATGGTCCATTTCCCTCAGCTTGAATTGTTGAGGAGGCTTCCATCCTACAGTGGGTTGATAATGGCTGCACTTTACTTTTTTTTTTTTTTTATTAAATACTAGTACCATCTATTGATGTACTGAATAGTGAGAACATCATGTTTGTTTTTTCCAGTGTAAGCATAATTAACAGTACTACTTACAGTTAAATGGCAAAAAAATCAAAAAAATCACTGATAATGAGTAAAATGAACATATTATATGGAGCTCTGTTATCCTTCTATCGTTGGTTATTAAAAAAATTGAAAATCATGCCTTGATAAAGTAACAGTGAAACAGTAAAAGAAATTCAGATTTTTCTAACAAAACCCAAGGATCATTACTGAAAAATATTCTACTCAATTTACAGGTTTCTAAGGGTTCAAAGGGAACAAAGTTCATTCCTCACACTCAAAGCAGTGGAGAATAAAAAAGACCTACAGATAATGGTATAGTCTGGCATGAAACAACATAGTCTGATCATACAGGTTACTAGGATAACCCATGCAGTTCTGTCAATGACATACAGGAATTTTTCCACCATGGAAAATAATGTTATTAACTCTGTATAAAGTAATGGTTACACCAAATCTTGAGTACTACATACAGGTGTGGAAGCCTCATTTTTGGAAGAATGTGAATGTTGGAACTTATGCAGATAAGAGAAACAAGATAGCCGGGAACACAATAAGGTACTCTTTTTAAGAAAGACTAGTTCTTCAATTTTTGAGTGACTGGAAGCCGTGAGAACTGACTGAATTTTTGAGTAACTGGTGCAAGGAGAACTGACTGAAGTGTTTAAGGTTTTAAATAGGTTCAGGAAACTAAATTCTTGTAGCATCCTTACTCTCTCAAGCAAAACACATAAGAGGACATAAATTTAAATTCAAAATGGATGGCTGCAGGATAGATGTGTGAAAATTTGCATTCTCAGAGAGTAACTGATTGTTGGAACAAACTTTCATGGTGTTGTTAAAGTGGATAGTTTGAATAAATTTAAGGAACAATCAGACATTAGCAGGGATGGACAAATAAAGTGGGTGGTATTTACTTATTATTTCTTTTTTTGCTAATGCTGTAGAAGCTTGCTTCCTTACATCATTTACCACTACTCACACTGGTCTTCAATGAGAGTAGTGATTTCACCATTCTACTCTTATGAAAAACAAATGTCTGTTATTTGCACATCAAACATCCCATTAAATTAGATGCATAAAAAAAAGTCATTATGATTAGAATATGTATATTAGTGAACAGTGAAAAGTGAGACTTGGTTGTTTTTACAGAATTTACAAGAGTAAATCTTCAAAATTATGTCAAAAAAATGTATTGTGCATTGTAATGAAGGCAAAACATACCAAGAAATAAGAAAACCTAAGAGGTGACACAATTCCATGACACAGTCTGACAGGAGACCTTAACATTTGCTAATCCATAAGACAAAAAATTAGACCAAAACATTCACTAATGCACATGACAAATAATAAATCTTGAGGAGATTTAAAAAAAGTGTTTTGAAAGTTCTCCAAACCTTGCTACTCAGTAAGATGTTCATTTAGGGAAAAAGTTAAAGAAGGCTACAATGGTTATCAAAAAACAGTTATAAATATCAGATGGCTAAGAGAAACCATCATCAGCAAAGTTAATAAAAGTAAAAAGTCACAATTTGCTAAAAACCACATTTAAAAAATCTACATTTTGTAAAAAAAAAAAAAAAAAAAAGGCATTTTAATAGCTGAAAGTAAATTCTAATAATTTTGGACCAGACTGTCCAAAAACCTGTTAAATTTACTTTCCAACTGTTAAGTAAGCAGTCCATCTGCTTAAAAAATTATTTTTTAAGAATAATATAAAGAACAAAATCAGAAACTATGGTCAGCAAAAACAAAATTTTAGGACATACAACTACTGAAAAGAGCTAAAATTTGGTACATTATTAATCTAAGAACGTAACATTACTGCAGATTAAGAACAGGTGCAATTTTGTGCACAACTATGGGTAAACTAATCATATTGCTACACCACATTACCACAATTTGCTTCACTAATACATTTACACTTCAAATAAAAAGCACTGCTCCAAAAGAAGAATTTAGTTTATTATTACAGGTGTAATATTTATTTGTGCTTGTATTATTTACATGTGATAAGTTTCATTTTTCATAAATTAAATGATGAGATATTAAAGCAAACATTAATAAAAAATAAAAATACATACAAGATATTTTCATGTGTTTTTTTACTCATGATTCAAATTATTATAATTTATGTGAATGCCTAAGTGACTCAGAGTATGTATATATAATTTATTTACACTATTTTTAACAATTTATCCTTGGGATAAAGCAAACACAATGACCAAGCCAAGACCTTTGGACGGGGCTCAATGCATGAATAAGACAATGCTTTTACGTATTGCGTAAATAGATTTAAATTCCAGAAACAAAGCGTAGGGTGTTTTGTAGATGGAATTTTGGCAAATTAGCAGTTCATACATAGTATCAATGAATATAGCAAATTTTAAGAATTAATGTTATACTAGGCAGTATGTTCGAGCAAAGTTGCAATCGTAATATTCCGATGCGCGAAGGGGTGGGTTCTCGTTTTGCCTCTGGGGTATGAATGCTCACAATCTTATAACTTTGATTTGCTTCCAAATAATTTTTCTGAAGCGCATTTCGGTAACACTGTCATAATGATTACAACTATGTAAAATCAATAATCATGGTACTCACCTTCTGCAGTTTTACTGTATGCTATCTCAGCATTACTGTGATCAGGACAACCGAGCTCTGATTCGTGATCTAATTTTCTTAACGCAAATACTTGACTGTCTCTTTGCTTTCTTTGGTCAAGTGAGCGACGCAAAGCCCTCAAAGCTCTGTTTTCCACACCTTTATCAAAATTTAATGACCTCTTTTTGTAACTATTCATTCTCCAACAACTTATAAATTTAAAATTCCCACTTTTTAGAAACTAAGCATCTTCATTGGCTAACGACAAAGGCGACCTCGTTCGGTTAGAATATATGATATCGTTTTAAAATTAAATATTCATACAATACATGTGATGTTATACAGTGATGCCACTGCACAACTTCGATTAGTTTATTGTTGTAATATGATGTTGGTCTGCCTAAAATGATGTTGGTCCTCCATGTGCAGCCAAAATAGCTCGTACCCGGCGAGGCATGGACGCTACAAGATTTCTAAATGTGTCTTGTGGTATCTGGTACCAACACGTAACCAGCAAATCATTTAACTGCGTGGTTGAGACGCCGCAGATCGGAGTTGCTGTTCCAACATAAACTACAGATGCTCGAGGGAATTGATGTCTGTGGAATTTGGAGGCCAGGGCAATACCTGGAAGTCTTCCTCATATTCCGGGAACCAGTCTCGAACAATCCGGGCGGTTTGGCATTATCCTGCTGAAAGACGGCACCGCCTGAGGAGAAGACCGTTACCATGAAAGGGGTGTACCTGGTCGGCAATGACGTTTAAGTGTACATGGACATGTGTTTATGTAAGGGGTGCCTCCTAGAACGTCAGTTCAACTCCGCCTCGTATCTCTGTGAAAAAACAGTATCACTACAAATGGGCCAGATATGTTAATGACGTAGGTTTGTGTGTATTCTGTTGTAATATTCTGGCCTCATGGCTACTCAGAAACATCAGTCACCTGAACAGATGATTTTGGGTACTCTTTGGTACGACCAAAGAGTACCTTTCGGCCCTGGAAAGATTGTGAAAGGCTCAAGGGATAGAATTTTTTTCAGCCTGGACTGTACTTGTTAACAGGAGAGACTGCTTCTACAGGGATGGGATACACTTAAATAGAAAGGGTGCAAGAATATTTGCTGATGCCAACGAGGCAGTGTTAGGTGGGACGGAAAACTTCTAGCTTGGAGAGATACAAGGACTAATAGTTTAACAGTAGCCGTAGGCAGAGGTGAAGGTGATTCTTGCACAACTTCTATTACAATAAGTAGCGACCTGGAGCGAGGGGTGTTGGGGGTTTCAGGGACGGATGGCAGTCATCGTGAAACAGGTGGGTATATGGGATGTGTTAGAGTAACTAAGAATAAGAATAGATGCATGTATACTTGCATGTATACCAATGCTAGAAGTATAGTAAATAAATTTGATGAATTTCAAGTGTTGGTCAAGACATCAAAGGCGGATATTGTTGGGATAGCAGAGACGTGGTGTCACACAGATATAAGGAATGCCGAACTGGAATTTGGGGAGTACAATGTGTACAGAAAGGATAGACAGGATAGGAAGGGAGGAGGTGTTATGCTGTTAATAAAGAAAAACATAAAATCAAAAGAAGTGCATCCAGTTGATATAGATGAACAGTGCACTGTTGAGTCAGTTTGGTGTGACATAAGCACTACGAAAGCAAAAATTAGAGTAGGAGTGTGTTATACGCCTAATGACTTGAATGAGTACAGAAAAATCAATTGTACAGAAAAATAGAGTCGGCTAGTAAATCGGAATGTCTTATAATGGGGGATTTTAACTTCCCAGATATTGACTGGAACTTGTGGGTTGGTCACTCACACACTAGTCAGACTTTTGTGGATTTATTGGATGATTGTTTTCTGCAGCAGCATGTTCGAGAGGCAACCAGAGAAAGTAATACTCTTGATGTGGTTATCAGCAGTGATCATTCATGTATTAGGAATTTGCAGATAAAAGAACAACTAGGTGGCAGTGATCACAGTGTACTGACGTGGGATTTACTTAAAGATTTAATTACCATCACGGGTAAAGGAAAGGGTTTTTGCTTCCGTAAAAGCGAGTACAGTGGTCTCAGACAGTTTTTAAATTCTGTACAGTGGGATAAACTGACGATGTTACCAACAGTAAATTCTAAGTGGGAAGCATTCAAGGAATTAATCGGGGAAGCTACCAAAAGCTTCATACCTATTAAGAAATATTGTTCAAGGTTTAGGCCTAAATGGTTATCTAATGAACTAATGAGACTCGTAAGAGAGAAGAAAAATCCATGGGATGCATATAAATTATCAAGCGACTCAGAAGCCTATGGCAGATACAAGCTAGTCTGTAATCAGGTCACAAAGGAGGTTCGGCAGGCGAAGGCAGATTACGAGAAATCCTTGGCAAAAGATCCTAAGAAAAACAGCAAGGATTTCTTTACTTATATAAACTCTAAAAGGAAGGGGATGAATCTGATTGGTCCACTTGACATCGATGGTTCGACTGTTCATGATCCTGCTAAGATAGCAAACAAACTGAATGAGTATTTTGCATCTACATTCACACGTGAGGAATTATTAAGGTTTGAAAACGGCAGAAGGTTATCAAATTGCAGCAAGATACTTAATGATTTTGTAATAACCGAGAGGAAAGTGGAAGAGAAATTGTTGAAGTTAAACCTAAGAAAAGCACCTGGGGTGGATGGGATCAATCCAGTTATATTAAAGGAGGCGGCAAAGCAACTAAGCAAACCCTTAGCCATAATTATGAGAGCATCCTTGGACTCAGGGGAGGTTCCCACAGACTGGAGATGTGCAAATGTATCCCCAATTCACAAAGGGGGATCGAAGGGTGACACGAGTAATTACAGACCAGTTAGTTTAACTTCTGTTTCCAGTAAAATAATGAAGTCGCTGGTTAAAGATGCATTGCAGGATCATCTAGACAAGACTGCAGCAATAATTCAGACACAGCATGGGTTTGTTAAGGGAAAGTCTTGTCTGACAAATTTGATTGGTTATTATGATGTGGTTAAAAAGGAACTGGATGCAAAAAAATAATTTTGATATCATATATTTGGATTTCAGGAAAGCTTTTGACACTGTTGTGCATGGAAGACTATTGTACAAATTGGAGCAAAATGGTATTAAGGGTAAGTTGCTACAATGGATAAAAGGATGGTTAAGTGCCAGAAGACAGAGGGTAGTAATCAATGGGTGCTGCTCTTCTTGGACTAATGTTATTAGTGGAGTCCCACAGGGTTCGGTGTTAGGTCCACTGTTGTTTTGTATATTTATCAATGATGTTGATGAAGGTATATCAGGCTTAATGTCGAAGTTTGTAGATGATACAAAGGTTGGCAGGGTTGTTAATGACAGTAATGGCAGTGTGCTACTGCAACAGGATCTGAATAATTTGGGCAGATGGGCTAAGAAGTGGCAACTGAAGTTTAACCTTGACAAATGCAAAGTACTGCATATGGGTAGAAGTAACCCCAGAGAAACGTACTGTGTGGTACTACACTTAAGGTGGTAGAAAATGAAAAAGACCTGGGAGTAATTGTGCAATCAGATATGAAGTTTTCTGAGCAATGCAGACAGGCTGCCAGGGAAGGTCATGGGGTTTTGTCAATGATATATATGAATTTTGCTAGCAGGGAAAAGGAGGTGATTATCCCTCTGTATAAGGCAATGGTCAGGCCAGCACTTGAGTACTGCGTACAGGTCTGGAGGCCTCATTTTAGGAAGAATGTAGATTTACTTGAGCGTGTACAGAGAAGGGCAATAAGATTGGTGAGGGGAATGAAGGGATCCTCTTACCAAGAGAGGCTTAAGTTCTGCAAATTGCAGTGGCTGGAGACTAGGCATCTGCGCGGTGATCTAATTGAGGTATATAAAGCCTTGAATGGGTTGAGCACGCTGAATTCTAATGGGATCCTTCCACTTGTTCAGATTACGAACCTAAGGGGGCATAAATTCAAATTAAGAAAAGACAGATGTAGAATAGATGTGTGGAAATTTGCCTTTAGCCAGCGGGTGGTTAATTGCTGGAACAAACTTCCATCTGTCGTTGTGGAAGTTGATAGGTTGAATAAATTTAAGGAGGAACTGGACAGGCATTTGGAGGGAATGGTGTGAATTTTTTTTTTTTTTTTTGACTGATTCTGCATAAGCTCATACATTTGCTTTCTTGCATCACATGCCACTACTACTACTACTACTACTACTACCTAATGTTCACCTTCCAGAGGTTCACACCACGGGAAGGTGAGCTAGTTCCAGTAGATGGGACACCTATGGTCTCAGAGTATGAGGCAAATAAAAAAAAACCGGAAAGGAAGAGAAAGAAAAAAAAATAAATAATAATAATCGAAAATAAAAAAAAAATAATAAATAAATAAAAATAATAATAATAACAAAAAGATAAAAAAAACTGGAAAAAAAAAAAAAGAGAGAGAAGAGCGATAAAGAAAAGAAGAGTAGATCTTCCAGTTGTGCAACCATTAAGAACGGCAGCATCAAAACGCATCGATGCCTCCAACCAGATGGATTTTATCAACCTCATATCACTGGAATCATACTTTTCCTTAGTTCAAACACTTCTCTTGCAAATACCTCGAACATCTGAAACTTACATCGGTCTCTTAAAAATATAGCTTCTTCTCCTGGAGCTATACTCTCAAGAATTTTACGTATTGCTGTCCTGGCATTGTCATATATTCTACAAGCATTCCATGGCCCAGCAAAAACAAAAGTCCGTGTTATTTAGTCCTAATGCATGATGTTTACGTAGGTAGTAGACATCAGAGTGCCCAGAACATGGATGACTGGACCAACAGGAAACTTGATTCATCGGACCAGACGACCTTCTTCCAACCACTCAAGGTCAGTTTCGATGCTCGTGTGCCCATTGTAGCCGCTGAATCGTGATTAGCATGGGCACTCGGAGCGTCCTGCGGCTACGCAGCTCCATTTCAGCAGGTTTCGATGAACTGTGTGTTGTGGCACATTACTCTCGTCACCACCATTTCAATTACCGGCGAGTTGCGCTACAGTCGCTCTTCTGTTGCCATGTATCATACGGGAGAGCATTTGCTCACCTGGAGCATCGATGAGTCGTAGTCGTCCAACACCTCGCCGGCGGTTCTTGGGATTTCCCTCCTCGGACCACTTTCAGTAGGTACTAACCACGGCTGACCGTGAGCATCTCACCAACCGTGCCTTTTCGGATATGTTCTGATCTAGTCTGCGTGTGTAGCACAGTGGTATCGTCACCATCCTCCCCACACCGTTTTGAAAAGGCCCGTGTTGAAGTCCCGCCGATTACGCAGGAACTTTAATGGGCTTTTTTCACTCCGTGGCTGAGTTATTCGGTCTCAAGCGTAGATATCAAGGTTTTTTCCTCAGAATCTGGAGTTTTTCGTCCAGCAAAAACAGACAGATCGACCATAGAACACACGCAATTAACAGACATATGACACACAGCACGGCAGATGATTTTAATTATTTGGGTGGCCTAAAAATAATAGGATATGCTCTAATCCAGTCGTCTGACCATTACAATTTGGCCTACAAAGTCACATTAAAAATATATGTATAACATTAATATACACCACTCAACCAAAATATTAGAGAACAAACATAATAACACATACAAAAAGCAAGCGCATGAATCAAGAATATGCCTCCTAAAGCGAGTTTATTTGTGTAGCGTCTTATGAAGAACGGCTCCTTGCGTTAGTTCAACTCCTCCTTGTTACACTGTGATGATATATGTTAACTCTGTAAAATGACCAGAAATATGTGTAGTGCTGTTTACCTAGCTTGTGTCTTTTGGTGTTTAGTTGTTTTTGACCATTTTGCTACCAGGAAGCAGTGATTGCCACGACGGCTGATTCCCTGTACCCGTCCAGCCACAAGAAGGACACGCCACTTAGATCTTTTCACGTTCCCCACCACAGTGTAAAGATCTCAGTAATAATTTTATCATCCCTATATTAAAAAAAAAAAAAAAAGTCTATGTTAATTTTTCCACCCCTGAGAACTGACCCTTAAATGAAGCAACGCCAGGCTTTCATGCTAACATAGCCTGTGCCCCTTAAAAGGAATGACAGTAACAGTTCGCTTGTGTGGATCTATCTCTGGTGATCTTATTCCATTGCGATCTAAAGGGGCAGGTTTTGGTTCATTCTAAATAAATTTTAAATATAAAGGTAAGTAATTTTTAACCTTTAAACCAGTCATATTTGTTGATAACTGAATCACGTATCAGATATATAGGGTTTCTATCATATTTTCCTTCAGCTTTTTACTAAACTGGCATATAAACGCACTGTCCTGAGCACTCTGTTCGTTCTGCTTGAAAAAAATCAGTTCCCAAGATCCAGTGTTGAGGGTTTTGGTGACTGCCTTTCGAATTTTAAGGTACACAGTGAGCGAGATATTTGCAGTTGTGGAATGTTTTCTTCCACTGGACTTCATATTCTTACTGCCATTTTTGTCCAGCAACAGTCACTGGCTGAACACTAAGCATAATCAGCATCAACATACACTACCCTCAAAATAAGTATTCACACACCTATTATCATAGTACATTGAACCTTCTTGGATAAAGAAGTCCAGTATAGGGAAAATGTATGAGTTGTTCTCTCATAGCAGATAGAGCCGAGATGATGAATTTTGAGAAGAGTATTATAGTCGCATATCACTTTGTTGTGCTATTGGTGATCACCTACACCAACCAGAGCCAACCGTCAGTGATGTTATCATGAAATAGAAGCGTGCCAATTCCTCCAATGTTCGGCAATGGAAGGGAAGACCACGGCAGCTCACTCCATGTAACCAGAAGTAACTCAAAAGAGTATTACAACAATCTCGTCAGACACCCTTCAACCAGGAGTTAAAGAAAAAACAGGAAGGAGGCAGTGCGTGAAATAAAAATTACCAACCGCATTCAGCAGAATTCCTTGCATAATACAAGAAACACTATAATTAGTCCATACAGCAGTAAAATCAGAGTCACAAATCCCATTCCACTCTATTCAGATCAGATAAGTGGTGAGGCGTGGAGGATGCCTGAAATTGTCTGATGATATAGTGCAATTGTATTGGCAATAAAATTCAGAGAAGATGGATAAATTGTGAGGAAATCGTTCTTACGATATAGCCTACAACCTTTTACGTGGGAATCATGAACGTCGATGCCTACTTAAACATTTTGGACAATTTCATGCTCTCTAACATTTGGTAATTCTTCGATACAGACCCATGTTTTTGTCAACAGGATTATGCCTCGTGGCATACCTCTGATGATATTTAAGAATGGTCTAGTGATATCAATGGAAAGGACTTGGAACGATCGGGCGCAGATGCCTGATAAAATCATATGGAACACTTAAGGGATAAACTGTAACGTTGCGTGAGGGCCAGATCAAAATGTACCACATCGGTAGCTCATCTTGTCGCGGTGCTGTATGAAGAATGGAGAACTATACTAGCTGTACTCTATCGTTCATCGGTGAAATGCCTACGCAGAAGGGTAGCGCATGTGTCATTATGGCTAAAGGGAGACTGACATGCTGTTGAAATGAAGTCAGTGCCGTTAAATTCAAACTGACTTATACTCCCGCCTAAAAGTTTTGGAATGTTTCATTTTTCTTAATTTTTAAAGTTTTTATTAAGCTGTTGTTGTAATAGGACGTCAGGAGCATCGAAGCCTAAAGCCATATGGCTTCGTCTGTACTGTCTTTAAATTGCATGTATTCGGTAAACTATTATCAGAGCCGGCCCGAGGTGGGGGGTGCGAACGGTGCTAGCGCACAAGGCCCCGCGTTTCTGAAGGCCCCACGCCGCTGACTGATTTTGCAAAATAAAAATGGTTTAATTTTTCTTTTTGTTTTAATACTGTCGCAAAATCTAGCGACATCGCCATAAAATGGCCATATTTTTAATATACATAAGAAATAAAATGTCAATATAATCATGTTATTAACATTATCTGAAAGCCCGCCAAGAATTCTCCAAAGAACACGGAAAAACATATTTTCTTTCAAAAATATTGAAAATATCTCTCCTTACAAATAAAAATAATAATTATATAATAATTTATTGGAGTTTCATTTGAAATTATTGAATAAATATTCCCTACAAATACGAATACATATATATATGACAGCTGATCATACATCATACGTTTTTATCGCGATTCGCGGTGTGAAAATAAATAACATATTCGTATCTATTTCGCAACATGACTAGTAGAGATAGAGATGCAGGAAGAAAGTATGTGTGGGTCTGATAAATTGAAGAAAAAAAGAAAGAGAGAAGAAATTACGGAAAACCAGAGGAACTCCCTTGCAAAATTTTTAAAAACCGAAAATGTACAACAAACTGAAGAAACGCATAATTCACAGTTACTGGAAAATCAAACTCGCGGAAATGAAATTACGCCGTGCGACATCCACGAAAACGATCCTAATCATCATAAAGCCAGCTCTCGTCCTAATGAAGAGGAAAGCGATTATAAGAAAACTGTAGAACGGGAAGATAATCATGAAGCAGACGAAGGATTTTTTGTCAGTGTCGAACAAAGAACAAGATGAATTATTCCGAGGACCGCAGCTTCAAGAGAATCAACAAAACGACGAAGATGAAAATGTCGATATCAATGATCCTGGTACTTGGCCCGAAATTATAACTGATAAATTTAGAATGGCTATCGTACAAAATGGCGTGACACAAGTAAAAAACTACGATTTTCCGAAAGATAAAAATAACAGAAGTTTTTCTGAAAATTATTATTTAAGAAAATTAACAAATGGGGAACGTCAAGAACGAAGGTGGTTACTCTACTCAAAGGACAAAGATGCCACATTGTGTTATGCGTGTAAGTTATTCTCTTCAAATACCACTTCTCTGCGTTTAACTGGACTTCACGATTGGGTACATTTAAGTTCGCGATTACAAAGTCATGAAAGATCAGAATATCATTTACAAGCTATGTACAAATTGTTACAACTTGAAAAGAATTTGAAACTTGGAAACACTATTGACAAAGAACATGAAAAAATAATTAAAAACGAAACACAGCGTTTAAAATGTGTTTGTGAACGAATAGTGGCTGCAATTTTATATTTATCAGAGCATAATTTGGAGTTCAGGGGCAGTAGCGATGCTTTATATAAACCCCACAACGGTAATTTCTTAGGTCTCATAGAATTACTTGAAAGATTTGACCCAATCATGAAACATTTGGATCGGTGCGTAGAATCAGCATCGCGTTCCTATTTATCTCATAGAATACAAGATGAACTGATTTCTGCTTTGGCTAAAAAAAGTTAGAAAGAAAATAATAAATACAGTTAAGAAAGCTAAATATTTCACAATTTTATTAGATTGCACTCCAGACGTAAGCCATCAAGAACAATTATCTGTTATTTTAAGATATGTTAATGTAGATAACTCTGAAAGTGATGTGAGTATACAAGAACGATTTATTTCTTTTGAAACAGTAAAAGACTCGACAGGAAACGGGTTATCAGTCAAAATTCAAAGCATATTAGAAAAGGAGGAATTAGATTTAGGGAACTGTCGAGGACAGGGGTACGATAACGGAGCTCATATGAGAGGTTTATATAAAGGCGTGCAAGCACTTATCCTGCAAAAGAATTCCAAAGCACAGTATATGCCCTGCTGAAGTCATAATTTGAATTTAGTTCTTGGAGACATTTCAAAATCATCTTCTCTTCCAAATTCATTTTTTGGGACTTTACAAAGCATATATAAATGTGTGAAATAATATTTTTGCAAGTTCTGTGATACGCTGGGATATATTAAAAGAGCATGTCAAACATCTTACTCCAAAACCACTGTCAGAAACGAGGTGGGAATGTCGCCTCGAAAGTGTGAAATCTGTGAGATACCAAGTACCACAATTTTCTCTAGCTTTGAAATACCTTTATGAACATACCAGTGACATGAAAACGAAATCCGATCAATCGAAAATAAACTTACTTCATTTGAATTTTTATCAAGTTTGGTCATTTGGTATGACTACTGAATGAAGTAAATATTGTGAGCAAGATATTTCAAAATTCAAATATAGATATCGGTACTGCAAATTCCCTCCGTAGCCGAGTGGGCAGGAGCGGGAGTGCAGTAGCACACGCTCTTTGAGTAGACCGGGGTTCAAACCCCTGACTGCTGAATGCGGTCGATCTGCCAACCCGCACTGGACCAGCGTGGCAGATTATGGTCCATTTCCCTCAACATGAATTGTTGAGGAGGCTTCCATCCTGCAGTGGGTTGATAATGGCTGCACTTTTTTTTTTACTGCAAATTCACATTTAAAAGGCCTTTTAAATTTTTTTGAACAGTATCGTGAATCGGGATTCAAATCTTCTTTAATAACTGCAAAGGAAATAGCTAAAGAAGTACAAGTGACATCTGAATTTAAGAATCAAAGAACTGGACGAGAAACAAAGCAATTTTGTTATGAAGGAACCGATCAGCCTATTTCATCAGGCGAAGAATATTTCGGAATTCAATATTTTCTAGTCATAATCGATAGTGAGATTATTTCTTTTAAGAAAAGATTCGAAATTTATCACGAACATGAGACATCATATGGTTTTTTATATAATTCAGATAATATTCAAAAACTGCTGAAAACGATCTTTTTAAATGTTGCAAAGACTTAAATGCGACCTTGCAAGACGATATTGATTGCATTGATTTATTTAATGAAATCAAAATTTGTCGTCGAGTTTTGCCTTCCAGGATCCCAATATTACAAATATTACGATATTTACTGAAAAATAATTTATTTGAATTGTATCCAAATTTTGTTACTGTTCTGAAAATTATATTAACCTTATCAATTACCGTCGCATCTGCAGAAAGATCTTTCTCAAGATTGAAAATAATAAAAAATTACTCGAGTTCTAGCATCAGTCAAGAACGATTTACCTCCTTAGCCATTTTATCTATCGAATCCGAAATAGCCAAAAAACTAAATTATGATGATATTATCAACGAATTTGCTATAAAACATGTATAAGAAAATGAAACAAAAATCACATATTCGATTAAGTCGCATACCAAATTGTATTTTATAAGTATATGAAGCAATTATTTTTCTTATTTGATTTATTAGAGATTTTTTTTGTGATTGAAATGTTAATTTTATTAAAATAATTTAATTATTTATCATTTTCATGTAATCCTTACTAAACCAATTTGTGCAATGTAATAAATATCAAAATGCAATAAATTATTTTGTTGTACGAAATTTGTATCAAGGCCCCGCAAGTCAAATTTGCACCGGGTCTCGCTTTTGTTCGGGCCGGCCCTGACTATTATATTAGGGTCATTCGGTAATTCCTTACATATACCCATTTTGTGTATTGCTCTGTAAATTGTGTGTGTTCTTTGGTCGATTTGCCTGTTTTGCTGGATGAAAAAAAAAACAGTTTCTGGAGGAGAACCTTGCTATCTATGCCTGAGACCGACTAACTCAGTCACGTTGTGAAAAAGGTCCATAAAAATTCCTCATGTCATCGACTGGATTCGAATTTAGGTCTGTTCCACCCGGTGTGGGAAGGGCAATCGTACCCACGAGAGCACTAAATATGATTTTCTTGTATACTGTCTATCTTATAAACTCTTCTAACATTATGTTGTTGTCCTGGAGTATAAACTGTTAATTTATTTAATTATTTACTTGAGGCATTTGTAAAAGTTGAAAGAACTTTCCTTGTTTAGGGTTTAAACTTTGTTTATTGTTAATAGAGTCTAACAATCATACTTTTGGCGGATATTTTCTACTTAAGGCTTTTTTAAGTACATTATTCAGTGACCCCAAAATTAAGAATAAGATGGTGCGCCTATTAAATTTCTTATGTTATTAATTTTTTTTATTTTTCAATTACCTTAATTTTTAACCTTTAATATAATCCAATACAATCGAACTTGGCACCAGAATTAATGAAGTTAATAATAATAATAATAATAATAATAATAATTAATAGTAAACACTTACTTTTAATTCAGAAGTTGCTCCGTCACGAAAACACCAAAGTACAAAACTGACAAACTATTTTTCATAATCCAATTAAAGCTATATATATACATAAATATGTCACTAAGTACTCTCGATCCAGGTGTCACATTTTATTAATTAACTATTTTTAATCAGAGATTAAGCAGGATTTGTTAAAGAACTCTGGGATCTAGGGTTATATTCCAAATTGCCTCAGGGCTTTTCGTTGCGATTTCCTGAGGTGATTGATTGGACTTTGCCTTATCGTATTAATCTACTGTTTCTTTTGTAATTTTTACTTTGTTTTTGAATATGTGCATCTGGTTCTTTTTTATTTGCGTCCCCTTGTTTTGGTTTACGTTATTTTCTGTTTCCCTAATCATAAATGCTTCTTTACATAATCCCCTGTTATTGAATCTGTCTGTTGTTAAAACTGAAGTTGGGGAAACTTCCAACTGAGTCTCTCTTCTATGAGTGGAAGGCTGTATGTGATTTGTTGGTTATGTCCGATTTTCATTTTTGACTCCGATGAAAAGGTTCTGCTTACTATGGCTATTGTAGTCGTTATTACCAATCCCCAGATTGTGATTTGTGAACGGGAGCGTTGGTCACAGAAGTCTTATATTTCGGACAAATGGGGGAGGGCGTAAGTTTTTAAGTGTTTGTAAGCGTTTTGGTTCCAGAAAATCTGGTCATTACGTTGTGCTGTTTGGTAACATTTATTTGTTCACTTATTGAAACACATACGGAATATACAATGGACGTTTTTCGCACCTCGGGATGGATATTTGGGCTGTTAAACTTTTCTTCTACCTTTTTGCTAGTCCTGTTTATAAGGCTGCTAGGCCTTATAAACTTAAACACTTACGCCCTCCCCCATTTGTCTGAAATCTAGGACTCCTGTGACCAAAGCTCCCGTTCACAAATTACAATCTGGCATTGTTCTTGAAGGTCTGATAAACATGTTTTATTTCATTCTGGAGGCCTGACCTTTACAGAGGCGAGCAAAATAGGAATTTTAAAATGTTTCAAAAATGAAACTTGTTAAAAATAACTATTATTGTGCCTAGGGGATGATTGTTGGAAGTGTAATGTAGAACCCTCCCCCTGTCTGTTGATTTTCTGTATATCGTGGCAAGGAGTTCGCCCTCTTGTGCATTTAAATCTAAAAGTCAAAGATTTTATCCTGTTTTATTTCAATTTTGAAGGAAATTATTGGGGTGTAGGCTATATATGACATATAAAACATTATTATTATTAATAATTTATATAATTTTGATATTTTACCTATTTCTTGGGTGATTTTGATTTCATTAACAAGCACTGGGTCTTAAAACATTACCCGAGTTACTGCCTTAAGTAATTAACATCTTATAAAATAAAAACACTTTAAAATCCACCTTACTTATTTCCACTAAAAATATAATAATAATAAAATTCTCTTTTCTTTAATTAAATACATCAAGTTTCGATATCACTTCATAAAAGAAAATCATTTTTCAACATACATGGGAGTGTAAAGAGAGCGATTGCCCTCTTTACACTCCCATGTATGTGGCAATGTAGGGATATCCATTCTTTTTTTAGCAAGGGGCCAAAACCGTTAAAATTTTAAAGGTCACAAGCCGCATGTGCTCTCATGAAAATAGAGTTGCAAGAATAGTTCGTTACCATTAATTTCGCAATTTTTATAGTAGAATTTAATTTTTGTTAACCTTCAGGGATTGGAATGGACCAGTGCCCACTCCCACTGTGGTGCTGTTTCACTTTGTCACCCACATCGGTAATAAAAAGTTCATTAATTATTAAAAAATACGATATTTTAATAACGAGTTCATTTCGACCCCTGTTATTAACGTTTATATTTACAGTTACATATTTTTTACGTTTAATACGACAGAACCTTAAAAATACTGAACTTTTTCAATATGTCTCCTTTTTTTTTTTTTTTTTATGAAAACCCCAAACACGAAAGGTATCAAAACCTATAGTACTTAGTACCGTGCATGGGTTGAAGGAGAAGTATGGGGGGGGGGGATGCCGGAAACTTTGCTCTAGAGACTAAACATGGGTTTCACCACTTCAAGCCTCCAATAAGCAAAGTGGTGGTATTTCACCGGTTGATGAAAGTCATCTACCACCTAAATCGATTGTACAAGGCTTGCTGGACTTCAAATTTGTAAACTAGTGTACTTGAGGTTGTCACAGACATTCTCTCAGATATGCCAGACAAGCTGTACTTGCTACCTGGGAGTCTAAAACGCTGATGGAACTGATATTCGGGTGACACTCAAGTCAAGTGGACCCAATTTCGGCGAAGTCCGGACGGTCTGTGACAGCCAAATCCTCTGCTTGCACCTTCACGATGGTGGGACTGTTAGTAATTCTGGGTATAACCTCCATGCACTAGTACATGGTGGGTGACCACCCAGGTGTGAACCAACGTAAGCAGGGGTCGAGGTGTGGCGCCCACACCACATGGAGGAACGCCGCCCATCTGTTACCAGGCAGTACTAGGTGGTAGATGACTCTCATCAACCGGTGAAATACCACCACTTTGCTTATTGGAGGCTTGAAGTGGTGGAACCCATGTTTAGTCTCTAGAGCTAAGTTCCGGTCAACCCTTCCCTATCTTGCATGATGGAAGCATCATGCAGTATGACTGATGACTTTTGAGGTTATGATGAACATCGTGGCGAGATCCAATATTCCTTACATTTCGAGGGTACAGCTCTAAAACGGTGTTCGCAGGCCGGCCGCTAGTTAGTATACCGGACCGAACCTATTGGTAATTCTCGAAGAGGCTTCCGGATCAGCTAGTGTATAATCTTGCTACCTCTACTCTGCCAGATAGTGACTGGAGAGAGTCCGAGTAGTGTGTATGCGGGGAGCATTGTCGAGGCCACGTTATGTCAAGGATCTGAGAATATCCTTACCATGTGTACGCCATATCCAAAAATTTCATTACTTCATACAGCATGTCCCACCCACTTTTTCTTACTATTGAATACCCCATGAATTGTCAAACTAATAGTGCAAGCTTATCTGCGAAAAGATCTAAACCTCCCAAGGACTTCCTAATTCATTTCACAAATATACGTGGTCTCAGTTCTAATCTCAACGATGTCCATTTCCATTTGCAGTCTGCCAAACCCCATGTACTTTTTCCGACAGAATCTCAGTTATCGGTTGATTCAACTACTGCTCATCTCAGATGTCCAAATTATTTGCTGTATGATTCCTTTCGCCTCAAAGGTGGTACTTGTGCATATGTCCGTTCTGATATTCCCTGTCAGAGACTTGGCAATTTGGAATCTCCTCTCTTTGATCTTCTCTGGCTTAAAATCTCTTTACCTCATTGTGTCAAATTCATCTGTTGTCTCTACCATTCTCCCAACTCCACTAATCACTTGGAGATCTTTGACTTCCTCTCTTTGCAACTTGATTTTCTCCAGTCCAACTTTCCTAACAGTGAGGTAATTTTCCTTGGGGATTTTAATGTTCACAACTCCAGCTGGCTTCCGTTTTCTAGTCACACCGATCCAGAAGGTCGAGATGCTGAGGCTTTTGCAATTACTAATGACCTAGCACAGCATGTTCATTTACCCAAAAGAATACCGGACAATCCTAATCATACAAGCCAATACGCTTGATCTTTTTCTCACAAACAACCCTTCTAAGTACACGGTCGAAGTGAGAGGTCCTCTAGGCACTTCAGATCACAACTTGGTGATTGTCTCTTCTCCAATGGAACCTTTATCTCATGGCTATTCCCAACCACGTGTTGTTTGGCATTACAAGAATGCAAAATGGGATGACCTGCGAGACTTCTTTTCTTCTTTTCCTTGGTCGGATTACTGTTTCAAAACTTCTGATGTCAACATTTGCTCAGATCGTGTCAGTGAAATTATTCTTGCAGGAATGGAATCCTTTATCCCACACTCCACTTTAAAATCTCGTCCTTTATCTAAACCTTGGTTTTCCAATAAACGTGCTAAGGCTGTTCAAGAGAAGAATGTTGCATATCGTAATTGGCTTGTTTCTAATTCTTCAGTTTCATTTTCTGCCTACACCAAAGCTCGCAACAATTGTAAAGCAGTTATTAATCAGTCCAAACTATAGTTTGAACAGGCTAAGAGTAGAAAACTTGCTCCTTGCCCTAATGGGAGCCGAGCATTCTGGTCTCTTGCCAAAGCTATTGGCCGCAACTTTTGCCCATCTCTGTTCCCACCTCTGTCCAAACCAGATGGTTCTGTTGTCACTTCAACCAAGGATAAAGCTGACCTGCTAGCATCCCATTTTTCTTCCAGCTCATGTATTAATGAACTTGGTAAAACACCTCCCACCATTCCCAACACGCTCCATTCAATGCCTCCTATGGTCTTCCGTCAAAAGGATATCAGAAGGATTTTGATGAATCTTGATGCTAAGAAAGCTCTACGACCTGATGGTATTTCTCCACTTGTTCTCAAAACCTGTGCTCCTGAACTTACTCCTATTCTTTGCCGCTTTTTTTCACTTTCTTATTCCAAAGGTGTTTTTCCTTCTGCTTGGAAATTTGCTCATATCCAGCCAGTTCCTTGTGCCCGGTCAATCAGGTGTGTGACTGTGCCACACCGGGGACCTGCAGTTGGCGTCTGCGCCAATGAGTATTCTCGAGTTTGGAAAGGTGTTGATTACCGTGTGAAGGTAATTTATGGCGAAGGTGATGTCCTCATCTGGGCGGCAGTACAGAGCCACAACATGGAGGTAACAATGTGAGCACATGCAGCCCAAGCAATGCAGAGGTGTGTAATTCTGGTAGCTGTGATGTCTGGATTCCGGATGACAATGGCTGCCCACGGAGTCTCATCCTCCGCCTGGATGATCTTGTATTTCAGGGAATACCTTTTCATGTGGGTATATGGTTCTTGCAAAATTAAGACGTCAATGTTCTCCTCTTCAGCTTTAAGTCTTAACTGATCGGTCACTGTCCTGACCCTTTGTGCGTTTATTTCTATGAACTTGACCTCAGTGGTGTTGTACTCCTTAAGGCATGTCCCCATAATCGAGTCTTGCCTGGTATAAACTCTTAGCCTTAAGGTACACTGGGCATTTGTTGTCTCTTATGGAGTGCGCAGAGTCCATTTTTAGGCATTTACAATTTGTACAAACTGGTTGTGTGCTTTTATTTGGGCAGTTGTTGGGGAATAAAACCCTCTCTTTGGATTACTACAAAGGATAATGACATCATAAGACATGTTACTTCATGCATGTTTTAACAATGTGCGACAATGCCGCCGCCTAGCGGCGGGAGTGGGGAGAGAGAGGGTTGACAGACCGCTCCTCTTGGTCAGTTTGGTTCAAAGAGTTTCTGTGATAGCGCCACCTAGTGGCGGGGGGGAATGGGGAGGCAGCCACCACCCGCTGACAAATTCTGTTCTAAGTGTTTCGAGGGTGGGGAGGGTCGACAGGCCACCCGCTGTGAAATTCTGTTCAAAGTGTTTCGCGGGTAGGGGTGGGGGGTCGACAGACCACCCGCTGTGAGATTCTGTTCAAAGTGCATCTACTCCTACTCACACGCTTCTTGATTAGACCGGAGTTCGAGCCTGTGACCGTGGAAAGGTCAGGGAATAACCACCGCATATCCTCGGAGCAATATGGCCTTAGTTGCTTATGCTCCTAAAAAACCATATAACAACAACCTCCTCGTGATGAGGCGGTAGGTCGCTGATCCTTTTAAGTGCGTCATACAACCTCCCTCCCCCATCGAAAAAAAATAAAAAATAAAACATGCGCCTTCCAGGACAGGACAGCTCTCGCCACATTTTGGGAACCTCTGTATTAACTATTAAAGACGTCTTGTAATTAAAATAGGTTAAAGAAGGATCGGGGACTTTTGATCCTAGAGTCCCCAATCCTTCTTTAACCTATGATCGAGAACACACCTTCCTCATTCATTCTGCTTCACTCCTTCGCACTTTATACATTTCAGTAAGCTCTCTCCTTAACCTAAAGTGACCAGAAGTCAGTATTCTAATGCGGGGAATCGATTTTACAATCCCTCCCCCTAAAATCAATATGCACATGTATATTTTTTTTTATTGAAAAAACATATTCACATACAAAATATAAATTAAACAGATATACTTCTTTGAACTAAACGTATAAAATAAAATATCACACTTCTTAAAACAAATACATCTATAGCCTATATATATATATATATATATTTTTTTTTTTTTTTTTCACATATACAGTATTTGTTTTATTTCTTCCGTTGCACCATTGTCAAACATAATGCAAATCCAATTATTCTTTTCAAATACGTGCATGGTATATCCCTTGTGTATTTCGACCCGCCTCATATCTGTTGCATTCTTTGGTCATTCCATTCTTTTATTTTTAAATCATCAGCATATATTTTTTAATTCTTACCATTTAACCTTCTAACCACAAATTTCAATCACAAACGACAGATGTGAGATGATTGTTTTTGTGGTCAGCCAGCGCCATCTATGAGACAAAAGATGTCGCATGGATGCAAAATAAAATAGAAAATGCAAAATCGTGATTCGTAATAGAAGTATGGAGACTACATTTCCAATCCGAGACATTTCCCGGGAAATTTGCAATGCAGGACAAACAACTTAAATCCTGGACTATGCCCCATAATCCGGGTCGTCTGGTCACTTAGCGTCTAGTTGTCAAATTTTGCAGTACGCAGCAAAGCCGTTCTTCATATGTGCATCGACTTTCACTCGTCACAAATCTGATATTCGTTCTTTGAGACTTCTCCAGAAGTTTTATATCTTTTTTCAGGTGTGGTCTCCACCCGTGAATACTATATTCCAAATGTCGCCTAACTACACTGCTCTACAAAATAAACAGAACAAAATGTTTTTCATGAATATTTTATTGTGAACAGTGTCACCGAAGGAAAACATTTGATATAATAGGCATCCTGGCATGGAAATTCCGAGTATTCAATAGAAATCGATCTACCACCTTACAGAGCCACACATTATGCAAATTATTTATGCCTATAAAAACAAGGGTTGTGACCACATTACTTCATTCCCGTTTTTTGGCTTGCTCAGTGGAAAAGCCACATCTCCAGTATTCAGGATGTCAAGTCATCGTGGTTTAGATGATTCTTTGAGATTGTGGCCATTGGACGATTTTAACCCGCAGTCACAGGGAAAGGTGGCACGTTGGCTTTAAGTGTCACTCAGTGTCGTCTCGGCACTATGAAAACAGTTTCAGGAGACAAGAAGAGCTAGTCACGGTTGTTCGAATGCTACGTCAACCAGAACAGACCACTATCCGCTTTTAACAGCAAGACGGACCCCTACGATGCCCTGTCATCAACTGTCTCTTGAGGTTGCTGTGGTCACAGGTGAAAACATTTACAACCGGACTGTGTTAAAAAGATTCAATTCAAATGGACTCTATACCAGGAAGCCAGTGGTTCGTATCCCATTAACCCCAAACTACCGCAGAGCTCATCGAAACTGGTGCAATGAACATACGACTTGGAGCCCTGACAAATGGGGTACAGTTCAGTTCTCTGATGAATCTCGTTTTATCCTAAAAACAGATCATAGATGTTATTTCATCTGGAGACAACGAGAAATGCGATATCATCCTTCCAACATCACAGAAAGGCCCTTTATGGTGGAGGCGGTGTTCTAGGGGCAGAATAATATCAACGGTCGCACCCCTTCGTGTTTTTGATAGGGGTACCGTATTGGACAGAGGTACTGAAAACCGATCCTCTAAATCTACGCGCCACTTTTTAGGGGTGCAATTGGCCCAGTTTTTATTTTCATGCACAACAACGCCACTGCACATAAAGCTCAAGCGGTGTAGCAATATCTTTAAACTGAAGATATCCAATGACTGACGTGGCCAGCACGATCAGCAGACTTAAATCCGATCTAACATGTCGGACGCCTTTGGGCGGCGCATTTCACGTTGACAGCTAAATCATCGGTCACTTGGCGAGCTAAGGTCTGCGCTGGTGGAAGAATGGGGTTTGTTGCCACAGAATCTTATAGACGCCCTTATATCGAGCGTGGTTCACCGCTGTCAAGCCAGTTTAGCCGTTGGAGGACACTGTGGACAGCAACACTTAAGTCTTTTGAGTTTTGAATCACTTTTAGCCTACTCTTCCCTTATCTTATTTACATTTAGTCCAGGATTTGTGGTCCCCAAATGCATAACCTTACATACTATATAAAAATTAAACTTTACTTTTTTTCGTACCATATATTCAACCATGTCTCATTTTGAAGAATCCTGGCCTGGCTCGAATTGTTAACCATCCTTCCCACCTTCAGGTCCTCAGAAAACCAGACAGCTTTTCCTTTTCCTCTATCATTTAAGAAAATTCGAAATAGGAGGGGACTGTGGGAACTGTGAATAAAATTGCTATCTAATGTTTAATTGTATTTTTCTTTATAATACCCCCAGCTGACCTTGGAACCTCAATAGGCTGTTGCTGTACGTTTAAATTCTATAACAGGGGTCCTCACTTCCTTCCAAAGTCCACAAGCTTTTTGCTGCTCAATAAATTTATTTTATTTACCTTTTTCAATATCAGAAGGTTCCATGTAATGAGGATTTTCTTTTATTCTTCCTCAAACCAGGATAATTCCGATTATTTACTATAGAGCTGTGTGTATTTCTCTTGAATGATGAAACATATATATTATCAACATGACAAAGTTTATTTCACCGTTAGGATCATAAAGAAAATACAAACACTAAATAAATCATGATTATACAATTACCCATAGCCGTCTTCTACTCTACAAAATTTTTCAGTTCACACATACCTCTTTCTTTTCTATTAAAGGGTTTACAACAACCAATTGTGGGAACTTATCTCTCTCCCTCCTTTTACTTATCTTTGACTTACTTTTCTAAAGTGTCTTACACCCTAACATATCTTTTCACACACACATATATAATTACCTTATACACCGTCTCTCTCCTGTTATATGGCAACATCAAATTTGGCATACAACCTTCCCTGGCCCTTCAGAGCCTTCAGTGGGTTATGAACAAACTGGTCGTTCCCTCTGAGCACAGACTATTTGTTAATAACAATAACACATCTAATACATTCTTTTACTCATGCTTCTAGTACAGATGAGTAACTCACTCTTTTCCCCCTCTATCTGCTACTGTTCCCCCCTTTCCTTTAAAATACAGTATTCAGTTCAACCTATTCATTATCTAACAGTCCTATTCATTTTCCCCGTTTTTTCGGTTAGCATAATCAAAATTTTCAGGACTTACTTTTTCTTCCTTCTGCCTCGATGGGGGTTCCCGCTTCAGGTCTCCTTCCAGCAGTCGTCTCCCTGGGCCTGGCCTTTACTGGTTCACTAGGCGCACATATCTAGTCTGCTCTTTGTTGGTTCTCTCCACAATACAATGGTGTAAGATGTAAAATCTTACAAGTAAATTGTATATAAAGATAACAGATCGTCGTTCCCAAACTGAGAATTTAATAAGAAAGGATACGTTAGGAATAGTTATATTGTAAAATAAAATATAACAAATCAAATAAATTGAACAAACTGGATCGTTAAAAATATGGGGGAGATTAAATTAAGGAAGGGGCTAATCGAAGGGAGGGAGAGTCGTGAAAATTACTGCAAGAAATTTCTACCAACAGATGGATAAACACTCAGCTATAAGTACCGTAAAGAAATCTGAAGATCTAAAACGGGTAGCAGAGCCATCGGTGAATAGGCGACAAAGGGTGAGGTCACACGAAAACAATGGAAACAGGTAGCAGCGGCTATTGGCGAGTACGTGTGAATAATTATGGCCCCGAAAGAACAATACGGCAGAGGACCGAGTTTGTCGGGACATTCCTTTGATCGGTGACATCTGGAGAAGAGACGGGTAGTAAATACGGGACAAATGCTCGGGTGAGATTTAAGACTGGTGTCTGGCTGTCGGTGATAGCAAGTTTTGGGATCTTAGGAAGAAAAAGTGTTAAGTGAAACAGAAAGATGGCGGCGAACTTCAAAGCAGCAGACTGCCTGGGAAAATTTACAAATTTCTTAAAATGAGGAGTTGGATAGAGCACTGAAGAGACAGCTTGAGAAAAATTAAAATGGGCGAATAGGACAGTGAAAGTTTGATAAAATGAGAAGATGGTTAAGACTGAGAAAAGGGCTTGCCTGACATTGCCTGCTTCCGTAAGAAAATTTCTACCCTTTCTGTGGGTTCGCCCTTAAACGATTTCAAATACATACTTACTTATTTTAATTTTTTTTCCCATACTCGAGTGTACATTATTGGTTGAGTTATTACCTAACTCAACCAAGCTCTCTCTCTCCTTCCCGTTCATCGCTCTCGTTAGTTGCCATCTGTGACCTTAAAAGCATTGTTTACACTATATATTTTAGAAAAAAATATATTTTTACCTATTCAAATTAATCCAATTAAAACAATAATCAACTGCAATCAATTAATCAACCTCAATTAATCAATAATCTTCCCGTTTAACTAATCAAAAATTCATTAATTAATAGTTGACATTCAATTAATGATTTACCTGTTTAATCAATTACAACCTCAATAAATTATACCCTCGATAAATCAAAAATCACCATAAATCAGTAATCAACTTTAAATCAATACTAGCCAGTAATCCACTTGCTATTTGTTAGACATTTAAACATTCAATACTTCAATCCTTATTTCATAATTAATCATTTCTCCATAATCCACTATTAATTTTCTGGCTGGCCAACTGATTTTAATACATAGATCAATAACTATTATTTTTTATTTGAGTGATTCTCAATACTCGAGAGAAATACAGCTCAGTTACCACCAATCTTGCAAAATCCTTTCTTGACTCTAGATAATTGGGGGAACTATCTCTTGCTGTCTTAAAGTCAACTGAGGGAGAAATTCCTGGCTAGATATCGCCAATTGGAGAAAATCCTGGTTGGCTATCCAACTGTGGGAAAACTATCCCTGGCTGGTTCGACAATTGTGGGAACTGAAATAAAAATGCTAACTTATGTTTAATTATATTTTCTAACCTTGTCTGTTTAATATATATAATAAATTTCTAAATTTTACAAAAATTTATTATTTTGTGGAATTGTAAGATTGGGATCTTACAGGATCCAACAGATCCTTGAACGACTTCACTAGTTACACTGGTCTACTCCCGGAAGACTGACCATGTATGCAACCCTCTGTCTTGTCTTGTAGCCAGCCTTCAATGAGGGACGGTATCAAAAGAGTTCTCTGAAATCTAGATATATAAATAACAAAATGCATCCAACCGTTCAATTATTACCATATAGTAAATGACACTAATTAATATGAGTAATTGATTATTGGAATAAACTTCCGTCTAATGAAGTAGAAGTTGGTGGTTTGAATAAATTTTAGGAAGAATCAGACAAAATATTAGCGTGGAACGGGAAAATTATGTGGGTAGGTTGGTTTTTTTTGTTTTTTTTTTTCTGGCTGATGCTGAATACGGTATAAGTTTGCTTCCATGCATCACTTCCCACTATTAATATTATATTAATATTATCAGTCCCTAAAAAGAAAATGTGTTCACTATTTCTTCCCTCCTTTTTATATTCATTAAAATGATGTTATTGAAGTCAAATATTATCCCAATCCCTCAACTCGAAATCATTAAAATATCATTACAGTTTCGAAGTGCCGCTAAAATTACTTAAGTGATTGATATTCTTTGAAATCAAACATTATCGGACCAGGGGAAATAGTTCAGGAGTAATATCTGTATATCCACTAATGTAGAAATTAAATAACCTCGACAGATACCATTACACAATCAGAACTCCTCTGTCTTTACATCAGCACATGTAGAAATTTCCTTCCTGGACATTACTGCCGGCTATTTGATTGACCAAGTATTCACTCCGATAATCTTCTTGGAGCGGTGAGCTATCAATTAAGGACAGAATGGAGCACAGAGAAACATTTATTGTAATCTCTTAAATCGCATTCTGATTATTACCCTACGTCAGTGGTTCCCAAACTACTGAGATCTACAGACCCTTCAAAAATCAAAAAAAGTTTGCGGACACCTATGTATGAACACTCGTTTTCTGAAAAGAAAGTTCCAAATTAAACAACTCAACTTTATTCTTATTTTTACATAAATATATAATAATAACTTTATTTATCATCAAATTGCTATACATAGAACGAATAATTTGACCAGTTGCAGAGGGTCCGTTTCGCGGAATGGTCTCCATGGGACTATTATATATATATATATAATATTATTATATTAGGGTTATCCGTAATTGATTACATTAACCCGTGTTTGTGTCTGTAAATTGCGTATGTTCTTTTAGATTTTCTCTGGTCGATTTGCCTGTTTTGCTGGACGAAAAAAACCCAGTATCTCGGGGAAAAAACCTTGCTATCTACGCCTGAGACCGACCAACTCAGCCACGGAGTGAAAAAAGCCCATTGAAGTTCCTCGCGTCATCGACGGGATTCGAACCCGGGCCTTTTCTACTTGGTGTGGGGAGGACGGTGAAGATACCACTGTACTATCCACGCAGTGACCCCATGGGACTGATCTACGGATCCCCAGATTAATTAACGTAGATTCGGAAGGACAGTGAGAAGATTTTAACTTAGTACTTTTATTTGACCACTCTACTGCGGCCGTTACTAAACAAGAACACAGTTTTGTTTGGGGAAGGGTACTCGTCCTAGAATACTGCGACGGCTTACAATAATTAAGTGACTATCTATCTATTAATGATTCATAATTAATCTACTGGAAATGTCTTCTGTGCCATTGTAATAATTTACTCCGTGTATTCGTCTGAAGACTACGATGTTTCAGAAAAGTTCTTAGTAATCTACTAATTAGCATTAGTTGAAGCATATAATACAAGAAAAGCAAGCTTATACAGCATCAGCCAAAAAAAAAAAAAAAATTTCACCCACCTGGTCACTCCAAATGTTTGTCTAGTTCAGCCTTGAATTTATTTAAGGTGTCAACTTCCACAACGACAGAAGGAAGCTTGTTCCAGTAATCAACTACTCGCTGGCTAAAGGCAGATTTTCGCACATCTATTCTACAACTGTCTTTCCTCAATTTGAATCTATTCCCCCCCTCAAGTTCGTAATTTGAGCAAGCGGAAGAATCCCATTAGCATTCAGCCTGCTCAAGCCATTCAAGGTCTTATACACCTCAATAAGATTTTCTTTTAGATTTTCAATTCTCAATAAGATTTTCAAATTTCTTTGAAATTAATAGAACGGGACGATCTTCATTTCATATCAAACTGTAATTACTTTTATTAAATCAGAAACCAAACACGTTTAACATATTCAATAGTTTATTGACATGATCTAGTATCGTCAAAAGGCAAGTGAAATTTTGAAAGTGAATATTTCCTCTTTCCTTTTTTTTAAATTTCTGTCTTCTGTGATCACAGCCATTGGAAACACTAAAAAGGAGGTTCATTCAACCAGAAATTTATCGTATTTTATTTTCTCACTTTCTTTCTTTTGAAAGATCTGATTGAGATGGCACCGACTACCCGTATTTCAGCAGAAAAGTTCCCTTCTTTCAACTGTTTCAAGAAATAGTTTTCTTCTCAAGAGGTTTTGCAGTGCGGCCAAATTGGCAAGGGATCACCAAGACATTTTAACACAAGAAATCGCACAGAATCCTTGAAGTTCAGAATCCTTGAAATTGAAATATTTGTAACCTCTTGTTTTACTTATTATTCTTTCACATTGAAACATCGAACGTTACTGGGAAACTTCTTTTGACTGTAAGTTATTTTGTAAGCCAGAATGTCTTTCTTTATCTAACTCCCACTGTTGTTTGGCATGATGTTAAATCCAGTTTCTGAAAAAAGCAATCATAAACATAATTTCCTTTTTTCATTTATAATTCTTTTTGCTTTTTTGTCAGATTATTGTTTTAGTATTTGCAGCGAGGCAGCTAAAATCGTAGGGGCAGCAGTGTATTGTGTCTAAATATTGCATCTATTCTCTGGTAGTGGATGGTTTTTTGGATGAAACTTCGAGCTTCGTTTGTGGACTTTATTCACATCGTTTATTAAGTTCATAAAAGAAAACTTAAATTATGTTTAAGAATTCCTTAGCCTTTGAGTTATTGCAACAGAGTTCAAAATATGCGTCCGGTCCCAGAAATTTACCGAAGTTATCTCGTACTGTATTAATAATGGCATGAATCAGTAGCCCCCTACACAGTGTAGTGCAGGAGGTATCCGTAGTCTTTTGTGATACTTATTTATGTATATATTGCTTTACCATCAGTTCAGTGAAGTGGTGGTAAAGAAATACAAAAGTGTTACTGAATAAATATATAGCTGTCATTCACCTTTGATTTAAAAATTAAAATTTAAATTTTAATTTTTAATTTTAAAAATTAAAAATTTAAAAATTAAACAGCTTTAAAAATTTTAAAAAACATGATGCGCGCTGAGGTTATATATATGGGTGGTGTTTCAAATGCACCTGAAGATTTACAGGTGGAGTTGAATGAATTCTCACAAGAAAACATTCTGAAGTCTGTTTGAAAGGACGTCACTATAATATGGAAGAATGCTTTCGAATATCCACGACTGCGTCAATATGCTCGTCATTAACTCTCTTGCTTTGACACAACCCAATATGTTGTGAATTAAAATTTTCACATGATGGCTGTAATCAAGACGTGCCTGCGATCAGCACGTTACAGTTGTCGGGTTTTAGGAGCATCAGCGACTAAGGCCATATTTCTCCGTGTATATTGTCTGTAAAGTGCGTGTGTTCTGTGGTCGATTTTATGTTTGCTGGACGGAAAACCTGAGAAAAAATCATGCTACCCTCGCCTGAGACCAACTAACTCAACCACGTTGTGAAAAAGTTCTTCTGGTCAACAACGGCGGGACTCGAACTCAGTTTTCCACTTGGTTTGAGGAGGACGGCGATTCTACTCACGAGGGCTTGTAACTAATGAGGAAATTATTCAGAACGCAACACAGGAACTGTTAGCATTTCCAAAAAGAAGAACTCCTACCAGGAATACTTGCAGAAATTCTGCAACCGTTGGAATTAGTGAATTCAGTGTTAAGGAGACTACTTCGAAGAAGATCCATCGAAAAGCCAGTAAGCTTCATCGTTTCCCAAATATTAGTTCGTTCCCCGAGAATGGTTCGCCTCTGTCAGTCCTGTTTAACAGTTGCAGGGGATCATACGTCGTACTGGTGTCACGTGGCCATATTTTCGAGCATCTTGTATCGACTTCTGTAATGTGACCATTTTGGCAATTCTTATACAACCCATATAAATGCCCCTTATACCTGTCCGAAGTTTCTCACTGTTTCTTAATTTCATCGTTATTCTATGGTACACCACCACACCAAATTTAGCAACGCTTCATCACAAGCTGCACAAATAACACCACAATTTCTACGTGTTCTGTTAATTTCGTCCAGCAGTGTACTACTGACTTCTAACTTACTGCTGCTCTACGGAAGACCCACGAGATTTACATTGACATGTCTGAGCCGATTCATGCACGGCTGGAATTCTGGCACAGTAAACATTATTCGTGGAGGGATTTCCGAATACATTTGTTTGTATAATGTACATACTGTATTTGAATATACTGTGATCAGTTTGCCTGTTTCTTGATGTTTCAAATTTGACCGTCTGAGAGAACAAATGCTGCAGCTATTCCTCTGCTATTCGAGTGCTAAAGCCAATGAAGAAAGGAGAGTAAAGAAACACAAATTTCTGCAAATGACGCCTCCAGTTTAACTACTTGTCTTGAAGCGCTTTGAATAGTTTGTTGTATTTATGTAGATAAATTGTAAAGAAAAGCAAGAGTACAAAATATAAATGTTTTCGTGTACTGTAAGAATGAAAATAGAAGAGTGATAACATATACAGAAGAGCATTGAAACAAGGTTAAACAGTTTTACATTCAGTGTTAAACTGAATTGTAAAATGCTTGCATATGAAATGTATTTGTAATTAGGATTTTTTATCTCAAGTCTTGTCGCCTGGAGCATCTAATGGTAAAAAAAAAAAAAAAAAGGTATATGGAAACTGCAGCGGTAATGGAAACTTTCATAAATCCTTTGTAAAGTGGTCGTTGCCAAAACTGCCTTGACACTAAAGTACCTTTAACGGTAATTGATGTCGTACAGCTGAATGAAGTGTAGTGTAACAGTAATCGTGTCCTTGGGGTTGTTATAGTTGGGTCGTGTGTGCTTTTAAAATACGCTGCTTGTGTTAGGAAATCTTACTTTTGCTGATACTCCTAGCTTAAGACCTTGAATTCCTTAGATTTGTAGAAAAAAAAATGTTTTTCTTTTTTTAAAAACAAATGGACACGAATTAGGTTTTGCCAATAAACAAAAGGTTAATATATATATTTCAACTTTATTTTATTTTAGATATTTCTTACATTATTTAGGGCGTCCTCGTAGGTAGCGCAGCAGTTACAATTTCCGCCTTCTCTACACCAGGTTGTTGTTGTTGTTGAAGGGCAGAGCTCGGCAACCTGCGGCTCTTTAACTTTTAGCCCACTTGAAGCAAAGTGAAATTGAGGATTTGGAGGAATTGATAAAACTGAAATTAGCAAACTGAAATTGAAGATTTGGAGAGGCAAAAGGCTGCCCTTGCAATTCTACACAAATGGACGGCGATAGATGAGTTTTTGCTCGTGCATTTTCAACTCGAAAATGCGAGACCAAATTCTATTCGATGCGTGGAGTAGCTTACCGGACACGAATATAAATTTGAAAATATTTGCGTTTGGACTTCTCTCAGTTTTTGGTTCGACGAATTTCTGCGGGAAAATATTTTCGAACATGAACTATATTAAAAATAAATCAAGAAACCGTCTGAACAATGTAAGTCTCTCAGTATGTTTAAAGATGAAACTTACGGTATACAGTACTTGCCTAATGTTAAGAGACTCGCTCAGGTTCAGCAGCAAAAGTCACATTAATTCGTACCTAATTGGATGTTTGTTACGTTTTTCAGTATTAATGAATAATATTTAAAAATATATTTTTTTTTTAATAAAACACCTTCCCACTCCATTCCATTTCTTAAAAAACTGTCCCTTCCCTCCTCCTAACTTGAGCTGAGGTGCGGCTCTTCGGATTCTCTCTCTCTCTCTCTCTCTCTCTCTCTCTCTCTCTCTCTCTCTCTCTCTCTCTTTTTAATTAGATCAAAAATGTCTCTTCGGTCAAAAAAGGTTGCCGACCCCTGTTGTAGGGTTTTAGGAGCATCAGCGACTAAGACCATATTGCTCCATGTATACTGTCTGTAAATTGCGTGTGTTCTGTGGTTTAATTGCTGGACGAAAAATCCGAGTTACCGGCCACACCGGGTGATAAATATCCCGGTTCGAATCCCGTCAATGACGTGAGGCACTTTTAAAATCGGTGGCAGGCGAGGATAGTAAGGGTTTTTGTACCGGAAAAACAATAAATTGACCAGAAAACACGCGCATTTTATGTATGTGTATAACACCCGTGTGTGTTATACACATGGGTGGATGAGGTTGTACTCTAATGTCATATTAGGTAATCCTAATATAAATTTTTTTTTTACATTACTTAGATTAAATTAATTCAACTCTAGATTAGGAAAATAATTAAATAAATCGTTCTAGCTTATTTGTTTTGACCTCTCCTGACTGATAAAATCTTTTAAAGAGACGTGTATAATGTAGGTGTAATATATCGGAAGAGAGCACATGACAAAATCCAAGGATCAAACGGATAAGTAGTTAGTTACCTTTTATCAATTGGACCCAGGCTTTCCCAATATATTTTCTACAGTGCCAGTCGAAATGATAACACTCAGGTCATTGAATCTTTGGAAATAACATTCTAGTAATTTCTTTACAAAGTGTGAGGCTGATAAACCTGCCAAGTTTTAAAAAAGGGAAACGGTATTTATGATAGTTATATAGAACACAGTACAGCATTAAAGAGATTTAACAAAATCCATTAACCACTAATCGTCGACCCCACTCACTGATTTTTGCGGTATACTTCTGATATTCCGTCCCTAAAATAATTCTTCGAGCGTGAATGTAGATGCAACATATGGATTCACTTTGTCAGCTTCCTGAACAGGATCATCAATAGTTATGTCATTCATATTTGGTAGACCAATGCAGTTCATCCTTATTGCCTCTTAACCATAACCATGTCACTGGGTTTGTGTGATCCCATGGTATGGCATCTAGATGCTTTCTGGTTAGTCTTACACTTATGGACTTTAATGAAGTCGTATACCTGGATTATTGCGCCCGCATGGTAATGCTATCGAATATAGTTCTCCATGTTTATTGTTCTGGCTGACTGCAACCACCTACATCAGAATTTCTCAAACTTTGCTATACCCACCCCGCCCACCAAAATGACAAATGAACTTGTGCGACCTTCCCATGAAAATAGAGTTGATAGTTTTATTTCGGCTAGCGTTAGACTAGAAATAAATATACTACTTATTTTGAATAATTAAATTTTAATATACGAGTATATTAATATACCCGCGTATATAATATAACACAATGACAGAGCGTCAGCTTTGTGAAATAAAACTGTTACGTTAGAAATAATAAAAGATAACATATACCTGAGGCAAATTTTTAAAAATAATAATAAAAAACTGCACATCCCTCTAAGTTTCTCAAAGTGTGGGTCACCACATTTTGACCTTGACCTACACCAACAACGCGAGATTACAAAGTTGCATTATGAGAGGTTATAGCAGAGAACCGAGGTTAAAGTAATTTATAATCATATTACTAATTTAATTTGATTAAAAAAAAAAAAACTAAAGACGAGATGTATGAAATTTTACATGAATATGCGAGAAATAAAAACATGATATATCGTTTTTATATCAGTAAGGGCAACTCCCATTACACATCGACATCGATGTGTAATGGCATATATATATATATATGCCATATATATTCAAATATATATATATATATATATATATATATATATATATACTAAATAGATACGTTATAGTGTAAAGTTAATATCTTTAAAGTTTGAAAATCCATATAGCCATAGTCCTGCCATATCTCCAGTATACATGAAAACCAAAATATAAATCATATTAAGTAAATTAATAAAATAATAAAATAATAAGCCCAACACAGGAAAATTATTTTGCAAGTAACTTTGTCGAGGGCTAAACCCTTACAAAATAACCAACCCATGCTAGACTGAGCCATCGGTTTCTGTTATCATCTGCCTGTATACTAACGCCAAAATAATATAATAGTGGAAATGTGGAATAATTTAGTATAACATTAACGTAAGATTTGAGACAAATGTAAGTCTAGAATGCCAAAACAACAAGTGTCGTACCGTAATACATAACAACAATTTATAAATGATACAGGCTGGATGATATTTAGCCCGACCGATCGCTACCACATTATAAGCACAACTGAGTAATTATTAAAATTTTTGCTGAACACAATTTAGCATAAAATTTTGCAGAAAATAGCTAATAAAGCTATCCGCAATAAAGCTATAAGCAGCTAGCCTGCAACTTAGATAATGTCTACCAGGATGCTATTTGCTACTGCCACTTACCACAATACCATGATTTCGTTGACTTACATCATGGGCATGTAATTACTGGTAATCTTAACCTGGTTCCTCACCAGGAATTGAGATCTGTTCTTTCCTACGGTTTTAAATACAGACCTAACACTAGCCTTAATGCTAATCTTATAACCAAACTAATACATTCTGACCTTATGCATTTTTGCCTTAAATTGGCCTATAAGTTTAATTTACCACTAGAGGCCTTCTATAATTGGATAGTTCTTACTAATAGCGATTTTAAACAACATATATTTAGTATGCTTTTACATAGGAAGCATCATACCATTAGAGATAGCAAAAGATATAATATGCAGTTAATCAAACGACATTTAAAGGAGTTACAGGATATATTTATCATAACAACTATAGATAAGGCCGCTAATAATTACAGTTTCATCTGCAAAAAATTCTATGCCACACTATTATACAATGAACTACATAGCAGTGCTACATATACTAAATCTAACTGTAACCTTGGTACTATTACCAAAAAGCTACTGGCTATACAAAAAAGGTTAAAAATTAGTAACTATAATACTAATTTTCCGTATTTGTATGGTATTCCCAAGTTTCACAAATCGCCTATTAGTTTCAGATTTATTACATCTTGTAGAAATAGCTACTCAAAAGTCCCACATAGTAAGCTAGTTGAATTGCTCAGCATGATTTTCAAGGCTATAGATTCCTCCAGAATTATTAATAACAATAGACCTATTTTAACCTTTATAAAGAACAATATGAATAGCATCAAACATATAAATACATATGATTTCAAAAATTTATTTACTAGCATCCCACATGATAGTCTAAAATTGGTGTTAAATAATTATTTTACAGAATATAGCCAAATTTTACCCTGCCAACGTAATTATTGGGATAACTTGATTAATCTTTGTATTTCCAACAGCTATATTTATAATGGTAGTAATATTTTCATACAGCATGCTGGCATTGCCATGGGGGCGAGTAGCTCGTGTCTCATCGCCAACTTATATCTGCATCATTTTGAAAACAACTTTGTTAAAGATATCCATATGTTCAGATATATTGATGACCTAATTGTGTTCAACAATACTAGCTTTCTTACAGAAGCGGTTAAACACTACCCGCAGGAGTTGGTTCTAGAAGTCACTAACAACGGTGACCCTTTTAAAGTAGCATATCTGGACATAGATATTCAGATTAATAATAATACACTATCTACCAAGCTATTTGACAAACGCAAAGAATTCAATTTCAAAACTATAGACTTAACCCGTTGGGGTACTAATATCTCTGTACGTATACTTAAAAACATTATAGTGACACAAACTATCAGAAGAGTATATATTTGTAATAATAAAAGTGATGTTATATATGCGCTTATCGATCTTAAGCATAAATTATTGGATAACGGTTTCCCATATAATTTCATTTTGAAACATATGAGTACTGCTTTATCCATAGCACTAAAAAAGTACCACGATAATTTAAACCAGTTGGAAATTATCGAAAATATTAGGCAGGCAGTTTATTAAACTGTTATATACATTTTGGATATTGCCGTGGTCTTAATGTAATCATTATTGTTTTTTAATATAGGGTATAGATATAGCGAGTGGTGTACTAATTAGCCTTTGTATATACATGTACATACTAGGGACTGCTGTTTTGAACTCGCTATATATAGCTTACGCCTTAGAAAAGTGGTACCTATATGGGTTCTTTACAGTAGGAATGAATTCTATATTATACTAGGATTTCTCTTCTACATCTGAGTATTATTGGTTTTGTTTTCTCTATTATAGAGGGCGCTATTATGCTTTTGTTCATCCAAAAAACACCGGCTAATTCTTGACAAATCTTAGGTGGCGCATGACGCTTTGTAGTTATATAAGTCTAGTGAGGTTGCTGCAGGCGTTTTGTTTTTCCCGCCTTGGGCTACGGTAAAGTATGCTTGGTAGATTCCTTACCGGGTTTTTACCATGTCCCCTCTTTTGTTCTCTAAGCATTACTGACAATCCGACCTTATCTGACAGGTTCCGTCTTTCGTTCTCTTAGCATTACTGACAATTTGACTTTATCTGACATTATTTATGTCCTACTTAAAGTAAACTTTATTAGGAATTAGCCATTCCGTTTTTTCCTTTTTCTTTTTCTTCTTTTTCTTTTTATTCGATTGATATATTTTTACAGGCCTTTACTACCTAACCAGGATCCCTACTTTTAGGGTCGGGAAGTTACGCTCCCGGTTAATATCCGATGTACTATCGATAAATTGACCTTTTCTTTCTTTTTGCTTTTAGCTTTCCTCTTGCCTTATTTTTCATACCTCGCGAACTATTAGAGTAATTCGAGGGGGAGTGAGGTACTATTGCTCTACTATACATTTTTCCGTTCTCCTTCGGTTAGCTTTATTAGCTATTTTCTGCAAAATTTTATGCTAAATTGTGTTCAGCAAAAATTTTAATAATTACTCAGTTGTGCTTATAATGTGGTAGCGATCGGTCGGGCTAAATATCATCCAGCCTGTATCATTTATAAATTGTTGTTATGTATTACGGTACGACACTTGTTGTTTTGGCATTCTAGACTTACATTTGTCTCAAATCTTACGTTAATGTTATACTAAATTATTCCACATTTCCACTATTATATTATTTTGGCGTTAGTATACAGGCAGATGATAACAGAAACCGATGGCTCAGTCTAGCATGGGTTGGTTATTTTGTAAGGGTTTAGCCCTCGACAAAGTTACTTGCAAAATAATTTTCCTGTGTTGGGCTTATTATTTTATTATTTTATTAATTTACTTAATATGATTTATATTTTGGTTTTCATGTATACTGGAGATATGGCAGGACTATGGCTATATGGATTTTCAAACTTTAAAGATATTAACTTTACACTATAACGTATCTATTTAGTATATACATAACGTCCGATGTAATGTTCGATCGTTTGATGGCATTAATTGGGTGTTCTATATATTACACTTTAACTATAATTTTACATCTTTACAACCTAAACTCAGTAATTTTATGGATGCTTTATATATATATATATATATATATTTGAATTGAGAGCTATTAAGTGCTCGATAATTCCTATATTCTATTATATTATAAATCAACAGGGATTACCTTTATTTTAGATATAGGAAGCTTCTTTTCCTACTCTGATAGTCGAACTCGCTAATAATTCTTGAGGATGGCGATATCTATTTTGTAAACCCGGTGGGACGTCTTTTTTCTTTTGGTCCTATAGCTGGACTTGGAGTTAAATTTAGGGGTCTAATAAAATTGGATATGGAGGGCAGGGGGGATTATTCTGTACATTCCGGAAGTCAGTCTAGAACTTTTCGGGGAATTATGTTCACAGGAACAGAGCAACACAATTAATCCGAAACTTTTGTCTTATGTTGTAGTATTTGTTCTTCACGCATGCGTATAAGTGACCAATCGTCAGACAATAGGAATGGCCTACGGATATTGATTGAAGTTTCATGTAGTTTCATCTCTGAGGTTTCTGCAATAAGTAGTTTGTGATAGTTGTGTTGAATATTTATAATTTTTGTTTCATTAAAGCTGAATGAATATCGTTCATTTATTGCGTGGAACGAAAGTTCCGATGCATTTGAACGACCCGCCCGCACAGAAGCTTCGTTTTGTTTTGCTCGAAGCTGTGCCACTCCCATGGTAGATCCTACATAAACAGCGTCGCAATTTTTGCATGGGATGCTGTATACGAGGTCATGCTGTGATTGGAATGTGGTGTTTGAAGGTAGATTTCTGAAGAATGTGTATAATTTTTTCATGGGTTTTGCTATGATTTTCATGTCGGTTCCCTTGCATATTTGATTAAGTTTATTGTACCAGTACTCGACATATGGAATGGTGATAAAATGTATTTTGGTCTTGTCAGATTTTGTGCAATGTTTGTTGCGAGGTTGTTGTTATTTATTTTATCACTGGCTATTGTTTTGACTTTGTTTATATAGGTTAGCGGGTAACCCCTATTTGAGAATCTTATAGTTAATTCATTTATTTCGGTGGTTAGAGAAATTTGGGTGGAAGAATATTTAAAGGCGTTAAGAAATTGGTTCAGCATGACCGATTTTTTGTATGGTTGGGGATGATAACTGTGGAAATGCAAAAGCATCCCCTTATTAGTGGGTTTTCTATATATGCTGAAATTTAGTTTTTGTCCTAATCTGTGTATGGTAAAATTAAGGAAGTTTATAGAGTGGGTTTCTGCTTCAATTTCTAATTCAAATTTTAATCTCTGATGGATGTTATTAAAAACCTGAAGAATATTGTTTATGGTCGAATGATCTGTGATAATCAGGATGGCATCCAGATATTTTCCTTAATATGTGATCTGTGGTATAAATGGATCAAGATGGATCTTTTCTAATTTGTCTAAGTATAGTTTGGCAATGAGTCCACTGGTGTTTAGGCCCATTGGGAGGCCGAAAATCTGTCTGTATATATTTTTTTTGAAAGAGAATGTAATTTGCATCTACTAGTAGTTTTGTTAGTTCGAATATTCTGTCTTTGGGGAGTCTGGTGTTATTAATTTTTATGTTATCGTTTAAGTAGGCCCAGACTATGTCTAAGGCGTAAGGTACATTTACATTAGTGTATAGTGAAGTCACATCCAGTGAATATAACTTCATGTCCTCCTTGATATGGAGATCTTTGAGGTTCATGAATAAAGCATCGTAGTTTTTTATGTTATATGTTAGGAATTCTCGGAGTGGTTTTAGAATTGGGTAGATGAACATGGCTAAGGAAGCAAAAGCTGAATTCTTATATGACACGATTGGACGAATTGGGTATCCTGTTTTGTGTAATTTTACTTGGCCGAATAAGGTTGGGATATTGTATGTTCGGGCTTTAATTTGTTTAAGTTGGGCCATAGTGATGTGGTCATCTTTCCTATAGGTGGTGAGCATTTTGTTAACTAAGCTGTTGAACTCTGATGGTGCAACCTCTTCATATGTCGTTCTGTCTGAAATGATGGTGTATAATTTATTTATATAGTCTCCTTTATTGAGAATAACTACTGTATCGCCTTTGTCGGCCTTTTGAATAATGATATCTCGGTTTTGTCTAAGTGAGTGTAAAGCTTTTGCTTCTTCTCTATGTCGTTTTGATATTGAGGGGATAGTTTGGTTTATGATTCGATTTTAACGACATTCATTCAGCTTTAATGAGACAAAAATTATAAATATTCAACACAACTATCACAAACTACTTATTGCAGAAACCTTAGAGATGAAACTACATGAAACTTTAATCAATATCCGTAGGCCATTCCTATTGTCTGACGATTGGTCACTTATACGCATGCGTGAAGAACAAATACTACAACATAAGACAAAAGTTTCGGATTAATTGTGTTGCTCTATTCCTGTGAACATAATTCCCCGAAAAGTTCTAGACTGACTTAAGGAATGTACAGAATAATCCCCCCTTCCCCCCATATCCAATTTTATTAGACCCCTAAATTTAACTCAAAGTCCAGCTATAGGACCAAAATAAAAAAGATGTCCCACCGGGTTTACAAAATAGATATCGCCATCCTCAAGAATTATTAGCGAGTTGGACTAGGAGAGTTGGAAAAGAAGCTTCCTATATCTAAAATAAAGGCAATCCCTGTTGATTTATTATATATATATATATATTTATTATTATTATTATTATTATATTTTTTTTAAATTTAGAATATCAATATTTGAGCCCAAGAAAATCCGACATTGTATTTTGTTTACTTAACCCTGATCCGGATTAGCATTCTGTTATCAGAACAGAAAAAGAAAGAAAGAAAAAATAAAAATAAAAAAGACATATAAGATACTCGAAGAATCCACGCCCGAAAGCGCTCTAACAAAATTTCAATGACATTATTAGTTTATTTGTTGAAAGATTAAATCTTTGGGCACTGAAAACTTTCAAGTACACCCAACTGCAGAACCTTTATTATTATATATATTTTTTAATTTCATTTATTAAATATTATTTTTGGTGCTGAAAGTGAAATTATGTTATTGATAACAACGTGGGGAGTCCGGAATATAACGAATTCTTGGTATATTGCTTCTCCCATCGCACAAATTGAGCCATTATACTGGCGAAGAACGCTAGAAATAATCGCAATCAAGTCTGGTATATCCGCGACCCCCAGCACATTTTATTTGCAGAAAGGATAGGCAGTTGTGATCATTACAAGATAAGCGCAGTTAGTAATGTGTAAAAAGCACTTTACTACGCCCTTAATTTTTCCCCCGCAAAAAATAAAAAAACGCGTCGTATCGAAATAGCACACACCCATGACAACTGAATGCAAAGCAACTCAACTAAGCTTAAAACAAGCCTTCCGTTCAAACTACAACAGCTGTTGTGAGTGCCAACCCACGTGAACTGCATACTTCTTTTTATGTTTTCAACTCTCTGTTGCACAAATCAACACTGGGAGGCTCTGCCATAAATATCTCGTGCATAAATACGAGGGAATCTTATTCACTTTAGTCATCGGGTCTGTTCGGTGCAAAAGTACTTAAGCATTCTGTTATCTTTCGCTCTAAGCGAGCACATGTACAAGCATTTGACAGTAATTAAATGGTCACGTGCATAGTTTCCTATTAAAATTTGAGAGTGTAGAGAAATAAAATAAAACCTCAGATTGTTCTTTAAACCATTTTACTTTTTTTTTGCACTTAATGTATATTAATCGTTTCTAAAAATTAATTAATTCGAAAATAAATGCGCTATAAAACTAATTCTATAATTTTATGATTTTATCGTATTAGATTTAGCTACAATGTGAATAGAAGCCACGCGAATAAGCTTCACTTTTCGAAAATGAAGTCATAAATCTATCAAGCGATGTTTTTGTGTCATAATTGCTCCTGGTCACGTGACACAACGTTGCCCTGGAGTAGCACGCGCGTTGCCAAGCGATAGTGAAAACTGCCGCGGAAGTATGTTAACTTTAGTGCGGAAGCCAGTTCGTGCGGTTAGTCTCAGAAAGCATAGTGTACTTAAAATTTGTATATTTATATATTTCCATATATATCGAAGAAGACTAGAATATATGTAGGTGTATAACGTTTATTCTCAAGGACGCGAACATCATGACTAACAGTGATAAACAGGCCTTCTGCCCATGCAAAGCTTATCCCGAAGAAGCTTACTGTAGCCCAGACGTAGTCGTCTGCCAGCTAATCGCCCGGTGAAGTTTTTAGTTTATCTTCGTAGTGCTCGATTGGAAAAGCTAAAAGGTGTTCCCATGACAACGGTAAGCTAAACAAGGTTTTATTATAATAAACTTGTAGGCAGAAAAGAGTTAAGTATATGCTTTTTGAGCAGTTTTGTACTTAGAACATTGGAGTGCGTACAGTTTGTCATTTATTTTGTATTGTAACGAGTTTTTTTTTTTTTTTTCTTCAGTATTCTGAAATAGTAGAACAAGCCGTCTTGTTTATGTGCCTGGAAACTCCAGGTTTAATTTAGAATTTGGAGCAATCGTTACACACCAGGCGGCTTGACTTATAGTTTTTTTTATCTCTTCAAAAAAAACTGCATTTTCAAAAGTTTCGCGGTAAGATACGAGACTTGCCAAAGAGTCTAGATATATTAGCCATGTTCGTACGTTTTGATCCTTAATACCACGTGCGTTTTGTGTCGTGCAGACATAGATCTGTACAGAATGTAATCAGATTCGATCATGGCAGAGATCGAAATAAAAGCTGTCGAGTGTGATTATGCTAATGAAGGTTAAAATGTATGTTTAAGTAACGTAATATATATATCGATGTATATGAAACTACAATTTAAATTTGCGAGATCAGAATATTAATAATAAAAGGTTAATAAAAATATGAACAACAATAAATAAGTAATTACATATATATGCGTAGGATCTAAATACTTCCTATGTTTAACTTGTATAAATGAAAACTTTTTTTTTATTTTTTTTAGCAAGTGATCTGGATCATTGCTTCAACAGTACCTTAATATATTAATTATTCAGTGATTTTTTGCGCGATTATTATTCCATTCTAGCCATTTGGTTCCAAAATTAAAACTGCCAGCATGTGCGCCAAAGTACATGACAAGTTCGGTTATGCGCATCCACTGAAGAACATCAACAAACTTTTTTTTTTTTTTTTTGAGGGAAGGGAGCACGTATTGGCATGTTGTCTAGAATCTGCCGTCCATAGCTTAGCAAAATTGTAAAGTAATTTAAATATAATATTGTCTAAAATCCAGTGGGGAGTGCACTCTTTTATCCCTTTCTGACGATGTCCTTGTATTCTGCGACTTTACAAGGAGCAGAATTCAGTTTAGATACTATATAAAAATTTTTGATCAGATTCTGTTGTTTGCGTCATGACCACAGTGAGTCAGTTATTGTATTATTTTAATTAATTAATTAATTAATTGTTTCTTCAATGTTCTGGTTTACTCTGCATTAAATGCAATAATTTGTAAACAGCGATGGCAGCGGTTGTCAAGTGCCATGGTATGTCTTACGATAACACTAAAAATTTAAAAGTAAATCTAATTTTTATAAGTAAATACTTTTTGTATTTAATGCTGATTATATTTATTTTGTGTATTACTGATTCATATTTATTTTTGCTTTATTACTGATTTATATTTAATTCATATATTATTATTTATCCACTCGAAAACTGGCTCTCTCAAAGTTTACATATAACAAATAACCCACGCATGCGCATAGCGATGGTTTGGATCTGCCTAATGGCCGAAGTTGTGCCTGGGTAATATTGACTCTTTTATAGTATAGCGACATAGCCTGCATTAGTTAAGTGTTTATTAGCAATGAATACGATAAATAATTTATTAAAAACAAACAAAACACAGAAAATAACTTTTCATAATTGTCGTACGATGATGAATTTTGAATTTAATGTAGAGGCAAAATGAGTATTTTGCATCTATATTCACACATGAGGAATTATTAAGGTTTGAAAATGGCAAAAGGTTATTAAATTGTAGCAGGATACTTAATGATTTTGTAATAACTGAAAGCAAAGTGGAGGAGAAATTGTTGAAGTTAAACATAAGAAAGGCACCTGGGGTGGATGGGATCTATCCAGTTATATTAAAGGAGGCGGCAAAGCAACTAAGCAAACCCTTAGCCATAATTATGAGAGCATCCTTGGACTCAGGGGAGGTTCCCACGGACTGGAGATGTGCAAATGTATCCCCAATTCACAAAGGGGGATCGAAGGGTGACACGAGTAATTACAGACCAGTTAGTTTAACTTCTGTTCCGGGTAAAATAATGGAGTCACTGGTTAAAGATGCATTGCAGGATCATCTAGACAAGACTGCAACAATAATTCAGACACAGCATGGATTTGTTAAGGGAAAGTCTTGTCTGACAAATTTGATAGGATATTATGATGTGGTTACAAAGGAACTGGATGCAAAAAATAATTTTGATATCATATATTTGGATTTCAGGAAAGCTTTTGACACTGTTGCGCATGGAAGACTATTGTACAAATTGGAGCAGAATGGTATTAAGGGTAAGTTGCTACAATGGATAAAAGGATGGTTAAGTGGGAGAAGACAGAGGGTGGTAATCAATGGGTGCTGCTCTTAGTGGACTAATGTTATTAGTGGAGTCCCACAGGGTTCGGTGTTAGGTCCACTGTTGTTTTGTATATTTATCAATAATATTGATGAAGGTATATCAAGCTTAATGTCGAAGTTTGCAGATGATACAAAGGTTGGCAGGGTTGTTAATGACAGTAATGGCAGTGTGCTACTGCAACAGGATCTAGATAATTTGGGCAGATGGGCTAAGAAGTGGCAACTGAAGTTTAACCTTGACAAATGCAAAGTACTGCATATGGGTAGACGTAACCCCAAAGAAATGTACCAACTGTGTGGTACTACACTTAAGGTGGTAGAAAATGAAAAAGACCTGGGAGTAATTGTGTAGGCAGATATGAAGTTTTCTGATCAATGCAGACAGGCTGCCAGGGCAGGTCATGGGGTTTTGTCAATGATATATAGGAATTTTGCTAGCAGGGAGAAGGAGGTGATTGTCCCTCTGTATAAGGCAATGGTCAGGCTACGCCTTGAGTACTGCGTACAGGTCTGGAGGCCTCATTTTAGGAAGAATGTAGATTTACTTGAGCGTGTACAGAGAAGGGCAACAAGATTGGTGAGGGGAATGAGGGGATCCTCTTACCAAGAGAGGCTTAAATTCTGTAAATCGCAATGGTTGGAGACTAGGCACCTGCAAGGTAATCTGATTGAGGTGTATAAGGCCTTGAATGGGTTCAGCACGCTGAATTCTGATGGTATCCTTCCACTTGTTCAGATTATGAACCTAAGGAGGCATAAATTCAAATTTAGAAAAGACAGATGTAGAATAGATGTGCGGAAATTTGCCTTTAGCCAGCGGGTGGTTAATTGCTGGAACAAACTTCCATCTGTCGTTGTGGAAGTTGACAGGTTAAATAAATTTAAGGAGGAACTGGACAGGCATTTGGAGGGAATGGTGTGATTTTTTTATTTTATTTTATTTTTTATTATTTTTTTTATTTTTATTTTTATTTTATTTTTTGGCTGATGCTGCATAAGCTCATACAGTTGCTTTCTTGCATCACATGCCACTACTACCTACTACTACTACTACTATTAAACGATTTGGCAAACCTTTAACTGATTTGAATATTACGGAAAAACAACATTCTAACGGATTTTCTCTTTTTTGACACCACGAATTGAAATCACCAGCGACCGGTAATATTACAGTATTTCTCTCTGGTCGTCTTCTTGAGAAAATGTCTACATTTCTCAGAAAAAAATTTTTAAATAATTAGTACTGTTGCCTATAGTAAATATAGTCTACTTAATTTTTACAAGACGTCTATTTCATGAAAATCCGTCCACTGGAAGTCAAGTTCTTACATGCGGACGGACATGGTGAAGACAACAAGCGTTTATGCATTTATGTCAGCGTGCCAAAAAAAAAGGATGAGGGAATAGTTAGGTAGCCAGTCATAGCATCCTTCTCCTTAACGTTCAGATTAAAGATTAAGGACACGATTCGCATCCTCTTGCGTCCACTGGACCCAATTCAAGTTAGCTAATATAGAGGTTCCGGTGGCGAGAGCCGCCTTGTCCTGGAAAGCGCGTGTTTTTTTTTTTTTTTTCTTTGTTGTTATTTTCTTTTTTTTGCGAGGGGTGGGGATGTTGTATGACGCACTTATTAACGAAATATGGACAACCTTTTTTTTTTTTAAATCATCTGTTTGGTTGACATATTTTAGTTTAATGTACTGAAGAGCAGGGTCGCGTTAACGGCCAAACCGGCCAGGGGCATATATATATCGATATTAAAGAGGCCTCAAAAAATTTAAATATGGCCAGTTGCCTCTTTCATCCTTAATCCGACCCTGCTGAAAAGTATATTAAAGTATGTGTATTCATAGCTAAATTACATCAGATCACTTTATTTGCACTTGTTCTGGAAGTGGGCATAAAATATAAGAAATATTTTTAGGTGGGCTCAAGGTACAACGCTTTTGGAACCCGTGAGTTAACATAATGTTGGAAAAAGCTTCTATATGCTGCCAGGAACTCATTAAGTACCCCTTCATGCCATGATTAATTAGCGAAGATGCAGGACTCCTGCCCCTGGAGTTCTAAGCAAATCAGGCTCAGAACATATGCATAATTTACAGTAGCAACTTGCTGACACATCATAGCCTAAGATTCCTTGGCACTCATTCAAAACAAACCCCAGCGGTGTTATTATGGATATTATCATTATGTTAAGAATTATGTTATCGTGTGTTATGTCATTAATTATAATGACATGTTGTTATTAATTATTAATATAATATTAAATATGTTAATTATTGTAATAATTCTTTAATTCGTTTAATTAATAGACATTGACAATGAATTGTATATGCGCATTACCTGTTATGTTCTACTGCAAAAAATGTTACTGAACAAATAATTTTTGATATCTTTATCAAAAACGAATAGTCATTTTATCCCATGCATTAATCTGAGTGTAGTGCATGCGTTAAAATGCACTACTGTAACCATGTGCTCGTAATTTGATAATATACTGTGTTTTCATAAATTAAACTGCTCATTCATTATGATTCTTGCGCTTGTTTATACTCCTGCACGACGCCCCAGGTCAGAGGAGTTTACAATAAATCGTGGATACAATCGTTAATCGTATTTAGCAGTGACGCGAAATTGAACCACGGTTTACTCAAAATTTGATCGTAGAAACAATAAGATTGTAAAATGTTTCTGTTCATTTTTTTTATGAGAGTTCTGGCAGAGAATATTTTCCATTTATTTATTTTACAGCCGAAGAGAAATTATTATTAAATGTGAGTTTTATTTTCCACTGAAATTGCAATTATTAAACCATACAGTCATAGATAATACCATCCATGATAAGATAGTTTAAAATTAAATGTGTAAGAGATTAGTGATTAGTTGAGTAATTTAATTCTTTAGAAATCATAGCCCAAAGGCTCATCATAGTTAGTACGCTATGAAAAATTAAATCCAAACTGAAACCGTGCCAAAAAAACCACCAGAATATAAATCCTTCAGTTTATTTCTTTCAAGGTAATAAAATAACATAATAAGATTGCTACATTTTTTTCAAAACGCGATTTAAATGCTTCCTGGTCTGTAAATATCATAACTGCATCCCCAAGTTTCTTCGTAGTTACTTACTTACTCCTCTATGTAATCACCACCCAGAATCGACACGTTTCTCCCATCTTATGCCACACTTCCTTATGCCAGTTTTGTAGGTCTCACTTCACCCTTGAAACCATTCTTCTATCGCAGAAATTACCTCTGCATTTAAATGATTTCAGCTGCGGACAGAGGAAGAAATCAGAGTGTGCCTAGTCAGAAAATAAGGCGGGTGTAGCAAGATATGAAGTCCTAACTTCCGAGCAAGATCAGTGGTTGTGACAGCAGTGTGAGCTGGTGTTTTGTCGTGAAGCAATAGCACGCGTCTGCTGAGCATTCCACTTGTCTTTTCCTGTAATTGCTTCAGTAAGTTGCTGTAGTAATGTGCATTAATGGTGCTACCCTTCCCCAGGTAATCTATAAGAATAATGCCCACCTCACCTTCCACAAAACTGACAGCAAAAACTTCCCTGCAGATGGTTATACTCTGGCCTTTTTGGGAGTTGGTGATGATGGATGTTTCCATTGCTTTGAAACTTCTTTTGTTTCTGGGTCAAAGTGATGTATTCATGATTTATCCATAGTCACCAATCGGGGGGGGGGGGGAAACACGGGTCAGGATATCGCTGTCACACGTGGCGATCAATTTAGCACAACAGGCTTGCTTTTTTCTTTCTAATGACATGTGAGCAAGCGAGGAATCCATTGTGCTGAGACCTGATTCATATTCAAATCATTGAAAGCTATAATCTCCAAGGATCTGTAGCTTATTTCAGCAACTCTTTGTTTAGTTGTTATCCGGCGGTCACTGATGGGGATGAGCTGTTCAGTTTTCTTCCCAAATTAAGCACTGTGAGATGTGGATGGCCACCCTCTTCTTTTTCCATCATGGACGCTCTCCCGGCTTCACTTCAACTGACTTCGCCAATGTTTACAACGTCATACGATGGACAGATATCATCAAACATTGTAGACATCTCTTCATGGAAGTATTTGGCAGTTTACCGTGCAAAAACAGGAATTTAATAATGGATTGATATTCAACTTTATCCATGATGGCAGTCTGTCACACATTCAGCTCTGTAACAGAAGAAACATAACAGTTAGAATTATTAAGTTTTTGGCATATATTACTAGATAAACAAGCAATGCAGTCAATAAAACATAACGTTCATAGAATACACAGAGGGTCAGGGGAAAACATTTTTTTACAGTTTTTTTTTTTTTTTTACAGTTCATATTTTATTATTTCTAAATTTGAATTTTTTCTAACTAATCAACTGTTTTTTTTTTTCTTAATGGAAATGTTTGTTCTCCCTTTTCATCTAAAAACATCTGGAACGAATAATAACTAATTTTATTTTAATTAAAAAAAAAAAAAAAAAGGTGATAACTGATATGCTCTTCAGCAGGAGCATTTAGGTGGCTGTATGAGTGTAATTAGGTCGCGTTTCCTCACTCCATAACTTGTATTTGCTTTTTATTCTTTAAATAAAATCCACTTAGTTTCAGAAGCACACCGATGGCGTTTTTTAGACTAAAAACTGGGAACAACTTTCTGGTCCAGAAAAAAAAAGTTGATTAGACAATTTTAAATTTAGAAATTAAAATCTAAACGGTAGTACTTATTTCAGTTTTAATATATTTTTTTTATAAATAAATTCATGAATACTGTATTTTCATAAATTTCAGCATACAAACGACCGCGGTAGATCCCGGTACCTTTTAGTTGAAACACCCTGTATATAACTGAGCGTTGCGCTTTGAGCGTCACAAGTTGGCGAAGGTTGCTGCTAAGAGAAGCTGCAGTTCAAACAGCTGTCTAAAGACGACTATGACTGTACGTATTCATAGTCCACTGCCATCGAAGTCGCCGGATAGTAGCATGCAACGTAACGTGAATCTGCATGTGTGTAATCAGTTGAGTGTGAGGTGGGCAACACTGAACAAGTACAGCGTTCGTTAGTCTGCACGGTCGGGGGGGGGGACTGATAACCTTCTTGCTGGGGCTTGGTTGAAGATTCTATTAATAAATTATTCTTACAAAGCTTCAGACTTCATTCGAGTTGAAAATTAATTTTATCTATTAAAAATGCGTTTCTTATTGAAGGTTTACTAATTTAACAGTCGCAGACAAATTTCGTATGTGTGTTATATTTCGTTGTTTCTGCAAAAGAACATGCAAAGTCAAATCTAAATCGACTAGTTGCGCTAAGCAAGTAGCAAACCTATTATGGATTATCCCCACAGTGGGGTTCTCCGCGAACAGTATAATTGCATCGGCACATGTCACTCGTTTGGAGAGGTCTGGGTTTGAGTCACGTCATAGACTAGAGGAATTTCTAAAAGCCTCTTCAATCGTGCCTGCAGCTAGTGGGTCTTACGCGGAGGGAGTAGGGACCCACCATGAGTTATTCCTGATCGTTCAATCAGCACCTGAAAGTTCAAATCAGTCCATGAACATACACTCCTACAGACATAACATACAATGGCGCAATATGGCCAAAGTAGCTGAAGTGCCTAAAAACCAATATCAGCCCCAGCGGGCGGGTAGGGATACAACGATCTGCTTTCTATTGTTAATAGCAGTACTGATCTCTGGGATCTGTTTCCATGAACAAAAAGAACTGTTCCTCTTGGCACTGTGTCCTGGTCTCCAGGAGAGATCTGGGTTCGAGTTTAATGAAATGTTTTCATGCTGTGACCGAGTTAGTTCGTCTCGGATAAGCAGTACGTTTTTCTGGAAATTAAAGTTTATCGTTCCACAAAACGGACCATAGACTTCATTTGGGTTATATTTACAGTATAGTGATGCCTTGTAGCCTTAGTTCCTTTAGCCTAAATTCAATCCAACCTGCTTCAAAAAAAAAAAAAAAAAAACCTCTAACCTGAATAGAATAAATGTACAAAAAAAAGTCGGGTTTTAGTTGGATATGAATAACTTTGGAACTCACCTTTGGGCTCATGCCGGGTTGGGCCAAACAGTTCTCGTACCAGGAACAGGAAGATTGCATCACGTTAGCTGTGCCTCATAGAGGACACTTTCAAGGAGAATCCTATTTCGAATAATCGAATAATTTCCTCATTTTAGGAAGGATGTAGAGCTGTTGGAACGAGTACAGAAAAGGGCAATGAGATTAGTGAGAGTAACAAAGAGTTGCTCTTATCAAGAAAGCTTAAGTTCTGAAAACTGCAGATACTGGCGAAGAGGCACCTGCGAGGTGATGTGATTGAGGTGTATAAGGCCTTGAATGGTTCGAGCAAGCTCAACGCTGATGGGATTCTTCCTCAGATTCCACACCTGAGGGGGCATAAATTCAAATTGAAGAGAGACAGTTGTAGAATGGATGTGCGAAAATTTGCCTTTAGCCAGCTGGTAGTTGATTGCTGGAATAAACTTCTGTCTGTTGTTGTGGAAGTTGACAGCTTAAATAAATTCAAGGAAGAACTGGACAAACATTTGGAGCGAGTGGATGGGTGAAATGAGAAGAGGTTTTTTTTTTTTTTTTTTCGGCTGATGCTATATAAGCTTGCTTTCTTGCGTCATATGCCTCTGCTAATGCTGATGCTAATATTTAGTGTCACGTAATGAAGATAGATTCTGCGAGTATACTAGCCGTTTATTTCCCCATTTACTCCACGAGTGGAAGGGACCTGTCTCAGTTGGTGTCACTAACATGTACCTTGCAGGCATGTTGTTTATCACCTAGTGTTCTTGTGCGATTCTTGTTTCAAATCAGCCAGTAGTCAGCGTCGAGATGCACATCATTTCATCAGAAAAGAAAAAAGAACCCGATTGCTCTCCATTATCAGGGAAAGAGCTTAGCTGTGATGGTGTCATGATCAAGGTGATGTTATTGTCAACAATCATACTTATCTTAATGGTTTCGACAGAACGCATAGAGCAGGTGCAATGATCTGGTGTCTACTCCTAGACAGGGGTATACACAAGATTTAAGGGTACCTTTTTTCCCTGATTTCCTGATTATGAATGCCAATGTCTGTCTCCATGGAGTTCAGATAAGCAGAAAAACTTCAACCCGAAAATATCCACTGAATTGTGTCCAGAAAGCAGTGGTACAACCGATGGAGGTTCATATGTAATCTCAAACCCAGAGAAAAAGTGCGTAAAATATTATTCTGCAACCCTGACATTAATAGCTGAATTTATAAATATATAGGCATGGAGTCACGACCAATAACGAACTGACGATCACTCTCCGCGATGTGTTTTGACTTGCATTCTTTTTGTTTTAACTTCTACTTCAAGCTCCTTTCTATAGCACCCTTCACTCTAGTTTTCTGGTTTAACCACTGCCATCGAAGTCGCCGGATCTGTAAATCCTATCAAATATGTGTGAAATGCTGAGGGAAGTGAGTTGCAAGTCGTCAACCATCTCCAAAGAATCACCACGACTTGAAATAGGCTTTCGAGGAGTATGAGAATTATTGCTCCACTGAATGGTAAGAAGCCTTATGTAGAGTACGAAATGGCAACATGAGATCTGCGTAGCTTGCAGAAGCAACCAAACCAACTAAATTATCATATTAGGGTCCCCTGTAAATGATTACATCTACCCATATTTATTTTGCCTGTAAATTGCGTGTGTTCTCTGGTCGATTTGCCTGTTTGCTGGACGAAAAAACCCCAGTTTCTGGGGGAAAAACTTTGCTATCTACGCCTGAGACCGACTAACTCAGCCACGGAATGAAAAAAGCCCATTAAAGTTCCTCGCGTCATCGACGGGATTCGAACCCGGGCCTTTTCCACCCGGTGTAGGGAGGACAGGGGCGATACCACTGTGCTACTCGCGCAGACAGCCTGAAGAAGCAATTACACTCCATTTTGGCTTCTAAGCACGGTTGTTGCGTTTTCCATTCGGACTCGCCATCATGGTTAGCACAGTTGGTAGAATCGCCGTCCTCCCAACAGCCGTACTGATGTAACGTGACCATATTTTCGAGCATTTTGTATCGACTTCTATAATGTGACCCTTTTGGTAAGTCTTATACAACCCCTATAAATGTCCCTTATACTTGTCCGAAGTTTCTCGCTGTCTCCTCATTTCATCATTATTCTATGGTACACCACAATACCAAATTTTATCGTGCTTCATCGCAAGCCGCACCAATTACCATCACGTTTTCTACGTGTTGTGTTAATTTTGTAGAGCAGGTCACTACATTCGGCCTCTAGCTGGGGTTGCATGATTTTGTCTGGCGCAAATGCGGTTGCTTGTCCAGTAAAAAGGCAAACTGATTGAAAAATACGTGCAATTACAGATACGATATACGGGTTCCCCATGGCCTTAGTTCCTTGGCGCTTAACACCCATCGCCACCATTTTGTGATGTCATCTCCATAACTATCTTATTACTGGACTAAATTTTATCTTTTTTGCACATTTATCAATAATTATAGTTTTTTTCTTCTGATGTATATTCGGGATTTTGCGATTGTCACCCTGATTCTCTACTGGAGTATTTTTTAAGTCTGTATTAAAGTATTTTTTGTGTTTATAATCATTTCACAATTGAGTGCCGCTTTCATTTGTCAGTTCATTCTTGCAGTTCTGAATTGTTCTAAAGAATGTTCATTCTCGTTGTAAATACTGTAAATAAATTTTCCAGAAATAGCCAGTTGAAGCGTTTTGCAGGCTTGCCACTGAAATTGGGAATTCCACACACTTTTAATGGCACTGATGCCTAACGATATTTGCTCTATTCTATAGATTCAGTAGTGTGGCACCACGTTTCATAATGTACATTCCTAGTTTGTTAGTGTCAATTTGGGTTTAAATGAATCGGGGAAGAACAGCACAAGTAGTCTCGGTTTACGTCATGACGAATTATGTCGGTTCGATATAATGTAATTTTTTATTTTAAGATTTTAAGATTTATAAATTTAAAAATATTTTCTTCTGTGGCCTTGTAAGGAATAAAACATTCAAATCCGGCAGACCGTGAGACTCCGCATCGCCAAAACAGATGGTGAGGATCAGCCATCAGCTCTGGAGGGAAACAAGTTCATAGACAACATTACGACATCACTGGAGGAAGTCATTCGGGCTACGAAGAATGGTATGTGGTAAATATATGGTGTTCGGAAACTTGCCGATGTTTCCAAGTTATTGGCAAGCGGAACTGTAGATAACACTACAGTAGAAGAGAACGATCCGCGAGAGTTGAGATGCAGTCTGGCACAATGCAGCTAACAATCCCTTGGTTTCAAGAAACAAAGTCTTACTTCCATCCACTCCATATCACTCTGAGACTAGTCAAACAATTTGTTAAAGCATTGGATAGAAAGGCGATACCTTCCACGTATGCAATCTGTATTTCTAAAATTGTCTGATGCAAGAGTGAAAGGTGGCATATTTATTGATCCAGAAGTTAAGCAGATGTTGGCTTCACAAGAACTCAAAGACAACTACCGCTGAGCCAAATGCATGGAAGTTGCTTTGTCTTGCAGTGAACAGCTTTCTTAATAACATTACAAGTGAAATTGATCAATAACTAGTTGACAAGTTGATGAAAATTACGGAAAAAATGGGATGCAAAATGTCCATTGATCTTAATTAGTTGCCATCTCAATTGTTTGCCTTCATGGGTAGCACCGTTGGTAGGATCGCGGTCCTTTTCATACCGGGTGGAAAAGACTTGAGTTCGAGTCCTGTCGATGACGTGGGGAATTTTTATGGGGCTTTTTCACAACGTAGCTGAGTTAGTCGGTGTCAAGCGAGAATAGCGTAGTTTTTTCCCTCCGGAAAAAACCCTCCGGAAAAAACCACGCTATTCGTCCAGCAAAAAAGAAAATCGACTTCAGAACACAAGCAATTTACAGACAACCACTGACGGCGATACTAAGGTATCGTCGTCAGTGGCCATTCTTACGATTTTCGCACAGCAGCTCCCCTCAAGCACTAAACCCCACAAGCCACCTGACTGCGTTAAAAAATGACAATTTCCAGAAGCTGAGGGATAACCCCCCCCCACGAGTATATATTATATGTGAGCTATCAGTTTCTCAAGAGCAACGACACAAATATAAAACAAAAGTCATTTATCATACAAAGGTATTGATTTACATGTAATCTATTCATTTTTCTCACTTAATCTGTTAATACATACTATGATTTCCATAAAATTTCTCTCAATTAACAATCTCAACTCTCTCTACAGCTTCAAACACTAAACTAATTCAGTCTTAGTTACTTCCTCATATTTCTCTTGATCAACAATATCAATTCTCTCTTCACAACAGCAATCCATAAATCGCTAACTTAATACTTACAATTCCATGTAATCTCTCTTAATTTAGCAATATCAATTTTCTTTGCAACTTCAACCAATAAACCAACTCAATACTAAACATTTCCTTATTTCTCGTGTTTCTTCAACTTCAACCTTACTCCAAAATAATCTCCCACTTTATTTAAGTACCATTTCCAAAACAGAGGACGTGCCTTCCTTCTCTTTCACGGTGGGATTCCTTTGTGAGGGGGTTCCTTCCACGGAGTGCGGTGATGTCTCTCTCTCTCTTCTTAGTTGAACTCTGCATCTCTGCTGTATAGCTCTTCCACAACGTAGAAGTTGTGGAAGAAGTTGTAGAAGCTGTTTTATTTCGGGATTTCGGGAACAGTTCTCTGTTAATACTGAAGGAAATTACCACAGCAGTAATAGAAGCCAGGGCGCTATCTGACTGGCTTGTTTTATTCAACTTCCGGATTAACTTCTAGCACAGGAACATTCCCGGCGGAGCCCTTCACTATATAACTGGACACTCCCAGAACTGTACCCGAACTAAATCCAGAACTACAATTGGAAGTCTGCAACCCCTCCGAACAACAACTACAAACCCCTCTTTTGATGCGAGCACCTTATTTATTTCCTTCTCATTTATTTATTTATTGAATTGGTTTCAAGTTACAATCGTCCCTTGTACTACTTTTTTATACGCAAGCTTATGTGCAAACCACAGAGCGGGTTGCACGCATTTACGTATCTTCCCCTATCTAATTTAAACCTGACTCAATCACGGTGTTATTCTTTAAACTCATTCTTCTTCCTTTGGTGGGAAAAACAGAATATTTTTCCCAGACAACGAAACGCTTTCATCTTTTATCTCTACATCACCTGTTCACAATACCTTTGAACTGCTCCATACCGACACCCTTTCCCAAAATGCACTAAGTGTCGCATCCTCAAGTAGCGGTTTTATGTCTTACAGTTTTTCATGACGTTTTCAGGTTTCCGTTGCATTTGTACTGTGTATAACAATTCCTCCTTTGCAAATTCATCAGTATTAATGATTAATTGTTGTCGATTTTATAACCTTTATGTGAATAAATCATGGTAATTATTTTTTAAATTAGTACCAAAAAACCGGTGTTTTTGTATCAATACCGGGATTTGAATTCAGGAAAAAAAATGACCAGGATCCCGGTATTGTAAGCCCTAATTGTATGTCCTGTCTTAAGTGGCATTTGTTCTATGGGTTGTTGTCCTTTTATCAGATGAAAAGCCTGGATTTCCGCAGGGTGGAGGAAACATATAATCGTCACCCATGCCTAACTCGAGACAAGAACTTCCATGGCTTTTCATGGAAGTTCTTGTCTCGAATGAACTCAGATTTCTTCTACACAGGGTGGGAAACTGCACGACTGTAGCTGGGTTGTTAGGTACAAGTAGAGTCACGCACCCCACGGATTCAAGTACACGTTGGAGTCACAAAATATCTTAATATGGCGCCACCTCAAGTAGGTTATTAAAGAGTACATAGAGCTTCATACGAAGGAAGCTAAATGTAATAAATGACATGGCCATTAAGCCGGCCACATGGGCTACGATGGTAAAAATAGAAAATAGGGGAAGAGATTAAGAACAGAATCCTATAAGAAGAGGTAGTAAATGCGTGGGAGTCGGGAATTAAGAGAGATGAAGCACAGTGCATACGGACACACAGAGCGATAACTGGAAAAGATATATTTATTGTTTCTTTGACATTAAATATGACATTAATTCTCAGAGAGCAAAGTGTATTCTCGACAGCTTGAAAGGTCGTCAAGAATGCAATGGTCGAGATTGGCTGAAAATTCGTAACCACTAATCCGCACTCACAGAATCCTCAATTTTCATATTAAAAAGAAGAAGAAGAAAGAAAACATATTATGGGAATACAAACATTAAAATCTTGAACCTTTTATTACTCTTTCTAATGTCATTGTCACGCGATGGCAAACCCCCGAAGAGAAACAAAGTGAACGCAACTTGTCATCCGTAATCCGACTCTTATAGGAAGGATGCCATGAGTTTTCCAAGTAAACTTCAGGGTTCTGTGTGGAAACAGCAACTATTGCCATCTGACAATGATGCGCACATACGTAATGCTTTGTGAAGTCTAAGTTCGTTCTGCGAGTCACGCGAGAAAATAGTGTTTGTGTGTGTGTGTGCGCGCGCTCCAAATAGCTACGCGTGACTTACTAGAAGGTCAAGTGTACACTGAGCTCCAAGTTAAGGAAGCCAAGAATAATAAATGCCTCCCCGATTTTTGTTTTCGTGTGGATTTAGTGAGTTTAAGTGAACCATACACATATACGAAATCCCTGCCGTTACTTGTACTGTCTATTTGAGCTGCTCCTCGCATATCAGATGATTCCAAATTGCTAATGGGTTGTTGGAACCTTATAAGCATCTCCATATGGTGGGTAGCAGTTTATATTAACTTACACTCCTTTTTTTTTCTGTTTATTTATTTTAATGCTATTCTGAGGGAGGCCCTTAGCTAAATGAATACGCCTGGGATTCTAAACCAGGCCATCTCTCGCTCTCTTTCTCTCTTTAAGAAAATAGAAAAATAACCTGTAAAACTGCTGAAAGAGTTAAAACTCCAGACTGCCTTTTCTTATTTCGCATAACCGAAAGATTAAAATGATTTTTTTTTTTTTAAATTTGATTACAACTCAACGTAATCGTAACATAATGCATTTCAGAGCAGATGTTTTTAACAATAACATCACATAAAATTAAACTGTCTCTTCAAATTGGTTACGAAATATAAATAAATAATTTTCTTCTAATTTATGCATTTTCATTTCGATTATGCGCATGCAGCAGTGCGCATTTCTTTTAGTGTTGAAGAATAAAATATCGAACGATTCCCTGATGTTCTGGCAGTAAGTCGACAGCAATTAGCTTTTTAAATTGCGTACATTAGAATCTGAATCATCTTTAAAATCTGTTGTTTATTCAACCATTGAGGTGATGAAAAGCAATACTAATATAAGCGTTTTCCTGCATTAGCGCGTTGAAAAATTTTTCAGTTCCTGTTGATGGAGTTTCATATGGAATTGGCATATCGAATCCCTATCAGAATTGTTTAGAATTAAGGACATTCTTTCGAATGTGACAAGAGAGTAAATTGATATCGAAAACCGAGTTTATGAATTTATCTTTAACAAATACATAAAATTGAAAGGTGAAACAGATGGATAGCACGAAGGCTTGACGTTGCCGAGTGATCAGTGTCAAACTGTGGTAGTATAATAGATGGAGCGACCTTGATACGAATCCATCTGTGGTTGAAAAGGTGGAACTCATTTTGAACTTGAAAAGTAGGTTGCTATAATCCACAGCTACATTGCTTTTTTTACATTTACACTACACCAACTAAGGCCATAAGGCATCCGTATATTCTGTAGTCGGTGTGCTTGTTTGCTTGATATAAAACCAGCGGTTTCCTCGTAGGTCACTTTCGCTGGGGTATTGTTTTAATTTGCGCCACTCCCAAAATTACTTGGCGCGGCACAGCAAAGTAAAAACTGGAAAATGTGTGGTTGATGGTTCTGCTTTATGATTTATGATTAGAGTGATTGAAGTAAAATGTCGATTACGGTACACCTTTATGCCGCTGTAATCCATTTTCTGTTTCACGCAAGACCAATATTAGTGACTCTGTGGCAATGCTTTTCAGAAGTGCCTATAAGAACACTAAAACAAGGCAGAACTACCTTGTCCTTGAAGGTTTATATCTCATTGACGCTACGTGATTTTCACCGAGTGCTCGGAATTCTTGTAAACTCCAAAAAGAAGTCGGAATTCTTTTGAAAGACTTCCTTCTTAGAATTGTTATTTGTTATTTGGTTTTTAGGAGCATTAGCAACTAAGGCCATATTGCTCCGGGATATGCGGTGGTCATTCCTTGACCTTTCCGCATACTCCGTATTTGGTGGTGACGGGCTCGAACCCCGGTCTAATCAAGAAGCATGTGCTACGCACTGCTGCTCCTTCCCACCTGGCTACGGAGGCGCCGTCCTTCTTAGAATGGATGCTTCATGGTGCGTGTTCTCATACACGTAAAGTCCCTTTATCACTCTTTCTACCACTGCGTTTTGATTGGTTATGAAATTTGCGAGTTGCATGATGAAATGTTACAGCTAAATGTCTTTCAGTAGTCGACTTAAATTAATCCAGTCCATTGCAGTCAGCTCCTAAAGAGAGGCGTGTGCTTCATAAAGGACAACGTTTGTTCTCGTCTATTCTGTGTGGTTCGTTATCGTGTGGACATCTCAAGGTGCAGTATATAAGAAGAAGAAAAAAGGGGGGGGGGAAACCACGTCGAATACCGTGCACGTGCTCACGTAAAGGTCGTCAGGCCAGGTATAACACTGTGCATAATGATGTGTAGTTCATGAGAGTTAACTTTCTTCTTGCAGCTGAGAAATCCGCTGGAACACGTGAGGTATGTATATGCTGCGAATGCCAGTTAAATGAATTTCACCAACGTCGAAAGCAGTTTCCTGGCATTAATAGGCGTGTTAACATAGGAATGAGGATTATGGGTTGTTTGGGTGATTGCTGCCGTCATACATATTGCATGAGTTCAAGGTAAGCATGTGGAGCCGTTTAAATATAGGTGCTTTTGAATGGGATGTGATGGGTTAGGATGGTATATGGACAAATGAATCAGTTCTTAAACCTCCTATTTGACATTATTTCCATGTAGCTTAAGTTAACCCCCTTTCCTCCAATGAAATTGTTTTTTCTTTTCTTTTTGGTGCATTTGACTAGTTGAAACTATCTGCCTTAAATAATCTCTGTAGATCATCATGATTAGATATATTTTTATTAGATGTCTTAGTCTGTCATACGCGATCTTGTTAAATATAGGTAGCATTCCAGAAGACCTGAAAACTTTTTCTGAGGGTTGCTTATTTGTCTTGGACTCTTCAGCTTACAGTAATGACCCTTTGATTGAAAATGGATGGATCAGTTTAACGATCTCCAAGCGGAAATAATAACGCTGTTGATTCATCGAGAAATATTCCGTCCTACAGTGTAGAAAGTTTCCTTTGCTGTTTCAATATGATTAATCAATCTTATTTAACAGCATTTCGTTTTTAAACTACTTCTGCAAAAATAAAAGTTGAAATAATATAAGTCCACCGAAAATCGACTTGCACATCATATTCAACTTTATTAAGTGATCAGACTACCTCTGTTAGCATAAATATAATGCTGCGAAGCGTACAAATACGAAGTATCCTATTCATGACTCTGTGTAGGTCGATCCATTGTTCAACTATATTTAGGGTTCCTACTTCATTTTAGCCTTTCTCTTGGACTGCATTGGAGCATCTACTGCCCTTTGGCTATGCAGCTGCGAACAAGAGAAATGAGATCATTTGGAACTCGCAATAGCAGTTACATCTTGATGAAGTTGTCATTATGGTTCGTTTGTCTTTCCTTATTTCAATTTCTTATTTTCTTTTGCGATTGCTATTGGCTGGTTCTTTGCTTCCCATGGTGAGTATTGGTGCTCTTCGTTACTTGTTGTGTATTTGTTATTATTTTAATTATTTAATTTGTTTTTCATTCGTCATTAAAGGTTAATTGGCATTCTGATTCCCTCAGAAAAACCGGACAGATGTCGGTTCTGTATATCTGCAACTTCCAGTTTCGCGTATCCACTTCTGGTTTCGTTTATTCGTCAGTAATCAAAGTAGATAGGATTACTGGGTGGTTCCGTAAAAATAAAAAACAAATAGAAGTTCTGTTTATACTCTGGCACACTACTAGGTCAGAGGAAGTTACAGTTAATCATTTCAACGGTGAATACAATCATTAACCATATTTAGCAGTCATGCAGGCTTGAACCACTGTCCACTCAAACACACGTGCTGTGCACTCTTGCGTTTCACCACTCGATTACGCCGAACCGAAACTGGACACAAGAAGAAAGTTTGGTTAAGTGGCAAACTATCATACAGCTAGGTCCACCGTCGTGGAGAGATCCCGGATGGTTGGTTTGGAGTGGTTTTGAAAGATCATGGGGAATTTCCAGGGTGAAAATCTTTGCTGTCCACGCCTGAGACCGACTAACTCAGCCACAGAGTGAAAAAGGCCCATAAAAGTTCCTCGCGTCATTTACGGGATTCCATCCGGCCCTTTTCCACCCGGTGTTGGGAGGACGATGATTGTAATCGCTGTGCTACACGTCCAAACCTTCTCTTTGTAGACTGATTTCCATTTTCAGTAGGAAAGCAGTGGATCACAGAAAATATGATGGTAAAGTGTTGTTTGCACTTGGAAGAAGCACCAGGTTTTAAATACAGCAGTAGTATTGCCAAAATTATGCAAGAAAGCAAACTTATGTAAGGCAAAATAAAAAATAAAAAAAACTGAGTGCAACTAATGTTACCTACCCTCACTTCATTTACCCATTTCTTTCAATATTTGTTCGATCACTCTACATTTAGATAAATTTTCAAATCTTACTTTCCACAAAATAAAGTGGTAGTTTATTCCAACAGTCAATCACTCTTTCACTAAAAGAAAAATTTCCAATATCTATTCTAGAATTATTTCCTCTGAATTCATGCTCCCCCGGATATGTCTCGTAACTAACTGTACAGGTGCTCTCAGTGTTTTGTTTATTCAGGCTTTTAAGGCTCTAAACGTTTCGATCAAGAATGGCAATTTGTGCACTTAAACGGTCTTGCAACCTACAGTCGGTCCACGTCATTCTTCAAATACTGTTTCCAAGCGGATATTCAGCATTCAAGATCTGGCCGAACCATTTCTTTATACAATAAGATGGTCACCTCTTTATCTCTGTTGGAAAAGTTCATGTATATGATTTACAAAACCTCATTAGCTATTCTAGCAGCCTTTCTACACTGCTCAGAAAACTCTACATCAAATAGTACAATTACACCTAAGTCTTTTTCCCTTAACTACTCCTGGTTTGGTGCTGTTGAAATTGTATGTTATTTCAGGATTACTGCTGTTCAAATTGTATGTTATACAAGGATTAATGCCACCCAGATGCAGTACTTTACCTTTATTAACGTAAAACCTCAAATCCAAATTTTAAGGTGATCTGTCCAGTTTATCTAAATCACTTCTTAAAGTAGCGTATCCTCAGTAATGCCGTTAACCACCCTGACACCTTTATACCTTCAACAAACTTAGTTGTTAAACTTGAAATACTTCATGAAATACTACTTCATGTCATTAATAAATATTAGAAACAGTAAGGGGGTCCAGCATGCTGTGGTATCCCACCCATAACATTACTCAACGAAGAAAGTTCTGCCTTTTTATAACTACCGTCTGCTACCGTTTTAAAACTTTATAACCATATTTGTAACTTGCCCCTAATACCGCATTGCTCCAATTTATACAATAATTGTTCGACACTAACAAAATGCTTACTGAAATCTAAGGAAATTATGTCAAACATTGTTCTTTGCATTCACTTCTTTAGTGGCGGTCTCATAGCAACTAATTAGATTAGATTAGTCAGACGTGATCTCCCTTTGACAAAGCCATGCTGCGATTCTCATATAATTCCATTGTTATCCAGATGATGTGATATTGTATCCTTTACTAAGGACTGCACAATCTTCTCTGACAGAGAACTCAGACCGACAGGTCTACATTTGCTCATTTTGAGCTACATTTTGGGAATAGGAGACATGTGTCTGTCTCCCATCTATAGAAACTTTGCCTTGAATCCAAGGACACTCACATTATAATAGCTAAAGGCTCACTAACCTCTTTTAGGACTTGTCTGTAAACTGCGTGTGTTCTGTTGTCTGTTTTCTGGATGAAAAACCATGCTACCATCGCCTGAGACAGACTAACTTAGCCACTTTATGAAAAAGACCTATCAAAATTCCTCGCGTCATTGATGGGGTTCGAACTGAGGTCTTTTCCACCCTGTGTGGAGAGAACGATGATTATACCAACTGTGCTACCAACGAGGGCACTTTTGTAGAAATATGGGCTCGAATTCCGTTGGTGACTGGAGGAATTATTAAGTCCCTACACCCTCCTGGCTCAGACGGAAGGAGCAGAATTTGGCGTCGTGAGTTATTCCTAGTTCTTTCCAGTCAGCACAACATGTAAACCGGCCCTTGAACACACTTGTACATACATACATAAATTGTGTTGCCTTTGGACCAATGTTCTAAGACGTATTTCTTAAAGAATGTGCTGTAATAAGATCTGTCGATGAAAAAACCTGGGTTTAGGGGAAAATATGAAGAACCATTAAAAAACCAAAACGGGTCTCAATCTATGAAACTATTCACGAAAAGGATCTTTTGAAAGTTCAAGAAAGATGGCATTTTCTTACGAATCCTTTCAAATCAAAACTTTCACTATTATGAATGAGAATTGAAATTCTCATTTATGAAAATTGTTTTTCCGTTTGGTGTGAAAACATGCAGCCTGTAACTATATAATATTACAATATAATCATGGAACTTTTGGGAAATCGATACGATCATTTATTTTAGCGTATGTCTAGATTTCCCAGATTGCCCACTTGGCCCTTTGCTGCCAGCGCATGCTGTATCTTGCTTTAGCTCGTAGAAAATATATGCGGGTTGTTCGAGTAAGGATCATTTATCGTAGGGTTACGTATAAAAAGGAGAAGGGCAGTTGTACAGCAGCAGCACTTTCTCACGCACGCCCACTTGAGAAAGTGTAGGTGCAAGAGAAAGCCGTTTTGCAGAACGAGAAGGGAGTGAGATGAGCAATGTAAACAGGCGACCATCCATCGATGATTTATCGAAAATTATCCTGTAAAGATAGAGAGGTCATAATCTCAGTGTATAAAGCAATTGTAAGACCACATTTGGAATATTGTGTTCAAGTATGGAGACCTCATCTGAAAAAAGACTGAGCTTCTTGAAAGGATCCAAAGACGGCAACTCTCATGGTGAAAAGGGCCACCTTAACAGGAATAACTCCAATTATGTTGGATACAGATAGAGCTTGACAATCAAGCACATTTGAGAGGCTCTGATTGAGGTTTATAAGGCTCTGAAAGGGGCTACTAAAATGAATGAGGGAGGAATTTTCACTGCTGTAAATAATTCCAGAACTAGGGGCCATAAATTCAAATTACGGGGAAAGAGGTTTAAAATAAAAAATAAATTTTCTGTTTATACTCCGGGACGACCAAACGGTCAGAGGAGTTCGCATGATAGATTGAATACAAGAAACAGCACCGTATTCAGTAGTCACGGGCTTGAACCCCGGTCACTCAAGGCACGTGTACTTAGGCACCCGCGCGCCTGACCACTAGGCTACGGCGGCCTATTTTTAGTTTAGATTTGATCGTAGAAGTTTCCTTTTAGCCAGCCACCGAATTGTTAATTTACTGGAACAAGTTGCCTCCGCAGGTAGTTGAGGCTGATATTTTGAAGAAATTCAAAGGTAAACTGAATAGTTATCTGCGTAAGGATGTAAGCGCATAATTTGTATTTGAAAAAAAAAAAGAAAAAGTGTCGTTGGCTGGTGTTTTGGGGGCATAACTGCAGTGGATGCAATGGGAAATCGTTGGGAAACCTCTCCAACTTCAAACGTAAATCTTTGGGATCATGAAGAAGCCAATCAGGGGTTAACACAAGTCATAGTGCGAGCAGTAGATCGTTCATTCGCTGTTCTTCAATAGAACTGTGCTGCTGATGGAATGAGATGCCTTCTGTATATTTGAGATCGATTGTACTAAATTAGAGTATTTTGAAGGAATGTAATCGTCGTGTTATTGCTACTTTTTCGAACAACCCTTTATTGCTGTTTGTCTGTAAGTGTAGTTTTTTGTAATGACCATGAAATTTTTCTTATTTTGTTTGCATACACTTCTGAAACTGGGTTATCTGCTAACACTGACACCAAAAGATTGAAGTAGATTTGACAATAAGTCTGACAGATGTTTTCCACTGTCAACTGTCGCCCCAAGCGTCAAAGAACCCATTGCTGCCATACATCCACACTTTTCACCATGCTAATTTATGCAGCCTTTAAAAATAGGTCAATTGCTGAATTTATATACCTACAGAGCAGGATTTTGCAACATACCATACCAACGTTGAGAATTGGTTCCACTGTGTATTAATTTCATATGTCACTGGAAAATATCGTATTTCGTAGGCTATAAAGCGCACCAAGAAAAACATTTACATTTTAATTTAAAATACTTATGCAAGCCTTCTGGACCTTATAAGGTGGAGGAAGACCAACAATTGAAGAACAATGACAATATCACTTGAAATTTTAACTTCTTTTCACATCGTGTCTCTTTCCATGTGTTTTGCATATTTTACTGAAGGACGGAAATGTTTTCCCCGTTCTGGTGACATTATTACCGGAAAAAGAAGAGTATCCTATAGTCTATAAAATACGGTAGTTAGTTGTCCGAGTTGGTGAAAATAAATAACCATTCTACGATATAAAGAATGACCCTGGCTGAACGACAAGCACTGCTCCTTTCGAAAATTGTAAAAATAATAATTAAGATGATTTCTGACTTGGAATACCTTCTTCTGTAAGACATGGCGTACATATTTTTAAAATGGAACTTTTCTGAGAACCGATTAACCATTGACTTGTCATTTACTTTTTTTGATATTTGTACCATGCCCGAAAGAAGTGCGTTAAATTTTTAACACGAGAACATGTCGTTTTTTATTATTTTTTTTTTTTCCGCGCTTAGCAAACGTTAAATCAACACTGTTACTTCTGAAGTTCATGAATTCTGGGCAAAATACAATCGATTGTCCATCATGTCTGTCATTTTTATAGCCCTCTGACTATTTTTTTATTTTCTAAAGCAAAATCTCTGAGGAATTTAATGCCATGCTTCAAAGTAGATGGTAGAAGAACAAGAACAACAAAAAACCTTTTCTAGATAAGTGGAACTGTAAGACTAAGTTTTACAAGTACTGTACACCATTATATTTTTTATATAGGAAAGACATTTAAGTAAAAGTAAACGACCAAAGAACTGAAACAGTAAGTTTAAACTTTTAAAATAGGAACATACAAGATTAAGTAGAGAACAAAACAGAACTTTCATGTATCGCTTTAAAAAAGCTATTAGGACAGCTAGATAGACCCCCCCCCCTCCCATAGGAATGGGCACATAACAGCGGCGGCATATATCAAACGGAGTTGTTTGGATAACAGAGTAATGATGGCCATAATCGAGAATCATAATCGAAATGATTATGGGCAATAATAGAAATAATCGATGATGGCATTTTCATTATACGCATGTTATGAAATCGACAATAAGAAAACTGGAGAAAGAGAGAGAGAGATAGGCTTAGCGAAATAACTGGTAAAGAGAGAAGGTAAAATAAATATTGTCGGTAAGGATAACTGGAAAATAAATGTCTTTAGTAAGTTGAATAAAGGACGTAATTAAATATAAGAGGTTGAACTGAAAGACAGAATGTTGTTTCATTTATGAATTATGGGTATTGTTTGTGATAGATGTTAATTGAATGAGGTAATATGTAAGGTAATGTTGTGAATTCAAAGTTTATAAATATGTACTGATGTGATGTACTGTCATATGGCATTGTTGTAGCCCAGTGGTCAGGAGCGAGAGTGCATAGCACGCGTTCCTTGAGTGGACCGGGGTTCAAGCCCGTGACTACTAATTACGATAAATATTTGTATTGACGATTTATTGTAAACTCTACTGACTTGGTTGTCGTACCGGAGTATAAACAGAAAATTTATTTAAAAATTTATAAGAACGTAATCTGTATTAAAAGAAAGAAGTATTAATCGTTTAGTATGGATTGAGTCATATGTCTTTAGAAAGCATTTTGTTGGTCAGAGTGCATGATTTAGAGATCATTATACAGGCAAGATTTGGCTGTTATACAATCATAAAGATTGATCTTAAATTGGATATATATTGGCTGTAATGTTAATTGTATTCATTAAGAATTATAGGTATTGTGGAATGGGAATCGATGAAAACCTGAATGAGATGCATTAACCTTATAGGTTTAGATGAATTTCACATCGTTGACTAATTTGCGTATTTAATTGTAACCCTAGAATTTTGAGAATACTAATGTAGCTATTTTCAAGGAATAATTAGACAAACTGTTGGAGGGGATGGAGAGGTGATGTGGGAAGATTAAAAAAAAAACAAACTAATATTAATACTACTTGTGATTAACTGAAGTTGCATTGTAGTTGATTAAGAGAATTTTTAATAAGTGAAAAAAAAAGTAAAAATATAACAGATTGGAAATTTAAATGAAGCAGGAAAGTGATAATTCATTAGTAATGGTTCTCCTTTATGTCCATATGTATCTTGGCAATATGTATGTATTCTTTATGTACACTGACTTACCATTAATACCTGTACACCCCTCCATTGATAGTTGGTTACATCCTACTGAAGCACCACTTGGCAGACAACTATAAATATGCTCCTGGGTCTTCGAGGAGATAGTAGTATGATTGTGAATACAAGATGCTGAGATGGACGGAGTTATTATTAATAACATGATTGTGAATGCAAGACGCATAGACTTTCAGCGCGCAATTTTAATATGGTGCCATAAGGTGTCAGTTCAACATAACTGACAATCCCTAGATCGACGATTGACTATGTGTCTGCAAATGGAAGCGGACTGGTGCAGAAACCGTCACGAAACGGTCCGAAAAATCTCTGATGCTAACTGGATAATAGGAGAACCCTGCAAAGAACCGTCTGCTCGGAACGCAGGCCGACGTTGTCGCAGCATACATGTGCCGTCCGTGAGACGATTGGGACACATGCCAGCACCAGCACATAATGTATAATATTAATTATAATGCGGCTCTGCGGGTTTCCCCCAACTTCGCGTCAAGCAATGTGATAAATACAAACTCTGTAAAGGCCAGATTTATGTAGGTTAGTGAGTGTTCATGTAGTGAAAGGTTCATCCGGCCTCTTAGCCTAGGGGTATGTTTTCGCACATAAACCTCCAGTTTACCGTCCTGCGCCGCGAGGAGGCGGGCCAGGCAGTAGGGCGTATGAAGCATTGGCGGGGAGAACCCTGAGGTAGCCGAGGCTACCGGCAGGGAGAGCCTACTTAAAAAAAAGGGAAATTGGGAAGTGATAGTGGGAACTAGAGTATGGGGGAACAAAGAGGTAAAAGAATAGAGGGGGACAGTAGTAGAGGCACCCGCCTGATTGAAAAGGGAAACAGCAGTGACCCTAGGACAGGATGCCCATCCTACTCCAGGGGTGGATATTGAAAGCAGGCAGTGGGGGTAACCCACCAAGCAAAGGGGGGGGGGAGTTGGGAAGTGAGAGAACAACCCCCCGGAGTGAAAGATCATAGGAAAAGAGATCCGTATGTTGGAGCGCCTCTTTGGTGCTCTATCCCACACTGGCCAGGGGTTAAGCCCTACTGACCAGTGTCTGAATCCCACACCACGCCGGCTAAGCAGTCACGGCATGATGTCTGCTAGTATGGGCATGGGGCCATAATTAGCCCACTTACCCACGAGCCAATCACGGGAGGGAACACAATTTGTTACATTCATGACCCTCATTCCCACTCTGTTTTCATTCTGATTTTATACTTTTTTTCCTACATTTTATGTTATATAATTTTTTTTTCTATTAAATTATGATTTTTTCCCTCTCATCCATCCTCTTTCTCACACCAGGGGGGGGAATGCAATGGTATGTAGTGCAACTTAGTATGCTAATATGCGTAATATGTAAGATTTAAATAAACTAATATAAGATAAAGATAAAGATTAAAAGTATATACTGTATTTAATAAATCTAACAATTATAGGGTTTGTGTTCTTTCGCACTCTCATACTCGCGCTCATTCATCCTTCAGGTATTCGTCTCATCTGTTCAATTTGTTCTTTCGGCACTTCACTCCCGAGGCACCTCAATAAATTAATAAATTTCAGCAGCTGAAATTACGTTTTGTTTTGTTTTTAACGAAAATCCCAAATGCAAGAGGTAATAGAATAAATAGTATTTAGTGCCGTGTATGGTTTGGAGGTTGAAAAGACGAAAGAAGATTTCTTGACGTTAGACTTGTACGTCAGTAGATTGTAATTTTCAGGAAATACGTATGAAGGGAGGTTGTTCCAGAAAACGGAAGTAAATAAGGAAGAAGAAAAGTTGGTTCTGTGAGTTTGAAGTTGGACAGTAAAAGGATGTTGGGGATTACCCTGACTTCTAATCTCTCTTGGCATAAGCACATTACAAATATTGCTAATATTTGTAACGTGCTTATTTGTAATATGAATATTACAAATAGGCAAATTACAAATAAAGGTTATTTGTAGATATGCTGGTTCTCGGACGTTAATGTGTAAGTAGCCTTGTATAATAAATATTTTGTTATTTTATTTTGTGCATCAGCCTCTATTGCCCATGAGATATACACAACTCTGTCCAATATACATAATTGTAAAGAAAATGACCCCTAACTGTTGGATCTTTGGTTGCAGTATGGGCCTCGGTGTTTCAGGGGAACTGATGTCACAAAGATTGACAATAATTATCATAGATCAATATCAAGATGACAGGTATATTGAGAGATACTAAATGAAAAGTAAAGAGCGTACAACAAACTGAAGAAAATTATAATTAATAATAAAAATAACGAAAGAATAGATAATACAACAAATAATAAATATATACAGTATAATATAGTTCATCATTTTATATATCCTCGCCCACAGCATACTACAATCGGGTCACATAGAAATCCAGGTAATCCAATTACTCTGCCTCATCTAAAATCCTTTTCAAGTCATAACAAAAGTTTCGACCTAAAATCCGAAGTACGGAATTTTGGCAACGAGAGCATTGGGATGCGTGTAGCCGTTATTTGGAGTAAAGGTGTACTTCAGTTGGTTGAATAAAGTAATGGCTTCAGTAGAAGCATACTTTATTTAGTATTAATGCGATTTATGTAGGCGTCTCCAACTTCTGAACACTTCTGTCTTTACTGCTGCTCTCGAGAGGGACCAGCTCGCCAGTGGCAACACGAAACAGCTGTCAGGAAGTTAGAAAGGCCTACATAAATTTGATTTTAAAAATATGGTGGTTTTTCTGGAGATTGCATGTTTCTCAAAATAGAAATATTTAAAAAATATGAATGGCGAGTATAAACTTCCTACATTTAGTAGATTTACAAAACTACTGGACCGGAAAACGTTTTTTTGTTTTCAGTTTCTATTTGAAATGCATTTGGTTTATGTACGTACTCGTAAATAAACCAAATGCATTTCGCGCAGAAACGGCCCTTCTCTGGTTAATGACTGTACAAAAACTGCGCAGAACGAATTTTCATTTGAAATGTTTTTATACTAGGCACAGTCCTTCGAGATAGTTTGGGGGCTTCCAATATACTTAGGTTACAAAAAATAAGAAAAATAAATAAATAAAAAGGAGGGGTGGGGAGGGATAGAAACTGTTATTTCTGCATTCGGGTATTAGTGCCACATCCAAATAGTAGCGTCAACCTATAACTAAAGAAAATAACAATATACAGTATTACAATATGATTGCAAATAAAAAAAAATGGCCGCCAAGGCATGAGCGAACGGGACCTTCATTTCGGGCGCAATTTTGATAGGGGCGCAAAAATATATAAATTTTAGGGGGCGCAATGTGAACTGTTTGTTTGGGGTGCTCAGTTTGCTAGACTCGGCCCTGCTGACGAGTAGTATACAGATCGGAAGATGGATACAGATCCTGATGACTCACTTCGTCCGCACTTTTACTTCGTTTTAAGCTTGAGTGATATAAGCATAATTGTTAACAACTGTAAAGCAATCCATATTAGAAGCAGCGACTTGCATTGGTAATATAAATTGAGGTATCTTCGGCTTCCAAGAAATCTCGCGTCTTCAATGCCTTTTGGTGAATTTATCTTCAATTGGAAACCCAAGTATTGTCTTGATATCGATTTAGCTGAAAGGGAACTTACCTAGTATATCATGTTTGCTGCATTTCGAAAAATTCTTGCATAATTGTCACACTCTTATGTTCAGATTACTTGTGTAAATACGGTATTGAGTTTAAAAAAGCTTAAAATAGTATCTAAGATAGTTCAGAAATCTGAATAATAATCTTCATAAGGTTCATGTTGTGTAAGTTGGACTTTTTTCCCTTATTATTTTACTTCCATATCTCTAAATGCTTCAGAGATATGAAAATATAATATGCGGTTATCAGGCAAAGACTGAACTAGTTTTATTCGTAACGCAAACAGATTGTGACGATATCAGCTCCCACACGCTAACTTGCCTGCATATATCTCATGATGCTGTTCTCCACACATACCTGCTTAATAGAAGTGTGCTTGGGAATCTCCTGGCGACAGTGGATGGGCGGAGTATTCTGTGTGGCCATGATATTGAAAGCTGACACAATAGGTGACCTTCTTTTCCTTTACTCGTACAGCGTCTGAAGAGTACGTCCTTCAGGATGTTTGTGGGTGTAGCTATTTAGTGGAAACCTGTTTTTTTTTTTTTTTTTTAATTTTATTTAACCCTTCACTCTTCTGCACGTACAATAGGACAAATGCGGAAAGAGAAGTTGATCCTGATGTCATTGACACACTTAATAAGACAGCAGGATTAAAAAATTTCTGTATGTGGATGTTTCCATAATCATATAGTCATAGATGTAGAAAAAACGAAAGTGCAACTTAGCGTTATGACGTAACAGTTCAAATCATTTATTTGTATTAGTAATGGCCATATATGGTGCAAGGAAGTCTAAGGCTTATGCTCCACCAGCCAAAAAAAAAAAAAAAAAACAAGAAGAGTAAAATAATAATAAATTAAATAAAAGAAATAATAAAAGAGAAGGAAATAGACAACCTATGCATTACCCTCCTTCCGTAGGTGACTATCCTGCTGACCTTTGCTCTGCTCAGAGCCTTAAACACCTCAATCAAGTATTTTCTAAGATATTTAGTTTCCAGGCTGTGCGACTCACATTATTATTATTGTTGCTCTTATATTATTTCTTCCTGATTGGGGTATTCCACTCCGTGACGGGTACTGCTACCAAGTACAGTACACAAGGTGGTTTAATGTCTACTGTTACTGTTGGTCGAGGAACTCCCTAACTATCCTACAGGTGTTTAGGATTACGACTTTCTGAAATTCCTTGTAGGTATTCTCTGGGAGACCTATTGCTGCTAGGCTGCTATGTATTAATTATTATTATTATTATTATTATTAGCTATATGATGCAAGGAAGCTTGAGGCTTATGCTGCACCAGCCAAAAAAAAAAAAAAAATACCTGAGTTACCCTGAGAGAGAGAGAGAGAGAGAGAGAGAGAGAGAGTCAAAAGTAGAAGGGAATCAACAAGAAAGAGAATAATGATGATATCCAGCTTAGGACCCTGGGTGTGCCAAGCCATTACTCACCAAATATGAGCCCCTGGGGTTATATTCGAAGTCTTTTCTCATATGGACGCCCTTTTGCCGATTTTACCAGGCAAGTTACCCGTATTTGGACCCTTTCAAGAAGAACGTCTTTCTTTAGGTGCAATGTCCATACTTGAATACAGTATTCCAAGTGTGGTCTAACAATAGCCATATATAATGGGATTATGACGTCCTTATCTCTACTAGCGATTGTTCGATAAATCATCGATAGGACACCTTGGGTCCTCCTTGAAACCAGTCTACAATGCTCGGAGAACTTCATATCTGACAGTATCGTAATACATAAGTCCCTATCCTCCACTACCGGCTTTAGTTCAACTCTGCCAAGTGTATAAGTTGTTTTAGGGTTACTGTTCCCCAGGTGCAATACCTTACGCTTTGCTGGATTAAAGCATAGCTGCCTTTTTTCTGACCATCCCTGAAGTGTATCTAGGTCATTCTGAAGAAGCTTTTGCTTGGCGGCAATCATTAACTACTCTACCAATCTTTACATCGTCTGCAAATTTAGACATCACGCGCTCTGTACCTTCATCCACGTAATTTATGAAAATCAAAAACAACAGTGGTCCTAATACTGATTCTTGGAGAGCCCCACTTCTTACATTAACCCAATCTGAGGAATAACAATTTATCACAACCCTCTACGTCCTGCCTAAGGCCATCATGCTATCTAAGGATTTTATCTGTGATTCCAACCTGTTCCAGCTTATAAAGTTAACTGCTCATGTGGGACTGAGTCAAATGCTTTGCTGAAATCTAAATAAACAATATCGAATTTATTCCCTAAATCCAGCTTATGAGTGACCCGGTCAAAAATAGCTAATCAGATTTGTTAAACATGGTTTTCCCTTTACAAAAACATGCTGCATATCCTTCAGAATTCCATTTCTATCTAAATGATCCTGAATCCCTTCCTTGATCATTGCCTCCATGATTTTCCCTACTACTGAAGTTAGACTAACCGGTCCGTAATTTCCCATTACACTCTTGGAACTGCCCTTATGTATTGGAGACACATTGGTACTTTTCCAATCCAACGTAATCTCTCCCGAGTCCAGTGATACTCTCATACTTAGCTTGATGGTTCAATGCACTCCCTTACCGCCTCAATCTATGCAGAAGATCAAGGTCTCAGTTCTAGACATACCCCCCCTCCCTCCAAAAAAGTAACCCGTAAAATAATAATTATCTGAAATCTCATCTATCGCAGTGCTTTTGTGTCTTCTGTTTTTTTTTTTTTTTTTTTAACTATCCATCTTAATGGTTCACCGTCGAGGATGATGAACCATCCTAATGGTTCATCATCCTCGACTGTATAGTGGTTTTGCCACTTCACTCATTTGGAGGGCTGGGTTCGAATCCCGTGGAAGACTAGTAATTCTTAAACGCGTCTTAGATGCTAATGAGCGATATAAATAAAAATGAACAACTATTCAAATTGTTCAAAATGTATCCGTGGTTCACTTGTTGGATCATAAACGGTCAGTGTAATAATAGAATTAGATGGCAGATATGCTGAACGAAAGAGATAACTGTGTACTACAGGGTGTTGGGGCGCGGGAGAAGAGCAGATGCTGGTAGGCGCTGTGACCTTCATCATTAAATCAATTCAATAATTAGAAAAATTCGTGAACCTACTCAGATGTATATTTTTGTAATAACCAACACACTAATGATCAACTACAATAGAGGCGTTCAATTTTTTTATTTTATTTATTTTTATTTTATTTATTTTTATTTCATTATATTTTTATTTTATTATATTTATTTATTTTTATTTATTTATTTATTTTATTTATTTAATAAATCATAATAATAAATAAATTATTAAAAATAATAATTTATTTATTATTATTTTTTTTTTTTTATATTTTACCATGACTACAAACATTAAATTCTTGGAACTTAGCAAAATTAAAAGAAAAAAGAAACAATGAGTGGCAACATTCCTTTATAAAGTATTGGAAGAATATCGAATATACAGAATTGTTCAATATCTCATAGCGTTGTTATGAGAAGTTGATACATTTAAGATGGCGTAAATGTTTACAGATTTTCTATAGGACAGTGAACAATTTCTAGCTCCTGGAATTTGCCTTGAAAATTGTGTTTTTTTTGCTACTTAAAAACAAAAGAAAACAACGTGTTTTATTACAGCTGAGGTATGGTAGTTGGCAACGCCTCTAACGGCAAACATTAGTATTACAGTGTAGTCTTCTAAAGAGAATGCTATTTTTAGATGAGCAGGTCATAAATTAGAAAGTAACTTTACTGGCAAATGGGCGTGTGTAAAAAGGGTTTTACGTCTTTTTATTCCGTCAGGTTACCTGGTCAGTGACCTGCATAGATGTTAGCGATGAACTCATTACCATTTACCTCACCTCAGCCTTCAGATGTTATTACATCTGAAGTCCCCGGTCGTCAGAAAATAAGATGAACCACTCCATTTTATTTTAAAAGAATAATTCGATTGTTAAGTAACAGAAATTATATATTTTTAGTTATAACACAGTGCAAAAGTAGCGCAGCCAATGGAGATGAATTGGGCTAGATGCGCTTTGGAATCTCATCAGAAACCCGTCTCTTCCTATATTAGTAACTTTCCTTCCTCGAGCTCCATACTCTTAATTTGTTCTGAACTAGTTTCGGGCCTTGACTGTAGAAACGGAAAAGGGGAACCGGAAAGTGGAGTAGGAGAATAATAAAACTATTCCCGAATTAGAGAGATCATTTATGAAGACATTATATGAAAATATTAGGCTGTGGATTGGATAATCAAATTACGTTAAAGTTTAAACATACATTACTGCAATACAATTGAAAACTAACGACTTTTTCTGAGTTGTTAAAAATATTGTGGAAAACTAAAAGTCACGCAGAAAGACTGTTTTCCACTGAATGTCTTTATCCAATGGAATTGTTCTTGGTTCAATGATTCTTATAGGTGCACACCAAACGTTTGGCCCGCTTACTGTAGTTAATAAGAGATCAATAGGCTATCAACCTTGCCCATTTCCATATAGATAATTGGACCATTCATCAAGATAAATTATAGGATATTTTTGAACTCTGAAGAGATTCCTTTTAATTGAAGAAATGCCAACGTATCGCCAATACAAAAAGTCGGTTCTAAGAGTTAAGTGGATAACTACAGACTCATAAGCCAGAATTCAGTGATAGGGAAGGGAAAATAATGGAGGAAATGATCTACAGTGTGTTAATTGTCTGACGGCACCAGGGTTTCCCCCAGCTCCGCGGATGAGCTACAGTGCAATACAGGAATATTTAGAGAGAAGTAGAATTTTTAAGGACACAAATTAATGGAATTTTTAATGGAAAGTCATATTTAAGTAACCTGGTTAGCTATTTTGACGGGGCTACTCATCAGCTATGTGTGGGAAATAATTTCGACAGTGTTTGTTAGGTTTTTAGCAAGGCATTTAACTCAGTCCCGCACGAGAGGTTATTGAATAAGCTGGAACACTTTGAGATCACGGTTCAATTAGATCCTTAGATCGATCGCAGGGTGGCTGTAGGTAGGAGGAGGCAGAGGTTTGATTAATGGTTACTCTTCAGATTGGAATAACTTGGGTTCTTCAAGGATTACTATTGTGACTACTGTCGTTTCTGATTTTCTTAAATGATATCGACGAAGGAATAGGGTATGATTTCAGCATTCGCAGATGATATCAAGATTGGAAGAGTAGTTAATGAATAACTTCAAGCAATGCTGCTTCAGGAAGACTTGAATAGGCTTCAGCGATGTTCAGAAAAGTAAGAGAGCTATGTTTTAATGCAGCAAAATAGGGAATAGTTCTTCATGCAGTGTAGACAAGGAGGGTTCCATGGTGCCATTTTGTTGATTTATCGAACATTTGATTGTAGAGATGGGAAGGTCATAATCCCACTATATAAGGCAGTTGTCAGACCGCACTTGGAATATTGTGTCCAAGTAGGAAGGTCGCACCTAAAAACAGATATCGAGTTTCTTGAAAGAATCCAAAGTAGGGCAACCTACTTGGTGTGATCGGCAAGAGTACACCCGTATGAGGAAAGACCTCGAATATGCGGGATAACAGAGCCTAGTAATTAGACACTAGAGGGAACCTGTTTGAGGCCTATAAGGCGCTGAGAGGAGAAAGTAAAATGAATGAGGGCGAAATTTTCACTGCTGTAAATGGTTCCAGAACTAAGGGACACAGATTCAAATTATGGGGAAAGTGGTGTAGATTGGAGTGTGAGAAGTTTTCGTTCAGCCAGCGAGTTGTTAATTGCTAGAGTAATTGTTAATTGCCAGCTTCTTGGGGAAATTAAAATGTCAGCAAGCTGGATGTTACCTACCTGAGGAGAGAAAGACACGTATTTTAATTTAATTGATTGTAATTTTTATTATCATATTTTATCTGGTGCAGCAAAAGCCTGGGGGCTTTTTTTTCACTATAAGGCTAATACTATTTAGGCCTTCCATTAACTGCTTCATTAATTTTGCGATAAGAATAAATGATTATTGTTTGCTCCAGTTATAGAATTCCCGTGGAGTGTAGCATACATTTAAGCCGCACCATGTTTACAGTACAGTATTTGGCGATTCTTGTTGATTCAATGTCGGCACGCAGAGAAAGTTGGTTTTTCGTCCAATCAGTCATGTCAAATCTCTTACCTTGAATTCTCTTCTGTACAATTGAGAGATCTTTATGATGGTATACTGGGGTGTAACCAGAAATTCATATTGGGGAGGGTACAGACTCATATTTGGGGTGCAGCGTATATCTGTTATATTTTTATTGCACATACAAAAAAACTTCTATTTTAACTTGCAAAACTCTGTAGTTTCGTTTTTATAGATTTTTTTTAATATATTTACATTTTTTATATTTTGTTAAAGTTATATTTTTATAATAAAGTTATATAATAATCTGAACGCATAATAGTACAATATATGAAATTCTTAGGAGCGCAGTGTACCCTCGTGCCCCCTCCATTTCGGTTGAGCTACTGTTTTTTGCGGTTATAGTAATCATTGGAGTGTTTCTTAATAATTTCCCCTTCTTTTCCATAAGTTTGCATTTGGTATGTGCAATTCATACTACTTATCAATGAAAAAGAGCACCAGTAATGTTTATTCAGCAAGATAATGATATTTTCCTCAATATATGGCATTATTTTCATTTTATAAATCTATAAATTGGCAGAACTATTTCGTGATGCATTTCATTGTTCTCGTGACAGCAGTAACAATTTTTCAATGATTGCGTGCCTCGTGAACTGACATCCTGAGCATGCGTCACATTTGGGAATTATTCACAGCTTTGTACTCTGTAATAAACAACGTAAAATGATTAAAATGATTGGATATCCCTGCACGCAACCTTTCCTTGGAATTCTGCGATCATTTTTCTTCTGTCTAATTTCGATATGAATTGAATTATAATCCAGCAAAAAAAAAAAAAAAAAAAAAAAACAGATGTACATGCTTCAAAGAAAAGTTTTAGTTATAGGTCTAGACGTTATGTTCACGGATTATGAGGACAAATATTGTTTTCTTCTTTACTTTATTTTCTTCTCAACCGAACCAAATAGTAAAAGAAAAAGTTTTTTCATCTGATTTTAACCAGGCGGATTTACGCATAGGCAACTGCGCACCATGCCAAATTGTAAGGTCGCTTATAGGTTCCCCCTTTTCCTCTTGAGCTTGCCTGACAAGCCGCGAGACTGCAGCCAGCACCTGTAGTTGGAACATGCGCCTGTCATAATTTTGGCAACTAACTACTGCGTGCATTAACCCATTAAGTCTGCCACAGCGCGTATTTGTCATTTTATTTCGTTTTCTGTTTGTATTCATTAAAAGTTACAGCAAAATTTAGTCAAAATGAGAATATTCGTGTGCTTTAAATCCCCTGAACATTTTATAGCGATCTATTTTTACGGACACGTCAGATATATATATATATATATATATATATATATATTTTTTTTTTTTTTAGGGACTGTTTGTAGCTTTAGGGATGATTTACAATCCTGATCAGCAACCGCTTATTGCCAATACGGATAAAATTTTGACCTGAACCACTGATGACCCTATGCTTATTATGTTTGTACTTGGGCAGAACCACTAAGTCAGAGAGTTTATAATTAACCATTTCGATAATGAATACAATAGTTTAACGGTATTTAGCAGTCACGAAGGCTTCTACCACGATACACTCAAACGCGCATGCTTTGTACATTCTCTTACTTGACCATTCGGCTACATAAATATCACTCGCTAATCATGTCGAAAACGGAGACAGTTTAGTTAGTAACTTCTTTAACAAATAGATATTTATTGTATACCCAGTATGGGTATACAATAATAGATATTTATTGTATACTGGGTATACAATAAATATCTATTTGTTAAACTATGGACCCCAGTACTCCAGGCCCATTTGTCACTAGTAACTTCTTTCTTAGTTCGATGACACTCGACTTCGTCCAGTTCATATACCTAGATATCTTCGTCAGTGGCCATCTGGATATGGAAGTCAGCCTCAGGTTTTCCTACTGCCACGTGTCAAACAACGTGGGAGTTGGACGCTCGAATGATCAAAATGATTGTGTTGGAAATTGAGTGAGCTAACTCGACGTCTTTTCGAGCAATTACACGTCCTATTCTCTTCCGGTGACCGGCTTCGAGGCAATGTTTTCATCATGGTGTCCTTGTCCACTTTTTTTTATATCCTCGCTTTTTCCCATTATTATATGGGGTCAGCGTTTTTATTGTTTTGGCATGCAATTTTTGCGGCCGGATGCCCTTCCTGACGCCAACACTTTATCCGGGCTGGGAATATGCGGTGGTCATTCCCTGACCTTCCGCATCCTCCGTATTTGGTGGGTACGGGCTTGAACCCCGATCTAATCAAGAAGCGTGCTCTATGTACTGCTCCTGCCCACCTGGCTACGGAGGCGCCCGGTGGTGTCCTTGTCCACGCGTCTCTATAATAACTTCTAGAATCGAATCCTGTGGTCATCCTCGTTAAAAAATCGTGAGGTTATCATCACAGTAACAAAATGAAAATTATTGCATTCCCGTGCTGCTCCGTAATTAAAAATAATCACGCTTTCTCTTATTAATTTGTTATACTGTACAATTATCTGTTGTAAGGTTCACATATATGCATTTCTCCGTTTCTTAACCTTTGTTGTAAAGACATGGAAACTTGAAATTTTTACTACAGCTCCCTTATTATGCTGGAATTCGAAGTGTTTCTTTTTTTTTTTTTTTTTTTTTCTTTCTTTTTAATATATATACTAGGGAACTCCGCCCCCTGCTCGCTTTGCTCGCCAACCCCCGCGCACGCTTTTCTACGTAATATGTAGAGGTATGACGGAGTAAGTCAAATATTTTCTACGTAAAAGACACACCTGTCGAAACGCACTGATTGATATCTAATCTAATATATAAAAGAAAATAGAAAGTGTAAGAAAAACTATAAAAAGTAAAATTGTGTGAATGTTAAGTGAATGAAAGTTATTATTAATTGCATATTCTATCTTAGTCTCTTCACCGGACAGACTGATGGTTATGCAGGCCCTCAGGGGCCTCATTGTTATGTAAGCTGACACCATGCTGTAGCTTTTCCTAGCTGGCATGATGTGGGATGCTGACACTGGCCATTAGGGTAAGCCCCAGGCTAGTGTGGGACAGAACTGCAAAAAAGTACGCTCAACCATAGGAATCTCTTTTCCTGTGTTCTTTTATTCTTAACACCTGGGGTGGTAGAGTCTCTTTCCCTCACCCTGTATGACTCCTACCCGTTTTGCCCGGTGGCTCACCCCACCACCCAATTTCAACTCCCACCCTCTGGACCAAGATGGGCGTCCTGTACCAGGGGTCCCCTTACTGTCTCCCCTCTTAAATCAGGCGAGTGCCTCAACACTGCCCCCTCTGTTCTCTACCCTTTTGGCGCCTCCACAGCCAGGTGGGAAGGAGCAGCACTGCATAGCACACGCTTCTTGATTAGACTGGGGTTCGATCCCGTCACCACCAAATACGGAGGATGCGGAAAGGTCAAGGAATGACTACCGCATATCCCGGAGCAATATGGCCTTAGTTGCTAATGCTCCTAAAAACCAAACAACAACAACTCTACCCTTTATCCCACCCTCTTCATATCTTCCCATTATCTCCTTTCCAGTATTTTTTTTTTGGGGGGGAAGGCTCTCCTTGGATGCCTAGGCTACTGCAAGGTTCACCCCGCCAGAGCTTCTTCTCTCCTAATGTGTCCTGGCCCACCTCCCCGTGGCGGTGACGGAAACTATGGTTGCTGTGGTTCTCCACAGACCACCCCCCCAGGCTAAGTGGCCAGAGGAACAACATAGCCCATACTTCACAAAACACACACTAGCATACACCCTGGCCTTATGTTGAGTATTGTATTCTACACAGAGTAAAAACGCGGAGTTGGGGGAATCACCGGTGCCGCCAGACAAAAAAAAAAAAAATACTATGTCACTGTGATCAACATCTAATCAGGAAATGACCTATGTACAAAGGGTACTAGGAAAGTTTTGCAATACAGCTTTGTTTATTTATTTTTTCAAAGTAATTTCCTCTACATTCAATACACCTCTCCATCCTCCGAAACCAATCTTTAAACCAGTTCTGCCAAGTTTCACTAGGGAGAAAAACACACTCGTTGTCCCAAGCCCGTAGAAGGTCCTCATCACTGGAAAACCGCCTCCCTTTTAGCTTCATTTTCACATGCGGGAACAGTGCAAAGTCGCAGGGAGCAAGGTCTGGACTGTAGGGAGGGTGCTCGAGAAGTTTCAGTCCTGTCGTGGTCAAATATTCGGTGCAGGCTTTGGCGCGGTAAGCTGGAGCATTTTCGTGATGGAGGTACCAGGTGTCCATTCTTGACTTTGGCCGCAGATTCTTCATAGATCCAATGACTTTAGGCAGGCATTGTTCAGTATACCACTTAGCTGTGACTGTCTTCTGCATGTCCAAAACGACACGTTCCACAATTCCACTCGATTTGAAAAATACAGCTATCATTTTCTTCTTTACAGATCGGGATTTTCTGACAATTACGGGTGTGTCGTCATCATCAAAGACCCAAACTTTGTTTTGAGCCTTGGTCGGCAGATAGTAATAGTACAGCCAAGTCTCGTCATCTGTCACGATGTTGTTCACATACCGAGATTGTCCCTTATCAAACTTTTTTAACATCTCCCGGCACCAAGTCACACGTCGTGTCATCTGCTCTTCAGTCAGTTGATGCGGCACCCAGAGAGAACAAAGTTTCTTCACGTGCAAATGATCTTGCAGAATCGAACGAATTGCTGGTGCATTTAGGCCCAAAGTATCCTTTATCTGTTGGTAGGTCACTCGCCTGTTTTCGTCAAGCATTTTCCTCACAGCAGTAACGTTTTCCTCCGTAACTGACGTTCGTGGCCTTCCCGGCCTCTCAGAATCCTCCAGAGTGAAATTTCCCCTTTGGAATTCTCTATACCACCTGAATATCGTTGTACAATGTGGACAATCATCATCTAGTGCAAGAGTCATTTCTTCTAAGCACTGGTCTATGGTTAAACCACTCACGAAATTATACCGCAAAACTGTCCTTATCTCATTTCGTGACCACGATGCCATCGCAAGCACTTTACACTCTCACTACTAATGAATAACTGAGCCCATCGACTTGGCGCGGCGGCTACTATGCACGTATGAACATGTCTCAACATGCAGCAACAAGCAGCTTCCTGTGATTCATTGTTGCGTCATATTGCAAAACTTTCCTAGTACCCTTTGTAATTATTTACATGTGCATTTGTAGTACGCGGCATTTTCAAGGTCGAATAAATATCACTATGTAATTATTTACCTGCGTTCACATAGGTCACTTAGGAAAAGGCCTTTTGCTCCGGGTTCCCATAATGCATGAGGAATATTGTTGCATCCGACAAAGCAGGACTAAAACATTTAAACAAATAGGGGATTCATTAAACTAACTAAACTACAAACTACAAACTATATAAATATTAAAAATATTTACAAATTACTAAACTATTTGTACAAATATAGAATATTCATTAATACTGTATACAATATTCTATATTGTATACAGTATCACATCACATCACAGCCTAAAAAAATGTGAAACTTGTGAAATGTTTGCCGAACTCTCTAGAACAGAACATGATCTAGCCAAGGAGGATGTCTTTGTGTGTGCGAGGTGCAGAGATTGTCTAGAAATTAGGCGTTAACTCAGCGTTCTAATGGGCGTCTATGAGAGCTTGAGGTGTAGGGTAGATGCCCTCGAAGAAATTAATATGAGGGGCCCGTCAAGCTCTCAGCTGCCCAACTCAACGCCAGAGCTCACTCCTGGGCATCAGGCAACACAGCGGCAATCTCCAAAGCAGAATGCGCTGGTCCCAAAGGAACTAGTAGTTGTTGGTGACTCTATTGTCAGGGAGACGGGGAATATATTTTGTAAAAAGAATAGATCGAATAGGACCAGGGTATGTCTGCCAGGGGCAAAACGTTGATGACGTTGTAAAGCATATATCATCTTTTAAGGGCACAAAGGGTGATATTGTTGTACACGTTGGCACCAATGACATTAAGAGTAGGAGATCTGCAGATTTACTTAACAAGTACAGGTCAATGTTGCAAAAAAAGTTGTGAGTTAGGGTTAAATTTGAAAGTGTCTACAATTCTGCCCAGACACGATGAGAGCCTTGTCAATCAATTCGGCCCTGGAGGGAATGTGCAAGGCTCAAGGGGTAGAATTTTTTTCAGCGTGGTCTGTGCTTGTTAACAGGAGAGACCTTCTACATGGATGGGATACACTTAAATAGAAAGGGTGCAAGAATATTTGCTGATGCTATCGAGGCAGCGTTAGGTGGGTCGGAAAACTGCTAGCTTGGGGGATACAAGGACTAATAGTTTAACAGTAGCCGCAGGCTGAGGTGAAGGGGATTCTTGCACAACTTCTATTAGAATAAGTAGCGACCTGGAGCGAGGGGTACTGGACGTTTCAGGGACTAATGGAAGTTATCGTGAAACAGGTGGGTATGTGGGATGTGTTAGAGTAACTAAGAATAAGAATAGGTGCATGTATACTTGCATGTATACCAATGCTAGAAGTATAGTAAATAAATTTGATAAATTTGAAGTGTTGGTCAAGACATCAAAGGCGGATATTTTGAGATAGCAGAGACGTGGTGTCACACAGATATAAGGAATGCAGAATTGGAATTTGGGGAGTACAATGTGTACAGAAAGGATAGACAGGATAGGAAGGGAGGAGGTGTCATGCTATTGACCTGAACTTGTGGGTTGGTCACTCACACACTTGTAAGACTTTTGTGGATTTATTGGATGAGTGTTTTCTGCAGCAGCATGTTCGATAGGCAACCAGAGAGAGGGTAATACTCTTGATCTGGTTATCAGCAGTGATCATTCGTGTATTAAGAATTTGCAGATAAAAGAACCACTAGGTGGCAGTGATCACAGTGTACTGATGTGGGATTTACTTAAAGATATAATTACTCTCAGGAGTAAAGGAAAGGGTTTTTGCTTCCGTAAAGGTGAGTACAGTGTTCTCAAACAGTTTTTAAATTCTGTACAGTCGCATAAACTGATGATGTTACCAACAGCAAATTCTAAGTGGGAAGCATTCAAGGAATTAATCGTGGATGCTACTAAAAGTTTTATACCTATTAAGAAATATTGTTAAAGGTTTAGGCCTAAATGGTTATCAAACGAACTAATGAGACTCGTAACAGAGAAGAAAAATGCATGGGATGCATATAAATTATCAGCCGCTCCAGAAGGCCATGGCAGATATAAGCTAGTCTGTAATCGGAACACAAAGGAGGTTAGGCAGGCGAAGGCAGATTACGAGAAATCCTTGGCAAAAGATGCTAAGAAAAACAGCAAGAATTTCTTTACTTATATAAACTCTAAAAGGAAGGGGATGAATCTGATCGGTCCACTTGACATCGATGGTTCGACTGTTGATGATCCTGCTCAGATAGCAAACAAACTGAATGAGTATTTTGCATCTACATTCACACGTGAGGAATTATTAAGGTTTGAAAATGGCAGAAGGTTATCAAATTGTAGCAGGATACTTAATGATTTTGCAGTAACTGAGAGCAAAGTGGAGGAGAAATTGTTGAAGTTAAACATAAGAAAGGCACCTGGGGTGGATGGGATCTATCCAGTTATATTAAAGGAGACGGTAAAGGAACTAATCAAACCCTTAGTCATAATTATGAGATAATCCTTGGACTCAGGGGAGGTTCCCACATACTGGAGATGTACAAATGTATCCCCAATTCACAAAGGGGGATCGAAGGGTGACACGAGTAATTACAGACCAGTTAGTTTAACTTCTGTTCCAGTTAAATAATGGAGTCACTGGTTAAAGATGCATTGCAGGATCATCTAGACAAGACTGCAGCAATAATTCAGACACAGCATGGGTTTGTTAAGGGAAAGTCTTATCTGACAAATTTGATTGGTTATTATGATATGGTTACAAAGGAACTGGATGCAAAAAAAATGATTTTGATATCATATATTTGGATTTCAGGAAAGCTTTTGACACTGTTGCGCATGGAAGACTATTGTACAAATTGGAGCAGAATGTTATTAAGGGTAAGTTGCTACAATGGATAAAAGGATGGTTAAGTGCTAGAAGACAGAGGGTGGTAATCAATGGGTGCTGCTCTTCTTGGACTAATGTTATTAGTGGAGTCCCACAGGGTTCGGTGTTAGGTCCACTGTTGTTTTGTATATTTATCAATGATATTGATGAAGGTATATCAGGCTTAATGTCGAAGTTTGCAGATGATACAAAGGTTGGCAGGGTTGTTAATGACAGTGTGCTACTGCAACAGGATCTAGATAATTTGGGAAGATGGGCTAAGAAGTGGCAACTGAAGTTTAACCTTGACAAATGCAAAGTACTGCATATGGGTAGAAGTAACCCCAGAGAAACGTACCAACTGTGTGGTACTACACTTAGGGTGGTATAAAATGAAAAAGACCTGGGAGTAATTGTGCAGTCAGATATGAAGTTTTCTGAGCAATGCAGACAGGATGCCGGGGCAGGTCATGGGGTTTTGTCAATGATATATAGGAATTTTGCTAGCAGGGAAAAGGAGGTGATTGTCCCTCTGTATAAGGCAATGTATACGTTTTGAGTACTGTATATAGGTCTGGAGGTCTCATTTTAGGAAGGATGTAGAATTGTTTGAGCAAGTACAGAGAAGGGCAACAAGAATAGCGAAAGGAACAAAGGGGTGCTCTTACCAAAAGAAGCTTAATTTCTGCAAAGTGCAGCGGCTGGAGAGTAGGCACCTGCGGGGTGATCTGATTGAAGTGTATAAGGCCTTGAATGGTTGAGCACGCTGAATTCTGATGGGATTATTCGACTTGTTCAGATTACGAACCTAAGGGGGCATAAATTCAAATTGAGGAAAGACAGCTGTAGAATAGATGTGCGAAAATTTGCCTTTAGCTACCGGGTGGTTAATTGCTGGAACAAACTTTCATCTGTCGTTGTGGAAGTTGATAGGCTATAAAGCGTTTAGGGCGTAAGCCTCAAGCTATTGAAAGTCTAGACTATGTATAAGCATAGTGCAAAATCATCAATAATACATAGCCAAATCTGAATGTACAGAATATTAGCAAAGCGGCATCGTTTTAAGTTATATCTGATATTGTGAATACCTTCGCAACGAGTTGCCATGATATGGGTGGGTGGGTAGGTACTCGAGCATCACTCGGGTACCTACCCACCCACCCACCCATCCACCCACCGAAGAAGGGCCAAATAGCCCTGAAACGGCACCAGGGGGAGCCTGATGATGTCCGGAGTTTCCAAGAATAGGTAACAACAGACTTCTCCACTGGGGAAGCGTTGCCTATTCGAGGAGTTTATGAGTTTTTGAGTGGTGTCAGTTGAAGGAGTTACTGTCCCTTTCATTCTTCTACACCGTTTCTTTTCCTCTTCCACTCCTACTATTACTTTCCCTCTACCTTTTTGCTTTTCTACGTCTAATAGGGACAGCTGGATAGTCGAGTTATTATCCCACACAAATACAAAATAGCCCTGAAACGGTGCCGTCTGGGTGGTGGTATCCATCTGAGAATAAGTAACATTAGTCTTCTCCTCAGGTGAAGCGTTACTTATTCGAAGTAGTGCAATGTCATGGCAACTCGTTGTGAAGGTATTCACAATATGAGATATAACTTAAAACGATGCCGCTTTGCTAATATTCTGTTCGTTCAGATTTGGCTATGTATTATTGATGCTTTCGCATTATACTTATACATAGGAAGTTGATAGGTTAAATAAATTTAAAGAGGAACTGCACAAACGTTTAGAGGGAATTGTTTTGTAAATTTATATTATTATTATTTTTTTTTTTTTGCTGATGCTGCATAAGCTCATACTCTTGCTTTCTTGCATCACATGCCACTACTACTACTACTACTACTACAAAAACAGAAAAAAAAAGTTGCAATGAAACATCAAATGCTAGACAGCGAAGCACATGCACGAGGTTGGTGAACGTTATGTTCACAGTTGTCAATAATTAATTGCATTTGTAGTGACATAATTGCCTCGCTCTCTTCTCATATTGGCTCGAATAAATATCACCAGGCGGAAAACTTTTTTAATATATATATATATATATATATATATATATATATATATATATATATACACAAATTTGTATATATATATATATTGTCGGTTAATACTGTGTAATATTTAGTAAATGCGTTCATAGTTTTTTTCCCCCCACCTAGGCTGACTAACTTCACTGATTCGTACTCATGAAAGAACTCAAAAGGTTTCCTCAGATCGAAGAAGAAGAGGAAGATGAAAATGAGAACTTTCCTGCTTCCGGAAAAAGAGATCATCATGACCGCTGCTCCACTCCCAATGAGACTGGTTTGCAGACATTTCCAGAAAATTATAATCCAGAAGAGGTAAGAATTGTTTATTATATTTTATTTCCTTTATTTATTATTATTATTTTTTAATTTTTTAACAAGGTTTGACATTGATAATTTATCCAATTCATTACTAAAGCTTAATGTCATTAACTCGGTGAACGAGACTGATGTTAGTAACACAGTTATTTGGGAAGAGTACTTAGTATTAGTAAAGGGCAAGTAATGCAAGGAAGTGGATTGTCTCTGCATCAGACAAGTAATAATAATTAAATAGAATATTCATACGATTCCCATTCTCACAAGATAACTATCCGCTTCTGTTTTGAATTTCGCCAGAATTACTGCCTCTGCCACGTTGTGAAGCAACTTATACCAGAGTACGACAACCTACTGTCCATAGGTAACATTCATGAGATACCCTGAGATTTTATATTTGTGCAACCTGATTCTTGTCTCCTACGAGGGAGAACACTCCTTCCTCAATAATTTTACTCAATCCCTACACCTGAATTAGATCTCCTCTAAGCTCTCTGATTGTCAAACTTTGCAGTCCACACCTTCTAAGCCGTTCTTCACATGTGCATTGCTTTGCACTCGTTGGCAATCTGGTCACCCTTCTCTGAAATCTCTCCAAAAGTTCTTTTTTATTTTCTTTTTTTTAGGTGCAGTCTTCAGACTGAATGCGGTATTCAAAATGCGGTCTAACTATCACTTTGTAAAGAGAGTTAACGATGTCGTTCTCTCTATTAGCAAAGGCCTTCCTAGCTCTTTTTTGCTGCACGAAAAATTTCATGTCATATTGAATCATAATAACACTTTTTCTTGTCGAACCACTTTCTCTCTGGGGATAGCACAGTTGGTATAATCACCATCCTCTCCACACTGAGTAGAAAAGACCTGAGTTCAAATCTCCTCAATGACGCAAAAAAAAAAAAAAAAAAAAAAAAATTAAGAGCCTTTTTCACAACGTGAAAGTTAGTCCGTCTCAGGCGGGGATAGCATGGTTTTTCTCCCCCGGAAACTCGGGAAAATCGACCACAGAGCAAACGCATTTACAGACATATTATGTACACCTCAATATGGCCTAAGTTGCTGGTGCGCCGAAAACCCTTAACAACCAAACGTGAACCTCTTTTAGCGCCTCTCCCCCCTTAGCTTTTACGTGATTCCCGGATTTCTGTTCCCCCAAACGTTATATATAGAAGCATTAAACTTTATTTGCTATTTTTCGGACCATATATGCAACCAAGTATTTTTGAAGCAACATAGCCTGAGTCGGTTTGTTAACCACCCTTCCTACATTCGCATCAGCAGCAAACTTTAACATCTTCCCTTTGATACCCTGGTCAATATTATTAAAAAAATTTAAGAAAGAGGAGGGGACCCAGCACTGAGTCCTGAGAGAACTATCTGTTACATGATAGTTATGGCAACCCACTGCCTCCTGTTTTTTTAGCTAGCTTGTGACCCAGCGCGGGACCTTACCAGTAACTGCTACTTCTCGTAGTTTATGTAGCAGCCTTCCACGAAGGACCGTATAAAAAGCTGCACTAAAGTCTTTAATAACTACATCATAGTAATTTATCAGACTGGTCAGGCATGACCTTTCCCTAACGAACCCATGCTGGGATCTATTCAAGGTACCATTCTTGGCGAGGTGGTCTTGAATCGCATCCTTAATTAAAAGCGTTAATGGGGTTACATTATTTAATATAAATTTAACTTGTATCTAATCTATTATCGAGTCTAGTTTTTTTTTTTTTTTATTGTCCCGTATCTTTTGGATTAAACTCCTTTTTATCTGTTTGTGGCCTTCGGTATCTGATCGCAGTGAACAATAATTAATTCATATTCTCTATAAGATAGATTCGAGGGTTTAAGTGTCAAACAACGTTAAATTTTTGCAGTTGATGTTTTTGCAATTAACCAAAAAAAAGTCATTTGACATTTTCTTGGTTTACCGGAAATAGGAAATGTACTTACAGCCCAAGTTAACTTGTAAAATACATGCACTAGAGAGATACAGTTCTATGACATGATATGCATTGTTATTTTACATATATAAAGTAAAACTAAAGTTATCGCAAAAGAAAATGCAATTTTGTAGCTAGTGTTGTTTGACAACGTGCCCTCGTGTTGAAAGACATCATGCAGTGTATTTTCAAGTAATTTTAGAGCACAGAATGCCGTTGTTATTTGTGAGCTGGACGAAGTCAAGTTTTAATCATTGTAATGATATAATTATATTCCTGTCATCTAACCACTCTACAGAAACTGTAAACACATTATTTCAGGAGCTCAGTACAGTAATATTACCCAAGAGATTGCCTTCTGGTGGGTTTCCATTACATAATTAAAATATATGTATAGTAATGGTTGATATAGTGCTGCCATCTGGTGCGAAATGTTTTAATTTAAAACGGAAACGTTTGGTAATTAATATGGACTTAAAATAACGAACAAAAATATTTTTAAAATATATATATTGTTTTTAATGTTATCTTTCAACTCCGCTACAGTTAATCACTTGTATCGAGACTACCAAGTATGTGCAAAGCGCCGAGTTAGCCATTGTGTCCAAAGGATGGTCCACACAAAAAAAAAAAAAAAAAAAATCAGGCCTCTTTATTAAAGAATGGAAAATGTTTTCAGAATACTGTATATTGTGCTCTTGATCCATGAAGTATACGTATATTTTCTATACGATATCGGCCCCGTATATTGGCATTATTTCTTTTCACCCCACCTCGCTCCCGGAAAAGCAAAACATTGGGGACGGTTTTTGTCGCCATATCGGTTGACTTTTTCCTGTCAGTGACGCAGGGACTTTGTGAATGGCTTTAGGGGTGGCGGAAACGCGCGTTCTCGGTCGGATGTTTTTCTGCCGCTAACTCGAGTTAAAACAGTCAGAGGTACCGTAGGATACCCGCAATTTACAGACACAATCACTGACGCTTCGTTGCGTATCGAAAAAAGCTCGATCCCGGCAACTCCGCTGGTATTTTGATTTCATAGAACTGAAGCTGAAGTGCCCTAGGTTGAGCAATGTAATTTTATACTACTTTACTTTCACTGAAGCAAAGTGAAATTAATGATGTCTCTTCAGAGCGACAGATGGCAGATTATTACAGTCAGTGAAAACGTCATTCATTTTGTTCGCAAGTTCTCCAACGTAGATTAATGTACTGTATAATTTATTGGTATTTAGAGACTGTAGGAGAGTGGAATGTTCCATCCACTTTTCTCATGAAGTGTTCTGTTAATGTGATATCACCCTCAGGACGTATTGGTGGTGAGTGACATCTGGTAGATGGTTATTTAATTCTCGATTTGTAGATGGTTGTTTTTCAAATGCTACGCAAAAAACTATTAGGTTTGGTTCCAAAATATTAATTAGAAAAATTGCTAAGTACCGGTAATAACTTTTGAATTAACATATATATTTTTTAATATTAAAACAGCTTAGAGTTAATTTAGAATCGATTGTCCATTTCATTCAATAGTGCCTATTGCTTTTTTAAAGATGGACGTATTTTAAAAATATGTCAAAGAGTTTGACTAATATTCGCTGTATCAGAGCGTCCTCTTTCATTGTTTGCTTTTTATTTTCATCATGATTTCTACGTCTGAAACACATTTTTTGTTTCTGACTTTTCAAAATTTTCTTCGACTGAGTTGGAAAAAAACAAAACAGTACTTTCAATTTCCGGTACAAAGCAGAAGATAACCTTCGAAAATCTGTTTTCGAAATCATAGATTTTCAGAATATTGTCCAATATATTCTGTAATTACCGCTTGTGAATGTGTCTGGTCCCCTATTACTTTTGCTTTTAATTCAGAGTTGGAAACTGGTAACCCATTTCTTATGACATCCTTGGAAACCCATTTAGGGGCTGGAAATTGCTTTCCAAGGGTGTCTTCCACAGAACGTTATATTAGACGGAAACACAACCTCTAGAACTGAAAGGTGCTTGATAATGTAATGTAGGTCAGGTCACCGAAGGATGCAATACTGCTTGATCTAGAAAAGGGTGCTGTAAACAACTTTTGGCGACACAAGATTACGTCAAGGTGAAACAGTCACCAACGACATTAGTTTAGCATTTACGAGAGACGTTGGCACGGTTTCTGAGCGGGGTTCATTAGATAAAAGTATCCACCTCCTGATATTGCACGTGGGAGTTTAGAAATTACGTTGAGCAGAAACCTGTCTAGCTTAAGAAGGTAATGGGAGGAAGGCCAGCAGTGTTGCTTCTAACGTGTATTTTTTTTTTAGCTTGTGGATGAATTACTCGCACACTCTAAAGAAATATTTGCTCCCGAGAATTTCTCTGTGAAATGTCAGAAGAGAGGATACTTTTAACCAATCCGATATTCAAAAGACATTCACTGAAACGCTGTAAGTTTTAGCTCGTATTAGAGACGGCAGATTTATCAACACGCGACAACATCTCGCTACTTTCCGTTGCCAAGCGTGCTCCTTGTCCTTGATCGCGGGGCAATGACCACGTGGGCATCCCTCTACCCATAATAGCAATAGGAGCTGTCGGAATACACGGAAGTAGGTCACGGTACCGCGCGGACGTGCTGAGTTAAGATTTTTGCAATGCACATAACCGAGCAGTTTTAAATATTACGGATGATGTAAATCACGTGAGCTGATGTGGGATTACTGCGCTCACTTGAAAATGATATGGGATTCGAATTTCAGTTTGAAGGCAATTTTTCACACTCCCTCTCTTTCTCGCTCCATCATGTTATTTGTCATCACGCCCTTGAGAGAAAGGTAAAAGAGAGACCGGAGAAGCTTGGGAGTTTCTAATCCATGTTGGAATATTTCAAAAGCTCTCATCCCTCGATGTTGTATTCTACATGCTGTCTGAAATCTCGCGGCCGGATGGGCTTGAAATTTCTTCTAACTTCTCCTTTGGAGAAATTTCAATATCCAAGTAGTTGCGGTGATTTTTACATAGGGAGGATATATCCCCACCCCAAAAAGTATTGGGGGATATATCCCGTATTCCAAAGATATAATAATATTTTCGAATTTAATAATTTTTAATTAATAAAAGTCCCCACTTTTCTGTTTATACTCAAACTCTCCACCTTATTTTTGTCCTTATTTGAAAGTAATTTCTTCGTATTAACAATGGCAGAAACTTCCCCAGTACGAAAACTTAAAGCATTACTTAGCCGATCTAAAATATACAATTACTTTAATGTTGTTTACCGAATTTATATATGTCTCGCAATATATATTAATTTAAACACTATAGAAACAAACAAACAAATAAAAAAAAAAAAACTTGGCAAAGCAGTAGAATTAGAATAAGGTTATTTCGGAATCATGACGTCGCAATAAATATGCGAAAAGCCCATTTAATTTGAACAGATGTTATATTGATCCAGTGGTATGTCTTTAATGCGGTTAGCGAAGCGTGCTTAATTAAAAAGGCCGAATTTTAATTAAATCCACGAAGATTCGTCTGTTCGATTTGTTTGCATAATACCTTTCAGACTTTATGCAAACAATCGTTCAGAGTTGTCTGTATAATTTGGATTATATTGTCAATATGAAATGACTTAGCATTAACAGAAAATAATTACACTGAGTAGTGGCAATAAAGATTTCTGTATTCGTTAAAATTAGACGCTAATAACAGCTATATGTTCTTTCGGAGAGGACTTCGATTTTCTGTTATAGCCAACACACTTAGGATAAAAATTTCCTACTTTTGTCAATATAAAGATCGTGGCCAAAACTTCTGTAAATCAATATTTAATTTTAATTAAAATAGTAATATAATTAATAATTGATATCACTTTTCCCTTTGATATATATAATGGTTTTTTTTATGCGATAAGCCAATTATACTACAGTTTGAGTTTACAATAAAGCATAATTTTTATAAAAAGAAGTATTTTACAATAAATACCACGTGCTGTAAAGTTCCAAGAATAGACAGTAAAATTAGACACACAATGTTAAATTAAAGGCGGTTTTCGCTGAAAAACTTAAAATGTCTACCCTTCTAGATTCGCTAATGCAGAGAGAGAGAGAGGGCCCGTTCGAGAAAGAATCTCGCAAATGGGAGGAGGAAAGGGTTCAACAATTTGTAGTTTCGTCTGTGTTGAAATCCCTGGTTAAGGTTAGGGAAACTCCCACCGAAAGTTACGAATTAATACAAGAAGTTTATGGGGAATTTGCGATGTCCAAGGGACAACGAGTCTTCGAGTGACAAAAACGATTTTCCGAAGGAAGAAATCCGGTTGTTCGATTACAATAAAAACTGGTGAGAATCTTGAAAAAGTGCTGTTCGTACCGATTAGAGAATCATAGTAGTCAACCGGGATTGATAAAGAGCGTTTCTTCAAATTATAACTATTCTTGAAATGAAGATCAGCACAAAGATGGTGCCAAAAAAAAAAAAAAAAAAAAAAATGCACATCCTTCAGATGAAATGTTTCCGCGATTCTTCGATTTTGCCCCAACTTATTTCTGTTCTTAACTATTAAAAATTAACTGAAATAGACGCATTTTAAGCGTTTGAGTGATCAGCAGGCTATTTAAGTTTCTCGAATTTAATTTAATACATTTTTCGTAGGAAACGGCGGTTTTAACAAATGCACTGAGTTCGCTGATTTTCACGTCTTATCCAATCCCTTCCGCTGCTCACAGAGTTTGACCAGCCGTATACTTCTTATAAAGTATCTCTTAATTTTCTTATTAAAGTGCATTAAAACCTTAAACGGACTTCTTAAATAAGGGACAGCGTCCTGTGAACCAGGCTTTTCGTCCACACGGGACCCACCGACGTAACTGCCTCGGTCTGATGATATTTATTATCAGTTAAAATATTTTAATTAACAGTAAAGCAAATTTAACTCACAGCTAATTAGGAAGCTGGCCTTGCTTTCGTTTATTTATATAAGTAAATTGAAGTAAATTGGTGTGGAATGTTGTGCCTCCGTAGCCAGGTGGGCAGGAGCAGCAGTGCGTAGCACACGCTTCTTGATTAGACCGGGGTGCGAGCCCGTGACCACCAAATACAGAGGATGCGGAAGGTCAGGGAATGACCACCGCATAACCCCAGCCCGGATAAAGATGGTTGGCGTCAGGAAGGGCATCCGGCCGTAAAAATTTCATGCCAAAACAGTAAAAACGCTGACCTCATATATATAATGGGAAAAGGGCGAGGACAAAAAAAAAGTTGTGGAATGTTGTACCTCAATCGTGTTGACAGTTCCTGTGCCCTTAAAAAATAAACAAAGTTCTGTTTATACTTCGGCACAAATTATAAACTTTTACAGGGTTCACGCAATCACCATCCATCAGACTACGTTTCAGACTGATGTCTGTCACGCTATACCTCCATATAGTCCATTAACGAAACATCTTGTATCGCTTGGCATGTCGCTCCATTTTGTTGGACCCGTGTTGTTTATAAAAATAAAAAATGGGGCAGATGGAATAATTTTGGGATTTTTTTCAGCCCGCATACAGCCCCTGTTTGTTGATTGATTTTCAAATCGACTGAAATTGAAATGAGTCTCATCGTTGAAGAGATTTAATGATGCTCTATCTGAAATAAATCCCCAGTATTTTATTTCTCTCTTGAAAATTCCAGATATCTCCTGGCGGTAATTAAAAAAATTACAATTAAAAATCTGCTACTTGAAACAAGATTTTTAGCTAATATTATGAAAGTATGCACTTTATGTTGTAGCAAGATTCATGATAAGGCTACAGCATTCCACTGGTTTTTCCAAGACGCCAACAAATAAGTACATGCTGGCTTTATCCTTTGTATTACGTGTTTCTTAGGCAGATGCAATATTGCTCAATATCATAACAGTATCCCTAACCTCTAAAATTTGAATTGTAGTGCAGCTTGGCATATGTAGGGCTTACCTTCCGTCATACCCCTGAGCCATGGTGCAGCAGCCCTCGTGCCTTTAGCAGTCCAAAGCTCTAACTACGCTGTTTTATTTATTTTTATTTACTTTTATCCTATATGCAGTCTTTTTCATCGAAAATCAGCCCATTTGAACCATTAGTACACGGGCCCTGCAGTTCTTAAAGACCCTACTGGGCATACATTTTCCTTTAAACAGGCTGAAATATTCCCAGAAGTGCACAAATTACCGGTTGAGAGCCGCTATCGTACAAGATGCGCCGAGCCGTCGACACAATCATTATCACTCCGGGTATTCGTATCTCCTGCCTTCTATTGTGTGTACGCCAGGAGGAGACGGTCATTGGGCTCGGAATGTGGAAACTAATGCCGGTCCAGCGGTTTATTGTTGTAAACACGGTTATCAGTCTTTTCGAGAACGCAAGAAAACTAGATTGAGAAGAGCTTTTTAGATTTTTATGTTGACTACATAATGAGAGAGAAAAGATGACGCACGCAGGAGCAGCTCAATTATTCGTAGTGGTATGCTACGCGTACTGCTATACATGAATGAAAACTTTTTTAAATTTCACTTTGAAGTAAATTTTCCCTTTGCATTAGAAGATCGAATATCAGTGAATTAAGCCTTATTACTTACATTCACTTACGATCCTGGATCATATTGATTATAAGAACCTTCTTAGAAAAGAGAAAGGGTGTTCGAAAAATCTATGTTTAGTAAGTACATAATAAAATAAGAAAATAAAAATTAATATTATTCACAAATATCTTAAGGAATACAACTTATTTTTATAAAAGTTATCAAAAAGGAGATCGAGATCGTATACTTATTTTAAAAACGAATTTTTCACAGTAGAATTACATTGTACGGATATGAAAACAGCAGATAGGAAGACGTAATATTATATGTGGACACACTTCGCCACAAAATTCTTGGTATTCCAGTACTCTAAATAAAACGCACTTTATTTATTTTTAAAGTGAGTTCCAATACCCAGACTCGAGTTTCGATCCTTTCTTTGGGATCTCATCGTAATGTTGAGTAAACTTCGTTCATTTAACGTTGCGTACAGAATGAGGCCATGCCGTTCATATACAATGACGTTATATAGTTCTCGCAGCAATAAGGCTCGTGCCATAAACTTCATTATTCTTTCATTCTTAAGACTTCTTATCGCTAGGAAATGGGCATAAATCCTGTAATTCATATACAGTAAAGTTAACTTTTTACATAACTTACCTGAAATAAGCATCGTGAGAGTTTATTTAATTAAATAACAAAAGATACTCGTGTGTATATGTTACATAGATAGATAGATACTTTACTTTTCGAATGAATTGCCGTTTATGAACTAGTGTATTTACTTCTGTTCCCTTTTTATTAATTAGTTTCCACTGAGGGGTTGATTTGGATTTGGGTATCAGATGCTAGCTTTCTTTTGACAAGCGAACAGGGAATGGTTCGGAAGGGTTCATCTTCAAAAGGGTTTCTCCTTTGAAGATACCTGTAGGAGCCTACCTATTGAGTTTTCGCACCAGGACTCTGACAGCCTAAATCCTTCTTGCTGCTGGTATTATTTCGATAGATAGGCGCTTCTGCATATTCAATAATATATATAATATCGGTGTAAATACACCATAGTTAACCCATAGATTTGAGCTACGATTGTAGCGTAGAAGGCATCGTTTTAATTATGAGATTATGAGATACAATTAAAACGATGCCTTCTACGCTACAATCGTAGCTCAAATCTATGGGTTAACTATGGTGTATTTACACCGATATTATATAGTTAATTATCAAAACCCATAAGGATTATGCCTAGTGCATTTAATTTTCCAAATCAATAATATATGTAGACCCTGCATTTATCCAGCATCCAATATCCTTGGATGTTGGATGCTGGATTTATTTATATTTAGAAAGTAAATATTCCTTTAGTAACGAGTTGTATTTATGCCTTGTATTATGCTAAATGCAACTCTTTGACCGATGATATATTATTCCCCTAAAGCCTTCTGCCTCGACCCTCGTGACCTCAGCTACCTTGGCATTATCCTTAAGCAACATAAACAATCTGGTTTGTTGATGACTGCAGTGAAGTCAACCTGACTCACTTTATTACAAGCTTTGTTGTTGTTGTTATTATTTGGTTTTTAGGAGCATTAGCAACTAAGGGCATGTTGCTCCAGGGGATATGCGGTGGTCATTCCCTGACCTTTTGCATCCTCCGTATTTGGTGGCTCACGGGCTCGAACCACAGTCTAATTAAGAAGCAGCATGTGCTACGCACTGCTGCTCCTGCCCACCTGGCTACGGAGGCGCCCAAGCTTTGCCTGTAGATTTATTTAATGCTTTGTATTTCATGGCGAAATCTCCAAGCCCATATTTATTATTATCATCATCATCAGTTTATTTCACAAAAGGAAACCACCCCGGGACGGCAAAGTGCCAGGACGGTGCTAATTACATGTCAGGGTAGGAGATACTACGAGCAGTGGGTTACATGTACTGGACACGTAGTGTCGTCCCAAAATATTATACAGTACATATACACATTTTATATTTAATATACATTTACACATTAATAATTCTGTACATAGATTATACAAATCATATAGTTACAATTCAGTAATTCCATATATAAATTATATATTTACACAACTGTTAGTGAAAGTATATTTTTTCAGTCAATAGTTTACCAAATTATTATTGTTCTTAAAGCAGACGGTTTCACTTTTACTCACAATTCTTTGGTACTTTGTAGCCGATTCATATTTCGGTAAATTTATAAGAATTCTGGAAGATCTCTTTCCGGTATGTTGCATCCTCACAAAGTTTTTCTGCATCTGTGTGCAGAGAGTTAAATATTTTTGCTGCATTTGATGGGAAGAATCTTTGCAGGCTACTAAGATTGTTCAGGATTGGATGCAGTGGTTGATTTACTCCTCCGCAACGTCTAGCAGTGGCGCGTGGTGTGACTAGATTACAGGGGTGGCCAACGAGTCGATCGCGGATTTAATTTCGGTCGATCATGACGAATTTTAAATATACAATCATCCCTCGATTTGTGCACCTTGTGCAATGAAATTTTTGAGATGGTAGATCGCGGCATATTTTGAAGGAAAAAAAGTAGATCGCATCACAAATTAAGTTGGCCACTCCTGGACTAGAACATTATCCAGGGCTGGCGCGTCCACTCTGCTTGTGATCATTTGTGCGAGAGCGTGTATGTTCCTATTAATTGACCGCTGCATCCAGGGTGCGATGTTAAGATTTGAGTAGAGAATGGCCCTTGAGATAGTAAAAGGGTGACCAGTAAGGTGAGATATACAAGTCAAGGACGGACTTATAATGTGAATCAGGAGTTGAGGACCAGATTTGAGAGGCGTACACTGGAATTGGCAGGACACATTTTAAAATGTACTTGGTCGCTAGCTGAGGATCCCTAATTCCTACCAGTTCTTGTCTAGTAGCCCATAAAACAGCGTATGTTTTTGTCTTCATATGGGCGAAGTGTTGGGCAAAGGTGAGTCTGTCATCCCACTTAAGACCCAGGTCCAAGTGAGAGAGCACTTTTGCCATACTAGACCCGTTCACAGAGATGGAGGTGTCATTTTTATTCTTCTTGTAAGTTATGGTCATTTGAGCAGACTTCTGTGCATTAATACAGAGCCCAGTGCAATCCAAGTAGCTCTCAAATTCTCGGATTGCTATTCGCCATTTGGCAGATACCTTCTGCTGATTCGTGGTCTTTGGACGTGATGAAGAATTTCACATCGTCAGCATACGTTATAAAATTGCAGTACCGAGAAGAAACGGCTCCAGGGCGGCCGCGAAGAGAGTAGCCTAAAGAACCCCCCCCCCCTCGCAGGATGATAAAGCAAGATGGTACTTAACAGTTAAGTTTTCTTTGTTCGAGCAGGCTGCTTATTATGTTTAACAAATTTCCTCTTATATTAAAATAATTCATTAAAATCCCAATGAGCGCTGGAATTGAGATGTTGCCGTAGGCCGCAGAGATATCCAAAATAAAATAATTTGGTGCTTTCTGCACGCGAAATTTCTGAAATGAATCTGCACCGTTCTTATCTACAGAACGCTTGATTTGTTCCTGGATGAAAAACAGTAAATCTAACTTAGGAAGAATCGAAATATTGTATTCAGCGTCAGGTCTTTTGGCACAGCTTTAAGCAAATCGATCAACTAGTGTGATTCCAAAGAATTCCTCAAACGTTCGCCATTTTGACCACTGTTGTTCATTTTGTATTGAACCAATGTTAGTTCTCAGTTTCATACTTTTTGAGATGTCTGGCTTTGCTAGCCGAAGAAAATTGAAACGGCAAAAATAAAGAATTTTGCTCACTGATTTATACTGGCACTTGTTCAACCTTGTAAGGCGCCTAGATATTGTCATATTTTGATATAAACAGAACATCTCAAAAGACGTGCAGTATCTCTTACTCCTTATTTCCACAGGTGTCCCTTATATTAATGTTTCAATGATACGACTGTACCAGTAGGAAGACAGCAGTAAGTACAAAATTATTGTCATCCAAATCCCGTTACGCATGTTCTGAAAAAAATTGCAGACGTTTAAATGTCTGCACTTCTAATATTACATATCTTCGAGCAGATTTCGAAGAATGGTTGCATTTTAATTTAATGTGTAGCAGATTGGTAAGATTTTCGTGAAATCGTGCGCTTATATAAGATTGTCAAGCAGCTTATCTTAATTTTAACGCACCCATACTCAACGATTTTATTAATTAACTCACGTATGTTTGCAGTCACAATGAATATGTAAATTCTTCTGGCCTCGGTCGAATTGAAAATAAACGGAATTATTTTGAATATTAGTAGTTTATATTATTTAATATTTCCCTTTTTATCGTAGTGCTTATTAAATGTCAATATATGTTATAATGAACCTTTGTAATGAATCCTTTTCAGTCCGTCGTATGTTAAATAATGTTTCACCTTGTGGTAGGGCCGGATTTAAGATTTAGCGCCCAGATTAAGATTAAGCTTAAGATTAAGATTAAGCACAAAATTAAGATTATATATTTTTATTCATAAACATGTAATGGTTACCGTTAGGTAATAAATTAATGTATGCAGTCGCAGGATGACAAAATTATGGTAGATGCACGTTCGAACCACAACAGGTGTTTCACTGTTTCCGTTTCCAGGTGAAATCATGTCAAAAAGCCGCACTATGGAGTCTTCAAATTTTGATGACGTACAGTATATAGCATATTTGCACTGTGAACTTAAAGTTCAACTGTTTGGTTTTGTGGAATTGCTCGAGAGAGTTAACATTAACTTCTTGCTGTTTTTTATTGTATGGGAAAGTGCTGACGGACCCTGGATCACTTCCTTTTTCTGGGAAAAGATTGCAATTGGTACTGGAGAGAAGGTATTAGAGTATGCTGATCTAAAAAAATTCTAAGATTCTATTAAATACAAAACAAAACCTTAATTTTAGTGCTGCTATGCATGAAGTGAAGTGAATGTACCCAATATCCCCTTAAAATTGGCCTTATAGGAGTGTAAACTAAAAATTATACATTTCCTGTCCTATTATCTCGTCTTCAGTTTTTATTTCTTTTATCTATTACTTGAACGGGAGATTCTCATTCGTTTATTGTTGATGGCAAAAGATTTTTATCGCTGTTGATAGATAACTTGGCAGTCATCAACACAGTGCACTTTTCTAGTTGAGGGCTTTTCTGTAAAGCCTTACCTTCACGCATCACCTGGTATAAATTTAGGAGGTGATGCACGAAAGGCGAAACATTTCAACGCAGCCTACGTATTTCTCATATACCGTATTATCGTTGATAATGTGTGCTTTTGCATTTAGGGTGTAAGATGTAGAATCTTACAAATTAATTAAAATAAAAATATTTGGTTTTTTTCTCAAAGTAAGATTAAAATAGAAGAACATTAGATTTAGAGATGGGATAATTTAAGCGTGAGAATTAGGAATGGTAGCAAAAGGATAAACTATCAATTCCCATAATACAAAAGAGCAAACAGGGACAGCAGGATTAGGTAAAGGGGTGCCATTTGAGAATAGGCGTGAGAAGGGTTGCTTGAGAACGAACAATAGGACGGGAGACTGGATTAGATGAAGCGCTTCCTTTGGTCTACAACACCATCAGACCAAAACAGGAAGGGAGTGCTCGTCCAGTGTTCGTTTCAAAGTAAAACCGGCATCAGGCTGACTGATATTTGAGTTTCTGATACTGTTAGAAAGAAAAGGTGCGATAATAAAATGAATGTTTGTGGAGGTTGTCGGTGGACATCAAAGATTCATGCTGCCGGTGAGAAAAAAAAATAAGAGGTTCGAAAAGGGGGTTGGTTTGCGCACTAGGGAGACAGCTTGGGAGAAAGGTGTTAGCGAATGAAACGGAACGTAAATTTAAACAGTAAGGGGAGGATTGGTTGGAGTCCTTGGGGGAGGCGTGCCAGGTTTGAGGGGCGGTGTAGAGTTCGGGGAACAAAAAGAGAGAGCGCTCGAAAAAAGAGAAGTATTTTTGGAAAGAAAATGAGAAAGATTTGAGTGAACGATAGTGAGGAGATAGTCGACGGAAAAGGTCGAAGTGAAGTTATCGGAAATGTAAGGGAGTGAGAACAAAAGGGGTGAACGTGTAAGGGGTAGTTAAAGGGAGTTCGGCAAACAGTGAGAATAAGAGAAGAAGATTCACAGAGATGACCAAGTCCACCGAGGAAGGCGATAATACCCTGAAATAGTCCTGGAACAGAAGGTAGCGGTCCTGACAGGCAGAGTAGCAGTCCTGAATGCCGTTCGATATTTCCCCTGGAAGCCGTAAGATATTGCTCTGGATGGCGGAAGATAGCAGCCCTGAATGAGGAAAGGATAGAAGGCCCTAACGGAGACATCCCGCCAGAAATTTGAAGTGCCAAGTTAACATAAGCACTCTTTAAATTATAAGAAGGACTATAGGGAATAATAAGAGTGGAATAATAATAATAATAATATATATATGTATATACATGTAGATGAGTATAGTTGTGGTGTTAGAACATAGTAATGAACGGAGAATATATGGAGATGGTCAAATTACATATGAATGATGGTCCAGTTGTACCATGGTGACCAAGTCAGAAAGATTTTTTTGTTTAGTGCTGGTATGAACCAGATAATTAAGATGAAAGCTAGTTAATAGGGTGGTTTCAGTTGTATCATGGTAATTTAGCCAGAGGAGGTTTTGTGATTAGCATTGCTATATAAGAAGGAAGGATCGTATAAGAAAGTTGAATGTGGAAATTGAGTATGATCCCAAAGAAAAATTGATGATACATTAGAGAAGTTATCATAATGGAAATTCATGAAAGTGTTAATATCCTTGTGCTAGACAAGTGATGTACATGAATATAAATTTACATAACCAATTAGTTCATATAATGTGTCATATATGTGTTGTTATCATGTTATAATATGTGCATAATTATTCTTAATTTCCTGTCTTGTATATATGTGTAATAAAGATTTGTATATAGCCTTAATGAAGTTGTGACTAGTCATTTTGAACCACAGCCCAATCCGAAGGAGGAATATACTTAATATAGCAATTCCCAAGAACCCGATTTCTTCTGTGAGATATACGAGTCAGATGCGAAAGGTGGGGTCAGGAAAAGAGAATAAAGTAAAGGTTCAAATAAGAATATAGGCATTCGTACAGATTTAAAATCCCCCTTCCCACAAGGAGTTTTGTTATACTTTAAAAACCGTATTTATCGAAGCAGTGTAATTCCTTGAACTTCTAAAATATAAAATTCGAAGTCCGAAAACCATTATTTCATCTGTATGATAACGCTGTTGTTTTACGAGGACCCCACCCACCTTCTTGACAAACTATATTTCTTTAATTTGTTAAAATAAACGTCTAAACTTTATTGGCATCCTCATGACACTAATATCGCTACCACTACACCCACAGAACAACTGGGTGTATGTCAATATAAGCATGTGTGTGTTTTGCGAGCTGAAAGACACGGCTTCTTTATTAATTTCAGATCCACTGAAACACCGAATATTATTTGAGAATAGCTTGTAAAACATGAAATAATTGTGTAGGAAGTCTATGGTATTCCCGTATTTGCGAATCGCCCCCCAAAAAGTTTTATAAAACTCCGCGACTTGCAAAAAAGAAAATTCAGATTGATTAATAATCCCATTCTCATAAGCTCATTCCATTCCCTATCACACAGATGTTCAAAATACTGCTGTGCGCCTTTTATATAGGTGTTTCAACGGGCACTGTTCTGAATTAGCATTCCACTACTTCTAAACTGGTCAGAAAACCAGCCAGATTTTTTCCTTCTGTTTCCTAGGGCATCTTTCTTCTTCGGCTCTCTTCGATAGGTGTTCTTCGACTCTGAGATCATTCTGCAGCGAAACTGAAAACCTTAACCTGTACCATGGATCATTCAATTTCCTTATAAAAAATCCCATTATATAGTATACGCATTATGGTGAGCCTTTCAAATAAACTTGCCGGATAGGACAGTATAGCATTAGTGATCCTGTTATCTCTGTTGCAACGTCTAACTATAGAGTATTATTTTCTTCTTCGATCTCTCTTTTTCTCGTTATTTATCACTCTATTAGTCTGGAAATGCGAGCCATAGTCGATCAGTATATTCATAGGAACGAGTCCTGGAACGTTAAGCAGAATAATGCAAATCCAATATTCGCTTTTAACAGGAGTTCTTCACATTGAGTCCATACATGATGCTATTTAAACAGCATCGTGCATGGACTCAACGGTATCGCAATTGTATTTTTCGTGCTAACAGAAAGCTATGCATATTTTACGCGGTTAATGCATGTTGCACATTCTTCCTTTAAAAAGGTTGGCCAGCTCACACATTACATCTTCTGTTTTTTTCATTCATTTTTAATAACCATTCCCAGGTTTTCTCTCCCTCCCCTTCTAGTGAGCCGAATGACTTCCGCTAATACCTGGCTCCACGGACCCCTGCCGATCGGAGGAGATGATAAAAACGTGCTGATACCAATTTATGTAACTCCCAGGCACGCGCTGACCAATCGCGAGCTCCCTTGCTCCGCAGAACGTAATGGAGCTATGTGATTCACGTGTAACTGTGTGTTTCGCTGATGTCTCGTGCCCGTGTTTGTCGTAGCACGCGCTCATTGTTACCAGGTTTCTGGGAAAGTTTGTCATTGGATCTCGTTTGGTGAGCTCGAGTACGTGAGTTAATGCTGCACATGGAGTTGTTGACATACTACGAGGAACGTGTGGTGGTCTGATCAATAAACGCCCAGGGTTGGATAACTGCTCGCTGTAGTTCTATCGACGTGTTCCAGTTCTCTTCTTTTTTTCTTTTCTTTTTCTCTCCTGAACATCAAACGTAAGATGTTTTTATTTATTTTGGTTTTTTTACTGTAAGTGGTAATTTTGGCGTTGCTTCCACGTGATTACGATAATTTGTAAAGTGGTGAAATGGTACAGTAGAAATAAGAGTTAAGAAAGAAAGAAGAAGAAAACTCTCCATAAATAACATCCTAAAAATAGCCAGTATTTCAGTAAATGTTATCTTTTGAAATACGCTACTTTAAAGCGAGTTGTACAATTGTTAGATAATTTTTATTCGTATGCGAAACGAAAGGTAGCAGTGATTGTAGTGACCTCTAGTGTTGCGCCCAGGAAGGTAAGTGTCAATATTAAGGCACGTGGTAAACTGGCTGTCTCTCTCTCTCTCTCTCTGTTTTTTTTTTTTTTTTTTTTTTAGCATTTGCGATGGATTGTATTTATACACGAAATAGCATCATTCATTCTGGGACATGTTGTTTGAATGTAGTAGTCGAACTACGTCACAGATGTATCCATATTAAATTTGTGCCACCGCGCACTTTTATTGAAACCGGGTTAATCGACTTTCATCTGATAACGATGGCTGATATTTCATCCCTTCTCGGTATGCTGACATACATAGGTTTTTATCAGAAAACTGTGTGTGTGTGTGTGTAATCGTATACTTGTAAACAATATTTTGGCTTCGTAGGTCAACAGAAACTTTTATTAGTGGTTTGTGGCAGATGTAGAATCAATATCCAGGTCGATTGTGTCGTGTGTGTGCGTGCGCGCGGCTTGTAGATAGACTTATACTAATATACATTTCCGGCCATACAAATGGTACTTGGAAATGAGTGTATTTCTCAGTAGAAACCAGGTCGTGTCAGATTTTGCGTGCTCGGGTGTCCGGTGAAACTACCGATATGTTGTTTGTGTGCTCAGACATGTGATACCGCGTCTCTTTCCCCTTTTTTCTTTAATGGGTGCTTCCCCTTAAATGCAAGTATGTGTAACAGATAGACACATACGTGAGCGTGCCATATGCGCCGCTTTGATGGCTTTCCCACAGTGAGGCTTAACTGTTCTGGTGTCATTGGTGTTACGGGTGGGTGAGGTGAGGGTGAATAAACCACGATTGGGAGTCCGTTACGATAGGACACAAATGCTTTTCCCTCCCTACTTAAACCGCGGTTGACGATAAAGAAATCAGTATAAATTGGCTGTCAGTCTACTCTCAATTGAAGTGTTATCATAATCGTCAGTAGTGGTTGTTAAAAAATTACAGCACATTTCGTTGACTGGAATTGGGTTTCCGAACATGATCGGCAGAATGAGGATACTGACTGAAACTTTCAACAACATCTAGTTAAAAGAAATATTTTGACGTCATAATCCCATTTAGAAACGGGAACGTGTATTTTAAAAACAAAAAAAAAAAAAAAAAAATACGCGGTACAGAAGAAACATTTGTGAGCTTCAAAAAATCCTCTGTACTAAAGTTCGTTTCCTTACTTCGCAACACACCGGCCTTTTCAACCCCTCATTTTCACAAGTGTCGACCTCTAATGTATCCCTCAACTGTACCAACACGCTGTGGAAAGGGCAGTGAGTAGCTGATTGAGAAGCGAAGAAACTAACTTGCTGCAGTTGGGCCGGCAGCGTTATATGGATCATTCTGACGATTTCGGTGATAAATATGAGAGGCGCTGTGCAACCCAGAATGTAAAATAAACTCGCTCATCACGTTTCTTACGACCATGTACGTTAGTTGTAATATTTTGCGATTATGATATACCGTATATTCGTATGAAATTTACATTTCAAAGCAGAATGGCGAAACTGCGCGACGTGCTCTAGTATTTGTCTTGTGACAAATATGCACCTGCTCTGACGTGCATATTTGTCACAAGTTACTACCAGAGCACGTAGCGGCATTATTTTTCGCCACTTACGCAGATTTCTGAATATTTTCCAAAAATATCCGTGCCCTCGTGAATATATGTTGTAGTGTAAAAGCGTATAATGCTGTTATTATACAAATATTGTGATATATATTATCACAATCGAAATCACCTGTGTTTTCCACAAAGTGAGAAACAATTTTTGTAGTACAGTCTTTTTTATTGGCAAAATGATATAAGAAAGCAAGGATACATATTCAGTATCATCAATGCCTGATTAATGGACTCAGACTCTGGCGAACGGTTTTTCGCCCTCCCTCATTTCTTCTCTTTTGACTTCTTTTAAGTCCATTACCATATATGCGTAATACGCTTATTATCCTCGCATGTCTGTCTGCATGTAATAACTTGGCTCGTAGTGGATAGATTTTATCAAGTACAGCCATCCCAAATTTCATTGAAATCGCACCAATAGAAATCGAAATTATTCCTTTGTCCATCTGTCTGTCCGTCCGTCGTCATGTAATAACTTGAATAACATTGAATGGTTTCGCATGAAATTTTGCTCTTCTGGTTGTCTTTTGTACGCCTATTTAAATTGCCTATTGTATTGTTTGGGGCCTACGTAGTCTAGCCTCATGAACGAATTTAGATATTTCGCAGTAATAATATTATTTAACATGAGTTGCACACTATACTAAATAATAGTCGGCTTATTTTTAAGGGAAAATACGGTTATCTCTCACAACAGTTACGCAACAACATATTTTGTAGTAATTTTAAAATTTTGTTGCTGTTGTTTCATTGGCAACAAAACTTTGTTTCAACAGCAACAATGTATTAGTGACTTGATCTGGATTTCTCCTGATCATGAAACCCGGAGCAATTTCTATACTGGAAATCCCTCTTTAGTTTAAATCTGTATTGTGGATATGAAAGTTCACCTATTCCAGTATTAGCCTCGATAGGTCGAAATAGGTATACTTTTCATTAGAGACCGAATCATTCTAACTTGTTGGTTCCCCTTCGTGGTGCTTAAGAGCTAAACATCAAGATTATAACCCCAGTTGCCATTCTTCATCCGGAAGGACAGTCAGCCAATGACATCCAGCCATTACACCCCTGGATGTCGTTGGTTATCTGTCACTGACACGCAGGGGTGTAATGCCAGATTACAAACCTGTTCTCTTCCCTGAGGGTTGCGCTTGTTGATTAGGACTAAAATTCCTCATAGTAACATAACATCACCAAATTAGACTTCAAATAAGAATGGTTATCTCATAAGCCAAGTTTTGCGTCTTACCTAGCTAATTAATTAATTTTGGCTCATTCTGGCAAGTTAATTAAAATTAACTTGTCAGAATGAGCCTCTCGACCTGATCTCAACATCTGCTTGTTTACACATGTGCGGTTGGAACTTCTCCCCACAGCGAGACAGTTTCTTTTATTTGTTAAAATGTCATTCATAATGTTAAAACTTGAGTTCTGCTTCTACCTTGCTGATTGCAGCGATATTTGTGATCGTGGCTCCACCAAACTGTTTCTAGAATTCTATTAGTTATGGCCTCAGCCGACTAGTCAGTACGTACATATGTACGGTGATATTCTTAGAGTTTTTACCTTGTGAAGTCCTCTTCTTAAAATCCCTTTCAACGAAAACGTCGCCATGACAAAATCGTATGATAAAATGAATTTTGATATTATAATGTAACGGTTTTATATATAAAAAATACATCATTATGTAGCTGTCCCACTGGCTGATAGCGCTCATCATATTTTTGTGATTTGCAAGATGGAACCAACAATGGTGAAACTCTCCACGAGGTTGCTCAATTTCATTAGCACCTTTGCACGGTTGCGCGCGTACAGTTAACCGTCTATAAATCACGCTCTCATTTTACACGTGTATACAGTGTATAATTAACTTGAAATGTCAGTGTAATTGAATTATTTAAGTAGATTTAACTAAACGGCTATTTGTAGGCGCCGTCTAAATGCAATATTGCAAGGATTTTTTTATTTTTTTTTTTTGTTTTCTTTTTTTAATTGCTGGAAATAAAAATAAAAAATAAATAAAAAGCAAACAAAACCTGATTTTTCGCTATTCCTCTTTTTTTTCTTTTTTCTTTCTTACTTTTCATACTTGTCAGTATTGTCAGCGAACGAAGAGCAGAGCCCTTTATTTTCTTAATTTTTTTCACTCTCTATCCATTATCGTGAAGGTCAGGCAAACAGGAAACATGGCAATCATAAGCAACATCGCTTGCGTCAACCTTCCTGCGCTAAGTAATGGATATAAATGAGTTTGGCATCGACCTATGAAACGACTATTCCTGAATTAAATTAACAACTCCTTACTTTCAAAGTGCCACTCCCGTTACAATTTTCGCATTTTTCTAGTTGCACGATGGATCACTTCAGTTTAAAACACTTCAGTTCGATGCATATGAAGAAATGATTGCGAAATGTCCTCTACTCTTTCGTCGTTGTTCATTCAAAGTCTGTTCTTCGACTTACGAGTACATTTGCGTTTAATGTTCTTTTCACCGTCTTTCACAGACTTAAAATCGTATTTTGGGGCTAATTTGCACTAATGCAGCTAATTATGGCGTGCCAAATAATTCTTGCGTGTCTAAAGAATTAGTAGATTAGATTCAGCCGAAATCAGTGATAAACCACTTAGATATTAATATCAGCGTAAAAAACTTCTTTTGCTGTTTACTACGGTCATCGGTCAGGTTAAGTGAGGAGTATTTTTATTTCCGGAAAAAAAAAAAAAAAAGGAATTTCATTATGTTTTAATGAATGCATTTTAATACATATAAAACAGTGCGGCAAAAAAGTAATGAGACTAAATTAAAAAAAAAAAAAAATCTAACGCGAGTATCACTCCGGGAAAGGGCGCTAGAGAAGCATAGAAGTATAACCTTTACAGTGCCGGCAACCGTAATCAATTGGACTTAAGTTGCTCTTTTGTACGGACGTTCTTTGTGCATCGTATCTAACGTCACTGTCAGAAACAAAAGAAGGGAACAACGGATCAACATCAAGTCTTAATGTAAAGACGAGGAAAAGTCCCACTGAAGCAGATGAAATGTTACAAACGGCTTATGGGGATGAGGCCCTATCCCAACCATAAATTTTCTCATTACTTAGCAGATGATCCTTGAAGTGAATGACCGGAAATGACGTGCAGCCTAAATTGGAGGACAAACTGTGATTTATTAGCAAGTGACCACCGATTACCGCTGAGTTATATGTGAATAAGAAATCAAATAAGGTCCATAATTACCACAGACTCGGGAAAAAGAAAAAAATCCAGTTTGTTCTCACACAGCGATTAACGTACAGACGTTTCTGGCTCACAAACAGTTTAGTGCTGAAACACCCTCCTTACTCTTCTGACTTGGCTCCAGGAGATTTTGTTTCCTAAGTTGAAATTGAAAGGGTGCCGATTTGATAGTGTTTATGTCACACAGAAGAATATGAGAGTAGAACTAAATACCATCATAGCAGACAAGTTTTCCAAGTCTTTCCAAAACTTGCCTGAACGCTGTAAGATGGAAATTTTCCTTATCCATTTTGTGCTCTTTGAATTCAGTCACATTACTTTTTTCACTGCACTGTGGTATTTAGTGTTGTGGAATTGCTATTTCCATTGCAAAATCTAAGCCGTGAGGTCAGGTGAATCTTCATTACAAAGTTTTTAACCACAAATCTGTACTTTTTTTTTTTTTTTTTCGATATTTAAGTAAGCGCAACCTGCTTAATTTTATAAGCAATGTGCTATATACGAGTAGTTTCATTTTTTTCTGTCTAACTTCTTCGGCTACCTGTTTAACTTCCCCCTAAGTATGAAATTTGGCTCCCTTACCAAATATCGCCCCTAGCGCCCGCCTCCGTGTCTAGTTCCTAAACCGGTCCTGGTGCCACCTAATGATGTTCATTCGAAGCCTTTAAAATTTTCAGACATCATCTTTTTCGCACGACCTGCTACCACCTTATGTAATTTTTAACTCTTCCTTGGATCGAAGTTCACTTTTGTCATTAAAATAAAAATAAAAAAAAAAAAAGGAAGTGGGGTCGAAGATCGTAGGCCAATACTCAGTGAACATTGGCTCTTCTTATTACTTATTCTAAAATGATGCAACGATCTTTCTTGTTTTAAGTGGCACGCGACGATAAGCACTCGAAGAACAGTGGCGGCTGTTGCTGTGTCAATAAACCTCTATCTTTCCTGTGCTTCAGAATTGCTGTATATTTTATAAATTTGTATTGATCAGTTTACTCAAATATGGTAAGGCTTTCACTTTATATTCTGATCGAAATATTTCTTATTGAAGAAATATAAATAAATTATTCATTCTAATATGTGTGCACGTTTAAATCGATTATTTCCAGTGTTTGTGATATTTGTAAGTCTCCTGTCATAGGACAGTTTATTCCGACTGTTTGATTTTAGTATTCTTTTAAAAAAATTTTAGACGCTTTAGCAAATGGTAATAATTCATGATTTATAACGAAAAAAGAGCAAAAACAACAACTTCTGTGCGCGAACCGAGAGCATTTCGTTTGTGCGCATTCGCTGTACACTGTATTACCCATTCACCCTTCCAATCAGCGCATAGTGTCCAGTGCTAACTAACATAATGTCCAGTGCTTCAGCTACAATATACCGTACGTACATGGATAGGCTGTGTGATATGTACGAAAAAGAAAATTATTGCCAAATTTCTATTGGTTAGATTTTAATGAAATTTGGAATGGCTTGACCAATCTATCCAAAAATTCTAAATATGAAATTTCATGAAAAATCATCCATTGGTATTCGAGTTATGATATGAAGACGAAAAAAAAAAAGAATAATAATAATTACTGGATTTCTATTGGTCCAATTTTAATGAAATTTGGAAAAGCTCAATAGATCTTTCTAAAAACAGACACAAATATATAATTTCATGAAACTCTGTCCGCTAAAAGTATAATTGTTACATATGGACGGACGTACGGGCATGGTGAAGGCAATAGGCGCATTGTGCTTATATGCTAACGCGCCTTAAAACTTCCCAGGTATATTTAAAAAATAGTAATGTTGAGTTATATAACCATTCCTACAAATCAAATGAGGGAGAATAATTTAATACAAATATTCGCTTCTCCTCTCGTTGGTTTTCATGCATCAAAAACATTTTAAGCGAATTTATAAAAATTTGCATACAGCACAGTATCCATTGTCTGTCTAAGCGACGTTTTAAATATACGATTTTTCAGCACAACATGCTGTAGCAGCTGTCCGAGAGAGTGTTCTGAAGATGAGGAATATGAATTGCCCCTTTCACCCGAGCGCCTTCTCCTTTTAAAGTATTGAACCGTTGCGCAAACCGAAGAAGAAAAAGATCTAAAATAAAACCTCGCGAGAAATCTCCTGATGCGTTTCATTACCTGAGAAAGAACATCGTTTTGCAACCTGCATAGAATCGTAAGCTGCATGAAATGACTCGCCTTTCAGGGGAAAATTACTTGTCTTATTTTGACATGAAAGGAAATCCGACTACATGATGGCGATAATGCTTTTAGTTGATGGGATCAAAAGTGCAATCTGCGGATGCGCCCGCTCCCTTCATATTTTTCTTTTCTATTTAATCTCGCCGAGAATCTCGTGACATTATTTCTGCCGTTTAAATGCCTGTTATGTTCTTCCCTTTTATAAACACCGTAAAAATCTTGCAACAGTTGCTTTTTGCAATTTTCCGCAACGTTAGCATGTTTGGAATATAGCTCTAAAGCTTTTCAATAACACCCTCCCACCGGTATGAAGCTATGAACATTTCAACTCGTCAGTAAAAAGCTGTAAAGGTCTCCATTTGATGCATTTGCGATTAGAAGTGCTACAAGAATATAATAATGCCCTTTTGCAAACTTTGTTTTTCTTCAAATTGTTATACAAAATGATGCTATGCACCAACATGCATTACAGTTACAAAATTAATTACCAGGTGATAGAGGATACCGTCAAGTTGAACACTAACCGGAAAAGGTGCGTGCTACTGTAGGTGGCAGCATAATCGTAAAACTGCAATCATGGTAGAATTTACCAACTTGGAGAAGGCGCGGTGGGTACGAGTTGCAGTCTTCTACGTCTGCTATGCGTAAATTTCGAATAAGTTTAAACAGAAGCCACCGAATAGACTCCCAGTTTTGCAATGGTACGGAACATTCATAAAGGACACATGATTTTTGCAATCATCCCGGCTAAGTCAGTGAGGGCGTAGTTGGTCGCGGGAGGTTGTATGCGAATTTCAGTTCGAGGAGGTTTTATGCAAATTTCTGGAAAATTCATGCTAAATGACAGACGTGAGTTTAACATATCGCATGGTCAACAGTGCGTAACGTGTTACGTCGCTGTCTGAGGGTGAAACAAAACTCATACAAGTTACAACTCGTACAGAAGATAGAAAGAAATCCCTTTATGAGAAAGAAATCTTCGTTTAGAATGCGCAGGTGCCTTGTCGTGCAACAAAAACCAGTTCTTGTTTTCATGAAAGTCTGGTCTGACCTGTCAAATTCTTTAAATCAATCGTTTCATCACTCTTAAATACGATTTTTTTTAAATTATTTTTCTGAACATTTGTTGTTTTATTTTAGAATTTTTGCCTCATTAATTTTTAGATCACTGTGTATATTATATATAATTGAGAGATTTAGCCTAATAAGAGCAGAAAAGTAATCTTGACTAAGGAAGTTAAAGATTTCTTTATATATGTACGAGTCATTACTAGCATGAAAGAACGTTTTATCAATTTTAAGACTGATGATAAGGTGACGGGTTAGTTACGAATCAGGGCCTCTTCTTAATTACAATTTATTCACCAAATTAGCTTACAAGGTTACAAACGTATAAGGCAACAGTTTTTGAACATGTTTCCGTATCGTGCCGAGTGAAAGTAAACTCATTTTGTAAAATAAAATAATATCCAACGATATCAAATTCAAAATATTATCAATAAATATTTGGGAAGAAGAAACAATGAAGAAACAATAAATAAAGGATATACAGTATACTGTATGAAACTTGCTAAAAGACAGAGTAACTACTACACTGGCGAACAAAATTTAAAGTATAATTAAGTTTGCACACGTATCCTTATAAATAACAAGCATCTTGGAGAATGCTGCACCCGCCAAAAAAAAAAAATCAAAAAAAAAAATCTGAGTTACCTGAGAGAGAGAGAGAGAGAGAGAGAGAGAGTCAATAGAAGGGAATCACCAAGAAAGAGAAGAATGATGATACCTAGCAGCTCAGGACCTTGGGTGTGTCAAGCCCATACTCACGAAATGTGAGCCCCTGGGGTTCTTGCAGGAGATAGGCAGAGATCTGCACAAGTGACAGGATAGCAATTTTATTTCAAGTTTGTCCCTGCCTAAATATGGAATATCTTTCTCCAAATTCTATCCTGCAGGCTGCTGAAGAGCTGTCTGTATGAAATGTTTGTGTCCCCTGTCGTCTCACTGGAGAGAAGACCTCGTTGGGCAGTTTTTCCGAAGAGCAGGATAGATCTGGATGGAGAGTAGGCCCCAAAACCAACCCATAAACATCTGGGAAAGAGATCAGGATGGAGAAGGAGATCTGATGATCTTGGTAGGCATAATATTCGAAGTTGTACACTTTCGAGAGATGAACTCTTAATGCTGTGAAATAAAGATTTCCCACAGAGGGGAACTTCTAGAGGACTTTTTTCCCCCAGAGTGCGAATATTTATCTACTACTGTCTTCCCGTGCTCTCCCGAATCCCATTGATCTCATACAGAATACTCTGGGAAGACAAGTTTCAAGTTTTCATCCAACTCCAGAATCTTACATGAGTTACAAGGTGCTCTACTACAAGGAAGGGGGGCGTCGATATCACCTGTACTCTTGAATAATCTAATAAAACAGCATGAGAGTCCATTTCGAGAGTTGCCCAGTTGTCAGAGGACATCTTGCTCCTCATAAAGGTCAAGAATCTCCTCTGCTAAATACTCTTTAACTTCACATCACAGTGTACTTCCATGAGAAATTTCATTGAGTTGTGCCAAATATGTAAAATTTTCACGCTTTTTTTTGTCATTTTAAACTGTCACGTTTGTCGGTCAGTGTGTAATATACCTGTTATATTTTTCTGTTCCCCCTTTTTTGTCTAAACGGAGTGCGAAAGTGCAACATTAGCTGCAATATTTTTCACGTCCAATTCCGTTACAGACAAAATAATTCGATTGAGGTCTTTTGGACAGAAATATTAACTTCGCTCGATGTAAAGGGATATGCCCGCAGTCCTAGATTTTCCACAGAACGCTGCATGCTCGCTACATATATCAACGACAGTGGTAGATTATCTGTGGATGTATCCCTTCACTTTGTAACTAATCTCTTTCGCTGCGTGGGTGTGTGTGTGTGTGTGTTTTGTATTTCACCCGTTACTTTTGTATGCAGTGAATGCTATTTATGTGTAGTGTTGATACAAGGCCTGTTCAAAAAGTGTCACGAACTAATGCCGTAAGAAGTAAACTATTGCGGTTTAATCCTTTTGGAGCTATGCTCTTCCTGCAGCCGCACACTTCTTCCAACGTGTTGCCATTGCTAAGAAAAATCGGCTTATGGACCTGAAAGCAACAACACCATGTTTATTTTATGGTTTCCACACTCAACAGAAAATCTTTCTTCGGTCAAGTTTTTCTTTAGTTGACAGGGAGAAAGTCGCACGGGGTCATATCAGTTATGTAGAGAGACTAGAGGCAACGGTCTGGAGAATAGGATGTTTGGTGTCCAAAAATTGCTGCACGAGTTGGGCTGTGTGAACAAGAGCGTTATCTTTGTGATTCTCCCACTCAACACAGCTTGCAAAAAATTTTGGACCATCTCTAGCACAGTAGTTACGATTGCTGGCCTTCCCCACTGAGTGGTAAAAGACCTGGGCTCGGATTCCGTCAAGATGGAAGGAGTTGTTGTGGGCTTTTCCACATGAAAGCCAAGCTGGTCGATCTCCAGCGAGGATTAAAGGTTTAATCCGGAAAATTCTGGGTGTTTCATGCAGCAAAACAGACAAACCATAATACACATAGTTTATTGTTTTGGATTTAACATATGCATATCACACCACGTTAGGGGGAAGTTCCCATCAGTGGGGTGAGGGAATCAGTACAGCCAATTACTGTGGCGCATTGAATATGAGGGAAGCAGTTCATCGAGAGAGACCAGGAAAGATGGTGCGATCATGCTTCACGATAATCAAACGCCTGGCAGACCAAACAGTTGTAAAAAGCCTATAAAAATTCCTCACGTTTTTGACAGAATATGAATACGGTGATTATAACCACTATGCTACTCGCAAGGGTATATTTGTAAAGGAATACTATTTGAAAGTTCCACAGTGATGTAGAATTATGGTCAGGTAATACACCTTTTTGAATCGACCTAAGATAAGGTAGAATAATTCATGATTATTCTAGTGAATACGAATAAAAGTTTATTCTCCATAATTAAAATTAATCCATCGGTGAATTTAAGAAAGCATAAACTCAAGAAGAGCTAATACTATAATACCAATATATAGTCTTATTATATAACAGTGACCTTAAGATGATTAAGATAGTTAACAGCAGGACCGAGCTGGCTCAGAAAAATTCGGATGGGAATTTTAAAGATAAGAATCAACTTCCTTGTCGCATACCGTTATGGAGGTCATGGATGTTTTGAGATTTTTGTTTTGGACTGGGGAGAGGAAGTCGTGACAGTGTTGCCTTGGGGTAATACATAAGAAAGATTTATGGTTTTAAAGGCGAAAACAACTGAAATGCTACTTTGGGATGCTATAATTTAGAAGGAGGAGTCCAAAATTGCTTCGGGCCTTACCAAAGTTGCTCGTTTCTAGGGCCCGGGGAAATTTAATTAATGAGCCTAGCAACGACGTTGGGTGATATTATTAATAATAAAACCTAAAAGTCCTTAAAATTACTAGGAATTAAAAAAAAAGAAAAGAAACAACGTTCAGATTTATTCTTTTTAGACGCGTTAGCATAAGCGGCTGTTTTCTTCATCATTGTCAATCTGTCTGGCCGTCCTCATGTAACAGATGGGCTCTCAGTGGACGGATTTTCCTGAAATTTTATGTTTGGTTCACATAGAAAGATTTATTGAGCCAGTCCAAATTTCATTAAAATCCGACAAATAAAAAATTCGGAATTTATTATTTCTTTTATCCATGCAATTTGTATGGAAAAAAGACATTTGGATGATGTTTGAATGAAAGCCTCAGTAACTAAATAGGCAACAATATCGTAACAAAACAAACAATGTCAATACAGGGACGTTTTTATAATTTTTAAGTTTGTATAATTGCTATTAAATTATTTATTATTATTAAAAATTAATTTAATTACTTAAAATGTAATAAATAAATAATTTGATTTCATTGAGTAACGCAAATAATAAAAGACCAAATAGGATATGCGTCCCTGTATGTGCGTATAATTTAGCCATTTAAAAATAACAAAATAATCGTTATAAATACAAAATAAGAAACAAAAGAAAAGCTGTTTGTATATGTGCTGTAATTGAAAATGGAGTTGGGAGGGGGGGGAGAAGAAGAGAAGAAATCGTGTAAAAACTAGCGGTCACGGACTCGCCATATGGGATGTAATAGTACATCCGGGAACAGCAACTGGGAAAGAAATAAGGAGCAGTGACCTTCAACAAAAGTAAATCAAGAATGGCAAGGAAACTGCCAAAGGCAAACAGCTAGCATTTCGCCTACGTGAATGACATAGTACGCGCAATAAAGCGCGTGGCCTTTATTATAATTTTATGGTAATGATCCGAACATTGAGAGAGCTGCAAATTTCACAATAAAAAATAATAATAATTTTATATTAATAAAATGCGCAGGATTTTGGAAATGATTCTTAAAGAAATAAATTATTATAATTCGTTAATTATCCGGAGTTAATTTTCATTAATTTTTGGTAGCCGTTTTTTGGAACTTCTTCGCAGTGGCAAATATCCGATATTGCCCATAAAAGAAATGTTGAAATTCACCATGAAAACGGTGTAAGGAATCGGCTTAAGTATTGCAGAGGGGTCGGCTGAACCACTTGAAAATTTCCCCAATGCAAGTGTTTTCTGCGCAACCATCGCTGCAGCTGTCACATGATGCCAGGTGCGCCACATTCCCCGAAACTCAGTCATAGTGCATCCTGTTTCCTGAAAACGTTCCACTTCAAAGTCAGAATCATTTCTTTTAGGGCCCACAATATTACGAAATTTCGGAAAGCATCATTCTGCGCTTATTTTTCGGTTCTTCGCTTCGTGAATTACCACGCGTTCAATGAATGCTTGGTACGAGCTCTTTGAGACCCCATTCATTCGTTTCGCCTTTCAAAGCCTCTCAATGTGAAAAACGATTATAGAACGTCATTCAAATGAGAAAGGGATGCATTCTTCTTTTCTACCCGGGCTGCTTTGCAGGACGCTGCTTTCTGCTTGCGAGCGTTAAAAAAAAAAAAAAAAAAAAACCCTGCTGTTTCGTAGTGTAGGAGACATTGGTGTGTATTTGCCTTAGAAGGCGAATTCGTGAGGACCAGTGAAAGATGCAAACAATCTTTCGCTTCTTAAATTGCACTTTAAATTCCTTATGATGATCTAAAAGTTAGAATACTAGGCATCTTTCACAAATACAGTTTTATTTGGTACGCGGAGTCACGTTTATAAACATTTCCCACGTTCTCCTCGTGGTGGTTCCAGACACTTGTAAATCAGATTACTTTTGCCAGCAGCACAGAAATCTGGTGTTCTGCACCAATTTCTCAGCCGACTTCCACGTTGCGCGTCAGCATCCGAGCGAAATCAGCGACAATTGGGATGTCGTTTAAGAGAATAAGTGAAACTTATTGGACAAAATTCAGGCCTGCACGAAAGGGAGACATTGTATAACATTCCACCTGCACAAAAAACACCTCTTGTATTCTTATTTTCCAACCACCGTTTGTATGCGAATAAATGGAGATATTAAGCTTTCCATTCTCCCAAAAATTAGATGGGTTAAAAATTTGAACTCCATTTCAATATTGTAATTAAACTAAGATATTTAAGCCGTAGATTGACTTCTCTGGCTAAACCTACAGGGTTAAGAAACGTCTAAATTTATGTACAATGTCTATTGAACTTAAAAACTATTTTTTCAGAATTTCATCTTATATTTGACTAAAAATAGATTAAAATATTGAAACATTTTTGTGGGTATGTTAAAAATGAAGTCTGTATGGCCGACATCTATCGTGTTGTGATGTAATAACTTATAAAAATCTTAATTTTGTAAAAACCTTTCTGTTTATTGTATAGCAGTAATAAAGAACCTTTGTGAGTTTAAAAAAAAAAAAAAAAAAATCTTTTCATGCAAGGCAGGTGCTTCATCGCTTCTCAATGGAGCTGAAAGAAATTTTTTATTCTCTCTCCAGAACTCGAATGTGGTAGTGCCACCTGAAGACCAAATAGGTACTGCAACCCTTCGAATATAGCCTAACATTGGAAATTGGTTTTATCCATGAATCGAGCAGAATCCCGAAATCACTTTGCTTAGATACTCAATATATAATACAGTTATTTATAGTATCAGAGTCATATTCCTGCTCCCCGGGAAAAATAAAAATGTTTGATCTAGGCAACCATAAATAAATATTTTAATAAACAGTGATATATATATATATATATATATATATATATGTGTTATTATATTATATATTATATTATACAATATATTATATATATATTGTACACAACATATATATATATGTTGTGTCCAGCCTATGGCTCTGTTATAGTACATTTATAATAAAAATTTTTCCTAATTATAATAAGCAAAATAATAGTTTTATATTTAGCTCTTAAACTGTCAGCTGATGACCTATAAAATAGCACTTTGAATGATAGCTGGAACGTGGGTAGCACAGTTGGTAGAATCACCCTCCCCACACCGGGTGAAAAAGACTTCAGTTCGAGTCCCGATGGGAGGAATTTTTATCGATCTTTTTCACAAAGTGGCTGTGTTAGTTGGTCTCAGGCGAGGGTAGCATGGTTTTTTTCTCCCGGATACTAGGGATTTTCATCCAGCAAACAGAAAATCGAACACAGAACACACGCCATTTACAGACAGTATACCAGGAGCAATATGGCCTTAATCGCTGATTCTCTTGAAAAACCCTACTACTACAACAGCGTTCTTTTTTTTTATTATTATTTAATTAGTAATTCATAAGAGAGAATACAAGCAACAACATTGTATTTTGTAATTTTCAAATCTACCTCGCCCCAGTTGATTACAAATGGGGCGAGGTAGATTCGAAATCCATGTAGCGAGGTAGATTTGAAATGATGGAACCTTTTTATTTAGTTGAGAAGTGATATTTTCTTATTTGCATCCGGGCTTCTGATACGCCCTGGGCATGACTGCAGAAATGTCGCAATCAGTGTAGTTGTATTGAGACACCTTTATTTATATCATTATACTGTACAGTATTTATATTGATATTGTTCGTTTTAACCCCACTAACATAACCGCTGCTTATCGTGATTAACCTGCCTCTCTGTTTGTTTTCATTAAGACATAGGTCATGTATAATTTTGATGTTGATGTGACAACCTTTGTAAAAGAAACCTTTCGGAACCGAAAAGTTCCCCATATAACAAGAATATCCTGTTCAGAAGCTCATTAAAAAGTAAAGAAAACACAACAGAATTACCTTTGGTAATGGGATGATGGTTTTGGTTGGCAGTACAGCAGAAGGGTCAAGGCGCGTTTCTCAGAAGGTTCTGCGGACTGTTAGCCTTCTTACATTTCCTCCTTGCTAATTCTAGGAATTAAATAATGTGTAAATATTGTGATGTGATCTTATGGTTCTTTTGGGAACTCAAAAAGCTCGTTTCTTCGGCAATTTTTCACTTTGCATAAAACCCACCTGCAAGACATTTATTCGCTTCGATTTAGAATGACCATTGTGGTATGTGAATACCTTGCAGGATTTAAACCAAAATTATCGATCTTTGTCCGTTGTGGTGGGCGCAAGAAAGCTCTCCTTCCATAAGGTCTCCTTCTGTGGACAACAGTTTTTTCTTGAACGTATCTTGAAATCACTAATGTTATCTCTCATAAAATAAGGTTTTCAGTCAACAATTTTCTTTTGAGTTTCTCAGCGATTGGTGCTAGATGAATCAGACTGAGCATCGCGCGCTCTAAATTAGAAAAAAAAAAAAAAAGAAAAAAAAAGAAAGAAAGCTTTCTTGACATTGGAAGCTAATTTTTAAATGCCCCTGTAATGAATGTCCTTGGGCAAATTTTTTTTATTTGCACGCCGTTGTGATCAATGACCGTCTTTGTAGTGGAGACTCGGATAACTGTACAGCTCGTGTTTGCAGCAGGCTGACCTGAAAGCCTCGTGGGTCATATGACACTTCAGAATGATACCGAAGACGCTTCTCCAGAGTCCTCGTGTTTGTTCGCAGCGTTGAAGCTGGAACTAATGGGAAACTTTTGGCTTAAGGAGAAAACACTTAACCCTACGCATAACGTTTACGCAGTGTTAAGTGATTTCTTCTTTGTATCTCAAGTCTTAAAGCTGACCATTTTCTTTCGGATAGTTTTCTGTTAATGCGTTGCTCCGGCTCTTCTGTTGTTCAAAGGATCGCCGCCTCCTTTGTTCTCGGTGTTATCTACCCGAACAGCGTCCTTATTGTGAGTCCCACATTCACAGCATGTCTCTGTTACTAATTTCGCCTTATTCTTATCTAACAAATAAATTTCTCAAGGCCTTCATACAACCTGACACTGAGCAATGTCGTGGAAAGTTGTTGCCATAGAAACTAACTCGGGCATTACCTTCACCGACCGGTAGCTTAATTTATTTGCTGGTCACCTAGCTGGCTAAAAGTTGGCATTTTTTTTTCAGCCAATAAAATGCAGGCCGTATAGTTGTGCAGTATTTAGCTAGCAGCTCACGTAATTCGCTTCCGGCGAGCACTCTTAACTAGGTCTCAGTTATGATGCACGTGATAATCTTGGACATTAACTCGCAGTGTGGAGAATCTGCTGGAGTAAAGAGAGCACGTTATTCATTGGAGTTATTTTCCTCTCTCTTTTCTATCTATAATTCATGTACTTAGAGTGACAATTTATTAGATACGCCTACCTAATAGCCAGTATGTCCCCCCCCTATCCCCCAGCCCTCAGAACAGTCTGGATTCGTCGCGGATTTCTGCTCGGAAAGCAGAAATCCGCAACCATCCAGTTTGGAACAGCTGTAGGAAGTAATTCAGTGAACACAGACCAGCGCTATTGTGGCACGCTTTCGATACCTGGCTGAGTGTTACACCATAATCCACAGGTGCTCCATTGGATTGAGATCTGGTGACTTGGGAAGCTACCGCAGTAAGCCCAATTCATTTTTATGTTTATGGAACTAGTTCTGTATAATTCTGGTCTTGTGACATGGTGCATTAACCTGCTGTAAGAACCATTCGCAGATGAATATACAACAGCCATGAAGGGATGCACCTGGTCGGAGATAATTTTCAGATAACCTGTGGTATCCAAATGTTACCCCTACAACTATCAAGGGGATCCAAGTGCATCGCGAAAACTCTCCCGACACCATTACACACTAATAACTTGCATTGCTAACATCTGACAAGATGGGTCCATGCATTCATGGACGTTTTCGCTCAATTCCGGCCCTCCCTTCACGTGAAGCGCAGGAACCGGGATTCTTCAGACCAGGAAACATTTTTTTTAATCTCCACTGTCGACCATTGGTCTTCCCGAGCCTATTGTAACTATACCTTTTTGTTTTTTGCTGATAAGAGTGAACCCAGTTTGGTCGTACGATGCGATACCCCATCCGTGACGAAGTACATCGATTTGTGCATTCTGAAATACCTCTTTGTACAACAAATAACACGACATTGAATTCGCACAGTGAGCATGGTGAAATAATAGATTTGATAAAGAATCAATGCTGAAGAAATAAATCTACAGGTGACTCTGAACCTGAGAAATGGCCAGTTGGGTATAAAATATTGGCGGACCGAAGCAACCTTTGACTGCTGTTATCTCATTACACCTTCAGAAACGAGGTAACCAGCCAGGCATATCGAACTTGAGACTATTGATCAGTGGAAACTGGTATGTGGATTGACTAGTCTCTCTACATGCTCTTTTCCATAGATATGTTCAGGTATGTAGGATGCTAGGGAATGCTTACTACTTGAGTTAGCAACAGTTGTCCCAAGTATGAAATTGGGAGAAGGAAGAGTCCACGGTGTGGGATATCTGTAGTGTTTCTCGTGGTGCAACCGCTCACTACTTTACAAATGACTGCACGCGCTCACTAGTTTACATCGGGATATTCCAAGCCGAAATGGATATATTAGACAATTCTCTGAGCCTTTCATTGTGGAAATTTTATGGAAGCGGCACTTAACACTTTCCAACACACGACAACGCTCAGTACCATAAAACAATGTTATGAACGCGTGGTTTGAATAACGTTGGAACATTGTAGTGGCCAGTACAGAGCTGTGATCTTAACCCAGCTGAACACATTTGTGATGAACTGGGATGTATAATTAGGGCAAAGCCAAGAAGACCCTTTTCGTTGGGGGTGCTCACGAATGCTAAATTACTAAGGTTTGCGTTTGAATGTCTTGCAAGCATGTGAAGATCCGAACTTGCGTTATTCAGAAAAATAATAGCAGGCAGTAACTTTTGAAAAAAAACGAAAGATGAAATGAATTTCTCCACAAATAATTCGATCTTCGGATTTATTTTTCCTGGAATTTAAACGTCCATAGTGATAAAAACAAACTTCGCTTCGGGCGTTAAGTGATTTTTTAAAAATTATTATTATTATCATCTTTGCTTAAATTAAACCACATAAAGAAAACTCAACGCCTCTTCTTTGACTTATGGAAGATTATTTAATTAAAGCTGTTTGAGAATTCAATTACGAATGCCGTTTTCACAAAAATTACACTTAATGAGTACGTTTAAAGATCAGCGAAATATCGCGCGCGGTTTGTTAATGCAATTTTGTACGTCAGAAGGAAGTTAATTACATGTATTCGGCTGACGTTTCAAGCTTAAATTGATTAGTTTAAGCGTTTATTAAATACCATTCTACGGAATATAGGTATTTATGCGCTACAACTACCTTGTTCATCAGCAGTTTCATCAAGCTCTTCTTCGGGGCTCTGGTTAACAACGATATTCATGGGGAGGGACAAGGGATGGAAGTCACTGGCGCCGCTTGGTTTACAAGTCTCGCCTTTCTACCTAATGCTGTCAGTAACACGCGCGTTGATGAAGGGCCAGAACGAAAATGTTGCATATCTTAATATTAGAGTCTGGACGACGGTTAGCAACAGAGACATTGGTCTCGGGAGCAAGGCTGAGAGGGGCGGAAAAATTGAGGAATTCTATGGTTCAAGGTCATATGATATTTTTAGTAGAGGAAGGAGCCACACTTAGGCCCAAATGCCACGTTAAGGCGCTTTTAAAAATAGGACTTTAAGTTACTTTTGAACGAATATAAATGTAGAAAAATATCCAAAATTTTCTGCTGGCCATTGCTAACATTACGCACTTGTAATGCGGCATTACCAATGTAACAGTGCGCCACACTTCGAAAAAATAAATACGAAGTCACGTAACACACTTATTTCTGATTTGTTTGTAATATTACTACTAATATTTATTGGTGTTATTGATTGGTTTTATTGGTGTATAAGTTGATAATATTACTATTAATATTTATTTTAATATTTATAATACTTTTAATATTTATACTCCTTAATATTTATAATACTTTTAATATTTATACTCCTTAATATTTATAATACTTTTAATATTTATACTCCTTACATTTAAAAAAAAATGTAAGAAGGAGTATATGGAAAATAAAATAGAGTAAATGCAAAATGTACACTAGTTAAAAATGGCTGTAAACTAGGTACATTATACTAACACGTGGAGAATCGTTGCATTACACCTACATACACAAAGCACCCTTTGCGTGGTCCTGCATTCTTTCTCGCCCTTTCCAATTTAAATGCGAGACACCATCTGTTGCAGTACAGTGGCTACGCCATATGTGTTTTCCTTTTGGATTTGATTCCTGTGATTCGAACAAAGTACTGTACTCGTTCCAGCCGATGAGACGAATCCTAAATGATATCAGAACGGATGTTAAGTCATTCTCGCTGTAGTGCAGCCGCCAGTTCTGGTGTGGTTGACAGTAAAATATATTGCAGCTGCATGTCATATTCAAGGACGCCTTATAAATTCACTGTGGTTTGAGATTCAGTGGTCTTGTGAGCCATGAAATTGTAACTTCAGCTGCTGCTCCCATTTTGAAAACGATGACACAATATACGTTATGGCAGAGGAGGTTTCTAATATTTTGACTAATATATATATATATATATATATATATATATATACAGTAAACGCTCGCTAATCGGGATTAATTGGAGGAGAGTTCATCCGGATAAATGAAAAAAAGGATAGCCCTAAAAGACAAACAATTTAGAACACAAATAAATGGAAAATTCAATGATATAGGTAGTGCTGATGAAAATAAATAAAATAAATATATATATCGCTAGAGCCTTTATTTAAAAACTATCAAAAGACTACATTTATCCACCGATAGATGGATAAATGTATTGTCTTTTTACATTTATCGGGTGGCGTTGGCGTCGCACGGCAACGCTACTTAATCGTTGCTGTGAATACCACCTAAGTACGGCATCCTCCAGCAACGTTCATTTGGATTTTTTAATGTCTATTTGATACACTGCTTTTATCACTCCACACATCGAATTTTAAAACAAATGCATTCATACACTGAGTGGACAGAAATCATGGGGTACTTACCTAGCAAAGGGTTGCACACCTTTAGCCCGGATAAGGGCAGTCACACGGCGAGGCATCGAGTCCACTAGTTCATGAAAGCGTTCCACAGGTATTTCCATCCATGCTTGCTGCACCCCTGTACATAATTCCGGCGCATTCCTGGGTCTAGGATCCAAAGCACGAACGGACCTTTCCACAGCATCTTAAAGATGCTCCACAGGGTTCATGTCCGGTGAACGGGGAGGCTATTCCATAGTGGTAATATCTGCCGAATACTCTCGGCACCATGTTCTAGTCACTACGGCTCTGTGGCGAGACGCAGTGTCCTGCTAGAAGAGTCCATTGCCTTGTGGGTGCACGATGACATTGAAGGGATGCAGATGGTCGGCAAGGATGGACACGTAACCTGAACCGTTCAGAGATGCGTCTAGACGTACCAGAGGTCCCAATGTGTGCCAGTTGAACACGCCCCAGACAATTACCGACCGTCCACCTGCCTGAACAGTTCCTTGTTGGCATTACGGGTGCATAGCTTTATGCGGTTTCCGCCAGAAACGTACCCTCCCGTCCACTCGAAATAACTGAAAACTGGAACTATCGGAGACCAGGAGACCCGTCTTCAATCATCGAAGGTCCAGTACCAATGTTCTTTTGCCCAGTTGAGGCGTATAGTCCTGTGTCTGGTGCTAGCAATGGGACACTGGTGGGTCGCGGTTTCCATAACCAATGCGGCTAATGATCGCCTGATGGTCTTAGTGTTTCTGGCACCTCTCTCGTTGAAGTCCGCAGGGGGGGGGGATATTGAGGGATATTCACGTGTTGTTGTGGCGTACCCCAGGGTTTCCGCCATTAGCCGGTATTGTACTTCTTGTGTTGAAGCTCACGCCAAAACCGCATTTGTATGTGGTGTGGGAGTGTAAATGTTATGATGTGTTCTGTTGTTATGTAGTCGGACGGTACCTAGCTCTTAGCAGGTGGGAAGCGGCGACACCTGGTCACAGCGTCCCCAATCCCCGCCACGTGGAGGCGGCCAGGATAGACAAAGTTATGAGAAAAGGAAAATGGGAATAAAATAAAGCTGGAAAGGTTAGGGATGGGTGGGGAAAGAAAGAAGTGCAGCGGGGGTCAGAGAAGGAACCCTCTGTAATAAAAGGAAGTCAAGAGAAATTGATAAAAGATAAAAGAATAAAGAGGAGGTGGAGGCAGTTTTCAGCCTTTGTAGAAGCCACATGTCGTGGTGTAATCCTATCCTGTGACCAAGATTAGCAGACGAGGAGGCGCTTCCTCAGTAGATCCTTCAGCTTGAAGGGTAACTCTTTCAACGTTGAAGATTTCTTCATCAGTTCGATAGGAGAATCCTCTTGGACCAAAGGCATAACAGAACTCTACGACAGACCAGGAGGAGGTTCGGTAGTTGTAGCAATCCTAAATTTCAATGTTAGATAATAAGTATCCAATGGCATAGCACAACTGAAGCACTAGAGCCAAACTATACACCATTTACAATTTCTAACACAGTAGGTTTGTCACTCCACTAATGTTCGTGAGACAAAATGCAGGAAGTAACAGTTGAAGCTTTTATGCTACTAGTCAGCTAAACATAGTAGTAGTAACACCAGTGGTTCTTATAAGAAAAGACAGAGAAATAAGTGATAATGTACTGATATACGTATTGAAATCCAATATGGTCCGCAGTGATTTGTGCCACAGTCGCTCTCCGGTTGGCTGAAACAATGCGAGACAGACGGCGACGGCCACGCTCATCAATCACCTTTCTCCGCCCACAGCGCTGTCCACGATGAGATGTTATTCCGGAAATGGCGTATTCCCGATGCACTCATGATACTGGCGAACGGGGATAGCGCAATTTCTGTACCACATCCGCGACAGAGTAACCCATGCGTCGGACATCCACTATCATCTCTCTTTAAAGTCGGTTAACTCACGACGTTTATCCACATTGACATCGAATTACAGTTCCACGTGAATGCAGTGATGCAGTGTACTTTTATACCTGCCAAGCGGTGGGTTCGTCCACTAGCGAGAGGGGTGACAGCATCGCGTTGTCCAGGAACCAGGTATCCCATGAATTCTGTCCTTTCAGTGTAGATTCTTTTTGCTTTTTAATATCTAACACGGCCTGTTGGCCAATACTAAATTCTTCAGCATTTTTTTTTTTCTCCTGGAACACAACTTTCAAGTTGTTCTATCATTTTGTTAATGATAGATAAATGATAGATAAAATTTTGTTAATGATAGATAAAATAGCGTGTCTTATTTTTATTCCAATTTTTAATTTTTTAGAACCCATAATGATAAAAAATATGTTGACATGTATATACGTCCGTCTCAGAGTCAACAACGATATTGAACAACACGCAACACAATGTATGTTGTCTCTCTCTGCACAGTCAATCAGCGCCCAGTCAGAGTGACTCACTCACTGCCTTCCTAAATTCCGCGTGTCTTTCAAAGTACTTGACTATGAATAGAATTTTTAACATTTCGATCCGGATTAACTGTAACCGGATTAGTGAGGGTTTACTGTATATTGAGTTTTACTGTATATTTACTGTATTTTCGCAGTCATATTGAATTCCTTTAATTGTATTTTAGTAAAATAATTACAGTGTACAAAAATTATTGCGAATTAAAATTGCGTGCGCATTACGAAGAAAAAAATATTCCTTTTTCTTGTGGCTAATGCTGCATTAACTTGCTTTCGTTCATAGTTTGCCACCACCGATATGAACGCCCCTTGTATGTAATACAGTGCAATAAAGATTTTTCCATGTGCTGCTTAATCATTAATTCCTCATGCCGACGATAGATGGTGCCACACTACAGATTAACACTGTTAGGATCGATTGTAGGCGTTGTCATCATTTTAAAATACAGTCTGGTTCTAATCCGCGAATTGATATGAATTAACGGAAATAAATAACATGCGTAATCAAGTAAGAGATTATTTATTTTACAATTAGTTATGCGAATAGATAAACTGAGTTAGAGTGGGTTGAAATGTACCCATGATGTGAACATCGTTCATCACTGATAATTTCGTAAGCGTCTTTTACTTGTTTTATTTCTAACAAAATAAACTATTTAAATTATAGAACTTGAATATAAGTTACCAATTTATTAATCAGATTGTTTTATTATTAAATCATAATTATATTGAAATTAATCGTGTCTGTAAAGAGGAACACTCCGAAAAACCTATATCACATATAATTTTTTATAATTAATTTTGTTATTTCATATGTGATAAAAGTAAATAATATTCAATTTTAAAATCAGTTGGTAAATTTAATGATATAACATACAGTATTAAAATAATTTGAATTTATTGAAAAATCCCACTGTATTTTCTAACATTCTTCATACACCATCTTTAAATACATATCGTAATTGTATACATATGCTCAGTATGGCTGCTCGCGTTAACCGTCTCTGTCAAGGGGTGAGTGACTGTTCGATGATCGACAAGTGAGAGCAGTCTTGCTGACACCCGTACGGCACGTACGTCGCACCCCGAAGCTTTTTGGTTTCGTTTGGTGCAATTTTTGAGCCCTTGCGGGTAAAACTTTCAAATGAAAAAAAAGTGTTGTGTTTATTTGCTCCTGCTGCCAATGTTTGTTCTTTAGAAGCACTAGATGGCGCGACATTTGAATAAAATACTGTACTTGGCTTATAAGATGCACTTTTTTTCTTTTTAAATACCTTAATTTATCAATACAATTCAAGGTTCTCTTAATGAAAAACTGCACCAACTAGGCCTCTGCACGACTGACCTGTGCTACTGTGGAGCCATGGAAAACTGGAGGCATCTCCTTTTTGACTGTATTCTGTATGAAGATTTGAGGCAAGGTTTTGTGAATACCATCCCAATATCTGAAAATCAATTAGACCAAATTTTTTTTTATTTTTTATGAAAATCCCAAACACGAAAGGTATCAAAACCTATAGTACTTAGTACCGTGCATGGGTTGAAGGAGAAGTATGGGGGGAGGGGGATGCCGGAAACTTTGCTCTAGAGACTAAACATGGGTTTCACCACTTCAAGCCTCCAATAAGCAAAGTGGTGGTATTTCACCGGTTGATGAAAATCATCTGCCACCTTAATACTCCTAACCCCTGAACGTTTATTTGCTCTTCACAATTTTGCTACGGAAGTCTTTGCTTGAAGGAGGAGATCATATAGAGTGGTCAACACCCCTGGCCTGAAGCGGATTAGACAATGGTTTTTTTTCCCTCCTTGCGTTCTGTTTGGAGTCAGCCACTCCAGACGTATTTTTATTTATTTATTTATTACTATATATATTTTTTTTTAAATTATTTTTATTTTATTTATTTACTTTTTTATATATTTTTCTTATTATTTTATTTTATGATTATTTATTTATTTATGATTATATTATTTTATTTTATTTTTTAAAAATTTTTTCCCATAACCCGCACCAAGGGTGATTTTAATTATTATAATTTTATATTATTATTATTATTTTTAATTCTCATAACCTGCACCATGGGTGGTTTTTTTTTTTTTTTTTCTATTTTGTCTGTCCCTAAATTAATCAATTGCTTTTCGGTGACCGGTACATTCTGCGTTCATGATACCAGTTAAAGAGTTTTGTAAATAACATACTTTCTAAAAAGCGTATAATAAAATACAGTAATATAATATTCGTTTCAAAATGGAATCAGTATTTTTTATTTATTTTTTTATTATTTTTTTTATCACTGTATGATCCTGATAATTGACAACAGGACCCGGAGAGGTGGCAAATCTCACATTTTTTGTACCCTATTTTGTTTTCATGTGTCTTCTCATTTCTATTATTACCCTCAAAGCTGGAAGTGGTTGGACCTGAGAGGCCTGATGAAAACTTGTAACAGTGTGTGAAATGAATTTAGACATGTTAATTTTGATAATCATTGGCCAGTAATAATTCGATTTCGAGCTGTGTCGATTTGCAGTAGCTGTTGTGTTTCAGATAATCATTCACTTGAAACTGAGGTTGCGCCGACATTGTGTATTTCTCAGCTACATTATGGAGATCAGCATCAACTGCTTTCGTTTCTTCCTACAGTTCTGTAACATCTTCTCAACTTCGATACAGATGTGTTCAATTATTATATAACTTATCATATTATTTTGGTATGAGTTAAATGTTTAAGATAGGTCCATAAATGAAAATTGGTTTCAGCTGACCTAATATTGCATCAGTGAAATCATGTTTTGTTATTATTATTTTTTTTTTTTTTTTCAATTTTAAATACATAAATCGAAAACGTACGCTCCATAATACACTCATCAGTGAATGTTAATTGCATATTCTTATATATGATGAAATATCCTGTCCACGAACAGAAGGGATGGAAGGATTGGCTTGGTATTACTGTTAAAGAGCGCGCAGGCAGTAAGTGAATCTTGTGGGAGTCAATTTGATATATAAAATCGATAATTGGTTTGAATTTTTTTTAACACCCCACGATACATCCATGGCAATATCGATATAAAAACATGTATTTAATAAAATATAATTGATATTAAATCAAATCTATTTATAATCTGGCATGAACACCAACTCAGAAGAGTTGACATTCATTAACCGTATTTAGCAGTCATACGAGCTTGAACTACTGTCACTCAAACGTGTAAACAAGAGGGGCTCCGCTCCCGCTCGATTCGCTCACCAATCAGCACTCAACTGAGGAGTAGGCATTTTGGACCTTGATGCACATATAGCAATTTTTTTTTATTCGGTTGAGGCTGGTAGAATAATAACTAAAAGACAAATTTCGAAAGTGTACGTTAACCTGTTTGTTACTCTGTGTTTGCGTTGATAAAAAGTAGTGCACAACGCCGCGAATCGTATTGCTCTCCACGAGATCCCCCGAATCTGTAATTTCAATGTTGTTCAGTCTATAGTTTTACATCGTAACAGCAATGTCCATGCTCAGAGATCTTATTCTGATCTATGTAATGACCAATGCGACCGAATGTTCTCCCCATTCCTCTTCTATTTGCATATGATGTCACTAACAATTGACCTAGGGATACCCAGACTGACCCCGATGCCTCGTACAGAACGCTTGCTTATGTGGCATCCTACTATCATTCCACGTTGGAAGTCTGTTAATTCTGTTCAATGTGTCATCTTGCATGCTCACTTTTGCAATTGTCTGTTCGAAGCCCAGCGTGCATATTTATAGCAAGTTCTGTGACGTGCTGCATTCATAGGACCTGTCTCCACATCCACTGAGGGGTGTCCGGATATTAATGGTTGGGCGGTGTACACTCCTTAGACCAGTGTTATCCAGTAGTCTTGTGTCATTCAAGTCACACTTGAAGTTAAAAGAAGCATATTCACGGCACACCTAAATAGTGATTGATATTGAACTCACTGGAGAGTTTTTTAATCTCGCGGCACACCAATGTGCCGGGGCATTCCAACTGGGAACCACTGCCATAGGCGACCATTTGTGAAGTAATCTAATCAGCTTCTAGGTGGCCACATTTTGGAGCTCAATCTCTTGTATGGACCTTATCGATGTACATTCCTAAGGTCACGACAATAATGGAATTTAAGAGAAATATTATAGTTCTGTAAAGCGATATAGTTAATTTTAAACACTGACTCGAAATTGTCATGTAGATATGCCATAAATATTAATAATATTTGTGGCACATTAATATTAACTTAGCGATATCATAACAGAAGAAACGTCGAGAAACAGCATCTCGTACTCAGAAATGAGTTGAATCCGAGGGGTTCTCAACAGATTACCAAGCGATGAAAATATTGTGTGACGGGTTGCAGGGACGCGACAGCAATGACGCAGTGATGTTGCGCAACTAATCCGAATACTTGGCCTTTCTTCTGCTTTCTGGCTCCACACCACGAAGACTGAAATTGAAGACAGGAGCTACAGCGATGCTGATCCGAAATATCTGCATTAACGATAGCCTCTATAACGGACCCCATGGATTGTTGGGAAAGTCGACAAATTGATCGTTTACTGCTTAGTCTTAAGCGGTGAGAAACAGGGTAACATCGTCCCTAGACCCTGCATAGCCACAATTTTCTTTTTGTTTTCCGTTTAAAAGAGTTTCTTTTGCTATGACAACCAACAAACATCGGGAGGGGGGGACTCAATCTGTCAAAAAAGGGCCTGGTAAACCCCGAAAACTAACAGAGCTGGACAAGAGAATTCTTGTCCCGCACTGTGCGCGCAAATCGTAATTTGCCATTGTCCAAATCACACAAACCCTCTGTGAGAATATTGGGACTAATGTCAGCACTAGTACAATACGAAGGACACTCCATGATATGGGTTAGAATGGTCGTGCAGCTGTTCACAAGCCATTGATCACCTCAATAAATGCTAAATGCCGATTAACATGGTGTAAGGAGCACGAATTCTGGACTGTAGAGCAGTGGAAAACAGTCCTATGACAGACGAGTCGAGGTTCGCACTCTACCAGTCTGATGGCCGTTCTCGGGTGTGGGGAATGCCAGGGGAACAGTTACTTCCTGATTGTATCCTCCTAACAATGAAGTTTGGTGGAGGAAGTGTCATGATATGGGGGCTGCTTTTCATGGTTTGGCTTGGGCCCATTAGTCGTAATCGACAACCGTGAATGCTGTGCAATACCAGGACAGTCTGGACAATTATGCACTTCCGACATTATGGTAATACTTCGGGGAAAGCCCATACCTGTATCAGCAAGACAACGCGCCATGCCATACTGCTCGGGTCGTAACAGAGTGGTTTGAGGACATGGGTGTGGAAAAGTTGGATTGGTCAGCCCAGAGAACTGATCTGAATCCTATCGAGCATCTTTGGGATGTATTGGATCGTCGGGTACGTGCACGTCGAGATCACCCAAAGAACAAGGCCGAAATGGTGGCTGCGTTAAAGCCCGAGTGGAGGAACATATCAACTGACATTTATAAAAAGCTGGTTGAGCGTATGCCGCGAAGATTGAAGGCCTTTTTTTTGTGTGTGCAAAGGCAGGTGTCCGGATTAATAAAGTATGTTACAATATGATTTGTTCCCGATACACTTTTTAAAATTCTAATGAGTTAAACATAGTGAAATAAACGAAAATAATAATAATTTAATAAAGATTCAAGTAACATGCAATTCATGTCAATGCTACCATTTTATTTTATCTCGCTGTTTACGTCAGTTCTGCAAGTTCCAGTTATTGGCAATCTCCCGAAGATAATTTTACGATCTGTCGCTGTCCGTAGTCGCGGTTTTCTAAACTTTCAGCCGTTGTCCGGCGATATATTACTGTTGGTTGTTTATTTCGTTCACGCTCTGCGCTGCTGGTAAGCTTTTAGTTAGTAGGGTTGTTAGCACAGAGGATTTGCTGGAAACTCAGCAGAAGGTTGTTTTTCTCCAGCAGGCCCGAATAGAAGTTCCATAAAGACCATGAAAAAATGGACAAAGTACATCCTTTCTGAAACTTTTTGAAGCCTCTCATTTTCAGAGCACATTTTATTTATAACTTCTGAACTAACCATAGATTAGCAAAATTAAATGAATTCATGTTAATCATATGGTAGTAATCTTAGAGTCGCTTCCTGCTAATCATTTTACAAGTTTAGTATTTTGTTTAATGGGTACGTACAACACCATAGTTATATATATTTAATAAAACATTTAAGGCAGTTTCTTAATCTGTCTATATTCAAGTTAATTTAATTGCGTATGTTTAGTTAAAGACGTCTATATTTTACAGAAAATGGCCCGCAACAGAGAAATTCTTGAATATCCATTGTAAATGTATGTTCCATTCAGCCTATTCGTCATTGCATCTGTAGGAACGAAAACACCTCATTCTTTGTCACGTTGACCAACATTTCCTCTGAATTCGCGCGCGAACCCTGTTTAGTTTGTTGGCTTACTTATAATTCCCAATAAAGTGTAATCGTTTGGAAAATAGTTTATGCTAAAAACATAAATCTTCTTTCAGCTTGTTGATTCGCTCGTATTACATAACAAATGGCGTAAATGTTTTAAAAGCGTGTACCTGCATGGTGTCACGTGGGCGTGAGATCTGCCAGCGAGCGAGTGACGTTATATGCAGACAAAGGAGCGATTTTGTCACGTTTAACAGGTTTCTTGTATAGAATGGCTTTCCAAAATCTTGTTAGGATCGTTAAAAAGCAGGGTCTGCCTGTTTTTATGAACAGTGCAGCTGAAGTTTATTCTATAATAAGGATACATTTTTCTGAAAATTTCCAAGAAGACGAAATGAGATGCTCTTTAGCTAACCTCGGGAATTTGCTGTTCGCCTTGATATTTAGGTAAGATTATTCTTTACGTCCTTGGGGATAAGCACTTGCAGGAGAAAGTGCGAGCATGATTTGAAAAAAAAAAAAAAAAGTTTCAGACAGTTACTATGGAAACATTAATTAAAACTTTAATTGCGTGTATGGGTGTTGCGCGATGAATACAATTATATGTTGAAATATACTCGTACCTTTTTGACGAGCAACACAAACGAGGAGTGGTAGTTGTATGGCGTGCACCCTTTTTGTCGGGGAAAGAAAGAATGGGTAAGATTTTTTAGGCTTGTTTTTATCTACGGATGGTTAAAAGATAATAAATCAAAACGTTTTGTGAGTGAGAGAGGGATATACTTTGTAGGGATTAAAAACAAACAAACAAATAGTTATTTATTTTTTGTTTTTAATATAAAATCAATACCTCCTCATCATATGCTTCTTGTGTACCTATTTTTCGAAGCACTTCAGGTAAAACATAATTTTTACAACACTTTTCAACTCTTATCGTACTGATAAGATTGCATTAACCATGCCAGCACTCATTCTGTTGCGTGTTTTGTTTTTTACTAGATTTAAGTTGCTGAATATTCTTTCCACATCTGCATTGTATAATGGCAAAATTAAAACACCCATTGCAAATTGGCTAATTTCTTTAATCGCCTTATGTTAAATGAATTTTCACCGCTTGCATCTAGATATTTCGAAACTTCTAACCAAAACTTCATTGTATTGTCGATGTTTTCCCATTTAACAAAAGTAATGTTTATATACTGTTGCTCAATTTTTTTCAATTTCTACTTCAGACAATTTTAAATTTTGTAATAAATTTATCAGTGGTTCTTTTTGTTGCTTTAATATATCGTTAACTGAGATTAATGATATTTTATTGGCAATCATCGACAAAAGCATGTTTAAATCATGTAGTAATAATGTAGGATCAGCAGTATTTGATTCAAAAGATTTGTTTACTCTTTGTACTTCAGATAAGTTAGGTTTTAAAAATAAAAGATATGCTAAATTACCTTCATCTTTGAACACTGAATAAAGAAGTTGTGCAGTATAATATTTGTCAGTCAAACGAGTTATTTCAAAATGGGCTTTTAATTCAATATACTGTTCTAAAATTCTTGTTATAGCAACTTCAATGGATAACCACCTTGTTTGACACGAATGAACGATCCTTTTCGGATCTGCACCATCGTTTATGGTACTGTATAAATATTTGAATTGATTTTGTCGGCTAGTGGATTTACTAAACCAATTATAGGTTTCAGCGATCATGAATTCTAGACTTCTAGGGAATGTTTCGCGGGTTGCATGAGATACTGCTAATTGCAAAGAATGACATACGCATTTAATTAATATCAAGTTCGGTACATCGGACTTCAAATGTGTATAAACGCTGTTATTAACTGCAATCAAAACGCTAGCATTATCTGTCCCATTGCCCACAAGATTATTTAAAGGAAGTTTTTTAAAGTTCTGGCTGTTTGATCTTGGAATGCATTCTTACATAATTCACCAAGTTGGTCCATTGCCAGTATTGATGAGTGAGCACAAACAAACAAACTTAACTTAATGCTTCAGCTTCCACTGTTTGTAAATTCTTGGTGGGAAAATTTAATTTAGATTGGTTGCCCGATCTATTAGGTGAAAATGGTTCTGCTGACTTAATATGTTTGAAACTTTTTAAATGACTTTTAATTTCCGAAATTTTAGCAGTAAAATCTGACTTGCAATATTTACATCTTGCTCGAGTTGGATTTCCTGGAATCTCTACTAACCATTCTTTGAATTGTGTAAAAGCTAACCATTCCTTCCGAAAATTTTGGGTATATTTCGTTTTGTTTTTGTCCTCCATCCCTAGAAAACAATTTTTATCTTAATAGTAACCCGGATAAAAATTATTATTATTATTACTATTTTAGTCATATTAGATATACAAAATTCTTTGAAAAATATGATAAAAACAGTAAAGAATTATATATTCTTTATAATGTTCTTAAATATCTTACTTTAGTTTTTGAACAACATATTATTTAAATTTAACGATATATTTTTAAGTAGTATTAAAACTCACCTGTGAATAGTTATTAGAAGCGTTTAATTTAATTATTAGCACAGAGTACTAAGATACTATTACTCTGTGGTTATTAGAAATAATTATTACTTATTACTCATTACTTATTGCTCTGTGGTTATTAGAAACGTTGAAAGAGAAGTTATGTCGGTAATTCGCATTGCATTTCTTGTTTACTATGTTTACGATGATGTATATCAATAAAACATTTCAATTATGATATATTTATATTGTTAATTAAATAATTAATTTAACAATTAATTTAATATTTGTTTTAACTTGGACATAGAAAGCCAAGCATGGGGGCTACGAATCAACAAAAAGAAAACAAAGGTGATGAAGGTCAGCAGGACTGCAAGCAAAATCACGATCAAACTAAACAACGAAAAATTAGAGCAAATACACCGCTTCAAGTATCTCGGAGTACTCATTGATGACCAGCTGAACCATGACGCCGAAATCAAAAGCAGAATTGAACAAGCCAGGCAGGCATTCACCAAATGGAGAACCCTCCTCACCGACAGAAGCTTGAACATCGTGCTCAAATTACGCACATTGAAATGCTACATCTGGCCAATACTGCTCTACGGTGTAGAAACCTGGACTCTAACATCAGCCACTACAAAAAAGCTCCAGGCCTTCGAAATGTGGCTCTACCGAAGAATGCTGAAAATTCCGTGGACAGCCAAGATAACCAACGCACAGGTCCTGCAGGACATGCACACGGAACGGGACCTGCTCAAAACCATCATCAGCAGGAAATGCAAATACCTAGGTCACATCGCTAGGAACCAACAAAAATATCACCTACTACCACTCATCCTGGAGGGAAAGATCGAAGGCAAGAAACGCCCAGGCAGACCGAAAATGGCATGGCTAGATAACATCAACACCTGGCTTCACATGACAACAGCACAAATTCTACACGCAGCGCTAGACAGAGAACAATATCAAAACGAAGTCGCAAACGCCATTCGGCAGCATTAAAGAAGAAGAAGAAGAAGAAGTTTTAACTTGAGTTTTTTTTTTAGATTCTCTCTTGTATATATTTCATTTGTTCTGCTGAGAGTTAAAAAAAAAAAAAAAAAAAAAACTGAAATCGCTTAAGACTTTATTTTAATAAACACTTTATCTGTACTTAAAAGTGGTGCGACTTAAAATGTTTTCGTATTTTCTATAATTAAGGAATAAATATTATTAAAATGATACCGACAAATTAAAAAAAAAAGCATTAAATAATAAAATATATATTGGAACATTTAAATATTTTATTTTAATGATATGATTACTTTAAACGGAATTTAACTTATTTGCTGTTCCAACTTCTCATATTTTTTTAGTTATTGGAAAAAATTATGCCTTCATGCTTCGCAGCACTTTCGGCAGAGCTCCAAAATAAACAAATTTGCATCAGGAAATTGTCTTTCATGACGTAAAGACAAAGGAGGCCTCTTATGATTAATTGTTGATTATCATTAATGCGGAAATTGATTGGTTTATCAAAAGCGGAAATCATGCAGATGAAAATGGGCGTGTAAGTGGATTTACACATTGATCGATTGATTGATTTATTGCTGGCCTGATAACGCCTTAATCTAATTACGTAACTTGGCTAACTACTGTTTCAATAATATTTGCACTGGAAGCGTGTATGAGAAAATCGTCTGAGCTTTTAGGCTGTGTTCCAAAGCTTATTTATTTTTTTAAGGGATAAACAGAGTTTTTTATATCTGAGCAAGGATATAATTATTAATGTGAAACTGCTGTGCTTCTTTCAACCCCGATAGTATGGCAATTAAATTAATGTGGAATTAAGCTAATCGGTCAATGCATTTCATTCACTCTTATGAATACTGCAGACTTCTTTTGAATGCTGATGAAATGCGCAAACAACGCTCCTCGTGATTGTTAATTCTTTTCTTTTTTATTTAAGAAACAAGGACAATTCATTTATAAACCGCAACTGGGTACCGAATAAAACTATATGCCATTACGCACAAAGAAAACACTTCGCTCAATTAACCCTTTTTGTTGTTTTCTTGATTGCACTGAATCAAGACTACGCTGTATGGATCGTGAATACACTTTGCTTGCGGCGCTGTGACAATTATTTCAAAATTTTCGAAGTTTTAACGATACAGAAATTCTCTCCGGTATTAAGAAACGAGGAATGGTTTCTTCTGTGACCTTTACGCTCTTATAAATTGTACTAATGGGTAGCCAGTAACTAAAAAAAGACGCCTTGAGGCTTCTTTTCCTTTTATATGTTTTGTTTGCTGCCTGTAATCAAGTTTTTCCACTTACTTTAAAATACACTTCTAATGGAGACTTCGTTGTTTTCGAAGTTGCCTTCCGTGCCTTCCGTTGTTTTCGAAGAACTCGATTATAAATGGTATGGCCCAAAGTATTTTGCTACACTTCGGTTATATTTTATCAGAAAAAAAAAACCATGAAGAAGCAGAATGTCACCACGAAAATCAAATTTGAGCAAATGGAATGAAATACAGACACGCATCCTTGGGGGTGCTGTACACCTTGTCCTACATCTTTTAAAGAGATTTTTTGGATGCCTTAAATACTGCTACTCTAAGTTTCTGCTATAAATACCGTAAAGTTGCACGATTTGATGAAAAAAGTAGCAAATTAAGAACTTGAATATCCCAATTTTTATGTATACTAGGTTATCAAAAGTATTAGGACATCATACGATAATCATATGGTTTGGAGAAGTGTCGGTTCGAATCCCATCGTAAACTGAATTCTTTAAAGTCTCTTTAACTGGGGTTATATTTAAGGCATTTCAGGCCGAGAGAGAACAGTTTTCTTGTGAGTTATTCCGGGTTACTTATATAAATAAATAACTTAAATAAGTAGATAATCTTTTCCTGTTGATAAGTGAGATATAATCTCCGATATTGTCAGCACTTTAGTGTGCATTTTGAATGGAAAATAATGCAACGAAGTTGGAAGGGATCCAATATTCATATGTGCAGTACTCTTTTTTTCTTGTCACTTGTTCCTCTTAAAATGAAGTCATGATGAATTTTTGAATATTAGTCGCGTTATCTTACAAGATCAACAAAATACACTGTTATTAAAAGTACAGGAACACCAGAAACATTCACTGACAATAAATTCCATCATATACAGTTCGACTGGATCGCGTCAGTGGATCCTGAATTAATTATTTTTATAATCAGTTTCACTCTACGTTTAGCTTGTAAAAATCAAAAAAGGTCTGCTTTCTTTGCATTATTTGGCTTTATAAATACTAATTCTGTATAAAGACTTTTTCACTCAGGACTGCACTTTACGAGCCTCAGATGGAAATGTAGGATTTCCATCCCGCATGCATACAAACCAACGTAGAATTAGAATACACAATCTGTATGTATACGACATGCTGACGCTATAGTTGCTTCTACACCCGTAACCTCAATCCAATATTCGGTGAGTGACAGGACTCATGAGCCAAGCACTATTAAGATGGGTCAATCTGACTTTTTAGTTGCAGCCCTCAGAGGGTCTGCAGTGGTTTTAAAGGCTTGCCAAAACTATCGTTCAAGATCTTTCTTCACAGCTGCCAGAGAACCACAGAAGTTCATTGCAGAACACCCTCATGGGAAATATCATAATTTCAAATTAAGGGTCGTGTTATCTTCTAGTTTTGGGTCGATGGCAAATGTTTTTGCCTACATCTCCAAAATTAACTGGCCTATTTAAATTTCGCGTTTATGCTCTGTAACGGCCACGGAGATCGGAGGAGTGTGGACTCGAGCGTGCGGCGTAATTCTGTACCTTGAGGTGACTATAGCATTGGCGGGATCTCTCTGAGATTATTATCTTTTATGTCTGTGCGGGGATGCGCAAATATTTGTTCGAAAACAGTGAAGTCAGTTTTTTTAAAGAATGACAATGGATGAAAGTTGCCAGCCTACGCATCTTGATGCCTCTGCGCACCTCTCTCTCTTTCTGTACAATTCTGTTTCCATTAAAACACAGATGTTCACCTGAGTTGCAAATTTTTCTTTCCCCAAACATGACACGTCCATTTTTGTCCTTTCTTTGAACTGCTTATGGCTGTGGGAAAAGAGGAATTTTCCATACAGTTTTCCTCTGATGACATATATTAGGTTCTTTCAACGTCTACTACAATTGTCTTTTTGATGCCAGTTTCAAGACGTTTTGCCTGATAGCTGCTTTGTCTACGAGACATCCCTATTGTTCTAAGGACTGCAGTCTACCAGCTGCTCTCCTTTATCGCAGCTGAGCGTTGATTGGACAAAACTGAACCTGTCAGTCCTGCTTGAAGAATAATACTCCCTCACAGATGTAACAGATTTTATAGCTTAATTACATTTCATCTTTCTTTCTTTAATTTTTATTCTTAGACACAAAGAACACTATAACATTTAACCACAAAAAAATCTCGAAGAACACATCAAAATTACCTTATTGTTTTTTCTCCACGAAACTTCCATCTAAATATATTTACAGCCTTAAAAGAAAACGTTCCTTTTTCAGCATCTTCCTTAGAGTTGGTAGGATTGCCGTCCTCCCAACCCCGAGTGGAAAAGCCCTGAGTTTGAGGTCCGTCGACGATGTGAAGAATTTTTATGGGCCTATTTTACAACGTGGCTGAGTTAGTCTGTCTCAGTCGCGGATAGTATGGTTTTCTCTCCCAGAAACTCGTGTTTTTCGTCCCGCAAACAGAAAATCGACCTCAGAACACACACAATTTACAGACAACATACGCGAAGCAGCAATATGACTTTAGTTGCTGATGCACCTAAAATCCTAAAACAACAACCTTTCCTTGCACGTCATTTCCGCCTGTTCTCCAGCATGTTACCTTTCATGTGCCAGCTGTCCCATAAGGAGACTGTCGAGCTTTCTTAGCAGCTACCTTCACAGGTTTGTGATCAACCAATAGAGACTGCATTAGCAGCGCTCCTTATTTGAAATTAGCTATAGATTTTGCAGTTGGCAGTCGCGCGGGGATGACTTTAACCAACACTTTTTTTTTGTTTGTTATTTCACTCTAACGTCATTGAAAAACCAAACCATTCTGGAATAACTCAATGCTTCGTAAGGAATTCCCCCTGTTTCTCTAAGTCGCAAGGAAATTTGCTGGATCTGCTTAAAAACGAAGCAAATGTTCACTTATTGACTTGACAACTCGTGAGTTTTTGATCTGCTGTCAACAATTTTGGGACCCATCGTGCCTACACCTTTTTCATGGCAAGAAACTTAGACGCGCAAGACGTTGTCACTGTACTAAACTGTCACTCATCGCTCACTCAGCAGTAGATCATGCACACTGTCAACAACTTCTGGAGTGATGGATGTTGCAGGTCTTCGACAGTGTCGGTTACCTTCCAGCTCTCCCTCTCTTCCTCCCTTGTTTAAATTGTGCTGTCCATTTCTTAATCATGGAATAGGAAGCGGCATCCTCCCCCAGTATTTTAACCATATCCTCATGAATTGCCTTTGGGGTTGGTCCCTTTCCCCACAAATATTGGATGGTTTCACGGCGATCCATTTTTGATTTTTGTCCATCTTCAGCTCATCCACACAACTCTGACTTCAGGACTGTAATTAAAAAAAGACGTTATTGAAACTGCACGAAACTTAGTGGGTTATGATTTGAAGTGTTACACTTTAAGTACAGAAATTTTTATCCCTGTACCACTACCTCTCGTGCTCAGGCAACGAACTTTTCAAACGTTCCTTGTACAATACAATTGACTAACAGACAAAAAAATAAAGAAAGAAATAAAATTTATATTATTTGGACCCAAAAATCTGTATGCTTTCCATTCTTCAGAACGTTCTTCGTTTTTCTTATTAGCAACACTCCATTCCCTTTCTTCTTCAGTCAATAATTTATTCTTTCCGCTCTACTCTTTCCTTTTTCCATGCCTAATCCCCTTCTCCACTTCACATCGACTTAATGGATTATTTTGTAGCTCTGGTTTCCACCACCTTTTGTTCATAAGTTTCCTTCGCAGTTAACTAACTAATCTTCCACCAGATGGGTATCGATTGCTTCGATAATCTTTCTCTGTAGTTTTATTCACGGGCTACTTCTAAAAAAGCACGTGTTGATTACGAAGTAATTTTGATTTCTTTGAAGAAATAGTCCAAGGCAGGAATTCTAGAACTTTCTTTCTTCTAATTATTTCTTCTTCAATTTTTATTGAAGGTTCCTTACTCAGTTTCAATTTAACCATGCAATTTAATGACCAAAGCAGAGCGAGCAGAAGAATGTTTCTGTAAGAGAATGCATATTTTTTACTTAGTGGGAAAGCGAATTTATCTTTTCTTTGTAATCTAATCAATTCTTCTTATTAATTTTTTTTATGTTGATCATCATGTCGCTTTTTAAATACCTACTAGTTAGTATTTACTCTAGATATTTTCCTGTTTTTTCTTGTTGTTTATGCGACATCCGGTTTTCAAAGCTGCTTATCGGTTCAACCTAGTTTGACGTGTGGGGTGTTGGAAATGATGATAAAGCTGTGAATATGTTTTCCATCATCGCTCTGATAATGCTATCCGGATGTTGTAATTTTTTTTGCTCGTCTTTAGCTTACCCCACGTGATCATCCCAGCTATCCGCAGAGACCCAAGAAATTCCTTCGTGGCTTAAACGTGCTGTTCCTTCCTCGTTGAAGGTTTTCTTTCTCTCTCTCTCTCTCTCTCTCTCTCTCTCTCTCTCTCTCTCTCTCTCTCTCTCAGAAGATGTAACAAGTGATGTCTTCTCAAGTTTCCTTAACACCGACACGACTCAAAGACAGTGGTATGCTTTGAGTTAAACTGAAAGAGTCTGGTAATGAGATTAAAGTGACTTCTGCATTTGAAAAAACGCCACCTGCACTAATAAAATCTCACAAGTAACCAATTTGATATAATTGTTAAAATTAATAATATTAATTAATTATTATTATGTTAGTATAATAATAATAATAATAATTATTATTATTATAAAATTTTTATTATAAAATAAAAATGATACAATTATTAATATTATTAATTAATCTAATTAATAATAATAAGTATAATAATTAATAATCATTCACTAATATTATTTAATCACTAATAATTATATTGGATATTAAATATAAATAACCAGTACTACTTAATAATAACTATTACGTCAATAGTTAATAATATTAATGATTATAAATATTTCATCTGTATACAGATAATCAGATACACATCTATTTCAGACCATTTTAAGTAATTCTCCGAGAGCCATTTTTAACTTCAGAAATTGCTTTTCAGTTTGTTTGTTTTTTGTTTTTCCTTCGAAAGAAGTTCAAATTTATTTACAACAAATATGCAAATCGTTTAGAAGAGTGAACCAAAGACTTTTGTTCCGTTAGCGACAAGTTCCGGAATGGTATGTATATTCTTCGTGACCTTAATGGAAATCTATCAAGAGCTCATATCCGACATGTTCATTGAATTTGTATTGATTCAATGAACACGTGATCGAATCTTGAGAATTCTAGAATAAAGCTTTATACAGGGACGTATATTTGATCTGCTGGAATGCTGTTTATTGACTAGATCCCCCGGGATACTTTAAGATTGGATTTCAAACTTTTATAAATCGAAACGCAAAATTCATTCACTAGGCAGTGTTCTCAGATGGCTGGTTATGTTATGGCTTGGATTATTAAAGAATTTAGTTCACGTCGGACTTAGGTGTCTATGGGAATTTCAGGAAATACTGTACTTGTGAAGGACGGCTGCTCTGTGGAACAAGAGCAGAGGGAATAAACGAAGAAAAAGAAGGTTTTTTTTTTTTATGCAAAGAAAGGAACAGTTCTGACGCATATCCTAAGATAATTTGGAAATTAGAGTTAATTGAAGAAAGAAAGAATTATTTTTCTTTAAAAATGAAATGGTGATCTGCACGCAATTCTCCCACTAGAGAATTATATAAATTGCTTGACTTCACTAAATAACTATGCACATTGGCCAAATATTAGAAACCTTTTACAATTGATGACGTATATGCAAATATAAATTGCCACATGATGTGACCACAAGTTCCATCCATCACAAATACTGTACGCGTTTCTGCGTTTTGCTTAGTTGATGCTGCCATGGGTTAGATAGGTGATCTTTTCGATTTTCGAAAAGGTGTTATTGTTGGAGCACGTTTAGCAGGAGGCAACAGAGGAAATCACTGGAGTTTCCTCTGTTGAGAAAACTGGAGTTTCGAAAGGTACCATCTAAAAGTATGCAATGAGCGGAAGACGAAAGGAGAACGCTGCTCCAAAAGGAAGAAATGCTGCAGAAATTCGGTACTCCAAGAACAAGAGCGCAGAAATTAAAGTGAGTTGTGCGTTAGAGTAGAAGGGCCAGCAGATGATGGAAAAATTCAATTTAGGTAGAGAAAAATCCAATCCATATACAACCTAACTGTGTGGTGGGAGTTGAAGAGTCTGGGATTTGGTAGTCGTGTCCTACATGAAAGCAACTTATATCTGAAAAAAATATAAAAAAAATTAAGATTCTAATGGTGTAGTGCTACCAACGCCAAGACTATGGAAGTGAGTGGAAAAAGATCACGTGATTTACATTTTTTTGCAAGAATGGCAGGGTGAGTTTGTGAACCTCAAGAAACCATACATCCAGACGGTTGGTTGTTTTGGGTTTTATTGGTGCATCAGCAGCTAAGACTGTAAAGCGTCTAAACCAGGTTATATAAAAGATTGGTATCCAGCCTCTCGTGGTATCATCATATGGGGTATGGTTAAAGACTGGGTCCGCTAATACCGTTAGAAGATCATGTTACCTCCAGTGAATATCTTTCTGTCGTATCGGACCAACTTCACCCTGTGCTTCAATTTCACTCCGATTGCAATGGACTCTTTCGGGAATACAGTGCAGCTGTATTCGGGAATACTGTGCAAAATTGTATCTGAATGGTTCAAAGAACGTTCCCAAGTTTTCCAACATTTCCCCTGACCATAATTCTCCAGATCTGAATCCAATTGAGTATGTCTGGGATATGCTGGAATTGGTAGTTCGGCATCGTGGCTCTCTACTGACCGCAGTATAGGAGCTGACAAATATCCTGATGGAAGAATGATCAAATCTGGAGGTAGACTTCCTAAGACACCTAGTGGAATCCATGACACGACGTATACGAACTGTTATTCGGAAAAGATGGCCCTACTAGATATTGGCTAAAGGTATGTAATTTTTTACCAGTGAGTGTATATGCATAGTTCTTTTTACTGTGTGCTGACCTTGTTGCGTGGCTAAAATAAGTTATGTACGACTAGTCCTCCGAATCTAGTTTGTTTTCCCGGAAGTCAGTGCTAATTATCCATTGTGTGAAGCCTTCTGCAGTAACTCTACAACTTCGTATGTAATTATTCATTAATTCTGCTTATGTATGCCGTCATTCTCGATGTTCGTTCTGTACAAATGCCCTAAATGTACCATCCCCAACAATTCGCTGTGAAGGATTCTTTTGCTTGACGCATCCGTTTCTGAGATGCGATAGAGAGTTTTCTTGAATGCAATAAAAGGACGCGGAAGTAAATCTGGCTGTGCTCGCATAAGAAAATCAGAATCTGTCGGTGATGATGTGGTCTCTTATAAAAATGAAATGAACTTGACTGAGCACAGCTGGAGTCTCTTTCAATAAATTTTCTGTTTATACTGCGGGACGACCAAACGGTCAGAGGAGTTAGCATGATAGATTGAATACAAGAAACAGCACCGTATTCAGTAGTCACGGGCTTGAACCCCAGTCACTCAAGGCACGTGTACTGAGGCACCCGCGCGTCTGACCACTAGGCTGCGGCGGCCTTTACATGAAAAGGAGGCGTTTTACTATGGAAGAAAACTGTTTTCCGATTTTTGAGAAGTTTCCATCGAAATAAATGAAAAATAAAAGTTATTCAGTGAGTCTGAGTTGAACCACGAATTGAATGAACTGCATTCGAACTTCACTGTAAAGCCAAGGATAAGGAACCCCCCCCCCCCACACCTTCACACCGTTGTTCCCCTGGTATTGCACCGAAGCTGTGTAGTAGATTCGCCACTCGCTTTCCGTTTGAAAAGATCATTTCGATTCTGTTCTGGATCGGAGGAACTTCTAATAGTATGACTTTAAAGAATAGTGGAACTGTTTCCTGTTACAATTCTAAGCCAGTAGAAAATACAAGTTTACTTTAATTTCATTTGTAAAGTAAAGGATGAAATTGGTACAAGTACGGTAGAATTCAGAGTAGTCTATTGTCATATTTCATCTCCTGCATTGAAGTCCACCATAACAGTGTAGTGGTTTCGGCACTTGATAAGGTATGGGTTCGATTCTTGTCTATAAGTGGAGGAATTTCTAAAGTCCTCGTCAATCGAGGCTGTTGTTGAATTTACTGGTCCCAGAAGAAGGTATAGAATACTTCTTGAGATTTCCTTTTTAGATTAGGTGTGTTTTGAGCGCCAAAGCAATTAAGACAGGAGTCAGCGTATTGTCTTTGTAATTGCATGTATTCTTCGGTTGGTTTGCTGACGCAAACCCGAGTTTCTGGGACTAACCTCAGTGTGAAGTTTTTAACATAACGTTTCTACGTTATGTTAAAAAGTCCCATAAAAATTCCTCGTGTCACTGACGGGATCCCAACTGGAATCCCATCAGTAACACGAGGAATTTTTATTGGACTTTTCTTCCACCCGGCGCTGGAAGATGGTGATTATAATTATTTTACCACCCACTAAGTTCTGGATTAAGTAAAAGGAGTTGAGTTCCCCCAGATTTCTGACATAGCAATTGGGCCCTTAATGTTCCCCGTAGAAAGTGAAAAAGATAATTGCATGGGAATTACCGTATTCGCCGTGGTCCTTGGATAATATACACGAACACATGTGGGCATATTGCAAGATAGCTGATATGCTTCCAGAAAGAGTTCGCAACCCATTGATGACTATGGCGCTGGTATGTGGGCTGCACAAAAACAGGTACAATGAATCTAAACTGCTCTAGTCGCTTTAGGGTTGTATCGGAGTAGAAAAAAAGAAAGCAATTTAAAGATATTTTTAACTAAATGACACCGACGAACTATTATAAAAGCTGGTCGATGTGACAATTAATAATTATTTTACGTTATCGGTGTCTCGTGGCCTACTTTGGCATTCATATAAGGTTCCACAGGCTTGGTGAGCAAATATCTTAAAACGCTCAAGAGAAGTTATGTTGACCCCTTTCATATCCGAGGAGCGGTATGATTTGTAGTCTTAGTTCATTCAAGGCTTTAGTCGGGGTTGTTTATTACCTTTTGCGTATTTGAACAGCAGCGGTTTGCGAGTCCAATGAATACGCAGCAGATATTTCAATTTTCATCTTCAGCTGAAAGTTATTATTTCTGACACTCGTTTTACAGTAACTGAGAAATTTAAATTGCTTTTATTGCAGCGCAGGGAATGATACCTTTTATTCTTTACTGTTGTTTTTCCCAGAGTCTGTTTTGTTTCCAGTGTATTCGTTGTGATATTTATTACGAAAGCCGCTTTAATAATCGCAGATGTAGCGACGCAGTTGGCTTGTCAACTTCGTAATATTCAATTAGCTCTGTTTTAGTGTCGAGCTCATAGCACCAGTTATTCTTATTTACAACCAACTGTTCTGTCTCTGATATCATGATAGCAATATTTTTCTCTGTTTGACTGCATTCACGTTTATCTGCATTAAATAATTTTTCCCCAAAGGAAAAAAAATTGCTTTTTGTTTGTTTATTGTCGATGACTATTTCACATCTGCTTCTTTCTACCGTTTTCATATAAATTGTCCTCGAGTCAGTCTTGTCATTACAGTGAAATGGTTTCTGATATATATTTTTAATCTTTTTGCGTTTAAACTAAAGGGTTGGTGCAAAACATCAGGTTTTGCTAGTTTTACCATTTTCATGTAGACACTTAACTCTGGAGGTTATCACAAAGGAACTGGATATTGGAAAGTGTAGAGAAGACCAACAACGTTAGTTTGGAGCACAAAAGAGTATTCCTCCGAGAAACACTTGGATTCTGTAAATTGCAGGTGTCTGGAAACTACGTACTGCGAGGAGATCTGACAAGTGTTTTTAATGCTTTAAATGGGATTTATTAAATTAAATACTGATGGCATCCTTACCTTTTCTCAGACAGCACATTTAAGAGGAAACATTTAAATTGAGGAAAGATAGTTGCGTGAAAAATTGCTTCATCCAGAGAGTAATTGATTGTTGGAACAAACTTCCATTTGGTGTTTTGAAAATAACAGAGATTTATTCATAAAAATATCATTTGTAATTTCTTGTTTAAGATACAGTATTATAGCTCATAATTTAAAATATATTTTTCTAAAATTAGTATAAGTTCCGAACATGTATACCATAAATAAAGATTTGGGTATGAAAATTATCTCTTTAGAGAGAGTTTGATATATGAGCGTTTTAAAGCTCAGATTTCATAGTATTTCATTCTGCATTACTTAATTCGATATCGAATGTTGGTTCTGTGAGTTTGAAGTTTGAAAAGGATTTTGACTGGTTGCAGCATGTGTTTGGATTGCTTTGGAAGAGAGAGAGCGGGAATTATAGAAACCAATTCAGAAGAACAGACAGTGCCCATGGAAGTATCTATAGAAAAGGCACGCAGCAGAAACAGTACGTCTATGAGACAGCGAGTGGAGAGACTCTGTTAGAGAGGAGTCATTATTAACCTAATTGCCCTCTTCTGAATGGAATCTAGAAGCCTGAGAGAGGTTTTGGGGGCACCACCCCAGATGTGGGAACAATATTCTAGGTAGGGTAGATTTGCAATTTGTACAGAGTGAACAACTGTTTGGAAGAAAAGTAATGCCGAGAGCGAAAGAGAAAACCAAGTTTTTTAGATGCAGAGGAAGCAATATTTGTAATGTGCTTGTGCCAAGAGAGATTAGAAGTCAGGGTAATCCCCAAAAGAGATATATCAACTTGCCTAGAAATCGGAGTGTCACTAAAGATAAGCATAGGAGCAGAAGAATCCTTTTTGCGAGATATAAGACAAGACTGAGTATTAGAAGGGTTGAAATCAACTAAGTTCTCTTTGCCCCACTGGAGAATTACCTGGAGATCGACATTTAAGGAATTGGAGGCGGATATTCGAGAAGTTGAAGCTGATTGAGCAGGGGAAATTTTCTCAAAATGGAAAGTAGAATGCAATGTGCTATCATTGGCAAAACTATGGATAGGATTTCCAGTCAATGGAAGAGGAAAAGAGTGGGGGAAAGAACTGAACTTTGGGGAACATCAGCATTAGTGGAGAAGTTAGAATACATTTATTTAAAAGATGAAACAATGGCTAAATAGTGCATTAACTTTGGGCGATGCAATGACTTCCGAAAGGCTAATTTGTCAATTTAGCCACTTTGAAACAAACGTGTTTGAAAGCAGTGAAATACCAGGGAAACTTGTTAAGTCAGATTTTGTTCAGCTGTAAGAATTAAGATGATTGCCTTAATGCGCCGTGGAAGTGAAGTGATCGTAATAATTGTGCCAGCCGCGAGGGCATGGCAAATGCGAGTGATATTTCGTATGCTTCATTCTGCAAAGAAATGTTGAATTTTGGGTGATGCTGAGATAAAGTGGCCAAGAAAGGTCAGTAGCTTATCCAGTATGTCGTAAATGGCCTGTCGCAGGTATTTGAGAAGTGGATCGAAGGTTGGAAGAAGTGAATTACAAACGAAGGCTTCTGTTTCGAAATGGAAAGAAGAAAGAGTTTTGTTTATTAGTCATTTAAACTTCAGATTGTTAAATAAGATTTATAAATGAATATGCACCTACCATCACTCTTGAATAGATTGGTTTTAAGCACACACAACGCATTTAACCGTGAGTGCACTGAAAAACATGTAAATGGAAAGAAATTACAAACAGCTGCAAGACAACCTAACAGAGAATGCTGAAATGTAGAAGAAACTGTTCCTAACGGTTTGGACAGTTCAGATTCCGGATATATTTATTTGTATTATCCAGTACAGAGAAAATGTACAGTAATACGGGATAATAAAACACAGAAATATAGATACAAATGTATTATTAAGTTACAATGAATCTGGGTAGGTGAGGGATAGGTGCTGATGTCAAATTCAGGGGACATCTTGTCATTAATATCACATAATAGATTAAGATTACTAAATTACCCTTTTAATATTTTCAACAGTTGATATAGTAACAGAATAATATTTTGGTTAAACAAAGTAGTGGTAAGCAATTGAAATTTGAACATTCTGAAGGATTATTTACAATTGTGTAAGCGACATCTCTTTTTTATAATTACTACTAATAATAATTATAAAAAGGGAGTAATAATAAATAAATTATTTTTTTAAAATAAATAATAAAATAGGAACAAATATTTTTTTTTAAGAGAAAGGAACTGGCCATTACGCTTTGACAGTGAACTCAAAGAACTATTAATATTTTTGAAAAATGCGATCTCACTTACCAGAGTATTATTTTAACTTCTGGTATCTTTTAATCTAGGCATCGGGATCTTTTAATAAGGTCGCATATTTACGTTCTTAATGAATAAGATATATTTAAGGCTATAAATTTTAAACGTAAGTTAAATGGAACTTACGAGCTTTTTAAATAGTGTTTCAGGAAGTTTAAACAAGAATTTTTCAATCAGTTTTACGTTTTTCTCAATTTAATTTCGTTCATTGAGAATTCGCCAGCGAGCTAGAAATGTATTGATCAGGATTTAATATAATGAGCACTGGATGTGCAACTGCCAACGGATGTTTTGCGCAGATAAATGCAGTGTTGTTTTCCAGAATAAATAAAGTTGTTTATATTAAAGAAGATAAATTGTTTATTTAGCATACAGGGAGATTTAAAGTATTTCAAAAAGCTTAGCTTATTCAAAAGAGTGTCCCTTTAACTGGAATTTCTTAAAGATCACGAACCTGTGATTCATTATTAAGCACTAAGACGGAAATTTTTAATTGGACTGTTCCTGTTCTATGTGATCTTTGTTGAAAGAAAAGGGTTGCCTGCTTAACGTTGCTTCTTTTTGATGTTAGCATTTATTTTAAAATAAATGCTAGCATCAGAAACTTTCAACCACAGTCTACACAAACAGCGTGTGCTACTGCCCTCCCGCTTTTGACCACTCGGCTAGGTGGTATAAGTGGTATAAATGATATAAATAGAGGATGCGTGCCAAATGGAAGTTTCGGGTCTTTATAGTTGCATTCTTTATTGAATGAATGCTTTGAACCTTATTTTATACGTACAATTATGTATTCGTATATCACAGAATAGTTTAGGACGTTAACTAGCGTTCGAGTTAGTGCAATTGCATCATTTCTGTACGTAGCCAACTACTTTAGTAGTTATAAATTGACATCATTAAATATATTGTGAATACCTGCACAGCGAGTTGCCATGATATTGCACTACCTCGAATAAGTAACGCTTCACCATAGGAGAAGACTTAACTATTGTTACTTATTCTCAGCACCGCTCCGATACGGGTGATGGTATTCACTGAGAATAAGTAACAATAGTCTTCTCCTATGGTGAAGAGTTACTTATTCGAGGTAGTGCAATATCATGGCAATTCGTCGTGAAGGTATTCACAATATACTTAATGATGCCAATTTATAACTACTAAAGTAGTTGGCTACGTACAGAAATAATGCAATTTCGCTAACTTGTACGTATTCGTATATCACAATAAAAGCAAACTGCAGTTATTTGTTATTTGGTTTTTAGGAGCATTAGCAACTAAGGCCATATTGCTCCGGGATATGCGGTGGTCATTCCCTGACCTTTCCGCATCCTCCGTATTTGGTGGTGACGGGCTCGAATCCAGGTCTAATCAAGAAGCGTGTGCTACGCACTGCTGCTCCTTCCCACCTGGCTACGGAGGCGGCACAAACTGCAGTACAATATTATGTTACACAATGATAGAAATATTGCTTAACGATGTTGCGTGTCGAATTTACTGCAAGATGCAGTTCGGTAAACTGCGCGGACACCGTAGACAGCCCAAGCCATCGTCTCAAGGTCAGGAAACTCTGGCACAACAAATAAAAGGAGTAAAACTCTACAGAGACATCAACGGATCGTACATTTATTAACTGGGATCTATGCGACAGAGACAGCTCACTTTTGTTGCATCTGACTGCTACTTTCAACCGCGGTAGGAACATTACCACATCCATTCGACCATGGGGGAGGGAATAGCGGTTTGGTGGTCATTAACCTATTCGCAAGTGTCTCTTCACAGTGACAAATGGACATTTAAAAAACAAATGCTGCGATGCAAAGATCGTTGTCAGCGGTAACTGGAAAAATGTGCTGTGGATCGACGGATCCCTCTTCGCGATTGTCAATCCAGACTTGAGGCGCGTGTGGCGCCAGCTCTACGAGGCAATGAATTCCGCATGCGTCATTCTCGTCAAGCTTCTGGAGTAGTTATGGCTTGTGGGGAGGTGCTGGGGTGGGGATTATTTGTATCCACTGCTCATTCTGATTGGCGTGACAATGTTTTTAATTTTCTAAATTGCTTACTGACGCCTGCTAATTTTGACAGAAACTGAAAGAAAATTGAGTAACGCTGAGAAATACAGATCAACATGGTTTATTAAGACACTTCAATAAACGCGTTAAAATTAGTTCACGGGGGGATTCTATTTCAGTCAGAAACTTGTGGGGATTAAGCTGAGGATTAACTTGTTTTTATTGATCCCCAGTTTGCAAATAACAGCGCATTGATGGTTTTTATTCGTCTATTTTTAATAATTTAATAATTTTTATAATGATTCAGAAAACGCATTAACTGAAATTCTCAAAGTAACCTTGAAATAGCAGAAAACAAAACGGGAAAACCAAACAATTTTGTTTCCTAGCGTAGTCTGATATCACTCGCAGTTCCTGTTCCATTATCAACTGAGAGCGATATTTTGCCTTCGTGACAGCAATAGCAGAAAATCCAGTTTTACACATGCCACAAAAGGTAGTGGAATGTTCTTAGCCTTGTCTGGACAATAATGGTGAAAGGACTTTGTATTTATTTATTTCATTTCATTCAAATAGTTGACCTAATTATCATCCATTAAGGATTTCGTTTTTTTTTTTTTTTTAATTCTCTTGGCAAAAGCCTCCAGCAATGGTAACACCCCGGGGATGGTGGGAACGCCACATTTTACAAATTGTACTAATTGTTTTCGCTTTTTATAAAGTAATCGCGATCATAGTTGAAAAACACATGAAATTTCTTTAGTTCAGACTGTCTTCTTCTGATTTTCAATTATTTTTAATTTACTTTATTTTCCAAAATAAAGTAAATTAACAGTAATTCCAAACCTTGAACGTAATGTGGTAAACTGTGCCCGTTATTGCTTCTTGAAAATGCCAACCTCATTCTCACAGCCGTACTCTGTCAAAAGAATCTGGAAATCCCATTAAGGAGGTATCCCGTACTTTTTACGCATTAGTGTACCTGGAGGACATTTCTGGAGTCTTAAAAATTTAAAACGTATTTCCGTTTAGATAAAGAAGCTTGTTATGAAATTTCACTAACGCTGTTCATCTGCCCGCCCGTTGATCAGTTGAATTGTACAAACACAGTGCATGGATGCATTTCTGAATATTTATAGCCTCTGCTTCTTTCCCGCGTGCAGCTGCCACAGGAATAGAGGTTGTAATCCTTGTGGTCTGTGTCAGTCCGGTAAGCGTTGTGAGTGCTCAACGCGCATCTCTGCCGGGCGAGTTTGTTGTGTGTGTGGCTGGCGCTCGTGATTTAGTGGCAAGGTTGCCTCGGAATCGGAACGTTCTGAGGATTGCCTTTTTGTGTGTGTTTTAGTTGTTAGGTGGTTTTTGTGCTCAGCGGAACATCATGCTCGCCAACGTGGAGGTAAGACGTGATCTTCTCTTCTCTCTCTCTCTCCTACTGTGTATCGATTTCGTAGGCATGCTCCCAAACAGTGTCTTTTCTTGGTTTACTTAATGTGTTGTTCAAGTTATGTTGTTATATGAATAAGATTTGTTGCTGAAATTCGTAGACGGTTCGTTTTCACACACACGCTTAATAGACGTAAGAAAAGAGAAGCATAGTGGTTTTTGTTATCAACCTTTTCTGCCTGTACGCTGCATTCGGGATAGTTAGTAATGCCACGTGATATGAGCTTTTAGCCGTTTTGTTTTCTTAAATTTAAAATACAAAGTGTCATACCAAAAATTTTTAAATCTTGTCGAAAGTAACATATGGCTATAATTAATACAAAAAATGGAATGTGATCGTAGATTTTACGTTTCTGGTTATTTCTCTGAAAGTTGAAGACTGCTGCAGTGTTACCTTGATTTTTTTAAACTTGAAATTGCTGTACAACATTGTAATCACTGTAACTCTATCGCCCCGGCCCTTTAGCTGCTGTTTATAAAAATAACGGTTGGTTAATCAAAATCTGTAGCCGTTTTGAGGTCTCTTTGCCAACCCCCAATAACAAATCTCAATATGAAAATATTAGCACAGTGTTTCGAAGTCGCGACCAAATATAAGATGATTCGAGAGCGAACATGTTTTAGCAGCGCGTGTTCGATTCTCGCCCTACGAAATGTAGAATTTAGAACATCGTTTTGCTGTCCGAGGGGGCTGAATGCAATCGTTAACATATTTAGCAGTAACGTGAGCTCGAACCACGGTCAAGTAAAACGCGTGCACTACTGCACTCTTACTCTGACGACTCGGCTACTTCAGCCGTTTCAGGCAGCCGATATTGGGCGGTAGTTAATGATAGATTATTTTTTATTTTATTTATTTTTGAAATGGCATATGGATCCTTTCTTGCAACTTGCATACTAATAGTCACGTCGGCAACCCCAGCCAGAACCACCCCACACAGGTTTGAGTTTGTATTTCTCTTATTTTGGAAAATAAGAAGTCAACAAATCGTGGGCCATGCGACTTCTTTAAAATTGACATATTCCTTAATTATCGATCTCTGCAGACGAGACCAGACAATAATTTGTTTTGGTCAGAACAGGCGGATTTCAAAAAACCAACTTCAGAAGTAATGGTGCAAACACCAGTTGGGTTAGGCACACGTTCTCTCCTGAATTCAATAGTCTGCAAGTCCCTTCCGTTTCAACGATAAAAATATTAAGGACTCGCATGCTGGGGGAAAAAAAAAAAAACTTGCGTTCATGCACTTTTAATACACCCTTATTGGAATAACTTGCAGCGGACTTGGGCTGCTTCTTTTTTCAGTATGCATAACCCTGCGGCTATGGTGAGTTAGCAAGAAGGGGCTTTTGAATGCCACATGCCGATGGATTGGGAAAAACTTATCGGACATAAAACTTTTGCCCATTTTTTTAATTTTGTGTTTCGCTAGCTACGTCCAAAGCCGGATTTGCCGAGGTGCAGTTGCTCCAGGTCCCCAAGGTTACAAGGTTCTCTGGCCAACGCAAATACTGTAAGAAGTAAAGTTTTTTTAGCTTTTAATTGAGCTTGATTTACTGTACGTATTACTCTATTTTTCGGTTATTGTGTGTACAGTTATTTGTGAATATATCATTCCAGAATTCGTTGATCTGCTTATGTTTTGTGATCTGAAGGATTTAAACCTTTTCTCTTACTTCTTTGTAAGAACAAATTACCATTTTGGTGTTTTTAGACAGATATGGAAATGGTATTGACCAGCTGTCCACTGATTGTATCTTTGACTATTCCTCGGGGCTGTTTTCCTCCAGAATCAATACCCATATGAGACTGCTTTCTCTCTCTTTTCTTTCCTCCACTGTAGGAAAATAAGGTTTAAGTGTAGACATCTGTCACAATATGCGAGGTGTAATCAAAACGTTCTGGAACCGACTTTGTATCTTGAAACTATGCGTCGAGCGAGTTGTAACTTGTCAGAACCTGTTTGATGACTCTTCTAGACTTCATGAATCACCTAGATTTAATGAATTACTAATTCTAATCATCTGAATATGTTACTAATTCTGGACATTGTAACGCATGTTTATCTTCAGTTGTTCTGAATTAGCGCGCGTTGAATAAGTGTTTTTTTTTGTGTGTGTTTAATAGCATTTTAAAATGAGCGATTTTAATAATCAGTGAATTGGCATCAAATTTTGTTCAAATAAAAAGGGGGAAAGGGAATACAACGAAGCCCACGAAACGTTATAAAGAGCTTTCGGAGAAGATGCTGTATATTGCATTTTTTCAATGGAGAATTTTTAAATTATTCGCATTTCAATGATTTTTCAGTGGTTCGTAGAGGAGAGCCGCTTGTGCATCGAGCGTGATCTTAGGAGAGCCGCTTGTGCATCAGGGGTGATCTTCACTCTGGCCACTTCACTCCCGGTGTGGGGAGAACGGCGATTCTACCAACTGTGCTACCCACGAGGGCCACAGATTTGTAACTAATGAGGAATTTATTCAGAACCCAACACAGGAACTGTTATTATTTCCAAAAAGAAGAATGCCTACCAGGAATACTTCTAGAAGTTGGAATCAGTGTTCTAAGGAGACTACTTCGAAGGAGATATATCCGAAAAGCCAGTAAGCTTCATTGTTTCCAAAATATAAGTTCACTCCCCGAACTTTTTGATCACACCTCGTATTTATACCCATTTTTTGATAATTATATTTTGCAATTTTATTATGTTATTGTACTGAGAAGAAAATTATCACGCACTCATCATTATAAGTATTTTACGCTGTACCGAAAGAGAGTATACATAAATTAAGTTTTCTTTTTTTCTTTGAACGTAGATTTAATATCCCTTTCAGCATTATCGCCTTATGTAATATGGACTGTTTTTAAAGTTGGTTCGGAATGGTCTTGTGTAAAAAACAACCTAGAAAAGCAAGAGGAAACAAAACAAAACAATCTTTTCCTCATGAAGGCAGCGGTCTCGAATAAGAATAGCTAACATTGAAACACAGACACACAAAATAATTGATGTTGATGGGTAGCGCTACGTGGTAAAATTTCTTTTGAAGTCGCTCTAAGGAATAATGTAGAAACCAGACATTTTTAAGACATATGAAGGTACTAATAAGAAATATGGCCGGGAAAAAAAATCATGCCTACGCGCAGCTGTTTATTTTTGTATTTTTTTTAATCAAATCTGAGAGACTGCTAAATTAAGGTGTAGCGCAGCTTGCACAACCCTTCATAACACCAAAATTGCTTCGAGGATCATTAATTTCGGGACTCAGTGCCATAAAATTTCGCCATCACATCCGGGAATACAAGTGCAAACCTTGGCTTCAAAAACAGAATGTGTTAACCTTGACAATGTCCTTTCTGCAACTTTTATCTAATTTTCCGATAAGACAGTTATTAGGCCGCTACTTCTTGAATTATTTCCCTGTTGGAAACACGATTAAAATAAAATCTGAAATAAATGGATACGCTGGTCCAGTTAAAAAACACTATATCTGGTAACGTTTAGTTAAATTTAAAATAAGAAATGTTGATTTGAAGTTGAAATCTCATGGAAATTCCGTTATTTTATCGATGGTCGTTTCTGCCTTCCGACTATTGATCAATAATGCAAAATTTCTGCTCAGTTTCTCTCTTGTATTCAAAGAAGGGTAGTTCTGGGGAATAGCGGTAAATGCCTGAGGGTTTGTTAACGATGTTTGGCTCGCCTTCTTTGATGTGCTTTATTAAAGCACGATAGAACTAATGTTATCATAAACTGATCGGGACCCGCGAGAAAGGTCCTTCATTGAATATCAACTATTCAACTCTTTGCAGGAGAGATAGTTTTCTTGTTTACTCGCGCATGTATTTGTGCGCGCATGGGTTCATGTAACATGAAACCTATTCCACGATTAATCTTTAAATAGTAAGCAATTAGGAAGAATAATAAAGTTTATGGTCTCATGCAGGCGTATGTACATGCCTCCTCGGCACTTTGCTAAGGCTAATGGAGTCCGTATACGTGGGTTTTATCTCTCTCGAAGCAGCCTAAGCTCTCTGCCATCTTCTGTCTTCTGAAAAACATCCACCAATTCCCTTAACACCCCGTGTATTGATACTGCGTTGACACTTAACCTTTGGTATGAACCAGATGGCGACAGATGCCTAGATCCCCCTGGATTTCGAAGGCATCCATGTTACAGACTCTCCAATTGACCCGTGAAACGTGTACAGTATCCGATAAGGTTTCCACGTATTCTCCACAGTGCTTAGTAGTAACCTCAGTGCACTAATTAAATCCACTTGTCAGTGTGCACTGGCACTGGAAGTGGCAACTTTCACATGCAGCAGAATTGGTAGCTAGGCTTTGAACCCTTCCTTAAAATTCCTCGCCCTTCTCCTGCCCATGCATGACTTGAATGCGATTACGTGTAAATGTCGACTCGCGTTATAATCGAAGTAAATCCCTTGGCTGCACCAAGAGATCGAACTCAACCCAGGGACTTTCACTCTCTAAGTAACTGCTGCCTTTAGATTTCCTCTAGTGTTTTCATCTCAGATAAACATCATCTTTGCTCTCGCAGTCCCCGAAGAAAACTTCGTTGTGAAATGCCAGTAACTGACACTTCGTATATTATCGGTGGGAAAAGAGCGAAACAAAATAAAAACTTGTCTTTTTCAACAAGAACTTTGTAATAATGCGTAATCATAATCAGATAAACAACGTTCGTCTGAAAAACGGAATATATTTTCGAAAATAAACAAAAATGTAATCGTATGTTTTGTTTTAAATTGAGCTGCATTTTAAAAGATATGCAGCACAGTTTATTTGTGGAAATCCACTGTAATACTTGTAGGGAACTCATTAATCTGTGCCAGGGCTTTGGAAACATTGCTTACCATTGCAATATTTATAACAGACGAGACAGAAATATTGAAAAATTATTTCTTCTTTCTATTCCCGGGAATTTGAACGCAAAAGTTGGGTGTTCTTTGTTCATCATCCTACGAAAATTAGTTTCTTCTTGATTCTTTCTTCCACTTTATCTTCTTAAAACAAATAAATTTAAAAAAAATAACGCATATTCTAACAGATAATTACCTAAATAAACAGTTGTTTAAAAGCATTTGATATTTTCTACTGTAATAAAATCATTTGGTCCCTAATCATCTTTTTTCTTAAGAAAAGAGAAGACAGTTTTAATTGCAGGGGGTTCTAATAATAATAAAAAATTCCTTTAGATGTGATATACTTTTGTCTCAAAAAAATAATTTGAACACCAGACGAAAGAAAAGATTAGCTGGCAATATGAAACTATCTGGGAAATTAACTATTGATTTAATTTAAAAAATAAAAGTGTTATTTTTCTGTTTATTATTATTTTGTGCCAAAAAAACTCGTGTTTCTGTTAAACCATTTGGTAAAAGCCTTCTATTAGAGTGGAAAGTTCCACACATTCTATTCAATTTGTCTATTCGATTCGCATCACCCTTTCAGTATTAAGAAAATTGTTTTGTACAGAAGTCCTTGACGCTTAAAAATATTGCTTTTCCAGCGTACACTTAGAGCAGAGACTTCATTAGTTTCGTCATTCCATACTAGAGGTTATCCTTCCTCCGTAATAAACGAGATTATATCGCGTGTCGTTAATCCTCCTGCTCTGCGCCACAAGAATGATCCGTTAGAAAACTCTAATGAAGTTGTGTCCTTACTAGTTCATTCGTTCGCAGGATCAGGAGGTATTTTTAATATCTCTGATTCTGCCCAGTCAAAATACGCGCGCTCATTTACATGAATGTAGCGTTCAGGGCACATTCGAAGGATTCTTCCTGCAGGCTCCAGGCAGACATCGCCAAAATTCTAATTAGGTTAAATAATCACAGATTACGAATTATGCAAATACTTGGCATAACCAAGTATATACACATCGGATTATCATCATACTTCAAAAACTTTCAAAGTGACCAATCAAAAGTGAGTGCCGCTATTCTCGTTATCACTCCTGGTATCTAAATATTTTTCTTTCCTGCGCGCATTAGCTGTATGCCAATCGATAATGATATGACGAAATAACTCTTCCTGCCATTTTGTTTTTAGTACTTCAGCCATCGTTTTTAAAGTAATTTAGTTTCTTTCACTGCTTCGTTTGGCGGTTTTAAACTTGAAACTTTTAAATTAAACAACAATTGGATGACTAAGGCAATTTTGCTCCGTGTATATTGTCTGTAAATTGCCTGTGTTCTGAGGTCGATTTTCTCCTTGCTGGATGAAAAACCAGAGTTTCCGGAAGAAAAAACCACGGTACTCTTGCTTCAGACCGGCTAACTCAGCCACGTTGCGAAAAACGCCCATAAAAATTGATAACGTCATCGACCGGACATTTGCCCTCATTGGTAGTACAGTGGGCAGTATAGCCACCGTCCTCTCCACATCGGATGGAATAAACCCGAGTTCGAATCCCGTCAATGACGCGAGGAATTGTTATGGATCTTTTTTACATCGTGACTGAGTTAGTTGATCCCAGGCGAGGGTAGCATGGCTTTCCCTCCCGTAAATTCGGGTTTTTCGTTCCGGAAAATGTTATTTTGTTATTGTTATTTTATGGCCTAAGTTTCTGATGCGCCTGAAACCCTACAACAACAATCCTGTTTAGTACCACTTTTGTGGACTAGGGAGATTTTAATACTTCTCAGCCCAACGGATCTTTCCGAAGTTTAATGATGCTCTCAACATTCCCCACGTTTTGATACCCTCACCTGCAGCCTTTTAATTTTAACTGAATATATCCATCATTCCCTGGAACCTTGTCCTCTTTTAACCTCAGTAGTTTTTCTGAAAAAAAAAAAAAAAAAAAAAACGCTTATCTGGGATCATTTTACAGCAATCTGATTTCTTAACATTTCCGAGAGATTCGATCTTGCTTTCGATATAAAGGTTGATCAATATCTGTTAAACTTATCTTTCGTTTCTGCTGGACTTTCTGCAGACCTTCCACTGCAACCAATCAATGGTCCTATTTGATTTACTCTCCTCTTTTTTGTACTCTCATATGAGAGCTCTCTGTCCGTACCTGTTTTCTAATCGGCTTTTGCCTGTCTTACCCCATGGGTGGTATTGTCACATCAGGTATACCTGATTAAATTCAGACGTAAGTTTTTTTTTCTTCTTTTCTTTCTATTACTTGGTTGTTTTGACAGAAAAATTGAACGAAGAGATATGAATGATTGATACAAATAAGTAAGCGTATCACGGGTGTTTACTAATCGAATAACTAACCATTGAAACTTTATTTTTGATCTTTATAACCATGGCATTTTGCGATATGATTGGATCTCAGAATCCAACATGCCACCGGGTTAAAATTGCTGCTTTATATGCGTTGTAGAAATGTAGTAAATGTTATCTATGTGCTGTTATTTATATATCTGATCTCAGTAGGCGAATATTCGTGTAACTGAGCGACTATTTCGACCAATACGCATCACTCCAAGTCCAAATATAGTTTGGGGACATGCTGAAGTTTGCATCACTCCAGAATTTCCCCCAGTTTGCATCATTTTCCTCCGTTGTACGAAAAAGTCGGTTTTCTGGTGACGTTGATTTTCTGCGTATCAATCGTATTGCATTCCCACAGTTTTATTTTCTGCGTGTTTCCTGGAATTCCATTAAGTGAAGAGAATAGCTAACGGAGGCCTTGATGGCACCAGTATAGAATAAATCAGCGTTGTTTATTTATTCTTTGGGAATATTTTACGTCGCACACAGAAGGAAAGCTTTCAGTACTGGTGTTTGTTATCGTAATATAATGTTTTTGATGTTACCAACTATTCAGCTGCTATAATATCGTATTTGTGTGTCTGTTTACTCGCGTGCGTTTAAAACTGCATCCACGGTGTTACAAAAATAATTAGGAAGAAATGAAAACTGTGTGTAATACCTCATCAAAATGTATCATTTTTCTCAGTGGCATTATTCCATACCATTTCTCGTTGAAAATACGTCAGAGTCCCTAAAATTAAGGCACTAGTTTCTGAACTAGATCTAGTTCAGAAACTATCTAAGGCACTATCGGAAGACGTGAAAAAACACGAGTTTCGTGCCATGCTTTGCCACGAGCAAGATGAGAGCACATTGTTACTGTTCAGCTCATAACCATTGGAATACTCAGGGATGGGCAAAAGGCTTTTCCCCGAGGTCTCTGACTATAAAGAAAAATTCCATCAGCTGTGCAGGTAGTCTGAAGATCCATTTCCCTAGAAAACGAAATCGCTTCAGATATCAACAGAAAACTGTTCGATGTAGCTGTACCTCCAGCAGGTGAACCTCAGAATGAACCTCACCAAATCGGAATGCCTCCAGTGAATCAACCCACAAACAGACCCCTAATATGAATTCAATCTGTGAACGAATTTTGTTCAGTTAATTGCGTATGCCAAGCAGTCTGCAGCAGTAATCATATGTGACTCTTGCATGCTGTTTAAACATTTAAATTTTGTAAATAAACTTCTCCCCATATACATATACCGCCTCAGCTTCACCAATGGGAGTTAAAGGGATCCAGTATTATTCCATATTGAGATCATTTTGGGTCACTTCCGGCCTGTGGTCGTGAAGGCTCTCTCTCTCTTCTCTCTCTCTCTCTGACGGGAAGATGGTAGTGGGAACGTGTTACAAGTCAAATTCAACTCTTGTACAATGGGTAATCGTTATTTATTCCAGCATGTCAGAGAAAGTACAAATAGATCTAATATCCCCGATGTGGTTCTCACCAAAGATCCAGGCTGCATCACAAACTTCGTAATGCATGAACCAATAACGAGTAGTGTTCACAGTGTCATTAAATGGGTGATGTCCAAAGACATGTGTTCAAATAAAAGTTGAAGGCTTCAGTTTCAAAAGAGGAAAAGGAAAGATAGATCGAAGTTTTTCTTAAGCTGTATTAACTGGAGGGGCAACATTGTGCCGGTGGATGGGAGTTCATTATGGGAGGTTTTCAAGGGATTTATCCTGGAAGTCACAAAAGCATTCGTTCCAGTGGAGAAGTTGCTCAAAAGAAAGATGTCCAAGTGGATGACTAGAGAGGTCAAAGGTTTAATTGAGCAAAATAAAAAAAAAAAGCATGGGACAGTTACAGAGTATCACGAGACACCGATTTATATGAATATTATAAGTATACGGATACATATAAAACAACCACTGATGGCGTAAAACAAGGGAAAACTGGGTATTGGAAATCACTAGCAAAAAAGAGGTAGGATGGGGAAGGTTTGGCAATGTTCAAGACACATTGTAGCAAAGTTTCTCGATGATTACTTTGTGATGATGGGAAAAGTATGAATGTCATTTTTCTCTTTTATTTTGGCAAATGAGGTAAATTCGGTTTCCTTGCATCATTTTCCATTCTAAAGCTAATTTCGTTCGGTGAAATGTATGGGGAGGATGTGCGGAAATAAAGCATTTTACTCCCTCAATTCAACGCTTTGATGTTATTGTATCGACCACTTACATAGACACTGGAGTCAGACAAATTCTGAATTTCAAAGTAATGCCAGTTAAGTTAAGTAGCAGATCTTCATCCTGTAATGCTGTCTTTAATGAACTTTGTTTCTTAGAATTAAGACCTAGTTAGTAGGCAACATTTAAAGAAATGTAATCCAGTTACATCCCTTTTGATGTAAACTCTTCTCTCCACCACCACCACTCCGATACTTTATTCAAAGACGGACGTCAGAGATTAAGAATTGTTTAAATAAGAGAAAGACAGAATCTAATTTCAGTTTTGCGCATTGCATTTTGATGGGATTACAACGAAATTATCCTCCAGGCATTGTGTTCTTAGCCAGGTTTTGCTTATTGAAAGTTTTTTTTGTTTTGTTAACTTAATTTGTGTAATTGCGTTTGCGTGCTAATGAGTGTTTTACCTGAAATATCGCATAAAACAGAGGAAGTTGTGAGTGGTTAAAGATTGACAGCATTGCCGACAGGACTTAGCTTTATCACAAAAATCTGCTAGTTTCCCTAGCTCTTCCTTGTGAGCCATTGCTGCCATACTGTAAGTAAAGTGATCATCCCCCTTCCCCATCCTTTGACGACAAAACTGCAGCTAATGACAGAAAAATATCGGAAAAAAATCCCTTGTTCTCTGATTTCTTTGATTAACAAACAGAATTAAGAAATCTGCTTAACAAAGATCTTATATGGAGTACTCTACAGTGAACGATTTCTAAATTCTGTCCAATTCAACGTGTATTTTTATCTCCTTCTCTCTTATCTTGTAATTTTATTCCTCATTATTTATTTATTGCTGTTTAAATAGTGTTTTTATATGTTCACATAATCTTATTTCTTTTTAACTTGATTGCGATGGTCCCCATCTTTTATGTTTCATTTTATGCTATCTTTTTGCCTCTTTTCCACGGTTGCTTCGCTGAGGTTATGCATACACAGGATCGTATTAATACAAGTCTGTAGGGGCCGAATCCAGGGCAGCAAAATGAACACCGTATTACTGAGACCTTTTCTTGTAGTAGGGGAGAAGTTATTTACAGTATTTCTTTGTGTTCTGACGCTTTAAATTCTCGACATTGTTTTAGGTAGACGGTTATAAAATATTCCATTAGTTTTGTCTTTGTTGTTAGCTTTCGTAGGTTCAGAAGAGGTCTATTTATGATAGGGTAGAACTCGATAAGCCAGGACGCAAGTTTCCAATCTGGCTGGAGACTTGAGTGAGTGCCGGGTCTGCTTAGGTCTGGGTTTCTGGTGCCAGTGTGAATTCCACTTTATATGCTCTAATTTTTCATGGATGATTCATGAAAGCGTGCATCCATGGCGCGTTGTTGAGGGATGCCCAACTTGAAAGGCTACAATTTTAAAATTTGCAGTTCTCCGGCATAGCGTTTCAGTCGATCACGTGACTGCCTTTTTAAAATTGTCGATGGCCCATTGTAAAATAAATAAATAAAAAAACTTTCTCGTCAGCGTGTGGATGACTTGCCAGGAAGAAATGTTTTCCACTAGTTTCTATGACTTCTACGAAGTGCTCACCAGCCACCATCCACTTTTATTGATTGTCTCGCAATCACAATCTCGTTGCTTTATAAATGAATTCTTGGGGAAACTGTCGCGGTAAGATACTCCGCACGTAATGTAGGACGAATAGCCAGCAGAGTATTCCGTTGTCAGGAAGAGGACTGAAGAAATCATTCAGCGTTATTGCTCGTCTACCACAACAGCACAGGCTTCAGTAAAAATAGTATCATTCATGATATCTATTGTTTACACTGAAAAACTTATTTGTTGTTGAAACAGCGGTTCGCATTGACTGTCATAGAAGCCTGTCTTCTTTCTGATGCAGTTTTTCTGGGTGATTATTGAAGTACCATTTATCTTTATATTCTCTCCATTCTATATCTTATGAGGCCAAACTTACATATGCCATCATAAGAAGGCAGCTCTTGTCCCATCTGGAGGGGCCTTTCGCTTAGTGGATTTGTTATTACCCTCCCTTTACTTTGTTCGGGGTTTGAATTCCGTTGAGGACTCGAGAAACTTATTGACGTCTTTCCGGTAGGGTTTTACCAAATTTTTTCATCTCTTAGTACATATGTACTTCATGAACACGACATAAACATTGATCTTTCATGGTCTGAATTGGCTTGTCGATGATCTGTAAACAATCTAGTCCTTTGCTGATTTTTTTTCATCACTCGGTAAAGTATAATTTTGATTTAATTTAAAAGTTTTGTTTTTGCACTACTCAGAAAGAAAAATTTTAAAAATTATGCATCTCGGCACTATCCATAGAGGACCCGAAATTCTGATTGAAACACTGAAGTGGTTATAATTAAACTGAGCATCCCAAAATGAATCTTAAAGAATCTTCTGCTGTACCTAAAACTAGTTCGGGCACAATGTTGGCAGATCAGGATTACAGTGGAGTAATTTCGTTCATCAAAGATAGATACGACAAGAGGAATGAACATCTGGCATTCCTCACTTCCGCAAACAAGATAAAACAATTACACTGAACGCGTACGTTAGGGGAGAACTAGGTAGCTCCGGACACTTAAAGAAATACAGTACTAATGTTCTTAAGAGAGTATTCCGAGGTGGGGGAGAAATTTTATTTTGGTAGTTGTTGATGCATCGGCTTCTTTGGCCATAATGCACGTCCCAAGGTTTTTGCACTAAGCTTTGATCCAAGCCAGAGGCAGGACTCGAACCCTCGACCTTTGAGTTGCCAGGCAGGCACTTTACCTACCCGGCTAGCCCGGTCGGTGGGGGAGAAATACAATATTGAGTACTGTAATTGGTGAAATGGCTTTCGAGAACATTTCCTGTGGTACAACCCAGCAATGGGGGTACGAGGGGGTGGGGGGTTGATACTCCTTTGGAAAAATGTTACTTATGCTTGGTGCTGTTGATGAAAAACCATGAAATTCTTTCATCTGTTCTAGATTTACAAAAAAATTATGAAACAGTTTATTTTTTCATCTGATTGGTCTAAATACGTAAGAGTTATTCTCCATTTTTTCTTATATAATATTTCTTAAATAGCCTATTACGTAAGATCTGAATAACTAAAATAAAAATGTTAGTTTGCCATGTTTTCTGTTTCTTTTTGTGACTCGAACGTATTTCTAGCACAGAGGTTTTCTAGTGAAGTTGGACGAAACTTCTGCTCTAAGTTAAGAATAACGTATTCTTTTGGTAGAGGATTTCATTGAGTTATTCTTGATTTCAACTCAGTTTTTATACTGTTTTTCTTGGCGTAGGCCGATGCTTTACACTATATTTTACCTTATTTCTGTTTAACCAACCTTGGATTTTGCTGCTCTAAATTGCCTTTAAAGATTTACAGTTTTTTAGCTGGTTTGCCTTTGAATACCAGGTTTCAGTTTTGTTACGTAAGCTTTATGTATCTAAAATAATTCTAATTTGCCTTTGCGGTGTTCTTTTGGTTTTATTCTTTTTTTTTTTTTCCCTCTCATTGTATTTGGTTACAATTTCTGGCTGCATTCGCCTCTCCTCTTACACGATTGTGCATTAGTTTCACTCTTAATTGCAATTCTGCATCTGGCATTGTCAGCTGCTCGTCTGACCTTAATTTGTTCAAGGGTTTCATTTGCTCTTACAGTGTCATTTGTTGCGCATTTTGTGTTCTTTTCCGTTTCCGAATTTCCGCTACAACGAACGCTGTTTTCGTTCTTTGGCTATTTTCTTTCCTCGGTGGATTCCTCACTCTGGTCCATCTTAAACATTTTTTAAATACTGTACGTGAATAAAACCCAGAATAAAACCAAAAGAACACCGCAAAGGCAAATTAGAATTATTTTATATACATAAAGTCGCTAATCCTAATTATATAAACGTGGCATTCGCGTCATACTCTCAATAAAATGTGTGCTGGAACGATTGTATCGACTAATAAGTGATGGCACAGTGCCAAAGCTCTACTCATATATTTGGCCTTTTGTGGTAGCCATTGTAAAGAGTAACAGTGGGATTTGTTGTTGTTGTGAGGTTTAGATGCATTAGCGACTTAGACCATATTGCGCCGCATACGTATACAGTAATTATACAGGGTGTTTCAGTTAAACGTTTCAGAACTTCTAAGAGGGGTAGGGTACATCCTGACAACTCTAAATCATATAGCAATGTGGGGTCCGAAATGCTTTCCTGAAGCGGTGTTGTACACAGAAGCACCATAAAAAGAAAAGAGACCGTAAGTGAGAAATCGTTTTAATAATACATGAAAAGAAGCAAAAGGTACATGGATTAAAGTAAGTGTTCGAAGTTTCTTCCACGGGCTACAATGCACGCCTCACATCTCCGACGCATGGACATCCGAACATTCTGGAATACTCCAGGCGAATTTCGAATTTCTTCGGCAGCTACTGCGATTCTTGCAACCAGCTCCTCAGCATTGTCAACAGGGGTGTCATAAACTAGCGATTTCATATGACCCCAGAAATAAAAATCAAGACATGATAGGTCGGGTGACCGAGCAGGCCAACGCACGGGATCACCACGTCCGATCCACTGTTGACCAAATGTGACATCCAGGTAGTTACGAACATCTCCGCTATAATGGGCAGGGGCTCCATCGTGTTGGAACCACATTGTCTGTTGCGTCGATGCAGAAATCTGTTCATCTCTCAAAAGTTGTGGCAATACTTGCTGCAGAAAGATCAAGTAGATAGGTCCGGTTAGACGACACGGTAACAGGTAAGGTCCGATGAGGTGATCTCCCATAATACCGGCCCATACATTGACCGAAAATCGAATCTGTGCTGCACGACGTCGCACGACGACTTCTGTGTACAATACCGCTTCAGAAAAGCATTTCCGACCCCACATTGCTATATGATTTCGAGTTGTCAGGATGTACCCTACCCCTCTTAGAAGTTCTGAAACGTTTAACTGAAACACCCTGTATGTCTGTAAACTGTGTGTGTTCCGTGGTCGATTCGCTGTTTGTTGGACGAAAAACTCGAGTTTCCGGGTGCAACCCATGCAACCCTCGCCTGAGGCCCACAAACTCGGCCAGATTGTGAAAAAGAGCCGATAAAAATTACTCGCATCGTTTATGGGACTGGAATCCTGGATTTTCCATCCGGTATGGGGAGGATGATGATGATTATATCCATTATGCCATTTCGTCACTTCCTCCTCTCTTCCATAAACAGACCTGTCTGCTCACATGTATTTGTCACAACACTGATTAATTTTTCCCATCAAGAGGGTGCTGTGTGGGGGTAAAACGAATACATTCTCTAATGAAACTTCTTTTTTCGTTTCATTTTAATGTTGTTAGCCAATTTTTTTCCTGTGCTTTTTTCGAGCAGGGCTGAGTTAGTCGATCACAGACTTACGTTACAAAATTTTTTAGACAAGCAATCTGCAGACAAGCAATCGATGAGCACGACGCTATAAATACCAGTAGCACTCTATGAAACGTTGTTTCTGGCCACTCACTGATGACGTAAACGTCCCCGGTTCTCGTGGTTTTCTTGGAGTATAAATCGAGATAATTTAATATCAAGATTGTGTTTTAAGACGAAATATATTCTGTTTCGAGTTGATTTCCTTTTTGGTAAAGTTCGCGACCGCGAATTCTTTTATTATAACCAAACATTAAATCTATTGGCTTCATTTCATCACCCTCCATGGCTGTTTCCCCTTCCCAATTTTTGTTTATTTTCCCTTTCTTGAAATTGGCACTGGAAGGTCCTGTGGTTGCACTGACGCTGTCAGTGGAGTGCGAGTTTTGTTACTGTGCTTTTATTTCTAGTAACTAGGTCAAGCGGGGATAATAAAACTTCCCTTTCCTCGGTAATATTATGCCTAGAAGTTCTGATATAGACGTAGTGATTTTCTTCATACCAGCTCCGTACAAATATCTCTTCGGCTCGATTGATTGCTGATTATACGAAACCTTAAGCCATAAAATAATAAAATAAATAAAAGTATATACAGTATAATAAAATAGTGATAGTAATTTCCGTGCGTCTGTATAGTGTGCTCCCCAAAAGCTCAGATTTGAACTTGTCTCTCTCACGATAACATTGCAATAATGGAAAAGTTATTCATCCCCCCCACAAGCTATAAATAAGTTTGGACCCCTCCTAAACAGGACTGGTGGCAGCTGGAACAATTTCGTAGAGTATTAGCTAATGCTCTCTTCTTTACAGTGAATGGCATCATGTACGTCTGCTTACTACCTGTCGTCTATCTTCCGAGAGAGAGAGCGAAGAAAAAAATTCTATTAAATTGGTTTCTCCTTCAGAATGTGCACTTTGGATCTGTCATATCATCGCATTAATGGAAGAGCTATTTATTTCATGATCATAAATAAATCAGTTTGATTCTAAAGTGGGATCAATGGCAGCTGAAACAATTTCGCAGAGTATTAGCTAATGATCTGTTCTGTGCAGTAAACGCCTAGGCTGCCTGCCTGTATCTCTTAGGAAACTTTTAATTTGTAGTACTACTTATATATAGTGAAAAGCTTTAAGTGTTTTGATTTCGATTTAGCCACAATCGAAAATATTACATTATTTGAAATGAGGGCACCCATTTTTACATAACTGTCGCCATTCAAATAATTTAGAGGTGTACTTACAAAATTGGTGATTGTAAAGCTAATGACAAGTAGAAAAATCCTCTCTTAATTCTTCTTATTGCGGAATTAATATTTCTGAAAGATTGCATACGCGTTTTTCTAAATCAATTTAAACAAAGATAAAAAGTCTTAATAATAATGCTTCCTTAAATGATACGTTTAATTAATTTGTTCTTTCATAATCAATATTTGAAGGAACATTGCCTGAACAGGATAAACGCTAAAGCTATGGTACAATTTACGTTACGGAGAATTTTTTGCAGACAGCAGGCAAGATAACGAGGATTGCATTAGAATATTATAAATTTTAGAGTTATACACACATAGCTAGATTTTATATGTAAACATAAAATTCTATTTTATTCGTGATAGCCAAAGATAAAACTAAGTGAAATAAAGATAAAAGATAATTTGCGTAAAGAAATTAGTTAGCCGGGGAATTTGCGTAGTGATCTACATCTGTTTTATTGCTCGAGGGGACGAACATTCTCTGGTCGACGGACGCTGAAAAAATTATGGCTGCTTCAAACAAGACAGGGGAAGAACGCTATCTTACGGCACTCCATTCTTAGAATTATTATTGGCAAATGAAGCAAGAAAAAAAAAAGCTTATAAAGCATTAGCCAAAAAAAAAAAAAACACCTGTCCGTCCCTTCCGATGTTTTGTCTAGTTCTTCCTTGAATTTATTCGACCCACCCACTTCTACAACAGATGGAAGTTTCTTCTAACAATCAATCACCAGCTAGCTGAAGACAAACTTCTGCAGATTTTTCCTGCAAACATCTTACCTCAATTTGAATTTATGCCCTTTCATGTGTGTAGTCTGATCAAGAGGAAGAGTGTCATCAGAATTTAGCTTTCTCAATCGATTAAAAACCTTAAACACTTCAATAAGATCACTTCGCAGGTCTTCAGACATTGCAATTTGCAGAAGTGAAGCCTTTCTTGGTAAAACCATCTTTTTGTTGTCAATCTCGTGGCATTTCTTTGCATCCGTTCTAGCAGATCTACATCTTTTCTGAAATGATGCCTCCAGAGCTGCAGAACTGTATGCAGTACTGAAGATGCGGCCTAGCGATTGCCTTCTACAATAGGATAATCACCTCCTTATCCCTGCTAACAAAATTCATGTATATCATTGGCAAAACCCCATGAGCTGTCCTGACAGCCTGTTTCACTGCTTAGACAACTTTTATCTGACTACGCAGTTACCCACGGGTTTCTTTCATTTTCCATTGCCCTGAGTGCAGTACTGTGGGGGTTGGAGTTTTGTTGTTTAACTAATATTAATTTTCTTATTAGTTTATTTTTATTTGAAGTTTTATTTGAGGTTTATTTTAATCAATTCTTCAATGAACTCTATTATGCCCCCCTTTTTTCACAACTCCCACGTAGCACCTGACTTATTAACTCCCAGAAGATTCTAGATTCGGGGGGGTTTCAGTAATGTTAATTTCCTCACCCGGACACTAGGCTCTGTGTTCAAAATGACTGACACGACTCATATATATATATAATTGGTTTATTACATATATACAAACATAGATTATTTAGCAAATCATTACACATTATTCACTTTATATTAATACTACGATTCTGGCCATTAAGGTCTTCCATACATCATCATTTTCTTGCCTCTCTACTACTAACACTCTCCTACAATCAGTTTAATTTAACTCTTAAATACAATTGACATTTTATTGTTTATTATTCCTACTTATTTAGCACTATCCTACATTCTTCTTCATGGTTATTACAATTCTTCTTCTTCTGGAATTTAATGTCCATTTCACAAATTATTCTAGGCTAGTCTCACTCTAACACAACCAATTTACCGTTATTGAAATGTACATCGGTTTATATATTTCTTGATTCTCTCAAGTAAATTACACCATTAGGCGACTAATTGCGCCTCTTCTATACTTCATTAACATTGTATAAATTTACATACAACTCTATCTGCTCTACCCGTCCAAAATTATTATTTTTCTTCTGCTCTATTAATTAGTCTGTAATTATACCATAACTATAATCAATCCTACGTTAAACTAGTTCAAAATATTTCCTTAATCAACTACAGAACATGCACTGAGTTTACTGAAAGTGCTCTCACAATCTCATTTAAAATTTCCTAATCTTCCTACAGTCCTTTGCAAATATATATATATAGGTACATAAACTGTTTGAAACTTACTTCTGGGATTTGAATCCTCCCGCTAACAAAATGTTGCGCCTGTGTCTTTCCGCTCTGCTTTGGAGTCCACCATCAGTCTGAGATTTCTCTCCTTCAGCTTCGGAACTGTAAACATCTGCCAGGGATACTATCCACTCCGCCGATCCTTCCTGGTATCATACTTTCCTTCGCTGTGCCCGATCATTCAATAGGAGTCGCTCTTCCTTTTACTCTATTTCTCTGTGTAGACTGCAGGGCTGCCCAGTGTACTTTCGTAAGCATCATCTCTCGCCTTCCTCCTAAATATATTACTCGGTGGGCGTTTTAGGACTTCTACTTTCCATCTCGAGAAAGTTCCCTATCTATACTTTACTTAACTATCAGAGTTTAGCCAACTCACCATACTTTACTTAACTTTCAGATTTTAGACGACTCACCATAATTGGTCCTACTGGTGAATTACTTCTAGGGGTTGTTTCCCTAGCCTACCTCTCAAAAGAAAACTTTCATCACTCCTCCGAAAAAAAACTTTCATCACTTCTCCGAAAGACCCTTCCTCACCTCCCGAAAAAACTTGCCTCTTTTCGCCTCCTTATTCGCGCGCTCTTCCCTTTTTATTTCTCAAAATTTCGTAACGCCCTTCATTTCCTCAACCAATCATTTCTATCTTCCCATCATCATCTCCATTCTCACTTGCCTATTTCACGTGACGTGCAATAGGAGAAAGGTGACCGGAAATTCCGGCAGCTCCGAATCTCTCCCTAACCATCCCGAAAACATCTGTGTCCACTTACTTGACCTACCTCTCCCCAAAAATTGACCAAGCCTTCTCTGTTAACGGTAAACCGGGACCTCTCCCCGCTGGCCCCTACTGTAACCTCTAGAGAACTCCGTCCCTTGCAACTCCATCCACTGACCACCCACTCACCCACTGTTTCATCTAGCTATCTTCGCTTGCTCTTAGGAAGTGGACGCCGATCATATTTCTCCCTCTAATGTCCCTACATTAAGTACAAACTCTACTTAATTCAATTCCATTAACGTGAGACCCACTATCTTAAATTTTATGACTTTAAGTGTTCTCTTGAAAGGTTTACAATATCACCCTACCTAGCGTTCTTTCTTTAATTATTTTTATATTTAATTTAACTTGTAAGACTTTGTGTCTTACAGTACCACACAGTTGCCGCTACTCATCTGCAGAACCTTAAATTTGTCAATGTGTTAAACTTCAATTGCCATTTCTCAGCCCGTCTGCCTAAATTTTCTAGATCTTGTTGTAATAGCTTACTTTGATTACTTTCATTAACCACCCTGTCAACCTTTTTATCATCTGCAAACTCAGACATTAAGCCTGATATAACTTCATCAGTATTATTAATAAATACAGAAAACAACAATGGGCCAGCACTGAGCCCTGGGGGACTCCCCTAATAACATTAGTCCATGAAGATCAGTGTCTGTTAATAACCACTCACTGTTTTCTCCCATTCAACCATCCCTTTATCCAGAGCAGTAATTGCTCCAATTTGTACAGCAGTCTTTTATGTGCAACAGCGTCAAAAGCTTTCCTGAAATCCAAATATATGATATGAAAATTATTTTTTGCATCCAGTTCCTTTGTTACTGCATCATAGGGTCCAATCAGTTGGTCAGACTCATTCGTCCCTTAACGAATTCATGCTGTGACTGCAGTATTACTTCATTCCTGTCTTGGTGGTCCTGTATTAATTTTGAAACTACTGACTCCATTATTTTCCTTGAAAAAAGGTCAAGTTAACACGTCTGCAGTTGCTCCTATCACCTTTTGATTCCCCTTTTTGAATTGGCGAAAAATTGCACATCTCCAGCCCATAGGGACCTCCCCTGAATCCAGATGCTCTCTTTATTAGGGCTAAGGGTTTCCTTACCTTCTTTGCTGCCTACCTTAATATAATTGAATGGATTCCATCCACCTCAGGTTCCTTTTGTAAGTTTGGCTTCAACAATTTCTCTTCCAGTTTCCTCTCAGTTATCCTAAATTTAGCTCCCTGTTAGAGTTTGGTAGCTTATTGTAGGATCTTCTACCCTAAAGAATTCTTCATGTGTGAATGTACATGCAGAATACCTATTCAATTTGTCAGCAACCTAATCAGGATCATCAACATTTTAACCATCGACATCAAGTTCATTCACTTTCTTCTGCTGTTTTGTATATAAAGAAGTTTTTTGCTTCTTTTCTTTGTATTTTTTGCCAGAGTCTTTTCCTGATCTACCTTAGCCCTTTGTGACTTGATTACAAACTAGTTTATATCTGCTATAGGCTTCTGTATCACCTGATAATTTATATGCATTCCATGCATTTCTATTTTCTGCCACAAGTCTTGTCAGTTCATCTATCTTCCATTAAGTCTAAGCTTTGAACGGTATTTCTTAGTTGGTGTGAAAAGCTTAGTAGCTTCTACAGTTATTTCCCTGAATTCTCCCCATTTATAATTAGCTGTTGTTCCTACTGCATAGGATTTAAAACTCTCTGGGGTCACTGTAGTTACACTTACAAAAGTAAAACCCCTTTCCTTGACAGTAGTTATGTCTCTAAATAAATTCCATCCACATTAGTACACTGTGATCACTGCAGATTCTTAATGCATGAAGAATTACTGTTTATAATCAGATTAGAGTATCGCTTCCTATTATTGCCTCTGTAACATGCTGTTGTAGAGAAAACAGTCATCCAGGAAACCTACAAAAGTCTTGTTGGTGTGCAAGTGACCAACTCAAGTTCCAGTCAATATCTGGAAAGTTAAAATCCCCCGTTATAAGACATCGTGATTACTGTCCCACTCTAATTCTTGTACAGTTGCTTTATATACCCATCACAGTCATCAGGCCTATAACACACTCCTACTTCCATTTTTGCTTTCTCAGTGCTTATGTCATACCAGAATGGCTCAGCATTGCACTATCCACCCATGTCGACTAGACACTGCCTTAGATTTAATGTACTTCTTACCTAAGAGCATAATCCTTCTCCCTCCCTTCCTGGCCTGTCTCTTCTTCCTGTACACATTGCACTCTGCAGTTCATATCAATTTCTGCGTCCCTTAAACTTGATGACACCATGTCTCCGGTATACCTACAATGTTTGATGACTTAATAGTACTTCAAATTCATCAAATTTATTTATTACGCTCCTACCATTGGGTTACATGCAAGCATATATGTACCTGTTTTACTCTTAGTAACCCTAACACATCTAATGTATTTTCTCGTTCTTTGAGGACTCTCATCAATTCTTGAAATCTCCTCCGACACCTTACTTTCCGGGCTGCTGCGTTTTCCAGTAGACGTAGTGGCAGAACCACTTTCACCTCTGCCTACGGCTGTTGTTAATCTATTATTCTGTATATCCCCCCCCCAAGCTAGCAGTTTTCTGAGCCCCCTAACACTGCTTCGATAGTATCAGCGAATATTCTTGCACCCCTTCTGTTTAAGTGTACCCCATTTCTGTAAAAAGAGTCTCTTCTGTTATTCGACAGAAAGTTTATATCCAATTAAAATGCAACGCCTTTGTAACATTAATCAGTTTTTATTAAATCAATGTAATGAAATATACAGCCATCAGTGTACTCTTTCTGTTAACTAAAATAAGGAGTTGGAGTGGGCTTATTCCAGCTATTTTAAGAGCTGGAATGATTGTTGATGCCCATGTCTCAAAAATTGGCTCATTGAGTTTCAAGCTGACTGATAGGCATGAGTGGCCAAGGTAAAAATGTTTAGCAGTGTACAACAACTTCACGATGACGTAATATTTTGTCCTTAAATAAAATTGATTAGATATTTGATCTCCTTAAATTTCTGAAGTCTCCCGGCACCTTCCGATGGTGACTTTCGAAATTGTAATTTTAATTTAAATCATTACCACTGGTTTTCGGTCGCTTTACTTATTTGCAATCCCCTGCAGAAGAAAAGTACATTCACGTTTTTTTAATGGGTTATAGAAAGGCATTAATGGCCTTATAACGTCAACGAATTATTACGATGTTGCGCAAATGTTTGGAGCTGGAGGTAGGGATTAAAAAGCCTAGCAGCTTACTAAGCTAATGTCTGCCCACTTGCTTCCATATGACGAAACATCTGCTCGATATCCACCGTTGAGAAAGGGCTGACATTTCAGTTCCCCTAACTAATGTTACAATTTGCTTTTGCGTGTATCTGCGTTGTATGTTGTAAGACGTCTGTTTTCTCATCGCCTTCTCAGTGCATGATTGTGAATATTCCACAGGCCCAGCAGGTGAATTTTATTACATACTTGATTACAGAGAAGTTAGACTTTACAAGTGAGTCTTTGATAAAGACCCCTAACTTAATTCTAACTTCTCGCTCGCTTTGATGGTGCAGGGCTGATTTTTCTTATCTATCGCACAGAAAAACCTTAACTTTCCGCTAGTTAAGATGCTGAAGAGAGACCTTCGGAGTTTTAAGTTATTTCTAATGGGTCTTTATTCTCGGTCATTACACTAAAAATATCGCAAAATCGCTTAAATTTTCATCATCGTGGTTTTTAAGAGACGCTATAAAAATACTGTTATTTTAAAGTGAGCTTTCAGTTTGAAGTAAAAACTGAAATATCGGGGTTAGAAAACCTTACGCCTACTCATAAACGAACCAAAGCCTTCAGGATGTTTTTTAGGATTCACTTTCTTGGGAAATTTTGCTATTCGGTATGCGGAAACCGGAATAAGAAAGAAAAATCTAGAGAGTGGGTAGTTAAGGAAATTATGCTTTCTTTATAGAGAGAATACCCTTTGGCAGAACAGTAGCTGTGCGTGAGAAGAATGTTACTTCTAGATTTGTTTCTTGTGCCGACCTACAGCGAACGAGAGAGATTTATCAATGTCATAAAAACAGTAGTAGCTTGAGCATCCCTAGATCAACATTAACACACACACAAATACTAACTTTAAAAAGAGGAATAAAGTCCGTTGGTTGTTCTCGCGATAGCACGACTCCACCAATAATCTACGTACAGTTTGATAATATTATAGGGTGACTTAAATTCCGTGACGTCAGAAAATGTTCTTACATGTACACATTTCAAACGAGAACGTCGTTACAGCATCCTCGCGATAGGAATAATAATAGGGTAGAAGAAGAAGTAAGAGGAATGAGAAGATATTTCAGAAGAAACGGACTCAGACGAAAAGTCTGCTAAAAGAAAGTATGGAGATTAACTACCTTCTTATATTTTACGATTTGGGTTTCTTCAAGTCATCCTGTCCTTGTCTTTAAGAAATTCTTGAAGTCGTTAACAGGATCCAGACATTATCAATATTTAGGATTGTTTATTTGTTTTTGAAAATTCTGTCTTGAAAAAGGTTTTTCACTTCGTTTACGAAAAGATGTGTATAAATAATTCCTAACGATTGATGTATAGGCAGAAGCAATTCTTGCCAAGAAATTGCGAGACCAATAAGATTAAGGTACAATTATATTCAGAGCAAAATGCAGTTTTTGCGGCTAGGCTTCAGTAAAAAATGACTCGACTTGGCTTCAGTAAAAAATGTGTTAAAAAACCTGGTATCGATGAGGCAGAGAGATATTTCAGCTTCTTTAACAAACATCCTTTTTTTGTGAAGCAATTAAGGACGTTGTAATTATGTACAAAATAAGACGAAGCAATTAGTGGAAAAATATATACTCTGCCTCCATCTATTTCTTTAATTCTTTTTATATCTGGATTAATTAATCAACAGTTAGAATAATGTTCCGAAGGTGAATCTTTTCTAGAAAGAAAGCAAGAGATGTTTGAAAATATTCTGTTACTGGGATTTTGAGGTGAAAAACAAGTTCAACCTTAATAAAGCAAACTTGGGTATAAATTGTACGTCGAAGTGTCGTATACAAGAGATGGTCAAAAGTCAGTGTCTTATACAGTTTTTGAAATTTTGTGTTTTATGTTGGCAGGTGGAAGAAGAATGAATATAGAAATCAAAGTTAATCAAAATACGAATAAAGTTGGATCTTGGGGTTTTGCTTCCCCATGACAACGCACCTGTGCACAAAGCCCGGGTTGCATAGGATAAAATCGATGAATATGGACGCGAACAATTAAACCAACCCCCCGTACAATGAGATCTGGCTCCCAAGTGACTATTATATGTTCACACACCTCAAGTCTCATCTTCGTGGAACTCATTTTAAAGATGATGAAGAGCGAAAAGCAGTTGTGGAAATCTGGTACGATGCTCAACCTGAAGAAATTATTTTTGTTAATTTTTGTTATTTTTGTTTGAAAGGTTAAACTCTTTGGAGATTAAATACAATAGTTGTATTGCACTAACTGTAATCCCGAGGTAAAAGGGTTTTAAATAAATCCACTAGCTATCTAAAGAATTTTAATCCAGACCTGAATTAAGAATGGCGAAGTTACTATACACTCATGGAGTTTAATGAGAAGACTCGAAAACTGATTAATTGTACAGTCAGCAACGTTTAATACAGATCCATCTTAACTATCACTCAAATTCATTTTAGACAACAGTCGATATGTGGAGCAGTGAACTGCAGTATGATTCTTGCTTTGAGAGAAAGTAGTTTTTTTGAGATTTCGCTTATCTCTTCCCTCAGTTGAGCATTTTTCAGTTGTTCCTTTTTTTCTTTTTAATTTCGAGACTGTTTTTCTATTCTGTCACTCTCTTTTTTATTTTTTGTAGTTTGACATGCTTTTACTTTGTAATTTGATAAATACTTTGGCTTCTCGCGTATTTAGCATTTTAGCATTAGTATTAGCATTAGTTGAGGCATATAATGCAAGAAAACAAACTTATACAACATCAGGCATAAAAAAAAAAAAAAAAAACGCCCTTCCCATTTCACCCAGCCATTCACTCCAAACCTTTGTCTAGTTCAGCCTTAAATTTATTCAACCTATCAACTTCCACAACGGCAGATGGAAGTCTGTTCCAGCAATCAACTATCCGCTGGCTAAAGGCAAATTTCTGCACATCTATTCTACAATTGTCTTTCCTCAGTTTGAATTTATGCCCCCTCAGGTTCCCAGTCTGAGCAAGCGGAAGTATTCCCGCTAGCATTGAGCCTGCTCAAACCATTCAAGGCCTTGTACACCTCAATCAGATCACCTCGTAGGTGCCTAGTCTCCAGCCGCTGCAGTTTTGCAGAATTTAAGCCTTTCTTGGTAAGAGGACCCCTTCGTTCCCCTCACCAATCTTATTGCCCTTCTCTGTACACGGTCAAGCAACTCTACATCCTTCCTAAAATGAGGCCTCCAGACCTAATAATGACCTGTACGCAGTACTCAAGGGGTGGCTGACCATTGCCTTATACAAAGGGATAATCACCTCCTTGTGTCTGCTAGCCAAATTCTATATATCATTGACAAGACCCCCATGACCGAAGGTCTGAACTGAAGCTTCCTGCTTCAGTTCAGACCTTCGCTACTCAGACTTCTCTTCTCTTCTCTTCTCTTCTTACGGAAGCTGATCCCTGATGGAAGTGAATAAACATAAATGTATCACCCAGTACAGCAGCCCGTGCAGATTATTCCTCGCCAGATATTGTGGCAAGTGGTAGAATCCTAACAGATTAGTTGCTCGGCAATCAATAGCACGAATGCTGTTCCTTTCACGGAATTAAAGGAAGGAGCCGTGCCTGTGTTTACTGCAACGCTCTCTGTTTTGTTTCTATTAGGGTGGTCTCGTCATTTGTCTGTCATTGTGAAGATGTTGACTGAAACTGTCTCCTGAACTGTGGTCGTTGATCTTTAAATGACTCTTTGGATGTTTGGCATGCTGTTATTAAAAAGTTCGTTGGTGGTAATGACACTTAATGGGCTGATGGCGGTGACTTTGAATGTCTTCAGTAGTCTTGTGACATTAATCACCCGGTTGGTTGCACCCATCGAATTGATAACTATCTATGCAAGATTCGGAAAGTGGTAGTGAAATCTGTCACATGATTTTTAAAAAAAGTAAAATAAATGCAGATGTTACTTCGGGTAAGATTTTTTATTTCTAATAAAGCGGATTAAATCAATAATGTCTTGTGCTTTTTATTTCAGCTACCAGAACATCTGCGCACATTATATATTAAATAGCATTTTAATTTTTATTTTTTATATTATTAGTTATATCAAGTATATGAAAATTGAAAAGGTATCTGAATAAATATACATTTAATAACAATTAAAATTTAGAAAGTAAACTTATATATCATTATGCACAATTAACTTAAATAATACAAGGTCTTTTTATTTTTAATAATAATCTAGGCATAGCGAAACGCGATTTAAAAACAAACTGCACAAGTAGTATGGCGTTATGCTTGCAAGAATCCAGTACTGATGACAGTATTATTATAAGACATAACTGCTCATATTGTCAAAGGAACGGAAGCAAAAATCGCTCTGTTCGTGACTCTTTCCAGCTTCAAACAACATGTTATTAGACCAGCTTCAAACAACATGCTATTAGATTGATCACGGATGTAGACGCATGCGTAGTGAGATAAACAAGGAGATTGTATGGCAGCAATTTCATAACTCTGCCATACAGAATTAGAGATAAACTATAGCTTCGAGCCTTGGAAACAGAGTTAATATGTTTAAAAAAATCGACATATTAACTTGTAATATGCTAGCTATCAATGTAGCAATTATACGCTGTAAAAAGACGTTACGTAGAATCGTACCTGGAGGCCTAACAGTGAATCATACCAGGAGGCCCAATAATTAACTTTAATAGTTCCATTACCACCGTTATATATGAGAAACTCTGGAGACCGAAATTAAACAAATACAGTCCCATTACCACCACGAGACTTTTATTAGCCCTGATGAGCTTTCATAATTATGTTTCATTTATTCTGTGGACATAAAAACACAATAAAATAACGAACACATACGGTATCCTGCCTTGCTAAGAGCAGGGTACTGTTTGTCGAAAAGTATGAGGGTTATCAAAGAATGAGAGATGGATGTTATCCAGATCTCCCCCTTCCCGTGTGTGTGTGTGTGTGTGTGTGTGCGCGCGCGCAAAGAGAAAAGGAAGTGCCGCACCGTAAAGATAAAGAAAGAAAAACATCAAAAACAGTGTTCATCATAATAGGCACCAGGCAGATCGTGGCATGCATGTCTCTTAGCATGGTGTAGAAGAGAGCCTCCAGCACTTATTGAAAACATTTTATCATGATAATTTTGACAATTTTATCTGGAACTTTGTTTGCTCATAGCTCTGCTTATCTACTGATATGAAGGGTGTTTTTTTTTTTTTTTTAATGTCAGGTTTGTGTCATCTCATTTCAACAAGCAACGCACAACACTCAGGACAACGTATCATTACCGTGTTCCTCCGTCATTGTAGCATGCCTCACGGATGAAGCGACATCTGGTGTTTTGAGTTTTAAAGTCAATAGAATATTAGGTAAATGTCCGTCATACGTCAACTTAGAACTACAGCCTAGTAAAGGATGGTATCTATCCGCTTGTCAGCTGAGAGAAAGGCGTAATTGCTTGATTGGACTGTTTATTTGGAGATAAATTACAAGTGGAATTAAGGTAATTGGCAAGTAAAGGCTTCCTTCTCCCCTTTTGTAGCAGACAAACGAAGGAAATTCTCGGAAATATTTATACATAAAAATTACGATAATTGCAGGTGAGAGGGCGGAATATAAATGCTAGTAGGAGGGGTCCTCCTTTTAATTTTTTAACCACTGTAAGTGTTAGAAAGCAGTGGCTCAATTTTTTCATAATATTTTACGGTTTTAGTGAGTTATTTTAATTCTAAGCTAATTCTGTGTAATTTAGACAAAACAATACGCGATTATAATGGAGCTTCATTTCATACGATATGTTAGCCACTTTCATGTTATCTAAATGTGGTGAAAGCCGGATTTAGTGGGTTTTGACGTTAATATGGGCATGAGTTCAATTAACTGATTAGGGTTGCCAAGTGTTTGTGGATGACGACATAGCGGGGATGTATGGAGAATGCGTTGCTTAGCGCCTGGGGGTTAAAGGTCCATCATCTCTTGTTGGATATGTCATTGTGAAGTGCTTTTCTTGATTAGGATAACCAGATTATTGTTTGAGATTAAGTTGTTAATCTGGAAATTAGACTTGAGAGTTGTATACTAAGAAGATGAATGCAGTTCATTCCTGGGGATAATGCGATATTTGTGAAAAAAAAAAGTTTTCGTGTATAACTTTAGCTGCCTCTTCCCCCCTTTTTTGTTGCCCTACTCATTTTAGAAAATGTGTAAGAGAATATGTATGACCGAGTTCTTAACTTTTTGGGGAATATAATTTCCATCTTAAATTGAAGTTTCTTGTATGATGGTAAATTGTTAAGGTGTGAAATATTTCTTGAATTATTTCACACTTCAATTAACTTAATCTGTTCTACGATATTGCTATCATAGTCTTTACTGTGACGAACGTTTCAGCTTAACCGGTGAGTCAGTCAATGAATCACCAGATTATGTGCTGACTCGCGTGATGAACAGGTAATTTCTATTGGCAGCCGCATATATGTGTTTCGTGCTTTATGATAAGAATTAGTCAAGAACTTCAAATATACTTAGTGTTATCCATGAGAAATAGTGCGTTTACTTCATGTACTTTGCTAAACATTACATTTATGTTGTTAATTAGATTGTAAATAATGCCGTCTTATTCTACATAATTAATATCATAATCTGTATATTCCCATCTAACACACGTTCTGGTAGCGCCATCTATGGTGAAATTAGGAGACTACATTAGATTAAATAGAATAATTTTACAAGTGGCATCTGGATGTTCTGGCAAAGCATTTGTTTGATGTATTTTGTCACGTGTGCGAAATAAAATGTATCCTGCATGCGGCGAAGTCCGAAAACAGTTCCACTCGCAATTTTCACTAACTTTCTCAAATATTTTGCCGCAGTACGTGCCAGCTGAATGAACCGAAGCGGCGAGAGGGAGCTCAAGAAGGACGTTGCACTTCGTCAGCGCCAATGTGGGTCTTCACTCGGAAGGCTAAAACATCAATGGATATTTAGGTCACACCTCTGAGCTGCGGGTGTACAGTTTCAACCAATTCTAGTCTTTTTCTCAGAAACCTCCACTTGCGTCTATTTGGTGGGCCTTAACGCTTGTAAACTGGAATAAACCCAATGCTAAGGGCGTTTCGGATAGTCTTACTATAAATTCTTAGTGTGCTGAATGGGGAGAGGTATTCTCTATCGATGCGTTGTTTTGCACTCAGTTGTGAAAGAACATACAGATAGGAAAAGAGACTTAAAACAAAAAAAGTATATCAGAGGAGGTATAAAGATGATTTACGTTAACTTCGGCATGCTTTTTGTTGTTCTTCGTATATAAAGTTTTTTTCAAGTATATCCTACGTAGAAACGTTAATTTTAAAATCATAAAACATTGCCTCGATGGCAGTTAAACAAATATAGTAGGCGAAAACATTTCTTGACTTTTTGTTTTTTTTCGCCATTGCTTTGCACAATGACCTTAGTGGGAAAGTTGATGGGCACGTCACCTTGTTCACTTATTTTTCTCTCTTTGAGTTTTAGTGAAAGATGAATTAATAAAAACGATCTCTTTTTTTTTTTTTTTTTTTACAATTTGTTTCTTAGTAGTCACCCTAAAACCAGAAGAATTTGTAGGCTTTTCACACTATGATCGAGTTACCCGGTTTCGGACCACATTTTTTTTTAAATTTATATATCCACAGAAAATATGGTCTAGTCGCCTCCAGGTGCTGCAGTTTGCAGAACGTAAGCCATTCTTGGTAACAGCACCCCTTGTTCCACTCATCAATCTCGTGGCCATTCTCTATACTCGTTCCAGCAACTCCATTCTTCCTAAACTGAGGCCCCCAGAGCTGCTTGCAGTATTCAAGATAGATGCGGCCTAAACATTGCCTTATACAAACGGTACAATCACCGACTTACCATGCTGGCAAAATTCGTGTATATCATTTGACAAAACCCCATGAGCTGACCTGGCAGCCTGTCTGCACTGCTCACAGAATTTCTTATCTGACTGCACAATTACCTCCAGGTCTTTTTCATTCTCTACCACCCTGAGTGTACGACCACATAATTGGTACGTTGCTCTGGGATTACTGCTACCCATATGCAGTCAGTACCTTGCATTTGGCAATATTGAACTTCAATTTCCATTTTTCAGTCCATCTGCCTAACTTGTAGATCTTGTTGCAGTAGCTTCCCCTAATTACTGTCATTAACTACTCTGCCAATCTTTGTATCGTCTGCAAACTTGGACATTAAGCCTGATATACCTTCATTAATAAATATAGAAAACAACAATGGGCCCAGAACTGAACACAGGTACTCCACTAATCACTTTAGACCACGAAGAGCAGTGTCCATTGACAACTACTCTGTCTTCTCCCACTCAACCATCCCTTTATCCAAAGCATTAACTTGCCCTTAATGTCATATTGCTCCAATTTGTACAGCACTCTTTTGTGTGTAACGATGTCAAAAGGCTTTCCTGAAATCCAAGTACTGTATATGATATCAAAATAGCTTTTTGCATCCAGTTCCTTTGTTATTGCATCATAATCCAATCAAATTGATCAAACAAGACCATCTTTTTAACAATCCATGCTGTGACTGCCGATAACTGCATTTCTGTCTAGATTGTCCTGTGTTACTTCTTCAACCCTTGACGCCACTATTTTCCCTGGAACAGTGTCTGTAAATTCCACGTGTTCTCTGATCGATTTGCCCGCTTTGCTTTACGATAAACGTCACTTTCCTGGAGGGAAAAAAAGGATGCTGTCCTCAGCTGAGACAGACAAACTCAGCCACGTTGTGAAAAGCTCATAAAAATTCCTCAAGTCATCGACGGGAGTCGAACTCGGGTAGCTGAAGCACTGGATATTATTTTTATTGCCATTCCCTGGTTGAGGAATGAATGGACAATGTGCAGATGCGCAGAAACGAAATATTCTCAGTACCCGCATAAAACTCGTTGCTATTTACTCCTTTTTGTTGTAAATCATGAATTATCACAATTTGCTAAGCCCTGTATACATTTACATACTTGTTGCTTTAATAGTCTGAGAGATTTAGCGGCGTTCTGGGTTTATCATTAAGGTACTCGCGAAAAGTGCAAAGGTTGGAAATTAAATGCGTATTTTGAATCTTTAATGCATAAATTTCTTGTTTTTAGTGCATCAAAGTTTGCGTAAATTTGAGTTTTTTTAGTCCTTGAACATTCTACTCTAATCTATTCGAAAACTCATTTACTGCCAATGGCGAATGCTTGTTGAACATTTTTATTCTTGTTATAGTGTGAAATTGCCATAGATAAATCTTTTTGTGTGTGTATTTATCTTTTATTTGACGTAGTTTGTATTTCCTCTTGATAGCTTCAGCTTGATGCGCTCCACGAAGCATTGCCACTTCTGTCTAAACGGGTGGATTAATAAACAAATTATTAGTTACACGCTGTGTCCACAAAACAATGTTTGCCCCTTTCATATTTAAAAATTGCGAGCACGTAAGGTCCTTTATTGTTTGTTTTCTACATCTTTTCCGTTGTGCTCGAGGTATCTGCTTGTTGTCGCTTTCTGGGCGCTAAAGAAAGTGTCAGTGAAAGATAAGCCCCGAAGCGCGTGCAGGCGAATCGATCATTCTGGATTCATTTGCTCTAGCGAGGCACTTATATAGCCCTAAAAATAACGTCGCAGGTTGGAGGAAACGTTACCTAATTGGATGATTTATTATGCGATGTGTGCATAACGGATTGCAAGCCAATGAAGCTGTTCCCGTGTTGTTCGATGTTTACTTCTTTAAAATAGCCATTTGACTTTCTTTTTCATATGCACCTCGCTTGAAGGATTATGTTTTCCTTGTCATTTATTATTGGGGAATACTGCAGTAGAGGCACCTCTCTGAATTAGTAATGGAATCGTTGCCACCAGTCTTTATGGTCAGTTTTAAAAGATGGTGCGTATCTTCGGGTTTGGCTCGTGCGTCAAAGACTACCGTGGAGATGCGAAATAGCGATTCATTTGCTGCGCATCAATTTGAAAGGAGTTTATGAGAACATATCTCATACCATCAGAATGATTGACGATCGTGGAATGAGTTCCATTCGGGTATTTCCTTAACGTGTTTTTTTTTTTCTTTTTTTTTTAATGGTATTTCCCTGCATGTATTGTCTGGAATTCGTATACAGTGTCATACTATTGTTTTTTTTATTAATTTAATAAAGAGGATCGATGCCACAGTTTTCTTTTATTAAATCCTTCATTGCGGTTTCATAATTAAAACCATAGGGTTACCTTGCCCTTTTATACGAGGGCTGTTCCATAAAGAATGCTCATATTTTTTTTTTCGCAACATACCTTTATTAATCATCCGTATATTGATGGCAATTTTTAAAGTAGGCCTCATTCGATGAAATGCACTTTACTCCAGTGTTTCTGCTATTCTTCAAAAACATGGTGGAAGCCATTTTTTTGACGTGCGTTTGAGAATCGCCCCCGATGTCTTGACAACTTCTGACGACTGGAAATGTTTTCCTCGTAGCTCCTTCTTTAATTTTGGAGATAAAAAAAAAAAAAAAACTCAGAGTTCAAGGTCAGGGTTGTAGGGCGGATGAGGAACATTTGACATATGTTGGTTAAGTACTCGATGACAGTATGAGTAATGTGAGGTCTCGCATTGTGGTGATGTAGCATTCACTCGCCTGCGTGCAGTTGTTTGCGACGAATGTGATTGGCCAAGTGTGCAATACATTTCCGTAGTAAAGTGCCTTGTGACATGATTCAACATGCTGGTAAACCAACCCTTCAGTGCCATCAAAATGAGATGACCATAACGTTTCCTTTCATCCGCCGTTATCATCTTGTGCAGAACCTCACCATCTTCAGTAACCGCGCGTTGCAGCTCCTGACAAACCTCCATGTGAACTTGATGTTGATCAGGTGTGAGTAGTCTTGGAACTCAGCAGGCACAAACACGTGTCATATGCAAATGGTCATGGAGAATACCGTGCATGCTTCCTACTAATATTCTCAACTTCTCTGCGCATTCCCTTACTGTTATACGATGATCATGTCTCACGATTACAGAAGCAGTGTTTATGGTCTCTGTAGTGACAGCATTGGTTGAAGCTCCAGGATCGCTGATTTTTGTGGTTGAAACACCTCCAGCTTAAACATTCTAAACCATCTGCGAGCTGTGCTATATGGAAGGGTAGATTCACCATAAGCCTCTTTTAACATTTCATACGCTTCCTGAAACGAAAACAAAATTTGAGAGCAGCATACCGTTTCCCGCATGTCACGTCCATTGTTACGCAGACGAAACTGAACGGGCATAAATGTAACTGATGGCCACCGTGCGCACGAGTCAGCTGGGAAGTTGACTACAACACCAACGTCTTGTATTATGTCCGTGAACTAATCTGCGTGATGCAGCTTAGTTCGGTCTTAAATTCCGCAGCTCATCTAAAAATAGCAAGCAGTACGGTTGTTCATGGAAAATTATGGTCGTTATTTATCGAACAGCCCTCGTATATGCTCTGTTTATATTTGATAGGAATATTATAATTTAATCGAATTATGGTACCCAAACGCGTGTACTGCTGTGCTCTGAAACATATCTTTTAAAGGGTAACTGGCGTTTATTTAAAACGCGAAACATTGCTGTGACAGCCTGTTTCGAGATTGGTATCATTGTACGGATGGAAGTCTCTAAAAATCCCCGACAAGTAGTGAGAGCCAAGTTGTAGGATGTTAATGCGTGCACGGATTACTACAGTTAACCAGGTTGTACGATATTAGCCAGCGCATGACTTACGAAAAAATGCTACACTAAAGGAAACACAAAGTTTTTAAAATTATATAAATTATAAAAAATACAACAAATGGACAGAAGAAGTACGAATTAAAATTATACACGGGTTGGAGATAGCCAGATATGCAAACTGGGATGGCATTCCTTTTTCGTGCCGGTGGGTTGTACGTGCTTGTCCCTTACACACGCACGAGTTAAAGGTATGTGGTATGGAATCCCAGTCCCGTTGAAATGGCAGTAAATAAATCACATTCGTTTCATCCAAAATGTTTTTAAACACCTAGTATTGTTTTCATCCAAGACGGTAGCGAAAGTTTAACTGAATAAAACATATTTTAAACACATCGGACGACTTCCTCGTGGGTATAAAGGTTAGTGCAATGTTGTTATTGAAAACTTCTGTGCTTTGTACCATGCTTTCGCGTACGGGAAACAAATGATATTCTGTGTAGACTGCAGGTCGAGTGTTGGTTGAAAGTTTTTCATCCAGTCCCTCATTGTTACTGGTGAGGTGAACAGTACGTATTGTGAGTTTCTAAAAATGTCTATTTAGCAAAAACTGACTGATTGGTTTGAGTTGTTTTATTCTGCGCCTGGTGACTAAGGCTTATGAGGTGTCAGTGTGTTCTCTAGTTTCTTTTGTGGGATAAAAACCCAAGTTTCAGTATTGAGAAAAAATGCACAGGGGATGAAATCGATGGAGTCAAATTCAGTCCTGTTCTACATGGTATAAGGTATAAGGTATGTTAGAGTCTAACGGCTCCTGGGATTTCTCCCATCTCCGCGGGTGTACATTGTATCGGGGCCAGAGATTTGAAGTGTGTGGGGGTCATGTGCTGTATATTGTGTTGTGCCCTTTGTTCCTCCGGTCTATTAGCCGCCGAGGCCCTAGTGGGACCCGACGTTACCACACCATGCCACGGGGAGGCTGACCGGGTGTACCACTGTAGCTAGAGCACTCTGGCGGGTCCTGCCACCTACTTTCCTGGGATTTCAGTGGCTAGGACCAGATTTGAGAATGAGATTGATTTGATTGATTTGGTAGTTGTTGGCGCATCGGCTTCTGTGGCCATATTGCACCTCCCAAGGTTTTTTGCAGTACTTTGATCCAAGCCCGAGGCGGGAATCGAACCCGCGACCTTTGGGTTGCCGGGCAGGTACTTTACCCACTCGGCTAGCCCGGTCGGCTTGAGAATGAGATGATCGCTGTTACTTGAGCAACGGTTGTAATTTTAACAGAGCGTAGGGTTGTTCGCTGATAACTTGTTCTAGGGCCAAATAGGTCGGGCAGTAATTTTGATGTTTTTAGATTTAGACCCGTGGGGAATGCGTGTGTGTGTATATACACACACACGCATTCCCCATGTATGTGTGTGCGTGTGTGTGTATATACACACACACGCACACACATATATATATATATATAAACTAAATAAAAAAAAAAAAGAGAAAAGTAAGGGAGGAAGGCAGAAGACTGGAGGGTAGGAAACAGAAGAAAGGGGCCAATAGGGAAGATGGCCCCTGATGACAGTGTGGCATGCCCAGTGCCTCACCAGAGAGAGGAGTGGGGTGGCAGGTGGACGAAAACCACCACCCCACAAAAAAAAAAAAAAAAAAAAAAAATCATTCTGTAAGAGAAAAATAGGGTGGGGGGGAGTAAAAGAACGGATGGCAGGAAACAGGAAAAAAAAAAAAAAATGAGAGAGAGATATACTCCGCCAGTTCGGGGTAGGTACAGCTAGCACGGCCAGTCAGTTGGAGCCGACAACTTGCTGGAAATCCAGCAGTGTGAGTGCTGCTATGGTGGATGGGTCATGTTCAGTAAGGTCTAGTTCAGGTGCCATCATTGGGACTCCATTTGGTGAGTCTGTGTCGCATCCAGACTGAAGGCTGGTCCAGTAGTCCATCAGAACGAACAGTGGGGGTGGTCAAAACCGGGAGTCCAAGATTGATGGTCAAGTCCAGGGATCGATGCTAGGCCTCTTCTTGATGAGATGTGTCACATCTGGTTGAGAGAAGTTTGTCCAGAAATCAATGATGAGGAATTTGTCAAGGTATGTGCGGACCCTGTTTTTTATTGCACTGCTGGTCAAGTCTTGTGCAAGTTGGTCCAAGGCGTTAGCAATCATGGCTCAATGATGCGTAGCAACAATTGGCAGTCATGGTTGTTATAACCTATTGATTCGGATACTAAGGTGGTGGTAGCGCTTTCTGCCTGGTAAATAAGTCCATTGCAAATTGAGTCAGAGCTCGGTAAGTTTCTTCATTCTGTAGGGTGAGGTGTTCTTGATTTTGGTAGTTGAAGCGTAGTTTTGTTATTAGGATCCTCCTGAAGTCCTCGTAGATTTCACAGGTGTGGGCAAGGTGCTCCCACGTCTGATCCTCTCCACAGTGGCAGCGGGGTGAGTCTGAAATTCTGAAGTCATGTAGTTTTTTCTGGAAGGAGCCATGTCCAGTGAGGAGGTAGGTAGCATAGAGTCCTGGTGAAAACCAGACAGGTGTGAGGGGGTAGGAGGCCCTGACATCAGGGAGGAATCTTTTGGTGACAGCGCCTTTAGTTGATGTCTGCCATCTTTCTTGCCAGGTGTCTGTTAGATGTTCATTAAGTTTCTTCTTTTCAGCGTTTCTATTATTTGCTGGGTCAGTGGTGAAACCTGCACAAGTAACTGCTCTTCCTTCGGCTATTTGGTAGAGCAACCCATGACGAACAATCTCCAGGTCCAGTGGAAGAGATCCAGTGAGGACCTGGAGCGCATGGGTGCTGACAGTGCGACAGGCACGCGAGGACAGAAGGAGAAGAGAGCGCTGGATAGTTCCTAGGCGCGATCTGTTTACTACGGTATTGGCCTTCTTGTACCAGACTCCAGAAGCATAGGTGATAACCGGGATGAAAACTGCCTTTTAGCATTAGCATTAGCATTAGTAGAGGCATTTGATGCAAGAAAGCAAGCTTATGCAGCATCAGCCAAAAAAAAAAAAAAAAAAACCCACTTCCACTTCACCCCTCTGTTCGTTCAAAATACCTGTCCAGCTGAGCCTTAAACTTATTTAGGCTATCAACCTCCACCACAAGGGATGGAAGTCTGTTCCACCAACCAACCACCCGCTGGCTAAAGGCAAATTTCCGCACGTCTATCCTACGTCTGTCTTTCCTCAATTTGAATTTATGCCTTCTCAGGTGATTTTTCTGAGCTAGAGGAAGAATCCCATCAGCATTGAGCATGCTTAAACCATTCAAGGCTTTATACACCTCTATCAGATCACCTCGCTGGAGCCGACCGGGCTAGCCGAGTGGGTAAAGTACCTACCCGGCAACCCAAAGGTCGCGGGTTCGATTCCCGCCTCGGGCTTGGATCAAAGTACTGCAAAAACCTTGGGAGGTGCAATATGGCCACAGAAGCCGATGCGCCAACAACTACCAAATCAAAAAAAAAAAAAAAAAACCTCGCTGGTGCCTAGTCTCCAGACACTGTAATTTGCAAAACTTAAGCCTTTCTTCGTAAGAGCACCCCTTTGTTCCATTCACTAATCTTGTTGCCCTTCTCTGTACTCGTTCCAGCAGCTCTACATCCTTCTTGAAATGAGGCCTCCAGACCTGTATACAGTACTCTAGGTGTGGCCTGACCATTGCCTTATACAATGGAATAATCACTTCCTTATCCCTGCTGGAAAAATTCCTGTATATCATTGACAATACTCCATGAGGTACTCTTGCAGCCCGTCTGCACTGCTCAGAGAACTTCATATCTGCCTGCACAACCACCCCCAAGTCCCTTTCATTCTCTACCACTGTCAGTATAGTACCACAGAGTTGATACGTTGCTCTGGGGTTGCTGTTTCCCATGTGTAGTACTTTACATTTGTCTATGTTAAACTTCATTTGCCACCTCTCAGCCCATCTGCTCAACCTTTCCAGATCCTGTTGCAGCAGCATAGTGCCAGTAGTGTCCTTGACAACCCTGCCAACCTTTGTATCGTCTGCAAACTTGGACATTAAGCTTGATATACCATCATCAATATCATTTGTACATATGCTTTTATTGTTTGAATCTATATCAATGTTTATCGTCCTGCTGGATTTCATATTATTGTTATTATGTTTATTGATCTGATCTCAGATACACTGTTAATGGTTACCTGTTGTGTATCTTGTTATTAATAAAATAAAATAAAATAAAAAATAAAAATAAAATTTATAAATACAGAAAACAATAATGGACCCAACACTGAGCCCTGAGGGACTCCACTAATAACATTAGTCCACGATGAGCAGTGTCCATTGATTACCACTCTCTGTCTTCTCCCCCTCAACCACCCCTTTATCCATAGCAGCAATTTGCCTCCAATGTCACACTGCTCCAATTTGTGTAGCAGTCTTCCATGTGCAACAGTATCAAAAGCCTTTCTAAGATCCAAGTATATAATATCAAAGTTATTCCCTGCATCCAGTTCTTTTGTGACTGCATCATAGTATCCAATCAAATTGGTCAGGCAAGACTTCCCCTTAACAAAACCATGCTGTGTCTGAGCTATAACTGAAGTCTTGTCTAAATGATCCTGCAGTGCTTCTTTAACCAGTGCCTCCATTAATTTTCCTGGAACAGAAGTTAATCTCACAGGTCTATAATTACTTGTGTCAGCCTTTGATCCTCCTTTGTGAATTGGGGTCACATTTGCACATTTCCAGTCTATGGGTACCTCCCCTGAGTCCAAGGAAGCTCTCATAATTATGGCTAAGGGTTTGCTTACTTCCTTTGCTGCCTCCTTTAATATAACTGGATAGATCCCATCCACCCCGGGTGCCTTTCTTGTGTTTATCTTCAACAGTTTCTCCTCCACTTTACTCCCAGCCTTATAGAAGAGTGACAGCGTTCTCTTTCTACATGGTGTAGAAGTGAGGCCATTGCATCTACTGCAATAGCCGAGGGTTCCCTTGTAATGGTGGACGAATGCTAGCCCCCGTCGTATTATTCGCAGACACATAATGTTTGTTGTGTGCCTCGCTAGTAATACTGATAGTATGTACATTGAACAATTTTGTATATCATGTAATTTGATTTTAATTTTATTCAATTTTAATATAATTAAATTCTTATCAATTATAATTTAAAATGTTAAAGAGCATTAATATGAAGAATTATACATCTGTGGACAAAGTCTGATAGTATGACCACAAAATACATCTTTTTTGCGTTATTTTCTGTGGAAAATTGTAAATCATTAATTATGCATCTCTTGCAATGTAGGGATGCTCGATATTTGGAAAAGGAGTCTAGGGGATCCTGATTGGAACGTTCATATTTCGATTCGCCATCCCAAAACAATATTGAAATACACTCTTTTTCGCCATGTTAAAATCACACTACACCAGTTCTGCTTATAACTGCTTGTTTTAAGCCCTCGTGGGGAGGACAGTTGGAATAATTCCCGTCCTCCTCTACACCGGGTGGAAAAGACCCGAGTTCGAATCCCGTCGATGACGTGAGGAATTTTTATGGGCCTTTTTCACAACGTGGCTGAGTCAGTCTGTCTCGGTCGAGGATAGCATTGTTTTTTTCTCCCGGAAAATGGGGTTTTTCGTCCAACAAACAGAAAATCGACCACAGAACACATGCAATTTACAGACAGTATACACGGAGCAATATGGCCTTAGTCGCTGATGCTCCTAAAAACCCACTACAACACCAACATCTTGTATTTTGTCCGTCAACTGCGCGTGTTCTGCGATTGGTTTAACCCGTTTTGCTGGACGAAAAAACTCTCTTCGCCTGAGACCGACTAACTTAACCATGGTGTGAAAAAAACCCATAAAAATTCCTCGCACGAACTAACATTATCGTATTTTGTGGTACTGCGTGGGTAGCCGCATGCGGATCATTTGGGTTTGCACTTTTTTTTTCCAATTTAATTATTATTCTGTTATTTCTTTCCTATATTCCGAAAATAACATTTAATTGTTATTCCTCCTATTTCGCATTCCCAGATAACAAACCAACACCTTCATAACCACAAAAATATCCACAGATAATTGGAGTTTCCATCCTCCCTGGTGGACACTGAGAGCTCGATGCGCACCCTAGATCCTAGCGTGGCGAATATGTTAACTAACTTCGTTAAATCCCGAGACACTGGAGTGGGTCGAACAGGAGGGTAAATCAACTGCATCTCCGGTTGCTACAAAAGGAGATATCGACATTGCATCATGTCCGGGGGCGCGTGGATCACGACGAAACCGAAACTCACGTCAAAGAAAAAACCAAAGAACAGGTTTAAAAGATAAAATTACCCTTCTGGAATTGTATTTCTCAATTATCACAATCTGCGTAAACATTTTTAAATTTGTTGTGAGCTGCAAGAGAACCGTTTTCCCTTTTATTGTTTTTTCACTTGTCAGCAGGTCCTCGTGGACAGTGCAATTGGTATAATCACTGTCTTCTCCACACCGGGTGGAAAAGACCTCAGTTCGAATCCCATCAATGACGTGAGCAATTTTATGGGCCTTTTTTTTCACAACGTGGCTCAGTTAAGGGCAGCATGGTTTTTCCTCCCGGAAACTCGGGTTTTGAGTCCAGAAAACAGCAAATGGATCACAGAACACACAATTTACAAACATAATATATACGGCGCAATATGATGTTGCTGATGTACCTAAAACGCTACAACAACCAACCAACTAATCATCGCTGAGGACAGAAAAATACTTGAGAAACACACTTTTACGAATTCAGATCGCGAATGTCTCATTTAAGTTGGGTAACGGGCAAAGGTGTGTTCGGGGTAGCAAGAACATCTCCCAGGAAGGAAGTTCGGCAGGAACGGCTATCTACGTGCCGCTGCATCTCGCGAGCTCGGTACTCGCCCTGAGGGTTTGATGGTGGAGAATAACAGCTGACAGAAAAGTCATTAGGCTGTCGCCATTTCCTTCCCTTAACCTCGTTCCCAAATGCGCGCGAGTGACGTACTTATTAGAAGAACACACACACACACACACACACACGCGCGCGCACGTACAGAGGCGTGCCTGTCTCAGAGATTTGATTTATTGCTTCTGTTCCCAGTGATCTTTCTTGTCAGAAAGCGCACGCCGTTCGAATGCCTCTTTCTGCCAGCAACGTTACCCCGGATAGAAACATTCAATAAGGATGACGCGAGAGCGACACCTCATGGCTCGGTGTGCCCATAGAAATCAAAACTAATCGATAAACCTCGAGAGGAAGGGGCACGGTCGTCGACGAAGAGGTCAAAAATCGATGAAGACGAATGAAATCGGTAATTGCCCTCATTCCATCGTGTTAGGTATGCACTTCAATGGGTTGTCTTCTGTTGTTCTTTGCGGATCACGTGGCCATGTTAATGTCATGCTTCGTCAACCGCTTTCCAGTCGAATTTTTTTTTTTTTTCTTTTCAAATGTTATTTTCAAAAGTGTTTCGTAGTTGCGATGCATCCCACTAGAATGAACAGGAGCTGGATCCGGGAAAGAATTGGTCTCCGACTTCCTTATTATGAGGGACGATTCCCCATCACGGAAACCTGAATTCCATCCTTGGAATGGTTAATCCTTTAACCTCGAAATTGTTCCTGTAAGGCTGAAATTGTTACTGTTCCTGTTTACATTGACCTGTCAAATAACAAGTGGTAAAGGGTTGGAAACGAGTTATCTCATGAATACGACAGATTATTTGAGTAATTACTCTTGACAACTTCTGTTGTTTGCATCATTAATATGGCATCCAGTGATCCCTCAAAATGTTCTCCTTGCTGTATACTGTGTTCGAACACTTAAGGCAATCATGGACTCCATCATGTACCATATCCACGGGAAAGTAAGCCAGCTGCTTTCCTTGGAGACCGCTTGCTACTCCACGTATTTCAATATCCGCTGCTGCGGACCATGCACTCTTAATTCCGCCCAGTTTGTGACCTAGCAAGGTCATATCTCAACTTACAGAGGAGATTATCTCACGATCTCTCCCAGGAATGTTGCCTACGAGTCATTAACGAGTTGTATTTTCCTTGTCAGAAGGAGTACAATTCGATCTTCGTTTTATTGAGTCCTTTACTCAAATGCTTATTTGATTCACCTTTTAATTCTTATGAACGAATATTTTAACCTCCTTACTTCATGATGTGCCATTTCACACCACGACGAAAACCCTTGGGTTCAGTTTTCCTCGCAGACCGAACTTGAGAAATACTTCCCAACAACTGAAAAATGTTTCTTTCTTCCTTCTCCGAAACTCAGATTTTTCTCACAAAACCAGTAGACCGACCAAAGAATGCACGAAATTTACAGAAATAATACATAGACGGTATTTTGTCTCAAATTCTGAGTAACTCAATTTACTTTTTTGCCCCAGAATTTAAGTTCAATAAAAGCTCCAGTTTTTCTCCTTTAAACCATGGCCGAAGTACAATTGCGACTTCTTTCCACTTTGTAGATGACCCGAGAATCTTCTCAAGAACCTCGAGCTCCTATTCGACCACTTTTTATATTAAAAGTTTCTTCAGTAGCTAAGATTTTCCACTCCATCACAGTATTCATAAAAGGATATTGCGGTACATGTCTCCCTTTTTTTGCTCGGTACCTTCAGAATTTTCCTCAGAGATGTAGTAAGCACAGATCCCCCTTCTTTGGCAGCGAGATTTCATCCTTGGTCTGATTCAGTTCTCCCGTGTAGATGCGATAGCCTGTATATCTGATCCTTTCCGATCGTTGTATGATGGATGAATCTCTTCTCTGTCATTATATTTGAAGACTCATTTCCCCATATTTGTGTTGAGTTCTTATCCGTCAGTGAACGATTATTCTTCGACACCCTCTTATTTTTTAAAAAAATCTAGTTACAGAAACACATTCTCTTGGATGATTCCCTCTCTCCTCTCTTTAACTAGACGATCTCGTTGGATTTTTACCACCAAAAAATATGACAGTTATGATTAATCACATGGTCTAAAAAAAAGTGAAATTTGGATTCTCATTGTTGCAGTGACGTAGCGATCACCTAGCAACAAGAACGAAGGCAATGAAGAGGAAATTTGGGTCTATTGTGTAGTTTAAACATTATCACTACAGATTCCACGAAATGATGCATTTTTAATACGCAATTATTTAAAAAATTCAGACATGTACGAGCGTCATATTTATTATTTCTTTTATCCAACTAGCAGATTACCAGCAAAAAATAACCGAAATTTGGGAGCCGTTATTTCAGTTTTAGAATTATTATTATTTATTCTGTCATGGGATACGTAGTGGGGAGAATTTAAGAATAGATTTATTTATCCCAGGAGTGGAGCTGGAAAGTTGATCTTTTAGATTACGCCAAGGAAATTATTTATTTATCCCAGGAGTGGAGCTGGAAAGTTGATCTTTTAGATTACGCCAAGGAAATTAAGGTCACGAAGGATTGACTTAAAAGCATTTCTGAAAAGCCTAGTGATTTTATAACTTTGTGTGAAAAAAAAAGTGAAAAAAAGGAGATATTTTTTAGAAACTGAATATAGTAGAGTTAGAATAGATTTTGGGAGGGGGGAGGAATGATGGTAAATATTAGAGAGTTGTAATGTTAATGCCAAATTAATAAGCGTTGTTTTGATTAATTTCGTGATTTTATAATTTTCGTTCTGATCGCGATAGAGGGAAGACCCGCCTCCACGAGGCAGGAATGGTACCCCCTCATTGGTGATAGCTAGTATTAGTATTAGTATTAGTAATGGCCGCATGGTGCAAGAAAGCCTATGGCTTATGCTGCACCAGCCAAAAAAAAAAAAAAAAAAAAAAATCAGAACAAAACAATGATAAAAACAAAAAATAAATAAATAGATAAATAAATAACTAATTAATAATAATTAATAAATAAAAAAATAAAATAAAAAATAAATAAAAAGGAAATTAAACCTATCATCCTATGCGCTTCCCTTACCCGAAAGTACTATCCAGATGACCTTTGAATTTCCCCAAACTGTCGGCCTCTACCACCCACGAAGACAACTTATTCCAGTAATTTATAACTCGCTGGCTAAAATAAAACTTCCTGCAGTCCAATCTAAACATTTCCCCCCGTAACTTGAATTTATGTCCCCTAGTTCTAGCATCATTTATAATCTTGAAAATTTCGTCCTCATTCATTTTACTGATGCCTCTCAGAGCCTTAAACACCTCAATCAAATCTCCTCTAAGGTGTCTAGTTTCCAAACTCTGCAACCCACATATTCGAAGTCTTTCATCATAAGGACGCCCTTTTGCCGATCTCACCAGGCGAGTTACCCTTCTTTGCACCCTTTCAAGAAGCTCCATGTCTTTCTTTAGGTGCGGTCTCCATACTTGAACACAGTATTCCAAGTGTGGTCTAACAAAAGCCTTATATAATGGGATTATCACGTCCCTATCTCTACTTGCAAAAGTTCGATAGATCATCGATAGGACACCATGGGCCTTCCTTGCAACCTGTTTACAATGCTCAGAGAATTTCATGTCTGACCGTATCGTAACACCCAAGTCCCTTTCCTCCAGTACTGGGTTTAGTTGAACTCCACCAAGTGAATACGTTATTTTGGGATTACTATTTCCCAGGTGTAATACCTTACACTTTGTTGGATTAAAGCACAGCTGCCATTTTTCTGACCATTCCTGAAGTCCATCTAGGTCTCTCTGAAGAAGCTCAGCTTGACAGTGATCATTAACTACTCTACCAATTTTAACATCATCTACAAATTTAGACATCACGCCTTCTATCCCTTCATCGATGTCGTTTATGAAAATTAAAAACAACAGTGGTCCTAATACTGATCCTTGGGGAACCCCACTTCTTACATCAACCCAATCTGAGGAATAGCCATTTATCACAACCCTCTGCCTCCTGCCCTGAAGCCATCCTTCTATCCATCTAAGGATTTTTCCAGTGATTCCAACCTGTTCCAGCTTATAAAGCAACCGTTCATGTGGGACTGAGTCAAAAGCTTTGCTGAAATCTAAATAAACAATGTCGAAATTATTCCCTAAATCCAGCTCGTGAGTGACCCTTTCGAAATAGCGAACCAGATTTGTTAAACATGATTTTCCCTTTACAAAACCATGCTGAGTATCCTTCAGAATTTCAATTCGATCCAAATGATCCTGAATTCCACCCTTGATCATTGCCTCCATGATTTTCCCTACTACTGAAGTCAGACTGACAGGTCGATAATTTCCAACTTCACTTTTAGAGCCACCCTTATGTATGGGAGATACATTTGCACTTTTCCAATCCAAGGGAATCTCCCCAGAGTCTAGTAATGCTCGCATAATTAGCCTTAATGGTTCAATGCACTCGCTTGCCGCCTCTCTTAAGATTATAGGTATATTCCATCAACTCCAGGAGCCTTACTGGTCTGTAGGCTCGAAAGTTTTTTCATTAAATAATCTTGCGAAATTTCAATATGATTAATTTCATATTTTTTAACTTCGCTCCCACAATTTCCCATTGTCACAAAAGGCTTTTCATTTGTAAATATCGATGCAAAATAACTGTTGAGTTCATCTGCAACGGCAGCTGGTGTATTTATTACTATCCCATTTCCCTTACGTAAAGGTCCGATCTGGTTTGTCCTGCTCTTCTTGGCCAATACAGACAGGGCTAAGGTGTTAAGGCTAGAGCTTAAGTAACGCTGAAAGGTTAGATCTAAAAAATTGAAATGGTCGATAGGAACGGTGTACCTCCAGTTCATTAATTTGTTCATTAAAACTTGTTTTTTGAAACGTGATGTCGACAGAGTTACTTCACAAGCATTACTTCCTTCGACATATTGGATACTGTTAAATTGAGCTTCGTTACGCCAAAGACCGACTAACTCAGCCACGGAATGAAAAATGCCCATAAAAGTTCCTCGCGTCATCGACGGGATTCGAACCGTGGCCTTTTCCACCCGGTGTGGGGAGGGCAGTGTGCTACCGCTCAGACCACTGGGCTCCGGTTTATGAACTTTCGATTTTAGGGACAAATGTTTTTCACACCTGATATCTGGATCTTACGAACTTTTCCGCCACTTGACTGTGATGAGTATACCAAACAACTACATAAAGAATTAGAGTGGGCCTGTAAATCAGAATGTCTCGTAATGGGGGATTTTAACTTTCCAGGTGTTGACTGGAATTTGTGGGTTGGTCACTCACACACTAGGAAGACTTGTGTAGATTTCTTGGATGACAGTTTTCAACAGCAGCGTGTTCGAGAGGCAACCAGAGGGAGTAATACTCATTGATCTGGAGCAGCGAATCTACATGCATTAAGAATCTGCAGGTAAACGACCCACTGCTTGACAGTGATCACAGGGAACTAAGGTGGAATTTAATTAAAGACATAATTACTGGTGACTACAGAGGTCACGGGCAGCAAATTGTAAATGGGAAATATTCAGGGAAATAATCAAAGAAACTACTATGCTTTTCATACCAACAAAGAAATACTGTTCAAGGCTTAGGTCTAAGTGGATGTCAGATGAACTATTGAGACGCGTGGTAGAGAAAAAAAGGGCATGAGATGCATATAAATTATAATTGGTCCACTTGATGTTGATGGCATTGCTCAGGTTTCTGACAAACTGAATAGGTATTTTGCATCTGTATTCGCGCATGAGGAATGCTTTAGGGAAAGGTTCTTCCCGGTAATTACCGTTCTTAAACTTATTCACCCACTCGTAGACTTTCTCTTGACTTATGCATGTTTCACCGTACTGAGCGAACATTTTGAGATAAATTTCAGCAGTGTTTATTCCTTCTGCATTCAAAAGTCGGATTATATTGCACATATCTGCATTGATGCATGACTGCAAGGGTGCCATCTTGAAAATTTGAGTGTTTTCAAATAGCGCCAGAACATGGTATCATGTGAGTGCTCAGTGGCCAACAGCCTGTGATCAGTAATATGACACGAGATTATCGTTTGTTTTTTTTTACATAATGTGCATTTACAAAACTGCTATTTTTAACCCTTAATTTCAATTTTTTTCTTTGATAATTTTATTACAGCTGCATTAAGGTGCGAATAGTTTCCATGAGTTTCACACCGCAATTTGACTTGTTGAAGGGACTTCACCAGGTTATTTAAGTGCAATTGGTTATTTCTATTTAAATTAAATAGTGATTAATGGTTGTCTGTGCACAGCTCTTAAAGTTGTTGTGATCATCTGCAGTATTATAGTAATTTTTCTAAGCAAATAATGTTCTTGTGTCTTCATATACTTTATTGTATACATATTGCAATAAAGATATTATTATTTTAAAATCTTATTGTTAGCTTTTTAAATATTGTTGTTAGAGAATTTTATATAAATCCTATGGTTATCCCAATTTCTATGCATTTTCGGAAGCAAACATTTTATTTTTTGGAACATATCCTCTCGTTATATCTTTGGCAAAATCGTTCCCGATTTACGAATTTAGGCTTTACGAATGGGAGGTTGCTGCACTGCTATTTTCTGTTGTGAGATGTTTCATTCTCTTCATCAGAATCAAGCAGCGTAGTGCCCCTGCTGAAACAACAGGAACTTTTAGTAAAGTCCTCAAGATGGCCAAATTATTCTGTATCGGGAAGGGGGGAATTATTTTCTCCAAGCACCGGACGACCGTACAACACACACACTTCACCAACGCGATATACCGACGCCTTATAGCCTTATTTGCCTGCGCTCTTAAACTTTCGTCTGGCAACAGACAGCAGGATTAGGTTTCAAAGATTCAATTATTCGTTTTATTAGGAAACTTCTGTTGAAAATATAATCATGAAATAGCGTTTATGTGCTTTTAATGTGTCCAAGAAAATTGATATTTATCGTCATGTTATTTGCGATTTTGTTTGCAGTCAATAGATGGCAGCACAATGCTAGTGTAATATTTCATATATATTTTTTATAAGTTTTTAGCGAATAATAATATAATTTGTTTCGAAGAAATGTATAGAAATAAATCAAATTAATTTACCTACACATACCATACAGGACTGTATTAAAATCTTAAATTGTCGGTGAATTTAAGCTGCTGCATTAACAACAATAACTGATTACTTTTGCACAATTTTGAAATATGCTACCGGAAATAACAAGCATTAGATTCCCTGATTTATATCAAATTGAAGTAAACCAATGCCGGAAGCACGCTACGCTCGTGATTACTGTGGCTTTGACTTCAAATATTGACAATTCTCTAGTTTTTTTTAGGGAAGCAAACAACATTCTTTTATCCTGTAATTACAGTTTCTAAATGGTCCTGAAATAGAACACCAGATGGAACCACTAGCATTTAATAAGTCTGTTCTTCCGGTTGTTGTTCAATTTTTCTTGAGATTTAATAGCAAGCTCCTCCCTTCCCATCCCCTTAATGTTGCTGAATCCAAGATTTCTCTCAAGAACATGCTTCAGAAATATACAACGGATTATCAACGATTATAAACACCACGCAGAGACAGTGTAAAATCACACTGTTCAATGCTGCGAGGAATACACTGATGACCATTACATTCTTAGCGATATACTCCTTATTTATTTTTCTTTTGACTTTAAAATTAAAGTTAGTAAACGTTTATTTTAAAAAGTGTTAAATTGGCTCTTACTAAAAAAAAAAATATTTTTTTTCTGGTGTGTGAATTGGTTACTTAAATACCTCTTTGGAACTCAGGACCATCCAGGCATGTGTTACATGTAAATTATAGGTTTGCTTATAAATTTTCATTTTCCTCTCCCTCCTTTTGTCCTTTTAACTAATTCTGAAAAGTCTGGGGAGGGGAAAATTATGTATTATTATAATTTGGGTGGTTCGAAATATTTTGAATTTGAATTTAAGTTACTTTCAGCAACTGACAAACCCTCTCTAATGCCAGCCGTATCCATCAGAGACAGAAAGAGAGAGGAAAATAAAAACCGCTAGCTTTTATTTTCTTCAAGGAGATGACTCAAAGACTGAAAACAAAGTGTGTAATTCGGACCTAATTATGAATACATGGACCTCGCTACAAATTTGTTTCTGATATTACCCGAAGTTCGGCTACCTCCTCTCCCCCTATCAAGTGTGTTGGGATACCCCCTAAAGTTGCTCTCCTCCTCCCAGTAGCAGTTCTGCCCTGTAGTTGATCGACTTTTCTGTTTTCGATTTCTGAAATTGCATTCAAGAAGGTTAAGGTCAAATGAAGGACTCGTTCTGTTTTTTTTTTTTTTTTTTTGATGGGGGTTGCTTATCATCGGCCGATTACCATTACAAGGGCATCACGCGATGCGGAAGCCAGTCTCTAGTTGATGTTACCATAAGAGTAGGTAGTTTGCGTGAGCACGTGACAAATATGATACGTTCTAATCGCCAAACGTTCGATAACGCTAGGGAGTGGCCTGCCGTGATTTGGTGCGTTATATCATCGACATTGTACACTTATATCTAGGTAATTAAATGAAAATTATAATTTTACGATTTATTTATTGAAAGAATAACTAGAACATGAAATGTGCGCGTGCGTGTGTGTGTGTGTGTGTGTGTGTGTGAATCGCAGTTGGCTTGAAGTGTATTTTTCCAATTAACTTTTCATAAATAACTAGATTAGCTAGCTTTGCGGAATATGGGTTAACTACGTACAAACATTGTACGCTAGACTACGTTTGTACGCAGTTAACAACAATACTTTGCCAACATAAACAAGAACTGAATGAGTGGGAAATACATTTTTCATTTCCGGGGTAAAATCTGCGCTATTGGTTCACCAAAACTAAATATTTTAAACATTTGTTTAGAAGTAAACTTCATTATTATTATTTTTTAAATATTAATGATTCTATTCTTGCGTTGTGTAAATTGAGAACAGTTAAAAGAGTCAACACCGCTTGATACTTGCAATACGTATGGCTTTAGTGTGGTGTTAATGCGGGACCCGATTTGAAGATTTCGGTTCACTTTGTAACTGTCTGGCTGAGCAATATCGAGCTGTCCTCTCCGCGTGCCGTTCACCGATCCTGTAGAGCAAAGGAGCGGGAACGTAGAGCACAAAAATGCTTCCTTTAGGGTTTCGGTTGAATGGAATGTCTGCACCACGACCCACTGAAGCGCGTGTTTTATGAGGATTAAGTGTAAGGGATGGTGGTGCAGGGAGGGGGCACTGGCTAGTAGCAGCGCGGAGGGGAAAGTGAATGTGCGTGTGTGAGAGTTTGCGTGTTGACTGCACGACAATTAATTTTCGGGACTGACATTGATCTTTTCTTCCATAGGACGGCTCGTTGGTCCTGCCGACGATCGTGACGGAAGACTTTGACAAGATGGCGACGCCCAACGGTGACGATCGGCATAGTAGTAAGGCCAAGGACAGAATCAGGTCACATTCTGGCGGCACATCGAAGATGGCCTCCCTGCCTCTTCGGGACTCTACTAGCGGGCGTATGCGACGACAGTCGGGAGACGATGCCCTTACTGGAGGTAGCCACGGACGCAAAAATGCCCTGTTCGACGCATTTCGTCCTCGCTCTAAATCAGACAGCAAGAGCAAGAGGCCCGCTTTCATTTCGTCGTTGAAGTCCTCCATGCAACATCACTCGCTGCTTTCGCCGTCTTCGTCGGGCAGCGGGTCACCGAAGACGTCATCGCGTTGCTACTCACCGGTCGGGACGCCCTCTCCGAGTTCCGGTAGTGCCGCGAACTTTGTGTACTCCGGAAGTCATCTCGAATCCCAGAATCAAGCGGACTTTAAAAGACCGAGGTCGGGATCCGAGAGCAAAAGCAGCCCCATGTCAAAGGTGTTCGAGATGTTCCGAACACGATCGCAGTCAATGACCTCAGACCTCAGAGCCAAGGTGAGTGATTTACTGCACATCTCTGATTTGTCTTTTCATAAGCACGACGAATAATAACTGCTTTTTTATTTTTTTTAATTCCAAATTTAAATTTAAATTTGCGTATGGGAATTTCTCTCCCCCCCCATCATTAACAGGTGCTTGTGATTATATTTATTTAGATATTTTCATAGTACAGTACTTCGTTTTTATATAATGCGCAGTTGCTAACTTTTTTATTTCACAAGCTAGTATTTTTATATTTGTTGAAATATAAAAAGTACGTTTGATTTCGGCACAATTCAGTTTAATTATTTGAATAAACTGTTTAAATAATACTACTCACTTTATTTAAACACATTTGACAAACCAGATATCAAATACTGTACATATTGCCCGCCCTTTAAAATTAATATTTGTATTTTTAATAACCATCATTTGGTTGATATTTTAAACCCTATTGAGATTTGAATCATATTTTTGTTACGTTGTTTAAATATAATTTAAAATTCCTCTCTCTATACATTTTTGTACATTTGTCTTTCTTAAGTTTCAGTTTGTTCTTACGTTGTCTTATTTTTAAGTGTATAATTTCATCCTGATACGACAACATATGGCAGTGGGAATTCACCAACTGCTTAAAATTGAACTATTAAGTTGCAGTGCAGTTTTTTGCGTTGGATATATATTATTCCATATTGTCAGGAAAAAAGTATTTCTATTATTTTTAATAGGTAGTTTGTGGATTCATTTTATTGTGCACTGGTTTCGAATCTGATTTGTTTGTTTTAGTTGCAACAACACTGTAGCTGACAAATTTGTCTTTCTAAGGAGATTAGAGAATATGTTAATTCATCTCTAGGACGTACATTAGCAAGAAGTGCCATTACCGTAATAGCCGATCTAGAAGAGGCCGGATTGCATTCGTGGAGTGCTTTGAGTCCCATCGCCCGTATCATCTCTCATCCTATACGGCCACTTCAGTGATAACAGAAGGATGTGTGGCGATGGCCTGGTGAAGGAGCTGTCCCTCCCTGTGTTTAACAAGATGCCATCTCTTACGATAACCGTTCTCCACATGTTTCTGTTTTCTAAACTGAGCGCTACGTTAAACCTGTACTCAGATCTGTCATTTTGGCATTGCTCCAACAGTTAACAAACCCTTTATTCCAGCAGGATATTACTTGTCCCCATACTGCTAATGTTATTAGACGGTTTTCAGCCATATTGAACTGCTGTTGTTGTTGTTGTTTGGTTTTTAGGAGCATTAGCAACTAAGGCCATATTGCTCCGGGAATATGCGGTGGTCATTCCCTTGACCTTTCCGCATCCTCCGTTTTTGGTGGTGACGGGCTCAAACCCCGGTCTAATCAAGAAGCGTGTACTACGCACTGCTGCTTCTTCCCATCTGGCTACGGAGGCGCCTTTGAAGTGCTGTCCTCTGATTTGTCTTCTATTGACCATGGTGGGACTGCATCTTAGAGTCATGCCAAAACCAGCCTAAAGCAAAGCGGTTTTAAGAGAACATCCATTTATTAATTACACACAATATACAGTCTCAAGATTATGTACATCAAAGTATATACATGATTTATATACAAGATATATTTACATATAATTAGATGCTCTGTACATATCATTAAACACTCGTGTGTGTGTGTGTGTTCTTTAATCAGGGTAGCTCCCAGGCATAAGCCCAACTCTACCTTGAGAACTTGTTAATATGTTGTCTTTTCAAAGCAGGCCTGGGGAAGTATGTTGAATTACTTGGGTCTGATTTTACTGTAACGCAATTCGCGCATGAAATCCCGCACCCTCTGGAGGTAGTGCAATACCAGTGAGTGCCAGCAATCTCGCTCCCCGGGTTGCCCATACCAGGGAGCCAGCAGGAAAAAAAAATAATAAATCAACAATAATATTCAATAGTCTGGATGGCACAACTATAAACATCAAAAATCACAGTTCGACTGAATATTTCCTCATTTGCTGTTCTACATACACTGGAACTTCCAAACCCAATAAAGGTACTGTCCAGCAAATCTCCAACTATACGCCATGGATAATAGAACCTTTAGAGCACCAGACCCGACGCAATGAATCAGATCCAGCATCCCAGAATCCAGAAGGGAATATTCATGATCGCAGCACAAAAGACAACTAACCAGAGCACCAGACCCAACACCACGAATCAGGTCCAGCACTCCAGCTGCTAGCCAGAGGTAGAAACCATTAGTGAAACTTCATGAAGACAATCCAATCACCAGGTTTGCCTCTCGAAGAAAGGCTCTAAGAACAGTTCTTCTTGCAAAAACAGCAACTGAAAACTCCTGAAATGAATTAAAACAGTCACGATTTGCAATAAGTAAATGTACTGTATCAAACGATAAGCCAGGAATATGTGCCATCATACTCCCGACATAAAAAAATTACATGCATCCAAGTCTCCTGTTCGCCACATGTACCAATCTGTCTCCAATCCTCTCTCATATAATTTGGCCCTAAGTGAGCCATGTCCTGTTAACAAAAAAGAAGTATACATAAAAGGGGCAAACCAAGATATCACGGTTTTTGACAATGCATAGTTCACCTGGGGAATATATTTCCTCGTCACAGCTCCAACATCACCACTTTCCCATCTGCTCTGCCATAACTCCATTAATTTATTCCATATTCGTTGTTTTCCTTCTTTAATATTATTCTCCAAATCGATTGTGATATCCAAAAACGTTAACAACATACCCTTTTTCAATTTGTACAAAAAATCTCTGTAGACAATAAATAAGTCCAATGGCATGGTACCAGCAATTACCTGTAGGGCGTTTGGAGACGCTGTTCGTAGGTACTGTCAATAAAGTTAATAACATAGAGCGCTGAAGCGATAAAAGTTTCGATCGAATCCTAGTTTTAGTTACCACAGAAAACCAAGCAACAGCCGCATATGCCACTATCTGGAGAAAAAGTCTTATAATACAATGACAACACCGTCTTATTCAATCCCCACTCCTTACGAGAAATCCTAGCAATGGAGGCTGTAAAGTGTCTTACTTTACATTCAAGTGTGAAACATGTGGCAAAAAGGAAAGCTTGTCATCTATGATTAATCTCAAATACTTAGTTTTAGCAACATAAGGAATCTGAACTCCACTTAAAAGAACTCTTGGAGGTCTGCTGTAATTAAATTGTTTCTTAAAAACCATAAAACAGGTCTTACTTGCAGAGACCTTCAATTTGTTCATTTCGGCCCACTGCATTAAATCATCTAAAACTGACTGTATTTTTTCTTCCAATATAAGTCTGGAGCGCCCAGAAACTCCAATAACAAACTCTGTACCTTCCTTAACAAGCCACTGATCTAAAACTGCATTCCAAAAAAGAGGTCCCAAAACCGAACCTTGAGGACAACCTCTCGAGACACCGGCACTTTATGGCAGATGACGTGTACGCACAGTAATAAATCTGTCCTGAAAGTATCACCTTATAGGGTTAAATATGTAACTATTACACTGTGCAAGCACGAGAGATCGAAGGGCACTTTCCCACCATATCGAATCAAATGCTCCTCCAAAGTCTATAAAGACCATAAGAACCTATTAATCAGAAGAATCCTTGATGTAGTTTAAAAGAGATGTTATGGCGTCCTCTGTAGAGTGCCCCTTCTTAAATCCATGCTTATCAGCAGAACACAGATGCTTATCCTCTAACATCGCAGAAATTCTGGGAGCAAGTAACCTTTCATAAATAACCATGTTCGCCAAGAGAGAAATTGGTCTGTATGCTCTCGGATCAGTTTTAGGCTTACCAGGCTTATGCAATATCTTTAGCAGTGCCATCTTCCACGGTCTTGGAAAAGTACCCTCAATGAAACATTTATTAAATATATTTAACATAATTTGAGGAAAATAATCATAAAACTTAATGATTACTTGATTTTCAATTAAGTCCAAACCAGGACATTTCTTAACGTTCAATTTAGCTACAGCTGCACCCAACTCTGCCAAACTGAACAGTTCAGCTTCAGCGTCACCTGCTCCTGCAAACTCAGAGTTCATCCGGCGTATCTCCGCTTGTTCAGGTGAATCATCTTGAGGAAGATCCTGAAGAAATAGCCTTCTAACAATCGTTTCCACAGTAGAAAACCAATCCGATGTCTCGTCATTATTGTTCAATACAGTGTTGTATTGAGCAAAGCAATTTATTACGAGAAAGTTTATACACGAGACCCCAGGGATCTGTGTTACCAACCTCATGAACCAAATTTTGCCAACAAGTTCTCTTGCTCTCAGCAATAGTCTTATGAAAAGCCTTTCTTCTCTCTTTATAGGCATTTTTAGATGATTCCACATCAACACTAGAGAGATGTCTATTTCTTTGGTATACTTTCCTAGCCTGGCATACCTGAGATCTCAGAGCAGACAAAGCAGGAGTCCACAACGGGACAGAAAACGTTTTAGTCCGTTTTCTCCTTGTGGAGTGCACGCAAGCCTGGAAAATATGATACTGTACATATTCATAAGCTGTCATGGCATTTAAACTCTCTCCAGGTATCTCACTATTATCACTGTCGAAAACTGTAGTCAAATAATTTTTAAAATTGTTCCAGTTAACACGGTCCATACAAAATCTAGAAACAGTTCAAATGAAATTGCACGGTGATCACTATTTACTAAGCCAGAATTGACTTTTAAGAGAACAGCTAATCCAGAGAATATTAAGAACCTTTTTGACTCAATGTTGAGACATCAATGTCAAGAATGGCTAGCATTACTGTGAGAGGGAGGGGGGGGGGAGAGAAGATACTTTTAGAGATATTTCCACAGTCATCACACATCAGAACGAACCTAAAATTAGAATAAAAATGTAACCTTCAGAGGAATCATACCTTTGTTCTGATGCTTTGATCGTTTCTTGCCTTTCCCCTTATCTATATATATGTATGAACATACACTGTGCTGCCACTTTATCAAGTATACCCCTGCTGTGCACGCAAATGGTTGTCCCATTTGTATGCACAGCAGGGGTGTGCACATAAATCGGACAACGTTGCAAGTCACATGACCACTGTTGTGGATGTAAGTGCAGCAGAACAACCTTTCTAGTAACCAGTTAAGCGTACAAACCGTAGCAAGAATGAGGTTTGTTTGTTTGTTTGTTTTAGAGTTTTATGCCGCATTAGCATCTAAGGCTATAATGCGCCAAGTCAAAAGGATGTAGAATATAAAATTATTTGTATATTATTGTAAAAGAATATACGATATAAAACGTTCATATAGCATAAAACGAAAAAAATATTCTAGATAGAATTATTTAGATTAATAAGTTGTAAAAACTTAAAAATAGCTGACACGTTGTCATTGTCCGATAAAACCTGTCTGAGTGTATAATGTTCAGACAGATGGCTAAAACATAAACGGCGGTCATTACAAAAGGACGGACATTCAATTAAAATAGGCGGACTGTTAAAATGGTGTAACAATTTCTGCACATAGGACGATCGTCTTCCCTCAGCAGATAGCAATGTCCTATGCGGAGTCGAGATAGAACAACTTCCTCTTTTCGGTTCCTGCGCAGACTAGACTGCCAATGTTCAATTACAGGCTTAATCTCATATAACTTGTTTGTAGTCTGTCCATGCCAGGAGTGTTGCCACTGGGATACCAGTTTCTTTCGGATTACTGGCCTGTAGTCTGTATAGGGGACTGACAGGCAAGAGTTAAATAGGTTCGTTGATTTGGCTGCAGTGTCTGTCAAATCATATCCTGAGATCCCAATGTGGCCTGGGATCCAGCAGAAACGAACATCAAATTTGAATTCTCAAGGAAGTGCAGCTTCTGCTGTATCCGGGTCAGGACAGGATGAGGGTTGAACCTCATCGATGATAAAGCCTGCAATGAACTCAGAGAATCGGTATATATAATATATTTTTTGTGGTGGGTGGTTCGTATGCGATCTAAGGCTAGCTCAACCGCATGCAGCTCTGCAGTGAACACACTGCATTCGTTGGAGATCTGCTCAGATACCGTGGTGTCTGGGAAAACAGCTGCAGATCCGACAGACATTTCTGACCTCGAGCCATCTGTGTAGATGGGCAAGAAGTCAGCATGTTCCGAGCGCTCAGCTAAAAAGAGCTGCAGGTGGACGGTGGATGAAGTATTGTCCTTTCTCCAATTGTTAAGGGAGAAGTTGCAGTTTGGGACACGAGCATGCCAGGGTGGAAAAGGTTGCCCTGGTGATGGGGCAACATTGTCTAATGTGATGTTCAAATCATTGAGTAGCCTTTGGATACGAATACCGAATGGTTGATTGGCAGTCTGGCGAATGTTGTACACATTTTCCCAACGTGGTTCAAAAACGGGTGTCCACGTCGGATGGTCTGACAGGGATTTCAATTTCAAAGCATACTGTAGAGACAACTGTTTCCTGCGAAGTGATAACGAGGGCTCATTCGCTTCGACATAGAGGCTATGGACAGGAGAAGTTCGAAATGCTCCAGTGGCAATACGGATCGCCTGATGGTGGATGGGATCCAGACAACGGAGTGCGCTGAGTCTAGAGGATGCGTATACCTGGCACCCGTAATCTAGCTTAGATCGTACGAGTGCACGGTAGAGGCGCATGAGGGTACATCGGTCAGCGCCCCATGAATGTGAAGAGATTGCACGTAGGATATTCAAACCTTTCGTGCACTTCGCACGTAGTCGACGGATATGTTCTAGAAAGGTCAGCTTTTTATCGAATATAAGCCCCAAAAATCTAGTCTCAGGTACTACTGGGATAGCATTTTGTCCAAGCATCAATTAAGGTTCAGGGTGAAGATTGCGCTTTCTGCAAAAATGCATGCAAACAGTCTTTTGTGGAGAGAACCTGAACCCGTTATTCGTTGCCCATGAGTTCAAATGGTCAATGGCACGTTGCAGTTGCCTCTCAATTACCCTCATGTTGCAGGAATGACAGAATATGCTAAAATCGTCAACATAGAGGGCACAGTTTACAGTTGGAGGAAGTTGTTCTGTGATGGAATTCACTTTAATGGCAAAAAGCGTGACACTTAAAACGGATCCTTGAGGTACTCCCTCCTCTTGACTAAAAGAGCGAGAGAGAGTAGATCCTACACGGACTTGGAAAGAACGGTTACATAAAAAGTTTTTAATAAAATTGGGGAGATTACCTCTAAGGCCGATGCTGTAGAGGTCTTTTAAAATTCCAAATCTCCAAGTTGTGTCATACGCTTCAAGAATGAGGAAAAGGAGTGATCTAACGGACTTCGAACGTGGCATGGTAGTAGGTGCAAGACGTGCTGGACAAAGCATCTCTGAAACAACAGTTCTCCTGAACTTTTCACGCACCACAGTTTCCGGGGTGTATCGAGAATGGTGCAACGAACAGAAAACATCCTCTCAACGGCACTACTGTGGAAGAAAATCGCTTGTTGATGAGAGAGGTCAGAGGAGGATGGCTAGAATTGTGCAAGCAAACAGACGGACCACAATGTCGCACATCACGTCAGAATACAACCTTGGTGCGCAGAACAAAATATCGCAACAGACCACTAGTCGCACTTTGTCGCGAATGGGCTACGACAGCCGACGGCCACATCGCGTACCTTTGTTATCAATGAAGAACACGATAGCACGTCTCCTGTGGGCACAGCAACACCAGCACTGGACTATCGAGGATTGGAAAACAGTTGATTGGTCTGATGAGTCGAAGTTCCTGGTGCATCATGTTGATGGAAGGCTCATAATTTGGCTAAAACAAAAAATTAATCCCTGTACCCGTCATGTCTGACGACTACTGTGCAGGGTGGTGGGTACAGTGCTATGGGGAATGTTTTTTTGGCACACATTGGGTCCATTGATGCCCATAGATTCACGTCTGAATGCCACAGCGTTGCTGACCAAGTGCATCCGTTCATGTTGACAGTTTATCCTCAGTCATATGGTTACTTCCAGCAGGATAATGCGCTGTTGCACAAAGTCCGAATCACTATGGAATGGTTACAGGAACATGACAATGACTTTTCTTTGCTGCAGTGGACCGCTCAGTTCCACGGATCTCAATCCTATTGAACATCTTTGGGATGAGCTGGAAAGGGCTGTTCGCTGCAGGCCTACACCTCCGTCGAATCTCAAGGAACTGCGTGATACACTCATGGATGCATGGTACTCCATTCCTCCACAACGTTTTCAGCATCTTGTTCAATCCATACCTAGACGAATTCAGGCTGTTTTGAAGGCTAAAGGAGGCTCAAAATGCTACTGGGTAGGTGTACCTAATAAAGTGGCAGCACAGTGTAGATCAATCTAAACATTTAGGGCGGAGTAGTTTTTCTGACGCTGACTATATTGTTGTAGGTTGGTTGGTTTACTGCGCATCAGCATCTTTGGCCATATTACTCTAATGTATTTTCTGTGGACGTAAAACTCGAAATAACTAATGGGGGAACCGCTTCTCCCTACGCCTGAGTTTGGCCAACTACAGCTCCGATTGAAGAGGAGTTTAAAAATTGCTGGAAATCGGACGAATTTGATATTTTTCGGATCATGTATGCAACCGATCCAAGTCTTTTTGAAGAATCACGGCCTTGTTCGATTTGTCAATCACCATTCCACCTTCATATCATCAGAAAACTCTGATAGCTTTCCGTGGATGCCCTCGTTAATATCATTTATGAAAATTAAAAATAGGAAGGGACACAACACCGATCAGTGAGGAACCCAATTTGTTGCTGTGTTCCACATTGAATATTGACCCTTTATGACAACTCTCTTCTATCTTTTAGCTAGCTTGCGGTCCAGCATAGGATCTTACAAGCTACTCCAACTTCTCCCTATATATATAGCAGCTTTTCGAGATGGATGGTATCAACAGCCGTAATGGTTTGCAATGTAAAAAATGTTACTTGCATTCAGCTGTGATTACATCACAGTAATTACAACATTGGTCAGGTATGATCTCCCCTTAACGAATCCATGCTGGGATGTATTCATGATACCATTCTTGGCGAGATGGTCCTGAATCGCATCTTTGATCATAGTCTCGTTCCCTACCACAGAAATCACGCTCACTGGCCTATCGCTACTGAACGCCTGTTTAGCGCCACTTTTGGACTTGACAGACATTCGTACTTCTTCAAGGGGATCTTCCCAGGTTCTAATAACGCTCTCATTATCATTCCAACCTTGATATGCTTGTATGCTGCCTTTTTAATTTTAATTGAATATACGAGCAATTTATATTTTTAATACCCAGCGTGGTTCACTCAGAAAATTGCTATTTATGGTGGAAGAGATCCTGGGATATTAGGCCAATGTTGACACTAGTTTACTGCAGAACAAAGCCACAGCCGTCATCCAGACAAGCATCAGAGAGACATGACAAGCATCCCATCTCTCCTGGAGTCTTGCCCTCCTTCAACCTCAGTAGCTTTCCTATAACACACTTCTCTGAGATCTTTATGCACTGCCCTACCATTAATATCCTTACATCCATCCGTTGATGATTGGTCGCGTGCTATACAAGCACCATGTGCCAAATGCAACAGTAAATATGCTCACAGGACTTCAAGGAGACAGTAGTACGACTGTTAATGCAAGATGCTTTCTTCGGTGGAGTTAATACACTTCCAGCGCGGAATGATAATAGGATGCCACTAAGCAATCGGTTTGTACGTAGCATTTCAGCGGCACTAAAGATCCATAGGTCGGCGATTAGTTGTATGATCTGCAAATGGAAGCGAACTGATGTTGAAACCATCACGAAAAAATGCGGTAAACCTCCAAAGCTGATGGAACATAACGGGCAAGCCCCACAATTAAGCGTTCACTCTAAATGCAGGTCGAAGTTGTCGCAACACACAGAGGCCCTCAGTGAGACGATTGGGGCACATGTTAGTACCAGTACAGTGCACAGGCGCTGCATGATATGGGTTACTACTGTCGTGTAACCTTTTTGTAGTAGTAGGGTTTTAGGGACTAAGGCCATATTGCTCCGTGTATACTGTCTGTAAAGTGCGTGTGTTCTGTGGTTGATTTTCTGTTTTCAGGACGAAAACCCCCAGTTTCTGGCGAAAAAACCATGCTACCCTCGCCTGAGATCGACTAATCCAGTTCTTTGTAAAAAAAAAGGTCCATACAAATTCCTCACGTCATCAACGAGACTCGAACTCGGGTCTTTTCCACCGATGTGGGGAAGACGACGATTTTATTTATTTATTTTTATTATTATTATTATTTCTACCTACTGTAATACTCACGAGGCTGTGTTGCCTTCCACAAGTCACTAATCACCTCAATTAATATCAGATGCCGTCTAGCTTGGTGTAAAGTCCTCCTTTCTTGGATGGACAACTAGAAAGATGTGTTTTGGAGTGGCGAGTTATGCTACGTGGTCTGACAGTTGTGCAGGATGCTGGAAGGAGCTGGACTGTTTACCTTCTGGCAGTTAAGTTTGGCTGAAGTCTGGGACCATTGGTTGTTTTGGACAATACTATGAATTCTGAGGTCTGTCTAGATCCTGGACAATGATGCTTTATCTACGTTGTGGCAGCAGGTCGGGGAAGGCCCATACCTGTATCAGGTGGACAGCGCTCCATGTCATACTGTTTGCGTTGTGGTTGGAGGACATGAGCGTCGAAAAGTTGGACTGGCAAGCCCATGCCGTGACCTGGATACTATAGAAAACCAAAAGTTTTCTATAGTACTGACGTCAGGAATGGGATCGCCCGATGCCTGTGAGGAAAGACCGTCCAAAAAACAGAGCTGAACAGGTCGCTGCTGTGAACGCCTAATGGCGGAAAATATCGGATGACATTTACAAAACACTGCTGGAGGGTGTTTCGCGGAGACTAGTCTGTCATAAAGGCTAAATATTTCAGCACACGTTGTTAGTGTTCCTCTGAATAAAGATTATTTGTAAATATGCAGGTGTCTGGATATTAATGGTAGGACGTGTATATTAGTTTTACAGCAACGTGGCTCGTTAACGTTCCCCAGAGTCAAGGGTAGCTCATTGTGGCGTATCTGTTTATTTATTATGAAGAGATCGGCTTGTGGCCCTTAAGAATTTTGCTTAATATTTGATTGACATCTGATTCTTAAACGTTAAGTTTTTTATTTGAGCAGATAACAACAGCTCTCTCGTTTTAATTTTTTTTTTTTTTTTTTCTTATTAACCCGAAGGGCTTTTCACTGTCAGGTCCATGTTTAGTAAAATAGAAAAGCATGTTTAAGGGGATACGATATAGTTTTATTTGTCCAATTTTTTTCCCATCTCTCTAAAAAAAAAATGCATTCCCATTTCTTACATCTTTATGAAAAATTTATGTGAGGACTGGCAGTAAAACAAACAAAAGAAAAGAAAACAAAACAAACCGTATAGGTGAATTCACCTATTTTTCTTGTTCTTGTTCTACATTTATCGATCGATATATACTTCCAGCTAGAGGGCAGTTAATAATTTATGACTCCTCCCCTGCTCTCAACCATGATGCTTATTTTACGTATTCGCTTACAGAAATATATTCTGGTTCTTTGCCTTCGAGAGTAATTGACATTTTATATTTTGTTAGCTATTTTTAACACGTCATAAGCTAGCTCATGCTAAGCACATTTAACAATGTGCGCAGTGCGTACATTTCAGGCGTATTAACAAATAATAACTCATGATTGACAAAAAAAAAAAAAAACTCCAAAAAGCAATGGATTTTATGGACGAACCGAGAAATTTCGTTTCTGTGCATGTGCCACATTGCTCGTTCCTTCCTCCAACCAGCGCATGACAACAAACGTAATATATAGTGCTTCTGCTACAATATACGCGTTATGGATAGCCTATGTTATGTGTATGAAAGAAAGAAAGAAAGAATAGTAATTGCCGGATCCCCGTTGTTCCAATTTTTATATGAAATTTGGAATGGATCGACAGATCTTTCTAAAAGAGCCAAATGTAAAATTTTATAAAAAAATCCATCCACTACGAGTAGAGTAGTGAGACAGACGGATGTAGTGAGATCAGTAGGCGCTTTATACTAACAACTTAATAAATGTGGACTCTTATTAGAGTAAACCGTGAATCCTCATTTATTAATGTGAACACAAACTTTTGTTTTGTAATAAAGGACTGTCATGCGTCACTTTCTGGAATGATCGGTAGATGGCAACACTTGTTCATATGGATAGTTGGAAGTCTACGTTACGTTCGCTACGTTGAAAGCGAGAGACATTATTCTTAGCTCTCTACAAAGAAAAGCAGGTCACAACGTATATCGACGTTCTCTATAATAGGAACCTCCGAATCGTTTGTGGTCATGGTCGATACGGTTAGAAGGAACATGAGGAAAACGCCCTTGCAAGGCTGACCTTGTTGGTATGCGAAACGAAGGGAGGGAGAAACTGGCTAAACAGTTTCTCGTGCCACTCTGAAAGAAATAAAATATACATATCCAGGTGGTCGGATCGCAAAAGAAAGGAACACATTAAGGCAGATTCTTCCCTTATTTTCATTTTATTTTGTTGAATACACAGTGCAGGGAGCCTAATAATTATGCATGAGAACAATTGTAGAGTGTAAAATTGTTAATTTATTAATTAACAATTAAATTTGATTATTTACAGATTCGTGTACGAGTGTATTTGATTGCCTTTTCGCCGTATAATTTGAGGGAAGATTACAAAGAGAGGCATTCCATCAGATGCGGGCCTCATCTAGATTAGCCACAGATGAGAATTTTCTTTTCCGATTTTGATTTTAATTTTGGGTGGAAAAATTACGTGGAATTCAAAACCCGTGTTATCAATAAGACTTGCTTATTGAGTTGTCATTATCTGTGCAGGGTCGGTCGGCTGTTTTAAAACCAACGGAACTGTGATAATTAGCAAAGTCACGTTTCTCATTAATATTCTTTGTTTTTTGCCTTCAGACTGCTTTTTTTTTTAACTTCTAGAAGGTGTTTTACAAGATCTGTTTGCCTCGAGCTGACGCGCTGATATTTCCGTTAACCTTGAGGACAAAATCAAAAATCGTTTAAGACACCTTGAAAGTTACAATTCGGCCTCTTTCACACGTTTCCCACTGAAGTTGCTACATACTCTGCTGTGTATATAATCGCGTGAAAGAAGCGAGCGAAAGACAAAGTTGTGAGGCTGTGTGTGAGGTTCACAAAAACCGCTCAGCTGGGTACAACTGTTATGTAGCAACATCGCAATCTGTTTAGTGGGACATGTAGTGAAGTGGCACGATGCCAGGAGACATTCCCCCCCCCTCCGATATGACACGTGCCGAGCAGTTTCAGGTGTAGTGTGAGAAACATTTTGTACAAAACGTAATGTAACCTTCCGTAGGAGGGCAAAAGTGTCGTGGGAATATTGCAAATAATTGCTGCAGTGACAGTTATATTGCATGTTTAACATTCTGCACAGATTTCGCTCCCATTCCCCATATAGCAGCATTAAACAGCCCTAACAAATGCGGAGATTCTCATATACTCATTGAGAGTTCGCGTGAAGATTGCACGTTGCCGGTATTCTAATTCCATTTGACTCTTCGCCTTAGGATGGTGATATCGGCACGAAAATCGTCGTTCATAAACAAGGTAAACGGCTAATTAATATTAAAGAGGACTCCAGTTGTGTGGCAAGATAGTCTGTTATCTGTGAAATAAAACTTCCAGTTCTGTTTCGGAGGTGGAATTTCATATGCTTTGCACGCAGATATCATAAATACCAGACTGCAACTTTGGTTCGGTACCAGCTGCTGCATGAGAGTTGTTTTATATTCATCCATTATTGTTTATGGTCAAGGTCTTCTCCGTAAATGAAGACCGGAGTTCATAATGTTAAAAACAACCTTCCAAGAATCCAATGTAGGCGAGAGATAGATGGTGGTGGTTAAACAGCAAAAAAGAAAGGGAAAAAAAAAGCCCAACATTTTTGTGAAATCATAATATTGATAGCTTTTTACATTTTTCTCTGTTATCACGCTAGCTTCTCTACCCACCGACCCATCACGAAAACACATCGTGCTTTTAAATATCCCTCTTTTAAGATCGTAGTACTGAAATGATTTAAGAAATCTTTTCCACTTATAATGTGTACACAGAATTGAAGGAAAGATACAAGGGCAAATCGGAGCGGGTCCTTAAGAGGACAAGGACCACGAGAACTCTACTAACTACAATTGCAAGGAGGAAGACTGCCTACCTTGGGCATATTACAAGAGGCGCTCAATATGACCTGCAGAAATTAACCCTGCAAGGGAAGATTAAGCGCAAAACAGCAAAAGGGAAGACAAAGGAAAAGGTGGCTTGGTAATCAAAGAATGGACAGTGGATCCTTCGACACAAGAACTATTTCACAAAGCAAGGGATGGAGTTGGTTAGAAAATGTTGGTCACCAATATTCAAATTAAACACGGAACCTGAAAAAGAAGAAGCACTGAAATAATTCGCAGTTAAATACGATTAATATTACTTTATCATCTAATTTCGTCTACTTTCCACAATTTGGAGGTTAAATACTCAGTAGAATAGCTATTGATATTAGATCGCCCTCAATAAAAATAGCACGAAGAGATCGTCTTATATAGGTGTCTTTGACCTTCAGCCACGAAGCTGTTCATTGAGACAGATCCTGTCTAAACTTACAGACAATCCTCAGTCTGCAATCGATGTCCCTCGTCTTTAAAAAGGCAAAGACTGCCGGTCTAACCTATCCAAAAGTATACAATTCACCTGTGGAAAAAAGTAAATCACGATAGTTCTTCTGATAATCGGAATCTTTCAAATGTAAATCAAATTGTAAAGTAAAATTTTACGATCAGGTAAAACTACGCAAGTGCAATCGTAATTAGGCAATTTTGATAGAGGCCAAGATGTGCGCATGCGTTCTTATTCCATCAAACCATCAGCAGAATGATTAATTGATTGATGTTTCTACCTTCGCCTTGTTAATGCCACTGACAATGATATATTCAACATTATTAACGTTGGCACCTTGCCCTCCAGCCGGCCCAATTAGTGCTCAGAGATTTTCACCATAAGCTATAGCAGCTGGCACCAGCTTCTGCTATAAAAGAAACAATCAGTTGTATTTCCCAGTTAACTTACAGTCCTGTGATTTAACAATAAAGTTACGCACGAAGTAATTAGCAATATTTCCACTTATAATTGTTAAGATCGCTTTTTCCAGATAGAATAAAAATAAAATGTGCACATGTATGCGGATATTTTACATTAATGTGAGGGAGAAGTTAATACGCTATTTTTTATTCAAATTATTTGAGAAAATACTGATCAAAATAGTGTGCAGGGGAATTGCCGGTAGAGATAGATTTTAACTAGCAAAAGTATCAAAAGAACCAGCAATGTTTTCTTTAGATATAAACATTTCTCCGGGTAATCTGTTTCGGTCATAGGTTATTGCACGCTACATCTAGACAGGCGTCGGACTTCAGCCCGTGTGTACAATGAAGACCTGATAAAGATGGGTATGCGCGTCAGTACCTGATGTACCCACCTGATGCACTCTTTGATACGGTACTAATCATGTAATCCAGAATCGCAGCGGTTGAACTTCCTTGGCTTCTGTTAGAAAAAAAAATGCAATTTTTTTGATACTTTATCCACAACCTTATGCAAGTTAGATTGCGGATAAAGCAACTCCGGTCCTGTAGAAATTAGTGATCTGTTTTCATTTGTAAAATGCACAGATAGAGAAAGAAAGGAAAACCAAGTGACAAGGTATAAAATGAAATAGTAAAAATGGAAGCGTGAAGAAGTAAAATCGAAAGTGAAGCACAAATGACATTAGCTTCATTAGAATGAAGCAACTGAAACAAGACAGGTTTAGGCTTAAAATCGAAGCGAACAAATTCCAAAACTAATACCGAAGGAACAACAGGGTGTCCATGACCCGCTGCCAGTTGTTGATTGGGAAGATGTATTGTAGATAAGATGTGAAAACTGTCATGTGGATTAAATATATCGGGACACGACAATGGTCACCTTGCTTTCGAATCAAAATGACCTTTAGTGCAAAGCAGTGTAAGCGATTGCCTCGAGCCTTAGAACATGGACCTGTACGTAATTAAGTATAAATTACCTTGTATACATACGTAGAAAACAAGGTTTCAAACGATTACTCCTCTCTTGTAATTAAGTAACTTATATTAAGCAGCTTATGAGGTAAGAGTATGTGAAAAACACTTTCTTTTTGTTGGCGGTTTAATCACGCATGCTGTTTTAAAACAAACAATTTTTAAATTTTCTCATTGAAATTCCAATTGAAAATGACTGGTTTCACTAAAACATCGGAAAGACTCCAGTAGCGTTTGTTATTACTCTATTGGACTGTAGATTGGAATCAGCCATTAAAGCGTGATGAATTGCAGTTTACACTATTAAGTAGAGACGCAAGGGTGGATGTGTCGATGGGTTCATCACCTGTCACCTCTGTTGTACAAATTTCGGTTGTTGTAGTTTGGGCTTTTTACGAGCATCAGCGACTAAGGCCATATTGCCCCGTGTTTACTCTCTGTAAATTGCGTGTGTTATGTGGTCGATTTTTTGCTGGACGAAACATTCGAGTTTCTGGAAGACACGCCATGATACCCTCGCCTGAGACCGACTAACTCTGCCACGTTGTGAAAAAAGGCCCATAAAAATTTCTCCCGTCATTGATGAAGCTCAAACTCAAGTCTTTTCCACCCGCTGTGAGGAGGAGAGGGCGCAAACTTGCAGAGAATGCCCTCAGTTAAGGTTTTTGTGTTATTAAAGCCCATAGCGAGAATCAAGATGCCAGAAGAATATCAAATTTTAACCAGAAATTATTTTTTGGTAATTAAGAGGAAAGTGGAAGAAAAATTGTTAAAAGTAAATAAGGCGTCTGGGGCTGATGGGATTTATTCAATTATATTTAAGGAGGCACAGAAAGAGTAAGCTAACCTTTGACCATTATCATGAAAGCATCATTGAATTCAGTGGAGTTCCCTACAGATTGAAGATGTGCAAATGTCTCTCTTGTTCACAAAGGGCAAGGGCGTCAAAGAGCGAAGTGAGTAATTACCTCTGAACACAGTAAAGACCTGTGAGCAATGACCTCTGTTTCCGGGAAAATAATGGAGTTAGTGGTTATAGAAGTAATCGTTTGAATCAACGATAAATCCTCCTTGCATCGTTTCCAATTTCCTGGCAATTTTACTATGAAATGTTCAAGCAATCGGTAAAAAAACATTGTACCTACACAACAACAACAACGCTGAACCAGACAGAATGACAGTAAAGGGGTGTAACGCAAATGTTTTCTTTTGGCCACCGTGTTTTCGATACCTGGCTTGATAGTTTAATTCTTATATACTCATGTTAATTGCCCCAAGCATGCGTTCATAACCTTAAGTGTATTATGTCTGTAGAAGTGAATGTTCAGTGGACAATTTGTATATTGTGCTGGCTGACAAACTCTAAATAACTCACTGAGAAAAAAAAACCGACTCTCTCAGCCTGAGATCGGCTAACTGTAGCCTAGAATGAAGAGGACTTTAGAAATTCTTCCAGTTTTTGACGGGAATCGAACCCAGATCTCTCTCCAAACGAGTTATGGACGACGATATTATATTATAAAATATGCTGCCGATACAGTAATCTCAACTGAAACCTAAGTGAGGCCGGAAAAATATTATAAACATTTCACCCCCCCCCCCCAATATATGTTAGAAGGATATTAGTATTAACTTGGACACGACATGGTTAGATATTATCTATCATATTATGTGATTGTAAAGTATGTATCGTGAAAGAATAGGATGAAGAGTAATTTACAGCTTAAGAAATAGCTCTAGGGAAACTCTACAACTAGTCAGACAGAAAGGAAAAGAAATGAGACAGCGGGAGATGCGCTGACCTACGCGAAGGTTAATGGTGTAATAAAAGAGACAATTGCAGTGATCAGGACACTGTATATAATGGGACGTGGAGAAAGTGCCAAACGAATCGTTGATTGGGAAATTCGTACCGCAATTGGGCCAAGAGGAAGACCACGAACTAGTCGGACAGGTGATATTAAACAACGTTTAAGACCAAATACAGTTATATAATTATATAACAGCAGTTTGGATGTCAAAGCTGGAAGAGACTCATTTATGGAGTCGGCCACTCGTGAACAGAGGCGTGCAGAAAAGAAGATGAAAATTGCAGGATATTTTTGGAGATTGCTAAAGGAGGGAAGCGAAACATGTTATTAAAATAAAATTATTAGAAAATAGACAGCATATTTGAGGAGTTTCTCAAACAGAATTCTGGCGCTCAACAGATAATGTAAAATTTAACCTTCACAGATACAGAAATTTTTACAGAATCGGTGGGGAGGAGAGGAAATCAAATAGTCAAGAATGTGCAAGCAACAGAGATAGATCATCTGACATTAATACTTGTATGAGCATTCACTCTATACAAGATGATGAGGTATAACCCCGCTGCCCCTCGCTCCCGTATTCTTCAGTTTTAATTACAAAAACAGCTGCGATGAAATTCTGACTTTCGAAACCATTTAGCGAAGTCAATTTCCTCTTCTTGCTGCGCCCCCCAGGTTACGAAGATGAGAATGCGTAATTTTTTCGCTCCAATACTTCCTCGTTATGAATTACAGGCCCGCATTGGTCCCTTTGGACATCCTGTTTAAATACCGCCAATTCGAAACCAATAGGCATCGTCTGTCTCTCCACATCGTAATAACAAATAGAAGAAAAACTCTTCTGCTTTACCAAACATACCGACGTTGCCACGAACAAGCCCGAAACGAGTCTCGTGTCGAACGCGTAAAGCCAACGGTGATTTATCGCCGTCGGCGAGTATAGAGGGCTGCTGTATCGTGGCACATGCTTCGCGCGCGTGAAACGAAGTTGGAAGCTTTTTGATCACATGACTGACAAGGAAACCGGATAACGAGACACGGCAACCCCTGCATCGGGCTTACGGTAACCCGTCCGCAGCTACAGGTGACTTTGACGGATGCAGTGCTGTGGTGATAGTACCAGCGAGTTGTTAACACTCTTCTGTACTGAATAGCACCGACAGCCGACGGGAATACGCACGTGAAGTTGATGACAGAAGTGATGATGCGATTTCCAACAGCTCGCGTATGAGCGTAGAGGGATTTGTCTAACGTTGCCGCGTATTTGAACTGTTATCTACTTCATCTGTTTACTTGAGAGAGTTGCGTGTGCGTGCAGTAGTAGATCGTACATGGCCACTTACTACCGAAGGAGTTCCGTTCAGCAGCGGAGCCAGTCTTTGGATTCCCAAAGACTGAGCACCCAACTGCAGTGGCTGTGGAAGGTGAGTCTGTTCAATTTAATTTGCTGTCCCCGTGGTTAAACCAATCTGTTTCTCCTGCGCAACTGTTAGCTGCTTTCCATTGTGCCTTTACGTGATAATAGCAGTTGCTTCCTTTCAACTTTTTGCTTGTGTTTAGCTGTTCGATCGACACTGCTTTTCATTGCGTGAATTGGATGCTGCATATTAGAATGCGCCAAGTGGTTTAAAAATCTTCGATATTTGTTTATTCAATTTTTTTTTCGTTAAAGACATTTAACATCCGCACCCATCCTTACGTAAGAAATACGCGGAGCTGCATAAATAACACTTCTTGCTCACAGTAAAAGTCTGCATGTTAAATTGAACCTAATCGAATTTGTCCTGCAGATTGAAACGATTTGTTTGTGTTATTTATACGATATATTCGTCTTCGGTGCCTTCCTTAAATAAGTAAATCTGCCACGATAATAAAAAATTGAATTGTAGTATGTTCTTTTTAGTATGTTCTTTTATATAAAAATATTCTTAATCCAAGCTGTTTTTGCCCGTTAAATTGCCATATTGCCATACTTGTTTATTCATTTTGAAATATTCGTAGAGTGCATTTTCCAACTTAAGAATAACCATAATTAAAAATAAAAGGTGTCAGAATAAATTTGTGTTTGATAGCAAAATTAATTAAGAAAATTAAGTTATATTTCGATAATCACACTTAATTTAAATTTGTGTGTGTGTGTGTATATATATATATATATATATGAATATGCGTTAAGTTAATAGTGGTAAGAGTTTTTAAAGGTAAAATATGATATACTAGCTTATCAGGTAAACCAAAAACCATTGCGGGTACCCAACGTGACATGGAAAAAAATATAAATATATGCCATGACATAAGCAATAAATTATAAAAATATAGAAAAAATATAAAAAAATATATAAAAAATACCATTAAAATGTTAATTATGGCAATGAGATACATTGAAAGGGACTTTTTCGAGGGCTAACCCTTTCAATGTATCAACCATAATATATATATATATATATATATATATATATATATACAGTATATATATATATATATATATTACAGCATATATATATATATATATATATATATTACAGCAAAAATCATTTTAAAAACTGCTGATAAGATAAGGAATAGAATTTAAATATAAACGAGATTGATAGAATTTAAAATTAGAAACGTAATTTTTTTAAAAATTAAAGTAAAAAAAATACTAAAATTTATTTGTTTATAATAGTATATTACGGTGTATACGTCTTGAAATAAAATATAGAGTAGAACTTTTAAATCAATGGGATCATAGAAGAGACAGCATCCAGGTGGTATTTTTTCGGCTCAGGAGAAACAAAATTAATGGCTTTAATGGAACCTTTCCTCTAATGGAGCAGAAAATGAATATTTGGGACCTTTTTTCGTGCAGTGAGGAGCAACGATATTTTCTTGTTTACCTCCGAGCATTTAAAAATCTTTGCGCTGCCGTATGAAGGTGAAAAAATTGAAAATGATTTGATAAGCAAAATACAACTGATTACTGAGTGGTAAAGCGCGAGGATACATAAATACACGCACTTGAGTGACCGTGGTTCAACCCTACGTGACTATGAAATAGAATAATGTTCTTGTACTCTCTCTATCTTGTGCACTCCTCTGACTTTATGTGGTTGTCCTGGAGTATAAATAGAAAATTTGTTATTGTGTCTCATACCAGCTGGTGTTGGTATAGTAACAAGGGCAAATTCATACAAGGAAGCAAGGCTTGTTTAACAATTAGCCTTAAATAATTTTTGTCACAGAAAGAATTATCCTCTCTGTGTGATGTTCAAAAAGATGTTTAAGCCAAACTTTCTAAGATCTCTTTTGTTTTTTTGGGGGGGGGGAGTTCTTCCCCTCTACTTCTGTCTCTGTTTCAGAACAAGTAGTAGCTCAAACTCTGTTGAGGTCTCTCCTTTATTATGTTCTGCGGTTCTGCTGGCCCTTGTGTTTATACTCAATAATTCCCAGTTATCAATCACTTTGTTGCTATTTGGAGTCGACGTTATTTTGATAAAGAATAAACGAAAAAGGAAATGCCCATTTGGACTAAACATAGTTCTGGAAGTGGATCCTTTGTTAGAGGGTAGTGTCGCACTGAATGTCCCAGATTAGCAATCGATGTGATCAAAGAGCGTTGACACAGACACCTCTCCCCTTCTCGGCTAACAGATTTATGGCAAGTCGTATCAGTGTTAGGATATTTATTCAGATGAAATTAAGTGACACTTTACAAATGATAAACCAGTTTGTTTTGCCACGTATGACAGGAATAATTACTACTACCAGCAAGGTTGTTACACTACTAGATTAAATAGGCCAGCCGCAGCGAGATTCGTATCTTGAAATATCACTGCCATGTAAATTGGCAGAAAGCAATATTAGTGATGCCTTTGCCATTGCAGCTTCTTTCTCAATATCAGTTAACATTTATCTAAGCTTCTGTTTTTAAGAATTAATATAGTTAAGTCTAGGGCAAAAGCCTCAAGCTATGAAGGCTATATAAAGTCATCGTACAGTCGGGCACAGGCTCTTACTGTACATAGTTATAAGAAATTTGGATTTTCTACTTAGTATATAGATTTCATATTGTAGAGACACCTCATCAGCAGTTTTATTTAGAGTACTGCATGGTATTGGACTACTCTAAACAAAAAAACACTGCTCCAGTGGAGAAGTATATTGCTTTTTATTTAATACGTATGCCACTGTCCAAACCAGGATTTCGACCCTGATTGGAGTAACATCAGTGAGCAGGTAGTCACTGTGAAGACCTGGACCACTGAGAGGATTTGTCCTATCATCACTGGGTCGCTCAAGTCTTCATAATTCCTACCTGCTCACCGATGTGATTCCAGTTAGAGTCGAAACCCTGGTCTGGGGAATGGCATCCACTTTAAATAAAAAGCAGTATATTTCCCCATTGAAGCAGTGCCTTTTATTTAGATTAGTGCAATACCAAGGCAACTCGTTGTGAAGTGTCTCCAAAATATGGATCAGTGTGCACTAAGTTGCAAACCCAGGTTGCTCGTAGTACGTCTGACATGTGTACAATAACTTTGTAAGAATTAATATTAATTTTCTGTAATCTTTACTACTTGAGAACAGGAAACAGTCAATAAAATAAACACTAGCAGTAATTGGTTTGGAAAAATACATATTTTATTGATGCTTTGATGTTATTTGCGTGCTTTCTCTTCCCCGATATCAAAGGTTGTGATTGCTAGGTCCCACGCCATGTTTTGGATTGTTTTCAGCCAGAACTGGAAATGCAACACTTGCTTATTAAAATGTGCTTCAGTTAATATGAAAGGGGTGTTATAATGAGCACTTCCGCGGGCACTGAATAGTTTTAGTTTCAGCCGTTTGTGGATATCTGTTTACAGAACAGCTGCATGATTTTCGTAATACAACGTCGGAGTGAAAAACGTATTTCTGAGTTCCTTGAAATCCAGGTTTCCTTGCATGTATTCAATGCTGGTGATGTGTGTGTAGCTTCACACGAAATTTTCTGTGGTCATTTATTACATGAGGCACTTAATCTCGAAGAACATTTCTTTAGAGCACTACCGCTAGTGATTTGATGCAACATTGCCGGTAACCCCCCCCCCCCCGTCGTTCAGTATATCTACTCTTTTTTGTTTGTAGCTTAGTCAGACCGGTTATACAGCCAGGTAGTCTTCCCTTCCTCCGACTACCATACCCATTTCACCGTTAGCGAGTCTTCCATTACATTTCCTTAGGTAGTAAAAAAGACTGTACAATATTTTTTACGTTCTTTTAATAATTTAATTGGTGCTTTTCAGGTCTCAACATTTCTACCGTCTTAGAATGGTTTGCTATAATGTTTGAAATGAAGAAAATGACCCCCTCAGTCTTGGTAATAAAGTAAATAATAAAACTCGATGTATATTAATTCTCTGAAATATAATAAAATGGGATGTATAAATAAAATTTTGACCATATTTTAACTGATACATCATTGAAGCATTTTCTATCAGATTCATACCAACAAATGAGATATAGAAATGAGAAGATAAATTGTTAATTTACTTCATTCTTCGGTAATATATCCAATGCGCTGCCTTTTAATTTCGTTTATTAATTTTAAAATTGGATGTACATTCTTGTTATGTTGTCATTATACGACATTGATATGACAACACATTATGATATATATTGAATTAAATATATAATAAAAAACAGTAGCGGGATCTAATGGATGCGGAATACTTGATTGCAAAACGCGAGGAAATTAACTGAAGCGCCATGAATTATGTGGATGAAAGGTATACGGAACGAGGGCAGTTAACGAATGTCCTTCGATCGCCTATGGAATTTCTTTCTGCTATAGTCATTTTATGACTGCAGTGGCTTTTGGGTGGCGGGGAGATCACATTGATAGAGAACTGGCACTAGGGAAGAGGAAAATAGGGTATTTCATTGGGGGAAGTTATTCTCGAATGGGGATCGAAGTGCATAGTGCTGGATTGGTTGAATAAGTTGAACAAACTCTTCCTGTGTGTCTATTACCTTTGTTGTATGATCCAGATTGAATATAAAGCTTTCCGGTCATAAATTACCACCGTATAGAACAAAACTAAAATATAGATCTGAAAGGGTAAAAAAATCTGAAGCAGCTATTCAAAGTGACCTCCATTTTATTCAGTGCAAATTCAGATGACGAATCCGAAATTTCATGGAATGTCCTATCGTTTCACTTAATGAATTTTAATGGTTTCAGTAGATTCCAAAACGCGATTTCTCCGTTCGCCTTGCTTGGAAATACACTTAGGATAAACCCATGCATTTCATGAGACCCACACAAAGTAACTAAGGGTATGACGTCGGGTGACCGTGGTGTTCACTATACAGAGCCGTTCCGACAAATCCACCGGTTATTCTACTTTTGATTAAAAAGTGGAAACATCGTGGGAAAAGCGGACTAGTGCACCGTCGTGCGTAGACCACATTCTCTTCCGATTTTCTGAGGACATGTCTTCCAGTAGTTCCCACAAATTGTTTTGCAAAAAATGTAGGTGTGCCATTCCAAAGCCTTAAAAAAAAATAAGAGCCACTAAGATTGCCCTCAAGAACGCCACCCAAACATTAATGGAAAAGGATTTTAAAGGTACGTTGATAATGAGTACTGAAAATCGTATATGGGTTTTCTTCAGTCCACGCAATCGTCAAATAACCAACACGTTAACACTGCTGTATGTACTTTGCCAGACTGATTGCTCGCAACTGAGTAATTAATATGATTTATGTAGCTATTCAGTGATTGTGTTAGTATGTATGCTTTGTACTGTTGAAAGCCGGTTTTACCTAGTCATATTTTTATATAATAAATTTGAGAATAATGTTGTGCCGTTTTTTTTTTTTTTTCCGGCTGTAGAATATGCTCCTAAATTTATTCCGTGAAATATTTAAACATCCCGTATATACGTAGTTTACGTATATGAATAAGTTACCGTACAACTTAATACCATACAAAGTGCAATATTTGCTCGAATTTACTCAGGGTCCAGCTGAGGTGGATTGCTCCTACAGAATCCGCCACTGATCTCTGATGCGTGAGGAGGAAGAGTGAATGGTTAGATTTCGGGCGGTTTCTAAGTTTTGGATTCTCATGATGTTAATCTGCGGGGAGAGGGTAGAAATTCGCCATTTTTCTTGCCACTCCTGCTGCAGGTGAGTAAGGAGTCCTGCTTTTCTGCTCTACGTCCATTCGCTGGATCAGTTGTAAATTCCAAGACGGATTCAGCAGTGGCAGATTACTTGCCATTGCTGAATCCAATGTAAATAGGGGATATGAATAGGGGGAGCTTTTACCAGTAGTTATGATCGGATTTTTATTAAAATTGTCATTTGTTAAATAAGACCATTGTCTTCATTTAATAAAACAAAATAATTTTCTTGCCTTAAAAAAAACTGACGATTAATGTGGTATTAAGTTGGTCACATGCTCTCTTCGCACACCATGATTTCTCTACTTCATTGAGACCACATGGCTTCAGATGTGACGCACAGCATCACCGTATAGTGAAAGTCTTCTTTAACCAGATGGTTTTAAGAAAATACTGCTGTTTTGAGTAGAGGCACAGGGGAAGTTTTCTAAAAATAGTGAATGTTTTTATTTGAATTGTACCACTAGGAATGATTACGTAAGGGAAAATGTAAATCAAGATTTATAAAATATGTGACAACATGAAATGTTTATTTATAAAACAGCCACAGAATGATGTAGTCCAAACTGCTGACTTATATTTGCAGTTTTTTGTGATATTCCGGGCTCTGGGTACAAAAGTGGATATCATCCAAGAATATCTTTTATGCTATCTCACAACGATGCTTGCAAGTAACAATGATTGTACATATTTTTCTTTAAAAAGAATAAATGTCAAAGAACTTTCACACTGTTTAAATTATTCAAATTTAAATGACTTGAAATGTTTAAATTATTAAAAAACCTAAATTAGTAAGGATATTATTCTGTTGTGTTTCTCTTTGATTCGTTTGTTGGTACGAAGTAATAACTTCTTACAGCCATTTCTCTAAAAAGAGAATTCATCTTTAGCTAGTGTTGCTAATACGCATGTTTTTAATGTCCCCGGGGAGTGCTAAAAGATAGAGGGATAATTAACAACATTAACAACTACTAAGGTGATTCGAAAAGTTTGGTCTTTTATTTTCTGCTTAATATGCAAACAGAATCTTAATCTGTAAATGTGGCGTACTCCTTCAAATTGCAATACTTTCATCAGGAGTTCCTCGGCCACACTTTCCTTTTGAGAAGTTCAGCGCCATTATTTGTAATGAGGAAAGTTCTATTTCACGATCAGGTAGTGGGGTATTTTTCTTCCACATGTCCGTGCTCAGAACAGAAAGAAAATGTCATGCGAGGTTGTTGAATCTGAGACAATTGTTTTCTCTTACTAACCGGCTGAGATGATCTGGTATTGACTCATGGATACAGACGACAGTACCTTGTTGTGTGAAACGTGCAATGTTTAATAACTAACAAAAAATTGAATTGTGTTCAACAGAATTCTTAAAAAACTGAAACATCGACTTGTCCACGCTTTAATTAGTTATAAATATAAAATAATTATTAGTAAATCCTTTCTGCACGAAACCAGTTAAGAAACTTGCTAAAAAACATTGTTACATATAAAAGTTTTGTGTTTTCTGCTGTACTATCAGTAATCTGTACCAGAATGAGTATCCTTGTAGAAAATGAGAATCCGAACTGAATCTTCTTCACCATTTCTTTTCCCTTGCTGTGCTGCTGCGAACGGTTTCCTTTAATTTCAAGCCGTTGGGAACCGTCATCTGTTCCTTGCCACGTTATTCGTACAGACCACGTGGTAGCTTGCTGTGAATCGGAATGCCTGCGTTGGAGGAATTTGACGGACTTTCACCCTCTCCTTCTTGATAAACGAGCAGGTGTTTTGGGAAAGCAGTCCCTCTTATCAGTTATATTTTGATCTCTAGCAATTTGGTGAATGTTGCCGTATATGTTAGATCTAAATCAGCGTTGTTGTTCAACTCTCTAATTCAAACTTGATTCAAATACTGCCTATTTCAGTTTTTAATAATACATAGCTGCAACGGATTAAATCAAACGCCGGAAGTTGTTGGTTTATAGACACGATAATGGGTGCGCCTAACAGATTGTATAAGTTAGAAATGACACTGCACGAACCGTTAGATTATTAACTTACTTTTAACTGATAATGTCGTTTGTAAATATTTGGAACTTGTATTAATTTTTACTTTAATGATCAATTAAAACTAACCAGATGGGTTCTCTAATTCGCCCAAGATTTAAATAAGATTGAAGCCAAATTGTTTTTGCATGGAAAAATCAGACTATAAACAGTTCCAAAATGTAATGGGAATCGTCAGCTGCAGCCAACTTGTTAATGAAAGACTTGGAAAGAGGACCTTGTGTTCTGTTAAAATAAACCAAAACACAATTCAAATATACACACATGACGCTTGCTATCTGGAAAAATATAAGGAGTTGCTGCTTCATCGAATTCAGTTGACCTGAAAATCAAATTCACCATGGAAACTGAAGAACATGAATCCACATTTTCTCCAGGGTCTCTAAAATCCATGTATTAGCAAAGATGTATATACATTTCAAACAAGTTGGACAGAAGAGCGTGTATATTGACATAGGAGGAATATCCATTTATACTAACCAAAAATCAATATCAGAATGCTATGCGCAATGGTCACGGAGGTTTTGGGACAGTTGCGAAGGAATGCAGTGCTTGTGTGTGCATTTTCTTGTCCGCGCATACAGAGACATGTACCAATATACTCAGTGAATGATTGAATCGGGCGTGCGCTTTTACTCAGTTTGCAGAATCCTGGAAAGGTAGATGTATACGCGCTTTTCGTTTCGTCCAGCACGTGTCAGGGTGTCGGAATATAAATAACGTGCAAACATCAAATGTCGAAAGTTTATGAGAGTATATTTCCCAGTTGCTTCCTGTCGCATGCAGCACGGAAACAACTGATTTCAGTGAAGAACACGTGCACGTGTCTGCATGCCTGTTTCGCCACCACCGTTGTACTGGGTTGTTATTTGACCGAATGTGCTCGTCATTAGTCTGTAGCATCAAAGAGCTGTTCCCGATCACAAAATCGGCACTGGCTGGATGTTATTTAGGTGTTGGAATAATCTCGCACCGAATTGCACAGATTCAATGTCCAACGTATCTGCCCAAATACAGTACGAACGCATAGTACGAAAACTCCATGTCATGAAAAGGTACCTAATAAAGTGGCCATTCAGTGTATAATGTAATGTAAATCCACTATAATCAAAGGATGAATGGATATAGGCACTGTATATATATATATTCTGTTTACTAAAGGTCCAATATAAGTATAAAGTAGAATAGAAATGCCTTGTATCAGCGGAATAATTGCTGAGTTCTTGTTTATGCCTCGAGATGCTTAAGCGAACAATAAAAGTGTAATGTTTATCATTTAACGATAGATTCAGACAATAAGCTCATCTGATAAATGTCGATTAGGGGCAGACAATAGCAAATTCGAGATACTAGAACAACAGAGGTATTACGTAAAGATTATCATCCAAAACTGTCACTACTGGAAAATTATTGCCTGTGGCAACATTCACATTCTCTTTGGTACGCAGAGGGTGAAAAAAGCACCCGGAGGGAAAATGAATAGTGAAATTACACTGCCATTAAATCTGAGAGTGGGGTGCTGTAATCAGTTTTCGTTAACATGTATTTTCTTTGTCTGACGGATTAATATTAGCTTAGCGACTAGTCTAAGACATGGAAATATGTTCAAGACCCAATACAACTGGAAATACAGTATATTGTTCTGCACGGATTACAAACTTTTACTTCAGGAAGCTTAATGCTATGAGAAAGTTGCACACCATCGATTTGGATCTACGGGAAACATTTGACGCGCTCGCGAAAATAATAAGGAATTATTTTCGTTTCGGTTCGGCAATTCAAATACCCTTCATTAAGGGCGATTTCTTGCCTCAGGTGAGCTAGCTTTCATGCCTGTCACTTAGTAATGCGGAGGACCAAAGAATATTCATAGAAATGTGACGCGATTGAGAAAAGGATGTTTACCGCATGAAGAAGGACACGCAGGAATAATGGAGAGATAATGGGCAGGAATTAAAATAAATAATATTGCACGTACCTCGTTGGTTACCGAGTTGGGAGCGCCCCAATCTGCCTATCTTTGGCAGCAGTCGCTCGTATTTTATTATATGTTCACGATCTTTGGCATATTTTTCGGAGAAATACGAGTTGCCTCCACTGCATTGTTAACTGGCTATTAAGAGATCAGTAATCAGAGATCACTACAGATAAGTGACAGTCGTTCATGGGTGCTGGTTTTAAATCGTTAAAAATGTATTCTTTATTTGTTTATCTGTAGTTCCATCAATTTGGAACCTTTTGGCAAATAATTTTCATGCTTGTTTTCTGCGAATAATATTTATGAAGTTGAAACTGTAGTTAATTCAGAAAACTGTAATATCTTGTCGTTATCTAAACATCGGTTTCGGAAGACTGGCTTTACTTTATAATTAAAACTGTACTGGAAGGTGAAAACTATTTTTTTTTTTTAATACGTTACATATGTTAATTTATTAAAGCTAAATATCGTATAAAACTTTAAGAAATATCTTACAACTTTAATTCTATGATAAATATTAAAAACAAATCTTGTAAACTTTTTAACAGTTGTATATAAATATAATTATAGTACGCAAACCTTTTTAGTTATATTATTGTTTATCGATAATATAAACTAAAGACGTATGCGTATTAACTAATAGTAAAATATTAGGCTTCGATTTTCATGTACCTTGGTTTTCCTTGCATTGTATTAATCTTCTCAGTAATGCGAACAAACTGTTTAAATTTGTGTTCAGTATGGGAGTACAGTACACAGTGGGATGGAATTCATCTAAAAAATAAATATGTAATAATGTTCTAGCACGTCACCTGAAGTACTGCTTATTAAGCCCGACGCAAACAGAAATTAATTATATGTGCCTGTATATGACTCAAATTATTTTATATGCGCCTTTACATGTAAGAATTTGTACTTTACCATATTTCCAAAACTATTGTTTTTGTCAACTAACAAAACCATAACCTTTACGATTTTTCCAGTGATTGAAAAAGCCATCCTTCTGAAATATATCTACACTAATAAATGACAAGAATACAATAGTTTGCAGATTAATTGAATCATTCGCATTGATGAAATGTGGTATGGTGGAAGTGCATTCATTATACAGGGTGTCTCAAAAATAGTCGGCATGTATAACTTCAGGAAAGAATTCCTCATATTTAGTTCCGGAAATGCTTGGTTTTCGAGTTTTGAAGGTCTGTGTATGACACTTAACTGTTCACATCACCTTATAGTAATTGTTCAAAATGTCCACCTTCTGCCTTAATACATACCTCACATCGACGTCTCATGGACTCGCGAAGACGATGCCAAATTCCTGGCATGTTTCGTATTGTCTCACAACCTGCCACAATTCGATTGCGGAGAGTTTCCACATCAACTACTGGAGTCGAATACACCAATGACTCTAAATGGCCCCACAAGAAGAAATTTAGCGGGTTTAAATCAAATGAGCGTGGAGGCCAGGCAGTTGATCCACCCCCTCTACTTCAGGAGTCGTAGATCTTGGTCGTCTTCTGTCGGCAGCACGAGGTGTCAAGGTCCCATGTTCACAGAGGCGTCGATGGATACCTTCAAACGTTTTCCTCTCTGGACATCTTCGTTCTGGGAACATTTCGTGGTACAAACGACGAGCATCCAGAGCATTGCCGTCCGCCAAACTGTACATAAAGTGCATATCTGCTTTCTCCTGATTTGAGTACATGGTTGGAATGGAAAACCACCAGATTCTTTCAGTACCTTGTGATGAAGGAAATCACCTGCGGGCGATAAGACATTCTGGTTAATAACTCGGGAACCAAGAATTTCCGGAACTATGTTGATATAAAATATTTTTATTGTCTACATATGAGGAACTCATTCCTGAAGTTATGCCGTGTATTTTTGAGACACCCTGTGGTGTGTGAACTTATGAGTAAAGCATGCTCTTTCTAAAATATGAAAATCATCTAATGAAAGTGAGTATTTAGTAGGGGACATGATTGCGCCTGAGAATCCGACATCTAAACGGCCTCTTCAATAGAGACTATAGTTAGCTGATCTCAGGCGGAGGAAGCAGGGTTACTTCTCCCCCCACCGTAAGATGTTCTGTTTTTTCAGTCCAGATAACATAGTGGCATAGTATTTAGGGTAAGACGTCACCGGTGGTCACCCACATCTGCGCCATCGATATTCTTGTAGTATACAGAACTCTGTAAATGCCAGAAGTGTGTGTAGCATGTTGTATGTGCATAATGTTATGTTGGGTTCCGTTGTTTCTCTGGCTACTTGGCCGGAGGGCCCTAGTGGAACCCTATGTTGCACGCCACCACCACTAGGAGGTAAGCTAGGCTGCCCATTGTCCTCTGGCTGGGTTCTGCATGGGTCGCCTCAGCTTCCTGGATGAAGTCCAAGTTTAAAAAAAAAAATGTAAGGAGAGCTACGGGGAGATAGGGGTATAGGCGGTCAAAATATTGGGTGACAGAAGGTGGATCAACAGGGCAGACTGTCCACCAATCAATATAAGTGAAGTGGGGGTTGGGGAAGGGAAACGAAGGTCACAGAAGCAGGTGCCCCTGTGCTAGCTCCAATAGCCATGCGCTTAGTATGAAGATCAGCACTCTATTGAGTGTCAGCAGTGATTCTGCACCCTGCATGGGGTGCCAGCATCCTACCCTGGCTAGGGGGTTAGCATTACGGAGAGTAACTCTGCAGATCCTGCACTTGAAGTGCTAACATGATCTAGCCCTTCGGGCAGTTAACATTTCCTACCTCACTTGGGGGTTAGCGTGGAGCCCTTCCAATTCTAGTATTGCGGCATCTGGTCCGTCTGGCTGTGAGTACAGCCTGGGCAAATCGTGCGAAAGCAGCAATGTCGAGTCATCAGATAGGAAGATGTGTTCCTGGTTCTGTGGGGATCCTTGTATTTCCGTGAGTAGACTTAGGCGTGGGTCATCGTAGGCTGGACAGGCATATATATCACATGTTCCCAGGTTTCCTTTTCGCTGCAGTGGCATCTCGGATCGCTTTGAATCCCAAGGGCTGAGCTTTGTATAACGTTGCATGTCTGCCTATGAAGTTGTGTTGGCATAACACACTGGGAACCATATGAACTGGAGCACCATGAACACAGCAGTCGGTGCGCCAAAAATCCCCAACCAACCGTAATTCCCCTAAGGTTCGAAGAAGTGGCTGACGATGCGAAATTTGTATCTCTAGAGCATTTCACACATGCTCAGGATTCGAGCCTGTAGACCAAGATGACTTTTCCACTCAAGGAATATTCTCAGTGTGAAGAAAGTTTCCCACCAGTTGAACTCGTTGAGGAAGAGCACTATTGTCCATTAGAGGATGCCGAGAGTATGCTTACGTATGGTACGGTATCCCTACTGAGACATCGGACCACCTCCGAAGCGATTCCCTTTCCTGATGTTTTGAACTGTTTCTCCTATGACCAAATGGAGTCATGAACACACACTTACCCGCACAGATATGAGTGAGATAAGTCTGGTGCCTTAAAAATAATAATTTGAATTTTTGAATATCACCACATGTCATGTGCTGGTGTTGCAAAACTTCCTCGACTTTACACAATTCTTCAGATACGTCTGCTGATTTCCGGAACTATTTCCGCAATGGGAATGGGATTTACTACCACCGCTCACGATTGGCATCCTCGGCGACAACATAGGGATTTTGCTACTTTTCCCTCATTTGGAGAAGTCTGGGTTAGAGTCCTATCATAGGCTAAAGGAATATCCAAAAACCTTTTCAATCGGAGCTGTAGTCAGACGATTTTAAGAGAAAGGAATAGGGCTCCCCATGAGCTAGTCCGGTTTTTCATCCTGCACAACATGCAAATCGGTCTGTGAACACACTTATACCATCATAATACACAACGCAGCGTAGTGTCGTCTGATGTGCCTCACAACCAACAACTGCATTGTGATTGTCCCGCATCCATCCTTCCGACTGCTTTTCTGTCTCGGTAGCACAGTGCTTATAGTCAAGGTCTTCAGCTGGGTACTGAAGGCTTTAGTTCGAATCCCATCAATGACAGGATATTTTTACGGGCTTTTTTTACAGTGACTTAGTTAGTCGGTCTCAGGTGTGGATCGCATGGTTTTTCTTACAACAAACAGCAAACCGACGGAAGAATATTCGAAATCGCAGGCAATATACTGACGCTGAATAGTTTTAGTTGCTATGGCGATTAACGCACACTTAACCTATACTGCTATCTGTGGTATCTCTGTACCATTAGCCCACAAAGCATTATTCAGACATACATAATATCCGCGTACAATCGAGCTGAGTGAACGACGATCAGACCGACCATCCATATATGAATATCAGCACGATACTCCTTTGATACAATCTTAGGTACGATTGAAAATGATCGAAACAATAAATTATTCATGTTCATATGGTTGGATAGAATTTCCAGACGATGTACAAATACGCTGTAACCTAAAGTTTTCAAGCTAACTTAGTCGTTTTGCAGTAAGGGAACTTCACTGGATCTTCTAAAATGCACTTTTTATAAAATCGTGGATTCATCCAAGAGTTAACCGGTGTTTCTTTGGGACATCCTTCAGTATGTTGGTATGTAGTTCCTGAGATACCCCAGCATTAGTGTATTTTTTTATTTTATTTTTTAGGCTATTTTTCCCCAACTAGGTTATTGTCGTCGGTCACTGCTTCAAGTAGCTTGAATATCATAGCAAACTCTTCAGTTAATCTGACTAATTATTATTTTCTATTTATAAGTCCTATGTGTGTAATAGGAGTAATCTTCAGATACTCAAATCATATCGTATTTTGAGTTCAGCATTTAGTGACTTCTTCAGTGATGGCCCGACGTAGCCGATTGGTCAGTGAGAGGGTGCAGAAGCGCTCGCGCTTTGACTGAAGGCCAACCGGGCTAGCCGAGTGGGTAAAGTACCTGCCCGGCAACCCAAAGGTCGCGGGTTCGATTCCCGCCTCGGGCTTGGATAAAAGTACTGCAAAAACCTTGGGAGGTGCAATATGGCCACAGAAGCCGATGCGCCAACAACTACCAAATCAAATCAAAAATCAATCGCTTTGACTGAATCGTGGTTCAAGATCTCAGGACTTGCTAAATACGGTTAATGATTATATTTATTGTCAAAATAATGAATGTAAACTCCTCTGACATCTTGCTGTTGCACAAACAAGAACATCATTCTGATTTGAGTTCTCCTATGCTTGAAGCAAGTTACTATAGACCTATCTGCAACAGGGTTTATGCAAAGTATAGAACGTGGCATTTTAGAATATCTGTGACTTCTGGTATGTTTGTCGCACCACCAGATTAATGCATTTTAGCAAATGTGGGGAAAAAAAAAAAAAAAAAAAAAATGTTGTAATTCCGGTTATGCGATGAATGGATGCATAAATAAGGAAGAGACTAAGAAAAATTTTGCTAATAAGGAAAGTGCCTTTTATGTGCCTGTCCTGCAACTTTAAAATATACGTAATCGAGCAGTTAAATGTGTCATTATTGGTATTTTATGCGGCTTCTAGAAGGCATCTAGAGGTCGACTCCATTTTGCAGCAAAATCGATATTGTTTTAATGCTTTCTAGTTTATTATTATTACAGTATTATTAAAATCAGTTTATTTCCCAAGAAACCTTGGGTCACTCCGGGACGGCTCTGTGCCAGAAGGGTGTGTATATTTACAGACTAAGGTGCGAATAACACTTGTACAATAAACAAGAGTACATGCGTGCTCGACCCGAGACATTTACAGGATTAAATATGCAATAATGTACAACATATACAGTAATATACAAAATATATAATTGCATGAAGACAAAGTCTTTGTCAAATACAAATAGGGAAGTTAAAAAAAAAAAAAAAAAAAGTCAGTCGTGTCCAGGAGCAGGTGAGTATCATAGATTCATTATCTGGTAGCTGTTCTTGAGGATTTCCTTCCTATAGAGCTTGTCTTCACAGAACCTATCAGGGTGGATCCTAAATTTATTGAAGATCCGAAGAGAATTGGCTGGAAACATATTCCTCAGGGAATCAATGCTTGACAGCGTAAGACGCAGAGGGAGATAGGAGTCGGGGTGATCCCCTCTTGCCCTCCTCGGGCCAGAGATTAATGTGGATACCGATGGAGCATCAGTTCGCCTCGTTATAAGCCGTGCAAGCGTAAGGACATTTTTTTTTTCATTATGATATGTCTCCAGGAAGTTGTGCCCAGATTTGCTTGTAGGATCGATCTGGAGATAGCCTACCACTCTGTTCATCCATCTAAGCAACCAGTACTCTAAACTGAGATACTTCTTCTAAAGGTATGAGACAGGGGCAGATGACCAAATTTCTGAAGCATAGAGAGGAATCGGCGTAATACACCTCAGGATGTGCCGAAAAAGCACCGCTGGCTGATGCACACCAACGAGCTCTTGACGCACTGCCCAAAGAGCCGCGTACGTCTTCTGCCTCATCCGGACAAAGGTGAGCTGAAAGGTGAGCCCAACGTCCCAGGTGAGGCCAAGGTCAATATGAGAGGTCACCTTTTGCACCGGCTCCCCACTAACAAAGATTTGGATATCATTTTTGACTCTCTTCTTTGTTATCTTCAGTTGCGCTGATTTGGAAGGGCTCAGGTGCAGCCGAATTGTGGCAAGATAATTTTCCAAGCTCAATATCTGCCTAGAAGCTTGTTGGTTGATATCATGAATCTGATTATTATGGTCTGAGCTCACGTAGAACTTCAGATCGTCGGCGTAAGAGACAAAGTTAGGATTCTGAGCTAGGAAAGGCTCCAAAACTGCTGCAAACAGGATAGTTGACAGCACGCTTCCTTGCGGGATGCCTCTTGAGACGTCAATAGTTTCCTAAAAGTCATTGTGGGTCACAAACAGGTGTCTAGGAAGTAAAATAGACTTCACAATTTGAAGTAAGGTTTCTGCCAGGCCGAAGTAGTGTTTCAGAATATAATATCAATCTGTGATTTGGTGTTAAGGGTGCGCTGAATTCTGAAGAGGGTATCAAGAAAATTGGTAGTTGTCGATCTCCTGTGCAGAACGGTATGCAGGTACTCTGGCCTGTGTGCAAAGTAGTGCTGGGCAATTGTTGGCTGAATTACTTTTTCAAAAATTTTGAGTAAAGAACAACTGATGGAGATTGGTCGCAGATCTTTAGGAGATTTGGAATGGGCTTAACATGGTAAGTTCTCCAAATTGAAGGAACTATTTTAGATTGCAGGATTTGTCTGAAAAGGTGAAGGAGAAGGTCGGCTATATATGGGCTGCAAACTTTGATAATAAAGAGTGGGAAACCATCCGGACCTACAGTGGCTTTGTTGGGTAGTTTATTGATGACATCAATTAGGCTCTCTCTAGTTATTTCTATTTCAGTCAAACGTGCTCTAGGTAACCAGTCCTCCTGCGAGCGAGAGGAATCAGAGTCAGGAAAATCTACTTGCTGTAAGTGAACTGTGCCCATTCCTGGACATGCTTTTGGCCAATGGCTAGATGATGATAATGCGAAAGGATCCTTCTACCACTTTTCAACCTATTGAGAACAGCTTGGTTAAGGACCTGCCTTTTCTTTTTCAAGAAGCATTCTCTTTCTTTCTTAAAGATGGAAATGTCTGAGGGGAGTTGGGTTTCTGCCATTTCCGGTAGGCCGTCTGCTTCTTTATGAAAGCCGTCTTAGTTTCCTTATTAAAACCCCGATTCGACCTGTTATCAATCCTGGTGATTCTGGCAGCACCACGTAGTGCAATTAACTTCAGTTGTTCGGACAATAGCATAATGGCATCCTCCAACGTCTCAGAATAGAGATGCCCCCAGTCAAGCATTGGAGAATGATCTATCTCTGGCTTCAGATATTTAGTAGAGAAGGCTATCCTAGGCAATTCAGCGGAGTATTCGTCAGGGATCCCAAGGGAACTGCTCTGTAAGGATAGTTTACATGCAATTGGCTAGTGATCAGATTGGAATCGAGAGTTTGCTAGATAGGAGTTTGATGTCTTGCAAGTTGTGGAAGATTAAGTCCAGCGCTTGACACGCTCTAGTTGGTTGCGTCGCTAACCGTGTAAGGTTAGAGGCCCTAAGAGTGGCCTCAAGGGCATTCCATGCCTGGGCAGTGGCAAGTTAAAATCACCTGCTACAACAGTTGGAATTTTAGGCACTACGTTGGTTGCTAATCATGTGAGCAGCTCTCCTCTAGAGTCTTCATTGTGGTCTTGAGGAATGTAAACCAGGCAGCATTGTATTTGGTGAAGAGGACTCCTCGGCGTCGTGCAGACTGCCTCAAAGTTATTTGACTGACTCACTCGTGTCCTTATTGCCTGGAATCGATCGTTGAACAGGATTTCAACACCTCCGCCCAGCCCGCTAATCCTGTGATTCCCTATGTGTTTGTAAGGAGTATTAAAAGGGGTAACATCAAGCTGTCTATTCGCCGTTAACCATATTTCTGTAAGGCAGATGACATCAAACTCATTAAGAAATAGGAGAGTCTGGAGAATTGCTAGAGCGACTAACGGCCATTCGATTGAATAACCTACTGGTAGAACAGGATCTGCTTTCAAGGAGTCAGTATGGGTTCTGTCCCAGACGTTCCTGCGAGCATGCTTTTGTGGACTTTGTCTCTTCAGTTCAAAACTCGATACATAAATATATCTTGGCCGTTTTCATCGACTTCGAGGGCGCCTTCGACTCCCTTTGGTGGGAGAACGTCTTTTAGCGTCTGCGATCGGCTAGGTGTTCCAACCACCTTTACTTTTTAATCCGTAATTATTTTGCCAATAGAACCATAATAGTCAAGTCTAAACATAGCCAATTATCAAGATCAGTATCTAGAGCAGGGGTGGGCAACAGCCGGCCTGCGGGCCACATCCGGCTCGCGACGATGTTGAATCCGGCCCCCTCGGTAAATGCATAAATATAGAAAATCCATACCTGACTACACTCGCCGTAAACGTTCGGCTTAATTCGGTTCAATCGGGAATCGCGGCCAGTACAACAGTAACCAAGTGATTCTACGTAGCGTCAAAGAGTTATTTCCTAATTATTATTGTAGCATCGATCGAACGAAGTTCCTTTGGGTTTGACTTCTTATTGAAAAAAATAATATTGGTGCGAGATATTTTATGTTTTATGCCTTTTCTAATTATTACAATTTTTAATTTAATATAATTTATAGCCCATAAAATGAGCCAATTAAAAAAAAAAGAAAAATTGATGCCGAATGCCGCATTTTCAATGATAATTGGACATTCAGATATTTTTTTTAAAAATACATTAATAATTTGGTAATTCAAGTAATATAACATTTTTTAGGTTCTGATTTTTTTTTATTAAATCGTTCAATCTATTCCGGCCCGCATCATGATGCGAAAATTTCATTCGGCCCGCATCATGATACGAAAATTTCATTCGGCCCGCTGACGAAAAAAGTTGCCCATCCCTGATCTAGAGGGTGCCCACAGGTTCTGTATTGGGTCCTTTTACATGGAACATGGTGCCGGAGCAGTGGATCTCCCTATCTTTCGATAACGTAAAAATAATAGCGCAAGCAGACGATCTCACCATCTTGGTCAATGGTAACTCTAGGGCCGCTCTTGGAACTACCGCAAATTTTGTTTTCCGGGATCTCTACGATTGGACTGTTACCAGTAAGCTGAAAATCAGCTTGTTGACTTCAAAGATGATGATTTTTGGCTCAAAGTTGGATGTCTCTCGTCCTCCGTTGGTCAAAATCAACAATATTCTTCTCCCCATAGTTCAAGAGAACAAGGTTTTAGGAGTGGTAATTGATTCCAGTCTCAATTTTATTCCTCACTTGACAAACTTTGTCAAGTGAGGAATAAAATACGTAGATTTACGTATTTTATTCATCTAAAATACGTAGATTACTCATCTAAAATACGTAGATTTACTGGTGCAATTGTTAGGGTGTCCCGTTTTGAATGGGGTCTCTCTAGAAAAACTTTAAGGATCTATTACAATGCAGTTTTCCTCCCTCTGGTCACGTATGCTGCCTGTGCGTGGTTTCACAAGGCATGGCTCATTCATTTCAAATGTAAACTTGCCTCCTTCTAGAGAACCATCTTGCAATGTATAGTTAAGGCATGCAGGAAAGTCTCGACGCAAGCTCTGCAGGTACTGGCCGGAACATTGCCTTTAGACTTGAAGGTTACTTGTAGAGGATTTTTATACAGACTGAAAAACCAGATTGAGACCGAATTTCTGGGAATAACCATCAACCTTCAAGATGATACTAAAAGAGGAAGAAGGAGACTGTGACATGAGTTAGTTAATATCTGGCAGTCTTGATGGGATACAGCTCCTGTTGGTGCAACAACGAGAAAATTTATACCATAAGTTTCATTTCTCCCGGATAAACGTGTTCGATTGTGGTTCTGCATGGATATATTCACGTCTTACCTGTTGACAGGACCTGGATCGATGAACCAGTCTTTTTAGGTTCAATTTATCTCAAACAGAGCTCTGTTTTTGTGGATCACTAGAAAGTTGGGACCACATCTTGTTTCACTGCTTTCTTTCTTTTATGTATTTATTTACTATTTTTTTTCTTTTTTAGCAGCAACACTACTTTTTTTTTTATTATTATCACTTTTTTAAATTTTATATTATATTTTTTTTTAGCAGCAGCACTGCTTTTTATTTATTTATTTTTATTTTTTATTTTATCAGCACCACTACTTTTTATTTATTATTTTTTATTTTTTTATTATTTTTTATCTTATTTCATTATACATATTTTATTTTACTTCATTTATTTCATTTTTATTCATTTCTTTTCCATATCCAGAACCATGGGTGTTTTTTTTTTTTTTTTTTTTTTTTCCTTTCTTCTTCCTTATGGAATGGATCCCCAGAGGATCCTGGCCTAACGTGTGGCAACACCAGGTGGGTCAGTCTTTTTTGAGACAGTACGCCTCAAAATGGAGAGTTATCCTGCTGTGTGACATGGACTGGCCCACCTTCCCGTGGTGTGGACGAGTACCCAGAGTCATCTGTCCATGTGACTGATGCTTCTGGGTAGCCAAGCGGCAAGACACAACAACAGAACACACACATAATACACACAAACCTACGTCACACATATATCTGGCCCATCTGTAGTGATACTGTTCTTCACAGAGATACGAGGCGGAGATGAACTGACGTTCAGGGAGCCGCCCTTTACATATACACATGTCCACCCCCATTGCCCTTATTTAAAAACCGGAAAAGTGAAAGAATCGTTAATGGTTTCACAAAAATTCTCCACCTTGTTTTTATATCCGCTTCACATTAAAAATATATTTATGAAAATATATTGTCCGCAAATTTCACGCTTTTCTGCTTGTGCGAAAGGTCCCCATGGTAGTGAAAATCAGAATATCCGGTTGTTCAAAATGTAATCTTTCTGTTTCCTCCTTGGAGGTCGATTGATGGACTGCTATCGAGAGTTATCCTCATGTGTCACTTGGAATTGGAAATAAATCCAGTTCTCACTATTTCCAAATTATGTGTTATATCTTTACGACTTAATAAGTACCGGTGTACTCGCCTCCTTTTCTCGAAGCGAAGCGGTTTGTTACGGGCGTGACACCCTGCGAAACGCCCGCTTTTATACAGCGACCTCTGACACGGTCATATTTAGAAATACGTAAATATCTCCTTCATCTCTTCCATGTCACGTTCTGCCACACGATCCTTAGTCCGCACGGTCGACCTCTGCCTGATGCTGAAGAATTGTTCCAGTGAGCCAGGTGTGTTCGTCTGTCTCGTTATTCCGCGTTACACTTGCGTAACGGCCGCTGTTGCTATGGGGATTGTATGCCAATGTGACCTGTGCTAAAGTGCGTCTCAGAACAGTAATAAACGCTGCGTGCAATGTATACTAATTGACAACCCTTCATTGTGCAAGGCACGGTGAAATTCCTGAAAACACCAGTTAATGGTTCCAGGGACGCATCGTTTTAAGATCACTGAGCTCCGCCAACGTACAGTCACCCGTGATAAAAGCCGCCGTGTCGATGTTGTGTGTTTAGTTTACTTCAGTGTAATATTTATATCCGACTATTTGCCTTGCAGCGAATTGCACAAGGTCATATCAGATTGCAAGAGGCGAGCCCGCATCAAAAGTCAAAAATCCAATTTTGAATATGGAAAATACGCTGACAGACATCATGAATAAGCCGAAAGCTGAGGAAATAAATTCCCTAACCGCTGTATGGTATTGAATTTTGCTAATTTCAGAGGCTACCCTGTAGAAAACTCCCTATTCTACCGGCGGTAACGTGCCAATTAGAAATTTCGCATTAAGTGGGTCCGACTCTGTTTTAAGTCACAAATATGAGCCCGCTCTGGTCAGTCTTTCAAATTAAGAATAGTAAAAACGTTAGCCTTCTAACTGTTTTTGCCCGACCATGATTTGATTTTTTTTTTAAACCATGGTTTCGGCTAAAAATTCATGGTTTTTCATCCCGAAAACAGGCTGATTGATAAATTGATCTTCATAGATTTTGCTCAGAGGAATAAATGTTTCCTGTTTTTTCCTCATCTATGATGAGGAATAAACAGGAAAAACTGTTTATTGAAAAACAAAAACTAGTTTTCAAGTGGAAAGAAAAAAGCTCGAGACTGACTAGCTCGTCCACGTTGTGAGAAAAAAAGCTGGTGAAAGCTCCTTCCTTCTGGACGGAACTCGAACTAGTACCGACACTCCAAGGCCTTAGGTGCTTTGGCACAAAATCAGCTAAAAATAGATAAAGACACTTCATTAACTACAGGGGACGAACAAAATAATGGAAACAGCTGATATGAAAATAGTAGATCTTTGATGTTTATTTAGAGTTGATATAAAAGGATACATAAGAAAATGACCGACCTACCCGAACTTCAACGAGGTCAAATTGTTGGTGCGCGTTTAATAGGGACACCAGTGACTCAAGCTGCCGATTTTTTTTAATGCATCTAGAGCAACTGCATCGGACACCGTGGAAAAACAAAAGCTGATATGTTCAGTAGCCTGAAAACATAAAACTACTGCCTCAAAAATAACAGCAGAACTTCTTAATGAGTCTTAGCAGTCCGGTTTCTAGTAAAACAGTTGCCCACGTAGGTAACACAGTTGATATTACAACCATCCTCTTCACACCGGGTGTAAAAGACCTGAGTTCGAATCCCGTAAATGACGCGAAGAATTTTTATGGGTCTCTTTCACAATGTGGCTGAGTTAGCCGGTCTCAGATAAGGGTAAGAATAACGCGGTTATTCCTTACGGAAACTTGGGTTTTTCTCCAGCAAACAGCAAATCGACCACAGAACACACGCAATTTACAGACAAAATACACAAGACGCAATATGGCCTAAGTTGCTGATGCACCACAACCTCACAACAAACAACTAACCAGCAAAACAGTTCGAGGAGAACTTCATTCAGCTGAAATTTATGGCAGAGTCACTATTGCAAACCACTCGTTACTAATGGTAATTAGTAACCATTAGTAACGAGTGGCTTGGCAATGGTAATTCTAATGGTAATTGTAATTCTAGAAAGAGGGCGCAATGGTGTAAACAACACAAAAACTGCGCGCGTCATAATTTCAGACGCATTAATTTCATTCACACATTTCCAGCATCAGACAGAGTTTACGTGGTGAATGCCAAAGGAAGCGAATCATCCTGACTGTGCCAACCGTTAAACATAGAGGAGATCAACAGTGGTTTGAGCAGTATTCTTTTGTATTCTTTAGGTACCAGTAATCTTGGTATTCTTGAGGTCCTCTCATCACCCTGAACAGGCGAATTACTGCCACTGATTATCTTGATACGGTGATTGACCGGTTCATCCCATTGTGCAAACATTGTTTCCCACAAACGATGCCATGTTTCAGGATGACAATGCTCCAATTAACCCAGCCAGACGGGTCCAATCTTGGTTTTGAGGAGATGAAACTGAAGCTAAGTATCTCCCATGGCCTGCACAGTTACTAGTTTTAAACGTTCTTGAGCCCCTGTGGACATATCTGGAGAGGGAAGTGAGAAGCAGATTTCCTCCCCTTTCATCACTCAAGGAGATCGAAACGTTCCTCCATGAAGAATGGTCGGACATGCCTCTTAAGAGTTCAAAATTTATTTGAATTTATTCCACGTAGAATACAAGCTGCTTTAAAAGCAAAGGGTGGCTTAACACCATATTAGTACATGCCTGTAACTCTTGTCAAAGGTGTTTTACAAAGGTGTTTTGTCAAAAGGTGTTATAGAATTACATTATTTTGTCAACCCCACGTGCATGATACTTATACGGAAATTTAAAGTAATTATGTGCATCTCGAATCTCTTCTTTTCATTGCAAAAGCTAAAAGGAAGTCACCATCTAATACTCTTAACCTAGAGCGCTAATATAGAATCAGTAAGCTGGTGAGGAGTGTATGTTTTTTAAATAATAAATTCCATTCCGCTCACTTGACTGCGAAGTGAAAGTTGTTGGCAGTTAATACGATGGTGTCATTACACATATGATCCTGAGTGTCAGCGCCACTTATTTAAAGAAAAAAAACTCAAATCAATTTGCAAAAATATCCTTTTCAATACAAAACTGACGTGTTAGAAAATAAAACAAAATAATTGCTTATGTGACATGAATTGTTTGAATTCAGTACATCTGTACTACCGGAATAAGTAAAATTTTCATCAACACACCAAATCCCACTACGAGAAAGTAAATATCTGCTCCATGATTTCTACGTAATGAGGTGTTAACATCCGCAAGGCGTATAGTTCCTTAGTTTATAGAATTACGAAGAAAATTATTCTTTTTTTTTTTTTTTTTTTTGTTGTCACTGCCTGCAACAGTGCTCATTATCTATTAGGAATACGCAAACGCATATTTAAGAACAAAATTCAGGGGGTGCTGCGAACAGAATTGTGGAAGCAGTGATAGAATAACGATCGATTGAAAGGCTTCCTTCAAGATGTAGGAAGATTACGTACGAAGGATGTTGTCTTTGGACTTTATGGTACAATGTAAGGTATTCAGTTAGTGTGTGGGAGAGAGAGGGGGAGGCTATTTTTAGTGTACCTGGGTGAAACGAACACATTCTATTCATCTCTCTCTCTCTCTATTCACAAATTAGAATTCGTGCCTTCCAAGCTCCTTACCATTAAAAAGAAATCGTTGCGAACATGCTTTACAGAGAGGGTTTTCGTGAGACTAATTGTCACACACCTTACGTATTGTGCGAGGCAGGAAGAAAAGACTCAGGCCCACTCACTCCCACCGGCAGCGACGTTGTGCTCGCAGTAAAAAGCAATGCTGTTAGCATATTACATTCAGAAACACTCCCACGCTCGTTTAAAATGTCAAACAGACATCGCCTCAAAATCGATACTCGACGTCTCTCAGGAATACTCCACAAATGTTCTTTGAGAAGAACGTGCTGGACCCAAATCAAGCCTGGGACGATTGAACCTTCGTGCGCATACCGGAGACAGTTTCCCTGAACGCTAACTTTGAATTCGGAATACAACAACGATTGAATCTTGGCCTCGATTTACTTCGTGCTCAACTTCCATTTTGGACCTGTAACTGTAATAAAATGTAGTGGGGTCAACATAAGAAAAATTGTTCTGTTTCGATGATAAGCTTGTAACATTCTCGGTGGTGTAGTTATCACAATTCTTCCCCCTCCGCGGGATTCATCCATCCCATGAGTATAAACTCAATACGTGTTGCGATTGGCTTTACCGAAAACGCTAATAACTTTATTTTCCTTTCAGAACGTGCTAAACGAGTCTAGCCAGCCTGTAGTAGATTATGTAACACAAATTTGTTACTCATAACTTTCCCCATTCCTTTCTTGTTAACCTTAAGACACCACGATTTTGTAGCTTTTCTTAAGGGCGTGACATGCTGTTGGACTCTTGGATTTGCTAGGCATTTCCGTGATTATCTTTATGCTTCCAGATTGGTGTTTCTGTTTTTATTATTCCGTTTTCCATTTTAAATTAAACTGTGGAAAACTGTTTTTACTTTATGACGGTTTTGGGATACCTAATCCAGGTAGTATTGAGTTTCTTGAAAGTGGTGATAACACATTCGCTTCCAATTAGATAGTTTTGCGCGAGATATCGCTGTGTGGCAGCTAGGACACAGGACTAAAAAGAACTCATAATTTAATACGAAGGGTTTCATTTGATTTTAATGAAAAGATGGAAGTCCGAATATAATTTTAGCCTTCACTCACTCGTACCCTCACTTGTAACAAAGATGTTCGCCTGGCTTCTGTTTAACTCCATTGTTTTGTTTTAAATATAAAAAATATATTCTGTGTATATATTTTTTAGCTTTTTTACTTAATTGAAAACGGTGATCTATTATGATTTGCTAAACCCAATTAAAGAATATCGAAAAAAAAAAATAATAAAAGCGAGAAACCAATAATAATAAAGTGTTTATCATATATATATATATATATATATATATATTTTTTTTTTTTTTTTTTTTTAGAATTTAAAGGTCACGGATCTCCCAGATTGAAATGCAGATCCAATATGAACATCTGTATTTTTGTTAGCTGTTCGCGTTTAGCCAGCAAAAATCCAACCATTGCCACAAGATTAGACACCTGTCGGGTGCGTCTAACAGACACCACAAGGGTTACGGGAGTTGTCTAGAAAGGTAGACCATTTTGCTCACCTGGTGTCTGATAAACGCCAAACAAAAATTTTGTATCTCTTAATTCATAGTATATTTAAATGAAAATACTGTATAACCAGTTAAGTAATATTGGTGGGGAAAGGTACACGGGAGGATGTGATTTTATTTTTTATTTCATGATTAAAAAAATAATAATAACAGAAAAATTAAAAACAGGCGG